>NC_090935.1:731954326-733254703 GCF_040938575.1 Ambystoma mexicanum | reverse complement strand
GGCCTGGGAATGACTTGTACTCTGGAAAAAATTACTCTATGTCCTCCCATGCTACTTCTGGCTCTGGATCTCTTATCTCTTTTTCCAGGTAATTGAGATCACGTGCTCTCTGCCTTATTTTACCTTCTATATCATCATCAAATTCTCTTTGTTTCCTCGCTTATTTTCTTACTCTGTCTTCCTCTTTTTTATTCATATCCCTTCTCTTATTTGCCCTGCATATCTTCTCATGTTTTCACCATTGTATTCTTTTATCCCTTATTTTCTGTTCCTCTGCTTCTTTTCTTTTTTTGTTCTATTCTGTCCTGCTCATTGATTGCTCTCTGTCTATTATCGCGTTTTCTTTTCCCTTTTGCTCTCTCCTGTTTTCTCGACTGTTCTTCTTGATACAACTGCTCTCGTCTCTGGCTATCCTTTCTTTTTGCTCCTTCATCTTTCAATTGTTCCTCTCTTTCCTTACCTTCTTTGTCTTGCTTGTCTTGATCTTCCCGTTGTCTTACATCCTCAATGCTCTTACCATCGAGCTTTAATAAAATGTTACCACCCATCCATTCATTCTGTAAAAGCGCTACCTCATCGGCCTTGTCTCTTTCTCCTTTCCATCATTTTATCTCTTCTCCTATATCTGCAGATGTACTTGCTTGATAACTCCTGTCCTTGTTGCGTCTCCCTTTGTACCTTGGGTCCTTAGAGATTACTTCTTTCTCAGTATATTTCTCTGTGCTTTTGTCACTGCTTTGCACAGGTGACTCATATGCTGGAATCCTATATCCTGTTGCCGCTTTAAGCTCCCTCAATGGATATAGCCCATTGGCTTTCTTACTCTCTTCTCCTGTTTCAGCCGGGCCGGGGGAGCAGAATGCTCCTCACCCCCATCTCTGCATATATTAAGTATCCAATCCGTAGGAAGTTCTTCCTCCTTTTCCTGTTGGTATATCTTCCAAAGTTCTAGACTAGCTAATATCTTTTCTAGCTTGTTTCCTGTGTATGCTGCATACAGATATGTGACTGCCTTCGATAGCCAGCCTCCCTGTGGCCATGGCATAAACATTTTATCAGCGGTTCCCTTAACCCATTCTACACTATACTGTTTAAGCTTAGGTGCATGATTCGGTAATTGCTTACAGAGATGCGCAAGTGGAGTAATATCATCCATTCTTAACTTGTTTACCCTCAAATCTGTGTGATACTTTGTTTTATTTTTCAATCACAGATTCTTTTAAAACACGTTTCTGAAAAATAACATAATAGCAAGCACCAATCGTCGCAAGCTCCAATCCCACCAATCACATTACTTTAATCTTTCTAAAAACAACCATCAGGTTCAATTCTTACCAATCAAATATTTTTTTCTGCTGATGACATCACCATGCACAAAATCCACTTCAAACAAACAGACAAACTCTACCGATTAAATAGGGCCTCAATACGAGGGTGGAGGTAGCCTTGCTGGTTTTACCGGCAAGGCTACCTCCAAACTAACATCCGGGTCTGGCACCCGCGAATGGGCAATTAATGGGCTATTCCAGACCAGCTAAATGGGAACAGGGAGGGTGGTAATTAATTCTCTTCTTAATAGTCGTTAGCCCTCTAAAAAATATCTGACTGGAGTTTAAGTTACCCCTTCAATCCCGTCTTTAACAGGGATTGTCTCCTAATATTCCGCTATGGAATTTTCCGTTATGGAATATTCCGTTATGGAATTTTGCATTCAAACCTCTTCTATTACATCATAATAAATGCAAGGCGTAGCCTCTTATTGTGGCCACTCGCACGATTCATCTCATTGCTCGGCCACACTCAAGTCAATATCTCATTCCCCCCAAATATTTTACACTTACTCTCACATTATATTTTATCCCGCCTTCCTCGTTACTCTATTTTTTCTTCACTCATCCACCATGCTTGTGTCAGCCTGCTTAGTTTTTCACTCACCAATATCATCTTTTCCTCTTCTGAACCCTGAGATCATCCACTTTTTTCATCGCCTCTTCAACCTTCGGATTGATTTGCTTCACGTAGACATGGGCGGGCATTCTATCTGAAAGTAAGGGACCCGTCACACCTGGTCTTGCAAGACACTTGTTTGGTTTACTCTAGCCACTATCTACTGGGAGTTTCACGTTCTTTCAGACGAATGGCAAAGGTTGTACGATATTGCCCAAACACTAAAGTTTACTCAGATCGATGGCTTTTTAAACCATCCTCTCTCTGCTACCAAGTGAACTGGATAGTCCATCTCCTTTAATGAGCAGCAATTACCCTTAAGATGGATGGGGATGCAGATCTTACTCCATACACCATATAATAGAGCCGACTCAGAAAGTTGACAATAGAAAGACTGTTTTAATGTCAATTATCTAAAACAGGGAGCATAACGAACATCAACGCAAACGCTCGATGCTTAAACTCAAAGAATTTAAGAAATAAATGTATTTTTATAAGCAAAATGTGTCATCAATGATGTGTAACCTACGTGTTGCCAACGTCATCCTACGTGGCACACTACACAAACCTTACGGAGGAAGTGATTGGCTCTATGTGAATATCTAAGTATATGATCCATGCTAGTCTCAAAAAGTGTAACTATGTGATTGGTTACTTAACATCAGGTGGAGAACTTAGCCCGCCTCAAAAAATGACCACTATGAACGTCACTAAATACACAATGTCCCATTGGTTTACACACTATAGGACCCCTGAATACGCAGGTCCACTACAATTGGTTGGCACTCTGTCCATCTTCAGTACTTTTCCACCTATGTTAGCAGCCTGCAGGCTGGCTGTCCAGATGCTAGTGAGGTTGCCTTAACTTTAGCTTCCCACCAATTAGCATATCAATGCATCATCACCTCAGTGGTCTCCTATCAATTAGGCCTTTGAACTTCGTCCTTGAGAGTGTTCTTAGCTTTGAGTAAATTAGGTAGTGAGAAGCACAGTCTGCCTCATGCGTAGGTGTGATCATCTCGTTCATCCAACTTCATGCTTCCATGTGACTAGAGACCATAAAACAAAGCCTTTTTGTGTATTTGATATTTTATTCCAATAGACCTCTGAGGTCTTCCTTGTTATGTTCACTCCTTCTGGACAGGAGGTTTGTTCTTTCACAAGATTTTGTATCGAAAGTCAGTCTACTCCAGTTTGATAAGACCTTGGCTTCTTGGGGCTCATCCAACCTCACCTTTCTGAGCTCCACTTCTGTAATTCAATGGCTGCTTTTTAAACTGTGACAAACTGAACTGAGGCCTTTTGATAATGTCCAAACCTACTTTGTTTAGTGGAAACATCCATAATTCTCTCATTACTATGTGTGTATATGTTGGCGCTTGCCGCAATCTATTTAACTATAAGTTTAGAGCTAGCTTCACGATTACTTTGCTGCTTGCGTTTCTTCTGCATCTGTACACGTGTAAAATGATTTAATATCTTCATCTGTTTCTGTGGCATAAGTTTCTTCGCCTTGAGCCCAAGATGTCACTTATCCTCATTGCTTTCTTGATGCCTTAATATCCGCATTCTCTGATCACTGCATCCTTTTTTGTACTTCATCATTAGCTCCATATAACATATACTGGGCAATGGCTAGTACCATTACCATAAATTCTTGCCATTTATTGGTTCTGCTTCTTCAGGAATCTCATTCAGATGCCCATCATATTTCTTTGTATGCATATAAGGTTTTCTCAATGATTACCTTGGCCCCAAATCCTCTTAGGTACTGGCCCTTTTATCGGTACTGGACTGAGTCCATATTCTGCTCTTTGTCGATTCCACTGTTCTGTATATGTCTCATACTCTGGTTTCCAGCATACAGGTAAAATGGGCGGGTCCATTGAGGTGGGGATACTTGGCTCCTTCTCTACAGGAGCGTTTCCCTTTGGAATTGCCCTGGCCATCCTCCGACATTTGACCAAGATATCAAAATTGGGTGGAATCCTGAGAAGGAAATTACCCTATATGACCTGTTCCCTGAAAGAACTTTTGTTTCTCATGAAAACCTCTCAGCTAAACTGGGCAATAACCCAATAAGAGCGCTCCAGTACTTTAGAATGAGAGTGGCGGTTTGGAGCCGTTGGCCCTCATTCCCTCACAAACTCATTGCATGTGAAATATTGGAAATAGTAGTGTCACTGCAGGCCCAAGAAGACTGGTGTCAAGACTGTATAAAGCATGTCCGGTTAACCAAGCACCCATCCTTAGTGCCAAAGGGGAATGGGAAAAAGATTTGGGTATGGCAATAAATGATGAGTAGTGGTCGAGATGGTGTCGACTGACAAAGGAAGTTTCCCTGAATGCTTGCTTTACACTAATACAGTTCAAGATAACCAACTACATTACATGCCTGTTTGGATAGCAATATTTGCACCCACGACCAGCAGTGAGTGCGTGAAATGCAGCACTGATGCTGCAGATTCTCTGCACATGTACTGGAGTTGCCTGAAGGTCGCACTGTTCTGGCTCACGGTTGCAGAAGCCTTGCATGAAATTACTGGTATCCCCCCTGCAATCCTACTCCCCAAATACTTGCTGTGAGACATTAGGAAGGCATTTGTCAAGGTTCACAGACTGTTTAATTTGGGATGTCTCATTGCTAAAAAATTGATATTGCAGTGTTGTAAATCAAAAGCTGCCCCTGATATTAATGTATGGTTTAGGGAACTAGCTTATGCCAATGAAAGGGAGTAGGGTTACATGTTGCTTTTGCCAGCCTGATGCAGGCTCAAGGACATATGGGAACCATTCCGCGAATATCTTCTGCTGTTATCCATGGCCAAGTAAATGTGTTACGCGATGGTGTTACTAATACTATACATGAGCACTCTGTAACCTGTTTGATTGATCTAAGATGGTTTTCAAACAGATTGCAATAAATAAAAACAATGTTTAAAGTGTTATAATGTAGGTACAAAATATGGTGATATACCTTTGGTGACTGAGGTTTAGCCTGTGGCCATGGGCAGTGGTCAGTGACCACGAGGGACCAGCAATGGGGTTAAAGTGGGCATGACCACCAGGGCTGGCTGTGTGGTAACGTTTTTCGAACTTGGGATAGGCTTGAATGGGAAAAAAATCTGCTTGTGGGTACAGGTTGAAGTGCTGGATGAGATTGCAGCAAATGTGCACGAGGAGAGTCAGCAAGAACTTCAAAGCATGGTTTTTCAACTATGTCCTGTGTTTTGTTCCAAAGTTTTCTTTAGCTGAGAACATTATTTAATAAATTTAATAGTTCATGATAGGTCTCCCGATCACCCCTGACATGTTGTTACCAACATTATAAACACAACCACTTGTATGGACTTTTCATCAAAATTAATTGCATATGTGATGTCATCAGTGAGGTCATCAATGATATTTGTGATGTCATCTTTGATGTCCTGGGTATTAGTCTTAGCAGTGCACAGTGGTGGCACGAGTTACGGTTGCTTAGCTTGCCATAACTGGAGAATTGCTGAGGTTTTTCAGATTTTCACAAATTATGTGAAAAGCCGTCCTGCGGTGGCTGTAGATTGAGCAGATTTATTTTTCCATTGCATCAAAGAGAAAAATTACACAATTTGTGACCCCCCAATTTGGGCCAATTTGGGACAGCCAGTCCAATAGCACAGCGAGTAGAGCGCTCGCTTTGACATCTGTGCAGCTACTGCTGATGCAAGTTTGAATCCCGCGTGGGTAATAATAAGCTGTGCTCAGATACCTGAGGGTTTGTAGCGCTACACAAAAGCTAAATTATTATTATTAACTTTGCCCCCCCCCCCTTGATGAAAGGTCACCAAACTTTGCAGGACTAATCTGACTGGGCCATATAACTTTTTTGCAAAGTCTTGTGAGGATTCATTCAGGGAAGGCAAAGCTACAAGCCGCCCAAAAAGTGCTCTTCCTATGGGTTCAGTAACTTAACCATAACTACAGGGCCGCTACCGCAGGCCGTGTAATTTAGGAGTGGGTTTATAGATAAGAAGAATATGGCTTTCAGAGGTGTAGCTGGAATGGTTAATGGTTAATATACACAGGCGTACTTTAAATACACTCCCAAGCACTACCACCCCATTTGCTATTTCAATAGCTCTAGTTTACTGTACTTCTTTGATAGAATGCACAATTCCTTTTTTACAATTGTTTTCTGATTGTGTGCCTATTTTGATGGTTTAATTCCCCACATTCCTGGTAACCCTAAACCACAATGCATTTCAATACAGTAAAATACAACACAAGGTTCTTTTTTGCTATGACAAGTTAGACAAATACTGCCAAAGTACATACGTATAGCACATAGAACATAACATTCTATCCAGAAGTGCTCATTGTGGTTTCTAGACATTGTTCAACACCCTTTTGCATTATGCAATTTTTCATCAGTTGTGACGTGCATAGTTATATTTTGTTCTCGCAGCTAATCCTGGTATTTGTACGAGGATCATGCAGAGCTGCCCTTGTCCTGTTTTTTTTTTTCTTACAAAGACGTCCTGATTTCCAGAGCTAGTGAGGAAATTACTGACCAGAATGCCTTTAAATGGAGGTCAACACAGGAGTCTATGGGCCTCATTACACGGTAGGTGGTAAGGGTTTACCGGTACCGGTACACTACCGTGTAATGAGGCCCACTATCTCTCAGTCTCTTAGGGCCTCATTGCAATCCTAGAGGTCCGGAAATAAGGGTGCCGGTAGCAGCTTACTGGCCCCTTTTCTGGACTGTCTGACTACGAGAAGGCCTGCTGGGACATGTGCGCCTGGCAGGTCTGGCATGCCGGGAGCCCCGGCCCCTGACGGCATGGTTTTCACAGAAGTACCGGCACCATTAGAAACGGTGCGGGTGCTACTGTGTACCATTCCCATAGTGTCCTATGGGACTCCACAGAAATGGGCACTTACACTTTCTACCGCCTGACATCCCGGCCTAATGCCACCGGGTGGCGCCGGGATATAAGATGGTGGAATGGCGTTACAAGGTCTGCAGGAACACTCAGGTAGCACTGGTGGGTTACCGGCGACCTAGTAGTGAGGCATAGTCCAGTAAATTACACTGTTGACAGATTCTGTCTTCCTGGAACTCTACTTTGAGCTGTTTGCCAGTCTCTAGATCCAGCTTGTGGTCATTCATTCGGTATTGGTGAGTGTTTGGTGCTTGGGGTTTAATTCCAGAGTTAATTACTTTTCAAGTTAAAGTTTTGTTCCAGTGATTGGTAACATTCCAGCTTGTTGTGCTGTCCTATTTCAGCTTTATTATTATTACTATTACTATTATTATTATTATTATTATTATTATTGTATTTTCTGAGCGATGACCTACCTTCGGGAAGCAACAAAGTGCTTTACAATCATAGTGGGAAGAACAGTGAGGGAAGCAGATAAAAAGGAAGCATGGTGCTAACAGGGGAGGGTGAGGAAGGTCAATTGGCAGCAAGGGATTTAAGAGCAACTAGAGGAGGAGACAGTGGTGAGCAGATCACCAAGTCTCTGGTAAGTAGTGGAGTTTTGGGTCTGTATAGTCAATAAGTCAATAATGTTTTTTGAGTGAACAACTGTTAGAGATACAGTCTAAAATATCTGCAAAAAGTTCTTAAAATTATAAATTGTTTTAGGATTGAATGGTACGTATGAATGTATGACTTTATAATGTTTTTTATGGAATCAATAATTAAACAATGTTTATCTACTTATATTTTAATATCTAAATCAGAATGAAATAAACATAATGATTGAACACTTACAGCTCAAGTCTCGACCTCACTAGTTTTTTTTTATTCTTCCTGGCACCACCACTGTTCTATAGTGTATGGTCTGTAGATCTAGGTGTTAGGGAAGAGCCATTCCTTAAAGAGGAATGTCTTGCGCTCTTTCCTGAACTGTATAAGTGATGGGGCAAGTGTGATGTTGACAGGGAGGAGGTTCCAGAGTTTTGGTGCATGCACAAATAAGGCCTGTCTTCTGGTTCTTTCCTTCCTGCACCAGCGGAGTTTAAGTCTGCACATGTACTTCCTATGGGTGGATTGCAGGCCTCTGCTGATGATGAGTTTCTCAGTAATGTAGCTTGGGAACTTCAAGGTGACAGTCATGTAGTTGATGCAAAAAGATTTGATGATGGTACAGACTTGCAGCGGGTGCCAAAGCAGCTCAATGAGGGTCAGGCCGATGTGGTTGAATTTTTGAAGTCCTTTGATGAGTCTTGCTGCAGCATGCAGTACACATCTCAGGGGTGCCAGGGTAGTCACCAGAAGGACTTCCAAAATGGCGTTGCCACCCTCCAAGTGGGAGAGGACCAAGGCTTGTACAGTGTATCTGAAGTTGTTTCCTGGAATAAAGGGCTTGTTTTTCCACTGGAGATACATTTGGTAACAAACTGTTTGTGTCTTCCTTGCTATGTGCTGTTTGAATGTACAGTGTCTCTAGAACCCAAGGGCCTTTGTGCAGGTAACCAGTTGAGGGGTGAAGCCCTCAGGGTTTATAGCATAGAGGCAGGTCTGGATGTCAAGGTGTTCAGTGTTGTTCGTCAGCAGTAAGAATTAAGTATTTGAAGGGTTGAGCTTCAGGTAAGCACTGGACATCCAGGACTGAATCAATGTGAGGCAGGCCTTGACCCTGTGGATGTCTTTGAAAGAGGATATCTGAGGTAGATATGCATGCCATCTGCGTATTGGTGGATGTGGATGTTGTGTGGAGTGAGGAGGGTTTGAGCAGTTGCATGTAAACATTGAAGATCACGGGGGACAAGGTGTATCTCTGCGGTACTACACAGGTGATGGGTAGAGTTGGTGACGTGGAAGAATCCATTTGTATGAACTGTTGGTGATTAGTAAGGTAGTATTTGAACCAGCTGAGGTTGATCGTGCTGATCCCCATGTAGCTATGTAGATTGTCAGTAAGTGTCTGGTGGTCTACTGTGTCCAATGCTGCTGGGAGGTGAAAAAAGAGAACTAGTGTATAAGAATGGCCGTCATCAAGGACTTTAAGGACATTGTGGATCACTTGAATGATAGCCATTTCTGTGCTGCATCTGGGCCTGAAGGCAGATTGGTAGGAATGAAGGAGGTTATTGGATTTCATGTGTCAGAGTAATTTGTCTACTGCTTTCTCAAGCATCTTACCTAGGAAGGGAAGATGGGTGATGGGGAGGTGTTTGCTGAGAATGTCAGGGTCCAGTGTTGGTTTCTTAAGAAGCAGGATAATGTGTCCAGTCTTGAGGGATGAGGGGAAGGTACCTTAAGTTAGAGACTGGGTCATGGCTGTTGATATTGTTTGAGAGGGAGGTGCTGAGTTCTTGCAGAAGTGAGTTTCAGTCCTGGTTCAGTAGAGGTAGATCAGCCCATGTGAGGTGAATTTTGGTGAGGATTTCTGTAAGTGCTTTCACTAGATAGTTCTTGAAGGATCTGAAGGCTTGTTTGCTTGGTTTCCAATGGGTTTGCTCAAGCGGTGTGGTGTGACTAATCTCAAAGGGAATTGCCAAATGGTCCGACCAGTGGAGCAGAATAGGAGAGCTGTGATGGAAGATGGGTAGGGTGGTGGTGATGATAAGGTCGAGGATATTGCCTTTCCTGTGAGTCTGGTCTTTTGTGTGCTCTGTGAGGTCTGGTGTGCAGAGTAGTCAGTGGAGATCTTCTTTCATTGACTTGGTTGCTGGGTTTTCAGAGATGTTGAAGTCACCAAGTAGGATGTTGCTGGCATGCATGAGAGACATGGTAGTGACCAAGTCAGTGAAGTCTTCTAAGAAGGAGTTGTTGGGCTTGGGTGGTCTGTAAATGAGGTGAAATGTAACTTTGTCCATTGGAGAGAGTGGTAAGTGGCAGGATTGGTTTTCAAAAGAGTCCATGCTAGGGACATGTGGTTGAGAGCATGGCCATGATGCCTTGTGAATGATAGCCAGGCCTCTGCTGACCTAGTTTGGATGACCTTGTTGTAGAATTCTGGAGCCTTGGGGCTGAGGACATCTAGGATCTGGGTGGAGGTGGATGTCGTCCAGGTCTCAGTAGTGAAGATGGCATCTGAGTCAAGTGTGGTGTTGAGTTTGGCGATGTCAGTTACATGACTGATTGCCGAGTGGACATTCGCAAGCGTCAGTTTTCATCTAGTGGTGGATGCTGGAGTGGTGATGTGGTGTACTGTAATGTGGGTGAGTTTGCTGTGATGCAGTTTCCATGATGTTGCTGGTGAGCGGTATGGTTGGTGATGAGTAGGAATGGGCTGTTGGGAGAGTGGGTTGAAACACATATTCATGGGAGCTTACCTGATGTTTGAGGAGCAGGGGTTTGGGTACTGGGTGCGTCTTGTCAGAACAGGTCCAAACAGGAATTGCCCTTTTCTTTGTCTCCCCCTTTCTTCAGACACCCATGTGTGAGACACCCTTGATCTAAGAGTTTAGAACAGAAAGGAAAAGGCAGGACTAAGAAAGTGGGAGGGTTTTAGGTCATGTGACCTTGAGCCACTTGCATTTGCTCAACAACTGCAAAGGAAAGTAGGTTGGAGGGCTGCTTAAGTAGGGGAAAAGGGCACCAAATGAAGAAGGAACCAACAGATTAGCAGTGGATGACAGGTGGGTGAGTCTTGGGTTACCTGACCTAGATCCACTTCCACTTACTCACCAAGCATGTTGTGTCTTGCTCTTTAAGACCTGTTTTGTTCTCTAGCCAATTTCTCCTTCTGTCTTTGGCCCCCTATTCTCTGAAAATGTACTGTTGGTCTCGCCATCCCGGGAAGAGGAGAGATGTGTGATACCATAATTTAAATATGTCCTTTGGATGTTAATCCGCAGGGGACATACCCATAGCTCTGTTCTGCATTCATGATTGTGGCAGTTAATCTGCACAGGAAGACCACGTTTGCATAAGTTGATATGGATGATTTCTCCATGGAAATGTGTGCCATGCTCCCTATTCTTTTTTTTCTTTTGAAGCCACTTACAACAGGATAGGTGAGATGCTGCTGTCAAAAGTTTAAGCATTCATTTTACTGGTGGGCTGAAGCATGCTAGTTGCTTCCTGTTGCACAACTGAAGTCTTGCTGGGGAAAGACTGTATGCAAAACAAACTTGATCCTAATCAGAAATGGTGAAGTCAAGTCCAAACTGCTAAATCACATCTATTCTGTATTAGCCGGCAAGCAAACTCAGACATGTTTTTGGCCTCATTGGGTATTATCACTGAGGTGTAGTTTGGTCTCCAAGCACAGCAGGCTCAGGAGGACCTAAGCCTACACCTCACTGATGTTGACCGATGAGGCAGAAACAGATCAGCTCCATGCTACCATAGAATACATAAGGACTTTTTCTTGAAGTGTTTTTATTGCCATTTATACTATGACCTACGTAAATGCAGCCAGTAACATACTCCAGTGGTATCCTATAAAGGACAATTTTCAATGTGTTTTTTGTTCTTTTTATGTCTTTATTCTGGAATAGCATGATTTTGTCTTTTTAGGTTGACATCCAAGGTTTAACTTCTGTAATATTTTCAGAAGCTGTTGAGCTTCTGTTTGAGTCTTTCTTTGGTCTGTGCTGGTATGACCAGTTGTGGCTTTTTTATTTTTGAGCCACTGATTCTCAAACCTGGGACCTGGTATTCCACTAGTAACACAGGGAGGTCATTGATGTATAGATTGGACACGGCTGAGCTGATATTCAGCATTGCATTACCCCTGTTTTTTGTTGGAAAGCACCCTTTTGCAAACTGTCCATTTTCACCTTACAGTGGAGCCATCTATAGATGTTATTATGTCACATCTCTTCCCCCCTTTTCCAGGCTGCAATAATTTAAGGTTTGGTGTGCAATGCCAGAATGAATAAAATGCTTTTTGGAAAAGTAGACAGCCAGCACATATAGTCCCTCTGTATGTTATTTATTTGCTGATCAGAGCCTGCACCCTGCAGATATGGTCTGTGGTCTAGTGCGTTGGTAAGAATTCTATATTAAGAATCCTATAGAAGAATATCACAGTTGATTAGGATGTTCACTTTTTTGGTTCATTAGATTGTCTAATATTTTGCCTAATATTTTGCTGAGGTTACTTTTTGAATATATTCCCCCATACTTGTTTGGATCCAGTGTGTCCCCCATTTAACAGATGGGGTGAAGAGCCATTCAGAGCGACTTGGAATTGGCCAGAATGTAGAATGATGTTGCATAGTTTCACAAGTGCTTTTTTGTATTTGACATGTGCTTTGCTCGAAAATCTCATGTAATCTGGACCACAGGGTTTCTTTTATTTTAGTTTGTTAATCACTTCTTTTAATTCCGCAGTTGTTATCGGTTTGTCTGTGGGGTTTTGCTGATCTTTAATAATTTCCTTTAGGAGATTCAGTTTTGACTGTAAATGTTCCTGGTGCCCCATGAGATTTTCAGTAGGGATGTCTGTGCATATGTATTCTAAATAGCCTGTGTATATGACTATTATTAATTGGTATATTTTGTGTCTTATCTCATGCTCTGTCCCTGCCATCTGAGCCAGTTCGCTTGTCATATGTTCATTGTTCTCCCTCTATATTGTTGATTTATTTTGCCAGGTGTGTGCAAGGGTATTTTGAGTGTAGAAACTAGGCGGTATTTTGATCATGTAGGATGAGTCGGTCACTGTCACGAATCCTGAATCTTAATTGTTGTAATGCTCAATTTCATATGTTTATTCCTGTAAATACAGAGCTGTTGACTAGCTTCACCCTTCTCATCCCATCTCTGCCCAAACACCCATCTAGAGATGATTAGCCATGTTGTCCAGTGTTCGTAGATAAACGGCTATTTCCCATGTGTGGGATTCACAGTGTTTGGGCAACGTCTGTACTATTCCCAAATGTAATCTATTTAAATGGAAAATAGCTAGTATTTTCTAATTGCTCTTGCTGGGTGGAAGGGACAGGGGAAGAAAACCCTGAACAATGGATGGAGAACTGGTTTCAAAGCATTGCAGCACAGCTCAAAGCCTGGACAAGTGCCATGAGTAAACCAAGAGACAATGTAGTAAGTCATGTGGAATGTTTGAATGGTCACTTTTGTTAATTGTAATCTAGTATTAAGATTATTATTATTATTAGTATAATTATTGTGATTAATATTATTTATATATTATTATTATTATTATTATTATTATTATTATTATTATTATTATTATTATTATTATTATTTCTGTGGTAAAACCATGAGAAAGCCTTTTTTTTAATCGGATGCAGTGTGAACTAAATCAGATCTAGTGACTTCTAATTTATTTTTTAAAAGGCATAGAGACAGAGAAATGGAGACAGAAAGAGAACATTAGTTGTCTAGGATGACAAGCTTTAGTTAAAAGGTAATAGGTAATGTCAGAGTTTGACAGTGTGATACCCATCTGCAAGGCTTACAACCACACATCTGTTTAGGTCTAGTTTGTAGAAGCATATGTTATGTTAATGTACCACTTTCAAGAATGCTCTATTTTAAAGAGATGACTTGAAAAACACAGAGATGGTAATAAACCAATCTGACAAACATATGACTCCTAGTAGAATTATCTTCACCAAAAGGTGTATGATTGTACCTTTATCTGTCACCTCTTGAATGGAAGACTATTAGAATAACAATGCATAGCAAGACGAGAATAAAATGCCCTGTGGGTTTTGAAATGTTATTTCAAGACCTAAAGACACTCACACACATAACAAAGGATATCGTGTTATAAGGTCTCCAAGGTCACCTGTGTGTAGTCATTCTTTTGGCACAGGCATGTGTGATTGGCTGCCATGCATTTGTGATATATTGGGTTGTTCTTCTGTTTCATTTGTGATAGGTAATTGTCCATTCATGTCAATCCTGGTTGCAACTTGCACGTCTGCCTGCAATGCAGTTCGAAATGCATTCATATTTTCTCTCATACCACCGTGTGCCAAAGGTGGGTTCTGGTATGTATGCACTTGCACTGGCTCTAGCTACAAGGATAGCTAACATTATGCCTCCGATTGTGACATTATATTTTCTTGTGCTCTGGTTTATTCATTTGTATTTTATGTTGCTGCATGCACACCTAGAGGGGTTCTTTTTTGAGTGTTTAGTGGGCTGTCCAAGAGTGCACCCCATCCTATTTCTGAGACTATCCCTCTTCCTTCCTCTCCCTCAAACCCTGACATCTTCGGAAACATGACCTTCCACCACACACTCCACCATGCCTGCATCATGGCTGGGAGTGCAGTGGCCCTGCTCATCTAAGTAGTGATGGTGAAGTACTGCTGGGGGGTGTAAGCACAGCTGGCTTCCTACCCAGAAGGGAAGTGCTTAACTGCAGACGAGGAGGCTGCAACAATAACTTGCTTGGGTAGGTGTTCGGGAGAATTCTCCAGAGTGGCTAATTTCCCTTACCTTTTGAGTCCCTCAGCAGCTTTGCTGGATTCTAGGGTTTAATGTTTTTACCTGGTAAGAGTGTGAGCCTTTTTTCCCACTCTTACATGTGTTTTGATGTGTGTTGTACATTTATTTGCTCATGGGCTATGGAGTCTCACCCACCCCATAGGCATCATCTTTTTACTGTGTGTCACACAGCACCTTTAGTGCAGTGACACAGGGTTGTCTTTTCAAACTTCAGACTTTAAACTCCAATTTCTGGGACTGACTACTGTCTCCCGGAACATGTAAAGTTACCATTGACTTTACTAGTCTTTTTAAAATTACAGACCCAGTACACCCTATCTTCCAATAGAGTGCTGGAGGGGTTAATAGTCATCCCCTTATGTCTGTTTCTCATGGAACATTAGTATGTTCCCCCTTTCTCTAAGATTTGGCTGGCGGCAGTGCTATCTACCATTTTTATTTTTACTGCAGACTATGAAAATAGCCTTTGGTACCATTGAGGCTATGGTGGTAGCCTCAAACTCAAACCCGGTAATACACTTTTATTTTAACTTGGTTCCGGTCGAGTTCTTTTGCCATATCTTTTTGTAAAGGTCTTTCTAGTGTTTTACTCTGTGCGCCAAACCAGGTTTGGTTCCTTTGTTCGCCGTCCTTTGGTGGGCTTCTGCACAGAAGCCCTCCTTAGGGGCCTGAGTGTCTTGGTGGACAGGATGTGAGGGAGGGGTTTGACGCCCCCTGCACAGGGTCTCCTTGGAGACCCAAGTTGCACTCTTGTTTGATTGGCTAGGTGGCTGCCCTGCCAGGACAACCAGCCTGCTGTGTAATTGACAGACAAGTTGTATGAATGGGGATTTGGTGCATAAAAAGCCAGTCTCTGGGACTGGAAGGCAGAGTCGCCACTGGAAAGAGAGAATCAATGAGAAGCTGAAGGAAGACGACTGCTGCAACTACTGGACACCCGGTGAAGCCCTGCTGCAGGTCCGAATCACCTGAAATTTCGATGACAGAGGAGATCTGCAAGGAATCTTCTTCCCTTGAGCTTGGTGGGAACAACTCGCCAAACACCAGGCACCGTTAGATCGGATAGCCAGTGGGAAGAGAACCAGTTTGGGTTTTAAGGAGCACACCTTTTATTCGTCGTTTTGCTCTGCTGCTGACTTCTTCCCTGGGCACTGCAGGACCCTGCAGCCATCCTCCTTCTTGTCCCCACGACGGAAGCTTCAGGAACCGTGAGCCTGCAGGAAATGCCAGGAACAACTGCCTCAGCTACAGCATTCTCTTCTTTAAAGGTACTGTGCAAATTTGGTCGTTCTTTCCGTTCGACCGCGGTGAAAGTGCAGGAAATCTTTTGCCTCTACGAAGGCTTGTCCTTCTCTTCTCTTTTAAGTAACTTTTCCTCCGGCCGACTTCGTTTTGAACTCTTGGCAAAGACTTACCCGCAACTGTGTGATTCTCTGCAAATAACATTAACATTGGCCCAGACCTATTGACTTGAATCCTAGTTGTAGTAGCCTTTTCTAGATGGTCCTGCCTATAACTTGTTGGTGCTATTGATTTAGTTTAAATTGCTGGAGTGCCATTTTGCTCACACTTCATTTTGAGCTTAATTTGTCCAGAATTGTTTGGGTGTTGTTGTAGTATATTAAGACTGTGATTTTTTGCTTCTTTATGATAGTGAACTGTTTCATAAATGATGGTTTAAATAAATGTATATTCTTTTACTCAGAAACCTTGAATCAATGTTTGTTTGAACCATATTGATTGTTGTCCTTTGTGTAATCTCTTGTACTGCTCATTTACTCTTGAGATAAGTCTGGCTGCTCAGGCATCGCTACCACTTTACTGTGTAGTACAGGCTTGTACCAAAGGTGAAATTGTACTGACACTTGTAGTCTCAATTGTGTGTAGTGGTCCCAAAGAGTACTGCACATGTTATTCTGCCTAACAGTAGGCACCTCTTCACAACACACATCCAGGCACAATGTTGTCATGGACTGTGTTTTGTGACATCACTCTGTTCAGATGATGTAATCAGATTCAGCAGAGTGGACGAGCTGCACTTGCGTGTATCATACATTAGCTAACAAAAACACAGTCCAATAGACCTACCCGATCCATGTATGCCAACCTGGTCACTACACCTAGATTTAGACAACAAAAAGCAGGAGGTTCCAGTGTTCCAGTGATTGCTGACAAATATTGGAACTCCATGCCCCTAGCTTTGAGGGGAGACCCTCCCTTATGCTCCTTCCATAAAAACCTCAAAACATGGCTCTACTCTCAAGATCACAACTAACTCTAGACCAGAGCCTTCTCAAATAATCACTACTGGACTACTCTGAGTGACATTCTTAATCTGTGAAATGAACTACTGTTGCAATAGATATGGAACATTGTAAGGTTATACAAGGCTGTACTCTGCGTAATGGACTAATGTTGTGATAGATAAGAAACAATGTAAGGCTACTTAAGGCTGTAACCTGTGTTATGCCACCTATGCAATGTACCTGTCTATTCCCGATTGAAACTATCTGAAATAAAAACCAATCTGTAACCAATCCCGTAAGCAAATGTGCCAAGATGCATTGCGGGCTTTGTGCGCTATATAAATGTCAAATAAATAAATAAATACATAAATAAAAACATGTTATCGTCCTGTTGAAGGTATGGAACGTATATACAGTGTATGCATACCACACATTTCTGCAACATTCAGCATGTCTGTACACTACTAACTATTAATACTGAAAGTCCAGTATCCAAAGTTGCAGATGCAGACCATTCTATGGTAACAGGCTGGCTTGTGTACCTGTAAGGCTGGTAGCGCGCTAGTGGAGTCAGCCCCACCACACTCAGGTACGGAGAGGAGAGCAGGCATGCAATGCCCGAGTGACCAAATTCGTGTCATGCTTGAAGGAAAGTCATCAGTTTATTAACAAGTAGGAGAGATTCCATGCGTACATACATTCTCTGTAACGTACCATGATATGATCTAAGATCCTTATTAGATAAATAATATGGTAAAATCATCTTCGTAACTCACAAATAAATGCAACAAATTAAGAGAAGATTCCCCACTGAGAAGAAAGCATTCACTTCATGGGCACCCCAATGGCTGTGGATAGTGTCTGAGGCTCTAGAGTCAGGTTAGGGCTGTGGAACGGGGAGATGACTTTGGAGAGATGTATCTGCCGAGGAGAGCGTCTGGGGCTTTGCAGGGTGACTGTGGGGAGAGAAGTGGGTGTGACGAGATGCAGCAGCGTAGAAGAGCAGTTGAGTGAGTGGAGAGGAGGACGCATCTGTGGAGAGACGCAGTGGCTGTTGAGAGATGCAGAAGCTTAGGAGAACAGTTGGGGGCTAGAGAGAGGCTGGATCTGTGGGGTAAGGAGGTAGCTGTGGAGATATACAGTGGCTGAAAAGATTGACTCGGGCTGTGCAGTGAGTCTGGATCTGTTTTTAAGCAAGGCCGTTCAGAGGAAGATGGGGCATCCCTGGAGAGATAGATGGGTTTTAGTCTCGGAGGCTACTGTAGACTTTGCGAGTTGTAAAAGCATTGGCGATATTCATGCGGCAGTGAAGACATGCAGTGTGCTTTGAGAGTGACTGGGATTATGTCAATGGGTGCAGAGGCTATTCTGACATAAGAGGATGTTAATGAACGATAGGGATCTGTAGAAATGTTCCTATCAGGGGTTTTCCCTAACGGCAATTCCTCAGGCAGGGTTATATTGTATATGCCTACAACTTGTTTTTTAATCAGAATTGCAATTATTCACACTAGCTCTGATTGCAGCTTTAAACTGGCAGAGTAGTCTGACAACAAATGTCACCGTGATCTCCTGATTTCATAATTACTGCGGCGTCCGATATCTCTCGCTTTGGCCACCTGATGTATCCCCTCACATCTCTCGGCTCCTAGAGCCGCCCCCGGGTGGTCATGCCTAGATCTCATTCAATCTGTAAGAGACCACGTTTGAAACATATAAGTTGCAGTGCTTATTCATTGGTTAGTATAGAACAGCAAGTTGAGCACCTGCATGCCTCTTTCACACAATTGCCATTTTGTGGCTATACACATTATTACTTATCACAATTGTTACTCTTTTTATCAACCTGAAAGAGGGCAAAAGGCTAAAACAGTAGGGCCGGGGTGATTGTAACCCCTTGACTTTCTTCTCTAACACAAGGCTCCTACGGCAGGCGCTCATCCCACCATGCTGTCTTACTATCTGTTACCCTCTTCAGTGTTCATGCACGTGCTTCTAACACTATCACTTTCCAGCATGACTCACAGGTAATCGCGGCAATGTCAGGAGCTTCTTGAATGTGGACACTTTCCTTTATACATTATGCATACAAGATATTAGTAAAACACACTTACTTTCACTGCAGTATTTACAAGTAATGGTATGGTGTCTATTGCTAAAGTTTAAGATATGGTTGGAATTTGGAAAATAATTATTGTGTAAGGCCAACATATGCATTGCATTTATAGTGCCTGTACATATATTATGCAATAAACCAGTGCAAATGCCCAAATGTCATCCTTTCCTAATTCCTGCTCATTATATTCAATGGAAGTTGGTGAATCTTTAAATTGGTCGGGTTTAAACCTTTTCACCGAATTGGCCTGGGCGTGTCTTTTAATGCCCACTTCCGTCGCTTCAGATTTCACGTTTCTGGTGGTCACCTGGATCATAGTTGTGCCTTTGTCCTAGATATAGATACTGGCTGTGTATCTGCCATGTTTGGGGTGCGGTTGGGAGGGTTATTTTTACTCCTAATCTTCCTCTTTGTAATACGCAGCTGCATAATCTATATGAACAAGGTCAGGGTTTAAGCTCCGATTCTGGCACACAGTATTAGATCTATGACAACCTTCATTATCTTTGCATGGACGTAATGAATACACTATCAGAGTGGTTTGATAATCGGTTTTTCTCAAATTTATTTGGCTCCTTTGTGAGGCACAACATAAACCTGGATGATCTAATAAGTGTGAGTTTATATTGGTAAGATTTGGTGTGCAACATTGGGTACCACATTACACCATGATATCAAGAGCCATTGGTCAATATGAAGGATTGGCACAATCACCTGGTCACTTACAGGGCGAGAAGTAGTCTGTCACATCAGATGCTTAGTATAATCAAAAAAGTAACAACACACCAAGACACCCCACACATGTCAGTCAGTATTCATGATTTCATGAAGAATGTACAGAGATAAAGAAAGAGCTTGAACATCAGATACGGGGTCTGCGTGGCCTGCAGAAGTTAACATTCATTTGGGAAAATCTCATTAGAATTAGATACATGAAAGGGGAGTATGTGAACAACAGATGGGGCCATTGCCACAGTAGACATAGATGCAGAAAGATTTTGGGGATGTGTTTCTCAATGTATATTAACCGCCAAAAACCTTATTGGTGCCAAATTTGCATAATGGGTTGGCCATTTTTGAAAAAAACAATGTTAATGACACTGTGAAGTGAAACATCCAAGATAGCCCTGCAGTGCACACTGTGCATTTCCATCTGCAGGTAAGCCCCCCTCGGCTCGCATGACGGCTCCTCAGCTGACTTCGTGAATTTGCTAGATTGCATTTTTGGAGACTCTGACACTCAGCCTCATGTAATTTGTGTTAACTACTAGCAGAATCGTGTGTTGGCTGTGTGAGCGTTTTTAATATGCTGGCCATCAGGCACGGCCATTCCAAGATTGTTGCTTCCTAGCCCTGCACTTGTGTGCCTTCAATTTCTGATGTGAGTGAAAGCCCCCCCTCTCCCGCTGGTCGCCTGTTTGAGTGAAAGCCCCCATCCCGCTGATCGCCTGTGTCAGTGAAAGCCCCCCTCTCCTGCTGGCCCCCTGTGTGAGTGAAATCCCCCCCTCTCCTGCTGGTCACCTGCGTGAGTGAAAGCCCCCCTTCCAGCTGGTCACCTGTGTGAGTAAAAACCCCCTCCTACGTCAGTGAAAGCCACCTCTGTCCCGCTGGTCGCATGTGTGAGTGAAAGCCCCCCCTTCCTGCTGGTCACCTGTTTGAGTGAAAGCCCCCCTCTCCCGCTGGTCACCTGTGTGAGTGAAAGCCCCCCCTTCCCGCTGGTCGCCTGTGTGAGTGAAAGCTCCCCTCTCCCGTGTGAGTGAAAGCCCCCCCTCCTGCTGGTCCCCTGTGTGAGTGAAAGCCCCACCCCCCTCCCCCACTGGTCGCCTGTGTGAGTGAAAGCCCCCCCTCCTGCTGGTCCCCTGTGTGAGTGAAAGCCCCACCCCCCTCTCCCACTGGTCGCCTGTGTGAGTGAAAGCCTCCCCTCTTCCTCTGGTTGCCTGTGTGAGTGAAAGCGCCACCCCTTCCCGCTGGTCGCCTGTCAGAGTGAAAGCCCCCCCTTCCCGTTGGTCGCCTGTGTGAGTGAAAGCCCCCCTATCCCACGTGAGTGACAGCCCCCCACTCTCCCGCTGTTCATCTGTGTGAGTGAAAGCCCCCCCTTCCTGATGGTCGCCTGTTTGAGTGAAAGCCCCCCCTCCCGCTGGTCGCCTTTGTGAGTGAAAGCCCCCCGCTTCCCACTGGTCACCTGTGTGAGTGAAAGCCCCCCTTCCCACTGTTCACTTGTGTGAGTGAAAACCCCCCCTCTCCCGTTGGTTGCCTGTGTGAGTGAAAGCCCCCCCTCTCCTGCTGGTCGCCTGTGTGACTGAAAGCCCCCCTCCCACGTGAGTGAAATCCCCCTCCCGCTGGTCGCCTGTGTGAGTGTAAGCCCCCCTTCCCGCTGGTCACCTGTGTGAGTGAAAGCCCCCTCTCTCCCACGGGTCGCCTGTAGAGTGAAAGCCCCCACTCTCACACGTAGGTGAAAGCCCCCCTCTCCTACTTTTCACTTGTGTGAGTGAAAGCCCCCTCCCGCTGGTTGCCTGTGTGAGTGAAAGCCCCCCTCTCCTGCTGGTTGCCTGTGTGAGTGTAAGCCCCCCTTCCCTCTGGTCACCTGTGTGAGTGAAAGCCCCCCTCTCTCCCACGGGTCGCCTGTGTGAGTTAAAGCCCCCCCCTCTCCTGCTGGTCGCCTGTGTGAGTGAAAGCCCCACCCCCTTCTGACAAGATTCCCTGCATATGTATGTAGCTGCCGTCCTCTAACTGGAGACCGGCACCTTGCTTTACGTCTCCGATCTCTACATTGAACCCATAGGTATGCGCTGCCTCGCAACATGGGACGGGCACCATGCCATTCTCTGTTGACTTCTACCATGCACTAGAGCATGGTTGCCCTTCTGTTTTACTGTGGCTTGCATCTCACATCTGCTATTGATTCTGACCACGCATTTCTGTGTTGTTGCCGTCATGCAACATGTGATTGGCACCATGTATTTGCATACTGACTCGTGTCTATGCATCTGTGTGTTGTTGCCGTCATGCAACATGTGATTAGCACCATGTATTTGCCTACTGACTCATGTCTATGCATCTGTGTGTTGTTGCCGTCATGCAACATGTGATTGGCTCCATGTATTTGCCTACTGACTCTTGACCATACATTTGTGTGTAGTTGCTGCCATGCAGCATGTGGCTGGCACCATGTAATTGCCTCTGACTTAATGCATTGTATGCTGATACCGCCCTTCAAGGTGGGGTTGTGCATCAGGGCTATGCTACTCATACTGACCTTCTGCGTTGTATGCTGCTGCCGCCCTTAACATTGGGGTCAGGCAAACTGTATGCCTTTGCTAGCACTTATGTATTATATGTTCTGTCTGTTTCTTGCAAGCACTTGTGTAACCAAGTAAGGCTTCTTTACAGCGCTGCGATGCCTGAGGGCAGTTGTGCGCTTTAGAAATGCATAAAATAAAATAAAAGTAAATAGGAGCTCAGTGAAGTTTGTGGTGCAATAATACCTAGACAAGGGGAAAGTGGACACAACTGTGTTCGATATAAAAGGGTAAAAGGAAGCACTGCAAAATATCACAGCAGTGAATGCCTCAGAGCCAAATATGGTGTCCCTAGAGGTTGGTGGTTTCCAATGCTGGCATCTAGCATTCATGTACATTCTTCCTCTACTCATCATAACCAGCATCCTGGTTCAATTGTGTGACTGTGCTTTTTGATGAAAAAGCCCATATGATAACTAACTGTACCCTCATTATCGTTGTTAAGCCATTAAATCATGTTTGCTGCCATGGATTTAAACTGAGACTGTCTTAAACCCACAATCTGATTTTGCCTCCGGTCACGGTTGAGGTTATCTATCATCGCTATTTTGTAAGCACTTTATAGGATCCCCTTAGGATGTTGTAATTCCATTCCTTGTTAATTTTTTCACCTCTGCTAAGATTGAATTGATTAATAAATCTTCTTGGGAAGGACACAGTGTTCGAGTAGCAGAATTCATGCAGTGCAGGTATGTTTAAATCTATGCTGCTGAAGGGTGGTTCTCTATTAATTGATCCCTGTTAGGTGTTCAGTTAAGGTATGTTATCGGTCTCCCCTACAGGCCGTGCCTTCTGGCTCCACCCATTGTTTATTCTCTGCATACCCTGTTTGTTTGAAGTATTGGTCATTGCTAAGACTTCCTCTCTCACCACCCCCCCTGACTTCAACCAGCTCCTATTGATACTCGCCCACTCACTCTCTACCTCCCTCTTACTCCATCTTTCATTACTCTCAACTCTGCAGAACAAAGATTAATCCCTACGTTCCGCTGTTAGCTCTCCTCCAATCATGGACTCCATCTCTCCCACTCTTGATTCTCGTCTCATCTATTTTACTTCTCAAATGATAACAGTGAAATACTCGTCTGCAATCAGGCCTTGTGTCTGCCAAGTGTTAGCTCTGAGAAGATCATTGTACAGAGACGATTGTACTTGTTACTTTGTCAGTTTAATGGAAGTTTATATTTAGTTCAACTGACTTACTGGCGCCCTAATTTGTGCTGTATATAAGGCTTGATACACTATATGTATGCCTGGCGGGAGGCTGTCTGTAGATACACTTTAGGTCTATTATGGTCCTGTCAGCTGGATGTCCCATTGTCTTGGTTGTAAAGGCTCACTCCCTGACTTACAAATGCATATTCATAAAATGTAATACACCCCAGTGGGGAATGAGACTAGGCGGACAGGTTGCAAGATTTAGGTAAGCTTATATAAAGTTGGCATCCAGAGAACTCTGCTGCCTCGAGAGCGCTCTGGCAAACATTACAATTACAGACAATTATAAAGGAAATCAGCGTCATAGATGATGCAACTAACATAGGGTGCTACAACAGTGCAGGATTGTCTGGAAGGAAAAGACACATATAGCGATGCAGGCACTGCTTCTTCTGGATTGGTTTTCCCAGATGGTGGGAGGGTGAGCATCACTAAGTCTACCTGCATGTGTCCGGGAGGGGTGTGGGTTAGGTCATGGCGAGATAGAGTTGACACTAACTAAGCTGGCATGAGAAACTACCATTCGATATATAATAAACAACAATCATTAGTATACCTTTTGAATAAATCTAGAAAACCTATAAATTGCATGCATGCGATTACACCATCTTTCATTAGGACTTTTATGGGGTACAAGGCCTAGAGGGCTTGTCCTCTGTGATAACCTGGGCAACTGGGTGGTTCTTAGCAATCAAGGCAAGTGGGAGTTGTAATAACATATGTTGGTTTTAGGGCACAATATACTGAGACGACAGTATTCTAGGTTTATTGGGGGCACTGTGTGGTGGGCTGCACAGCAGGGTCACACTTCTGGTACATCAAGAGAATATCTTAGGAGGGCACAAGGTTTCATTGGCAGTCATTTTCCAACAGCGGTGGGAAGGGAGCAGGGGCAGGTTTGTGGAGACGGATGAGCTACAAGGCATGGTTCAAGCCGGTTCTCACACAGGACAGTGGTCACAGCGGAAGGGTGATATGATACATTCTGTTATTTGTTTCAATTATCCCCGGCGCATCCATGAGAAAGGGAGTTGTGAAGCTTTCAGACAAGGAGGAAAAGGTAGGGGCCATGATCGCGCTGTGCGTGTCGCTGCAAAGGTGAGCGAAGCCTTTTCGTACTATCGAAGTGAGGCCTAGTCCAAAGATGGAGTCGAGGGCACACAAAATGGACGCCAGGTGTATCCCACAATAGCCCCAGTTATGCTAATGTTGGCATAAGGGTGATGGAGGCGTCCCCCGCTATTGCACGAGCAAGTGGTCCATAACATGCAGAATGTGCGAGTGGGCCCCAAACGACCCCTCACTCCCACACAATCCCCCCTTTCGTTACATCTAAAGTAACAAACTAATCCTTATTATTATTATCATTCCGATAGTACTCTGCGTCTTGCACTGCTTCATCCATGCAGGTGTCCCTTTAATTGGCATCTACGCCCTGCAAACACTTCGCAAGCTTTGGCCTCGCCTGGCGTATTCATCAGGTGTGCAGGTCATATATATTCCCCAAACCCTATCCAGGTCCACCCACACCTCCCTGTACCATTGTAATTCACGTGGCTCTTTGATGGTTGCATGGTATAAGTTATTCACCCTGTCCCCACGCTGATGATATACTGCTGTCAGGCGGTACTTAGGGGGATTTGACTCTCCTGTTTGTATTTGAGCATCTTTCACACTAGCTGCCATTGTCGATTTGCCCATTGTTACCCTCAACATAGCGGAAATAGGCACTGATTTTGCACAACATGGAAGGCCCATCTGCCACACACAGTAAAATAGCACCACGAAAACGATGAGTGGGACAAAAATGTTCATCATCACACTGAGCCAAGACGGTATCCAATTGAAGATGTCATCAAACCAATTGCTCAGCTCTATTCCTCCTTCCTTCTGCATTCTCTCCCCCAAACTATGCACAGCCGAGTTGACGTGGGAGAGGGTCCCATAGTCTGCGTCTTCCGAAGGTACGAATGTGCAGTAGGCACTCCCGATTTTTTGGCAAACACTGCCGTCCATTGCTGCGAGGAGGTCCAGGATGTACCGGTTCTGCATTGTCATTAAGCGCAGGGCGCGAAGTTCCACTTTTATAACATAGAACCCTTCTTCAGTGTCATTGGCCAGTTGGATCAGCTCCCAGCGCACGATCTGCAGCCATTTGGCGTTTGTCCGTGGTTGAAGTCCTGGTAGCAGGATGGAAGCATAGAATGTTTCAGCAGACTTGAAGAGCTTGAAGAGCTTGTATTTATCTGGAATCTGAGCCAAGAGGTCTGATGACTTGCTGGAGATATAGTTGGATGACCGTCGTTTGTCAGACAGAATGTCGTATGTGGAAGGCTCTGTTGTTGCTCGCTGTGGTGCTGCCAATAGTTCATCCCAATTCCCCCCCGCCCCCCTCGTTGGGTATGGCTTTTTGGAATCACCATTAGCGCTGAATGCAGGGTGACCAGGACACAGGTACCTCTCCATGATGGTGGGAGATGCAGGTATGCTTGTTTGCCATATGCCCAATACATGTCTATGAGTGCTGCTGTGCCCTTTTTCATGTCTGGAATGATAATTGTTTAGTTGCATGTTCTGTTCAAGATCATTTGCACCTTTTCCTCTCCATGGAAACAAAGTTCATATTCATTTTATTTCTACGTTTTGATGGGTTTCTAGAGAGCTGTGACCCACGTGAGCTTTGAGATGTGTTGAGACCAGACCGGAGTGCCTGTCTCTTTGACCAATTGAAAGTTCTCCCCACTAAGGGCTTGCAAAGCCTTTGCTTTGCACATGATCGTCTCATCATGCCATTTGTTTTCCGTGAACCGTGTCCCTCTGATAATAAAAAATGGTTCTTTGATGCAGATCACTCCTTACGGCTTACTCGTGTAGGTTTTTTCATTCTGCAGCATTTTTATTGTAACTGTGTGTGACTGGAAGGTACTTCGAATCCTACACAATACGAGATGAACTAAACATTGGGCATCCGACAAGGGCACTTATTGAGGTATAAGTATTTTAGGTGTGCCTGAGGCATGCGGTATGAGAGAGCAGACATACCAACTCTCATTTGTTGCTTGTTTGGCTGTTGCACTCATGCCTGAGTACCACTTGTTTGATTGATCTAGGCGGCGGGGGTCTTCAATCTCATCTAATCCCAGGCCATGGTATGCGTCATAGCTTTTCCCTCCCACCGCCCTTTTCTGCCTCCTCCCCCCCTTCACTGTTATTTATCATTTTCACTCCCTGCTACTTTATGGGAAAGAAATCTCCCCATGTTACATCACTTAATTCACTAGCAGCTTGCCAAGCCTGTGGTACTGGAGGGTCCTGGGTAATTGGAGTATTACGGTTAAAGTGCATTACAGTGCCTTGTGAAGTAGGTTCTGTGGTTGCATGTGCATTGGTATATGTCAGGTCAGGCTCACTGAACCAGGAATAATCACCATCATATTCTTTAGTCTCGTTATCTTTGTCAAAAGCCATAGCAGCAAGTGAAAAAACGGGTGGTTTGACTGTTCGGGTTTTATGCAGCGTGGTGAGATTATAATTTACAGAGCCATTATATTTCCAAATTGTCATAACTCTAGCCCATATGAGGCTTGAGCCTTCCCGTATTAGGTTTACCCCACTCCCCCCGTCTTTCATATCCCCAATTATGAAAGTAAATGTCCAGTACATTCCAGTAAAAAATAACATAACAGAAAATACTTTTGCTTAAACGCTAATCCACATTCGTAGTTATAGTACTTATTTACTCTATTATCTACTCTGTCACTATCTACATTTGAATTGTCGTTAGTGAGGGCCATCCTTTCTGTCATATTTCCACCTGAAGGGGCGATATAAAATGGTTAAGTACATTGCAAAAACTTTTCTATGCATATTTTAATTTCAAACATAACCACATCAATACCTAATTTCTTAGCTAATCACTTTTTCTACCTCTAACTCTTTCATTTCTATTAAACTTCATAAATGTTCTTTGAAAAAGCTGAACTTTAGGTAGATATCATGAAAACGTATTGATATTGATATTAATATTTTATTTCTATCGCGCTCGTACACAAGTGTTTCAGAGCCTGACAAGGCAAGGGAGGGGAACAGGGGAGAACAAAACAGTGATCTTACTAGGCCCAGTGACATTGAGAACGCTCAAGTGCATAGGAGAGGGGGAGGGGAAAAGTGCATGGAAGGGGAGAGAAGTGGAAAGTGCGAATCAGAGGAGAAACAGATAAATAACAATAAATATATACTAAAGGCAACAAACAGTGGTAGTGTAGCTAGCAATTTGCAAGTGCTAGGTTTAAGGCAGCAGACAGGGTAGGTCTGATAAGTGCAGGAAGAAACATGGGGGCTGTATGGGTACAGATACAGACCCCAGTGCAAGGGATAGCCCAGAGGCCGTGCGGGAGGGTAGTGTGGTGAGCAGGTACCTGGGCCCGGAGGACAAAGGGTGGCCAGGTGCACGGTGCCAAGACAGAACAGATCAGCAGGGGAGAGGGGGAGCAAAGGCAGAAGAAAAGAGGAAGGTCTTGAGGGGTTTCTGGAACTGGAGATGGTTCTCCTCAAGTTTTAGAGTGGCAGGGAGGCAGTTCCAGAGGGAGGCCCCAGCCGAAGACAGAGATCTACCCCCAGCTCGTTACTTTGAAAAAAGACTGACCCTGAGGGAGTTGGAGGTAGATGAGCGAAGAGCTCGAGAGGGGAGGTATTTGCAGAGGGATAGCTGCTCGTATTTTGGACCCAGGCCACAGAAAGCCTTGTGGTCAATGCAGAGGGTTTTGAATTTAATCCTTGCATCCACTGGGAGCCAATGGAGAGATTTCAAAGCTGGAGAGATACGATCCCAGGGCTTTAGGCCAATGACAAGTCTTGCAGTACTGTTCTGGATTAGGTGCAGAGGGCAGAGAGTAGAGTCAGGTAGATTTAGAAAGAGGCTGTTACAATAGTCCAACCTAGAGAAAACCATAGCTTGGGATAATATGAGCTCCTGGGGGAAGGAGAGGAAAGGCAGAGAACCTCTGAGGAGGGCCAGTAGGAAATGTAACTTTTTAGAGACCTCAGAGATGTGGGCGCAGAACGAAAATTCTTAGCTTCGCAGGTGGGGGTAGGAGGGGGCCAAGGGAGGCCGTCCAGAGAGTGAGGGGAAAGGATGATGAAGGTGTGCTGATGAGGAGGATCTCCGTCTTGCTGCCATTCAGACAAAGATCATTGGCGGCACACCAATCTTGAATGGCAGTTAGCCAATTATAGATGAGAGAGGGAGAGGAGGTGGCAGAGGGCAGCCTGAAAATGAGTTGAGTGTCATCAGCGTAAGACTGGAAATTTGAGCAGAAAGTGGCAATGCAGTGGGTGAGAGTTGCCAGGTATTGGTTGAAAAGCCAGGGCAAGAGGATAGACCCCTGGCGAACACCACAGGTAGAGAGGAAGATAGATGAAAGGAGGTAGTAAGTAGTAAGTGACAGAAGGTTGGAGAGAGCGAGAGAGATGTACTGTAAACCTTTAATGCAATCCTTTACACGTGTTTTTTCGTCACGCAATTTTCTCTACAAAATTCTTTACTTATTTTGCTCCACGTTATAAATCTCTATTTTAACCACTTGAAACTTCTTCACTTTGTTGCTGCTCACTTTGAGGAGTTGTGCTATTTTGTGCTCTTCTCACATCTGAGAAATGCACCCAATATTTCAACCCCTTAACCTTCACTGCAGTGGATGTGCAGTAAATAACTTTGTAGGGGCCATGGAATTGTGGGGAGTTTCATCTCTGCACAAAACTACGCTCATACACGTTTCCTCCTGGCATTAACTGTCCAGTTGGCTCTCTTGTGCTGGTGTTGTTTCATCAGTTTCATTATTCCGTGTGAATGCAGGTGCTATTTATCTTGCTATACTTCGTACTGCATGTGTCAGTTTGGTAAGGTATTCCTTAAATTCATCCCCTAGCACCGTGACAGCTCTGTGAGCGTCTGATGCTCTTCTTACTGGTGACAATGGTGTATGAATGTGCCGTCCCGTCACTATTTCGTGTGGGCTCATGTGATGGTCCTTACTTGGTTGCGTTCTGAGTTGGGACAGTGCTAGGGGCACGCAATATACACAATTCTTTTTGAGGGTGTTACATAACTTGGAAAATTTGCTTTTGAGCAGGCCGTTGATTTTTTTCTACCAACCCATTAGCCTGCAGGTGATAAATCAAACAATTTGTGCTTTACACCTAACAAGGTGGTCACCTCCTTAAAGAGGTCATTCACAAAATGGGGGCCATTGTCTGATCTAATCACATCGCATATGCCCCACATCGAGAAAACCTCTTGTACCAAAAATTACACTGCACACTTTGCATCTGGGTGTGGACATGGCCCAGCTTCCACCCACTGTGAGAAGGGACAAACTATTACAATTAAATATCTTGCCCCATTACACCTTTCTCCCATGTCTGCATAGTCTATGTGGGGTTCTCTAAAAGGCCCCACAGGATGTGGCAGTGTTCCTCGTAGTGTTCTAAGTGTCATTCTGAGTTGTATGTTAATTTGGATAGGTGTTCCTGCAAATTGGGGACAAACCATTCTTCCTGAATCTCTGCTGCAATGTGTTGTTTTGTTTCATGCGTTGGGAAGTGGAGCTGTTGAAATGCTATCAGCAATAATTCTACTGGCATCACTATCTTCCCTGTCAGTTCTTGCCGCCATATTAAATCTGTTGGTGACCGTTTACATCCTCATTTTCTCCTTAATTCCTGTTCCTCTAATGGTGCACGTGTTTGCAATTATATAACTTGTAGAATGGGTGTGCCATTGTATCCTTCCTCCTGTACTTTTGAACTTGTTGTTTTTACAATACACTGTAATGGTTGGGAAACGTTAAAGTATGCTGCTTCTTTCACAACAGCGTCCGGTGCCATGTTCCTAAGCGAGATTTCGTCTGTGTTATTGGTGTGTGCTTGGCACTTTACCAGTGCTACCACTGACGGTTCTCCAAGTGCTTCAATTAAGTCATTTAATAGTGCTGCATGCTGTACTGGCGAACCATCTGCCCTTCTGAACCCTCTTCGTCGCCATCGTGACAACCCTGAATGCACTGTTGTAGTCACATATGCCGAGTCTGAATATATTGTCACTGCGCATCCTTTGGATGTATGTAGTACTTCAATTAGTGCAATCATTTCTGCTGCTTGTGCTGAGTAGTGTGATGGGAGGCGTTTCTGCACTATAACCTCGTACTCATCTACTTCTATTCGTACCACTGCTGCTCCTACATGCTTTTCTCCTGTCTCACTGTCAATTGATGCTGAGCCATCCATGAAGTATATTTCCCCTTCCTTCAGTGCATTTTCACTTGCTTTTAGGATGTCATCTCCCTCCCCCTCATACGTGGCACAATCATGTTCGCGCATATCTTCTACAGTACAGGGCTCAGTAATGAAGGTAAAAGGGTTTACACTTCTACATCTAAGTACATGGACGTTTGGGCTGCATATTATTATTTCATAAGCTGTTGCTCTCTGTGTTGTGAGCATTGATTTTGTTCTTTCTAGAATGGCAAATAATGAATGCTCTGCATACAATGTGACTGAGCATCCCCTTACAATTGTGGCGCTTTTTTCTATTGCGAAGGCCGCTGCTGCGAGAGCTAGTTCACACGCGAAGTGGCCCTGCATCACTGAGTCTAATGTGCCGCTGTAGTAGCCCAATGGCTTGTGGCCTAGCGGTGTTTTTTTTGTTAATACTGCTGTCATCAGTATTCCATTGCAATGTGAAAAGAGGTAAAACTCCTGATCATAATTGGGGGTAGCTAAAACTGGTGCATGTGAGATGAGGTCTTTTAGTTTTAAGTATTGTGTCATAATTTCCTGTGTCCATTTTATGGGGGCGCTGTTCTTTTGTGCTTCTTTTAATGCTTGCAATAATGAACGTGCATATGCTGCATAGTCCAAAATCCATGCACGGCAATAGTTACACATGGCAAGAAACTTCTGCATGTCCGTCACTGTTTTTGGTATTATTGTGTGACATATTGCTGCTGCTCTGTCAGGTATGATTCTATTCCCATTCTTTTGAAATTAACTGTCCTATAAGTAGTATTGAAGCTTACCCTTGTCCACTTTGTATCCTTTTGTAGCCCATAAATTTAGTAATGAAATTGAGTCCTTTCTGCACTGTTCTTCACGTTTACTGCAGATGAGGAGGTCATCCACATATTGAAATATTGTGCTCTCGACATCCACATTACCAAGGTCTTCGTGCAAAATTCTATTAAAGATGATGGGGCTCTCAAAGTACCCAAGTGGCAATCTGAATGTTCATATTGGTTGCCCCCCAATGTAAATGCTGTGAGATACTGACAGCTTGGGTCAAGTGGCACTGATAAGAAGGCGTTCTTCAAATCCACTACCGTGAAACAAGTAGCTTCTTTAGGCATGCTACACAAAATTGATGCAGCATTAGGCACTAATGGGAACTCTTTCTGTATGACGTCATTAAGTGGGTGTAGGTCCTGTATCATCCTCCAAGCCCCGCCCCTCGCTTATTTAATCGGGTAAATTGCTGTGTTACAAGGTGAATTTGATGGCACTATTATACCCTGTTGTAATAATCCTCATATAGTTTCCTTTATTCCACCTCTGCTTCTCTTGACAATGGGTACTGTTTTACTCTAGGCAGAATTGCACTAGGTTTCAACTTTATTTTTTATGGGCGTGACATGGGCGTGACACCTTGCAATAGTCCTACGTCATGTGGGCCGGTAGTCCATAATTCTGGCATTACCTTGTCCATATTTTCATTGACGATAGTGGGTGGTGCACTGACGCTTGCCATGAGAAATGGTTACGTACTTCTCTATGCTGTATCACTATGTCACATGGCACACGTATTTCCATTATAATTTCCCCATCAGTATCACTGTCAGTGAACAATTCCTCATCAGTCAAATCGCGAAAACAATGTTTGGGTCTATACACAGCACTGTTCTCCACTCACATCCATGCCTGTCCAGTCCTATTACTGCAATATGTTTGCTTGATACCTGCACTGCTTCCAAATCAATGGACATAATTGTCCCTGGCACAACATCTGAGTATACAGTGGGGCGGAATACAAAATCAGTTGGCGCTCTTCATTCCTTCCGTGTTATCTCGGGCACTACTTTGGCAAGTACCCGTGTCCCATAAATGAACATATCCACATCAATGGGTACCCCTCGCACTGCAATTTCATGTGTCATGGTGCTGATCATTAACATGGCCCTTACTGGACATACCCCTGGGGTGGAGCATGCTATTCTCCGTTCTGTAAAGGAGATGGTCATATTGAATTTGCTCAGGAGGTCCTTCCCAATAAATGTATTGGCAAGTCTTCATGGTACAGTAGGGGTGCTTGCACCATCTTCCCTCCCACTGTTATTTCTAAGTCTTTTGTGTAAGGGACTTTTAAAATAGCCCCAGAGAACCCCTCCATTTCCAAAATGCTTCCTGAGAGCGGGAACCGGCCTTCCAGGAGGCACGATTTTTCAGCTCCCGAGTCCACCATAAACATGAACTGTTTGTTGCCTATCTCCACCCCCACCAGTGGTTCCTCTTCTGCACGTAGGGTAGTTGATAGGACTGGACACGCATCTGCTTTCTGTGGGCTGTCCTAATCTGCATATGTTTCTGTCCCTGGGACAGAAAAGACATTGTCCCCCACCACAGCTACGCCTTTGAAAGGTGCCGCTGTGCCATTTGCGATTGTTGCAAAAATGTTAGTGTTCGCGTTTCCCATTGTGTTCTGGCTTGCTACCTGTTGTTGTATTCCTTGCTGTTGGAGTTGCTGTCTGCATGGCATTTGCTGTACTCTCTGCTGCTGCTCATTATAACATTGTTCGTCCTGCCCACTCCCACCCATTGGTAACCCGTAAGGACTGCCTGGGTGTGGGTGACCCCACTGCTGTTCTTTTCCCATGGGAGGCTGCCCTTGGTAATATCCCATTGGTTGCATTCTGTATTGACTAGAAAAATGTACCCACCTCCCACAATTCCAACATGACCCTTGTGGTCCTCCCCTCATTCCTTGCCCTTCAAATCCTCTATTTTCCATTCCCCCAAATCCTCCTCTCTGCCCCCCGTACCCACCTCGTCCTCTTGTGGGTCTGCCCTGCCATTGGGGCCCTTTGGATTGCTCCTCTCCTGCCCATTGCTATTATCCATTTGCAGACCACGCTGCTGCCATCCTCACTGGTGTGTTCCCCGACCCCTCCTCTCCTTCCCCCTGCCTGTCAGTGGGTTGTGCTGAATTCATTGACGCAACCTTCACAAATTTATTTTGGACCAATTTTGCTTTGTCTGCCAAACCTCTCTGTGCTATGTCCTTTTCCCTTTCTTTGATCCTCCTACAATGGTGTACAATTATGCTCTGAATCTCGGGCCAGCCTTTGACTTCTATCCCAGCTATTTTATCCAATGCCTTCTGCACCTCCTTCGGGAGTCCTTTTTTAATTATGAAGTAGAACAAGGCGGTGGATTGGTCCCATAAAGTGCCCGTTTCTGATCTCCACAGGTCTTGCACCCGAAGAATGAATTGCGTAGGCTTGTCCTGTTATCCCATGGTGCATTTCATTACTAAATGTAAGTCTGGGGTATCTGGGAAGGTTCTCCGCAATGCATCCCATACCTGTGCTCTTATATTGTTAAATGATGACCCATCGTGGCGGTCGTTGTTCATTGTTACTCCAGGAAACCGGCCTTCACCCACACTCCGTCTGCTTGATCACCGACGGCAGACACTAGTAAACTTTCACATCCCCTATGGCCAATGGTACACCTGCTGTGTTCTTTTCAAATGCATGTAGCCACTTCCCCGGCCCACCCGAAAGTGGAGGGAGGAGTTTCAGCAGATTATTTTATGTCCATCTGTGCCAAGGGTATGTAGTTGGGTCTCCCTGCTCCCTTATGTATCAGAGGCATCTGTAATTTGGCTTTACCTCCTTTTTTACTTACCTTTCCCTTCTTTGTTTTAGTTACCAACATGTTTCCTACTCTTTGCCTCAACCTCCCTTGCCACCTTGGGAGCTCTCCCCCATCTTCTGGGTCCATTGCTAATGGGAGCGGGAATCCTACCACTCCTTCTTCGTACTCATCCAGATCACTCTATACTTCATCTATTTCCCCCTCTGACTCTCTTTCTCCCTGTCCCTCTCCCCCTTGGTCGTCTGCTGCTTCTGCTCCTATTATTTTTATTGGTTTGTTATTTAAATGGAAGAAAAATTCTCCTGATTGCCACTCGTTTTCCTGTCCCTTTGGCACATTGCCTTGTGGCGGTGGAGATGGTGTAGACCCCCCGGCTACACTTGGTGGAGGTGTCAGATCACTCTCTATACTTGGTGGTACTTCTCCTCCCCCAGGCAACATCTGTCCCCTATCGCACAGGGCTCTTAGTCGTGTTATTTCCATTTGGGCATGAGCGAGCTGTCTATCTAAATCTCCAGTGAGCTGCGCTAGGTCCATTTGAGGGGCACTAGTTGGCCCGTACAATACCCTTGTTTCATACGGTGGTGGGGCTGTGGCAACTGCGGCTGTTGGGGTACGGGCACATACCTGGGCTCACTATATCTCACTGCAGGCCTTGTCAATAACGGGTAAAGTTTAGTGAGGTCATTTTCTCCTGTTTTTACGGAGCATTCCTCTGTCGTTGCTCCCTCTCCCTCCTTTGGGGTGGCCTGCCCTTCTGAGGGCCTTTCCTTATTTGGTTCACTGCTCAGGGTTGCTTCCTCAAACATTCGCCACAACTCTAGTACTTCGCATCTGTTTTGTAGTTGCTTACCTCGATACAAATGGGTTGCTACAAGATCTAACACTCTTTTCTCAAAAGACCCTCCTCCTTCTGGTCATATTTGGGATGAACCCTCTCCCTTTATTTCTGTAAACCATTGCTCATGATATTTTTGTATTTTTTCACTGTACACGGGGAGGTGTTGACAGATCTGCGCTAGTGGTGTGTCTCCCCCATAATGTCTTTCCACACTGCTTTTTATGTCTCACTCTTATACTAGGGTATCACACAATGTAGTAAAAAAAAAAACCTTTGCAGTGTTATTATCAGTATTTGTTGACTCACTCTACGTTAAACATCAACAACCTTATTTAGTTACACCTTGATTTCCGCAATAACATAACACATTTCTTAGCAATACTCATTCTATGGACATCATAATATGGACATATTTTATCGATAGACAAAGAAACAAGTGAATTCAACAAAATAAAACATGTAACATGTACTGCCTTTTAATATTAATTAGCCCATTATTCTACCTTTAATCTCTTTTTCTCTTATTGCTATTACTTTTCGTTCACTCCCCACCTATGAGCCCCATTAGGCTACCTCTTTGAAGAATTCTAATCACACAGAAACAGAATATTCTAAAGAACTACTCTGAGTCTACTAAATATATGAGACTCCTATGTTTATTCTCTTTATCTCCACTTTTTCCCTGCACTGGTCAAGACAATGCTATGCGTCGCCGCCTTCTACCCCCCTTCGGAGCTAGCATCCCGTATTCCCTTTCATCTCTTTTTTCCACAACAACCTAATGGCCATATGAAGGATAGATAAGAAAAGCCTGTCAGTTTCACTCACACAGTCCCTGAACTCAACTTCAGATTACCCAATATTCCATTAGCCCTATCTTTTGCACTATTATTTCTCAATTTTTTCCCCTCCCATGGGATTCTCGCAGCCAGTACTCACGTGTTCAGCAGGGTGGTCCGAGAGCCTCCGTTTATGGTATATCCACAATCGGGCCACACCCCAACCAAGCCGTGACCCGCTTAGGCAAGCAGTTAGTTGGGTATTTGCAAAGATGATGGGGACCCTTAGAACCTTTCTTTTTTGTGCGCACACTGGTGAACCGCGGATGCGATGGTTTTGCAGGGGGCGTCCTGGATCTCGCCGCACGGCACGGGGGGCTCAGCGCACCTATCTCGATCACGTCGCAGGGGTCACCAAATGCAAAGGCTCACTCCCCGACTTACACCTGCATATTCATAAAATATAATACACCCCAGTGGGGAATGAGACTAGGAGGACAGGTTGCAAGATTTAGGTAAGTTTATATAAAGTTGGCATCCAAAGAACTCTGCTGCCTTGAGAGCGCTCTGGAAAACATTATAATTACAGACAATTATAAAGGAAATCAGCGTCATATATGATGCAACTAACATAGGGTGCTACAACAGTGTGGGATTGGCTGGAAGGAAAAGACACATATAGCGATGTAGGCGCTGCTTCTTCTGGATTGGTTCCCCAGATGGTGGGAGGGTGAGCGTCATGAAGTCCATCTGCATGTGTCCAGGAGGGGTGAGGGTTAGGTCACGGCGAGATAGAGTTGACACTAACTAAGCTGGCATGAGAAACTACCATTCGATATATAATAAACAACAATCATTAGTATACCTTTGAATAAATCTAGGAATCCCATAAATTGCATGCATGCGATTACACCATCTTTCATTAGGACTTTTATGGGGTACAAGGCGTAGAAGGCTTGTCCTCTGTGATAACCTGGGCAACTGAGTGGTTCTTAGCACATCAAGGCAAGTGGGGAGTTGTAATAGTATGTGTTGGTTTTAGGGCACAATAAACTGAGACAGATATCTGGGTTTATTAGGGGGCACTGTGGGGTGGGCTATACAGCAGGGTCACACTTCTGGTACTTCAAGAGAATACCTTAGGAGGGCACAGGGTTACATTGGCAGTACTTTTTCAACAGCGGGGGCAAGGGAGCAGGGGCCTGTTTGTGGAGACAGATGAGCTACAAGGCATGATTCGAGCCGGTTCACACACAGGACAATGGTCTCAGAGGAAGGGTAATATGATACATTCTGTTTGTTTCAATTATCCCTGGCACATCCGTGAGACAGGGAGTTGTGAAGCTTTCAGACAAGGAGGAAAAGATGGGGCCAATATTGCGCTGTGAGTGGTGCTGCAAAGGGTAGAGAAGCCTTTTTGTACTATCGGAGTGAGGCCTAGTCCAAAGATGGAGTCGAGGGCACACAAAATGGATGCCAGGTGTATCACGCAATAGCCCCAGTTATACTAATGTTGGCATAAGGACGATGGAGGCGTCCCCCGCTATTGCACGTGCAAGTGGTCCATAACATGCAGAATGTGCGAGGGGGGCCCAAACAACCCCTCACTCCCACACAAGGTGTATGTTCTCAACGTGGGCCCCCCTTGCTGAGGCAAGTATGGTGCTTAATTCCACCAGTTATGACTTGCTTGCTCCTAATCCTGTCTGCCCTGCATATGTCTCTTGCAAATATTTTATCCCTTTTTGTTCTACTAAATATATTTTCTTGTGTCTTTCCCACATCCTGCATATTCATTCTGTGTTGGTCTGTTGGACTGAATTATGGTCATGGTCCTTGGTGACCTAACCCTGTGCTTGTCCTCTGCACCGAGAGTACTTACCATCCTTGCTTTTCCTCTTGCAGACAGTTTATGATTTGTCAGTTGTGTTTTGGATACCGAGACTTAGCCTCAACACTCCAATTTGTCTTCCTGGAAGTGTAATGACCTTTTGAATTGCTTCCTGATGTTTGTGTGACTCCTTACGTCTACTTGATATATCTGGATGGATCTCTCAAAATAGGCGTGCTCCCTCCTAGAATTGCCCCTTGCCCTTAGGGGGCCAAGTATACCTCTGTTTATTCTTCCATTTAGTTATACCACACTACTTGCCAAAACAGCCAGTACGTTAAGTCAGCAATCATTCAGTCTTCCCCAAATGGCATTTTAGCACCATGCACACTCCACTCATTCCCCACTTGCCAGGCCGATGTACTCATTGCTACGTGTGCTGTCTCATGCGAGACTGTGCATCACTGTCCCTTCTTGGCTTTTGCTAGCATAATTTTCTACGTTTAAGTGTGACATGCTAAAGGTCCATATTATGCTTCAACTGATGTTTATGGTAATGCCAATGCAAGGAAAACGAATTTATTTATTCATTTATTTGCATTTATAAATCACACAAAAACAGCCCTGAGGCATGAGATCGACTTAGTTACAATTAAGGTTTTGAGCTTAGTTGTGCATGTTACATGGTGGGCGAAATGGCTGTAAGGGGTTACATCTTGTGTAGCATACCATTACATAGCAGGTTACAAAAACATCTGTTATAGGTTAAGTACATAGGTGTGTCGCCATGGGTGCGTGGCAGGTTCAGGCAAAAAGTCTGGTTTTAATGGATTTGCGGAATACTAGGTGTGAAGGTTCTTACCTGAGTGCGAGAGGGAGGGAGTTCTATTGCTTAGCAGTGATCAAAGGGAAGCTTACCCCCCCCCTCTGCTCTGGGTATGGGCAGCAAGTTGGTATAGGGAGTTCTAGTAGGTCTTGAGGTAGGTGGTATTTTGACTGTCTGAGAAAGTCATGGCGGGGCTGTACGGTGGATGCATTATAAATTGGCCAACCAGCGAGAATGCTCCACTAGCTAGAATGAGCTTAGGTGTTCCCATGTATGTAACCACTTAATCCAGTTAGAACACAGCAGAGTAAAGCACCATTTTCATTATATTTTCCAATGGTCCTCCTATGGCATAGATTAAGGTCAGGCAATTCTGTTACATAATTGTCACACTCATTCCCCCAACCCTCCCCCACTGGATGCTATCAGAGTATGGCTCCCAGTGGGGGAGCTCCATTTGTCATTTCACCCTTTTGTGCCCTCCAACTTTCATTCAGCACACAGCCAACTCTTGGCTCTGACACCTGTGTCAGCTGGCTTAGTTTCACCAGGTCTCTGAGGACTCCTCATAAGGGAACAACTATGAATATCTGCTTTCTAAACCTCTGCAACTTCCAGGAACTCTTGAGCACATCTCAAGGCCATCACATATCCATCACCTTACTCACAATTAAACAACCAACAGCACTTTGCACTGCTAACTGACTAGATAATTGATTTTTCATTTAAAATAGAACAATTCTCCTCAGAATGTGTTATTATTGATTAATTATTACCAATAATACCTATGCTTTTGCCATTGCTGAAAGATTCTCAAAATCCATGGTTTCTCAGATGCTAATGAGCGACAATGTTGTAATATGCTACTGGCCATCTTCTGACCTATGTTCTTTGAGTGGAAGCAATTATAGTCCCAGCGTTGATGTCGCATCTCTTACCATGTAAAGCAATAAAGATTCTTCTTCAGCTTATTTGCATGGTCCCCTGCATGCATGCACCTGCCTGATGACCAACCTACCAACAGTACAGTATGAAATCACACGTTTCACGTGCTCTGTGCAACCCCCTGTCCTTAAACACATGTCTCCCTTGTCATGACGATAAAAACAGCCAGGAACATCTGTTTACTAGAACATATTGTGAGACGATTGATTCGGCCAGGATTCCAGCCTCCTTGTCCAGGGTGGAGGGGCGGGCCATCCCCGCTCCAAGCCTTCCCATGGCTGAGAGGCTGCCTTCGCCCCCCGCCAGGGACTCAGGTAAGGTTTTTTTTTGTTTTCCCTCCCCTTTGCTCCCTTACCTTCTTGCTCCTTTGTCCCCGTTGGGGGACGATGGCAGCCTCCAGCCGTGCGGAGGCTCAGCGCAGGGCTCACTCTACGCCTCCACATGGCTGGAGGCTTCCATCATTCCCCGCGAGGAACGCAGGTAGGTTTTTTGTTTCTTTTTTTTCCCCTCCCTCTCTTCTGCCCTCCCAAGCCCACTTATCTTCTACTCCTTTTTTTTCAGGAGCAGACTCACTGGAAACACTTCTGTACCCAGCACGTCCGCTCCCGATGGGCGTCATGGAAAGGGAAACGGACTCCGTTTTCCCTTTCCCGGCGGCCATTTTCTTGTTTGCTTTTTTTTCTGTCCCGAAACACCGCAGCATTTCGGGACAGAAAAAAATGCTTTTAGTGCCCCGGTGACGCAGGTCTTGCGGGCTGCGGTACTAAAAGCAGTGTGACCCTCAAGGCAAGGGCATTACCGACTCAGGTAATGCCCCGGGGCCTTCATTAAGGCCCTCACAAACAGCAATGACCCCGCCGCTCGGGTCATATTGCTTAATTAAGAACTATTTAGACAAGGATTAGAGCCAGGTGGTCTACCAGCATAACTCTATCAGTGGTTGTCATTTTGTACTTAAAAATATTAAGGGCTGCATTACAGGTTGGGCAGAATTATTGGCACGTTCCTGCTGGTGTTAATTACCATTCCCACCAGTGGCAACAGGAAAATTCCATTCAATTACAGAAATACCACAGCAAATCTGGGAACGGAAGTGAAATCTGTCAAATGCCACTGGTGTTTTCTTTTCTCAAAATCCCCTTGGAATATACATTTCATGTTCTATCCATTCCTACCCTCATTTGGAGGGTGGAATGGATTTTGTAAAGTGGTGATTCACACACTATTATAAAATAAAACATGTTTTAGCATTGCAAGGGAAGGTGGTGAGAATGTGAAGAGATGCTCCTCTTTTCAAACCTAACGATGTCACCAACATTTTTTCCAGTTTTGAATGGAAGTGTCCTTCAGTACAAGAGAGTGTTTTTCAAACTTTCAGGGCACTTTTTGCAATAAATTATGACATCCACCTATGACATACATTTAAATGTCTAACCAGTCATTCTTTTTAGGGAGAAATACATCAGGTCTAATTCCCACCTCCCATTGCAAAATCGCACATCCTCTGAAAAACTGGCCTGTCGCCTGCTCCAAAGGCATTACAGACTCTCCATCCAGCCCTACAGGCGGCCCATACTGAATCCTGCATCTCTGGGGCCACCACCAACATCGCTGAACGTTCCAAAATCTGTAAGGAACATGCCAGGGAGTGTTTAAGAGAGGCTGGAATCTGACCCCTAGAGAGAGAGATAGAGTTTTTAATGGTGATTGTAATCTGTGTACCAATTCTGGGCAAAATGTCTTTCAGGACGGATAAAGGGATGGGGTCAATGGGGGAGACAGATTTCAACTTGAATGCTGCCACCATAATTTCCCCAAAATAAAATACAGGAAACTAATGCGGACATAAGAGCTGCATCGCAGGGGCTAGAAACGTAAGGGCAGAAGAGCAAATAACTTCACAAATGTTAGCGATTTCTTCAACAAAATAGGATGATAACGAGTTTAAAGCGATTGAGATGGCTGGACTGGCTTGGAGTGAACTGCAGATAAAGAGTCGACACATTTACAAAGCTTTTTGGGCTGATTAATAGAATTTACAACCCAGCGTAAAAAATAAGCACATTTAGCCTAAAAAATGTCTTTATGATAACGGGATATCACAGAACATAAAGCCATTTTAGCACTGGGTTCATATTCCAGTTGCCATTTTTGCTGGCTTGTCTACAAAGAAGTTGTGCACAAAGATGTTCTGAGTAACTTGGTTCAGAGACCTGAGTCTTTGGTTTAAATGTTTTAAAAGGAGAAAGGAGCCTGCTACTGATGTAAATGCATGGCCAACCATATTAAGGTCGACAACCAGGTTGTCGGAGCAAGAGGCCTCCAACTGAGTGGAAATGACGTTAAGGGGAACAAAACACCAATCCCGACGACAGAGCATAGAAGCTGTCTTAATCGAAGTCAGCCTCCAAGACAATGGAATGATAAAGTGATAGGGAGTGCTTGGTCGATCAAAGTGACAGGTTTTGAAGTAAAAATGAAATCTGAAGTGTTTCACAAACAATTGGCAGGGCCAAAGACTAACTGAGAAAGAGCCAGGTCGTTCATTGCAGAAATAAAGCTCTGTGTGGTTAAATCAGAATGGTCACTAGGTCTGAAGTTAAATTCGCCAGCAATTAAAAAATGAGCATGACAAAGTTGTAAGTCTGACAACAATTCCTGAAAACAATCACAAAATGTGTGGTCAGAAACTGCAAATAAAAAGTAAATAAAGTATGCAAAATATTAAAAACGGTTAATAAATCATCCATGTGGATGTTGTGCTCCAAAGTAAGCGAAGTCCCAGAAAAAAAGGAGTTAAAAATAATAGCAACCCCACCATGGGACCTGGGGTATCGTGATCAACATGCAGAATACTAAAATGTGCGCATAAGAGCTGGGCAATTGCAGGGCTAGTACAGTCATTAAACAGTGGCCAGAGATGATCCCAAAGGGAATACAGCAGTTGGTGGGGGGGGGGGCAAGCTTCAGGAGCAGATTGTAGGAAAGAAAAGGCACATACGAAATGCCATCATTTGCAGATGGTGTATAACCCAGCAACCCAGCTGTTGAATGGACGGGCACGGGCGGGCTTGCCTTAAGCATGACTTTGGCTGTAGGCGCACCTGCTGTGTTTGTCCACTCGACGTCCACTCTCCACACCACATAAGTGCAGTGAAATATGTGGGGGCGTGACAGGGGAATGAGAGTAAAAAGGAAAAAAAACTTCTGAACCGAACAGATTTAGATCAATTTAATTACAAATTATAAATCCAAATACTGGACAATTAAAGTAGCTTTGGATAGTAACAAGGATCCAAGTGGGATTGCAAAGGTGTGATGATCTCTGTGTTTGGATCCATGGATGTGAGGAGCAACCTGTACTGTTTTATGAATACTGGTGCCATATCATGATCTATAGGTGTTGTTTACCAAAGAGACATATGTCCACTGTCATATGAATAGAGAGAGAACATGTTCCTGAAATCCAGAAACACTTGCATCAATTGGTGCCTTTGCTATGTTTCTCAAAGGCATCAGCCAGACTGATCTGCTATTCAACCATCTGACAAACATGGGAATCATTCTGGAGTGGCAATCCGCCGGCAGTAAGAGAGCAAATTTTCCCCATTGAGCCCAATGGGGAATGGGGCATTCCTGAATGGGCTCAATGGGGAATGGGGAATTACATTACCGCCGAACTCATGATCCGGCGCTATTAGCACTGGGGAGTTCGGCGGTAGGGCTAATACCGCAGGCGTAATACTGCTGGCGTTACCGCCAAAGTCGTGATCAGGCTGTATGACAGGTAATGAAAACTGATGCGGTAGACATGAGTCTGCAGACACCACTGGACATAGAAAAACTATAAGTAAAGTCTGACAGGTGCAAAGTGTTGTCATGAAAAGAGAAGATACATAGATGAACGGACTGTGATGTATGGATATCGAAAGAATGAAGATATGACTTAAATGAAGAAGTAAACATGTATGTGAATATGAAGAAAATCATATAAATGTAGAGGATAACTGACAAGGAATGCAGTAGATATATATACACATAAACCCAAGGTAAATGAGACAACGTAGAAGCATGCTAATGAGGAAATGTAATTCGAGTAAGGAAACCATTTTGAAAAAATGGATGTCGGCATCGTATTAAAAGTAAGCAAGAAACCTCGAGGAGAGAGACCAAGGCTGCAGAGATGGCAAGCGCTGGAATACAGATTTGTGCAAGAACAAAGGGTTTTGCTTGGCTCAGGATCAAGAATGCCACAGCAAGAAGCAACTGCAAGGCACAAAGGGAGTCGAAGAGGATAAGCCATGTACGTAAGACATATTTCTCTAAGAATAAGTAAAGGAGTGAATGATTAGAAGTGCCAAGTATTGAACAATTGAAAATGCAGAAAACACATGCAGGACAGAGCAACCAAGTCTCCAGAGGCCAAGAAGAGTAATAGCACCCAATATAATTGACTCAAATAGCATTAAATAGAAGGACAGAATGGACAAAATCATGTTCTGCACACAAGTGGTGTAAGACCAAAAGCAATGATTCATAAAGCTCCAGTTGGAGATAGCAATGCACCTTCACTCCCTTTAAAGTGCCCGGGAAGAGAACAGTCAGCAAGGTCCACTTAAAGAAGAAGCCTTGGTTTAGAGCCTGACTGATGAGAGAAGGTAGGCTGATTAGCTAAGAGAGGTAGTTGTCTGATGTTGTTCCCTTTCATCTGGGTTCTGTTACTTATGTGCTGCTAATGTGGCGAATGTCCAAGGTTAGGAAGAGAGTGCTGACCAATCATGAGTGCCTATGTGATGGTGGACTATACATTGTTGCAGAAGCCTATCCACTGCTGTTGCTATTTATTATCAGTGTTTTACATAGTTACAGGGTATTCAAGGCGTGCCTACTAGATAAGAGGTAACCAATGATAAAACTAATACTTATATGAACTATAGCGATATACATGCCCCATAGCCAATCCCTTAGCCCAATAGGTTTTTACTGTTTGCCACGTAGGATGACACCAAAGCTGCCATACATCGAGGTATAAAGCCTTTTGCATAATGGAAATGTGCTGAGAGTGTGTGCACTACAATTTGTTAGTTTGCCAGGTTTCCCTACTTTATTGAACTGGTAATAAAGTTGTATTTTGCCATATTCTTTGAGTCTGTCCAGTTATTTGGGCCTGAGATCGTTTATTTGGTAATCCAATTTGGCACTTGGAACGCTCAGATGCTATTGCACAACCCTTTCTGGGTTTTGAACAGAACCAATTTCTACACCTACTTCCTTTGAAACCTTAGGATCTTTAATTCTGCTAATTCTATTTAATTATTGCCACTCTTACTCAAGCTATGTGCGGCCATAGTAGCAATTCCTTATTTTGAAAGTGGTAGCACTTTACATTCCGATATTTTCGGGCTGATGCATATTATGTGGGTGGCTTCATTCAAGGCACAATTTGCAAGGAGCTGCTGCCTGAAAAGCACTGAATGCCTGCAGTGGTCAATATGTCATATGGGCCATTGGCTGATGTGCTTACCTGTGCTTGCTTACCAGCTCAGGCTATATGTGTCTCTGAAGACCTCAACCCCACCCATATTCCGAATAAAACATGGCTCATCTTCCAGGGGATGCCTGATGTGGCAGGAGAGTGTCATCACTCCTTTCTGAAGGACTTTCTTCTTTTTCTGGGACACCCTGAACTGAAATGACTCTTCACATCGCTCCATGTTGCGTCAGACAGCCCATCATGTTCATGAAAGAGTTCACTTTGTCATGAATGCTTCCCAATACATCTGTCATTTCTTCGAGGTGGGAGAGAGCAATTGACAAAGCCAACCTGGTCACTTCTGTAATTCTTCTTTGTAGAAAACCTCCAGCTCTTCATTTGTGAACTTTGCTTTTCAATGGCATGTGCCCTTAGTAGGATTCAGGCTGTTCTGTTCAGTGGTGTTACGTATGCTGAATAGCGTTGCGCGAGTTGTGGTGGAATGGGATTCAGCAGGATTGAAAACGGAATGCGTCCTTCACTCTCCTTTGAAAACTAGAAATGACATGCCTGCAGAATGCCCAACTGCCAACAGGAACTTTTGAAGAATTTCCAGAGTCAAATGTTCAGCAATAGAGACCACCGGTATTCTATTATTTTCCATTAGAAACTACACACATTATCCTGTCCCCCATGTTTCAGAAATGGATTTCCTGTGTGGCACTCATGTATGTGGCCCTTCTAATGGGGTCATTGTACAAACAATCTACAATGCATGCAGGGGACTGTCAGCGTTAGCGCTTATGTGCTGAGGGGTCTCCTGCATGTAATTTTACAGGTCCACGAGGCGGAGTGGAAACGGCTAGTGTAGACGTGAGGAAAATTCACTCGTACTCTTTCTATTTTCCACAGCTTCTCGTGGATTAAAGACTGCCTGCAAATACACTTTTCTGGGAGCGCTTTGTAATGAATTCCTATGAAATTTGACTGGTTTTGACAACGTGCAAAACCTAAGCCGATTCCACAGTATTCCATTGTTTGCCTGCATGAAAATCTCATTCTAAATTTGACTCAGTTAGACAAAATAGGTTTAACTACCATGGCATTGCTATATTTAATACTATAGTGCAATGTACTTTGGTTTGCATTGCTTTGAAGATCATGTGGCACTAGCAGTTGGAGGTTCCTTGAACAAAGTCATCGATAGTGTTATTTGAATCACCCCACAAGGGTTGAAGGCACAGGTCATACCTTAAAAATATGAAGGGACCTGCGAATATCTGTGGCTTACTTGAGGGACAGGTGAACTCGCATGAAACGTGCAACCTCGTCTCAGCAGTCTGATGGTGCTTTCCTACCTATAGCCCGTTATCAGCCCTTCTGGCACATGGGCCTTTTACCCCCCACACCCTGCTAAAATGTATATTTTTTTCGATTTCGATACTTATTTGGAAGTTGATGTCCCTGCCATGTTTTAATACAGAAAAAGTATGTTACTGCTTGTAGTGCAAACAGATGCATGCGTGGCAGAAACATTTAAAGGTGTACTGGCAACGCAAGAAATAAAAAAATAATACTTGTCCTATTTCTAGAGCGAGCAGGTACTTGTGCTGGAAAGAGAAGCACTCATTTGTTTCCATGTACATTGGGCCAGCCCGCCCATGCTAGAAATCAAGAACATATTATTTCTATTTCTTCTATCTCGAGCAGGTTGATGTTGTGGAAAGTTAAACCTCACAAAGAACGCATTTTTTTCTATTGTTGCTGAAAAGAATGTTCATGGGGAAGGAGAGCAGCCTTTTTACAAATATATTTAAAAAAGGAGAAATATGCCCCATTGCCGTGTGGGTGCCTGCAAATTCCAAGGCAGAACACGGGTGCGTGAAATAGAGCCCTAGAGGAGATTTCAACCTCCCTTCCCCCAACGGCCATTTGCCTGGTTAAGGCAATAACAAATTTGACCACATTTTCAAAGATGTTCAAAGATTAAGAGGCCTGACACCAAACACAATGTAGTTGATCGGAGTTCACCTCATCAATACATTTTTTAAAAATCCAACCCCTACTCATTTCAAGGTAATTCCCTTGACCGTCTGCGTTTTGTTTCCTGCAGTGTGTTAGAATCCTTGATAATATAGGAGGCATTTTGAAATCGACTAAAGATGGCTAATAAAGAGTTTAGACATTAACTACCCTTTTGAACTGCATAACATCACATATACCTATAACTTTAAAGATGAAAGGTACGACATTCATAATTTTCGCCAGCCACCGTGTTGTGGTATAGGAATTATCTGCATCTACTTGTTAGGATTTGTTCAAATTTAGGTGGACAGCTTTTTCATTATTAAAATCTTTGTTTAACTATTTGCTAGACATGCACTCTATTTTTCCTGATTTTAAACCTGTATTTTGTGTGTTACATATTCAGCTCTTATCTAATACTCATCTTTAATACTGTTTCTCATACTCTGAGGCGCCCACCTCAGTTTCATTGTGGAGACTAAACATACTTGGACAGTTAGATTAACGTTTCTTTATGTTGAAACCTAGTTCACTATTAGCTGTGTTGACTCTCCCAAAACTGGGAAACACGAAGATACAGGCAAGAACAAGGGCGAAATTTTAAAACATGCATTATCTAACTTGAATGTATTCCTAACTGCTGTTGTTGCTGTTCATTTCTTTAGAGCTGTCATTTTTGAGCGTAGGCCTCCAGGATGTCATCGAATATATGACAGCAGCTCTACACTTTCGAGAATAATTATCCTGTAAAAAATCCATTTAACAGTCACATTCCTCAAAGCAATCTACAAATGTCATAAGCCCTAATGCACTCACATCCAGGATGCCAGCAGGCAACCAGTACGTGACATTACACATTAAACGTGTTTCTTTTTATGGGAATTCAATATACTATATTTCATAAATGTCACTTCCTATGTGTCTCAGTGAGTCTGTCAGTATTACTGTTACCAAAATGTGATATGACTCTCCCATAAAGGGCTGTTCTAGAACTTCTGTCAGAATTTGTTAAATGTAAATATCAGTTTTTACAGATCGGTTAACTGTCTGAAAAAAGTCAGCAGAAACCTTTGTGGCCAACTATGGAAGAGATGGAAGCACCGCCAGGCTTTGATGGAGCGACACGGGTGAAACAAACTATAGCAAATATAACACACCGAGGCAGAGTCAAAGACATTAAGAAAGTAAATGCAGTTTTGTGATCGTATAGCTTGCGTCTGTGCCTATTCTAGGTGGCAAACATTTGTCTGTATCCTTATCACTGTTCCCTTTAAATATCTGCTTTTATTTCTCCATGGCCAAGGGTACTATAGCCCAATAAAATAACTAGATACACATGAGCAGGTGTAACCCTAGATCAGACACTAAGTAGGACATGGTTTTGCCTACTAAGGACACATGTAGACCTTCTCAACTACATCTTCAACTAGATGGAAGACAATGACCTCCGACTAAATCTATTGCAAACTGAAGTGTTGGCCTTCTGTTTAAGCAATTTATTTATGGTCCCTGTCAAGTGTACTAAATGCCTAGATGATCCCGGACCATGGATGACATCATGGGAAGCGGTAGATTATTTGCCTTAAATCACTCCTTCATTTAACATGTAAATGCCGCCTTTTGATGAGGATTCTGCAGATCATGATGCTCAGGAAAGTGCTCAGAGTGCAGTATCTGGTTCTTTAAGCTCTAGACGACTGCAACAATGTATGCCATAGCCTCATCCAGAGACAACAAGACAAACTACAGAGTACACAGTACCATATTGTTAGTCATTTCCTGCACTGACATTTTGGACTCAAGGCTTTGAATTTGCTGGCAGTGGAACTCGGGATCATGTTAAAAAACCATATAGATATTGCACAAAGCCTGGTTCAATCATGATGTTAACAGGAAAACAGCATACGGCGTGGACCTATCATGCTTCTCTTGCTTTGGTGCTTTTGCCAGTTTCAAAGAACACCATGTGCTGATGATCAATCATTCTAGTGATGATAGATGGTGCACCTGTATACTATTCTATTCTCAAAAACGGTTTTGAAACACAGGTAGGGATAAACAGACTTCTTGCTCTGTGAACATATACTTTCTATATACAAAAAGAAGTCCTATTTCCTATTTGGTGTATCCTTTCACTCTACCCACATCAAGTGGAACATCTTAATAATTATCACAAAATGGTACCAATCATAAATCAGCGTATTTCATAAAACAGTCGTAAAAATTATCATAGTACATAAAACACATACAATATACTAAAACACCACAAGTAGAAACACCATGAGTGAGTCACAGTACATTAATTCTTGAAAGATCAAAAATGTGTAACCAAATAGCACTTTGATTCCAATCCCTCACTAATTTCAGCTTGTTTCTTATTGGTATGTCTCAAATAACCCGACCTGTACAAGTTTCTGTCCTTTATGTACAACAATGTAGGACATTCTTCAGGGGAGTATGTCTTGTGTTGAAATTAAAAATCTTCTTTAGGTGGGGATTACCCTGTTAATCAAAAAGGACACCCTATTAGTACTCAACCATCTGGTATAAATCTCTATTTACATTCATCCAGACCCTCATCCCTCAAAGGGTATAGCAGTATGTTTATTAATACATACCTCTCTTGCCTTGCAATAACTCTTGGACCTTTACTGATGATTCTTGCTGCAGATTCCCAATTTCTTATAGGATGTCTTGCTCTCCTCTTCTCCTTTCTAATCTAGTGTACAATAGTAGCATCTTATTAACGTAAGACATGTCTGTCACATAATGTGTGTTAAGTATCTAGGAAGCATACAATGATAATGCTTACCAGAATAGGATTCTCAAACCACTTGTTTTTCCTCTCTCTAAGTTACAACCTCTCTGTCCATGGGATAACAAAATGTCACCCTGTAAAACAGAGGCCATATGTACTATTTCAGTTTCTCAAATCACTGGAACACTTGGCATTGCGCTATGTAATGGGTTCATAACACACTCACTTGTGACCTTGCAAAGAGATTTTAAATTCCCAATTCCATAACAGAGATGCCCTTGTTTCAACGATGACAGTGGCCTCTTATTACTTATTTCAGTCACCCTTTAAAAGAATATGTAGCTGAGAAAATTGTAAATTAGATTCCAGCTAACCTTTAGGGTCTGTGAATCCACACAGTCTATAAGTCATATTTCATAATTCAGACTTACTCAAACACCTTGGCTCGCCGCTCGGGTCAGCTGGAGAGTTTCTGTTTAATTCTAAAAACTCTGTGCAGCAATTCGAGTCGGCGTTATGTTCACAGGTAGGTCCCGTGACTCACGCAAACTTCGCCACGTCGTTACAGGACATAATGACGTCATCACGTTGGCGCGTAAGCGTCAGGCTCCGCTACGCGGTAGAAACACCACGCAGAAAGGCCCGTAATAAAACCCTGGTATTATGGTATTTATAGAATGTGGCATTATTCTACACCGCATCATCTCGGGGAAAAGGACATGTTGTGGCAGCTGCTCACTTCATGAAAACCCAATATTACTAATTGGGTTTAGATGATAGTACTGTTGTTAAGAAGATGTACTTGCACTATTTACAAAAGACAATGTTGTTTGTGTCAAAATACAAAAAGCACAATTGTGATAACATGAGCGCCTTTCTTCACATGTTGTGCATGGTGGCTCTTGAAATGTAACAGAGCATTCTTATCTGTGGCTTTGGTGTACGGTCAAATTAGTAATAGACCATCTTGATGGTATATACAGATGTCTAAATAGTTAATTTCCTTATTACTAATATTGCTGGTAAATTTTAAATACCTATTTTGTTGATTCAGCCACTGTACAAACTGACAAGATTCTTCTTTGTTCCCTTTCCAAATAACAAACACATCGTCTATATAATGAAGCCAACATAGTATGTTATTCTGTAATGGATTACGGTCGTTATAGACCACAGTTTCTTCAAACATATTCACATACAAATTCGTGACATTGGGAGCTATTGCCGACCCCATTGCTGTACCCTCAATTTGTTTATAGAACTGTCCCATAATTTGAAAAAAATGCTCTGTAAGGGCCATTTCTGTGCACCATTTGATGAAAGAGTTTGATACTGGGTTCTCATTGTCTATTTTCAATAAGGTTTCCTCCACTACCTCCAACGTTGCCAATTGAGGTATATTAGTGTATAATGCTTGAATATATAAGCATAACAACAAATTAACATTGGGCTAAAAAATATTACCCTCTATTCTGTTGATAGCGTCAGTTGCATCCTTTACGTAACTTTTCATAGTTGGAATGAAAGGTCTTAAATAAAAATCTACAAATTTGGAGAGGGATTCCAATAGTGAATTTGCACCCGAAACAATAGTTCTTCACGGGGGATTCTCTAAACTTTTATGAATTTTAGGGAGAGTATAAAAAATGGGAACTCTACCATTCTCTCTGATAAGATATTCCCCCTCTTGTTTGCTGATCATATGTTCTTCCACAGCTCTATGAACCTTATTTTTAATTATACTTAAAAGGTCACTACTGGGGTCTCTGTCTATTTTTTGGTAATGATTCTCAACTGCTAATAAGTTCTCACATACTTTAATGTAATCACAACTGTTCAATATAACAATGGCTCCGCCCTTGTCGGCTTGACGAATAATGATCTTATCATTAGCCCCCACATTTTTCAAGATATTGTGTTCCTTTATACTCAAATTAGAGTGATGAGGGATACCTCGAGCTTCCAATTTGGTAATCTCCTCCAAAACCTTCCTTTCAAAGACCTTTGATTCTGCAGAATGAGAATTGGCAGGGGCACAGAATACAGATGGATTTCTCAAACCACTGCAATTGTCTCCCTGGACAAAGGTATTGTCCATGAAAAACTTTCTTAGATGTACTTTTCGTATAAACTGATTGAATTCAATCCTGAACTCAAATGGGTTATGGAATTTGGTTAATACAAAATGATGTCCCTTATTTAACACTTCTTCTTCTTTTTTGGTAATCTGGACATCTGAAAGATTCACTACCAGCCTCTGTAGCTGTGTGTGTGCATCTGTTCGGGTTCCCACTGTCTCTGGTCTCCTCCTCTTCCTAAAAAAAGTTGTCTTTGGTTATTACCTCTCTGACCATTATTTCTTGTACCTCTACCTTGAGAGGAGCGGGTATCTCCCCTGTTACTAGATGTTTCAGTACATAGGGATTCATCATACTTGGTGGATCCCCCATCGCTCGAACTATAAGAGGTATTCTGGAAGCGTACTCTCCGTTATGTTTTGTATTGGGTCTAGGCTCTCCAAACTTGTAATCTTTATTGCTATACCAGAACGCTTTCTCATGAGAGAAATTATGTATATATTTGTTCATTCTCTTTAATCGTTCGGAGACAGTTTTTTTTTTTAATTCTTGCATCCCTTTTAAATGTTTGTCTATGCCTTTTTAAAGGCTTCAACATCAAATTTACTCTTATTTTTTTCTTCTAAATTCTTCAGATCGATCTCAACCTTTTTTGACGTTTCTTGTGCTGTTTCAATAATCAATATCAACCAGTCAGGGCCATTTATATGATATATAGCTCCAATTCAATTTAAATTCAGGGTTATCTCAAAATAGTCTGGGTTCGTTCCTCACAGTGAGTCTTTGGGGTAAAGCCTGATTTTTGACGTACTCTAAAATAATGATGGCATGCAGTTCTGTGCAGATGAGTCTCTTTCTCATCTGCACTAGTTCGTCCCATTGGTCATCTTTGTCCAGCGCTTCAAGATCTTTATTCAAACCCACTATTGGTAAGGATTCTATAAGTTTCCGAATATATTCATAATCGTATGCTAGACACTTTTCGGATTCCATAATGGGGTTCCGATAATATGCCTAAATGTACACAATATTTACAATTTTACTATGGTCAAACATTTTATCAAAATGAAACATACTTGTAATGATTTTGAGTGGTGTATTTTGAAACACATCAAGGGTAAATCACAAATAGTGATCAATAAGAAATTATTACATCTGGAACAAAAGTCATATTAGTGGTCTAAATGAAGGAGTGGAATGACACAATGCTTAACTGTATAATTAGAAAACAAGTTTTGTGTATTACCTCATTGACACATGCAATATGAAGTGATATGTTGTACCTGGTCTTCTGTAAAGTTAAGAATCAGAAATTGTTGTGAATTGTTATCACAATTGTGCTTTTTGTATTTTGACACAAACGACATTGTCTTTTGTAAATAGTGCAAGTACATCTTCTTAACAACAGTACTATCATCTAAACCCAATTAGTAATATTGGGTTTTCATGAAGTGAGCCGCTGCCACAACATTTCCTTTTTCCCGAGATGATGCGGTGTAGAATAATGCCACATCCCACAATTCCCATAATACCAGGGTTCTACTACGGGCCTTTCTGCGTGGTGTTTCTACCGCGTAGAGGCGCCTGATACTTACGCGCCAACGTGATGATGTCATTACGTCCCGTAACGACGTGGTGATGTTTGCGTGAGTCAGGGACTTACCCGTGAACATAACGCTGGCTCGAATTGCCGCACAGAGTTTTTAGAATTAAACAGAAACTCTCCAGCTGACCCGAGCGGCGAGCCAAGGTGTTTGAGTAAGTTTGAGATATCAGCCCCCTAGAGCCATCGTTTGACAACAGGAACCGTTCAAACTGAGTCAAGCCCCGCGTCGCTGCACCCTTAATCTCCCACGACAAAACCCAATGCCTAATCTGGTAATATCGGAGCCGCTCACCCTCACCTACACCGAACTCCCGTTTGCAATCCTCAAATGATTTCACTTCCTGCCCTCGAAATAGGTCTCTAATGATTCTACACCCCCACTTTTCCATTTCCAAAAGGCCCCCTGCTCCAACCCAGGGGCGAAGTCGCCATTGTTAAAAATGGGGGTGAAAGGTGACGGGAAAGTGCTGACCCCCAACTTCTCTACTGCCCTGTCCCATGTGTCGACTAGGCCCTTGGTTATGACACTTAAATACACGTGAGCCGGCCTCAGCCTGCGGGGAAGCCAAAGTACCTCGCCCAGGTGATGGTGCGCTACCGCTCTGTCCACCTTGACCCAATGTTTGTTGTAGTCCTCAGAGAACCACTCGCGGATCACCCTGAGCTGAGCCGCTTCATATTAGCGCCTGAAGTCTGGTGATGCAAGCCCCCGCCCCCTTGGAAACTGTCAGAAGTCTTTTCGCCAGGCGCGGCATCTTACCCTCCCAGATGAATTCCATTGTGGCCCTATCCAGCTCCTTGAAAAAGGAAGCGGGGACGGGCAGAGGGATCGCTTGTAAAAGGTAAAGCAAGCGCAGGAGAGTCACCATCTTTAGTGCCGCCCCCCTCCCTAGCCATGATAACTTAAAGAAGCCCCACTTCCTAAGGTCCCCTTTAATGGAGGCAAGAACAGGGATATAGTTTGCTCTGTACCATCCCGACAGCCGAGGGGTAACCCGAATCCCCAAATACCGAATCCCCCCAGGACTGCACTTATACTGTGATGATATGCTCAGAGCCCTCAACTCGTCTCCCTGCAGCAATAAATTCATAATTTCGGATTTGTGAGTGTTCACCTTTAGGCCAGAGACTTCCCCGAAGGTAGACAACAAAGTGGCGCATCCCTCCAGCGACACTGATGAGTTTGACAGGGTAAGGAGCATATCGTCGGCGAAAGCCGCCACCTTATGCTGTGTTCCACCAAAGGGGATTTCCTGGATGTCCTTTGCTTCTCGAATTGCCACGAGTATGGGCTCCAGATATAAAGCAAACAAGAGCGGGGATAGGGGGCACCCTTGTTTCGTGCCCGTCCGAGCCTGAAGGGCCGTGTCACTGCACCATTAATAAGCAGCCACGCAGAAGGGGCTCTTTAGATCGCGCAAATCATATCAATGAACTTATGCCCTAGACCCATTCGCTCCATCACCCGGAACAGAAAGGACCACTCCACCCGGTCGAACGCCTTCTCGGCATCCAAGGCTAAAAGGACCGCCGGGGTGGAGGTCTTCTGTACTTTTTCGATCAAGTGGGCAACTCTCCTGATATTATCAGCTGTTTGGCGGCCCCGCACCAATCCAGACTGATCTTGGTGGATCAGCTCAGGCAGATGTGCCTCTAGGTGCTTAGCCAGGATTTTGGCATAAATCTTTGCGTCGGAATTAATTAAAGCGATAGGCCTATACGCGGTACAGTCCTCTGGATCTTTGCCCACCTTATGTATTAAAGTAATTTTAGCCTCCTCCATGGAGGGGGAGATACCGCCCAAGGGGCCAAAAGAGTTGAAGAGTTAGGTTAGGTATGGAACCAATATGGCAGAAAAAGACTTGTAGAAGGAAACCGGGAAACCTTCGGGACCCGGGGCTTTATTGGAGGGGAGGGAAGCAATTACAGCTCGAACCTCATCTTCCGCAATTGGCTTTCCCAGGTCCTCCCCTGTTTCCCCGGACAGGCGCGGCAAGGGCAGGCCATCCAAAAACTCCTCCTGTGACTGAGCGACAGGGCCCTTGGATGTGTATAGGGCTTCATAAAACCCGGTTAGATGCTCCCTGATTTCATCTGATCCGGTAATCCTTTCCCCTCCTTCCCCCCTCAGGGCAGCTATCGCGTTTCGCTCCCTGACGCCCCTCAGCAGGTGCGCCAGCAGAGAGTCTGCCTTGTTGGCCTTAGCATACAGTTTTTGTCTAACCCTCAATAGTGCACCCTCCGCTTTCTTCGTCCTAAGGAGTCTCAATTGCACCTCAGCTACCCTGTACTCCCTGTGCATCTTCCTGGAGGGGTCCCCTTTGAGCTTAACTCTCGCAGCCTCCACCTCGTCCTCCAACCGGGCTTCTAGGGCCCGTAGCTGTTGTGTCCTCTCCGCCTTGATGGCAATGAGGTCCCCCCTCAACGTGGCTTTGAATGCAACCCACCTTGTACTGAGGCTCGTATCGGTCTCATTGTTTCTAACAAAAAGAGCTTTGATGTTGTTGCCTATCTCCTCCCTAATCACTGTATCCCGCAGGAGGTCCCCAGGAACGTGCCAACTCCTAACCCCCGGCTTACACTTGCCCAACCTCATATTCATTTGCACTGCCTTGTGATCGGCAATGCCCATGGGGCCGCTCTCCACCCCTTCAACCTCTCCCAATAGACTGGCCGACACCCAAATATAATCAATCCAGGATTGAGACCGGTGCACATCCGAAAGATAGGTAAAACGCTCTTCCTCCCCTTTGAGTGCCCACCACACATCCCTCAACCCTGCCTCTTTCAGCCACTGGGAAGCCACCGTCCCCCTCCCCCACCCCCATGTTGCATCTGGTCCAACAGTTGAAATCCCCCATTAAGGTGACTTGTACTCTTGTGAACTCCCCTAACGTCGACAGCGTCTCCCTCAAAAAGTTATCTTGCCCCACATATGGGGCGTATACCGAAGCGATCGTATAAGTGGCATCCAAGCATTCCCCCCTCACCATGACAAACCTCCCGTTTCTATCCCTCCGAGAATCCTGGATTCTAAAATCCAAGCCACTCCTAAAAGCCACTGCCACCCCACCCTTCTTCGAAGAGCCTGACGCAAATACCACCTCCGCATATCCCCTCAAGCGCAGCCGACGTGGATCTGCGCGCAACAAATGGGTTTCCTCTAGTGTCAAAATATCTGGAGCATGCGTTCGGGTAAAGTGCTCGAGTTTTGCCCTTTTAAGAGGAGAGTTAAGACCTCTCACATTAAGAGTCAGCCACTTGAAACCGAGACATGGAGATAACCCGCCCCAGAAAATCCTCACCCCAACAATCTTTCTGTCCCCTCGCTACCCTCCAGACCACCCAACCCCCCACGCAAAACCTATGGGCTCCCATTCCCACCCAGCCTCCATCCCTCACCCCCCTGCCTGAAATCCCCAACTGCGGGCTTAAACTAAGATACCCCCCAACTGTTCCCTCACACCCCTTAATCCCCCCAACTACTCTCATTGTGATTTAATCCAACATGTTTAACTCCGTCCCCCTGACACCTCTCGCAGCCTTATGTACCACCACCCCCTACAGAAAAGAGTGATGGTGACCCGAGAAGGGTCACTCCTCCCCCCCAAGTTTTGTCCCCCCTCCCCTGGGTTGCTCCGTGTGGGAGCCCCCCCAGGTCCCGCAGCACCTTCCTCCTCCTCCCCCGCTCTCCCACCGAGGCCCACTCCCAAGGTCTACTTCCCTCCCTCGACTCGCCACCGGGCGCCGGAGCACCCGCACGCCCACCCGCCGCCGCCTCTTCCTCCAGGCCAACAATGTTGGCAGCCTCCTGAACCGAGGTCACCCTTTTCTGAACCCCGTCCCATTCAAAAACTAGGCCAAATGGGAAGGACCATCTGTATTTTATACCCTTTTTAGTCAGCTCTTTTAGAATAGGCCCCATGGCCCTTCTTTTCACCAGGGTGCTCACAGCAGCCAGATCCTGGAACAGCAAAATCTCCCGCCCTTTATAAAGAACAGGCTCGCTATGCCTGGCCGCCCACAACACTGCCTCCTTCTGACCATACCTGGCGAAGGCAACCACCACCTTCCGGGGTCTGGCGTTGGAACCCAGTTGAGCTTGACCGACTCTGTGGGCTCTGTCCAATGTTATTGAGCTTGAGCCCCCTTTCCCCAAGAGATCTGCAAAGATGCGTTGACATTCCTCTTTCAGGAGCCCATCCGAGACCGGTTCAGGGAGGTCCTTTATCCGAATGTTGCTCCTCCGGGACCTGTTTTCTAAGTCCTCCAGCATCATTTACATATTCCTAGTGTCAATATCCAGGCGGTCTATAGCCTCACTATTGGCCGTAGTGTCCTTCACTGTTTCCTGGAGGCCCCTCTCTAACAAGTTGATTCTCTACCAAGCTGCGCAACTTCGTGCCGGATGTCGCCCAGCGCAGTATTGAGGTCCGTTCCCATAAGCTGAAACTGTTCTTGGAAGGTGTGCGCTAGGGACTCCCTCAGGGTTTGCGATTATCCCCTGAAGTCTTGTTTTGTCATCCGCTCTCCACCCCCCTCCGCCGCTGCTCTCATACTCTCCTTAGGTGGGCCCTCAGTAGACTTGCTCCCCATTGTGGGCCAGAGTATGACAGAGAGCCCTGGGGTGCTCTTGAAGAGGACTTGGGCCGACCCGGTGTTCGCTTAGATCTGGAAGGCATCGGTGAGGGGCCCAGAAGTGGCCCCCAGCACATCCAGGAGGTAAGGTCGTCGCTCCAGCCACAGCCAGTGGACACCTGGGGCCCTGACCCCACCACGGGATGGGCCCACACAACGGGGGAAATCTTGTAGATTCGGGAGTCCCACGAAGCTGGGTGCCGCCCCTCTCAACAGTCGTAAAACAGGGCCGTGCCGTAGGGGGGAACCGGGCCTCCAACCCCCCGCGGGCGGTCCCCGGCGTAGGCTACAGCCCGAGGCTGACAATCTCGGGTATCCGCTCCCCTGCAGTGCCGGGGTCGGACCCTGCTCAGCCCCGCCCAAGAAACAGGCCCCAGGCGCAGCGCCCGCCATCCCAGGTCCTTTCCGCTCACCTCGACCCGGCCTCCTCTGCACTCCTTGGGTCGAGCGAGTCACCGCGCCTCGTCCTCTGACTGCCGTTCGTGTGTGCTGAGGGGGAGGCCAAACGCACACTCGCCTCCCGGTGAGGACAGGCACCAGTGAGAGGATCGCTCCGCTCTCCACCCCAGCATAAACCCGCTGAGTCCTCCAGCCTGTGGTGGCAGCCAACACCAGCCTCACGGCACCGGAGCCTCGGGCAGCCCCAGCGCCCGCCGCAACTGCTCCCGATGTGCGGCTGGCAGGTGGGTCCCGAGGCACGTCGGGGTGGCCCCTCTCCTTCACGGGTGCACGCTTGGGCCCCCACAAGCGATGTGATCCCGCGTCAAGGGCGGCCCAGCTCCTCCCGCAAATCGGGCGGCCGCAAGCGATGTGGTCCCACGTCAGGGGCGGCCCAGCTCCTCCCGTGGAACGGACAGGTCCGCCACTGCCCTCGATGAGGTGCCTCCAGTATGGGTGGACGGCCGGGGGCTCACGACTTGCCCCCAAGCTCCTGCCAGCAACCCCAACTCAGCACCGGAGCCCGTTCACCAGGGGGGGTGGTGGATCCTCTTGCGAAACCGGGCCCGGGGTCTCGGAGCAGCCGTCGGCACGTCAGTCGTTGCCGGAGGCCATCTTGGAATAGTAGTGTCATTTTTTGATGGCTTCCAGAATTGTTTCCCATACCCCTTCTGCATGCTCTTTCTATTTCTGAGCTATTCATTTCTTATATTGTTGCCTTGCCCAACACACTATCACAGCATAGAGTGGCTAGCACATATATAAACGACCCTTGGATCTGTGGGTATAGGTTTTTACTTTGATAATCCTCTGGCATTTGTGTCACCTCAATTCCAGCACTAAAAACAGCAATCCTGGGGCAGTGAGCATGGAGCAGGGCGGACCTCTGTCTTCAGGGGTCTACTGTCCGACTGTACCTTCCACTCTTTCCCCGAGTTGGGATGACCCCCTATCTCGATTTTGTCACTAACCAATACCACAGAGCCTTACTGTGTATAGCAAAGGTCAACGCAATGCAGGTCTAAGGAGAACCAGTACATGGGTCAGAAATTCTCCCCCAGCTGTTACCTGAGTCTACGGCACTGTTGCGAGCCTGGATCGCATGGTCATTTTCTGACCCATTTACATGGATTTAAGGAGACTCTATCTGAATGAATTCCTTGTTGAATCCGGTTACAGAGAGTGCCACCCTGTCTTTCTATCACTACTATCAATAAGAGATGCAACTAGTGTTTTTAAACTCACATGTTTTTTATACACTCACCCTGGAATCGAAGAATCAAGTTTGATGTTTTTATTGTATGAAATGTTGCTTAACTGATGTACCTATCTATTGCCCTGTATCATTGTTTTATTGGATGCTCCATGTTTTAATATGCTTCATGTGTTGTATAGATAGCAATATATCCAAAATAAAATGGGCCTCATTACAAGTCTGGAGGTAGCCATGCCTGTAATATAGGCAAGCTAAATCCAAACTTGCAAAAGAATCCAGCACCCGTGAATGGGCAATTACCAGGGTATTCTGCCCTGCTCAGACCCGGTAATTGCCCTTTCCCGGGTGCCAGAATCGGATGATCCCCATTCCCATTGGGCCACATAGATCTCAATGGGAATGGGGATGCCTGTAGCACTGGCACCAATCATTACTGTGCCTGTGCTACAGGTATGCTGTGCTCGTGGGTGCCTTTCATTCTGCCAGGTCGATAGCGGTGATAATGAAATCTGTGAGCTGTGTGAGACATCTTGAATATCTGATGTTGTGTTGGATTAATAAAGTCCTCTTGGTTGCTGTCAGACTAATATTACATGTCTGGAAGACTAGGAAAAAGCCATGTGTGGAAGATTGGTTTGTCAGGTGCGTGTTCTTTCACGTTTTGAGAAATTGAAATTGGGTAGGTTACAAAAAGAAAAGGTCTACTATGAACAATGGAGTAAATTCAATTAGTTTTATACCTGATGCTCAGTCAGAATATTTTTTCTTTATCTTTTGATTCTTTTATTGGGTGGTGGGATGTTTGTGGTCTCTTTGATGTTGTGTTTTTGTTGGTAAAGTGAAAAAGTGGTATTTAGGTTAATTGATTAGTAGTGGATTAGTGATTAGAAACAATCAGGGTAATTCATGGAATAAATGTGCGTGGAAAATGGGAGCGCAAGCATGAAAATCGCAGCGCACACGTGCAAAAGCCGCGCACGCAGCCGTTCGTCGATTCTTAAATGCGCTGCACGTGTAAACTCTGGGATGTACGCCAAATCCGTGGGTGGCGCATGCAGGCACACGTCACCAAATGCCATGCGCAAAGCACACAGGGAAAGCGCACAACATGTAGCCCACACAAGAAAAGTGGGCGTAACACAGGGCGTAACATGCGGAATGGGGAACAACGCGTGAAAATGTGGGTGTAACGGGGGAAGTACGGAAGGGAAATGCTCACAACGCCCACACACACGCTAACAACACATATTCATGGAATCAAACAGGGGAAATTTGTGTGCCAAAAAATACGCGCACAGGCCTAAACACGTCCAACACACGAAGGCAGGCGGTAGCGTCCCTGTGCATAACAAATGTGTGCGCAAACAATAAACACGTACATACAGCTACGATGAATGTCCCATTCTGTGGCCCCCTAGGATAAATAACGTGTCACGCAACACAGGCATCCCATAAAAGCAAGAAAAAAAGATAAACAACCCCTATAGCCCACGTGCATGTTTAAAAACACATGCAGTACGCTGTGGCAGACAGGAACCCCAACAATACATATGTGATCAACACGCAGGCTGGTATGGGCAGAAAAAAAGGGGTACGCGACAAACAGGGACACCCGCAGTGGGAAAAATAGCATGTGCGACTCACCGTCTGCCTTGCGTGTAGAAGAAGAACACGTAGCCAACACCCACCCGCTGTGAAGTAATCACATGTGAAACTCCCTGCGCACCCCTCAGAATACACGTACCCCTCTCGCTCTAGCGAAATCGCATGTGAAACTCCCTGCGCACCCCCGAAATACACGTACTCCGGTCGCACAAGGCCTATCGTGTGTAAAACTTCCCGCGCACCCCCAGAATACACGTACCCCACTCGCACAAGGCCTATCGCATGTGAAACTTCCCACGCACCCCCAGAATACATGTACCCCACTCGCACAAGGCCTATCACGTGTGAAACTCCCCACGCAGCCCCCAAATACACTTTACTGGCCCTTTGCGCTGCATTGGGAATTTCAATGCCTTATCCTTGCTCAAGTGGCGTTCTTGGGGCCGTAACTGGCGCTCGGGAATGTTCTCTGCGCCAGCACTCAAAATGGCTTTGATATTCCATGAATACGCGGTGCGCCAGAATGCTGTTTATTGCACCCGGCTGGCGCACGCTGCCGCATGCTACCTCTCTGCGTTGATCGCGTGCGCTGCTTCTGCGCTGAAATCTATGAATTACCCCGATTTTTTTTTACAACATTACCGGCAAGCTTCATTGTATCCGGACCGGCAAACTCGTAAATTGGCCCATTGTGTTGATTGATTGTTTGGTAAAATTGGAAAACATTTAGGAATCTGCAATAATCAGTCTAGCTCATTGATAATTATTGGTTTGGGCAATCCAGCACGTCCCAGACATGTTGATTGTGTTCTTTATTGTAATACATGTCATTCGGGAAATGCTGTAACGGAAATGCATCTTTTACTGATCACCAGAGAATATCTTAAAAAGGTTGTAGGCCACTCAGAGATTGCACCTGGTAGGAATGAATAACACACAACTTTACCTTAATCTACTTACGCAGTAATCAATGAAAAGAGGTAGCAACATTTTAATGTAGTGATATTTAAATGGCAAAAGTCTACGCATGGTCATAATTCTGCGTCATTTTTCTTGTAAATATGAACAATTACAATCTGAGGTGATGTGGAGAGGTGTATGGAACACATGGTCTGATTGTTTTGTGCATAGTTTTTAATTTTTTTCAGAGCATGTGACCGTCCAAATTAAATATTGACCACTAATTGTAACTCAATAGAGCAGATGTAAGGAGTGATAGCAAGCGTTTTATAATTCTCTGAGTTATTATAGCTTATGAATTAACACAAAGGGTGTAGAGAAAAATGATAAGGGAATAGACAGTAGCGTTTTATATAATTGGGATTGCATACATATTTACCACACATATGCAAACACGACAAAGTGTAGCGAGGGTGCCCAAACCAACTAAGTGGAGTTTTGTGGGATTCTCGCTTGAGAGAATATTTTGTATAATGTGATAAAACAAGGTATTATACAACACACATTTGTGAAAAATTGCGTAAAAAGCAAAACAGTTTGCAATTGTTTTTTCCATGAAAAAATCCAATAGATCAAGTTCATCAACAGTGCACAGTAGCATTTACCAAAACATTTTCAAAATGCCTTTACCCACAATATATGCCAGTATAAAGAACATTCTCGTGCTGGCTGTGCCATACATTTCCGTTCTTGGTACAACAAAAAATACCAGTATTCACATTTAAGAACATTCTCATGTTTGCATGTTTGCTTTGTGCATAATGCCTGTAAAGATACTATAAGAAAACATGTCCAAGCTGGTTTTGCCAATATATTTATTATTTATTTATGTTTTGTTAGTTAGTAAAAATAACCTTTACATAGAGGATTCAGAAAAAAGAAAAATGCAAACAACAGAAATAACAATAGATACAAATACATCAGTTAATAGTTACAGCAAACCACAATCTTAAAAAAACATTGCACAATAATTTTAATATACCAGATAATTCATTTAGAACTCAAAAATGTGATACTTTGAGCATTAGTATGAGTGCCGGGTTCGTCCATAATCAGTAGAACAAGGTGCAAATTTGTAAACATAAAATAAAAAAGTAAGGTGCAAATTCATAGTACATTATACAAATACTATTCTACAATTGATAAAAGTGCCAGTATAGAAAAATAAGTCATAATTTCATAATTATGAGTACGGGTATCTGAGTTTTCTGTACAAAAATAATGTACACACCTTAGAAAGGAAACACAATACTGCTAACTTTATCGGAACTGATTTGCTGTTCATCATGTCCCACCACAATCAATGTAGACTCGTTCTGGGTTTAGCACAACATTTTTAAAGTAGTGGATACGCTCCGTCCTAAGAGCTGGACACTCTGTCAAGAGATGCAGAAGCATTTCATTAACATCAGCCAACTCACAAAATCGACAATAAGCCATTTCTTTATTTATATCACCTCTTACTGACTTGATGGTTCTTGTCCGCAAGACGATTAAACTGACCCTCATAAAATCTTGGTGTTTGGTCCTATCTAGACATCCTATCAAGTAAGATTCAAGGCAGCCCATTTCTTTTTGATGGGAAACGATCTGAGAATATCATTTAGTGGCTAAGACTGCGTCAACTGTTCCAGCCCAATCATTATATTGAAGGAGCCTTTTCAACTTTAGCGGATATACTAGCAAGGTTTCTATCGTTAAACCCAATTTCATTATAGACAGGACCCAGTCTTCTTGTGACGTTAGTACAAATCCTGCCTGCACCACTACTTGACGTAACCCCTTACCCAAAAGTGCATACAGGGATTTTGTTGGATTAGTAAATAGTTTGCGACACTAGGACAACCGTCTCCATTCCACCATACTTTCAAAAGATTGCAGTCCCAGTTTGTATCTAATTACTGAGAGGGGGACAGATTTTGGTAGGCAGTATAGAACAGAACACCAAATCATGGCTTCAAATTTGTTCATCTCACATCATACCCATTCTGGTAACAATTCCAGACCATAGCACAGCCAAGGAATGATCTTAGAAAGGACACATCAGTGGCACCATTGAAAAATTGCCATATTTTATGTCAATTTTGTTCATTTGTACAATTGGTGTACCTGTAGTATGGGCTATGGGGCATTGAATATAATTACATGTGGCAAAGGGATTATTGTTGCTAGTATATTTATTATTAATTATGATTAATATACAGGGTTGGATAGGAGGGAGAGTATATGAGCGCTGCCAGGTTGTCGCTCAGTTCCTCGTTGATCTTCAACTCGCGTTCCGAGTTCCATCTTGTGTTATTTTTCACGAGACAGAGTCCACGAGCCGGCAGTGGCGAAGATGTAAATACTACACATCTTCCCTCCTTCATAATAAACATAACAGATTAGCAAAAATACATTTAGCAAAGAAACATATAACTGTCGATCCTCATGGGGTTGACAACTAGAACATATATACACAAAGGAGGTCATTAGGACCCTGGCGGTAAGGGGTTAACGTCATCAGTAAGGATGCCGCTGCCATTAACCCCGTACCGCCTGATTCCGAGGTCCCTTAGTGGGTCCCACTAAGGCCGGCTGGAAAAACCAGCCGTCCTTATCAGGAGCCGCTAAGGGACCAGGGAGCTAATACCGGGCCCATAATTTACGTGCCCGTTATTAGCTCCTTTCCCATTTTCATTGAGCCCTATGGGGGCTCGAATGGGAATGGGGAATGGTTTTCAGAACGGGGACTTATCGGGTCCTCCAAGGTTGGAATGACCCGGTAAGTCCCCATTCTGAGAACCCGGACGCAGACACGGGTTTGGCCAAGGGTGGACTGGCCTATAGGGAATTCTGGAGATTTCCCGGTGGGCCTCTGCACCCTGGGCCTCTTTTCTGTGGTATTTCCAAATTTTCTCATAGGAAAAGCATTGGGCTTGCTGAAAATGTGTCATATGGGGCCACTTTGAACTTTATTTCCAGGGCCTCTTTTGGTCCCCAGTAATTATTTCCAGGGCCTCTTTTAGTTCCCAGTCCAGCCCTGGGTTTGGCAAATAAACTCTACTTACATTCCCCACTCTTAACATTTTCCTCACACATCTTCTTTCACCTCCAGTATCAACATCTACTCGTCCACAGGTAGGCTCAATGCCATTGTCATGTGTCTTCACTACACACACCCTCTCTCTATTCCATATCCTCCCATCTACTGTTTTAACAGCATGTTTAAACACCTCAATGACTTTAACAGGTTTCCAGCATTTACATGGACCTCTTCTCAGAACAGGTGAACGTTTCATCCTTACCACATTCCCTACCACATGTTTTATGTCTCTCCTACTCACAGACAACCACTTATCATAGGCATGTTTGTTCTCTAACTGAATTTTCCTGATGTTCTCACACACAGACTCATAATCCTTCCGTAAATCAGTTTCTTTATCCATACATTACGGCACTAACTTTGTGATTGCCTTCCTCCCCCTGCTCAATTCAAATGGGGACAAACCTTTGGTGGAATGTGGAGTGAAACGATGTGCAACAAACTTCTCCCTCACTGCTTTCTTCCAGTCCAAACCAATCGACCAATCGATTTCCGGAAATCTCTCTCTCTCACAAATCTCTAAAAGAAAATATGTGACAGTTTTTGCAGTGATACAAAGCCTAATCAGTACTTCGACCCACCTAGTCAGGAGATGAATCACAACCAGACAGAACTATTGCACTCCATTACTTCACACAGGACAAAGTGCACCCATACCCAATTCATCCCATTCTTTCTCTGGAATTTTTGTTACAACCATCGGGTGTCTTGCACCCACACACCCTTTTTCACTTTCATTACAAAGGATACAATCTCAAATTGATCTCTCTATGTGAAGGTCACAGCCAGGCTACCAGAAGTCATTCCATATTCTCTGCTTGGTTTTCACTATCCCCTGGTGACCTTCATGGCCCAACTCGATCAGTCTTTAACATACTTTTGATGGTGGAATTATTCTGTCACGTCTCATGACGATGTTTCCACGAACGTAAAGTTCATCTGCAACCTTCCAATACTTTAAAATATCATGTTCATCAAACTTCGCTTTCATCAAAGGACCTTGACTTTTAATAAGTTGTTTAAGAGTGTCATTGAACAGTCTTCTGCTTCTGCTTCATCCCATTCTTTCAGTGGAATGGAATTTGTCTCTATGCTTAAAACTACTTCCATATCATTTTCATTGTCATCTACGATTTCAGACACACTGGTGAGACGGGATAAACAATCGGCAGCAGTGGTTCTAGCTCCTGGAACATATCTTACAGTGCAATTAAATTCTTGCAGAAGTATTACCATCTCCTAATGCGATTAGAAACCTTATCTAATCCTTTATTCTTGATGACATGGACCAGTGGTTTATGATCCGTCTGAAATTCAATTTTGACACCCCATATGAAACTTCCACATTTTTCTGCTGCCCATTTTATGGCTACGGCTTCCTTTTCTATTGCAGCATATGATTTTCCAGCTCCTTTTAGTAATCTCGAAGCAAAAGCAATCAAGACTTCTTTTCCCTCAGCTTGTTGAGTGACAACAGCCCCTAACCCAACATTGCTTGCGTCAGTGGCAATGATAGTTTTTCTGTTACTCCTGAAAACGTTCAACACCAGGGCATTACCTATAGCAGACTTAATGAATTCAAATTCCTCTTCACATTCATAATTCCATTCAAATATTTTCTTCTTGAGAAGCTCTCGCATAGGAACTGTGTGAATTGCACAAATCACGTACAAACTTTGAATAATATTCTGCCATACCAATGAAAGTACATACTTGTTCCTTGGATTTTGGTCTAGGCATACTTCTGATGGTATCGCACAACTGTTTCTTCAGCGATATATCATTAGCTGAAATTGTGTGACCAAGATACTAAATCTCAGAACAGTTAACTTTACATTTATCTTTGCTTAGAGTCATCCCCGCTTCTTTAGTTTCCTGCAGACATATGCTAATCTTTCATCATGTACCCTTTGGCTATCTGTATAGATCAGGATGTCATCCTGAAAACAGATGACACCAGAGTCCTTTCAAAAAGTCTGTGCATTATTTTTTGAAATACGGACGCAACAGACACCACCCCAAAAGGCAACTTTTGTATTGATATAGCCCATCGGGCGTGATGAAAGCTGTCAGCTGTTTCAAGTTTTTGTGTAGTTTCACTTGATGGTATGCTGAGGTTAAAGTTAATGTAGAAAAGAATTTTGATGGACCAATCGTGGAGATAATTTCCTGAATGTTTGGGAGAGGATGTCTGTCCGGGACAACACATTTATTTAATTCCTGCATGTCCACACATATCTTGAGATTACCATATTTCTTTCTTAGTACTACTAGCGGCGAAACCCACTCGCTGGCATCAATACTTTCAATAATACCCTGATCTTCCAAAGCCTTAATTTCCTTCCGTACTTCATCCCTCATGGATAAAGGTATTCCTTGTAATTTCTGTGCTACAGGAATGTGACCAGGTTTCAATTTAATTTCATGAACAAAATTATGAAGACATCCAATTCCCTCTCAAAACACTGACTTCATAACATCACTCATACTTTCTGATCTAACAATTTGACCCGTATTTCCAGAACAGATTAATTAGCAGCAGAATCTAATTTCACTTGAAGTTTGCTTTGATGTGTCCAACCTAAAAGGGGTGTTTTCCCTACACTTGTGCTAAATATTTTTCCATTTGCTTTCCTGTCCTTAAATTTTAATGTGCCCCAAAACCTGCCAAATATGTAAATTTTAACACCTCCATATGCTCTGGGGTTAATGTCAGCTTCATGTAAATACTCATGTTTCTTTTTATCCCACAAATTCTGCAGTACTAGGGTATATTTAGCGCCGGAATCTATCATCATGTGCTATTTATACCATCAACACAAACAGTTGCTTTGGGGCTTTCCATGACCTCCTCATCCTCATCATCCATTATCATAAACACGCATTATTCTCCTTCATCTTCTTCACTGTTACTGCTGTTGACGTTATCACCTATCCAATTCGTGGATGTATTGCGAAATCTACAACAACTGGACTAGTGTCCTTTTCCTTTACATTTGCTGCATATTATTTTTAGTGCGGGGCAGTCTGGGTCATCTGCCCAATGATCACTACTGTCACATCTGTAACATCTGCCTTGTCTCCTTCTTCTCGAGCCATTCCTCTGCCTATCTGAACTTCCTGTCCTTGCATAATTATTTGTCTGCCCTCTGAAACTTGACTTAGTCTTCTTTTCTTCATTCCGTGATGTTCTGTATGATCTACCAAATGACTTGCGTCTGGTAGAGGCACTGCTTACTGTGGTAACAGATTCATTTTCATCAGCAGTATTCATTGAAATAATATTCGATTTAACAGTGCAAAGTTTGATTTGAACAGATTTTACCCTGTTTTCTAATTCTTTAACACATTCTTCAGTGTGCTCCACTTCCTTGGCTACACATAGTACCATATCTAAAGGAGCATCACCCTCAGACCATAATTTTTCCCTCACCTTGGCGCGCCTGCATTCTAGCATAAAATGATCTCTCAGTCTTTCATCCAGTTGCTGATTAAAATTGTAGGTTTTAGCTACCTTTCTCAACCCAGTAATATATTGTTCAACACTTTCTCCCTCCTCCTGCCCTCTCTTCCCGGATTTGTAATATTCTAATTCGGTGCTTAACTTCTTCTCATGGTGTCTGCTAATCTTCCTGACAATGTGTTCATATTCATTCAGATTGACATCCTCATTAGTGGGAAGTTCTGGCAAGGTCTCAAACATTTCTTGGCCAGCCGGGCCCAAACAATGTAAGAGTAAAGACTTCTTCCTTTCTACGCTACAATTTTGACCACACACAACACCAGCATAATGTTCGAATGATCTGATCCACCTCTTCCATGGTATGCCAGGCTCACCAGCTTCAGGTAGGAAAAACATGGGTGGAGGTACACTGTTGAAAGACATATTTCACTATTTTTGAGGTAGAAGGTAAAAGGAATTTGTAGTTGAGCTGACCCTTAATTGCCTCTGGGTGCGTGTTGGTCACAAAATAATATGTGATTCACTTGGACACATTAAATTCCTTGTGACCTGTACTGTAGTTTTGGGGAGTCTTCACTTATTGCTTGTTGGTAACGGACTGGCATGTATATCACTTTAAATGTATGTGCTTCCTTGAGAATTTCACAGAAACCTTGAAGTCTCTTTAGTTATTACATGCCGACAAAAAATGACGTGTATGTTTCTTTAAATACTTTTGCTTTGTCCAGACTGGAACGCACATGTGAGGAGTGATTTTTCTTTGGCCTGCAATGTCTCAAGTGTCCACAGTTCCTTGTGAATGTGGTGCGCATGCGCGAAAGTCAAAAATCTTATATTGCAGCTGTAGATGTACTGCACATATGGCTGCAGAGATTACCTTATATGAATCGTGCTATGTGGATCATTTGCAGGGCCACTGCATTGCCCGGGCACAAGCGGAGTGGCCTAACTGGGACTTCAAAGGTACATAAAGCGGATCAACAGCAGACGTTGCGTCGTGGAGTGGATGGGGTCGGGTATAAAATCCTTGTCGCCACTTGTAGTATGGGCTATGGGGCATTGAATATAAATACATGCAGCAAAGGGATTGTTGTTACTAATATATTTATTATTATTATGATTAATATACAGGGTTGGATATCTGCTGTATAGAGAGAATGTCATTCGTTGAACTCCATTCCTCTATGTGCTTTACGACCATCCCTGAAAACATTTTGTAGTCAGCATCTAGTAATGCTATAGAGCGGTAATTCAGTGCACTACATCTATCTCCTTTTTTATAGATTGGAACCACATATGATGGGAGACACTTAGTCAAAATTATTTCTTTAAATAGTAAGCACAATGCCTTGCCCACAGATCAGCATTTCCTTTGAGGGTTGCATTTGTTAGCTGATTTGGTCCTGCAGCTTTGGACGGACTGGCCTTATTAATGAATATCTTAATGTCCTTAATGGTACAAATGTACGTCCCAAGCACAAGCCTTCGGGCCGTCCAGGTCTGCACTTGTCTGCTCCTTCCTCCCATAGATAGAACCAAAATGCCCCAACCACACCCTTTCTGGTATAGGGTTGCTTTGGATTGTAGATTGTGTGATCTCCATGGCATACACTAAGATCCGAAATTGTCTGGTGCTGCCATCTACCAGGGAAGCAATCATATGTTCGCTGTCATATTGATACATATTTGCCCGGGATCCCTTTAGCCAATTCTTCCATTTTTGTTTTACCTTTCTAACAGCCTCATGTTTGGAGCCAATTGAGTTAGGTGTTTTCCAGATTAGACGTATATCTTTGCAAAACGTTTTCTTCTTTTATTGTACCAAAAGGTCAAAACCATATTTATGCCTTTTACTTAAAGATTAAGATGTTGGGGCTTTCACAGATGTTTTGATTAGGGACTCAATATGACGAGCGAAGCAAGTAGTGTCTATGTAGACAATTCTGTATCCATAGTAGAGTTACAGAAATCAGTCATAAATAAGGCATTTAATTTAGATACATTTCCCTCATGCCAAACTATTTTTGATTTATCATTAACACAATGAGAGATACCTTGTAGTGTTTCCTAGTAGCCCTCCACCCCCCATGGCTGAGAACCAGTTGACCTTCAGCATTTTATGATCACTATACTTTTTATCTTGAAATCTTTTACTTGGGCGTGTAGTGCTTTTGACATAAATATGTAGTCTATGGTTGATGTCCGCTTGCCATCTGACCATGTACTGGGGTCTGCAGCAATATCCAGAAGCCCATTTGTGGAGTATAGACCCCATTTTGTAAACATATCATGCCAAATTTGGCCTTCAAGCATTTTTCTTTTACAACCCGGAGGACCACCCAATTTGGTATTTTGTTTGTTAAGTTGAGTGAGAGTCAGCAATCCTAAACCGGACTCAAAGGCGGAATTACTCGCACTCTGTGTTGAAATTTCAGCATTTAAGTCACCAGCTATAATTACCTTGGCCCCTGGTGTATTAACCAACCAATCTTCAACCAGGTCATTAATCTTTCCTCAGAGAGGTTTGATTGGGGGTTCCAGTATATATTTATCAGCAAAATAAATTGACATGGTAATCCTAGTTTGAAGTCCAACGTTACAGCTAACACTCCTTTTGCCACATGTACATAGTTAATCACTTCAATGTCAGACCCATTTCTTATGGCAATTAGCAGCCCACCTGCCGGCCTCCCTCTTGCCCCCTTCATGGCTAATTGTGATCGAACATCATAGCCATGTAGGCTTGAGGAGGTTCCATGTGTTAATATCCCCATAAAAATATAGCCATACAAGAATGGTGCCATATTTTTGCTGCAGTATTAACCCATTAAACCTGCAGGGACACCCCCTCAACTCCTTCTCCCATTTACCCCCAAAATTGTCCCCACTAATGATATCGCCTATGGCTGTTCCCAACAACCATGTATATGGCGATATTATTGGTGGGGATAATATTACCTGATACCCTCGACGAGTAGTCAGCCAAGTTCCTCAGAGGCAAATTATTGTATATTGAGTTAACTTGTGGCATAATTCCGGGGCACCACATAAATTAGAGAAACCCCTAGAGTTCCATGATATAAGCAAAAACTGTTGGGCCTGGCTAAAGCTGAGTTTTTAACACTTGAAAGTGGGAAATTGAGTCTCGCAAACTAAGGGCCAGCCATCTCCAATTGTGATCCTCCTCTCCGCCCTGAGCCATACCGCCCACCCTCAGTTCTACATCCCCATCCTATCTACCTAACCTTGAGAGATCACTTTGTTTACATATTACAGGTTAGGAAACGCAGAACTAAATGTTAGGAGGTCATATCCTAGTTTGTTGAATTGATTTACCTCTGTCAGAAGTGTGTCATAGATTACCCGAGAGTGTAAAACCAAACGCACATGGTCCTACCTCTCCGGGTGGATGAAGTCAACCAATTTGAAGTCTGCAGAAGTAATGAGTCTAAGACTTAGAATTTCATTTAGAAGGGCTAGTACTCTCCACCTGTTCAGGGAGTTGGGACCACCATATCCAAACATATAGTGCAGTATGACGCTACGATCATCCGGGAAGCATGGTTGCCTCCACTGAGCAGAGTTTAGTTTACCTATAAACACAGACTTGTGCTCCCTCGACTCCCTCAGGGAGAATAGGCTTGGGATATCAAGTTCCAGTTTCTCCTTAGGTATAAAGTCCTTGTGTGAGATATTACAACTTTGACTATCCGTTACTATAGTTTCAGTCGGAATAATTTTAGTCATATCAGATTGTGCGCTCAACTCATGTATCTCGGCTCTCTTATTTCTTAGTGCCACTATGCTGATTTTCAGGTCATGGGCTTGATCCGCCATTGGACAGTTTAAATGTGTCCCCCTATCCCTTTTGGAAAGGCCAAATTAACTCCAGGTATATCTCTTGTAGACGGTGGTCTTGTTTTAACCCACTGGCCCATCATATTTCTTAATGTATTCTTACTGTAGTCTTTACCATTTTTTCCATCATCAATTTTGTACATGCCTGTCCCTCCCTCAGCCCAATATTCCCATTAGTTTTCCCTGGTGTGCTTTCATTGCTAGCTTTAAGTTCACTCATTAACCCCATATATATGCCCTCTTCAGCCAGCTTGAGGACCTCTCCCTTACCATTTTGGAACAGATTGTAGATTCATTTTTTAACATTGGAGTTTCCACACTCATTCCCCATCTTGACATTTATTTTTCCCTTTTTACCTTTGAGTTTGATAGCATCAGTAAGGGAGGACAGGGTGTCAATGTTATATCCCAAGAATAAACTGTCAGTCCGGGGACAAGCCTCCACACCCACCTCACTTTCTGAGGAACACTGCAGGTTAATATTATCAAGAGTGTCTGCAATCTCCTCCCTTACAATATTTCTCCAAGAGTTTCTGGGGGCTTTATTCAATTCTTTACGTAGATCTAAAGTTTGCACGTTGGTCTGTTCCCTGGCCTTGTTACTTTTGCGATCCCTTTTGCTCAGGTTACATTTCTCAAGAGAACTGGATACGACTACTGGTGGCGAGATGATGACATGAGGTTGTCCTCCAGTTTCTGATACCAAAATTAGATTGTTATGTTCTTTCGAGGAGACTGCCCTCAGTTTGGACACTGTTTCTACTTCATGGCTTGGTGTAGTATTCAGGTGTTTAGTTTCAGGAGCAGGGTGAGCGGGAGTGTTATTTAGGCTCTCTCTCCTTACGATATTTAGGTTAAACAATTTAATAATAATAGCGTGCAGGCACTTTGTATTCTCGTGCAATTTGGATAGAATGGAATCTTGCAAACCACACAAGCCTGTTAGATTAGGCCCTTCCTCCAAGGTTGTGACTGGCACCTGAGCCAAAGGAAAGTAGTCATCCACCACTTCTCCCTGTCTCAAAGGATATTGAGACAGTGTCAGGAGTGAGATTTTGCCCACTCCAAAAATAGAGGGAGTGTCCAGAAATAAGTCATCTGCCAGATTATTGGGAGTGGAACCTGTTCAAATAGTTCATTTAAGGGCTGTAAGTCTGGAAGTTGCAGTGGCCGAGAATAGAATGAATCCAGTAAGAGAGATGAGAGCTCCTGTCCTTGATGATCAGATAAAACCTCCTGCAACTTTGCCGGGGAGGGGGAGATAGAGGCAAGGAAAGTGCTAGAGCTCTCGCCATAGTGTTTCTTTTTGGGGTGAACACTAGGGAGGGCGACATTATGTCATGATGCAAGGCAGCCCCCTTGACTTTTCCGTTCTACTTAGAATATTTGGTTTCATTGTATCCAAACAAAGTACATACTCAGATGAGCAATAAAAACAGAAAGAGGAATAGGAGCCCTGGCGACGTTACCCAAATTAGCTTTGCCTGCCCCAAGTATGGAATGTCTGCATAAGATGGTCCCTCTCCCCACCAACCCAGCGAACAGCAAACAGGCACTCTGAGGCACTGCGTGAATGCGCACGGCCAGTACCTGATAAGGAAGTGCCTGGAGTAAGGGGTGTAGTTTCAGTACAAGTAAAGATTAGCAAAGTAGTATTGCAGTGGGCAAAGTCAGTTGTAATAAGTCCTTGCAGTCTCCGCTCAGTGTTTCTAGCGGTCTCCAATACTTTTGGTAAAAGTCCAGTAAACAATATGCAGGAAGCTGGGCAGCATCTCCAAGCAAACAGGCACTCAGAGGCACTTTGCGATGCACGCGCGTGGTTGGGCGTGGCCTGTGCATGATAAGGAATTGCCTGGAGTAGGCGGCGTGGTTTCAGTACGAGTAAATGCAGCAAACCCAATCACAGTGTTCTAAGGGAACAAAGTAAAGATCAGCAAAGTAGTATTGTAGAGGGTAAAGTCAGTTGTAATATATCCTTGCAGTATTCGCTGAGTGTTTCTAGTGGTCTACAATACCTTTGGTAAAAGTCCAGTAAACAGTATACAGGAAGCTGAGCAGCGTCTCCCACGAACAGGCACTCTGAGGCACTCCGCTATGCATGCGCACAGATGCGTGAAGCCCATGCCTGATAAGGAAGCGCCTGCAGTAGGGGGTGTGGTTTCCATACGACTAAATGCAGCAAACCCAATCACAGTGTTCTTTGGTTTTGCCAATATATGCCAGTATCCCCGCATGGGAACATGCTCCTGTTAGCTTTGCCATTAAAAAATGCCATGCCACAATCTGAAAACATGTCCAAACTGATTGCACCAATGTAAACCAGTCTTGACACGTAATAACACTTATCATGTTTGCTTTACCATTGATGCTGATTAAAAAATTCAATTTCAAAGTAACACACTGGGGCTCATTAAATGTTTGCCAGTATGCCAGTAGTAAATGTGCCAGGATAGAGTCAAACAGAATTACTGATGCTGCCACTCGGTCTGGTGTAAATCCCCATTCCATGGAGTCCCACTGGGGGATTTTGCTAGTATCACCGGTGCCGGTATTAGCAGCACCTGCATTACTGCCGATTTCTGCTGGTAAGGTGGCGGAATTACTCGTTAATTCTGTCACGTCACCGGCAAACCCGTAGTTGGTTGATGCTTTAACGTGCCAGTACATGTTAATACCAGCACTTTATTACTGTACCAGACAACTGGTAATGATCCCCAGTATAGTTAGACTAGACTAGCTACATCAACCTATATCAGCCTAGCCAGGTAATAACACGTATCATGTTGCTTAATCATAGATGCCCAGTAAAATTGCCATGCAACAGTAAGAAATTATAGCCAGACAAGCAGTGACAAAATATGCCAGTCTAGCACATAATAATACTTATCATGTCTGCTTTATCACATAGAGGGCAGGCTTAAAAGGGTCAACAGAATGGAGTTTAGGATGGGTAGTAGCAACATCGCTATCCTGCAACAAGCAGGGAAGACCCCAGATGGGAGAGGTCAGAGCTTTGGTCAGGATAGGGTTGTTGGTCAAAGCCTCTGAGGTCACAGGGGCACATTATGGGTTGGAAGTTTAGAGGTGTCAGTTCACAAGGGATAGTAGGTATAATTGACAGTACAACGGAGGGAGAAGACACAGGTTGTGGGATGAAGGAGTTGGTGATAAGAGGGTTGCCATATTGTCTCTGATTTTGGCAGAAGAGGCAAAGTAAATGACTGAGAGGCATAAGTAGATGGAGTGAGGGTAAGGTGGAACAACCATGGCCTCTAGGTTAGAAGACGATTTGCAGGGATGGAAGCAGTGAAAGGAGACACCATTATTAACATGTTGCTGAAGTGGATTTTAGAGAGCAAGAAGACATTCCTTACAGAAGGCATAGAGAGCAGGAGAATGGAAGGTTCATGAGTGTCACAGATGGAGTCACATGGTCCTCATCTGCTGGCACATCATTGTGGTGATCAAGGGCTAGTAGCATGGCATGGGGTAGTGGTTTTAATATATAGAGGCAATTGGCAAATTGAAGTCAACAAGAACTTGCTTCATTGATATGATATTGGATGGAGAGAGCACACACAGGGTTGATTTCAGCTAGATAGGTAGCCATAGTGGCCAGTTTGAATTTGTGTTTCATAATCTGTGACGGGGTAAGGGAGATAGCAGCAGGGACTGTGACAGAGAATTAGAGAGGGACATGATCAGTGAGAGTTGGTTCCATGGATGGGGGTTAGAGCTGAGGGCAGAGGACAGGATGAAAAGGTTTGGTAAGTTGGCAGATGTGTGCAAGGGTTGGTTGTCGAGGTCAGTCGGAGAACGCTCAGAGAGGATGCAATGTAGTGCAATATGTTGAACATGTAAGAGGATTGGAACGATGCCGTCTCCCAAGAGGACAATTGGGGCCAAAGTTGGGAGGAATTTGAGTTATAATTGAGTTATAATTGATGAAGGAAGGACATATAAACATAAGGGGATCATACACATGGGAGCATAATGAGAGATGTTTTTTCAAGCAGTTGAAAAGTAATGTGATCAATGGAAGAGGGGAGGACATTCCATGGGGAGTGGGGCACATGGGCCAAAACAGTTAAACTAAGTACTGCCTCTTTTATTCAAAAGTCAGCGATTGAGGAATATGTTGGTGATTTCTGCATGGGGGAATAGCAGTGTGGCAGTGTCATGGGGTGATCCATGTCTCACTGATTCCCATAGTAGAGATATTGGGATGGTAGGAGTCTAAAGAGTCAGTTAAGATATAGGTTTATTACATAATATTTAGACATTCCAAACCCCAAAGGTTAGACTGGAGGAATGTTCGGTAGAGGGATATGGGTGCTCTGAGAAGGAGCCAAGAGACTTAGATAAGATTTGCAAAGGTAAAGTGGGAGGGGAGACATTTGTGAGTGGATATAGGAGGGGTAAGGGATAGAGAAAGTAGCAGAAGAAGCAAAGAGGGAATATTTGGAGGAGTGTATATGTGACAAATCATCTTCCGGGGCACCTGCAGTCAAGGGATGAATATTGGTTTCTAAACCAAAAATCAGCCCCACATCTCTATTACACCAGAAGGGATCCAAACAGATTTGAAACACAAGCAAGTTATAAACCTCCTTATCTAATTTGGCTAACGTGGACGGAACGGCAGGCTTATCTCCGAAAGGTTGTGGATCATTGGTTAGTTGCAACTCAGAGAAAATATCATTATGACCCAATGAATAAAGGGACTGTCCAGTCATGGTTGTATACAAATATTGAATTTATTATTATCACAACAGAAAGTTATAGCACACTACAAAATACAACCCACCCTGTAAAGTAGTGCAGAGGACAGACAGTTTCAAAGAAAGAAAAGAGATACACTTTGGATACTGACAGGAGGGTAGTCAGTATAGTAAATAATCACAATAGTTCAAGGATACTTGGTTTCAGCACAAAGGATGCAATGGATCATAAAATGTCACTTCGGGCCATCAGAGAAAGACCAGATGGACAGAACCACAATGTACCTTGTGCTTCTAGATGTTCTTGGTGCTCTACTGGGTTGAGTCAATTTCAGGGCAATTTGCAGCTTCTGTGGCAGTGCTCAAGACGGGAGACATCTGAGAGTATCAGGAGGCAGGCTGTTTGGTGAATGGAGCTGGATGGATCACTGCAGGCTGGCCTACATGGCAGCTCGGGTCATGAATCCTTGTCTCAGGGCTGGTCAGCAGTTTTGAAGCACTGGTTGAGGCATCTCAGATGGCTTTAGCAACTTCGGTGAGATAACAGTCAGTGGTGCAGTCTGTTACAGCTCAAGGGGCTCGACTGGCTCTAAAATGTTCTCTAAGATGAATGTCAATAGATGCTTGTCGATGCACTTCTCCTAGCTTCTTCACAGGGCTTGTGTCGTCCTTTAAGACGGATGACCCAAAGCTGAGGGGAGTGTTCCAGGCAGCTGCCTTGTCCTTGGTTTGGTTCAGAGACTCTCTGGCACTTCCCACCAAGAGAGCTTACTGCAGAGCCTAGTAGAGCATGCTGTGTGTGCACTGGTTACCAGTTCTGGAGCTGGTGGAGGGTCCCCTGGATTTGGTAGCACCCTCTGTTCCCTGTTAGATGTTTGGGGAAAAAGGATCTTGCTTCCCTCTTGGAGGTCCTGGCCTTCCTTCACTGGTTGAACCTGTAAGGCAGACTACATCTCCAGCTGGGGTCCAATGATGAGTTCTTCTTTCTGCTTCTGGAGAAGCCTTGAGATGATCTGCCAAAAGTGGAACTTGGCTCTCTTTCATAGCCAAATGAACCCCAGGGGTTGTAGTAGGCTAAGACTACCTTAATGATCCAATCCTGGGTCCCCACCAACAATCTCCTGTTTGTGTGAGGTTATACCCAGAGTGCTTTGCAACAGAAAAAGTAAAGGGGTGAAAACATGTATTACTAAGTCCAACCCATCACCCTGTCTCTTGTTGATGAAAGGGTCTCTCTGGTTAATGGAGCTCTCTCTGGTACCTGATTAAAGCGGCAGGTCTCCCTTGAAGCTGTGGTGAGACCAGAATCTCTGGCTCCACCAAACCACATATTCATACCTTATGAATAGTGTTCCCATGCAGGGTTGAATACTGTAAACACACAGTCACAGACATGACAGTTCACTGTCAATTGATACTGAGAGGCGGGAGCTGGCTTCAGGTTGACACAGAGCATATGAAAGGTTGTTGGGATTTCCTGTCTCCTTTGTTAGCCTCTGCAGCATGGCCCCTGCTGGGCTTGTTTGAAGTACATTCTATTTATATATTTTTTTCATTTGTAAAGAGCCTTAGCTCTCAGGCATCAGGGCGCTTTTGCGAAACCTGTTACACGTAGGGTGAAACATAGTTATGGAAAACAGTTCATTAGACCAATAGGGTGACTCTCAGGTGAAGAGCCACGTCTTTATTGCCTTCCTGAAGGACTAGCATGATTCTTCTGCCCTTAAGGCTGGGGGCAGTGCATTACAGTGATGCATGGCCAGTGATGGGAAGCTTGAACCTCCTTCAGTAATTTCTTGAAGGTAGGAGGCACTGGGCGGCTAGCATGGCAGGATCTCATGGGTCTGGCAGATTTGGTCTGCATAAAGTTCTGCAACAGGTATTCAGGGGCCACCTTAGCTAAGCATCTAAGTGTAGTGGAAAGGGTTTTGAAGATGATTCTCTCTTTAATAGGGAGCCAGTGCACCTGTTTTATTGCTGATGAGATAAGCTATTTTCTTGGTATGTTCAGGGTTGCTCGTAAGACATTATTTTGGATTACTTGGAGTTTTTGGATGTTCCGTTGTGATGTTGAGGTTCGAGGGAGAAGTTGGCAGATTCAGTGAGGCTCTTGCAGAGGGTTGAATGGTTGACCAGATCAAAGGTGGGGGAGAGATCTAGGAGGAAGATGAGGGCTGGTTTGCCTTCATCTCTGAAGGCATCAATCTGATTATTTACGTCTAGTAGAGCAGATTCAGTACTGTGTCCTGGCCAGAAACCTGATCCTAGGATATGGTTTGTTTCTAGGAATGACTCAATTTGGTCATAGTCTGCTCTATCCAGGAATTTCAGTAGCAATTTTATGGTGGTAATAGGGTGGTAGTTGTTGGGGTTTGAGGTGTCTAGTATCAGCTTCTTCAGCAGAGGAACACCCAGGATTCTTTCAGTGTATCAGGGACTGAGTTTGAGGTAAAGGATGAGTTGAATAATCTGGTGATGAAGGGGACTAGGTCTTCCGCTCCATCTTTAACAATGTGGGCGGGGCAGATGTCTGTTTGCATCTGAATGGTTTAAGCTTTTTTTTGGGTCTTTGCTGTTTCTGATTCCGAAACTTCTCTGAATTGGAATGGGGGTGAGCAGTGAAGGGGAGTCAGGGTGTGGGTAGTGGGTGTGGAGATGAGGGCTTGTTTTAACATGATTTCTTGTTGGAACAAGGATATTTTTTCTTGCAGAGCGTTCTGAATATCTGTGCACCATATTTCATCTATGGAGATGGCGGATAGTGGGTTGGATGGGGATTCCAGTTCTCTTAGGATTGGAAAGATCTCTCTAGGGCTACAGCTAGAATTGGTGATTCTAGAGTTAAACTCTGTTGATTTGGCATGAACTGGTAACTCATTCGTATTCTTTGGATAAGGAGTGGAAAGCAGATTTTAGTTCCATTGTCAGGTTATTTCTCCAAACCCCCTCTGCTTGTCTTTTTTGGTGCGTAGGGCTTGCAGTTCTGGGGGGAACCAGGAATTGGCATGTTTGGCTGGTTTAGCTTTCCTAGGCAATAGGGGCGTACCTGGTTAATGGTGCATGTTAAGGTGCTGCAGTACAAGTTGGCCAGGATGGAGGGGTCTGTAGAGGGGAGATTTTCTGGTTTGAGCAGGGTTAGGAGCTGTGCGATGGATTTCCTGGAAATGGTATGTATGCTTTGAGAGAGAGCAGGAGGTAGGGCTGCGGGGAGATGGGCTTTGTTGTTTGGCCAGCTGGAGTGTAAAGATAACAGTGTAGTGGTCTGACCAGGGGCATGGCGAGGGCAAGGGGGTGGAGATAAGGTTGTTTAAGTCTGCTACCCATTCTAGGGTTCTTCCTTTATTATTGGTGGGTGTTTCCATATGATGGCTGAAGCATGTGAATGGTAATGGAGTCATATGGGGCACTTCCGAGTTTGACTGTTAGTAGTGTGCAGTTGTCTATCATGGGAGGATTTGTATCTCTGATGTTGAGTGAGTCTCTATATATCAGAGCGACACCCCTGCCTCTGGAAACTTCCCTATCCTTTCTGAGGATGCTGTAGCCATTGGGGATAGCTAGGGATACTAGTGGCTCGGAGGCTTGGTGTAACCAGGTCTCTGTTACTGCAGGAAGGTCTAGATTCTGATTAAGTCACAAGTCGTGGATATCTAAGGTGTGGGCTGTGAGGGATCGTGGGTTGACGAGGGCACAGTATGCTAAACTCTGCCACCAGCTGTAGGGCTGAACAAAAGAGCAGGGTGGATCCATTGTGCCTTTTCTAGTTAATCAGGCTTGCCATGGCAGGGGAATAGTGTCCCTCCCCTTACTGAGATTACATGGTGTACTCCTAGCTGCCACATCCCAACTAAATTTGACAGGGAGGACAACGCCTGTGGGCTGTGTGCACCCAAAGTAAACTGGTCTATGCATATGTCATGTGTGAGCATAGGAATAGGTGTGCAGATTAACCCCCCACATTTTCCGGAGGTTGATCTACCATCATTCAATTTCATTTGAAATTTCCAAAAAGCCCAGGCGAGCGCACACCCACCGTGAGGATGGTCGAATTTCTCACAGTATATAATGTCCATGGGAATGATAAGGAAAGTGGGGTGAGTAGAGGAGCTAGAATGTGGAAGTTCATTGTACTGATATCAATATGGGTATAATAATCAAAATAGGTGACCAAAAGAACTTGCCAGGGGTCTGAAAGGAAAACAAAACAATGCTCCCACTGTTTTATTTTTAGAGAATGTTTTCAAACCATTCATAAAACTTTGAAACAGCGTTCATCATTTTATCTCAAAGACCTTAATTTTGTCAGAAGTTATTTATGAATCAAATATTAATGAAGGATGAAACATGAAGGCAGCTATAGAGACACAAATGATATACACAAATGCATCATTTGCCTTATCAAATGTGTTGCTCAGGTAATGATCTAAACAAATAATGATTTACCCAGAAAGAGAACAACATTGAAAAGAAATGAATTAAAACAAGAAAAAATAGAAAACATCATATCATGCATTTATTATCAGGTCACATAAGTAACACATTTTTTCTGAAGTTTTACACTATTAATTTGACCAGAGAAAACAGCCATGTAATGCTTTTATCGTCATATCACATTTGGAATGTATATTCTGTCTTTAGACAGTGGCCCTGAAAACGGCTCCTCAACATGGAACTGACATGGAAGAGGAAGTATGCAGACTCCCATTGCGGAGCAGGTATGTGTGTAGGGGAGGATATGAGGGGATGGAGGGATGTGTTTGCTTCTGGCAGGGCGGGCAGGGAGTGGTGGTGCCAAGTGCGTGGAGGAAAGGTAGAAGCGGGGTACTGTTTGGTTTAGATAGCGCTGGTAGGGTGGGAAGCAATACCAATCAGGGCTTGAGGGATGCAACCACCTGATAGAAAGTCACAACACCCTTTGGAGGCCTTGAAGGAACAGCCAAATAAGATCCTTCTTTTGGAGGAACATCCTCAATTAGTTGGGATGATGTTTAGATAGAACTATGGAATTAAGCATCATAGTTTTTTGCATCACTGATATAGCTTCTACCTTCATATCACATAATGCATGAACCTTTTTAGCTTATCACATTATTATCTGGTTAGCTAATGACAAATGGTGTATGATCTATGGAATTGTAAAGGATCCAAGGCTAATCTAAACTGCATTGCTGTGCCACAGTCTGCATTACCTGAGAATTCTGCCTGCATCATCAGCTAACTGATAGCTGAGCTATACAATGCATCAGATAGCCTGTGTCTCTGGTGCAGCAAAAGTCCTGACAACTGACTTCACCAGCAACGTATTTACTTGCCTGTACATTTTCTTTCACAGAGATATGAGTTGACTTCCCAAATTATGTATTAACATTTTGATAGCTTGCATTTGCTTTCCTACGGTCACACACACTTGACTGTTGTCTTTGCATATCTTCATTGATTTCTATAAGAGGCATTTATTCTGTTCATCATAAACCAGATTCTGCGGCGTGTCCAAAGCCTACCTTGATCTAAGAGGCTCTTGTTGCCCCTAAACTGAGCCATTGACTCCAACGTGTCTGGGTCAACATATGTGAAATTGCGTTACAGGTTCTGCAAAGATGCTTGCTTCTAATACTGCTTTTAATTTCCTTTCAATTTTGAGAATTGTATCGTATGGTCATTCCCTTATTGTATTTTCCAACATGTGTACTTCAACATGTGTTTTCTTTGGACAGTCTGCCCTGTCAACCTCAAAGAGATTCATGTGGACCTTAGTGTAACCCTGTTTCCTGGGGTTTTTCGGGTGACTCCTCTCATTCAATGAACACAGGGTCAGGAAGAAACCTCAGTATTAATACGGTTGACGTAACATTTGGCATGAGTTTAAGAAATTTGAGAAATTCTTTGAACCCCAGAAGACGGTTGAAACAATTATTGTTTGTGATCAATTGAGTTTTGAAGGAGACACCACAATCAACAATCGCTCCAATGTTACAGATTGCATTGATGGGCATAAGAAGTGAACCCACTGTGGTTGACCAGTCCAATGGTAAGGGAGAGGGGTCCACAGGGTTTAAAAGGGGATCTTAGTTTTCTGTTAACTTACATATAGTCTGTTGGTATACAAACAGATGGAACATGGGTTAGGCAGCTGGCAATATGGTCATGACCTCCTGATTGATAATCCATGTTCAGATGCAATTGAGTATGATCTGAATGTGTGTGGAATCTTATATTATGAGCCCCTATGTTTTAGGCTGTTGGAGAAAAGCAAATGTTAAAGAGGATTTCTGGGAAGGCCCATCGTTGGGGGACTCCAACTGTAAATCACATGTACATCAAACATGGATGCCTTCAACCAATTCCTTTTCATTGGTCAGCATGTTCAAGAAGTGTATCTTGGACACATATAGAATGACTTATTCATCTTCTGTATCTCTAAAATATAAATGCAGTCTTTCAGAGTAAAATGGGTTATGTTGTCACCTCCCGGCCAGACATCTAGTTTCACAAGCCCAATAGGTGGAAGATTGCACCACCACCAGTCTTGCAAATGGCCCAGCCTGGCATAGACTGGCATTCAACAGGGCTGTATCTACCGTGAATGGAACAACCCATTCCCTTTATCCCTTCCATTGAAAATTCTAGCAGAAATGCCTGATTTCCTCTCACCTGTCCCCCATCCAGGTCAGTGTGCCATTCAAAAAATGAGGACTGCAATGTGTGGGGGATTTTACATCTGAAGTGCATGCCTCTCTGAATGAGCCACACATCAGGCACACAGACAAGAAGGGATTGGTTACGTTGTAATGTGTTTTGAATGCCTAATTCCATCACTGCCTGTGGAAGTGGTAACCGAATGTTCAGAGACAAGGTTGCAAATGAATGAATGTTAGCCTAATTAAGGTATCAATGTGGTGTTTGCATTTGGTTCATTGGCTGATAGAGTACAAACACACTGATCTTCGCCTAGATGTCAGAACTCTAGGCTTCCGTACCTTCTATGAGATCATAGCGCAATGTACTTCCTACTAGATGATGACTCACCGAACATCTATTTTCACAAAAGATTTTAATTTACCAAGGGATTTGAATGATTAAAGTGAAGATGTGATGTTTCTGAACCTATTAAACTAATTGCAGCTGTGTCAACTTTCTTCAGAGGACACACACATGTTTGGCGTGTGCTGTTTGTGAAGCATTTTTGTTAAGGGGTCCAGAGACTACATGAGAACACAACTGCCCACCTCTAACTCTGGGCCAGCCTTTAACCGCTCCTCTTAGCATTGACCTTTCATTCCTGTTCCACATTCCAAAACTGCACGTCACGTGGCAGAGGAACAACATGCCCTGCTGGATGTTATTATCATTGCAGAACATTATTATTGACTGGCCCGATGATTATATCATTCCCTTCCACTTTCTACTCATATCAACAGATTGGAAGTGGCAACCTAAGTGCAATTTAAGCACAAGTATTCGTTTAGTGATTTCGCTGTGGAAATCATACCAAGAGCTAACAGTCTGGGCTCTAATCACATCTTAGATTTCGTAATATTCTACAAAAAGTAAAAGCAGACATTCATGACCCTTTGAAGTTGTAACTAACAAAATCTTCCCCTTCACGTCCATTGAGTACAGTGGAACTACGAGTATGAAAACAAGAAAATAACAAGGTTGAACAATATTTTTAGGAACATAGATCTTTTCAGTGTTTTCTTTCATTGAAATAGCTTAGAAATAAATTTAAAGGCATTAAAATAATGGCAAAGTAGCAATATTTTTCTAAAGTGATTATTGTAGCAAACAATCAAAGTAAGGCCTTATTTAACCAATCCACTGTTTAAAAGTGCAAGGCTGTTATGCAAGTCTATGCAAAAAGGGCAAGCATACTCGCCCGTGGCACTTAAGGGGTTAAAGTGAAGCTTTATTATTCCATTGAGAAGGCTGAAGCTATTAATCAATATAACACTCAATAATCTATTTTATCAGACATAACCCAATGGTGTAACAGCAATTGATGTATTGGTATTTTATTTCTGTCGCGCTCGTACACAAGTGTTTCAGAGCGCGACAAGGCAAGGGAGGGGAAGAGGGGAGAACAAAACAGCGATCTTACTAGGCCGTGTGACATTGAGAACGTGCAAGTGCATGGGAGAGGGGGAGGGGAAAAGTGATTGGAAGGGGGAGAGGTGGAAAGTGCGAAGCAGAGGAGAAACAGATAAATAACAATAAATAAATAATAAAGGCAACAAACAGTAGTAATGCAGCCAGCAATTTGTAAGTGCTAGGTTTAAGGCAGCAGACAGGGTAGGTCTGATAAGTACAGGAAGAAAAGGGGGGGTTGTATGGGTACAGATACCTACCCCAGTGCAAGGGGTGGCACGGAGGCAGTGCGGGAGGGTGGCAGGATGAGCAGGTACCTGGGCCCAAAAGACAGAGGGTGGCCAGGTGCACGGTGTCAAGAGAGAACAGATCAGCAGGGGAGAGGGTGAGCGAAGGCAGAAGAAAAGAGAAAGATCTTGAGGTGCTTCCCGAACCGGAGATGGTTCTCCTCAAGTTTTAGAGTGGCAGGGAGGATGTTCCAGAGGGAGGCCCCAGACGAAAACAGAGATTTACCCCCAGCTCGTTTCTTAGAAAAACAACTGACCCTGAGTGAGTTCGAGGTAGAGGAGCGAAGAGCTCGAGAGGGGAGATATTTGCGGAGGGATAGCTGAAGGTATTTTGGACCCAGGCCCCAGAAAGCCTTGTGGACAATGCAGAGGGTTTTGAATTTAATCCTTGCATCCACTGGGAGCCAGTGGAGAGATTTCAGAGCTGGAGAGATACGATCCCAGGGCTTGACGCCAAGGACAAGTCTCGCAGTCCTGTTCTGGAATAGTTGCAGAGGGCGGAGAGTAGAGTCAGGTAGATTTAGAAAGAGGCTGTTACAATAGTCCAAGCTAGAGAGAACCAGAGCTTGAGATACCATGAGCTTCTGGGGGAAGGAGAACAAAGGCAGAGTACCTCTGAGGATGTGCAGTCGGATATTTGACTTTTTAGAGACCTCAGAGATGTGGGCGAGAAGGAAAGAGTGGAGTCAAAGATGACCCTAAGGTTCTTAGCCTCACAGGTGGGGGTAGGAGGATGGCCAAGGGAGACCGGCCAGAGAGTGAGGGGACAGGATGGTGAAGGTGTGCTGATGAGGAGGATCTCCGTCTTGCTGTCATTCAGACAAAGATCATTGGCGGCACACCAATCTTGAATGGCAGTTAGGCAATCAGAGATGAGAGAGGGAGAGGAGGTGGCAGAGGGCAGCCTGAAAATGAGTTGAGTGCCGTCAGCATAACACTGGAAATTTGAGCAGAAAATGGCAATGCAGTGGGCAAGAGTTGCCAGGTATTGGCTGAAAAGCCAAGGCGAGAGGTTAGACCCCTGGGAAACACCACAGGTAGAGAGGAAGATAGATGAAAGCAAGGACCCAAGTTGGACCTGGGAGGGTCGATCTGAGAGGAAAGAGGTCAGCCAGGCCAGAGCCTAATCAGTGATACCTAGGTTTTCACGGAGACGGTTGAGCAGGATGGTATGGTTGACAGTGTCGAAGGCAGAAGAGAGATAGAGGAGGACGAGGACAGAAGTCAAGGTTGGTGAGCAGATCTTCACGGATGTTTTGGAGAGCAGATTCTGTGCTTCTGGCAGCTCTGAAGCCAGACTGGTGGTCATGGAGACAGCCAACAGAATTGGAATGAAGGTTAAGCTGAGAGATGGCCAACTTTTCCAGGAGTTTGCCAAGAAAGGGAGTAATGGAAATTGGGCGATAGTTAGCTGGACAAGAAGGATCAGCTGTGGCAATGACTTGCACTGTCTAGTGTGTACGGTAGACAGGTGCCAATTTGGGAACCATTCAATTATTTCATCTCTTACATCAACTTGGTTTTCCTCCTACTTCTCAGAACAAATCATCTGCATAATATTGTGAACGCCTCTTTAAGACAGAACATTTTTTAATCTGGCCGAAAATCTGGTCAGATGTCACCTTTTTCAAAAAACTTCACCGATCCTGAAGAATTGAGTAATGTTTGCCGAATCTCCCAGTTAACATTTCTTGGGAAGATTATGGAGCATATTGTTGACAATCCAAATTCAGGCAAAAATGTACTATCACAAGCTCTTAAGCCATATCAGCTTGGCATTAGGCCATGTTGTAGCATAGAGGCAGCTACTCATCAGGTGGAGGCAGATCCCCCAATGGCATTGGCTTGTGGGCATACTGTCTCTGCACATCTTCTCAGCAGCATTTGAAATTATCGGGGGGGGGGACTGGGAACCAAAAGAGGGCCTGGAAATAATTTTCAAAGCGGCCCCATATTAAACATTTTCAGCAAGATCAACACTTTTCCTATGAGAACATTTGGAAATAAAATAGGTTGCCACACAAGAAGACCATGGTGCAGAGGTCTACTGGGAAATCTCCAGAGTTCCCTATAGGCCAGTGTAGCCCTGGAAATGATCCTGGGACTCTTCTATCACTAATCACAGGTCATTTGGGGATTACAGGTCATCTCCTTGGTAGAGAACTGAACTTGTTTCTTTTTGCAAGACGCCCAGATTCAGAAACAGCTGCATTTAGCATTTAATGTGGGAAGTATGTCTTTAGTTCTTTGCACAATGTAACTAGAAGGAGGTGGAAGGAGGGTTAGAGTTGACATTGTGAAGTTAAGTTGACTGATTGGCGTGGTTAATTCTCCCAGGTTAGAACAACAGAAAAAGATTGTCCAGAGAAACAAATCAATTTGAAAAAATGCGTATCAAAATTCATTGAAAGTGATCCAACAATTTAAACAATGGTGAGTCAATCACAAATAATTAAACACTGATCACTTTAATACAGCAAAACAGCAGCAACCGTATGCCTAAAGTCGGCTAAAACATTGTCACACATACTTGCCATTCATAGTGCACTCATTCAAACCCAACTCAACATACCGTGACATACATCCAAAAGCTTAAAAGACAAAAGAATCATGCTAAAAACCTGTGGGGAGAAGGAATTCATGACTGGTCCCCATCAAACAGACATAATTTTTATATTCATAATCAATAGAATTAATTAATAAATAATCTATTGTTAGGGTGGATCGGAAAGAAAAGTGCAAAAGATCACATCCCTGTAGGGTTTATCTCTCGACCGGTTTCGACATGTAGTGGTAGTAAACACAACGTCTTCCTCAGGAGGTGGATGTTACCATTCTGTAAAACACAAAAACATGGCTATAGACTACTGCATAGAACATATGAGTCATAGCTGACTGTCTGCCGAATACAATTAAAAAGAGGGGGCCACTACAAAAGAGCAGCCCAATTTTCTTTGTGAAACAACTCAGGGATCATATATGCCGTATAACAATTAAGCAAAATAGGAATCCCAATCTAACAGCTATATATGACAGAGCGAAAGGGTTATTGACTCCCAAAAGAAGACCGTGCAGAATGGTGGGGAACCTTCAGGACCATGATTAATCTGCGACAAGTATATAAATGCACAATGCAGATTATATATGAACATATGATTGTTAGTCAGGTCCGGGATGGAACCGTGCCCCCCGAAGAAGACCAATACTGGACCAACCTGATGAATGCCAAATTGCTATGGTGTCCGTAACGAAGTGATATGGTCAGTCATGGGAAGCCAGGACGAAATCCTAACCTAAAGCAAGACCGACATGCACAAAATGGTGCGATATCAAGTGCTTGAAAGTGGAGCAAAAAATGGTGGCTCACCTGAAAAGGCACCCTATTAAATTAGGGAAAGCCAAAGTTGCAGATGTTGGAAGTTGGGGAAGCAGCACAGCTTAACCTAAATCACCAGTATCCCAGGTTGCCTGAGAACATTTTGAGACTCACTGGGAGAACCTCGGGCCCTGCAAACCTGATAATGCTGATAATACATTTGTGAGATCTCAGACAGGAGTGCTGCTGCCTTACAGACCTGACACAGCAGACAGCCAGAAGGTAGTTTGAAGCAAGTAGTGAGGCTCTGGAGAAGGTGCCACAAGTGTTAAGGCAGTTGTCCAAGTCATTGTGCCTGGTGGATCAGGGATCCTGGTGCTGACAATGAGTGAGAGATTGCGCAACTCTATGCCTCTGAGCCTGAAGCATCATTAAAACTCCATTACCTGGAGCACCAGGACGGAGAAAGATGTTGCATTATATGGCAGAATGATTGGAGCTTCTTAGTGGGCTCATTGTGCTCACCGTGCTTGCAAAGAGGTGGTAGAGTAGAAGTTCAATTGGGACTTTTTGAGCCGTGTTGCGCCTTTTTGTGCCTTCTATGCACCCACAACACCCTCTACCCCATGCTGTCTGTAGTGCAGTGAACATGTAGTCTGTCTCACCTGCATTTGTGCTGCTTTTCCTTTGCATTTGTTTTATTTTTTAAAGTGAATTCCAACCATGGTTTAAAAGCCCTCAGCCAAAGGCCAGTAACCCCTTCTGATATTGATACCTGCAGGGATTTTAAATGTTATGAAATTGTCTCCCATTTTACTATGGTAAAAATAAAATCACACATGTTCCCTTCTTCCACTGTGTCACTAAAGCCCCGATTCATGGAGTATTTAGCACGGTGTAAAGTGACTTCGCACTGCCAACAAACACCCTGATTCACAACCTGTATTTTTGCAGTGCAAAGTGACTTTGCACTACAAAAGTACACTTTGCACTGTGAATTATGCCCATTTAGTGTGGTTCAAAGAGTACTAAACATTCCCTGAATCAGACCCTAAGTAAAAAAAAAAAAAAACTGTCACCGGGTAGTATTGCACTATTTCTTCATAGGTCTCTGGGGGAACCAGAATCACAAATCAAAGAAAAGAATATTCCTTACAGTTTGAGGGATTTCCCTGCTCCCTTTCTTCACTACAGAATTTCTATGAATGAAAAAACGTTGAATTCTTTTTAAGAGATTGCCCTTGTCCCCAGACTCTTTCTGCATCCAAGAAAGGGAATGGAGTAAGTGAAAGGCATTGAGAGGAGTGAAAATGACCAAACTGGACTGCAGTATATGACAGCATGTGCTCATGTGCTATGGGGATAGCATAGAGTTCCACTGTATTTTTCTTGAATAGCTCCCTTCCGCAGGTTGCATATGAAGCTTTACCATGTTTATATGCCTGAAAGTCACATGGCTCAGCCGAATGTTCAGAGACAAGTTCAACTGGACTAATGAAATAACAAGTGAGGAAAAGCTCCAAAAGAAGAAATTAGTCAGTCTTGTAAATAATATCACGGATCATGACAATTTAAGTGACAGACCCCGTGAAATCTAAATAACTCTTGTTTAATCTTCATCCTTTAGAAGTTGTGAAAAACACTGAACATACTTCAAGGATGCTTCAATTGGATATCACAATATTTACTTAACCTATTGTCGGATAACCAACAAAGGGGATTGTATGACTCAAAACCTCCCTAACAACCTCATGAAAGAGCAGGCTACTCAGAGTGATGTTGCTATCACCGCCATTAATCACCTCTGTACCAGAGCTCATAAACCTTTCTTGGTCAATTCTAAGAATTGTTGCACCTTTTTAGAACATTTGGATATCAGAAACAGATGTTTGGCTGACAAAGTATGAATATTTTAAATATTCAACAAAAGATGCTATTAATGACCCGCACCCTCTACATAAGCAAAGAACCATCCGAAAGAATGATATGGGACTTCTTCCTCAGAAAAAGAGCCTGTAATTTCACTTCTGAAACAGCAAACCCAAAGTGACTATGTCAAGTCCCTGCACATTTCAAAGGGACTTGGTGTCTCAGAATAATGTATCAAAGTTACAGGAATTGTGGGCACTGGATCCCCTTCCTGCCACCTTCCTATCAAATATTATTATTGCTATTTTACTAAAGTTGTACAGAATAATTTTATAGGAAGGTTTCTTTCAGCAAAACCATTGGCAATACTGACACCCTTTGTTTTGGTACATCTTTGACTGCAATCATGTAATCTAATAGTGCAGACAAGTACTTGGCCATATTGCACTTGTATAATGAAGTCATGGTTTACGCCACTGTTTAGTATCCCTTGTGTTATTCTAAATAAGAAAGAAGAGTTCAGGATTCTAATCTTAGGGGAAGGGAGGGTTGGGAGGATAGCTCAGGGGCAACACGTTTATCTTTGAAGGAAGACATGCGGAGGAGCACAGGTTGGAATCCTGGTACCCTGGCTAGAGACTGATCTCCTGTAATATACTGTGTTATAAACAATCAATTCATTTTTGAATTGCAAACATTGGTGGCCTGATAGGAGAGGATTTCCTAATTGTACAAGTTTCCACATACAGGACACTATCACTCTGGCTCTTGGATTCACACAGACAGTGTTCACTGAACTTTACTCAACTCTGCTTGTAATTTTTCTACATGTTGTAAATGGAAGAACAGCTTCAGATAGACTTTCACTATTGAAAGAAAATCTAACATCTAGCATCAATGATGATTTGATTTGACAGGTGGAAAATGGCACATGGTAAAAGCTATGCAAGTACATGAATGTATATATAAAATGTCCATAACCCATTATTCTACCAACTAAAATAACAACAGGTAATCTAAATAGAAAGTAAAGGATGTCTTTCCACCACTGGTGAAACCCCATACAACCCCAACTAACAGAAGAAGGATACATTGGGTGCTTAGAGCAGCTAACATCGTAAATGACCAATTTAGCAACAGCAGCTATTCTGACAGATATTGAACATTACCTATAATATTTATATAATAAGATTATTTATAACGTGATTAATACCGAGAGGGTTCTAAGCGCGGACCAGGGGATCGAACCTGTGTTGCTCTATGTTGTCTTGTTTCCAAGAGGACTGCATTGCCCCTGAGCTATCCTCCCGACCTACAGACAGATAGTTCGCTTATCCTGTGTATTTCTGTCTTTCAAAGCATTATTATGAAATATAGTGAGATTCCAACCACTGCTTTTATAAGCAAACCCTGGCATGTCCCCACATGGTTAACCAATAAGTGAATGATACAAAGTGCATTTTATTAACAGCCCTGAAATGCCCTGAGAGAGAGTCTTCCAGGGCAAGGGAATTGGGGCGGTTCTTAAAGACTGTGACTGCTCCTTAATTAAAGCTTGTGAAGCAAAGTATGGTACCATCTGGAACAAGCACTTATGTCAAAAGATGTATCACTATAGTAAGAATCAATGAGGAAGGTCTGAGGATGGTGATTAAACCGTAGAGAGCAATGCTTGATACTTGATACGGGCTCTTATTGGTAAGGTAGCATAATGTGCCAAACTAAGTATATTATAGCAATGTTGTACTACTTGTTTAAAACATAAAGACTTTTGAAATGTTAACTAAAATATGTATACTATATGTCTGTTTATGGGTGAATTGTAATAAATCATAATTGATGTGTACGAGGAGACAGCCTAATAGACTGCGAGTATTTGTTTTCAGACGAGAGAAATTGAATAAGTTAATCTGATTTGTTATGCCGAGGTCCAAAAATAGTCTTATGTAGAATACTCAGATGGAAACGCAGGCCACTACAATGGCCCAAAATAATGGTGATATATCAATATGTGTCAGAAAACAGGGCAATCTTCCTTTGGGGCCACTGATTGCAGTATACGAGACTAAGGCCTTCCCAGTTGTCTTTTATAAAACTGGGGTATGGGGTTGTTAGTTCCCCCCCCACTCAATACAATAAAGAAAGTCAGTTTCTCTGATATCCTCTAGAAATGTGTTATTCCATATCTACGTATAGCTTGTATTTTGGTTTCAGTCTTTGATATATACTTGAATATATTCATTTGGGTATGCTACTCTTGTGGATTAGAATATTGAATAGCTAACAGAGCACATATCTGACTTTTTCTTTTTTACTAGTGATGCACATGTACCACACAGGAGTAGATATTTTACATACATAGAAAAGAATGTGAAGAAGCATAACGAAACCTCAGCCAATAGGGTCAAGCACACGTTTTTCAATGTAAATGATAATCGAATGAAGAATAATAGGTTTCAGGTGACCTTATTTACAAAACATGCAATTGACCAGAGTTGTATTTGTCATTGTTTCATTGTTTCTGACATCTCCTGCAGGCAGGAAGACAATGTGCTTGGAAGTCTGGAGAAAAGCAAGCAGTGTCTGCTGTTATGTTATTCTCACTGTACTAATCTAAGAGAAAAATTCACTGGTCCTCATTAGGACCCAGGCGTTGGACCATGGTGCTAAAAGCACCATGGTCCATGCCGGTAATTTACCGACTCCGCCATGGCGGAATGGGGAATTACCTCCCCATTCCGAGGTTGGCGGGGCAGTAATTCCCCATGCCGCCATGGCTCTTCCCCATTCCCATTTTTGCCCCATAGGGCTCAATGGGAATGGGGAAGGCGCTAAGTACAGTGCCCCAAATTGCGGCACCGTACTTAGCACCACGGTCCCTTTGCGGGTTGGTTTTTTAATGCCTGCTAAAAGCAGGCGTTAAAGTGCCACCCGCAAAGGGACCTCGTAATCAGGCGTTAAGGGTTTAACGGCGCCGCCACCTTTTACAGCGCCGTTAACCCCTTAACGCCTGGGTTGTAATGAGGGCCACTGTCTATTTTAGAGGCTGTTGTATTCACCATCACCAGATTCAGGTATCAGTATCTTATATATTGCTACAGTTATTTTTTTGCAGAGACTTTTCTGCCTATAGTACCTCTACCTGGAACATTCCTATACAGTCCTTCATAGCAGAGGTCAGGAAACAACCTAGTTGGATCATATGACTGCTGAGTTCAATTGTTGACCGTTGCATCAATATTGTTTTTATGATACATGTTTTGTCTACATTCTCTTGACAGCATGGTCCTAGTATTCAATTTGTTGTAGAGTTGCATTCAGACTGTGGCTTTATGATTGAATGTGTCTTTCATGAGACATTATTATTATTTGTATTATTATCATTATTATCATTAGGGTATTAATTGAGCACAGAGATAGATTATGGGAGCAACTGACTGCTTTACAGTCATAGGGGGAAGAACATGGTGATGGGAGCAGGGAAACAGGGAGTGGGGTTCTATCAACAGGAGAGGGGGGAAAGGTAGTAGTGAACAATGGAGCTACAAGCAACCAGGGGAGGAAAGAGTGGGGATCAGCTGTTCTGGTGCGGCTTTCATCTATGGCTCAGGAAGGTTTTTCAGCAATCCTGGTTCCTTTGATAATGTCAGGCTTTAACATTGCCTCCCATTTGAACTTCAAGATCCATTTTACAAAATAAAAAGTCAGATAGCTAAATTCCAGCTTTTGTCATTCCATGAGATCAAACATTTTAAACCAAAAAACAGTTTCAGGTCTGTAGTTATTGCATTGGTGAATGCTACTGTAGCAGGAATACCATACACTTCCCTGTTACCTATAAAATCATGGCTACGCGCTGCAGCTGGATTGATGCAGGGAAATAAAGGTATGGCTCAAACAGCCATATGTTAACCCTTTGTCTCCAACAGCCCATATCCTATTCAAGCATATTTATGTGACTTAAAAAAAAAAAACTCCAGTGCACTTAAGAAACAAGCCTTGGCGTCAGGAGGCACAGGCTCAGTTCATAGCTAAGACTTGGGTGTCTCAGAATTCCATTGTGTAGAAGGGAAGGCCAGGATAATTCGCCGTTTGATCTATCTCCCAAAAATATGTAATGATTGTGAGGGATCAAGAGTACGTCTCAGACACAGTAACAAGTTTCAGTATGAATTAGGACCTTTATGGTCAAAATAATAAGAGGGGTTGGGAAATCCTACCTGTCCCTATGTCTATGAGGGGTTTCCCTGCCTCATCCAAACTAATGAACGTCTGTGTCAGGATGTTAAAACAAAGAGTGTCCTTAGTCCCGTGTCCAAAAACCCAAAACTGACTTTTACACGCTAAACTTCAAACAAAGTGTATTAGGGGATTTCTGCAAGCTATGCATTTGTAGAGTTCAAACATAAAGATCTAAGGTGCCAAAAACAAAAAGGAATGAAAGTTCCATGAGAGGAACTTGCGCTACTTCCAGAAAAAAAGGTCAAATAATGTTCCACTGTTTCAAAGGGCTCACACCTTGTGTATCTTTCTTTATACAGTATTTCAAGGGGGACGACTTCTTCCTTGAGTTTCTCCACTTATAATGCTTCCACAGTTTTAAGGAAAATAACTCTTTTCCTTTGTTCCTTCTGTTTTCACTATCCAATATATTCCAGCGGGAATACGCCTTCCCTTGAGTCTCTTTTTAAACACACTGTTTTCTTGAGCCATCATTTTATATCAGTTAACCTTAAAGGGGTATGGTTCTTCCTTTTTCCTTTGACTGTTCTCCTTTTTACCCCTTCTGTGCTCTTCTGCCAGGGTATTCTGGCTTTATTACTGATCCATAAAAGGTGGTTTGGGTCTTACCTTTTTGTATTCATTCTCACTGTTCCACGGTTTCAGGTTTACTTCTCTTCTCATGTCTGGTTTACTCTCCTGCCGGAGCTTTATATCATTTTATGTGTGTGAGTCCCAGAATCACTGTTTGCCTGGTTCACTATCCTGCCAGGGCTGTTCCATTCTCTTTCTTTAATCCAAGAAATAATGCACTGACCTTTTCTCAGCAAAGTTCTTATTTGGTAACAACTCCTCTTTTCAAATATTGGTCACCGACCCTTTCAATGTCCTTTTCCAAGCATTGGGTCACCGACCCTTTCTTCACACTGTTCATATTCGTTTCAACCTCTCTCTCCAAGTATTGGGTCAACCCATCCAGCTCAATCAATCTATCAATCTCTCTTTTCAAGATTTGGGTCACCAACGCTTTCTTGAATTTTTTTCGTATTTGTATCAATCTTTCTTTGGGTCACTGTCCCTTTCTTACATCTGTTCCTATTTGTGTCAGTTCCTCCAATTACATTAATTAGGCTTTCTTGCACTGTTAATGAAATGCAACGCTTGCACTCAAGCACTCTGGGAACCCATTCACTTTCTCTGGGCATAACGGGCCGCTCTGACATTCCTCTCATCCTTCTGTCTTCTTCTCCTTTGGCACACTGACTGGGGGTGCGTCCCATTAGCCGTTGGGCTCCCGCTTTATCTTCCTTTGCTTCTGGAGGCCCTAGCTGCCTATAGCAATAAAGTGGTGAGCTTCTCTTGGCCTGGTCTCGCTGCATGCCGTTCTTGACAGCCTCCATGCTGCCTTTCACTGTGTGCGTGCCTCGGGGGTTCGAACCAGAGTCCCACTGCAGTCTCTGCCTCTCACTCATATTCTATTCAGCTGCGTGGGTTTTAAAATTCCTAGCATTAATTAACATGTTCCAAAGACTAGAATGCAGTGTTTGCATAACACTTCTTGTAATCCTCATTTTCCATCCCTCTTCCTCATCTCAGTATTAAAAAAAGGACAGGAGATAAATAAGGTTGATGGTCAAGAAAACTTGGGAATTCTTTGTCTGAGTCACAATACACCATACAGGTATGTTGCAAAGGCACATAAGTATCATTAAGAATAACATCGAAGGTTTATTTAGCTTCAGTGTTTTCCTGTCTCTCTGGATTTTGTCCTCCCCTACGTGGTCCTCCCGCAGACACACACCCACAGGGTCAGAGTCAGGTAGCTTCTGCCTTTCCCTGGCCATGTAAGGGAAGCTTCCCTCTAGAGAATCTGTGACAATGTTACTAAATTCATCACATGACCTACTATTAGACTTTGTGGAGCACCTTGGTTGCTGCCATAAAGAAGAGAACTGAAGACATTATTATTTAAACAGATCTTCATATAAAATGTTGACTTACTTGCTTTGCTTATATTAATGTGATGCTTTTTAGATAGGTTTGCACTCCCTAAAAACAGCAAATTAAATACATACAGTTAATAAAACATCAATTGTATCAGAAGCTAACAAATGACTAACTACTTACTAATACTCTACAGTGCCTATTATGCTATACCCAATGTACTTTTCTAATATGCATGCACAATGTTAAAACGTCGAAGTAAATGAAAATATTTAACATAATTGAGTTGGGTTTTCTCCTTGTCATGACTTTGTATGAAACCTGTCTGAAAGACAGCAGGCCACTTGCTTCCAACTGGGAAGAGGGATGTGATGTAACAATCATATCGTGCCTTGATGATGAATTGAAGTCCAGAGATGGCATCATAGTTAGCCAGTCATTTCACCATCAATAGAAGGTTTCTTTAGTATCCATGACATTGTGGCATGCTGCTTTGATTGTAGGGCTACTCCTGTAGAGAAGGAGATGTTAATCAAGTTGTATCATGATGGAAGAAAGTCCAGAAGTGCCAATCTTAATGATAATGATATCCAAGTACATATGTCAGTTGGTGGTGTTCATTATTTGCGATGCTACAGTTTTTAGTGGTCAGGTTTTCTTACTGGGGTACAATCATGAAAATGTTTATAGCTGGGAGGCAGTATGGGACAGGCAGGTCTATTGAATGATGCCTTATTATTGAAGAAAGGCAACACGCCCTCACAAATATCAATAGGCAAAGTCATCATAAACTGGGTTACTGTCAGTACTGCTAGTTGCTCATAATGAGTTCTTTGGTGTAGTTATTGGCATATATTATGCAACTATTTCTTTTTTGTATTGTAGCCATTTATTGTAATTTGTGAGCATGAAAGTGAGAGTTTATCTCATAGATGCTGCTTTTGTAGATAACAACAGAGATTGAAGCAGTCCCTTTGCATGCTGCTGCTTTGCAACAGGTTGAAGTCATAGTTGAGAAAGCACTGACACCAATGGTCAAGAGGTGAGATTCAAGTGAGAAACTGACTGTTGACATCACAGACTGACAGTGTAATGTACTAACAATGTATACAGATAATTATTTGAGAATATACTGTAGAGTTTGAAGATGCAATGAACAGTATGTACAAAGGCAGGAGGATGTGATCAAGTGAGAAGAATGGTGTACTGATATAGGACTGGGTCCATTTCAGGGAGTGGACATGGAGTTTAACGGCAGATATGAAAGCAGGGATACTACTGATATTTGTGTTCCCAAGGGAAAAGGAGATCCAGTGGAGTGGGGCTAGGAGAAATAAAGGGGTAGAAGTGGAAGATGTATCAGGTGATGTGAGGATCAGCAAGAAAGAGGAGGGGGCTGGAGCAAAGGGTCCAAAGTGGCAAATATTGGTTCATTGAGTTAGTAAAGCATGGGGCATATCCATGAATGTATTCAAAGATGTATCCAATAAATGTCAAGGTGGATCAGTGATGCATTGAGAGCAAAGAGTAAAAGATGGGACAAAAAGTGATAGGCACAGAGTGGGACTGGAAGTACAGAGTGCAAGTTGGAAAGCTGAAAATGATGTTGAGATAGTGAAAGAGTAAACATGGGGCTTAGAGAAGGTATAGCATGTGGAATGGTTGACATTAAACTATTACTTGAGTAGTTGTTGTGGAGGGGCTGGAATTTATTGATGCTCAGTAGGTGAAGACTTGCAATGGTAACACTGAAGATGATACCTTGGTTAAGTTTGTGATTGCAGTCAAAGAGGATACCAAGATTGTGCATCTTGGGGAATGGTAGGGAAAGGGCTGGGGAAAAGTAAAAAGTGGGCAGAAAGGAGGGATGAGGCATGATGTGCCAGGAGGTAAACATCTATCTTTGGTCCCTGAGGTGTTGAGCAATGGACTATATTGGTGAATTAGTGAAAGAGAATTACATATACAAGAGAAGAGACCCGATCAAAGCCAAAAAGGGGAATATTTGGTTATTATTGACAAATGGGTAGAATGGGAAGCTGAATGCGGTAATGAGCTTACCAAGGGATAAGTTATGAAAGATAAAGAGTATTGAGCCAATGACAGAACCTTTTGGAACTCCCACTGGTATATGGAAAATTGGTCATACTGTGTTCCAGTAGAGGAAGAACAAACGGTCTTAAAGGGCTGTGCCTTGGATCCTAAGGTGCAAGACTATAAGGAGAGAGCTGTGTCACCAGCATCAATGGCAGATGGTAGATCAAGCAAAATGAGAATGGTTTGGAGTGACGGCTAATGTATTTAGATACATGGTTAAGTGCTGCATCAGTGGTGTGACAGATGCAGTACTCAGATGTGTGCCGTGCTCTATTCCATGCAACTTATATACAATTAAAAGAGGTGTAGAAACCTCAAGAAGCACCAGTGGATAGAGCTAAGCATGATAAGGTGTATATGGTCACTGGTGGAGGCAGGTCCCCACAACACATACTGAGGCACTTCTATACAAAGGCCCTTTCAGGCACAGGTCTGGGCACTCTGGAGACAGGTGCCATAGAACCGCTGGAACATTCAATAAAAGGCACATATATGCCTTGCTCACTATTAAAGGTGACACTCAGGAAATAGAAAAGCAGATTGATGTCCAAGAGACAAATGCTAATTACTGCTCTGCACTATTCAGAACACTGTCGGGTGAGGCCAGCTCATCAATCGGCCACCCTCTTCAAAGAGATGACTGTAAAAAACATTGTCTTCACTCTGGCACAACAGATAACAAGTGAAATGTCTATGCTGTTGGGGGTATTTTGGCACCTCCGCCCTGTGAACGTTCTGCACGTAGTGTATCACATGTGTACAGGGGAGATACAAGAACTTTGAGAATATATGACAGGTAAAGTATACACAAGTGATACAAGCAGATAGAAACAACTCTTGCTGGTGGGATTTGAAGAGGCAGGGAGTAAGCCTGAGAATTCCCCAAGCTATTTATGGACTTGACTGCAAAACACATACACTGAGTACAGAAAAACTGTAAGTCATTGAGGATAGATATCTGACATCATTGGAGAATATCAAGTGGCGGCTCTGGCAGACCTGACACATGTCTATTGAGTCAGAGAGACATGTAAAGGAGATTGTTTATGGCAGAGGATTATGCATCCATGGGAATGCAATGAAAAGAGACACAGGGCTTGATTTACAAACAAATCATAGAATAGGACTTTCCAATGTAAACACTTTTTTGTAACTCAGGCCCAAAGTGTCATAAATTGCAATCAGTCACCAGATGGCGGCAAATAAAAAGGCATCAGTTTAGCATTCTCTGCACCATCACATAACCTTGCCAAATTGGAACAGATAAATTCACACATTACAATGTACTGTGTAATGTCCAGTAGCTTCTCCATCTGATTCTAGGGTCTGTCACAAGTCTATCTAACAGATCCCCTGAAGATCACGCTACCAACATGTGGGCTAGTGGTCTACAATGTGGTGAAATATTAGGGAAAAATAATCTATGGAATTGAGCACGATAAATCAATTAGGGAGGGATCAGGTGGGTTGTTAAATTACAAGCATGAAAGGATGAAGCAAAATAGGTCTGGGTATTAGAGCAAAGAGAAACATTGGGGTTAGAAAAGGGTAATGGTGAAACTGGGTTCTGTGAAGTAGAAGGTAGAAGGATTCAATTGTATGTCGCCTTTTAGAAGAGGGTAAGATGATGTTGGCCTTTAGAAGAGGATAAGATGAAGTTGGATTTGGGTATTTCGAAGAGGTTCGGATACTGTCGGATGGTGGTGTTGGGGTGAAGCAGAATGTAGTGGAGTGTTTATGGGGAGGATCTAAGATGAAGTGAGAAGCTGGCTTTGAGAAGTGGATTCCGGTGTTTCTATTGGTGTTTCTATTTCTTATTATGACCAACACCTGTGTGATTGTTGGCTGACACACCACCCATCCCCGTTGTGAATGCCACATTTAAACATATAGTGAATCACACTCATGTGCTTCTAGCCTCTAAATATTTCTGCTATAAAGCACGGTACATAGCGTCATCATCAAATTGCGTCAGGTGTTGTTGCCTGTCAGTGTTATTTGTAAATGTCCTTTGATATCCAGCATACCACCATGTCCACACGCACCTTGCCAGGGTTGTACTGTGAAGCGTGCTTGGTTATATGAAGGGACCAGAATCAGCAGCTTTTCAGTCAAAAAATGTAATCAATAATTCCCTATTCAGATGTTATGTAATGTTATGTTATGTTATTTGGCATTTATATAGCTTTATATATCATTGGAATAAACACCCTGGGGGACCGCGGTCCAGGTCAGTAGAGAGAAAAGGTGTTGTTGGGTGTGTGAGTGCACCAGTTATGTGTGCAGCTGGTGTAATTGCCAGATGGTAGTTGCATCTTATCGTTTAGGTGTGGTGGTGGAGATATCAGTTGAATGTGTGCAGTCTGGTGGGCAGACACCCAGGCTGGGTTCTGGCTGCATTAGGCCTGTAGGACGCTTATGTGAGCAGCTAGGCCGGATTGTCATGGGATAGCTGCATTTTATAAGAGTGATGAGGTATTGGGTAATGTTTGTATGTGAGCAGCTAGGCCGAATTTATCAGGCCTATGCTGCATTCTAATTGTGTGATGGTGCAGAGTAGAGAGTAAGCATGATGCTATGGGATAGGAGTGTTTGCATGGATTTATGAACCAATGCAGCAGGAGCAAGTGTGGCACTTACCGACATTTACCTTCCTGTCTAGATGTGATGCAGGCTAATGTTCACAATTCTAATTAGGTGCGCCATTGCTAACATTCACAATCTTGTCTGGGTCTGGGGTAGGCTAGTGTTCACAATTCTAATTAGGTGCGGCATTGATAACAATCATAATCTTATCTAGATGCGACGGATTTGCTAACAATCACATTCTTATCTAGATGCGAAGCAGGCTGATGTTCACAATTCTAACTAAGTGTGGCATTGCTAAAATTCACAAACCTGTCTGGGTCTGGCGCAGGCTAATGTTCACAATTCTAACTAAGTGTGACATTGCTAACAATCCCTATCTTATCTAGATGTGAAGATGCGATGTAAGCTGATGTTCACAATTCTAACTAAGTGTGGCATTGCTAAAATTCACAATCCTGTCTGGGTCTGGCGCAGGCTAATGTTCACAATTCTAACTAAGTGTGGCATTGCTAACAATCACAATCTTATCTAGATGCGACGCAGGCTGATGTTCACAATTCTAACTAATTCTGGCATTGCTAAGAATCACAATCCTGCCTAGGTCTTACAGAGGCTAATGTTCACAGTTCTAATTAGGTGCAGCATTGCTAACATTCCCAATCCTGTCTGGGTCTGGCTCAGGCTGTTGTTCACAATTCTAGCTAAGTGTGGCATTGCTAACAATCACAATCTTATCTAGATGCGACGAAGGCTGATGTTCGCAATTCTAATTAGGTGCAGCATTGCTAACATTCACAATCCTGTGGGGTCTAGCGCAGGCTGATGTTCATAATTCTAATTAGGGGCAGCATTGCTAACAATCACAATTCAGCGGTAAGAGGTAAGGTAATGTTGAGTGGTAGAGTTTTCCAGAATAGAGTAATTGCTCTGCTCCCCACCCATGCCACACTTACTTTGATGGTTACTGCTGGTTGCTGCTTCCCTTGCAGAAACCTGCAGACACTCTCTGGAGCTGCCGCCATTGGAGCCGCCCTTTGCCTCGGGGCCTTTAGCTGCAGGGGCTGCCGGACAGAGGACTGCCCTGGGATGGTCGGTATTGGGCAGTGATTGGACCAATAACAGGAGTGGGGGTGGGCTGGGAGGCGTGAGGAGGGAGGAGGAGGAAGGTGGTACAAATTACAATATTAGACCCAGGAGGCTCAAACAAGGGGAAACTCACCTGCTTCCAGCAGCAGATGGGAAAGTGGGAACAGAGAGCAGAGCAGTCCATAGCATCAGGAACAAACAGGCCAATCATGTTGCGGGGTGGGCTCAGAGGCTAGAGGAGGGAGAAGGAGGAAGTGGACATAGGGAGGGGAACCGGGGGACAAAGGGTCTGCCAGCTCTGGAAGGAGCACACCCAAGGTGGTACAAATTACAATATTAGGCCCAGGAGGTTCCAACAAGGGGAAACTCACCTGATTCCAGCAGCAGATGGGAAAATGGGAACAGAGAGCAGAGCAGTCCATAGCACCAGGAACATACAGGCCAATGACGTTGCAGGGGCAGGATGGGAGGTGGGAGGAGGGAGAAGGAGGAAGTGGACACAGGGCTGGGAACCGGGGGATAATGTGTCTGCCAGATCTGCAAGGTGCGTGCCCAAGGTAGTACAAATTACAATATTAGGCCCAGGAGTCTCAAACAAGGGGAAACTCACCTGCTTCCAGCAGCAGATGGGAAAGTGGGAGCGAAGAGCAGAGCAGGCCGTAGGCCTCCGGCACCAGGAACAAACGGGACAATCATGTTGAGGGGGCGGCCTAGGTGGCGGGAGGAGGAAGAAGGTGGAAATGGAATCGGCGAGGGGAACCGGGGAACAAAGTGTCTGCCAGCTCTACAAGGAGCATGCCCAAGGTGGTAAAAATTACAATATTAGGCCCAGGAGGCTCGAACAAGGGGAAAATCACCTGCTTCCAGCAGTAGATGGGAAAGTAGGAGCGGAGAGCAGAGCAGTCCGTAGTCCTCCGGCACCAGGAACAAATGGGCCAATCATGTTGCGGGGGGCGGGCTGTGAGGCGGGAGGAGAGAGAAGGAGGAAGTGGACATGTGGAGGGGAACTGGGGGACAAAGGGTCTGCCAGCTCTGGAAGGAGCACGCCCAAGGTGGTAAAAATTACAATATTAGGCCCAGCAGGCTCCAATAAGGGAAAACTCACCTGCTTCCTGCAGCAAATGGGAAAGTAGTAGCAGAGATCAGAGCAGGCGTAGGCCTCCAGCACCTGGTACAAATGGGCCAATCACATTGCAGGCAGGCTGGGAGGCAGGAGGAGGGAGAAGGAGGAAGTGGACACGGGGAGGGCAACCGGGGGACAAAGGCTCTGCCAGCACTACAAGGAGTATGCCCAAGGTGGTACAAATGACAATATTAGGCCCAGAAGGCTAGAACAAGGGGAAACTCACCTGCTTCCAGCAGCAGATGGGAAAGTAGGAGCGGAGAGCAGAGTAGGCCGTCGGCCGTAGGCACCAGGAACAAACGGGCCAATCACATTGCGGGCGGGCTGGAAGGCGAGAGGAGAGAGAAGGTGGAAGTGATCACGGGCAGGGGAACCGGGGGACAAAGGGTCTGCCAGCTCTGGAAGGGGCGTGCCCATGGTGGTACAAATTACAATATTAGTCCCAGGAGGCTTGAACAAGGGGAAACTCACCTGCATCTAGCAGCAGATGGGAATGTCCAGGTTTGGTCCCTTTGTTTGTTTTGTCTTTGGCGCAATTCACGAGTGAAAACCACTTCTGGCTCCAGTATGTCTGACAGGGGCAGGAAGTGAGGGAGGTGCCCAAAACTCCCTGTGCTTAATCCTCTTGGTTACAGGAATGCACTCAAAGGTGATTGGCCAGCTGGCTGTCGGGCAAGGACAGCCACACTGATGTGTGATTGACAGCTAGGCTGGAATGAATGGGAGAAACCTGCATAAAAGGCAAGGCTTTTTGGGTTGGAAGGCAGAGTCGACCACTGGACGAAGGAAGATCTTGGAAGAGATGCCTGTTGCAACTCCTGGACCGTTGGTTTGCCCGGTAAAGCCCTGCTGCTGGGCTGAAGCTCTGAATTTGCCTTGGCTAGAGAAACCGTGCAAGGACGACTTCTCCCTTTGAGTTGGTGGGATCAATCAACTCCACAGTAAGCCCATCTGGACATCCTCTCGAAGCTGGTTGTATTTCCACTGCTGCTATTGCTGGAACCGAATAGCCAGGGGGAGGAACACCAGATTGTGTGTGTTGCTTTTAAGTCAGACTCAAGCGCTAGGAAGATCCTCCGGAATTCTCTGATGCAGGACTGAACAAGCCTGAGCCACCTCAACAGAGTGCTGGACCCCAGAAGCAAGGAAAGTCTGAAGTGGTATCCGAGAACCGCAGTGTTGCTATTTGCTGTCAGACGCAAGGAGCTGAAACACCGAAGGACCGCTGAATTGAAGTTTGCCCATTGCTGCTTGTTAGGTAAGATTTTCACAGAACTGGTAAATTGTCCTGACCTTGGTCAACCCCAGAACTTTTTTGCTAAGTAATACCTCAGTGATTGGGAAAATGTTTCCACACTCACATAATCTTTAACTCTTTTTATGGGTGTCATTTTTTTTAACTCTCCATAGTGTCTGTTTAAAGTTATTCTCTTTAACAACTTATTAGCAATAAGTGCCTGTTGTTTCTGGGTTTCCCTAGGGGTTCCCCTTTTAACTTATTTTTGCTAGCCTTGAGTGAACTACAGTTTCTAAAGGTAGAAAGGATCTTTGGATTCCTTTTACATTGTATTCTGTTAAACCAGCGCACCCCACATTATGTGGAGTGCTGGGGAGATACAATGTATCCCCTTTCACAACACTTCTGTTACAGGGACAAGCTTACCTTCAATGGCTGGTGGCAGTGATACCTTGTATTAATTTGGTGCACCTTTACCGCGGGCTGTGTTCACAGCTGCAGTAAAGGGACCTAAGGGTGCTCATTTTACCAAAATGGCCACTGTCTTTGTTTGCCATTTAAGTGTGTATTGTCGTTTCTCTGACATCCAGGGCAGGAAATTCCTTTCTGTGATTTTTATCTTTGGCGGGATGCTCAGCCTTCAATCTGCCTGTGAGGGCAGGAAGCGAGGGAGGAACTTATGTTGACTGGACACGTATCCCTGATGAGACCCTCTTTAAGTGACTCAACATAAGTGCTTAATTGTAGCATGTATTACCCCAGTCACAATGGTACATCCTGTGTTCGATTTTTGACATACATTAATACATCATGTGCAGACCTGCCATTGCATGTGTTGGTCTATTATATCAGTGGTACAGAACTCTGACCATCAAACCTACAAGTCTTTGGTTTTTGTCAAGTTAAAGACATAATATGTCAATTATTTCATATTTGGATCTACTGAATTTTCAACTTCATCTATTGAATATTTATGTTGTTAATCCTGAAAACCTGATCTGTTTTTGGTCCTTAATAGCTGTAGTAGTGCACCCCATGTCTATGTCAGGTACATGCAATAGGTGATATGTAGAAACAAGTCTTAGCTGCATTCAGGTTTTTAGCAGCATGTGGATGTGTTTGCTATAGTTAGCACAAAAACCTTATAGCCACATTTTATAATGATGTTATGTGTTCATTGATACATTGATACAACTATTCAGACAGTTCATAGGATTTGCAGCTATAGAGTATATGAGAATATGTTCTGTATCATCTTCAAATTAACGGAATACCACCATTTCTGGGTTTAAAAAACATGTGTCCTTTGCATTGAAACGACTAACAGAATGTAGGAACTGTTTATGACACACACCACAATGTGCCACACTCCGAATGCATACAGATTAGCCATTTGTAGATAGATGGTCTGTTGGTCGTTAAGAAAGGAGATGGATTGCACCACATGATTTAACAGGACACAGTAGGGTGTGTGTGAGAATGCCTGGATTACTGATTAGTAATCCCCTCACCTCTTAGCATTTCTCCTAATCACATTACTTTGCATCTAAATGTCCCTCAAAATGTATTTCTTTACTCACTATTATGGAGAGGGGCTCCTCCCCATAGTATCTTGCCATACAAAGGTGACCTCCTCCCGGCATGCTTCACATTAACTCTAATCCACTCTTTCTGAATGCATGGTTCAAACCACTCGGGAGCTGGAGATCATGATAGGGTATACATACATGGGGATCCCTCATGCAACAATCCTGAAAAAATATAATCCAAAGGCACCCTCTGATCGCCCTCCAGATATCACCATTCCCTTGGAGTCCCCTTCCTCTACCACTGTTAGGACAAGGAAATTGCTCATGTAACTCTGGGCTGAATCCAATGGTTTAGTCTAATACAATATTTTACAAAAGGGTAGGTACGCCCCATGAAGCCTTCCACACCGGGGCCTAACTGCATGCATTCAGTAAACAAAATGAGAACGAAGGCTAATTCAGCTATATATTACATGGCAGCTAAAGTGAGTCCATTCCCATTGGAACACCTCAAAATTCGATTGTTAATAACTTTTTATTTGAGTAAGGGATTTGGCCGGATTTTCCAAAGTCATTAAGGACTTGTGGACCCCGCCAAACTGCACAGTTTCATAAAGATTTGCTAGAAAATAGAAAGCTTATTAAGAAGACAAAAGTGCAGCCTACTTCCCATTCATTTTCCCATAGACAAACAAGGTACATTTTTGTCAAAGGGGAGAGCCCAAACCATAAAACGGATTTGGACTAGGTCGAAACAACTTGCGAACAAAGAATTGACCTGCGCTCCATGCATGGTTTAGGGTGTTTCCATGCAGTAGTTATTTATTATTATTATTGTATTATATCTTCTAAGGTGAAGGTCAAATGAACTGCATTTGTATTTTTTCACTTTAAGATATATGTTCACTTACTGTGCATACATTCATGGGTGCCAGCTTGTGATTTTCACTATGGGTACAGAAAGTATCTGGGTATATGTTTTTGTTGCAGCTGGTCATTTTTTTTCTATTTCCGTGCTGCTTAAATGTGGTTAGTTGGGGTTGTGCGATGTATCACAACAGTCACCAGGAGACCGGCCATAAAACAAGGGGCTTGGAGCACGCTGCTTAACCAAAGTGTGTGGTCCATGACAAATAATTAAATTTCACAGCGCATTGCCTAAAAACATCGTGAGTTCTCAAAGCCTGCAATCTTTTATACATAACAATACCACTATCAAAACAAAATCAGTTTGTGATTGATGAACGTTTTTGAGAGATGGGTTGCAAGTGTTTTAAAATATAGAGTGGCCGTGCCCACCGGACATGGCCTAAGGCCATGGCTAGTAGTTTGGTAGTGTTTGGCTGTGGCCACTGACCATTGTCGAGGACCATGCTAGTGGTCTGGAAGCTTTCTAAAAATCTATGGAATAACTAAACCCTTGAAATTCAAGGAAACAACTTTAGTTGCAGGGACTTTAAGTTGAGAACTTAATGTGACAAAACCCCTGAAATTCAGCTAAAACCACCTTACATTTGTGCCGCTGTTGCGCAGTCTATAACCACAATGATGCCATCACACATCATATCACTGAGGATATCACTAATCACATTATAAAAGTAACTGGCATTAAGCATGGCCCTCAGCCATGGTCAATGTGCATGGTCAAATATGTTTTAACACATGAATGGGTACTAGTCATGGCCTTCAGTTATGGACAGTGGTCACAACCTTGTTTGATTGTTTGTTTGTTTGTTTTATTATGTGTAATGCGCACCTAACCCAAAGGTAGCAGGGCGCAAGAGCAACAAGAGGATTGTATAGCTTAGGTTACATAAGGCACTGCAGATAGAGTACAGCTAAGGTTACAGTGCTGGACACATCATCAACATAAACAAGATACAATAAGTCATATTTACATACAATATACAGGATTTACAAGTTTCATACTATAGTCAAATGTATACAGGGAAGCATAGGAGATCAGTGATATGTAGACTAATTGTCATGTTCCTTAATCCAAAGGATGAGATTAGATCTAAATTGTAGGTAGGGAAGGTCTTCCCTTAGTGAGGGAGGGAGGGAGTTCCAATGTTGTGCTGCTTTGACAGGAAATCTGCTCCCCCCAGTCATAGTATGTTAAATCTTGGTACCAGTAGAAGGTTGGAATTAGCCTTTCTGGAAGGGCGGCAAGATGCTTGTCTGGTGACTCTCGCTATGAGGTATTGAGGGGCAGATTGGTGGAGACATTTGTAAGTCAGGGAGACAGATTTGAAGAAGATCTTGTCTTTCATGGAGAGCCAGTTGACAGATGTTCTGGTATCTGAAATGCGGGCTTTCTTTGAGAGACTTAAGGCTGCTCTTAAGGCATTATTTTGCAAGATTTGAATCTTGTTCATAATGTATTTATTGCTAGCTACGTAGGGAGCATTACAATAGTCCAGCTTGGACAGGATCAGGGCTCTAGCTACAGTAATACAGGTGTTAGGTGAGAGGAAAGGTTTGGCTCCTCTGATTAATTTGCAGGTGTAGGAGGTAGAGGAAGCCATAGCATTTACTTGTTTTTTGAAGGTCAGTGTGGAGTCTAGATGGAAGCCAAGGGTTTTAACCTCCTTGGCCACAGCAATGATGTTATTATCGATTTCGAACGATGAATAGCTCTGGCCTAGTTTGTTGAGATTGGATGTAGTGCCTAGAATGAGCAGTTCCGTTTTGTCATCATTCAGGCATAGACTGTGTGAGGCCATCCATGCCTGGATGATGAGGTGCACTCTATTTACAAAGGCCAAATCCTTGTCATAATCCGCTGTCAGCGGGATGAGGATCTGAGTATCATCAGCATAGCTCATGTAGGTGATACCCAGACCATCAAGATCATATAAAAGGGGCTTTGTGAAGATGTTGTACAAAGTGGGAGAACCACAAGAGCCCTGGGGCACACCACAAGTAATAGGCATAGGGTCAGCAGCTGCTAGAGGAGAGAAGACTTGCATTGTTCTGTTATTGAGAAAGGACTGAGTCCAATTGATTGCCTCTTGGGAGAAGTGGGCTGCAGACTCTAAGTGGTTGCAAAGGATCTCATGGTCAACCAGATCAAATGCTGCTGAGAGATCAAGGAGCAACAGTAGTGCCGTCTTACCCTTGCCTCTCAGCTCATCTATTTGTGCCTTAAGGTCTATGAGCGCAGTCTCAGTTCCATGTTGGGGTCTGAAGCCTGACTGTCGGACTCCTAGAAGGTGGTTATATTCAAGGTAGTGTTGGATTTGTAAGTATTCTATTTTGTCAAGGATTTTAAGTAGGAATGGCACTGTGGTGATGTGGCAGTAATTAGTTGGGATGGAAGGATCCAGATTTTGTTTTTTAAGGAGTGGGAGGACCCAGGATTGTTTCAAGTTATTGGGTATAGTGCCTGAAGTAATGGATGCATTTTTTAGTTTGGTTATAAAAGGGGAGAGTTCACAAGCTGCTTCTTTTATGAGTTGTGCTAGGCATAAGTCACCATGGCAGTTCGAAGGTTTGAGAGTGAGGATGACTTTTTCAACCTCTTTGGTAGACACTTTGCGAAAGTTAAAATGAGGAATAGGCACATATGGTGGAGTCAAGATAGTTTGCGGCACTGGCGCATTGGTAATAAAAGACTTGGAAGTAGTGAGGAGAGTTTCTGTTTTGTTATTGATCTTGGTCTTCAGGGTTGTAATTTTATTGGCCAGATCATTTTGTATGCCTGTGCACCAGTTTTTGTCCTTGAGGCAGGAATCTGGGTTTGGATGGGGGATTCTACCTCTTTCAGGATTGCGAAAAGCTCTTTGGTATTTGACTTGGCTTGAGAAATTCAGAGGTTGTAGGAAGTTTGTTTGGCTAGGATGATTTATTTTTATAGAGGGAGGCTAATTTACTCAAATTATTCTTATTAGTCTCTGATGGATCTAGCCTCCAGATTTCTTTCACATCAGCGTTTCTCTTGTCTAATAGCTTTCAGGTGAGGAGAGAACCAAATATTCCCATGTTTGCGGGGTTTGCTCTTTCTAGTTTTCAGTGGTGCTATGGAATCAAGGGATGATAACATCACTTTGTCGTATAAATCTATCATAGTGAAAGGATCTGTGTGGTCCGAGATAGAGTTTAGAGTAGGTAGAATCAAGGGGATGAGGTTTTCAGAGGTAATGTTTCTTTTGTTTCTGGTGAGGACAGCTGGTGCTATGCTGTCGATAAGCAGGGGAGGTGAAACCTCTAGGGAAAATGTAATCAGGTGGTGGTCAGACCAAGGCTGGGGCATTATGGAGGTGACTGTATTTGGGCAATTATGCTCGGCAATGCAATCAAGGGTTCTGCCTTTGATGTGGGTAGGACCTGTGATCTTTTGGGTGAATCCTAATTCCTCTAAGGAATTGTTAATTAAAGTGGCATTAGAGTCTAAAGGGTCACTAAAGCCAAGGTTGAAATCTCCTAGTATGAGGCTTTGAGAGGAGTTCTTAAGGTTGTTGGAAAGGATGTTCGTTAGGTCCTCTTCAAAGGATCCTAGAGAGCCTGGAGGTCGGTATATAAGGTGGATGGATACAGACTGGGTATTGGAGATGGTTAACCTGGCAGTGAGAGATTCACATGAATCTGTGTTATGAGGCGGAGAGAGTCTCTGTGTTAGGTTGGTTTTAGCGATTATGGCGAGACCTCCACCTCGAGAGGTGGTACAATCAAGTTTTAAGAGGGTGTAGTCATCTGGGATGGCTAGCATAATTGCTGGACCAGCTGCCGAGTGGAGCCAAGATTCAGTAATAGCTAAGAAGTCTATGTTTTCAGTTTGTAGTATGTCTGCTATATCTGTTGCGTGGGCCACCATATAGCGGGCATTTATAAGTGCGCCCTTTGTCCCGGTCTGTACTGGTTGGGCCAATGATAACTGTATCTTGTGATTACATTTCTGGGCAGAGATAGGCTTTCGGAAGAGTCTGCTATAAAGCTGAAGCGGGTGCTGGGAGTGGCTGGTTTTGCAAGACCCAGTGGTAGCATTGCTCAACACTGTTTTAATTAAAGGGTCGTGCAATCTTGGGAGTCTAGCACATAATTTGAGATTCCTCTGTGTGCACTGAATATTTTATTTTAAAACACTAACAGGCTATCAATCATAGATTTTGGCTTTTAACAGTGTATACAGCTTTCAACAGTTTCCACTGTATATTACATACTCTGATCAGGCACTAGCCATCGACTTTAGCACAATACTGGCCAGTGGCCATAATCTTTGCCGACTATATATTCTAACATATAAATGGGCCACTAGCCATGGCCTTTGACCTTGAGCAGTTTTTACATCTTTTGGCCATGCGCACTGTATATTTTAAAATAATAAAATGCAATAAGCGATGGCCTTCGGCCGTGCCCACTGTGTATTATACAACAGTAACTAGCCACGAGCAATGGCCTTCTGCCAAGCCCACTATATATTATATACACTAACCAGTCACTAGCCAGTGTCTTCAACCCAATACTAGCCACTGCCCATGGCCTTTGGCTGTGCCAACTGCATATTGTAACATATTAATGGGCACTAGCTATGGCCTTGAGCCATTGCCACTGACTACAGCTTTCAACGTTGCCCACTTTATATTTTAAAACAGTGATGAGCTGCTAGGCATGGCTTTTAACAATTCAAATTTAATTGTGACAGGAGGAAGTATATAGTAGTAAACGTGAGTTCAGACAGGATATGGGCCATTGCCACTGTTTGTTCTAATGAACCAGTTGAGCCCTGAGACTGAGCTCTTGTTGATTGAGAAGCTGCTGTATGTTTTTTTTCTGTGTGATTGAGTTTGCTGTTTTTTCGTCCATGCAGACTTTGTATGTTTTGTGTGCAGAGAGTATGGAGTGTTGGTATGTATAGGTGTTATTATTGTGTACACACAGTGTTATGGGAGCGGGTGTTTGCTGCACAGGGGACTTTCCATATCAGAGTTTGGCCCCACCCCCTCACACACAATATTGGTGCGGGCTTGACCTGCAAGGGTGTAAGCCTGCGGGAGGCAAGGGTGCGGGTGTTTGCTGCACAGGGGACCTGCTGGGAGTCTGTTCTCCCTCCTTTCCACGTCAGATTTTGGCCCTGCACCCTCACGGACATAATGGTGCGGGCTTCACCTACGAGGGTGTAAGCCCGCTGGAGGTAAGGTCGCAGGTGTCTGCTGCAGCCAGGGTGTTTGCGCACCGCAAAGTGGAGATATCAAGGGAACAGACTGCTGCTGAGGGGATCCTCCAGAGAGCTCCATTGGAACCAGATGTGCCAAAGGTGAGAAAAGCATAAGCCTCCTTACTAGAGATTAGAGACTCGAATAGGCTGAGCAGCGCTGCAGGAATGGCTGGATGTGTAGGCATGGTGGAATTCTCCCCCTTCCCTGCCCTCTTTTTCTCCAAGTCGGTCCTCATGTCCAACCTGCAAATTACCCCTGTTCCCAAAGCGGACCGTAAACTCAATGCAGGTCGAAGAAAGGGGGGGGGTGGTACAACTGCAAACCTGCAAAGGTAGGGCATCGGCCCCAGTGAATATTGACCTGACTCAAGTCAGGGGGGGAGAGAAAGTGGGGACAGACCTTGAACACTTGAATACCCAGGGATCCCAGGAGGAGCCCCATGGGTCCACGCAGGTTTGCACGCTGAACTCCCTGACGGCCCCTTCACCAGTAGAATCTGTGCCCCATACCAACCTGCTGACCCACAGAGGTGGTTTTGATTGCATTGCCAGTGCTAATTTCCTCGATTCTCTGGGCAATGGTTGTGAAAGGATTGCGAAGCTCATTTGGGGGTCTGAGCCATTGGCTCCATTGTTGACAGTCAGCACCTCAACCTTCTCCTGAGCTGTCCATAAGGTCTGGCACTACACTCTTGATCCCAGATCTATGATCTTCCCTGGCCACAGAGCGTTTCATCCTCCACCTCCCTCTACCTACCTTCCAGCGGACCCAATGGATCTGGAAATGAAAGTTCCTGTGAGGGAAAGCATTTCTTGAGCCCATCCTGGAGCACTTCGAGCAGGACCTCATCAACCGCACCTTCCGGGGGTAGCTCCTTTAAACGCCTAACTCCACTCAGGGTCCCCAAGCGGAATGTGTCCCCGCCAGTCTCATCACCTAAGGATCGAACCGTCTCCCCGGGCTGTAAAAGCATTTCTTGAACCCATCCTGGAGCACTTCGAGCAAGACCTCATCAAGCGCACCTTCCGGGGGTAGCTCCTTTAAACGCCTAACTCCACTCAGGGTCCCCAAGCGGAATGTGTCCCCGCCAGTCTCATCACCTAAGGATCGAACCATCTCCCCGGGCTGTTGCTGCGACCTTGTTCTCTCCGAACTGGCCAATATCAAAACACTACTAGTGGCTAAGTTTAAGGCCGTGGCAGAGGCCAGGGGGGAAGGAGGGGGAGGAGTGTGTATGACTGAAGACAACCAACTCGGGGATTGGTCCGGAGGCTTGGTCTCAACTGTGGTCACGAGCCCACAATCCCGGGGTCCTCATTTTCCCTCTTCCGCTGGTGCCCTGTATGCTTGTGCTTTCGAAGAGCCAACCAGTGGCTGCTCAACCCCCTGCCCCTAATGCCCCAGGTCAGACCCCAAAGGTCCATATACCGGGGCCTGTGCCCTTACTCAAGGTGCCCATCCCTCAAAGATCCTTTCCCCAATGATCCCGGGCACCAAGTATCCATCGGGGAGGGCAATGAACGCACACAACTAGGGCTCCAGGGGCCCCTATCCAGATATAATGTCCTTGAAGGTCCTAGAAGAACCACTGTGTTTCTCCATAGGGTACCAAAATTGCCCTTTGACAGAAGAGAACCAAGGGAGGCCCTGCAGAATAAAGGCCTCCACTGGCTACATCATGTCGGGACTGTATATTTGTGACAAGGGGCGCCATGGTAGAATGCACCAGATTGATCAATGAAATGTCGTCAGATTCTGACAAAATGGTATTTGGGGATGATTACATGGCAAGGGAGGTTTTGAGAACTTGTAATGGGCATGGGCGGTCCAGAAGTAGTGTTTTCATAGTGAACACATCCAATACTCCTGCTGTCTTCTATGATGACTCAAGAAGCAAGGGCCCTCTTTCCGGTGCAAATCTCACTGCTCTGGGGCTACAACGTTTTGGGAACTAAATTGACTATGGGGGTGGGATCACTGAAAATCGGTCTGAGATCTGTACTGGGGTACCCACGGAGGGTGTTGCGTCCGTCTTCTGATCTTTGTTCTCCTTTTCTTTGTTGTTGAAAGTCTCATTTTAGAATTGTCTTGCTAGGATGCACTTTGATGGCCGTTTGGCCGAATAAAGTTATTGATGATGATGAATAACGCGTGTCTCATTACGAGTTGGTGGTATTGTACATTCTGATAATTGTATTTGCAAAAATACTTCCGGAGTTCCTTTCTGCCAGATTCAGAATTTGGCGATATTATCTTCGACATTATTCCACTGCAACACTGATGGCGGTACATTCCTTAAAGTACACCTATTTTAACCTTAATACCAAAGGTAGAGGTACATATTTCGAAATGAGACAAAACGTTTCTTCAGATTTTTTACTATATGAAAATGGCACACAGGTAGTTCCTTTCTATACAGAAAAAAACATCTTTTGAAAGGCGATATTGGAAGGGGGTGTAAAAGTGGGGATCTCAAATGCACATTCGCTCACCGCCTCTCACTTAGGAATGATCCTTGTGGGCATGAACCATTATTGTACATTATCCACTTTCACCATGAGATTGAAGGCAGAAATGGGCCGAAAAAACAAGAATTATGGAAATATATATCTTCATTAGTTACAACTGGCGTCAGTGGCATCGCTGGAATATCTCCACTGGTATTCCATCAATTCATCCATTTTTTCTGGAGGTATTTAAGTAAACCGAAAAATGCACAACTCTTAATGATCCTCTCTTCCAGGTGTTCAATGTATCACTTGTTAACATGTAATTTGTACACGTGGTTGATGTCGGTGTGTTGTGCATTGGTTTACCTCATCTCGGCAAAGATAAGTTATTCAGAAGCTCTTAATCGTCTTTTCGTGAGCAAATTGGATTGCCATTGAAATCAGCTGATGCTTGTACACAACATAGCAACGTCTGGGGGATTCATAGATGGGGGCAATAAACGTTGCAGGTTTGAGTGAGATAGGTTGGTTGTAAAGTCACTGCAAATACCTTAAAGGTGAGGTAAGGGGAATACATTCCTGTCTATCGGTGCTGCTGAGGACAGGTTGCTATTCTACTGATCCAATAATCAACTTATGACTCAATTGTACTTTGCGGCTTTAATGGCAAAGCCAACGACCCCTTGCCATTTTAACCATCACCAACCCTCCCTTGAACTGTCACACATACCTAATAATAACAAAACCAAAATATGTTTTTTTCTTTTTTTATTAAACCAAAGAAGCAATACAACGAAGAAAATCATAACAATGATTTTTAGGTATCTCAAAATGTTTACATTCAAACATTTTGGAAACAAATGTATTTTAATATGGATAGAATGTGTGTCTAGTGCTGGGGGAGTGGTTAGCATGCTTGCAGCACTTTAGGGGTAGAGATAAAACATGGATCCAACGTCCCTTTCAGTGGTGGTGGCGTTTTGTTCAATCTTCCTTCCAAAGTGCCTATTACAGGATACTAATTCCATTTCCAGAAGAGGATTCCACCCACAATATTTCTGGAGTGCATTTTTTGAATTTTCACTTACCAACCGAACTTGATTCTGCACCAAGAGACCACTGCTGGCAGTATTAGGCAGAACGATGTTACAATGGGCACTTGCGCTAATTAAAACTAAATGAGCATATACAATTTTGTGCTTTTCAGCAGCACCCTATCAAAGTTTCTGGGAGTATATGATAATCATAAGGAATCCTGGGTGAACAAATGCAAAACCAATCAGAATCATCCATATACTGGCACTTTTGGTAGAAACAAGTTTTCACAAGTTTTATCCTGGGTTCCAGAAAACCATGCTGCGTGGTGTGGATAAGCATATTAAAAATTAGGCATGTTGGTTCAATTTCTTTTTTAAATTTTTTCCATTTATTGTGTCATATGGTCTGAACATTCAAAAGCTTAACAAATGATAACACAATAACATGAATAGATTAATAATATACACACAAAACAATATATTATCTTATAATCCTCAAAAACTTCAAATTATCCATTCAAATCAATAAACATCTAATGTTAATAACCGGAATTATTAAAATTCAATTCATATATAAATCAGTCTTCCTTTAAATTGTTGCTAATTGAAGGGTCACAAAAACATTATAACGAAAAATCAACATAGAGACTAGACAATAATTCATATAGTATCCCACCCATGAATACTCCCAGGGTGTTTACCTAAGTTCTTGCACATACTTATAAAATATTGATTACGTAAATCAATTGGTTCAATACATCCAACAAACAAACGGTGTAGTGTCTCTTCCTCCACTCCACAATGTGGACACTCCGGCCCTTTAACCTTTAAGTGTCTTACACACATAAAGGTTTGCCACAGTCAGGAGTAGGTTCAAATGGAATTCTTCCAATCAGTGTAGCATTCGAGGGGGGGGTCCATTCCTCCACTAAACCGGCGAAAAGGCAACATTTTCATTTTCTTTGCCAAAAGACTGAGCACTGCTATTCCACCGCCAAACCCAGGTGTGGCATTATCATTTTCTTTAATGTTGATCTGAGCACTGTAGCTCCACTAGTTGCCTAAGTTAATCATGCCTTCCAGCGCATTGAATGGCGTTATTCTTCTTGGTCTTTCCTTGTCCGCTCTTGCAGAAAACTCAATACTTCTTCAATTTTCTGCAAGCAGCTTACATGGTTCTATGCATCTCGGCCAACCTCATGGATTGAGCGAACACTTCTATTTTGATTGTCTCATAGACGTTGACAAAGGCATTTAGGGCATAGTTCAAGGCTACCAAGACACTCTTGTGATGACCCTCCTTATTTGAAGGGATGGGCTCACTATTCACTTCACCCAAAGGGATCACGAAGGTTGCAATGGCTTCTGGTATTAAGGGGATTTGAGTGTCAAACAGCACTGGAGTATCCGATAAAACACTGTGTTCATTCGCATATCTTTGGCCCAATAATGTGGCATCGTGTTGTGACACGATTTTAGTTGCCTCTCTATCCACTTGTGGATTTCCCTGCACCCTTGCTCTTGATTCAGGAAACATCAGAGTAAATGACACGTCTGTTCATAGGTCTCCTAGAATGGTTCTTCTACCTAGTGGGAAGCAATGATATGATATGATGTGGCATTTATAACACGCCTGTAGGATGTGGCATTTATAACACGCCTGTCCACAAGGGTTTCTAGACGCGACAAGACAAGGAGGGGGAAACAAAGGGAGGACAAAATGACGATCTTACTAGTCCTTGTATCATTTAGATATTGCAAGTGCGGGGAAGAGGGAAGGGGAGAAGTGCCAGCAAGGGAGAAGGGGGAAGTGCAGTTAACCCACAAGTGCTCCCAGCGGGTGGCTCATAAGTGCACAGAGAAGGGACTGTAGGGTTGCAGATACAGACCCTTAAGTGCTGGGGAGCCCATAGGCAGCGCGAGGGCAACTGGACATGCAGGAGTCTAGGCCCGAGTTCAGAGGGTGACCAGGTGACCAGTGCGTGGAGCAGTCAGGTGCATCAGCAGGGGAGAGGAAGAGAGAGAGCAGAAGCGAAAAGGAAGGTCTTGGGTTGCTTCCAGAAATGGAGGTGGTTCTGCTAAAGTTTGAGAGAGGCAAGGATGCTATTCCAGAGGGATGCCCCACCGAGGAGATAGATCTGCCCCCAATTCTCTGCTTGGAGAAGCATCTGGCTCTCAAGGAGTTGGAGGTGGATGAGCAGAGAGCTCGAGAAGGAAGCTGTTTTGGAAGAGAAAGTTGGAGAAAGAGCAGTCCCAGGCCCCAGAAAGCTTTGTGGATGATGTAGAGGGTCTTGAACTTGATCCTTGCAGCCACGGGGAGCCAGTGAAGAGATTTCAGAGTTAGAGATATGTGATCCCTGGGTTTAAGGGCAAGGAAAAGTCTTCAGTCCTGTTTTCGATAAGTTGTAAAGGTTGAAGAGTAGTGGCAGGAATATTTAGAAAGAGGCTGTTCCAATAGTCCAGCATAGAGAGGACCAGAGCTCTTGAGACAGTGAGCTTCTGGGGGAAAGTGAAAAAAAGAAAGAATACCTCTGAGGAGGTGCAGCTGATAATTTGACTTCTTAGAGATATCAGAGATGTGAGAAGAGAAGAGAGGGTGTAGTCAAAGATGACACCAAGGTTCTTAGCCTCACAGAAAGGAGCAGGAAGATGGCCCAAGTGGGCAGCCAGAGAGAGAGAGGAAAGGAGGGATCAGGTGTCCCAATGAGTAGGATCTGATTCTTACTGGCATTCAGGCACAGATCATTGGTGGCACACTAATCCTGAATTGTGGCCAGACAGTCTGGTATGAGAGAGGTGGCTGAAGGAAGCCTGAAAGAGAGCTGAGTGTCATCAGCATAACATAGAAAATTGGAGCAGAAAGTAGCAATGCTTTGGGCAAGAGGTGCCAGGTAGTGTTTTTGAAGAGTCAGTGAGAAAGGTTAGACCCCATGGGAACACCACAAGTACAGAGAGAGATAGAAGAGAGGAAAGACCTCAGTTGGACCTGAGAGGGTCAGTCGATGAGATAGGAGGACAACCAGGCCAGGACCTGAGCACCACCGCGAGATACTGGCGTTAACCTGCCTACTACCCACCATGGCAGGACTGATCCATCCTCCATTCCCAACCTAATCATAAAGTTGAGAGCCCCCATGAGCACCTTATAAGGTGCTATGAGACTGACCCAGATCAAGTGTGTGACTTTATATGAACTAGGTTTTTTCATTAGATTATTGTCTTCTCCTGATGAATGTTCATTAACGATGTTTGTGAACAGAAACATGTTGAGATAACCCTCTGGATTTAAAACAGAGAAGTGAGAATATGATATAATAACCCGAATGGAATCTGGTACACAATAGCCTGTCCTAGATGTACCCAGCTTTTTTCTGATCTTGGTGCAAATTAGCATTGACTGCCAATTACGTTATTCCTATGTTTATGTTTTTGTACAGTGTTGTATAGTGTTGTATTGTGGACCACCGAATTTAATCATGTATTCTAACTATCTTAGCCACTATTAAAATTAATGTTATAGTTTTTTAGATGTGTCTGGTCCTCTTCTCCTTTTATATGTTTTGAGATTAGCACCTATTCTCCTTGCTCTGTCTTCTACTTTAATTTGTATAATTCCTTAGAGCCATGAGGAGTTCATAGTGGTTCATACTTTTCAGATGTGACTAAATAGTAGTTGCATGTGCATAACAAGTTGTAGAATTAATTGGAGATAGCATGGGATTGTACAGATGGGGTGAAAATCAGTGCCTCAAACCTTTTCACAAGGTTCACAAATAGCAGTGAGTTGCCTAGAAAACATTTTGGAATTGTTTGTAGACATGGAATTGCATTCTGCAACTGTAATTGATTCTGCTATCAATTTTGGTGAAAACAAATATGTGTTGCTTGTTGAGAAAAAGTCTTACAATACTTTAGATGCAAGAGTTGATTACATTTGGTTGCTGCAAAATTGGTACAACCTCTTTCTGTTAGAAGACAAAATAGTTGTCGCTTACAAAGGCAAATTCTTGCAATTTGTTGATGGCAAGATAGTGAATTCAATTGTCAGTGAGACCAGTACAGTTGCTCATACTAGTAGGGGTGCAAAGAAGTGAGATTAGTGGTGCGTAAAATAGGGAGGTATAAGTACACAATAGAAAGAATGAGAAAAGGAAAAATCAGAGGCATATAAAATGAAGGTTTCAGGGAGTGTGAGGAGGGAAGGTGGGTGCAGTTGGGTGAGAAAAGTAGATGGAGAAAAGGGAGAGCAATAGAGAAACATAGGTTGAGTAACATCTGAGTGTAGAAATATAAGACCCAATAGGGCCTCAGTGTCTGGAAGGAGCACAGCCTTACTTTGAACAACCATTTGTGAACTTAGCGCACGAGTGATGCAGATTCATCCCGTAGGTAGTTTAGATAGATATAGTTTCTGCCTTTAGGCCATCAAACCCAGATAGCATGGAACTCATAAAATAGAGTTTACCAATCTCTAGATACCATCGTTGGCATGAGGGATGACTTGGCTAGGCTAGAAATGGCCTGCACTAGAAAACAGAGTGAAGGACAGCCTTAAGCAACCCCCCTTTTTCAGCCAAATGCACCACATTGAAAATTCTGCCTATAATGACATTGAACAATCTGCATATTCTCACCGTAAGCTGTTTTTATCTCAAATTTAAAACCAAAACCTTTCAATATTGTTTGAGTCTCTGTGAATTTGCTTAGGCCATTGACACGTGGAAACATTGTGGGATTTTGTCCGGATCCGAATACAAATGTTGCCCACAGTCCATACAAGTTGAGAGCAAAAGTCTAAAGACTGACGCCAGCAGGGTACTATCCCTACTGTATAGAGTCCCGGGTTTGGTCTTTTAATGAGTGAGCTGAACAGGCAGGCCTGCACCTGCCGATGAAAAACTTTGGGTATTTCATGCCAGCCCTAAGAAACCAGACCAAGCCCACATACCTTTTATTTGCTGAGGCCAGTGCAGCCAACCAACACGGCAATGTCCAGGCCTTGCTGGTCAACATGTCCTCCACCCCTATCCAGCTGCATAGGAGGGAAATAGTTAGCCAATTCTGGTGGGAAAACCCATGCTTCACTGAGCAGAAACTAGATGAGGAAAGTATATCCAAAGGTAAGTCGCACCCACCCTGGCAATCCAGCTTCATCCCTGAGGATGCTACACCTTCCCCGCATAAGGATCTGGAAGATTCCATGAGGAGATTGTCACGGTAGATGCTGACAGAAGAAGTCAAGGAAGTGACAATGACTTTGGGGTGCTTCTGCGACATGGATGGGCAAAAATCTAGTGCCATCCCCTGTGAGCCCTACATACATTGGGAGAACTCAGGAATGAGCCAGAAAATGAAGAGGAGGAGCGCTTGCCCTGCCTGATCCATCGGTAGAGCCAGTTGGGAACATATAACCTGGTTTCCCAGGTAAGCGACTACCTGGGCAAGGGTTAAGAAGAAAGGAAAGACCCAGTACTGCATCTATGGAATCCCAGGACAGAAGCCCTAGTTGTCGACTTGATAGAGTTGGATATAAAGCAGGAGGACCCATTCCAAGGAGAACCTGCAGAAAGGACACAGCAAGAGGCAGAGATCTCACCAGTAGACGATCCATCCAAGACCCGAAAAGACCCATTAACCTCAGCAAAAGAGCACCGGGAACACAGATTGAAACTGGATATTTCTTCCTGACACGTGAGGTTCTCTCTGAGGGGGAAGAAGGAACCTCATGGTAGGAAATAGTACAACTGAGGGATGATCTCTTAGAACAGTGGCCCAAATAACAGAACGAGGACCCCCTCCAAAGAAAAGTGAAGGCAAGGCAGAGGAAATTATGCAGCTGGTCTGTGGGAAGGAGGGGGCTAATGAAGATCTTTACCCACTCCCCAAGTACCAGGAGTTAGACCATGTCCATGTTATTAAGCCAATACCACAGAAGAAGGCAAGAGAAGAACTGCCAAAAGGCACTCCCAAATCTGACAACTATATGCCAACTACTTTGTCCTTTTTTTGTGGTTTTTGTCTTCTTAGCAAATCATTAATTTAGCAAAATGTTCTCTATTATCTGAGCTCTTGTCATATCAGTCAATTGTCTACATTGTTTCGTCCCTCTCTGTCTCCTCTGCTTGTACCCCTTTGTGTGTACTGCCCTAGTGTCTCCCCCATCAACTCTGCTGAAACCCCTACTTCATCTCTCCTTTACCCCACCTTATCCATGGAGCTCTCTTTTTTCCTATCTATTCTAACTGCTTCTCTATCGACTATCCTGCTCCCCTTACTAAGTCTGGTAGGAAGAAGTTTAAAAAGGACACCCTGGTCTCCAACCCAAGCCTCCCTATCGCTGAGACCTATACTAGTACTTCGTCCAGGCAAACCCTCATCAACATCCTCTTTGGCGTTCCCTCGCTAGACCTATGGACTCTTCATATGGTCTCCGTGCGTTCGCCTTTCTCTTCTTCTCCCATTAATGGTGGCACCCGGTGGGAGGCTCTCCTGGCCCCCTTCCACTCCTCTAAGGTCATCATTAATGTTTACCTGAATGGTACCGCCTTGATCCAAGGCCCTCAGGCCAACCTTCTCCTCTTTGAGAGACAATTCCCATGCCTCATCAATATCCTTTCTTCTCCTGCTGTCCCCTCTCTCTCTTCCACAGCTTCATTTCCTCCCCCCTTTGTCTCCTCCTTGGCTACCTTGCCCTCTCCTCCTACTGCCAACACCTAGAAGAACTTGACCTTGATGTTCCTCGGTCTCACTGAGGCATGGTTCACGGCCAGCTCTGTCACAAGCTTTGATAATCTTCTCCCTGATGGCTACAAGTTCCTCTCTGCACCCAGATCCAACCGTTCTGGAGGGAGTGTAGCCCTGATCTTCCCGGAGTGGATTCCTGTCTCTGTCATTCCTACGCAGGTCTACTCCTCTTCCAAATGTCTTGTCAGCAGGCTTTCTCTCTCTCCTGACCACTCTCTTACTGTGGCTACCATCTATCGGCCACCTGGACAGATCTCTGCCTTCCTCTCTGAGTGGGCGGATCTCTCCTCCTTCCTCCTGACCTCGACCACTCAACTCTTCCTTTTTGGAGACTTTATCATCCACCTGGATGCTTACTGTCCTTCCTCTGGACTCTTTTGCAACCTCTGTGACTCTCTCTCTGTTTCTATTTCCCCTCCGGCCTGCCTCATTCTGCATTGCACACTCTGGATGTTCTGATCTCTTCAGACCTTCCCCTCTCTATCCATCTCACTACTACTCTCTCCTTGAGTTATCACTTTCTCCTTTCCTCCCATCACACCCTGTCTAGCCCTCAGGCCAAGCAAACTCCAGCACTGCCACCTTCCTTCTAGGTTAACCGACCTATGAAACGTGTTTCAGTTGAGGCTTTCGCTGGCACTTTCTCACCCCCTCCTCCTCCTCTGGCTGACTCACATCCTGACACAGCCCTTTCCATGCTCCAATCTTCAATCTGTGATACTCTTGATGTTCTTGCCTCTGTCATGAGGATCTCCTTGAAGCCCAAAGCCAAGTGCAACTCCTGGTATGACTCAGACCTCGTCACCCTCAAACGCAAGCGCAGGGTGGATGAGAGGAAACGGCGTGCTTCCTGTATGACAAACTGTCCTGCGGCCTGCTCCAAAGGCAATACTGGCTCTCGGTCCGCACCAAGAAGAGAGCCCACATCCTAGCCCACGTCACTGCGGCATCCTACAACTCAGCTGAACTCTTTAAAATCTTGAAGGAACTGGCCAATCCTGTTGCAGTCTGTACCTCTCCTGTGCCCTCCCGGGCCCTCTGCATGGCCCTGATTTCTCATTTAATCTCTAAAACTCAGGACATCCTGTCCTCTCTCTCACCCTCTCCGCATCCTCCCTCTACTCTCTGCTATTCCTCTGGCTCCCTTATGGCCACCTCTCCTCCCTCCTTCTTTTCGTTTCCTTTGTTCTTCCCCGACAAGGTTTCTAGACATGTCGGATCTATGAAAGTCCCATCAAAACAGGTTCTCCCCTGTTCTTCCAAAACCATCAAGGTCAACATTGACACCCTTGCTCCTGCCCTGGCTGACTTCTGCAACCACTCTTTTGTCACTGGAGCCTTCCCGTCCCCCCTGAAGCTATCTCTTGTGCACCCACCCTGTTCTCAAGAAACCCTCAGCTGACCTCTCCTGCCCGGCTAACTATCTCCCAATCTCCATCACTCTTTTCCTGGGCAAACTCCTGGAAAAGCTGGCCATCTCCCAACTTAATCTACATACTCAATCTGTTGGTTGTCTCCACGACCATCAGTCTGGCTTGAGAGCAGTGGTATAATGTGGGTGTGTCACCATTTTTTGTTAAAGGGGGGTCAAGTTGATAATGGGAAAGTAAGCAGAACAATAACACACTCAGGTTGACTACCCCTATCTCCATCCGCTGTATATCAGACAGGCTTTCACAAAAGTGTTGGTTGCTCAATTAGTCCCAACACATTTATCATGTCCAATCTTTTAGCACATCCAAGGGATGAAATTAGAAATCACAGTACATAAGAGGGCATAAAAACGTGCTCTCTAATTTAACGTATGACTGGAAAAGAATGGTCTATTTGACAAAAAATATAAAATTGTGTGAAAATATGAAATTTGCCAAAAACTGTGTACATATATGTTTATGTCACGTACTAACCCAACACTTACATATAATTAGATAGAATATCATACTGACAAAGTTGTTGAATTTTTTTATGTATATGTGCCTTGTGGAAAGTGCACAATTTTCTCTTAAACACAACATTTTATTTGTATAAAAATACTTTTTTGCATGTGAATAAACTTTGTTTTAAAAGTATGCTAAATGCTTCGACATGATAAATGTGTTGGGACTAATTTAGCAACCAACATTTTTGTGAAAGCCTGCCCGATATACAGCGGATTGAGAAAGGGTTAGTCAAGGTGAGTGTGTTGTTGTTCTGGCTTCAGAGCAGCCAGAAGCAAGGACACCACTCTCCTGAACATATGTGAGGACCTGCTCTCCAACCTCGATTCTAATACCTCTCTGTCCTCATCTTACTTGATCGCTCTTCTGCCTTTGACATGGTCAACCATGCCATCCTGCTCAACCCGACTCCGTGATAACCTGGGTATCATCGACAAGGCTCTGGCCGGACTGACCTCCTTTCTCTTCGATCGACCTTCCCAGGTCCAATTTGGGTCCTTCCTCTCCTCTTTCTCTCTCTACCTGTGGTGTTCACCAGGGGTCTAACCTCTCTCCCTGGCTGTTCAACCAATACCGGGCACCTCTTGCCAACCACATTTCCGCTCTCTGTCCCAACTTTCAGTGCTATATGGATGAGACTCAGTTTGTTTTCAGTGTCCCTTCTGCCTCCTCTTCTCCTTATCTCATCTTTGAATGTCTGTCTGCTATCCAGGAGTGGTGTGCAGCCAACAATCTCTGCCTTAATGCTAGTAAGATGGAGATTCCCCTCATCGACACACCTGCTCCCTCCTTTCTTGACACTCTCTGGCTAGCCTCGATTGGCCCTCTTCCTGCTCCCACCTTTGAGGCTACAAACCTCGGGGCCATCTTCGACTCCACACTCTCCTTCTCTGATCACATTTCTGATGTCTCTAAGAAGTCACACTACCAACTGTACCTCCCCAGAAGTATTCTTCCTTCCCTCTCCTTCCCCAAGAAGCTCACAGTCTCCAGATCTCTGGTTGTCTCTAGGCTTGACTATCACAACAGTCTCTTTCTAAATCTGTCTGCTTCTACTCTCCACCCTCTGCAATTCATCCAGAACAGGACTGCGAGACTTGTCATTGGCCTCAAGCCCAAGGATTGTATCTCTCTAGCACTGAAATCCCTGCACTGGCTCCCAGTGGCTGTGAGGATTAAGTTCAAGACCCTCTGCATTGTCCACAAGTCCTTCTGGGGCCTGGACCCTCAATACCTCCAACTCTCTCTTCGTAAATATTTTCACTCCTCTGCCTCCAACTCCCTTAGGGTCAATCGCTTCTCCAAGCAACAAGTTGGTGGTAGATCTCTTTCTTCATCTGGGGCCTCCTTCTGGAACAGCCTCCCTGCCTCTCTGAAACTTGAGGAGAACCATTCAACAGTTCTGGAAGCACCTCAAGACTTACCTCTTTGCTTCTGCCTTCTCTCTTCCTCTCCCATGCTGAATTTGTGGCTAAAACTGAAACTGCACTGGTCACCTGGCTAACCTCTGATCTCTGACCCCATTCCCCTCCCTGCTAGTTGCACAAATGCACTGCCCCCTAGCAACCCTTGCACTTGGGTCTGTATCTATAACCCTACAGTCCCCATACCTGCACTTTGGACACTTGCTGTCTGCACTTACCATTGCACTTGCCTCCAGCTGGCTGCACTTCTTTTATTTATTCTTTTATTGTTTGATCCCATGTACTGCAGTCACCCCTTCCCTTTCCCCTCGCACTTCTCCCCGCCCCTCTACCCTGCACTTGCGCAATCTCAATGTCACCTGGCTTAGTAAGATCGTTGTCTCTGTCTCCCCTTTATTCTCCCTCCCTTGCCTCGTCGTGCCTTGAAACACTTGTGTATAGGCGTGTTATAAATGCAATATCATATCATATCATATCAAAGGTGATATAATGGAAGAGACTTTCCTAGTGCCAATCCATATCAATGGTAAGACAGTCTGGGCCCTGTTCGACTCGTGCAGTGCTCACAGCACCATAAACCCGGACCGTGTATCGCTGTAGAGCACCCCAGTTGAGTGCCACAGCGCCTCTAGTTGTATCCACGGTTATTGGGTGACATACAAAACGATGATGGCTCCAATCCAAGTGGGGGATGCAATTTAGAATAACAAAGTCCTCGTGACCCGAAACCTTCTAGAGTATGTTATGCTGTAAGACATCCATCATAACACTGTCAGTGAATGAAACAGTCAGGTGCTATTCCTGTGGGAAAATGGGGCATATCTCCTATCAAGTTCTACAGGGTGGCCAGGAACAGAAATGTCGAGGGGGGAAGAAAACCACATACAACATTTGTGCAAAGGCAGTTAGCTGTTGGAAAGTGGAGAAGGGCTTTGGAGAAAGGGTGAAGGTATGTGACGGGGTAATAATCCTCTGAGGTAAGGAGAGGGAGATGAGTCCTCAGCCTCTGAGACCCACTCATGTGTTATGCATGTGGATACTGGTGCCACCCTCTGTCTCAAAATGCCTGGACAGTGCTCTCTCTTTTCCTTTTCAGAACTCCAACTCCCATAGTGCACCAGGGATCAACTGAGAAAAGTCTGACAGGAGTTCCAGAAGAGAATCAAGAACAGCCAGGAAATTACTTGTCATTCCCCCACCAAACAGCAAGGAGCGTCCAACACATGACCCGATAATTCGAGATGGACCCCATGTGAATGGGGGCCAGCAGAAAATTAACTGGGAATAAAGAGAGACTGCAGGGCAGGTGAGACACAGAAACACTTCCCAAAATTTATTGGCAATAAAACTCACCAACAAGTGAAGAAAGCCAGACAGAGAACAGGCCACCTGTGCCCCTGTCAGATACCGCGAAAGAGACTGGGCTTCATTACAAGCTTGGAGGTAGCCTTGCCGGTAAAACCAGCAAGGCTACCTCCAAACTTGCAACAGGGTCCGGCACCCACAAATTGGCAAGTACTGCGGTTTTCCGGTCCTGCCGGACCCGGTAATTGCCCTTTCGCGGGTGCCAGAGCTGGTAGACCCCCATTCCCCTTTGAGCCCACTAGGGCTCAATGGGAATGAGGATGCCTGCAGCACCGGCACAGTTCATTACCGTGCTGGTGCTACAGGCTTGCTGTGCTCGCAGGTGCCTTTCATTCCGCCAGGTCATACCTGGGAGTTTGCTGGTCCAGATGCAACAGTACTGGTAGGCTTACCGGTACCATTGTATCTGGACCGGCAAACACATAATGAGGCCCACTGTTTCCAAAACTGTACTGGAAAAGGGGGAGGAGCTTGAAGATGTTTCAAACGACTCTGACCTGTGTAACACAGTCCCTGTGGAAACAACAGACACATATTGGTTCTTAGAATCAGTTGAGTGCTGCAACCAATTGAAAGAGGAGAGGGAGACAGAATTACCGTATAAAACTAGGTAATAGTCAATGCAGAGTGCAGGTTTTTCGGATGGAGTCAGAAGCAGACTAAGAGACCAGGTGGAGGAAGGACAGTGCAGAGGAGTGTGGAGAATGATTTCAGTGTACAATGTGAGTTATCTGTGAGGGAGAAAGATGCTGGTTTGGAAGAGTGAATCAGTGAAGGTGAGGGTAGTAGTGTGGGAAGAGTGGGGGATAGGTTTAGGGCAGTGAGGGTAGTAGGTATAGTGAGGGAGTGTGTGTTGGGAATGAGTAAGAATGGCAAAATAGAGATGGGTGTAGGTGTGGGATGGGAGGAGACTGGTGCAGGAGAGAAGTGGGGGTGAGCATTGTGAATGTGAGTTTATTGGTACCATGAGCTGGGCACTATATTAGCAGTGCACCACATTCCTAACTATAGGGTGAGAAGAGGGGTGCAAAGAGTGGTGAACAGAGGGGTGCAAAGAGAGGGGAGGGGAGGGGCGTAGTGAGATATGAGGATAGGGGAGAGTAGTAGTAGTGTAAAGAGAGTTTATTGGGAGCATGAGCTGGGCACGATATTAGCAGGGCACCATATCCCTAATTATAGGGTGAGAAGAGGGATGCAAAGAGTAGTGAACAGAGGGGTGTACTGAGATATGAGGAGAGGGGAGAGTAGTAGGAGTGGAAAGAGAGTAGAAGTAGTGAGGGAGAGATGAGTAGTGGTGTGGAGAGAGAAGAGTAGTAGGGTTGCAGAGAATGGCGAGTAGTGGTGAGTGAGATAACAGGATGGATGTAAAGAGTAGAGAGAGAGGGGAACATCAGAGGTATATATAAGGAGGTCTAAGGGAATGTGGGGAGAGACATTGGGTGGAGTAGGAGGGAGGAGAGTAGGAGGAGATATGGGAGAGTAATTGAGAGACTTAGGGAGAGGAACATCTGAAAGTGGAAGGATTAGTCTCCAGTGGGCCTGCATGTCTGAAAGTCACAAACCTTTATGTTGTACCATACTTTTGGGAGCCTAGAGCAGGGATGACCTACATTTTTCCCAGAGGGAGTTTAAATAGATAAGGCTTTTGCCATAAGGCTATCAGATGCAGATAGTAAATAACTTAGACAGTAAGAGCTACTGATCTCCTGATACCATCCTGGGGTTGAGGTAAGCCTGGGTTCTGGACGGAATGCCCTGGTTTGGATGTTAAGAGAGTGAGAGATTAGAACACCCTATTTTCCCTCTGTTCAGCCTGGGGTGTTACATTGATCATGCTGCTGTTGCTACATTGAACAATCTGCACATTCTCACATTGAGCTGTTTTTAAAAACATCCCAAATTGGAAACCAAAAACCTTTAATTTAAAAGCCTTGTATTTGAGTCTCTGTACATTTGGGCGGCTATATGTGACAACATATACAGCGTGTGCATCTACTCCAGCAATCCATCATTGCATCATGGTAAATAACTTGATGTTTTCACAAGTAGTCCACATACACGTCCAATGTTCATCAAAGCTTTGCATTTAGGCTCCTTTGTCACTTATACATTCTTCCATTCTGCCAAAATAATCTCTGCTTGTCCTTCATACCATTTGTATACATGGCATATATGCAAACATTTGAATATCACATTTAGATATTCACACTGCAGAGGATAACGAGATGTCTTATGCACCCGATGTGAATCGCAAAGCCATTTCAAAGGGGCATAACTAATACACATGCCGAATGCGATTGCACATCTGTGTCGTGTGTATACATTCAAACAACCTCATTCCCACTTCAAACACATTTTTTATTTCATCTGGAAAATAATCCCTCTTTTTGTTGACAAAATTGGGAGTACTTTCTAAACATGAATATTATATTCAACATTCACCTATTAAGCTCTTCTTTCTTCCCATTGATCAATTGTCATTCTTTCCCTTTTTTTACAATGATTTTGTTTGTCACTTTTGAAAAACACTGATCTTTCATTTTGAGATTCTTTGGAGGCATGAGTGGATTTAACTCTGCATTCTGTTATTTATTAAGAAGACATCATTGCAATTGCTTGGGTGGAAAAGGCTGTATCATTCATTGGAGTCAGAAGTTCATTGTATTCACTGGGTGTAGCTGAGTGCACTACATCATTACAAGGGACATTTGCATTGTGTAAAATAGGAATGCCAATATGAGCTGAACTAATAAACGTGCCAGGGGCGGATGCTAGGGGCAAGAGGGTATTTCATACCAGGCAGACAATCTTCTCTGTGCACCTTGGAGGCCAGGATTGTATGAGGTAGATTGAAGGCTCATGCTCATGTTTTGTGGTTGGAGGGGGGCATTCCTTCCACAGTCGCTGGGAAGAGTTTCAGATTGCTTTTAATGATGATCAGGAGCTAACACCACACAGTTTTGAGTAGCATGATAAGCCAGGAGAACCAACTCGCAGTGTTCATAAGTTTGATGTGCCTGGTGATACAACACATAGTATTGGCGGGCATGATGAACCAATAGGAATAACATATAGATTAGAGGAACAGGATATGCGACGTTCCAGGTATCCACCACCACTATCATAGAGCAAGCATATATAATGATGATGATGAGCTAGATCAAGATTATGAACCATCTGAGCCTAGTACAAGGAAACACATATTTTGGAAACCTCCAAAGGAATGAGTCAATATTACAGTTTCAAAAAAGGGAAGGAAAGACATAGGTTCTCTTCCATCTGTGTGGTTGTCTTTCAAATACAATCTGTAAGATCTGGGAGTACAACATGTCAATGTGTGTTATTTGTATTTGTATTTCTATTTGTTTATTTGTAACGCGCAAACCATCAGGCCCGGAGGCATCAGGGCACAATTCAAGCAAAGGTTACATACAGAGCATAAAGACATACATAAAGAATTACGAATTTGTGCAGGGTTACATACAGAGCATACAGAGCATATATACATCTATAAGAATAATACATAAGATAATAAACAAGCAATTCTATGTACATAAGTTACAAAGCTGATAAGACATGAGACATAGCAAGTGTCTATGTATATATAGTGGAGTGTGGAAGGCAGGTGTGGAGGACGTGTCGTAGTGCAGGTTGAAGAGCCAAGATTTGGTTTTGGCCTTGAAAGTTTTGAAAGAGTCTTCAGATCTGATTGTAACGGGGAGGGTGTTCCATAGCTTGGAAGCTAAGACAGGGAAGCTTGTGCCCCCCGCTCTTTGGAGTTTGAACCTTGGGATAGAAAAACAGAAGGTCTGGGCGGTTCTAAGAGGTTGGGATGTCGAGTGGCGGGACAGCCGACTGCAGAGGTAGGAGGGGGCTTTATTAGCCAAGCATTTGTGTGTGAGGGCAAGTGCTTTCAGTGAGATTCTCTGTTTCACAGGTAACCACATTAGATTGGTTCTGGATTCAGAGATGTGATGGTTACGAGGGATGTTTAGGGTGGCTCTAATTCGTTGTTTTGGGTTGTTTGAAGTTTATTCAGGTTCTCTTGGCTGGTTCCTAGGTAGAGGGCTCTGCAATAGTCAATTTTGGCCATGATGAGGGTTCTAGCTAGTGTGACAGTGTTGGGAGTGGTAAGAAACGGTCTGAAGGCTGCACTGAGTTTACATGTGTAAGCAGAGGCTGATCTGACTTCATTTATTTGTCGAGATAAGGATAAGGTGGTGTCAAGGTAGAAACCTAAAGTTTTAGTGTCCTTCGAGACTTGGATGGTGTTGCCGTCAATGGCAAAGGACTTGTAGGCAGGCTCTAGTTTGCTAAGGCGTTGCGACGTGCCGAGGATGAGGAGCTCAGTCTTGTCATCATTTAGGCATAACTGTTGTTGGGCCATCCAGGCTTGGATGACCAGGTAGACGTCATTAAGGGCCTTGGAGTCAGCTAGATAGTCACCTGTGATGGGAATGAGTATCTGGGTGTCGTCTGCCTAGTTTGTGTAGGAGACACCCAGATAGTCAAGCACATCGAAGAGTGGTTTCGTGAAAATGTTATAGAGTGTAGGTGACACACAGGATCCCTGAGGAACGCCGCAGTGAATACTAGATGGATCTGCGGATGCGGACGGAGCAAAGACCCTCATGGATCTGTTACTCAGAAAGGATTTGATCCAGGCCGTGGCTCAGGTGGAGAAGTGGGCAGCAGAGTGGAGGTGACTGCATAGGATCTGGTGGTTGACCAGATCGAATGCCCCAGAAAGGTCGAGAAGAAGTAGAAAAAGCTAATTTACCCTTGTCCTTCAGTACCTCAATTTGGGTTTTTAAGTCTATCAAAGGCGTTTTCTGGGCCGAAATCCAGATTGTCGTAGACCTAGTAGGTTGTTAGATCCAGGTAGTCTTGGATATGAAGGTATATGCTGCGCGGTCCAAGATCTTGAGTAAAAATGGGACAGTAGTAATGGGTCTGAAGTTGGTGGGTATGTTGGGGTCTAGTGAAGGTTTTCTAAGCAATGGGATCACCCATGCGTCCTTAAGGTTGTCAGGGACAATACCTGATTTAAAGGAAGAGTTTATGAAGGCTGTGATGAATGGGGCTAGATCGTGTGCAGCGTCCTTAATTATAGGGGCTGGGCAAGGGTCACCTTGGCAGTTAGATGGTTTCATTCTCAGGATGATGTTTTCTACCTCACTGATATGAGTGGTGAGAAGGCAAATGGTTTAATGTTAGCCGAGTCTAGAGGGGGGGACCTAGCAAGGGTAGGTGGTTGGTTGTCAAGTTTCAGACTGTATTGCTTGTCTTTAATTTTGGATTGAAGCATAGAGATTTTATTCAATACGGCTGTCTGTATATTGGCACACCATTTACTGTCTTTGGTGCAGGTGTCAGGGGGGTGGCTGGCATTTCTAGCTCTTTTATAATCTTAAAGAGTTCCTATATGTTCGAGTCAGCTTGCAGGATACGGTTATTAAGGGACTCTTTTTTTGCAGTGATAATGGCATCTTTGTAGGTGAGTGAGGCAAGGAGGAAGCCGTCTTTATGCTCATCAGAGGTGTGGCTTAGTTAGCCATAGTAGACCCACCACAAAACAGTCTGTCATCTTTTCAACAAGGACAAATATCAGAATATATCTTGCACTCTGTACAAGAAAATTGTGTTCGGGGGAAGCCGGTGACCAACCTGTGTAGACCATATATTTTCGATCCTATATCATTTGCCACAATAAACAAGACTAGGGTATGTCATGGGTGACAATCACATACCTACAAGGCAAAAGTGGATATCAGAATATGTACTTTAATTAGTAATCAAGAATGGGTTGGAAGATGGCCTGCAGGGAAAATTATATGTTTCTAATCAAGAAAGGAAAAGGTAAGAGGAGTAACAAAAAGTGCATGAACGGGAACATGATCAAAATTATAGGAATCCTGAAATCCTTCCCAATATATTGGAGCATGGACACAAATATCACAGGTTGCATGACAGCTACCCAAGAACTCCAGGCCAGCTCAGGGAAGACAGCAATGAGGAGACTGCTGGACACGTGACCACTCAGTCCTCCCTCCACCTGTTTTTGCACATTGCAGGCAACCCCTTTTGCTTTGCAGTTGGTGACCAGGTGAAAGCGGATCTTGGTCACGTGACCTAAGCCTCACATAACTGCTTTGCCTAGCCCCTTCCTTTCCTTTCTTTACTGTTTGATCAAGGGTGTTTCATGCCCAGGTATCTGAAGGAAAGGGCAGACAAAGAAAAGTGCAATTCCAGTTTGGACTTGTTCAGACCAGAAGGAGCCATGACAAGAACCCCTGCTCCTCTAGCATCAGGTAAGCTCTGTCAAATATGTATTTTGCCTCTCTCTGCCAAAAGCCCATCCCTATCATCAGTACTCATCACCAACTACGGCCCTCGCTAGCAATATTATGGAGACTGCATTCTCTAATCAATATCACTCGCGTAACCCCCCATTATCAATCCATCATCCACAACTACAAGAAAATCGATGCTTGCCAATGTCTGCTAAGCAATCAACCATGCAGCAGACATCACCAACCTCATTGCCCCAAAAGACCTGGATGCCATCTTCATTACTGAGACCTGGATGACATCCACCTCCACCCACTTCCTAGATATCCTCATCCCCAACGGCTACAGAATTCTACAGCAAGACCATCCAAGCAAGATCTGCGGAGTCACCGCATTCATTCACAAGTCATCATGGCCCTGCACCAAACTAGACATAGCCATGACTGAGTCTTCCAAAAACCTGTCTGCCACTTCCCGCTCTCCTCAATGGACAGAGTGATTTTATTATTTTAGTAAATTGAATTTTATTGGGTTTTGGCACAGTCAACCGTTTAATATTGCAAACAACTTCGGGGAGACAAAATTTAGACATTGCAATTCACCTTCATGATCCTGTGTCCCCCCTCCCCTTGTACACCCCCTACTTCAAGGAAAAGCAAAGAGAGGTTAGTCCCAATCTCAGTATATTCAGTTTTCAAATATTAACACAGTTAAACTAGTGTCCGACTGTTTCCCAGTTTAATACTTACAGTATTTCTTTATTAAAAGTATGTGCCTCACCATGAACATTCACCCCGGCCGGGCTGAATCACATTTAAGCATTCCCCCTGTCACCTAATACATCATCCAAAGGTATCAAGGAATTGCTGCCACTCCAGTGCTATGATGGCATCCCCCCGTGGACTACTGGCGTGATCTTTTCCATCAGATACAAATCTCCTCCGTCCCAACCCATTCTTTCATTGTAGGGAGTGCCACCCTCTTCCAATATCTAATGCGGACTGCCCTAGCTGCCAGGAGGAGAACATGCTGCAGTCGAAGAAGAGCATGCCATCTGTCTCCCTGTCTCCCAAGACCAAAAAGCACCAACATTCGGTCTGGGACACAGTCCTCTCCCCCCGCATCCCTAATCCAGCCCAGGTCTTCTGCCCAGTGCATCTCACTCTGGGACAGCCCCACCACATATCCCAGTAGTCTGCTACCTCACTGCAACCATGCCAACATTGGGGATTCACTGCAGGGAACATCCTATAAAGGCGCACTGGGTCGTATTGCCAGCGATTCAGTAATTTCACCCCATGGAGCTTACATTGCAGGATATGAACGTCTTAAATGCCTTCACGACACATCTGTCCCCATAGGTTTTCATCTAATTCCCTATGCAGGTCTCTCTCCCACTTCCGGTGGAGTTCCCCAACTGCACGCCCCCTTGATTCCACCAGGACCTATAGAGAAATGAGATGAGTCCTTTCATTTGGGTGTGCCCATCTAGGACCCTTTCAACTGATATCAAGCCCTGCTGGATCGACTCCCTCAATATTGTGGCCATGAAAATACCCTTCAATCTAAGATAGAGGAGCACTGACAGCCAAAGCCAATCCCCCACGATTGCAAGGAGCAAATGTTGGTTTTCCAAGTACACCCATTGTTTCCCATGATCCTCCCTCAGATGTGGAACCATTGCTCTGATTTGTGCAGCTCTGTAACATAACATCAGATCAGAGGTCCCACCCCTCCACGGTCCTTTGGCAGGATCAAATTGTGATAGCTCACTCTGGGTTTCTGATTTTGCCATAGAAATTTCACGATCTGTGATTTTGCCTCCTTCAGCTAGGCCTCGGGGGCTCGGGTTGGCAACATCTAAAACATGTATAAGACCTGTGGGAGGAGATTCACTTTTACAGCATTGAGCCTTCCCATCCATGCCAACCACCCCTTGCTCCATGTCTCCATCTATGAGAATAGTTTATCAAACATGGGGGTAGTTGGCTTCACCCCGGTCTGCCCCTGTCCTAATCAACATGACACCCAGGTATTTAATATTGCTGGCTGCACCTGCAATCCCAGAGTCCTGAGAGCATCCACATCCCTAAAGCTTTTGGCTGCAAAGGGGAAGATCACTGACTTTTCTTTGTTCACCTTGAAACCCGAAAATCACCTGAAATGCTCTATTATCATCAGGGCGACTGGAATAGATTCTACAGGGTTCACCAAGTACAACAGCACATCATCTGCATAAAGTTCTAGTTTGAACTCTCTGTTGCCCACCTTGATCCCCTTGATACCCTCAACCTGTGGATCCTGCCTTAGCTTCTCAGCCAACACCTCCATCGTTAGTGCAAATAGGAGGGGCGAGAGCGGGCAACCCCGTCTCCTCCCCCTCTGCCTCTTAAAGGTCATTGATAGTCACCCATTCACTGTCACGCGCACGATGGAGCTGTGTATAATTCCCTTATCCCCCTCAAGATCTGATCCCCAAAACCACATTTCCATAAGACCCTGTCCAGAAAGCTACAGTCTACACAGTCAAAAGCCTTCTCGGCATCAAGGGCTACCATCCCGCCAAAGCCTCCATCAGGTGCAGTGTTTTACATACAGTGTCAGCCCATTGCCTTCCCTGAATGAACCCTGCTTGGTCAGCACTGATCAACTTAGACATTATACCCTCCATCCATGTGGCTAGGACTCTGGTGTAGATGTTCGCCTCTACGTTGAGTAAAGAAAGGGGGCAATCGGACCTGCAACTCCTGGGGCCCCTACGCTCCTTCGGTATCACTGTCATTAATGCCTTCCCAAAGGATGGAGGGGCCCTTGCTGTGTTCAGGATATGAGTAAATAATTTTACCAGGTGTTCGGCAAGGGATCCCGTAAAAATCTTATAGAACCCTACTTTATACCCGTCTTCCCCGGGTGGCCTTTACCAGTTTGAGTCCGGCAATCGCTTTCAATGCTTCCTCTCGGTGACACCCCTTTTGAACTCTATCTTTCCATTGCATTGGTATCTATCCACTTCCTTATCCCTAAACTTGGTTTCCTTACCCTAGAGTTGCTTTGAAAACCCAGCAAATTCCTGAGCCACCTCTCCCCCGAGGGAGTGCAGCCACCCCTTTGAATCCTCAAACTCTTCGACCCATCTTTCCGCTCATTGACCCCGGAGTCTGCCCACGAGTAGGGTGTCGACTTTGTCCCGCTTTTCGTAGTAATTTTATTTTAGGAATTTCAGGCCTGCCACCACCTTCCCCACCTCTAGGTCTTTCAACTGCTGACGTTTCTCTCTCGCCAACACCAGGTCGTCCTCCTTCTCCCCTTCCCCTTTCCCCTCACTAACTCTAACTTGCGAATTTCCCTACTCAGTTTCCCTACCTGATGGGTCCTGATTCCCTTCTTGGCCATCCCTTCTCGAATGATGAGGCCCCTCCAAGTGGCCCATGTCTCACCTAACTCCACCTCCCCTGTCATTCAAATAGAAGAACTCCTAAATTGCCTCTTGCATTTCTTTCACAAACGTAGTGTCCCTCAATACGCTATCATTGCACCACCATAGCAATTCTCTGGGCCTCAGTCCTGACAATGCCATGTCAACAATAACCATATCATGATCCGACCAGCTAATCAGTGAATTATCACAGTTGACAACCCTACCAACATGTCCCTGGTGCAGGAATCAGTAGTCGATCCTTGTCTGGGATCCGTGGACTGGGGAAAAGAAGGTCTAGCCCCCTTGCGTTGGGTGACATTCTGTCCATACATCCACCAACCCCTGATCGGACATATATCCCATAAGCCCCTCTTCTTGTTGTCCGAGACCCCCACTATGATCCAAGGTTCGATCTGCCCACATGTTAAAATCTCCTCCCAGCAGTCACAACCCTGTGACCCTCTCAAGTATCTCTCCCATGGTCTCCTGGAGGAATTGCATCTGTCCCGTGTTTGGGCTATACACCACTACAATGGTCACCTGCACCCACTCTATTGACCCAGAGACCAGCAACGCCCTCCCATCCATTTTCTTCCATAGCAATGGATTAGTAATTTGGATTCTCTTGTTAAGGATGAGGTCTACTCCCCCTTCTTGGATGACCCAGAGGCCCAGAAGACCTGTCCAATATGTACTCCTGGGATACATCTTGCTTCCCCCGGAAGCAACCACATCTCTTGCACCTGTAGTACTTCTAAGTTCCAGTTTCAGAGTTCCCTACAAAGCAGGAAGCGCTTGATGGGTGAGTTCAGCTCCTTAACATTCAGCGTCCCCAGCCCGGCCTCCACCCTCAACTCGCACCATTGAAGTACATACATTCATTTTCAAACTGTGCCACTCATCTCATTTTGGAAAACATCAACATTACTGTCAACTTAACCGCTTCCCCACTCCCTGACCCCTCCCACCCCCCAATACCCCAAAACAAACTTCCGTCCATGACGCCAACCTTGCGATGGGCCACCAGAGGTAACTGCTGCAGCGTCCGTCATTCCCAATATCTTCACAGCTCTGCCGGTCTGAAGTTACACCAAAAAAAGCCACTTTTACAGCCACTACATCTTTAGTGCACACGCTGAACTCCTGTCCCCTCATCCAGAGCTGCCCTGCCAACATGTTCAAGGACCCTTCATGGTCTTCTGCCAATTCCTCACTTTTGAGAACCTGGAGTATGTGCTGTGTCTCCTTGCCACTGGTCACCCGATAGTCCACGTCTCCTTTTTCAAATGACAATGCAAATTGGAAGGACCAACGGTATCTAATCCCTTTGTAAGTTAACCACTGTGTTAATGGGCAACAGTCTCTTCGACGGGCCAGTGTGAGTCCCGACAAATCCTGGAACATCCTGATAGTGTCTCCCTCGTATTGGAAACTCCCCAAACATTTGACCTTCTCCAGGACCTCCATTTTTTCTCTATACAGCAAGAAATAAACCACTATCGATCTTGGGCCCTTACCGCCTCCACCTCTGCCTCTGTGGGCCCTTCCCAGCTGGACCTCCTTCCCCCCTTCCAGGGCAAAAAGCTGATTGATCAGTCCTTGCACTTTCCTCCCCACGTCTGCTGCTGTCTCTCCCTTCTGCTCTCCGACACCAAGGATACGCAGGTTGTTCCAACGTTCCCTGTTTTCCAAATCGTCCATCTTTAGAAGGGTTTCTTCTTCTCTCATCTCCAGGTCTAACAGGCATGCTTCGTACTTCGTAGGAGGCCTACTTGTAGGTGGTTGTTCTCCATTCCCTCTGCTTATCTTCCAGTAGGTCACAAATAGATGCCTGGGTGTCTGTACGAATTGCCTTTATTTCCTGAAAAATTTCTTGCAGGTCATCACTGGGCAAGGCTGGTGCAGGCGCTCCTCCTGTGGCCATCTTGCTGTGTGTCAAGGGGTCCCCGTCACGGTTGTTCACCAAGTACCTGCAAAATTTCTGAAGCGCTTGAACCCCTGCCTGCGCCGTTCTCCAGTACACCTGTGATCCCCGGTCCTCCTCCTGTTTAGCAACCCGTGAACAGTCTCTGGGTCCAGCGGTCCCTCAATTTCACCGTGGGGCATCCCCGGGCCTCACCCTCATCACTGTCCCAGCTTATGGTGCACGTGAATATCCGGTTGCTTCCGGGCCCAATCGTCTTTGTTTTTTCCCAGCCCTGCTTCCCCAAGTGTCACTCTTCCCTCAGCTGGGTACTAGGCCATGGACCTCATGACGTGGGTTAGTGGGTACTGCTGCAGGGTCTTTCCTGACTTCCCCTGGACTTCGAGGTGCCAGTGTCTCTTTGATGCTCCTTGTTCTCCTCTGGTTCTTGGTGGCAAGTGCACAACACTGGCACCCCCTGAACGTCCCTAGGGCAGTCTGCCCCCTTCGCTCCACACCTTCCACAGTGGTCTCTGTTGAGAGCCAGTGGTGCTGCTTCCATAGCTGTTGTGTCCCCTCTCCACGTCCTACTGTGCCCTTACCAATCAGGCCCCGCTCCACCTTTTGATCGAGTGCTGGTGTACCAGGACCTCAATTTCAGATATTTTAGGTGTGGCTTCCTGCCTCTGTGCAGAGTCTATGGTTATCCCCGGCCAGGATAGGGGACGGGCCTCTCCTGTCCTCTCTAGTTCTCCTCTGAGACCATCTTGCTGCAGGCATTTGTTGGGGGTACATTCACCACTTCCACTGCTTGGTTACCTTCCTCGTCTTTGCACTTTCTATCCCCCCTTCTTGTTGATATTTGGCTTTCTTTCAGAAATTGTGGGGGTATTTTCACCACTTTGGGCCCTGGCCCTCTTTGTTCATAGCCCTTCTGTCCTTGGATGGTGTCTTGGCCTCCCCTAAAGCCTTCTGTATACTCCACGGAGCCTCTGTGCTGGGCTGGGGGATGGCAGACTATTGCCCTGGCATGCCTTCGGTGCCTCTTCACTGTGAGTCTTCATTGTGGGATTGGGTCTCTTCCGGTGTGATGTTGGAGCCCCACAGGGCCTCCTGAGTGTATGCTGGCTGGTGGGGAGAGGGGATGGTGGACCGAGGCTCCACTGCGCTTCCCTCAAACTGCGTGGAGCCGCGGATGGTAAGGGCGACCACGCATGGGCAGGGGTAACCCTGGTTCCTCCTTCCCCCCTCCCTCTCACCTCGATCACTCTGTGGTCCGGTCCAGTGGTCACAGCGATGTCGTTTCGCCACACTCCACCGCAGAACTCCTGCTGAGTGTGGCTACTGGTGGATGCCGCCACAGCACCACTCAGATCCCAGGATCTGTGGCACGTTCCCTCCCAGTGCCTCTGCCAGCTCAGCCAGATGGCGCAGGGGGGTCTGTCCCTGCCACGTCAGGGCTCCGATTCAGTGGACTTTCCCCTCCCTCCCTCAAAATGGGGGGCGGCTGTCTTCTTCTTGGCGCCCTGGCCTTATTTTACCTGTTCCACGTCGCAGGACCACGCAACTGCAGTGTCGGCCCACTTTTTCACAAGTGCTGTCTCTTTGCCCGTCACCTCGACAGTGGAGGGGTCAGCAGGCTTCACCACACAGCTAACACTGCCACGGGGGGGGGGACAACAAACCTCAATTTGACAGAGCTCTGCAGGAGCAGCAGTCTGACATGCCCATCACGGTCCACATCCCCTAGCGGTCTCCAAGAGTGATTTTTCACCTAACTTAAAGACTATCCAAGGCAAACACCTCCTGTATCGAAGACTTCACAGACCTGTTCACCACCATGGCTCTCATACATGCCAAAAACATCTTCCTTGTTGAATTCAACATCCCCTGAAACTCAGAAACCAAGGCAATTAAACAAGATCTTCACTGCCTTCTCAACACCCTGAACCTTACACAGCACATGAAAGTTCCAACCCACAGGAAAGGTAATATCCTCGATCTCATCATCACCACCCTGCCCACCCTCCATAACAGCTCTCCAATCCCACTTGACTAGTCAGATCATCTGGCAATCCCCTTTGACATTAGTCACACCACACCAGTCAAGCAAAACCACCGGAAATCCTGCAAACAAGCCTTTAGATCATTCAAGAGCATACCAGTGGAGGATCTCACAGAAGACCACACCACAATCAACCCTCCACTTCATGTTAGCTGATCTACCTCTGATGAAACAGGACTCTGACTCGCTTCTCCAAAAATTCAACTCCACCTTCAGAGCCAGCATAAGCCACGATGCCCCAGTGATAAAACGCACCCACAAGCCTAAATCTCCCGCACCCTTGCACCCTCTAAAACTCAACTTTCAAAAATTAACTGTCAGAAAAACAAGAAAAGACTTAGTGAAAATCCTGCAGCGTATCTGACCTTGCCCGAAGAACTCTGTTCTACATGCAGGGGACTGATCACCACTGCCAAGGACAACTACTATCAAAACACCATAGCTAAGGCCAGTAATGAAAGCAGAACCCTCTTTAAAGCCATCAAGCACTCCATAAAACCTCTGCCCAACCGACTCATAAAGCATTCCATTGAGAAACCCACTGCCACTAACTATTTCTTCATCAATAAGATCAGCACAATCCACCAACACATAGCCACCAATGTTACAACTGACAGGACACTACACATCCCATCTCAGAAAACCACAACTACCTAAACAACTTTCAAGACACTCACTTTGGAAGACGTACCTGCCATACTAGCATCCCTCAAGGTCACATTGTATGCAAAGGACATCCTCCGTATCTCCATACTCAAGACACTTCTGAATGAAGCACTCCTACTTTAACTGACAATTATCAACAGCTCTCTAACTCACGCCACCTTCCCTTGAGCCTCAGGATTGGACAAATCCTCACACTTCTCAAGAAACCAACACTGAACCCTGACGACCTCAGTAGCTACCATCTCATCACTCATCTTCCGTTCCTAGGTAAGATCCTTACTAAAGCAGTAGAAATGCAACACCTCCAACACATCGAAGCCAACAACCTCCTTCAGTCCTTCCAATCTGACTTCAGACCCAGATGCAGCACAGAAATGTCTACCATCAAGTCGATTGATTGTGTCCTTAAAATCCTTGATGATGGCCATCCATGCTTCCTTGTACTCCTTAAACTCTCAGCAGCATTTGACACGATAGATGAGAAGACACTCACTGACAATCTACATCGCTGCATGGGGATCAGCAAGATTGTCCTGAGATAGTTCACATTGTACCTTGCAAATCGGCACCACTTTGTACAAATTGATTCCTCCAGATCACCAATTCTACCCATCAACTGTTGAGTCCTGCAAGGATCAATCTTCTCCCCTGTGATGTACAATATTTACATGGAACCTCTTTTGGACCCTGAGCACTCCACACAACATCCACATACAGAAATATGCAGATGACATGCAGCTCGACCTGAAGATATCCTCCATTGAAGACATCAACAGGATCAATGCCTGCCTCTCATTGATCCTGTTGTGAGTGTCCATTGCTCACCTGAAGCTACATCCCTCTAAGACAAAATGTCTACTGCTGATCAACAACACTGAACAGCCGGGCATCCACACTTGGCTTTCTGCTATAGACCTTGGAAGCTTCACACCCAAGCTGACCACCTTCTCCAAGTCCCTTGGTCCCTTGGATTGAACATCAACACACATCTCTCCTTAAAACAGTACATCGCAAGGAAAAAACAAACGGCTTTGTACCAACTTTCTACCCTGTGCAAAATCAAGCCATTTGTAGTGTTCTTGCAAGAGAATTTTATGGCATGCGAACCGAACTCCCGGTTGTTATGTTTGGAGTTCGGTTCGCGTGACACTGAGAGCCATTGGAGTTACTGTGGGGGACTGCCACAGCGGGCCCTGCTTCAATAAACTTAACGTTTATTTACTTACCCTTGCCTCCATCAGCTTTACATTGGCGACGAGGATCAGGGGACTCGCCACGGCAACTGCGAGAGAATCGTGGAGCTCGATCGGCAAGTGGTGATCAGCCAAAGCGACGGCCGCAGCGCCTCCTGAGCCCCCACTCACACGCCTCCCAAGGCCACAAGGCTGAGCGCAGCGGTGGTGCTGTGGGGGGAGCTGATTCCCCCGACAGCGCTGGGCAAGCAATATTGCCGTGCTCACCACCGGCCACCGAGCTGGGCTCCGCCCTCCCTTTACGCAACGGAGAGCGGTGGCGAAGGTCTACAAAGAGGTGAGGAGGGGCAGAGGGAGGCAACTACGGGTGGACGCACTGGCAGGGAGGTCCGTCAGCTTTGCACCATTCATCCCAGAAAATAATTTCAGATCTGCTGTTCACACCTTGGTCCTCTCCCTCTCGGATGGTGGCAATGCCCCTTTGGAAGGCCTTCACGCAACTACCCTGGCTCCTCTGAGATGTGTCCTGCATGCTGCAAATTTGAACACATTGCCCCAACAAGCATTAAACTGCACAAGCTCCCACTGCAAGCCTCCATCTTCTTCAAATCCTGCTGCATCATCTACACGGCGGTCACCCTGAAGTCCCACCCTAACTCACTGAGAAACACAACATCCCTGGAGGCCTATGCTCCACCAGAAGTATGGACATGTGGAGACTTCATCTCTGCCAGTGCAGGAAGGAATAAAACAGAAGATAGGCCTTCTCTGTCTACCTCCCAATCTTGAACCTCCTCCGCATCAACATCTGACTTGCCCCCTTGCTTCTACAGTTCACGAAGGAACTCAAGACACTCTTCTTCAAGGAAAGGCCCCTCCGTAATACCTAGGTCCAGACACCGTTCACACCTCACCCTTCCTGAAATCGGGTGATCTCCACAGTTTCCTGCGCAAGTTACTTGTAGATCCATTGCTGACAATGGCTTTCTTTCCCCTGCTGTTAGATCCCCACTCCATTGTTTCTCTGCTCCATATCCTTGTTCTTCCCCCTATGAGTGTAACACGCTCCATTGATTCCCTAAACTAGGTCTTTGCTCAATAAATATCCAAATAAAATAAAAAATAATAATAATGACAGTGTGCTTGCTTAAGCTTACCTGATGGTAATGTTGCCTATAGACTTCATCGCAAGTGAAATGTGGTTTATCCCGCAACAACAAACAGGCAGGGGTAAACCCAGTCAACATTTTAAATGGGTTTGTTCATTATCAACTTGTGTACTTGGATTATGTGTACATGGAATGCTGGTTATTTTGGATATGGCACCCCAGCTCATTGCTGGTTACGCAGCCCATATTATGTACATCGCTCGCATTACTCCACAAAGCAGCATACAAAACAGTCTGCCATATGATTCATTGCACTGTATGTTCTAAAGCGACAAAACACGTGTGTTTTTGCATACATTGCAGACTCATGAAAGCAGAAAGAGGACAGAAAGAAATGCAGATGGATGTGTTGTTAAATTGTCTGCATTTGTATTGTTTGAGTCCATTCGACTTTTGTACATGTAAGACGTCAGGTATTAGATTTGACCTTTCATCTCTAATGTGGTGTGCACACTAACGGCACACTTCTACAGTACTTGTAATATACTAGTGTGTGTTGTTCTGCATTAACCACTATTGCTGCATCTCCTCTATGAAGGAAGTCTGGGTACCGGTTGGGTTTAACATGCTGCAGGAAGGAGGACAGCATCACCTAGATGTCTCATTTTGGTGGATGGATCTATCCGTTGCAGAAATGTTCCCTTCTTGCAGCATTTTAGGCGTTATATACTTGTTTTCTGAAAAATGAAGATTCATTTTACATTCATCTATAGGACCGCTTTGATTTCTGTACATCTTGTTTGCTGCTAAAATTGTTTGAGAGAGGTTTCACCAAACAATGTTCCTTCGAGTATGAAAACAGCACCTAAATGATCTTCAAATCTTGCAATTTGCAACTCTTTCGTAGTTCCATTACTTGCTATAACACAAAATCCAATTTCAGGTAAATGTTCAACATTAAAGCAATGTTTTTCATAATACAAAGTTATGTTGGCCTTTTGGGCAAGCTTTGGATTTATTTTTGTGGGCTAATGTCCACCCTCATTATTGAAGGATACTAGTTGTGCCGGGTTCGCAGCCTCTGTGTTTGCAGAACACTGACAAAACCTTTTCAAGCAGCATTTCTTTTGCCGTTTGAAAAGATTTCGTCGCAGTACGCGTTGGTTCTAGCAACACTAGAACGCGCGTACTGCTTCATTAGTAAGGAGCAACAGGGTGCCATTTTGGGCCATCTTACTGTGTATTAATGAATAGGAAAACAATAAATATAAAAAAGGCCACCTTGGAAAAGGGAGAAGGGGCTACGTGGGGTCCCTTCCCCCTTTCCAGGGTTGCCATGAAAAAAAAAGAAGAGTGTACCCGGCACGCGAATGACGTTCGTGCATCCACGGGGTTACACTGGGGTATGGCTCGGAAACGAGCCAATCCATGTTTAGTGTTTCCCATGGATGCGGCATGCTAGGTACTAATGTGGGCTAATGCCCACCCTCGTTTTTGAAGGCAAGAAGCTACAGCAGGGCATTATTGCCAACAATAATGTCCCCCCAAGGAAGTTCTATAATGTTATTGGCACTAACAACGTCAGCAGTTAGAAAAAAGATAACAATGTCATTGTATTCTTGGATTTTAAACCAGATAGTAAATAGGTGTAGTTCTAAGCTCATGACTATATACGGCCTCTTTACAAGTCTGGCCATCCAGAAATAAGGGTGCCGGTAGCAACGTACCACCAGACTACGAGAATGCCTGCAGGGGCCAGTTCTCCCAGCAAGTCTGACCTGCCGGGAGCACCGGCCCCTGCAGGCATGGTTTCCATGGAAGCACTTGCACCGTTAGCAACGGTGCTAGTGCGTGTATGTCCCCATTCCCACTCCATGGGAATGAGGAGTTACAGTTCCCACCCCCTGACACCCTGGGCCACTGTGACTTGTAATATCCCGGTGGCACTGGGATATCAGGCGGAGGAAACAACAGGTTACCACCAACCTCGTAATGAGGCCATATTTCTTTTTTGGAATTGAAAATGTCTGCCATTACAGTTTGCAAATGATGATACTGCAAATGCTGGTAATGAACATTATTTCATGATTAAAGTCGGAACTAAAAAATGTGGGAAATGAAAGTTGAAGCTGACTTGTTTAGGAGTGGACACATAGACATTTTGGGCTTTCGGACTGTAATTTGGCAGTAACAATGAAATCACACTTGCAAAAGAATCCTCCCAGAATAAATGTGATTTTGTTATTTGCGAGCAGCCATTTTGTTTCTGTGTTTTCCATGCATTCACTTATTGGAAGACTTTACTTTTTGGCTGTAAAATCATTTGTAAGTCATTTGTCTTCTTTTCTATTTCTAAATATGTTGACAGAAATTGCCAGGGAAGCCACTTTCTGTTGTTGTACAGAAAGTTTTGTTCTATATATAACGAGATTGTTGCTGTTGAAGACAAAACTTTGGCATCAGGCCATTAAGGGGGGACAGCCCAAGCTCTGCAGGATCAGACCTTGTTTATCTGGGAAATGGCAGCAGTCATTGTAATCTAAACCCAGAGTTATTGTGCAGTTGCCTTTTAAACTCATACCTTTAGCACAGATCCTGGTCACCAAGCACAGGTGCCAGAGAACAGTGCAAAGGGAGAAGCATGGAGCAACGATGTGACTCTTTGAATTTCCAGGGACGTTCAGAACATGTTTAGTTCCCCATCATTCATTCATTGGTCGAATGGATAAGGGCTTGCATTGAAAAAAAACAGAGCTCTTAAAGAACATTGGCACAATTATTGTTCAAAACTACCAGTTACACCGTGAAGTAACCCATCAAACTGTCCCAAATTGTCCAACAAAACTAGCCCGCACTCATTCAAGCATTACCCTATCACTCTATAGGCAAGTCTGAAACGTTATGCAATAGCTACACTCCAGAAGCCTATTCATAATTCCTGAGTTCCTCCTATAGGTGGCCCTGATACCGGAAGAAGAAATGGCAAATAGACTGGCATTTACCAGCTAAGCCCATTAGCTCCTATTGATTATAGATTGAAAACAAGGTACGACTGGGAACCATAAGCGGACCTGGACATGTTTTCAAACTCACCCCATAATAAACCTTGTGAGCAAGCCCAACTGCTCTAAGCTGTTTCGTTGGTGTAGATACAAACTTATAACATTTGGCAAACATTGGTCTAAATAATTAATTTTGAAGCATATGTATCCCTTTAAGGGGATTCAAAAGTAGTTAAACTGACATACAACATTTGTAAGAGTGGGGAATACCATACTGGTAGCATTGAGACAAATGTTTAAATTCAAAGGCATGTGCGGTGTGAGGAGGGATGGAAAGAAGGGGCTGGGGTGCAGGGTGCAGGATGAGAGAGTAAGCGGAAACAGGAAATCACGGTACCCATAAAAAAGAGTCCCTTGTAGGCCAGACCACTGATGCTGAGCGCGCGTGATTGCTTATATTGCGGCTTTCGGGGCTCTCGAGTTCAATAGATCTACATGTAAGCCTTGCTGTCCGCATTTGAAACTGAGACATATCTGTGTGCACGCATGTGATGTAAATTGATATTGAAAAGGCGCATTCCTAAGCATATGTTGTTTTGTTCGTATGTCTTCAGTTTACCCGCACTCGAATGTAAATGTGCAAAGGTGATCTAGCTAATATGCCCTATTTCACGTGCTAGCATATATCAGAGTTAACAGTAGTTTACCGAGCATAACAGCGTGGTGATTTGCATTATTCATGAGTCACCATTCCCAGGCTGTAGTGTTTCTTCAATGAGCAATTCATCATTGACTAACCGTTCCACTGGGGACATGTCCCTGGGGACACAGGGCTCTGAACATGTGAAGGTGTCTGCGTGCCGATGTAGCATTCCTGGAAGCAAAGATATTTCCGAAGAGAGTCTTAACAATACTAAAGTGTTGTATCACCGGGCAGATGTGATTGCCTGCACTGGGGGTACCACATTGTGTTGCATTTGGCGACGATGTGGGAATGTCTTCATGCGAAGCAATCAGTCTGATGCAATGGATTGTTCTGAGCCATATACTCATTGCGCCAGCCTGCGACTATACACCCATCATATTTTACATAAAGGGTTTCAGTTTACACCTCACATACCATGAACCCTTCACAGAATGCAGAGATGAAAAGAAATCTTTGTGACTCATCTCCATAAAGTTGCTTGTAACTGGAATAAAAAAATGCACCTTGCATACTATGACATATAGTGAATCATTATAAATAGGCATGTATGTATTGTATTAATAGTTAATAGAGTTTTCTGTGCTACAGACCAGCATCCGTAGTATCAGAGTGCTGTACATGTCTGGACAACTTTAATACTTACTGGAAGAGCAGTAACATGGAAAAGATATGAAAATGAAAATTCACAATTAACTCCTGCTCCTCCTACTCACCTATCCCTATGCATTTTCCAATCACACCACAACGTCCTCCTTCCCTGTCCCTATTATACAACTCACATCTCAAAATTCCCACTACTTCTTCTCTCTTTCATCTAATTCCAATGAACAAAGCAGAGAAGTTATCTATACCTCCCCTAACACTTATCCACCGTGCCTCTCTTAGTCTAAGACTCAACTTCTCTACTGTTCCTTGCTGTATCAACTGAGCATTGCACTCTGGAATGCTTTATCTGTTACCAACAAAACACCCTTTATCACTGACTTCTTTCACACCAGCTCTCCTCCCCTACACCTTCTTATTATCACTGAAACTAGGATTTCTCCATCTGACACTGCCACTCTGGCAGCTTTACACGACTCCAAACTATCCTTCATTCACTCTCCTCGTCTGACTGGCAGAGGTGGAAGCGTTGGACGCCTACTTTCTCCCCACCTCAATGCCTCACAAATCTCCAATACCATGTCCTTTCCTACCTCTTTTGAATTCACCATCTCTACTATTGCTCAGCCTCACTCGGTTCACATCATCTCCATCTATCACCCTCCTGGTCTCCCTGGACCATTCTTTGATGAACTTAAGCAGCTTCTTGATTCTCTTTCCACTAAACATCACCTCATTCTCTTAGGTGACTTTCACCTTCCCTCTCCAACCACTCCTCAGAAATGTGAACTTCAGTCTTTCTTTGTGACCACAATCTCAATTCGATTCATATCCTACTTACCCACACCGGTGGTAACTCTTTGGATCTCATTAACATCTCCACCTCAATCTCAGCCACTAATGCTACTATCACACCATCCCTATCAGACCACTTTATTGTTTCCACACCATCTACTTGCTTCCCTCACCACTTGCCTCACCTACTATTAAAAGGAAATATAAACCTGCTGACATTCATTCCTTTCCCTCTGACCCACAGTTCTCACTCTCCTCCTTCACATCTGCTTCCTTTCCCACTAACATTGCCTGCTCCAGCTTCCCATACCTACTATATATCTCATCCTCAATCTCACTTCCCACAGTTCATTTTCACCCCCAAGTGTCAGGATCCTCAACCATTGGTAATCCCATTCATAGGCTCTTTCCACGCAGACATGTGTTGGATGCTGTGCAAATGGAGGCATACCCACTCATATGAGGACTTGCAACTCTACTTCTCTGCACTGAACTCTCTTAAGTTCACTCTTGATCGAGAGAAAAGGGTATTCTAACTCACCTTCATTGCCTGTCACTCCAACCATCCTTGCTGGCTACGGCAACCAACACTCAATCCTCCTAAATCTATGACTATCAACTCCACTCTAGCTGAATCAGTGGCGTTACACAAAATGTGGGGCCCCCCCTGCAAGCCATGCTGAGGGCCCCCTCCAACTCAGCTTAGATTATCACGCTTGCGCAATATGCACAAACGTGCTGCTGAAGGGGTATGCTGCACACTGAACTAGGAGAAAGTTCTAAATGGGCCTCATTACAGGTCTGGCAGTAACCCTGCAATGATACTGGCAGGTTGCCACCAGATCCCAAAAATAATTACCACCGCCTGACTTCCCGGTAGTACCGGGGTATTACAACCCCGGCGGCCGGGAAGTCAGGTGCCGGTAATTCTGTAAATCCCCATTCCCATAGAGTCACATAGGACTCTCTGGGAATGCGGAACAAGGAAGCACCAGCATCGTTAATAACGGTGGCGGTGCCTCCGTTACGGTCTGCTTACCGTGGCCGTTGTGCCCGGTAGGGTCAGACCTGCCGGGCACAGCAACTCTGGCAGGCAGATGCTTAGTGTGCAGTCCAGTAACATTGGCGCCTGTAGGTTTACAGGCACTGTTGTTACTGGGCCGTCACACTTGTAATGAGGCCCAATATGTGTTTTAATGAAACATTGGCTAAAAGCAAGAGTGTTTGCAATTTTTTTGTAGGGTAACACCAATCCAATACAAGGAAATCACCAACAATGCACAGGAACATTAATGCTATGCTATTAAAAATGCCATGCCACATTGAAAACATGTCCCACTGGCTGCTCAATGTAGACCAGTGAAGACACATAATAACATTACAGTAAAGCATTCCAGCCCACATTTCGACATACCTTGACTGGTTGCACCAAAATGTCAGTTGAAGCAATGACACTCATCAAGAAGAGAGCACACATTCAAGCCCGGGTCTCTGCGGCCTCTAACAACACGGCCAAGCTCTTTAAAATCTGCAAGGAACTGGTTAATCCTGTTGCGGTCTCTACCTCTCCTGTTCCCTCCCAGGCCCTCTGTATGGCTCTGGCCAAAACTCAGGACATCCCGTCCTCTATCTCCTCTTCCTCTCCCTCTTCCTCTCTCAGCCACCCTTTGCCCATCTCTACCTTTCCGCTCTTTCTCTCTGACAACACCTGACAAGGTTTCTAGACAAGTCAATTTAAGAAAGTGTCATCCAAACAGGTGCTCCCCTGCTCCTCCAGAACCATCAAGGACCATATTGACACCCTTGCTCCAGCCTTGGCCGATTTCTGTAATCACTCTTTTGCCACTGGAATGCTCCCCTCGCCCCTTAACCACTCCCTTGTGCATCCACTCCACAATAAGCTGTCTGCCGATCCTACCTGCCTGGCAAACTATCACCCAATCTCCATCAGCCTTTTCCTGGGAAAACTTTTGGAAAAGCTGCCCATCTCCCAGCTTACTCTCCACACTGAATCTGTTGGTTATCTCCATGACCATCAGTCTGGCTTAAGAGCTGCCAGAGCACAGAAACTGCTCTCCTGAACACACGTGAAGATCTGCTCTCTAACCTTGGTTCCAGCATTCCTTCTGTCCTAATCCTTCTTGATCTTTCCTCTACTTTCGACACAGTCAACCCCGCCATCCTGATCAATCGACTATGTGAGAACCTGGGCATCACGGATCAGGCCTAGGGGTGGCTGACCTCCTTGCTCTTGGGCTGCCCTACCCAGGTCCAACATGGTCCCTTTCTCTCTGCCACCTCTCTCTCTACCTGTGGCATTCACCAGGGCTGTATCCTCTCACCCTGGTTTTTCATCCTCTACTTGGCCCCTTTGGCCACCTGATCTCTATTTTCTCCTCTAACTTTCAGTATTATGCGGATGACACTCAGCTTTCCTTCAGGCTCCTCTCCTCCCTCGCTCATTCCTGACTGTCTATCCGCGATTCAGAATTGGTGCGCCTCCAACAATCTCTATCTTAATGCCAGTAAGACAGAGATCCTTCTCATTGGGACCCTGACCCGTGCTTTCCCTCTCTCACTCTGTCCACCCACCTTGGGGCCCATTCCTTTGCCTTCCTGCAAGGCAAACAACCTTGGTGTCATCTTTGACTCCAGTCTCTCTTTCTCTCCTCACATGTTGGACGTCGCCAAGAAGTCCCACTACCAGCGGCTCCTCCTCAAAGGGACACTTACCTTTCTCATTTTCACCCAGAAGCACGCTGTCTCCAGAGCCCTGTTTCTCTCTAGGCTGGACTACTGCAACCACCTCTTTCTTAATCTGCTTTGCTCTACTCTCCGCTCTCTGCAACTAATCCAGAACAGGACTGCAAGACTTATCCTTGGCCTCAAGCCCAGGGATTGTATCTCTCCATCCTGAAATCTCTTCACTGTCTCCCAGTGGCTGCAAGGATCAAGTTCAAGACCCTTTGCATTGTCCACAAGGTTTTTTGGGGTTGGGTCCAATACTACGTTCAACCCTCTCTTCAAAAATACCTTCCTTCTTGAGCCCTTACCCCAGCTACCTCAAACTCTCTAAAGGTTAAAAGCTTCTCCAGGCAGAGAGTGGTGGTAGATCTCTTTCATCTGCAGGTGCCTCCCTCTTGAATGACCTCCCTGCCCATCTCACACTTGAGCAGACCACCTGAATTTCCGTAAGCAGCTCAAAACGTTACTGTTATCCTCTGCTTTCTCTCTCTCCCTCCTCTGCTGACCTACCTGACCTACCTGTCTGCTGTACCGACTGGTTGCTTGGCTACCCTCATAGTCTCACTGAGTCCAGGCTCTTTCTTGATCAGTCACCCTTGCACTGCCTCCGGGCCTACCACACACTTAGGACCTGTAACTGTAACCCTACAGTCCCTTGGTCTCCTTGCACTACCCAGAGCCGCGTTGCACTTACTCAGAGCATTACTGCCCTGTTCTCTCCTCCCCTCTTCCTTGCACTTCCCCCCTCCCACCCATTCCCCTTGCATTTCTCGTTCTCGCACTTGCACTATCTGAATGACACAAGGCTTAGTAAAATTGTTTGTCTTGTCCTCCTTCTGTCTTCCCACCCTTATCTTGTCACGCCTAGAAACACTTGTGTACAGGTGTGTTATAAATGACTTATATCATATCATATTATATCATTTTATCACAGATGCCCAGAAAAATATACAATGCTGCAGTAAAAAACAGCTAGACTGGCAGTACCCAAATGGCAGTCTAGCCAGGTAATTACACTTAGCAGGACTGCTTTATCAGAAATGCGCAGTAAAAAAAAAGTCATACTAAACAGAGGAATGACTAGACTGACTGCACTAAAATGACTCTAGCCACTAATACCACATATCATGCCTGCTTAGCCTGGACATGGACAACCTTTATGATTTATCACACAATCATGCCCCCACACATCTGCTATCCCTCCCACCCCCTACCCCAACCTCCAAAATCAACTCCTTGGCCCATAATTACCTTCACGTCCCTCTTACTTGTCACAGAGCTTACCTATGAGGCTTCTTGCCTCATAGGTAAGTACTGGGATGATGAAGAGTGGGACTAGGAGTAATGAAGATTACAGGTAGCTGAGTCAGTCATTACCTCCATGCACCTCTACCTCATTCCAGTACTTGTGTATGAGGCAGAGTGCATCATACACAAATACTTCCTCATACAGAAGTACAGGGACGAGGAAGAATATGGCTAGGAGTAATGATGATTACCAATAAGTAATTAAGGCATTTAACACAATTAGTGGCCTATCACCATTGAGTTGACTGTGCTTCAGCCCCCCCCCCTCTGAAATTTTGGCCTATGTTGACTCAACCTGGCTGACCTTCAGAGCAGTTGCCGGACAGAACAGGAAACAGATGTTAAATGGCACCTGGGTTTCACAGTTAACAAGGGCCCAGCAATTACTAATGTAAAGCATTTCACTGTTAGTACCTGCATTCAAATATCACATGTTTTAGGCAATTTAAATTGTGATGTAGGTTTAGTCCTTGCATGCCAGGGAGTGATTGGAAGGGTAGATAGGGAACAGGAGACCGCTCATTCTCACAGCAGTCCATGAGTGGGTCTGCTTTCAGACGTAAAGGAGAGAGTTAACTGCTTGTAACTTTGAAGTTGCACTAGAATAATCTCATAAAAATGCATAAAGAAGTTAAATGTACCCACACAAATAAGTTTGCCACTGCCCCACCGCCCGTGAACTTAGCACCTCTCCCAACATTTGAAGTATCAGCCCCCTTGAAATGTAGGTTTTGTTGTGCCCCTGAACACAGGCACACACACCATTCACCATATACACACATGCACACCCAGCCATCCATAGATTTAAGTGAGCACCCTTTCACCATACAGGCACACCCAGGCAGTCACCTCTACATTTAAGTGTGCACACTTTCACCATAGAGGCACACACACCCAGGCACCCACCCATATATTTAAATGTGCACCCTTTCACCAAACACTCACACAGAAAGCCAACTAGACATTTAAGTGTGCACCCTTTCACCATGCAGGCACACTCATGCAGCCACCCTAAGTGTGCACCCTTTCACTGTATGCACAGGCACGCACACCCAGCCACCCATACATTTGTGTGCACCCTTTCACCATACACTCACACAGGCAGCAACCTACACATTTAAGTGTACAACCTTTCAAAATACACTCATACACACGTCATGGGGTTGAGGTGAGCCCGATTACTTCAAAAATAAATTGTTTCTTTTTGAAGTCACTTTGACTTCATAAAGAAATTGTTTCTGTTAAGGACTGAACCACAATGGAAATAATTTCTTATGAAGGCAGAGTAGCTCCAAAAATAAAATTTCTTTTTGAAGTCATAGGGCTCCCTCTGCCCCATGACATGGTGGCCTCCAGCCTGGGGTCTTCCATGTCATGGGGTGGGGGGAGCCCTCGGACTTCAAAAAGAAAGTTTCTTTTTGAAGACTCTGCCTTCCTAAAAAGAAAGTATTTCTGTTACAAAAATTAGGTGTTTGTGAATGCAGAGCAAATTAAAAAGAAAATATAAAAAAAGAAAAATTGAAAATAATATTTTTCATTTTTGTTTCTCCCCATCCCAGGACATGTGCTAGCGTGTCCCCCACACCACAGAGGCTGTGGGGGCCCCCGTTACACCAGTGAGCTGAATACTTTGCTGATCAAATTTCCAAAATTAAAGAGTCTCTCCCACCCTTCCTCATACTCCCTCCTCCTACATTCTACACTGCACCTGCTCCGCCATTATCCTCTGTCTCTATCTCCCACATTAGTCACGCTAATACAGAAGAAAGACTATCTCTACTAAGGAAGGCTAACTCCTCCTCTGCTCCATCAGACCCTCATGCTACTCAGCAAGTCAAGCGTATTGCCCCATAATTGGCCTCTCACCTCGCTGAACTCTTCAACCTGTCCTTCTACTCTGCTTGCTTTCCATCTATTTTCAAAAAGCCCACAATCATCCCTCTACTAAAAAAGCAAGGGGCTGACCTGAACATACCGGCCAGATTTCACCCTGTTTCTCTTCTTCTGCACTGCTGTAAAGTGCTCAAAAGTGTTGTGTTGAACCATCTTACCCATTTCTTAGACACCCACAACCTTTGATACCCCCTACAGGCAGATTTCTGATTGTGTCACTCTACGGAAACTGCTCTTGTGAATTTCTCAAACTTCATCAACTCTGCTAAAGTCTATAACCTATCCTCTATTCTAATTCTCCTTGACTTTTCCAATGCCTTTGGCACTGTCAATCACTATGATCTCCTTAAAATTGTCTTTCTTTTGGGATTTGTGATCAAGTCCTTGTCTGGATCGAATGCTACCTGACCAATTCTATGTCACATGGAGCAACAACACCTCTCAACTCAACCTTCTAACTGTTGGTGTTCCACAAGGCCCTGTCTTGGGTTTGCTCCTCTTTGAACTCTACACCTCTACTCTTGGGATACTAATCTCCTTTGGGTTCTCTTAACATCTCTTTGTGGATGACACCCACAACCTCTTTTCTTTTCCTAAACTCTCCTATGATCTCTCAATCATAATCTCCAACTGTCTCTCTGCCATTCATTATTGGATGGCTTTGCACTATCTGATGTTAACCTCTACTAAATCAGAGGTGCCCTTCTTCCCTGCCAAATACTGTCTCTCAACTCTTACTCTGCCTATCCAGTTCCCTCCTGACACTATCCCCTACTGTTCTGTAACTAGAAACCTCAGCATTATCTATCAGTCTCTCACACCATCTCTGGTTTGTTCTCCAAAACTGCAATGTCAGCTTGCCTCAACCTCCTAAATATTAGGAATCAGGCACCTCCTTCCTCTCAATATCGCCAAGCATTTCTTAACCTCTCTTTTCTTCTCTAAACTGGAGTACTGCGCCAACATCCTCTTTGGTCTCCCTGACTATGCTTTATGTCCTCTCAACAAGGACATTATCTTTGCTACCAGGACTCTCTTTGAACCCCCTCACTTCACAACTGCTTCCTTGTACCAGCGCCAGACTGGATGGCTGAAAATTCAAAACAGGGTCAGATTTACATTTCTTCTCCTGGTTCACAAATCTATCCAATATTCTATCCTCCTCTATCCACATCTACAAGCCTTGTCATAATCTCTGCTCAGCCTCCAACACTACCACTGTGGCCCCTCGCCCTCCCTCTGCTTTCTCTTTCCTCCACTCTTTCTCTCTTCTTGCTCCACTTGCATCGAATCCTCTTCCCTGGAAACAAAACTAAAAGCCTACCTCCTCACCTCTGAGTTACCCTCTTAACCTACCTCTGATCTGGCTTCTTGCCAATATTTTTTTCCCTTTCCCCTAACCTGCCTCTGTCACTCATTTTCTCTTCCTCAACTATAGCACTTCGTCGATAATGGTCACATTCCGGACACAGATGGCCGTATCCCCTACCTGCACTTACAAATGTCTAATGTTGGTTGTCCTTAATCTATGTGTTTCCACTTAAGTATTGTCCCGATGACTGTACCATTTACTACCCTCCCCTGATCAGAATGTCACTCAAACTCACCCATTGTAAGAGGTTCACTTCTTCCAATCAAATCTGATATCTCATCTACTGTGCATTCTTTTGTGATCAAAATAGCATTGTTGCTCTGTGTATAAAAATATATAACTACATAAATAAATACACAATTTAATTTCATTAGGGTATTAAAAAGGTTTGGGCACCAACATTTCCCTTCACTACCAATTGACAAATAGCAGTCTATGATATGGGATAGAGTAGGGCGAAGGAGTTTTCTCAGAATAGTGGGTAAGGTTGCAGCGTGAGAGTGGGATCATTGTATAGATTGGGTAGACCTTGTTGAAGTGGCATTGAACTTCAACAGTTGTTAGGTCATTGAGCAATCGAGCATGAGGTGAACTACTACTCCCCACCCACATAGTGTTTCCATGTTGAGATATGAAATGAAGGGGAGGTTAAATCCCCAAAATTACAATCCCGAATCTTTCCAATGATGCTGTGGGTTGGATCAGCAGCTAGAGTTGGTAGCCTGAGGGATGTCTGGTGTCTGTGGAGGAGATAGATATTTGCGCCAGGAGTTTGAGGGAAGAACATCCATTATAAACAATTCAAGGTCAGACGCAGTTTGTTATTTTTTTTATGGGGGTAGCATTCACATTTTCCCTAAATTGGTGCAAGTGACCACACATAGTGTGGTAGCCTGAAGGAATGTTTTACAGTTGGCTATGTATGGTAACACATGGAAAGCAATCGAATAGATGAAGGCCAGTTTTCCAATAGTACACTTCCGAATTTTACAGAGTGTTCATTCTTCACATGCCCACAATACATGGCAGAATTGTCATTGTAAAACACGTTAATGATGGTGCCCATACTGTATGCCAATACTGCCCCTGTAAAGCACATGTTCATGATGCGGTTTATAGAGACTTTTTCGACATTCACTATTTCGTCATACCAATATCTGGAACCAAAATTGCTGATTTCTTTTTTTTTTTTCGATTGGCTTTTTTTCTTTTGGGGGGGGGGCGATCCTCCCAACCCCCCTTTTTAAAAAATAAATAATCGTTTTTTTCCTAACTAAACAAAACTAAACCCTATAAAATAAAAAAAAAACAATACATTTGAGAAAAACAATTCGGCACTTTTGGTTCGACATTTTGGTATGTGGAAAATACAATTTTGACATATTAACTGGATACCTCATGATGCATGTCTCTACAATATATGCCAGCATTGCCAGATAAAATACTTTCATGCAGCCTATGCCGAACATATTTAGGTAGTGCCACTACAAAACACTGTCATGGTAATTTGCAAAAGATATGCCAGAAATGCCACTATAAATTCAATGTTCATGTACTTGTGTGTATACCATATGCAAGAATAGTCCTGTAAAATAGACCCATGCTGCATTTACCAGTATTGCCAAACTAAATCACATTCATGATGACTATCACAATGTAAACCTGCATTTCCACTGTAGAAATATTTCCATTTGACTGTGCCTAAATGTATGCAAATTTTGATACCGTAAATCACTTTCATGATGGTACCAACAATATGTCTAGAACTGCCCCATTCTGTATGGCTCATGAGGTGGGAAGAAAAGTCCTACTGAAGGGAGTGCAGGAATCACACATGACGCTTACCTATATCTTTATTACGTTCACAACAGCAACCACAGGCACCTGATGGCTCCAACCAAGCCAGCATGATGTGTGGGCAAGTTGGGAAGGTTTCGGGGTGAAATAGGGCTCACAGATGGTAAGAGAGCAATCCTAGGAATAAAGATGAAGGCAAAACATGAATGATGGATAAGACCAGGCAACTGTCATGCTCTTAGGAAATACACTACTTTTGACTGAGTGCGTGTCTTTTAGTCCTGTGGCTTCATAGCACTAAAGATATTTGGTGATTCGGATACACCATCTTGTGTAAGCATTGTCATAATATTTAAAGGTTAAAAGGCTTCTAAATCTTGCAATTTTCTTACCTGGGTCTTTTTGATGTCCTTGCCTGTACTATGCATTGTGTTTTCATTGATTAACTCGCATATGTGAGGCTTTATTGCAACTGTCTTTAGGTCGCCCTTTCCATGTGAGACAACTCCTGATGTCAAGCAACACTGTAATCCTAAAGCTATTCAGGAATAAACGCATACAACAGTATAGCTAGATCTATACTGTATGCGAGTAGCCAAACACAGTGCTTCTATGCTGTCCCTAAGGCGCCTAAACATGCTCATGTGTGAGTTGTTTCACACAGTGCAATTGAAACGTTTCACCTGACTTCACTGGAGGTTGAACACAGATAATTGCCATGCATGAACTACTCCAGAGATCTCTCGGTTAATCTCATGATTATCGGGTGTGAGAGGCCTGCAATTAAAGTTGTTTTGTAGTTGATTAATTATAGTATATCTATTATATTTATGTTACCGATAGGGCAGCGATTGACATCCTACAATAGATATATGGACATTCCAAGTCTTTTAAAATTAGAAACTAGCTCAGTTCAAGGGAGACTCTATTTGGATGATTATGAAATGTGGGACTGGCTAAGTGTGGAGAAGTCTTAAGAGCAGTGTTTGTGTTTTCCGATAGCCCACACTTTGAAGTCATGGAGTAAGCAGAGTTCCCAACTCAAAAGCAAGAGGTGCATGAGGAGATCACCCAACTCCATGCCCGGTACCAGAGCTTTTGGCTCTGCAAACTGCACTGTGAACACAGTTGGAGCTGGTTAGTGTTACGAGTTGTCATCAACAGCTCAGAACTGGACAAGCATGCTGCAAGGCGTTAATTTCGTACATCTTCCAAGTAGAGCTAAATCCGATAAATCAAAAGGAAACTGTGTGACTGAAAGCAAATTGTTGCTCACACTGAATTGTGTAGTTTATTCATCTGATATTCACAGCAGCTGTGGCAACAATGTGATTGTGGAAAGTAATTGCAAAGCTCTGATGGGTACAGATTCTGCTTTGGACTCTGGTAGTGTCTTACACACAGAACATGTTTGACTGCTCCAAGGTTCTTCATGCAAATTGTATTTGTAATTGTAATTGTAATTGTTAATTTGTAAAGCGCTTATACACAAGCAAATCGCTTCAAAGCCTGCACGGCGGGAAGGGAACAAGGGGATAACTCGTCATTCGTAGGCCTTGGAAATTGTGGATGATCTAACAGCAATAACTAGCATACTAGGCCCAAGCATTTCTACTAGTATAAGTGCGTGACAAAGAGTGGGGGGAGAAATAGGTGGGGGGAGAAATAGGTGGGGGGAGGCCTATGCATGCAGGCAACCACCACCTACGGAGGGGACATGACAGAAACATGCTAAGCCTACTACATACAAGGTCAGAGGAGGACATGACAGACAAACATGCTAAGGCTTGTACACACAAGGTCATGCAAGTGCGCAGACAGATGCGTGAGGGAGGGGAAGGGGGACAAGTGTGCCCAGTCCAGCAGGGGCCAGGATTAAGTGCAGAATAGGTGCCACTCTCATGGAATGTGTTCCAAGTGCAGTAACACAAGGCAGAGTGCAGAAGCCCGGAGGCAAGTGCAGGACTGGCGGTGGAGACTGGGACCTGTGAGGCTCTGGAGGTGCACCAGGAGACCAGTTAGTTGACTGAACAGTTTGGGGACGAGAATGAAGGAGGCAAGCAGGAGAGAAGAGAAGGAGGTTAGCAAGGGAGAGGGAGAGAGAAAAAGGAAGAGACGAGGAATGTCTTGAGGAGTTTCCGGAATTTACAGAGGTCCGGCTCAAGACGGAGAGAAGCAAGTAGGCTGTTACAGAGGGAGGCACCTGCAGATGATAAGGATCTACACCCAAATCTCTGTTGGGAAAAATGGCTCACCAAAATGGAGTTGGAGGAGGCTGAGCGTAGGGCTCTGGAAGGAGAGTATTTAGGAAGAGAGCGTTGAAGATAGTAAGGGACCAGGCCCCAGAAAGCCTTGTGGACTATGCAGAGGGACTTGATATTGATCCTTGCAGAAACGGGGAACCAGTGGAGGGATTTCAGTGCCAGAGAGATGAAGTCCCTGGGCTTGAGGCCAAGGATAAGTCTTGTGGTTCTGTCTAGATAAGTTGAAGAGGTCGAAGAGTAGAGGGTAGGAAGATTGAGAAAGAGACTGTTGCAGTAATCCAGTCTGGAGAGAACCTGGGCTCTGGAGACAGTAAGCCTCTCGGGAAAGGTGAGAAAAGGTAGAATACCTCTGAGGAGGTGCAACTGGTAGTGGGACTTTTTGGACATGTCAGAGATGTGAGAAGAGAAGGAAAGAGTAGAGTTGAAAATGACCCCCATGTGTTTGCCTCACTAGTGGGTGTGGGTGCAGGAATGAGTGAGGAGGAGGAAGAGGCAATACAGACACAATCATTGCAAGATGAAAGCACACATAATTAGATTTTTATAAACACAGACACAATCAATGCAGGATGAAAGCGCACTTAAATACGATTTTTTAGACACAGGTATTGTACCAGAGCAGTAGTGATGGCAGTGTGGAGAGGGCTCAGGAAATATAAGGAGTCAATCTCGAGCGTAGGTCATGAAGTACAAGGGGACATATGGCAGCAGAGATAGGGCAATGTGAATGCCAGATAGGCAGAAGGTAGAGTCACTTAGAGTTGAGGTAGGCAAGAGAGCAAAAGTCAGTACTCATGTGATGACGGGAGGGATGCCACAGTCCAGTGGTGCACAGGAAAAGAACTAGGCATGAAACATGTTTTTGCCAATAGTTATAAAAGGGCCTGCATGCCCAGCCAGGCCCGGACAGGCACAGACAGGGCCTTAAAAGTGTGCCTTTGATGCTGGTGCCAGCTCCTGCCTTCCGGTGCACCCCATAGGGTGAAAAAGGATTTCAGTGACCACTCACATCGGCCAGGTCACAGCCATGGACAGAGATCCCACGGGGGAGCGGCCATCTTGTAGAGTGACACAAGAAAGGGGACGCAGGCAGAAACTCTCAGCAAAGTACTTTTTTGGCAACAGTACAAGCAGGATGAATAATCTGCTGGAAGCGGTTATACTGTTGAGCAATTAATTCATGAAATGGTCAAATTTTGCAGACTTTATGCACAGGCATTACAAATTAATGCAAGAAGCACATTAGATATTCTGAAATTCAGTGCTTCTTGTAATAATGAAGGAGAAATGCTTCTGGCATCTTTTGCATGGGCCCGATGGCCTTACCTTCTGATTGATCCAGTCAAGATAAGGGGAGGAGGCAGGGGGCCAGGATGGAGCATACTGCTCAGCTGCTTTTGACGTGTGAATGAGGGAGGGACAAACCTCCCGGGCCTAGAAGTGGTTCCTTCAATGCTGGTGCCGGCTCCTGCCTCCCGGTGAACCCGATAGGGTGAAAATGGATTTCAGTGGCCAAACACAGGGGCCAGGTCACAGCCATAAGCAGAGATCCACCAGGGTGTGGCAGAGCAGCCATCTTGGAGAGTGGCACAACAAAGGGGATGCAAGCAGAAACTCTCAGCAAAGTACTTTTTTTGTCAACAGTACCAGCAGGATGAATAATCTGTTGGAAGCGGTTATATTGTTGAGCAATTAATTCATGAAATGTTCTAAGTTCGCACACTGTATGCGCATGCATTAAAAATTAATACAAGAAACACATTGGATATTCTGAAATACAGCGCTTCATATAATAATGTAGGAGAAATGCTTCTGGTGTCTTTTGCATGGGGCTGATGGCCTTACCTTCTGAATGATCAAGTTGAGAGGAGGGGAGGAGGCAGGGGGCCAGGATGGAGCACACTGCTTAGCTGCTTTTGCCGTGTGAATCCGTGTGAGAAAGGCATTAGAAGCTTATTTGAAGTTGTTTAGTTTGTATATAGTGTGACACCTTCTCCTGCTTTACAGAATGTAGCCCAAACATAGCATACGTGGGAGAACTGAGCAATAAAGCCCATCATGCTGATCTACTGTCGTCATATCTAGCTCGGACCTTGTGCCACCCTTCCCTAACTTTTTTTAAAGTCTAATCTGTGTAAGCGATATTCAATCAACACTACAGCTAAGTCAATGCCTAGTCTGGGATGCTGAGGAAAACCCTTATTGATGTATTTTTATATCCAGTTCAGTACTCTGGATGACAACCCTTGTATAACACCCCCCTCTTAGAATCCCCCTGACCCCACTGAGCCAAGAAGTAGGTTTGTTTTTCAAATTAAAAGGTTTATTTGAAAATTTAAACTATATATATATATATATATATATATATATATATATATATATATATATATATATATATCACACTTCTATAAATAAATTGATAATGGATATTACACTTGTGAATATGAGCAGTAGTCAGCAAGAGGTAACTTATGAATAGGAACAGAAGAATAAGGTGGGAAAGAATGCTTTATATGGTTCAAGGAAACGCAAGGTGGAATAAAATGCAGTACAGAAATACCTTGGTATGATTTTAGCAAAAGGTAATATGATCACTTTTTCTTTTGACAATTCACTCCCCCCTATGCAATACAAGAAATGGAAGGAGAGCACACAGTCTTCAAGAATCCCAACAAATCACACTTTATAATGCAATACACAGTTCCAGTTCCGCCAGCAAACTTAGAGAAAACAGGGATGAGTTTTAAACACAGGCAAATTACTTTAATGTGGTTTGCAAGGAAGTGAAAAGGTGCTAAAATTGCTTTTAATTCCCTCTAGAGGTTCAGGGTAGGTGATGGCTACTTTATATTAGTTCAGGCTCACTTTAACAATACTCTATGAATGATTAGCAGATTGCAAACGATTTTTAGCAAAGAGAAGCAAAAAGCTGCTGATTTCCACAGATGAAGAAATTGGGCCAAATCGCAAATCGTGGTAAATTTCGCGAGTGCGTGTCTCGAGATTATGGAAAAAGTATAGGGAGTAGGAAGTCGGTTCTAGGTTTTTTGGAAAGCCTAGATTCTAAGCTTTCAGATGAAAGTTAAATCGCGTTCCTAGCACAAACGGTTCCGGGGATACGCATGATTTAATAAAGGTAGATTTTCGGATTTAAAGTAAAACTCAAAATGACAGGTGACAGCTTGCAGCTGCAGAATTGACAGGTGACAGTTGTGCAGCTTTAAAAATGACAGATGACACGATTTCTAGGAGGCTGTTCTAATTAGGTTAAAATAGCACCCGTGGAAGCCCCGGCAAGTCCTGCTTAACCGCGGTATCCTGCTCCTGTTCCTCTGGACGTGTGCAATTGTATAACGTACGAGGATTGAACTACCTATCCCACAAGGCTTTGTTGGTGAGGTGTGGCTATATAATAGGGCACGCGCGCACCGCGCACGCGTACCCGTGGAAGCCCCGGCAAGTCCCGCTTAACCGCGCTATCCTGCTCCTGCTCCTCCGGACGTGTGGAATTGTATAACGTACAAGGATTGAACTACCTATTGTAACGCTCACCTGATTCCCGTAGAGGCGCCGGTCTTGACTGGGCGTATACCGTATCTTCAAAGGTGATGTGTAACACAAGGCAGGCTCTTTGGGCTGGACCTCTGTGCACTGTATGTCTGACTCGAAGGGTAAGGTGTCTGCAGATAGAAAATATGGGATTAATGAACTGGGTTATTGAATGTCTCTCTCTTCTTCCCTTTCTCTTCTCCTGTAGAACCCCAAAGGTTAACGCGCTCACCTTAGGTAAGTGAACGCCGTGCTCTCCATCTGCTTCGGGGCAGGGTGCTGTAACCAGTTTCTTCACTGGATAAGGAGAGCAGGCCTCTTGACTTCAGAGGACTGCTGTCCGTCGTTTACTACACGAACGGTAAGTTTCGAGTAATTCTAATGTCTTTAAAAGTCTTTAGTAATGATGTCTCTTGTTTTGCAGGGTTCCGGCGATGGCGGATGACGGGCTGAAGTGAGTTGAAGATGGAGCCCGTGTGATGAATAGAAGCGCCTGGAAGCACGTAAGTAAGCGCTTGTTGCCTGCTTCACGATGCGCTCTAACTGTCTTTTTATTTTGCAGGTACAAGTTCGGAGCGGCTGCAGGGTGCCGGAATACCCACTGGGTTAGATGTGGAAAGGAGTAATGGCAAGTGAGTATTAAAGTTCCCCAATGTCTTTAAACGCACCTTGTTTTGTCTTTCAGATGCGGGATGCAGCGCCGAAGGCCTCCGGAGCGTGCGAAGAGTTGGTAAGCTTTTGTCTTTCAGATGCCGGAATGCAGTGCGAAGACCTCCGGAGCGCACGAAGAGTAGGTAAGCCTTTGTCTTTCAGATGCCGGAATGCAGCGCGAGGCGTTGGTGACAGCCGATGGGCCAGGTAAGTGAAGCGCTGTCACTGAAGACCGTAATGCTAACCTGTTCTTTCTTGGCTTTATAGGTGTTGCTGAAGACTGGATTCAGGATGGTAAACCTTTTTCCTTAGGCCCAGGATCAGATGCAGAAGACACGATGAGCGTTCTGCTGCAGAGGATGCAGAATAACGCAAAGCAAGATTCATCGATCGGGTGTGGTTTAAATAGCCTCCTGTAGTGCTTAGGTGTCTCCTTCCACAGCCACGCCTAGGTAAGAAAAGAGTTCCTGCTTTCCAGAAGAGTTCCAGTGTTCTGAACCTAGGGAGTGGCTCCTGCCCCACCCAACAGGAAAAGTAGTTCCAAACAGAAGAGGATCAGAGGCTCAACTGGCAGACAAGTAAGCAGCATGGTCTGCTGCAGGTAAATCCACCCAAGCATTATGAGCCCGGCGCTTCCAGCGCTGGGACTGGGCATATTTATGAGCCTGGTGCCACTGGCGCCAGGACTGGGTCCAAAAGGTCCCAATTGGGACTGGTTGGCACTCGGAACCTGGGTTATGGATCTGCTTCCAAGGGAGTTGGGAAAACCCTGACCTTTTGGAAGCAGAGATCATGACAGTACCCCCCCTCAAGGCCCCTCCCAAACCGGGCTTCTCCGGGGGTTTTGGCTTGTCAGGAAATGTTCGGTGAAATCTTTTGATTAGGCGAGGAGCGTGGACATATTCAACAGGTTCCTGCCATGATCTCTGCTTCCAAAAGGTCGGGGTTTTCCCAACTCCCTTGGAAGCAGATCCATAACCCAGGTTCCGAGGGCCAACCAGTCCCAATTGGGACCTTTTGGACCCAGTCCTGGCGCCAGATACTCACGTGCCATTACTCCTTTCCACATCAACCCCAGTGGGTATTCCGGCACCCTGCAGCCGCTCCGAACTCGTACCTGCAAAATAAAAGACAGTTAGAGCGCATCGTGAAGCAGGCAACAAGCGCTTACTTACGTGCTTCCAAGCGCTTCTATTCATCATACGGACTCCATCTTCAACTCACTTCAGCCCGTCACCCGCCATCGCCGGAACCTGCAAAACAAGAGACATCATTGCTAAAGACTTTAAAGGCAATAGAATTACTCGAAACTTACCGTTCGTGCAGTAAACGACGGACAGCAGTCCTCTGAAGTCAAGAGGCCTGCGCTACCGATCCAGTGAAGAAACTGGTTACAGCACCCTGCCCCGAGGCAGATGGAGAGCTCGGCATTCACTTACCTAAGGTGAGAGCGTTTACCTTTGGGGGTCTACAGGAGAGCAAAAAAGGGAAGAGATAGGGACACCCCAATAACCCCAGTTCATTAATCCCATATTTTCTGTCTGCAGACATCTTACTCTTGAAGTCAGGCATACAGTGCACAGAGGTCCAGCCCAAAGAGCCAACCGGGTGCTACACATCACCTTTGAAGATACGGTAGTCGCCCAGTCAAGACCGGCGCCTCTGTGAGAATCAGGTGAGCGTTACAGAACGCAAAGCCTACCGCAAAACTGTCGCCCAGGCGCTATGGAAACCTCGGATACTGACCATCTAGCCCGGTTACTTGGGGAACTAAGGGCAGAAGTGCATGCAGCTCGTCAGGAAAGGAATGCTCTAAGAAGGGAACTAATTATTTCCAAGGAGAGAACAGACGGTCTTGCTAGACAATTGCTACAGTCACAAGCCGGACAAACCCAGTTACCCGCATCAGGGGCAAATCTTCCTTCAACATCCTCTATCCAGTGCAGATCAACCTAGCTGGGAATGTACCTCTGGCTCCGCCCGAACGATTTTCTGGTGACCCAAAGAGGTTTGCAGTATTTATCAATCAGTGCCGGTTGCACTTCTTATGCCGGCCAGCAGCCTTTCCAACTGAACAAGCTAAAGTAGCTTTTGTACTTTCGTACCTTAGTGGCAATGCGGCAGACTGGTCGATCCCTCTAGTTAATCAAGATGATCCGGTTCTCCATGATTTTCAAGCCTTTCAGCTTAGTATGGAAAAACTGTTTGCAAGACATTCACAGGGGCAGGCCTTGGACAATGAGCTTCTTTCGTTGCGACAGGGTAATCAAGACCTTTTGGCTTATATTGCATCTTTCAATAGACTAATAGTGGAAACTCAATGGCCTGAGGACAAAAGGATTACGCTGTTTTACAGAGGTCTACGTGGAGAGCTCAAAGACGTTTTAGCCCAAGTAGTGAATCCCCCACAAGACTGTTCGGATTATATAGACTTGGCCGTTCAAATAGATCATAGACTGCAGAACAGGAAGGCCGACCGTTCCAAGTTTGATGCTCGAGTATTTTCCAAACCGCCAACTCCTTCCAAAGGAGTAGACTCCGGGGAACCCATGCAAATCGGGGGTCTGAAAGGTCCTCTAATACAAAAGGAGCGGGAAAGGAGAAAACAGTTGCAATTATGCCTATATTGCGGAAACTCAGGGCACTTTCTTCGAGACTGTCCGGTGAAACCTGCCAAGAAGGCAGTAGCAGCTGCAGTTACCAAAGTTACAAACTCTGAGCAGGGAAACGACCTCGCCCAACAAGAATAGAGGTCCTCTTGCCGAGCGTGAAAACCAGTTCCGTGACCTCGCATTTCGTGATACCTATGGTCCTCATTAGCCCTGATAATCCGGATCGATTACATGCAATTGAAGCTTACGTCGACAGCGGTGCCATCGGCAATTATGTGGATCATGAAATGGTTTTGAGGATGAATCTAACTTTTTGTCCCAAGGCTGTAAAGGACGTCATTACTACAGTGGATGGTACGGAGATAGCCTCCGGGCCAGTAACGCATACCACTCAAGAGGTGACGCTAGTAAGTCAAGATGGACACCATGAGAAGATCGTGTTCGATGTGATCAAGGCCCCTCAGTTTCAGATTATTCTAGGAATACCTTGGTTAGAGAAACACAATCCTCTGATCGATTGGCGAGCAAGAACAGTCCAGTTTCCAGAATGTGTCTCTACTTGTCACCCTCCACCTGGTGTTGCACTGGCAGCAATTTCTTCAGAGACTCCCCAGTTACCTCCCGAATACCTTGAATACCAAGATGTTTTCCGGAAGGATCAGGCTAACACTCTACCTCTTCATAGGTCTTATGACTGCCAGATAGACCTGATACCTGGATCTACTCCTCCTTGTAGTAGAATTTATGCCCTCACCGAGCCTGAGAACCTTCACCTTCGACAATACCTGGATCAATACCTGGCGAATGGGTTTATTCGTCCTTCCAAGTCCCCTGCTTCTTCAGCTTTGTTCTTCGTTCCAAAAAAGGAAGGAGACCTTAGAACTTGTATCGATTATCGCTCCCTGAACCAAATCACCGTTAAGAATAGATATCCGTTACCTTTGATCCCTGAACTCCTGGACCAAGTCAGAAAAGCATGCATATATACAAAGCTGGATCTTAGAGGAGCTTACATCTTGGTACGAGTAAAAGAGGGCGATGAATGGAAGACTGCCTTCCGCACCAAGTATGGGCTATTTGAATATCAGGTCATGCCCTTCGGACTTTGCAATGCCCCGGCCGCCTTTCAATATTTTATGAACGATGTCCTCAGTGAGCTCATAGATGTGTGTGTTGTTGTTTACATTGACGACATCCTCGTTTATTCTTCATCGGAATCTGAACATCGGAAACACGTGAAAATGGTCCTCGAAAGATTGCGTCAACACAAACTTTTCGCTAAGTTGGAAAAATGTGTTTTCAACGTGACTGAAGTTGAATTCTTGGGATTCATATTATCACCTGGCGGAGTACGTATGGATCCAAAGAAGGTCGATGCAGTTCTCAAATGGCCATCACCATCCTCCGTAAAAGGTGTGCAAAGCATGTTAGGCTTCGCTAACTTTTACCGCAGGTTTATCCCCGAATTCTCTCGAATAGTCCAGCCCATCACTGCCTTGTTAAAGAAAAACAAACGTTTTGAATGGTCTACCGAGGCGGAACAAGCTTTCCAGGATTTGAAGACTAAATTTATCTCTGCACCAATCTTAAAACACCCTCGCCCCGAACTCCCCTACATCGTGGAAACTGATGCTTCAAGCCTTGCCATGGGGGCAGTTCTATCACAAAAGGACCCGGTAACCAATCAGTTGCATCCCGTGGCATTTTGGTCCCGCAAATTCTCGCCTCCTGAAATCAATTACACGATTACTGACAAGGAACTTCTGGCTATCAAGTCTGCCTTTAAGGCTTGGCGGCATTATCTGCTGGGGGCCCGACACACCGTTACTGTGATTACGGATCACCAAAACCTGCAATATTTGAAAACCGCAAAAGCCCAATCCTCTGGACAACTCTGTTGGGCATTATTCTTTGCCGAGTTTGACTTCATAATTACCTATCGACCTGGTACAAAGAATGGTAAAGCTGATGCCCTTTCTCGGATGGGAGTGGAAGAACACTTGATCAACCCTAAACCTGTACCAATCATTCCCGAACAAAGAATTCTGGGTGTAATCGCCACAGAATCCATAGAGGAAGTTAAGGATAAAGCCAGGCAACTTGTAACTCCAGCAGACATACAGAATTGGCATCTGCAGGGAAAGGACTTTGCAGTAAAGGACAACTTATTGTATTTCCAAGAACGATTATACCTACCCAGCACAGATTTACAGAAAAAAGTAATCTCCTGTTATCACGATTCTTTAATGGAAGGTCATCCCGGTATGGCCAAGACCTCAGAAAAGATCAAGCGCTACTTCTGGTGGCCGTCTTGGAAAAAAGATATTAGAGACTTTATAATGTCTTGTGGAGTATGCGCCCAAAACAAGAGTCAAAAGGAAAGACCAGCAGGCCTCTTACGCCCTATTGACATCCCACCTCGCCCTTGGCATACGCTTTCTATGGACTTCATCACCGATCTACCTCCATGCTCCGGATACAATACGATTCTAGTAATCGTGGACTTATTCTCCAAGATGGCGCATTTCATTCCGCTCAAAGGCTTGCCAACAGCAGCAACTCTGGCCCGAGAATTTCTCGAAAACATCGTCCGACTACACGGTTTTCCTTCGGTTCTAATTTCGGATCGAGGTAGTCAATTTATTTCTCATTTTTGGCGAAGTTGCTGTCGGTCGGCTCAAATTGATGTGAGACTATCGACCAGTCACCACCCTCAGACCGACGGACAAACCGAGAGGACCAATCAAACTCTGGAACAGTATTTACGCTGCATGCTGCAACAAAATGAAAAAACTTGGAAAGACATCCTTTGGATAGCCGAATATGCCTACAATAACTCTGTCCATTCGGGAACTGGGAAAACACCGTTTTTTCTTTTGTACGGCAGTCACCCTCGAACCTCGGAGTTGGATCCCCTCCAAGATCTTGAAACACCAGCAGTAGACTACCTGCATTCTACAATCACCCAAGCCTTTAAGGAAGCTGTTTCTCACCTTCAAAGGGCTAAAGAACAATACAAGAAAGGAGCAGATCAACATCGGAAGGAAGCCCCTCAATATCAAGTAGGGGACCAAGTCTGGTTATCCACCAAATATCTACCTCTAAAAGGGCCACGCACATTCAACCCAAGATACCTTGGTCCCTATTCCATCACTACCATAATAAACCCAGTAGCGGTCAAGTTGGACTTGCCCCCTCACATGAAGATACATCCGGTCTTCCATGTCTCTCTATTAAAACCCGTGCAACCTCAAACCTGACTAACTAAATCTCCAAAACCCATCCTAGTTGATGGAGAACTCGAGTTTGAAGTCAAAAGCATTCTGGACTCCAAGATCTCCAAATCTAAACTATTTTACCTAATTGACTGGAAAGGCTACGGCCCCCAAGAGAGATCCTGGGAACCTGCTGAATATGTCCACGCTCCTCGCCTAATCAAAAGATTTCACCGAACATTTCCTGACAAGCCAAAACCCCCGGAGAAGCCCGGTTTGGGAGGGGCCTTGAGGGGAGGTACTGTCATGATCTCTGCTTCCAAAAGGTCAGGGTTTTCCCAACTCCCTTGGAAGCAGATCCATAACCCAGGTTCCGAGGGCCAACCAGTCCCAATTGGGACCTTTTGGACCCAGTCCTGGCGCCAGTGGCACCAGGCTCATAAATGTGCCCAGTCCCAGCGCTGGAAGCGCCGGGCTCATGATGCTTGGGTGGACTTACCTGCAGCAGACCATGCTGCTTACTTGCCTGCCAGCTGAGCCTCTGATCCTCTTCTGTTTGGAACTACTTTTCCTGTTGGGTGGGGCAGGAGCCACTCTCTAGATTCAGAACACTGGAACTCTTCTGGAAAGCAGGAACTCTTTTGTTACCTAGGCGTCGCTGTGGAAGGAGACACCTAAGCACTACAGGAGGCTATTTAAACCACACCCGGTGGATGAATCTTGCTTTGCGTTATTCTGCATCCTCTGCAGCAGAACGCTCATCGTGTCTTCTGCATCGGATCCTGGGCCTAAGGAAAAAGGCTTACCATCCTGAATCCAGTCTTCAGCAACACCTATAAAGACAAGAAAGAACAGGTTAGCATTCCGGCATCTGAAAGACAAAAGCTTACCGACTCTTCGCACGCTCCGGAGGCCTTCGGCGCTGCATCCTGCATCTGAAAGACAAAACAAGGTGCGTTTAAAGACATTGGGGAACTTTGATACTCACGTGCCATTACTCCTTTCCACATCAACCCCAGTGGGTATTCCGGCACCCTGCAGCCGCTCCGAACTCGTACCTGCAAAATAAAAGACAGTTAGAGCGCATCGTGAAGCAGGCAACACGCGCTTACTTACGTGCTTCCAAGCGCTTCTATTCATCATACGGACTCCATCTTCAACTCACTTCAGCCCGTCATCCGCCATCGCCGGAACCTGCAAAACAAGAGACATCATTGCTAAAGACTTTAAAGACAATAGAATTACTCGAAACTTACCGTTCGTGCAGTAAACGACGGACAGCAGTCCTCTGAAGTCAAGAGGCCTGCGCTACCGATCCAGTGAAGAAACTGGTTACAGCACCCTGCCCCGAGGCAGATGGAGAGCTCGGCATTCACTTACCTAAGGTGAGAGTGTTAACCTTTGGGGGTCTACAGGAGAGCAAAAAAGGGAAGAGATAGGGACACCCCAATAACCCCAGTTCATTAATCCCATATTTTCTGTCTGCAGACATCTTACTCTTGAAGTCAGGCATACAGTGCACAGAGGTCCAGCCCAAAGAGCCAACCGGGTGCTACACATCACCTTTGAAGATACGGTAGTCGCCCAGTCACGACCGGCGCCTCTGCGAGACTCAGGTGAGCGTTACAGTTCCCAGGATCTCTCTTGGGGGCCGTAGCCTTTCCAGTCAATTAGGTAAAATAGTTTAGATTTGGAGATCTTGGAGTCCAGAATGCTTTTGACTTCAAACTCGAGTTCTCCATCAACTAGGATAGGTTTTGGAGATTTAGTTAGTCGGGTTTGAGGTTGCACGGGTTTTAATAGAGAGACGTGGAAAACCGGATGTATCTTCATGTGCGGGGGCAAGTCCAACTTGACCGCTACTGGGTTTACTATGGTAGTGATGGAATAGGGACCAAGGTATCTTGGGTTGAATGTGCATGGCCCTTTTAGAGGTAGATATTTGGTGGATAACCAGACTTGATCCCCTACTTGATATTGAGGGGCTTCCTTCCGATGTTGATCTGCTCCTTTCTTGTATTGTTCTTTAGCCCTTTGAAGGTGAGAAACAGCTTCCTTAAAGGCTTGGGTGATTGTAGAATGCAGGTAGTCTACTGCTGGTGTTTCAAGATCTTGGAGGGGATCCAACTCCGAGGTTCGAGGGTGACTGCCGTATAAAAGAAAAAACGGGGTTTTCCCAGTTCCCGAATGGACAGAGTTATGGTAGGCATATTCGGCTATCCAAAGGATGTCTTTCCAAGTTTTTTCAGTTTGTTGCAGCATGCAGCGTAAATACTGTTCCAGAGTTTGATTGGTCCTCTCGGTTTGTCCGTCGGTCTGAGGGTGGAGACTGGTCGATAGTCTCACATCAATTTGAGCCGACCGACAGCAACTTCGCCAAAAATGGGAAATAAATTGACTACCTCGATCCGATATTAGAACCGAAGGAAAACCGTGCAGTCGGACGATGTTTTCAAGAAATTCTCGGGCCAGAGTTGCTGCTGTTGGCAAGCCTTTGAGCGGAATGAAATGCGCCATCTTGGAGAATAAGTCCACGATTACTAGAATCGTATTGTATCCGGAGCATGGAGGTAGATCGGTGATGAAGTCCATAGAAAGCGTATGCCAAGGGCGAGGTGGGATGTCAATAGGGCGTAAGAGGCCTGCTGGTCTTTCCTTTTGACTCTTGTTTTGGGCGCATACTCCACAGGACATTATAAAGTCTCTGATATCTTTTTTCCAAGACGGCCACCAGAAGTAGCGCTTGATCTTTTCTGAGGTCTTTGCCATACCGGGATGTCCTTCCATTAAAGAATCGTGATAACAAGAGATTACTTTTTTCTGTAAATCTGTGCTGGGCAGGTATAATCGTTCTTGGAAATACAATAAGTTGTCCTTTACTGCAAAGTCCTTTCCCTGCAAATGCCAATTCTGTATGTCTGCTGGAGTTACAAGTTGCCTGGCTTTATCCTTAACTTCCTCTATGGATTGTGTGGCGATTACACCCAGAATTCTTTGTTCGGGAATGATTGGTACAGGTTTAGGGTTGATCAAGTGTTCTTCCACTCCCATCCGAGAAAGGGCATCAGCTTTACCGTTTTTTGTACCAGGTCGATAGGTAATTATGAAGTCAAACTCGGCAAAGAATAATGCCCAACGGAGTTGTCTAGAGGATTGGGCTTTTGCGGTTTTCAAATATTGCAGGTTTCGGTGATCCGTAATCACAGTAACGGTGTGTCGGGCCCCCAGCAGATAATGCCGCCAAGCCTTAAAAGCAGACTTGATAGCCAGAAATTCCTTGTCAGTAATCATGTAATTGATTTCAGGAGGCGAGAATTTGCGGACCAAAATGCCACGGGATGCAACTGATTGGTTACCGGGTCCTTTTGTGATAGAACTGCCCCCATGGCAAGGCTTGAAGCATCAGTTTCCACGATGTAGGGGAGTTCGGGGCGAGGGTGTTTTAAGATTGGTGCAGAGATAAATTTAGTCTTCAAATCCTGGAAAGCTTGTTCCGCCTCGGTAGACCATTCAAAACGTTTGTTTTTCTTTAAGAAGGCAGTGATGGGCTGGACTATTCGAGAAAATTCGGGGATAAACCTGCGGTAAAAGTTAGCGAAGCCTAACATGCTTTGCACACCTTTTACGGAGGATGGTGATGGCCATTTAAGAACTGCATCGACCTTCTTTGAATCCATACGCACTCCGCTAGGTGATAATATGAATCCCAAGAATTCAACTTCAGTCACGTTGAAAACACATTTTTCCAACTTAGCGAAAAGTTTGTGTTGACGCAATCTTTCGAGGACCATTTTCACGTGTTTCCGATGTTCAGATTCCGATGAAGAATAAACGAGGATGTCGTCAATGTAAACAACAACACACACATCTATGAGCTCTCTGAGGACATTGTTCATAAAATATTGAAAGGCGGCTGGGGCATTGCAAAGTCCGAAGGGCATGACCTGATATTCAAATAGCCCGTATTTGGTGTGGAAGGCCGTCTTCCATTCATCGCCCTCTTTTATTCGTACCAAGTGGTAGGCTCCTCTAAGATCCAGCTTTGTATATATGCATGCTTTTCTGACTTGGTCCAGGAGTTCAGGGATCAAAGGTAACGGATATCTATTCTTGACGGTGATCTGGTTCAGGGAGCGATGATTTATACAAGTTCTAAGGTCTCCTTCCTTTTTTGGAACGAAGAACAAAGCTGAAGAAGCAGGGGACTTGGAAGGACGAATAAACCCATTTACCAGGTATTGATCCAGGTATTGTCGAAGGGGTAGGTTCTCAGGCTCGGTGAGGGCATAAATTCTACTACAAGGAGGAGTAGATCCAGGTATCAGGTCTATCTGGCAGTCATAAAACCTATGAGGAGGTAGAGAGTTAGCCTGATCCTTCCGGAAAACATCTTGGTATTCTAGGTATTCGGGAGGTAACTGGGGAGTCTCTGAAGAAATTGCTGCCAGTGCAACACCAGGTGGAGGGTGACAAGTAGAGACACATTCTGGAAACTGGACCGTTCTTGCTCGCCAATCGATCAGAGGATTGTGTTTCTCTAACCAAGGTATTCCTAGAATAATCTGAAACTGAGGGGCCTTGATCACATCGAACACGATCTTCTCATGGTGTCCATATTGACTTACTAGCGTCACTTCTTGAGTGGTATGCGTTACTGGTCCGGAGGCTATCTCCGTCCCATCCACCGTAGTAATGACGTCCTTTACAGCCTTGGGACAAAGAGTTAGATTCATCCTCAAAACCATTTCATGATCCACATAATTGCCGATGGCACCGCTGTCGACGTAAGCTTCAATTGCATGTAATCGATCCGGATTATCAGGGCTAATGAGGACCATAGGTATCACGAAATGCGAGGTCACGGAACTGGTTTTCACGCTCGGCAAGAGGACCTCTATTCTTGTCGGGCGAGGTCGTTTCCCTGCTCAGAGTTTGTAACTTTGGTAACTGCAGATCCTACTGCCTTCTTGGCAGGTTTCACCGGACAGTCTCGAAGAAACTGCCCTGAGTTTCCGCAATAGAGGCATAATTGCAACTGTTTTCTCCTTTCCCGCTCCTTTTGTGTTAGAGGACCTTTCAGGCCCCCTATTTGCACGGGTTCCCCGGAGTCTACTCCTTTGGAAGGAGTTGGCGGTTTGGAAAATACTCGAGCATCAAACTTGGAACGATCGGCCTTCCTGTTCTGCAGTCTGTGATCTATTTGAACGACTAAGTCTATATAGTCCGAACAATCTTGTGGGGGATTCACTACTTGGGCTAACACATCTTTGAGCTCTCCACGTAGACCTCTATAAAACAGCGTAATCCTTTTGTCCTCAGGCCATTGAGTTTCCACTATCAGTCTGTTGAAAGACGCAATATAAGCCAAAAGGTCTTGATTACCTTGTCGCAACGAAAGAAGCTCATTGTCCAAAGCCTGCCCCTGTGAATGTCTTGCAAACAGTTTTTCCATACTGAGCTGAAAAGCTTGAAAATCATGGAGGACCGGATCATCCTGATTTACTAGAGGGATCGACCAGTCTGCCGCATTGCCACTAAGGTACGAAAGCACGAAAGCTACTTTAGCTTGATCAGTTGGAAAGGCTGCTGGCCGGCATAAGAAATGCAACCGGCACTGATTGATAAATACTGCAAACCTCTTTGGGTCACCAGAAAATCGTTCGGGCGGAGCCAGAGGTACATTCCCAGGTAGGTTGATCTGCACTGGATTCATAGAGGATGTAGAAGGAAGATTTCCCCCAGATGCAGGTAACGGGGTCTGTCCGGCTTGTGACTGTAGCAATTGTCTAGCGAGATCATCTGTTCGCTCCTTGGAAATAATCAGTTCCCTCCTTAGAGCGTTCGTTTCCTGACGGGCTGCATGCACTTCTGCCCTTAGTTCCCCAAGTAACTGGGCTAGCTGGTCGGTATCCGAGGTTTCCATAGCGCGTGGACGGGAGTTTTGCGGTAGGCTTTGCGTTCTGTAACGCTCACCTGATTCCCGTAGAGGCGACGGTCTTGACTGGGCGTATACCGTATCTTCAAAGGTGATATGTAACACACGGCTGGCTCTTTGGGCTGGACCTCTGTGCACTGTACGTCTGACTCGAAGGGTAAGGTGTCTGCAGATAGAAAATATGGGATTAATGAACTGGGTTATTGAATGTCTCTCTCTTCTTCCCTTTCTCTTCTCCTGTAGAACCCCAAAGGTTAACGCGCTCACCTTAGGTAAGTGAACGCCGTGCTCTCCATCTGCTTCGGGGCAGGGTGCTGTAACCAGTTTCTTCACTGGATAAGGGGAGCAGGCCTCTTGACTTCAGAGGACTGCTGTCCGTCGTTTACTACACGAACGGTAAGTTTCGAGTAATTCTAATGTCTTTAAAAGTCTTTAGTAATGATGTCTCTTGTTTTGCAGGCTTCCGGCGATGGCGGATGACGGGCTGAAGTGAGTTGAAGATGGAGCCCGTGTGATGAATAGAAGCGCCTGGAAGCACGTAAGTAAGCGCTTGTTGCCTGCTTCACGATGCGCTCTAACTGTCTTTTTATTTTGCAGGTACAAGTTCGGAGCGGCTGCAGGGTGCCGGAATACCCACTGGGTTAGATGTGGAAAGGAGTAATGGCACGTGAGTATTAAAGTTCCCCAATGTCTTTAAACGCACCTTGTTTTGTCTTTCAGATGCGGGATGCAGCGCCGAAGGCCTCCGGAGCGTGCGAAGAGTTGGTAAGCTTTTGTCTTTCAGATGCCGGAATGCAGTGCGAAGACCTCCGGAGCGCACGAAGAGTAGGTAAGCCTTTGTCTTTCAGATGCCGGAATGCAGCGCGAGGCGTTGGTGACAGCCGATGGGCCAGGTAAGTGAAGCGCTGTCACTGAAGACTGTAATGCTAACCTGTTCTTTCTTGTCTTTATAGGTGTTGCTGAAGACTGGATTCAGGATGGTAAACCTTTTTCCTTAGGCCCAGGATCAGATGCAGAAGACACGATGAGCGTTTTGCTGCAGAGGATGCAGAATAACGCAAAGCAAGATTCATCCATCGGGTGTGGTTTAAATAGCCTCCTGTAGTGCTTAGGTGTCTCCTTCCACAGCCACGCCTAGGTAAGAAAAGAGTTCCTGCTTTCCAGAAGAGTTCCAGTGTTCTGAACCTAGGGAGTGGCTCCTGCCCCACCCAACAAGAAAAGTAGTTCCAAACAGAAGAGGATCAGAGGCTCAACTGGCAGGCAAGTAAGCAGCATGGTCTGCTGCAGGTAAGTCCACCCAAGCATTATGAGCCCGGCGCTTCCAGCGCTGGGACTGGGCATATTTATGAGCCTGGTGCCACTGGCGCCAGGACTGGGTCCAAAAGGTCCCAATTGGGACTGGTTGGCACTCGGAACCTGGGTTATGGATCTGCTTCCAAGGGAGTTGGGAAAACCCTGACCTTTTGGAAGCAGAGATCATGACACCTATCCCATAAGGTGAATCATTTTGGAAAGAAGACAGAGTCTACAAAGAACTGATAGACATTACGCTTATTAGAAGCTAATACCTATCCCACAAGGCTTTGTTGGTGAGGTGTGGCTATATAACAGGGCACGCGCTTGCACCGCGCGCGCGCACCCGTGGAAGCCCCGGCAAGTCCCGCTTAACCGCTTTGCCGCGCTTGTCACGGTCTCGCGGCTGCATTCTGTCCATAATCGCTTGTCACCACACATTATTCACAGTTTTGTACACCAGTGAATCTAAAACTGAACCTCAGTACATTTAAAATGAAACGAGGTATCAGCACCCTGAGAACTGGCATGCCAATGGTTACGTCTGCTCATCGCACCAACATTGATGGCTCCTTATTTAGCTCACCGCAATGCCTTCTAAAGAGATCCTGATTCAGTTCCACTCCATCCTCGTGTAAAGCCAACTTGAAATCTAAAACAGAGTCTCCCCTGAATATGGACATTCGATCCTTTTGTCGGGAAGTCTGGCACCCAGATCATCAGCCTGTGGAACACACAAATTCCCCATTTGAGGGAAGCAAGCTGCAATCTGGAGCTATTGGTATGGATAGTCACCCACAAAAGGGTTCTGCGCAAGGGCAGCATGATGTTCATGATGTTGTGTGTGACATGATTTTACCTGTATATCCTAGTGTGAGCTCTAAGACATTTAAAGCACAAACAGAGTCTGTGACCGCTGGTGCTCCGACTGTCACCTTTGCTGATGAAAATGTTTCTTTAACAGATAGCATCCTATTGAATAATGCATTAACCGGTACTGCTGCCAAATCTGTTATTGATCTAGACATGCTTGATACATCTCATGATTCAACTTATAATTGCAAGTCTGACAAATCAGCAATATCTAGTGATATGGCTGTAATTGACTTAGACACAAATGCATCTTGCCTTCCCACACAGACGCTGTCTGATAATTTATCAAAATCACCCATTTTGTTTACGAACATTAGCGCAGAAGACTCAGTTGAGAAGTTATCGTTCATTGCGCCTACTCCACACAAAATGGCAGTTAATCACCTCCCTTTACTGGGAGTCCCTGATATACAAACTGGTTTGACTGAGACTGCTTTAACTTCTATGAACATGGCTATTCTGACTCTTGCTAAACTGTTTGAAGCTTTAGTTAACAAGGCCGATGTGCACTCACAGCAATTGAATCAGTTATTGGCCACTCATCTTGACATTATGAACAAATTGGAAATTTTAAGTGACAAAAACATTTTGGTCAACAAGCTAAAAAAGACGGTGAGCTCTCAAACTGACGCTCTGTCTTTAATTCCTCCTAAAACATTCCATGCAATACCATTTATTTTGAATCCCATTATTGATCTGGATCCAAATTCAAACAATTGCATAACACAGTGTGAGCAAGGGAAAAAAGGTAGAAAATCCAACTATCCATTATTTGATGCTACTCATACAAATGTATCTGATATGTTTACGAAGCCAACTCAAGTAAAAAGCAAGGTGTATCTAAGAAGTCGAAAAATATCAAGTCTGTAGCCAAGCACAGCTCCAACATCAAAACTTTCATTAACAAACTTTCAATACCTTCTAATGCCACCAAAATTGCATCTAGTGCTATTACAAAAAAATATCTGAAGCAACTACAGATTAGGAAGACCATGAACTCTTTAGAGAAGAGTAAGTCTGTGGAATCGTATAGTCCTCAGAATTCCTTGGTAAATGTAGCTATAGCTGCTGAAAATGCTTGCTCATCCAACCAACCTAATATATTGTCATGCCTGCAATCTAAAGCAGCACTAGAAGAACCAATCCTGTCTGACCGTCGCAGAGAATTAAGGCAGGCAGTGGATGACTATATGGCCTCACAATTGCCGCCACAAAAGTTGCTTCTTCCAGACTCTCTATCCACGACTCATAAACCTGAGTCATCCGATACTGACGTGAATACTGGCAAAACACACTCTGTCCCGGTGGCCGTGCCGAAAACACAATCAGCTGATTCCCTAATGAAAACTGGCTCCTTATCTTCTTCTAATAACACCAAGGTTGCACAGCAAGTGATGGTTCCATGCGCAAACATTGAAGAATTGATTAAAATCACGCTATCCAAAATTTTGGCTTCCCAAACTGAACCAAATGGAAATGAAGTTAAATCTGCCTCTAAGCCAAATGCTAAAATACCAGCTCCTTGTAAAGTCGATACCCAGAAAAATGTTGCCCGTTCCTCCAAACGCCCGGCTGTGCACTCGCTATCTTTTAGATGTCGACCAGCACCGGCTCAGCAATATCACTTGAATCGAGCAGCTGTTCTATCTATATTTAGCGAGTTGCCGGAACTTGATGATATTGGATCTATTGACATCATACAGGTGGAATTCACAGATCGAATAAATTGAGCAGGTGTGAATTTATGGATAAATTCTAGAGTGGTGGTTAATGCCATTTGGGCTGCAAAAACCCAGCTTTTCGATCTGGGTTTTATAGTTTCAACAGGTTTGGTACCCACAGATTGCAACGCATTGGAAATCATTAAACCAAATATATATCAGCATTCGAATAGAAAGCAAAATGCTCTTATAGCTGAATGTCATTGCAACCATAAAGATTTGCAACGTTAGCATTTAAATGGACATGACACCACTTTCTCCTTGATTAGCTGGAATTCTAGAGGATACAAGCACTTAATGAACAACCAAAATATCTCATTACTAAATTACGATATTATTTTAATACAAGAATCCTGGTTGCTACGTGCTCCAACATGGGATAATCATAATATCGTACACTCTCCAGCTGTTAAGGGGAAATTAGGTTGTCCTACCTCTGGCCCAGTAACAGCTGTTAAGCTGAGTTCTGCCTTAAAAATCCAATCATGGTTTTCTCCAAACTCCCATTTACAAATGACCAGATTGACTGGACACCGTATGCATTGCGCACTTATAAATGTATACTGGAATCCTTTGAGTATCTCAGATGATGACTTTTTGGGCTCTATGCATAAGGCACTTGATCTTATTATACTTGATTGCCAAGTCGATACCATCATCATAGCTGGAGATTTTAATCTTCATTGTCTGGGTCCTAAGTTTAAATCTGACATGGTCGTCTTGACAAATGGTTGAGTTTTGCGAACTCCAGAAATGTATTTATGTTAAATGGCTCAACTGCTATGGATATTCCACCCAGACCAACATGGCACCGTGCAACTAGCGAGGCGATAATTGATTACATCTATGTCAATCCCATCATGTTAAGTAAAGTAAAAACATTTCAAGTTATCGACATGGACGCTAGCGACCATAACATGCTTAAAATGACCTGGGTCTGTCACCAAAATGAGACACAAGAAACTTTGCAATATCTAAGAGGTTCTATTTTTGTAAACACAGCCAGGAATAGGTTAACCTGGTCGCAAGAGTCCTTAGAAGCATTTAGATCTTGTTACGAGGCTCAATTAAAGTGCCAGGATTATAGCGAAAGTTGCTTACCTGTACCTTATCATGATCTAATGCAGTTGTTCCAGCACAACTCCACCTTACATAATCGAAAACAAACTCCACATCTACATATATTCGATCACGAATTGAAAGCGATGAAATCGAGAATTCGTGTTGAAAAAAGAGAGGCCTATAAACTCCCTCGTGATGAGAGAGCAATGGCACGAACTCAAATCAAAACAAGATATAGGAACTGGGTGAGAGGTAGGCAGGCTAAATTGTTCCAAAATGATGGGACCACTATGTTAAGGACTCTAGCCAGTAGAAATTTGGCAGAATCATGGAGACTAATTAATCAAGCCACAGCAGGATATCAAGTCTCCATTCAGACAAACGATGTGAATGAGGACACATGGGTTCAGTTTTATTCTAACTTTTATGCGCCATCTTCTGACACTGTAAAGACTGTTAAACCTTTGCATCATTCGATGTTTGATCTCAAATTTGATAGGGAGGACATATTATTTTTTATTAATCAAGCTAGTTGTTCAAGAGCTCCAGGTCCAGACGGGTTGTCAAATATGCATCTTAAACAACATCCGACAACCTGGGCTGATATACTACATGCAATGTTTATTAATATCATTGACACGCAGCAAATACCTCACACTTGGAAGCAAGCCATTGTTGTACCCATTTATACGAAAGGTGATCAGTCTAACCCGGCCAGCTATAGACCAATCTCACTATTAGATGTGCCTGGGAAAATCTTCTGCCGCCTAATATTGAGAGATTTGAATATTTGGTCCAAGAATAACTTCAAAAGGGATCCCTTTCAATCAGGATTCATTAGTGGATTGAGTACACTTCCCAATATTATAACCATTGACATGCTAAAGGACCAGTATGCAGAGCGGAAGCAATCATTATATTGCGCTTTTATTGACTTCCGTTCTGCTTTTGACTCAGTAAATCGTGACATTTTGTTTAAAAAACTAGATCTGCTAGGCTGCCCTACATCATTATTAGCCTTGATAATTCATCTCCATATTGACACTACTATGCGCATTAGATTAACTATGGAAGGGCTTTTATCCTCACCGTTTAATACATATATGGGTCTTAAGCAAGGCTGTATATTGGCATCCTTTTTGTTTAATTTATTTATTTCAGACATGGGCAAAACTTTTAGGCAAGTTATATCTGATGCCCCTGAGCTGGGGGGACAGCGCATAGCGTGGCTTTTGTACGCTGACGACCTGGTTTTAATTTCCCAGACCCCTAGTGGTCTCCAAAATTTACTGGGTGCCCTTACGACCGATGTAAAGAATAATCATTTAACTGTGAACTTTGACAAATCACAAATTATGATTTGTAAACCACATCGCAAAAACAAAACATTTAATTACCCATGGTCGATTTGTAATGTGCTATTGAAAACTGTAACGGAGTATAAATACTTGGGGCTTATGGTCCCGAATACAAGAATTGACTATCTGTATCAGACTAATCTGCAGGTCAAACATTCAAATTTGATCTCGCAAGCAAAGATTTTGCTTTATAAATATGGCAAGTTCACGCTGAAGCACATTCTACTTTTTTATGAACAAAAGGTAGTACCAATGTTGATCTAAGCGGCGGAATCGAAGTTGCACCCTAGTGATGAAATGTGGAACAAACTAGAAGCCTGTTACTGGAGAAAAGTATTACATCTTCCAAATTGTACATCCATGCCTATTTTGCGGTTTGAGTTGGGTTTGAACTCGCTAGCATGCAGAGTCAAGTGGCGAATGTGTGCTTTTTTTCGCAAATGTTTATTGGGGTTGGAAAGTAATAACATTTTCAGTACGGTGGCTCACCACCTAACTAAATCGAAACACCCCTTCCCACTCAGATGGCGAAACCAGGTATTGACCATTTTGTCTGACGTGGACATAACTATGACGCTCTTGCTTGAAAGACCAGCACAGGCCAAAATCAAGTTTAATCGTTATGCCTGGATACTAAATTCTGAAATCTGTCTGAAATTTAAAGACTTCACTAGAGATAACTTTGGTCATAAAAAGCTCGGCCGAGTGGTGAAATATTTGTTGAAGTGTCCTGCACCAGCTATAAGAAATAACTTCCTTCGCTTTAGATTAAATCTGTATTTAACTAGAGAAGTGCTCACAAGGCGGCAAATGATTCCTCATAATTTGAATTATTGTCGCTTCTGCGAGCAGTTTACAGAAAAGGAGACCTTGCAACATCTAATTATTTCCTGTATCAATCTGCAAGAGTTACGAACCAAACATTTTGCTCATGTACTAAATCTGTACAAACAATATGATGAACAACAGATTTGGAACTTATTTTTAGCTGGAACCAAGTTCTCAATTATCAAAGCAATAGTTCATTTCCTTGATGCAATTTTACCTTCTGAAATCAACATGTAATCATTCATTGTTACCAATTTTAAAGCGAATAGAACTAATTGTACAACTGAGACATGGGATTGCATAGTTAACTTTCTTAATTCAATTTTGTATTGTTGATTCTCTTTTATTACTCATTTTAATGATTTTTTCTTGTATTTTTATTTCAATTTGTTACTATTACTTGTTTTTGAAAAGTTGATTAATTTCAGCTGTATCAAAATAAAAAAAAAATAAAAAAATAGCTTGAATTAGATTATTTTAACTAAGAGATTGGGTTCTGCATAGTTCTGGCGGTACTCACAATATATTTTGGGCAGGAATGGGCCTCGCCAAGGATCTGGTCAGGTTTTGGACTGGACTCCGGTTCTGGTCTCGGCACTTCACAGCGATCTGGGTCAGCTCTCTGGATACAGCGGCCTGTGGTTCTCTGGATCTCTGGTCTGCTTCCGGTCCGGATCAAGTGGATTCTGGATGTAACACTGCTTTCTGGGTACTGGCAAAAGTTCTTGGCACAGAATTCAGACAGCTCGCCCGGCTGTGGAATAGTTTGCAGATGATTTTAAGGATGCTGAGGCCTGCTGAGAAGAGTTCTCAGTTTGTGGGTTTAGGCCCTTGCTTTAAGTTCTGAAGTACATTTCTGGTCTCTAAAGATTGATGGATGTGAAGTCTGGAGTCTCCCGGCTGAGCGTCCCGCAGAAAATGGAATTGAATGTCCCCTACCTGGGTTTCTGTGGCCCTTTTTATGTGTTTTGAAATGGGTGTGTGCCTGGGCCTAGCTAAGCCTGCCCCTCTCACTTATCATTGGCCAAGATTTCCTCTCTCCTTATTGGGGGGAAGAAATGGAGTGTCAGAGTGATGCTGTAGGTTTTATGGTCAGAGGAACCTCCCCTTGTCAAATTGCACACAAATCTATTTCTGATCCAAATACATATTTATCTATGTACCATTTTTCTCATATTATAGGTCCAGTTTACATATTTTCTGTAGCACCAAACCATCCGATCCCTGTCTTTGTACGATGTCGTGTCCACTGATGACAGAATTCTCCCCTTTTCATCCAGATAACGACTTCTAAACCTTTCCAGATTTTACACAAATGTGCATCAGGGAGATGGGTTTGAGATGATAAAGTGTCAGGTTTTTAACATGCATACATTTGGAGTGAGACCCTATTTTCCGCTAGCAACCCCTCAGAATACACCACATGGTCCTAACGCCTCTTAAAACGTGCACAGAAAAATCACAAGAACAATTATATTAATTATATAATTTTGACCAGTCCGCACTATGCGTTATCTATCTTTTTAAAATTATGCTCTGGTCAAAAGGGGTGTGGCTTCCCACATCACAGGGTGGAATAACTGGTTTATCCACTTCCCCCAAGCTCAGCTGCTAGCAGAGGCACTGCCCCTCCCAGTTTCCCCCCAAGAGGAAGCCACTTTACGGCCCCCCCAATATAACATTTGCCTGAGCCAAAGAAGGCCCATTGTTCAATTTCCTGCAGTCCCCAGCTGTCACTCCCCTTTCAATCAACAGGGCCATGTGACCTCCTTTTTGTGGGGCAGCAGAATGCAGCCAGGCCTGGGAACACAGCTGTTGATCCAGTTTCAACTCCTGTCGGGGGTAGTTGTCAGGCAGAATCCAGTTTCATTAAGCCAGGTTTCAGCTAAATGTCACTTTTTGTTCCCAGTTTTCTACATTCAAATCAAACTGACAATTTTTACACATGCAGCTAGAGTGCTGATTCTAAGTTCAAAACTATGACATTTCAACAGTTACAAACTATGTGATACTCAACAGTAGGTCCCTCATTTAATTTAAACATTTCAATTTTAGTGGTTTTCAGTTCAGTTTAACTTAAGCTGCTGACCTCCACAGCTCAGCCAGTTTTGTTATGAACATTGTTTTGGGCTCTTTTTCTTTCCAGATTTTGTATGCACACAAAACTTCATTCTGCCAAATGTCTGCTGGTGTTCAGTGAGATTTTTGAATATCCTGCAATGTTTGAAAGCTTGCATTCAGAGAAACCAAGGTGATTTCAAAGGGCTTTTTAAGCTAACAGGCACTGCTGTTTTTCCTTTGGCACACATTCCACTCATGGCACCCTGGCCCATCACGCTCGCACTGGTGGGTGGAAGGTTAGGCGACCATTTTGGTGTACGCACAAACTGCGCGGTTCTCCTATTCTGGCGTGAATGTGGGCGGTGATAGCTCATTCCCACATCTACCCAGTCTATTGATTTAGTTTGTTCTGGGATAGAATAATGGGCGGCGACAGCTCATCCCCACATCTAACCAGTCTATTGATTCAACTTGGGTCAAAACCCTTGACATCTGCTTCCCTGGGGGCTTTTGTTGAGCTGAACTAAGCATGTGGCCCAAACAGCAGATAATGCATGGGAACAGTCCCTTTCCGTACTTTACTCCATGCTTAATGGCTTATTTAGTGAATATAGTTTCACTCTTTGCAGTCCAACATTTACCTGGACCTTTATTTCTTTATTAACCAATTTACACTGCACCTGTTCGATTCCTACATGACCCCTTACCCCGACCAACCCCGTAAAGAAGAAGTACAATACTTTATAGACTCAATGTATTTCTGTACAAGGAACTGAAACCGTTATGTTGCGCGTGTGCTGGAGTAGGCCACATGAGGCCTCCATTTTTTCTGTCAGGTACGCTTCCCAATGGCTTCTCAGATGTTTTAAATTCAAATAAACACTATAGTTAGAAAAAAGCTCAACACTAGAAGAAAGGTGCGGATTGGCCTACAGGGAACTCTGGAGATTTCCCAGCAGACCTCTGCATCATGGGCCTGTTTTGTGTTAATGTTCTTATGGCAAAGTGGTTGGGCTTGCTCACACTGTGTAATATGGGGCCACTTTGAAATGTATTTCCAGTCCACCCCTGCTGACAGATAAAAAGCTTTAGCACCCGAGGGGTTAGCAGATCTACCAGGTTATCAGTGTTAGATTCATCCATTGCTTTTACCATCAGTAGGTTCCAGCTTCTGAATGTTTAGATTGGTTAATGCTGTTGCAGATATCCGGCCGCCAACGTTATTAGTTTGGGCTATTAGTTTTCGCTTGCAACACCTATAAGCCAAGACTATTGCATGAGAGTAAAGATAGGGAGTAATGGCATATTAGGAGGGACACACAGCCTGTAGGTGTTGTTTCGCTATATACCCTCCCATTTTCTGCCCATGGCCATGCTAATCCCAATGGCCATTCCTACCTATTCCCATCCCCACCCAAAACACCTTCTTATGGGAACTCTTCGAGCTAGCTTTACCAAGCTGTACCATCAAAGTGTGCACTCACAATGCCTTCCAGTGTCTATTCAAAGCAGTGTCCTGAGAGTTAATGACTTCATTGGAGTTATAAACCCACTACTGATGTAATAAAAATGTTTTCGTGGCCTGCCTCTAGCCACTTGATTTATAAGCACTATGCATGTCCTTCGCTAAAGTCCTGTTAAAGACAACCATTGGCAAAGTCAAAGCTTTTGGCTTGTGTATAAGTATTACGCTTTTGTCAGGCACTGCTATTAAATGCTCTGGTCTTCGCACCATTTTGCACTTGCTACCATCTATGGCCAGTTAATACCACTATGGCTGTGCCTGGCAAGTTCCTTTCCCATGCCTACACAAAAGCCCAAACTGTTGGCATTGCCAATGCTTGTTTTTGGTAGGTTCTAACCTTCCACGGGCATTTTAATATCTGTCTAAAAATGTTTCCATGTGCAGTGCATTTCTGAAATCCAAGACCCCTTTGCTTATCTTGCTCTTTGTCTTTATTGTCACCATCGGGAGTTGATTAACTATAATTAAAATAAACCTGTGTTTGTTTTGCTGAATAAACATGCCTGTACATTTTGTTTCAAATCCTTTGTGCTTAATGGTCCCTATGCTGAATATTTATGACAATTCGAAAGTTGTGGAATTTACTTTTTCTTAGAATCTAAGAAAGTGGCCTCTCACAAGATTAGTGGTGACCCACAGACCCTCTAGTCTGAAGTGTGTAACAAGATTCGTACAGTTCGCAACATATTCATCTACATATACATATGTTTCCAGGCATGAAATGTTTTGCTCAATACTCACCAGGCAGGTTATACTTTGAAAGACTGCTCTGCTCCGATCTCACAGTGATAGGCCGTTTGTGTCTTCCCTGACACCTTTCTATTCATGCTTGTGTGTCAGCCGATTTGTGAGTATGGCTGCCAGGTGGCCTCGAGCTACAGAGAGCCTCCAAAGGCTGAATCCAGCGTGATGTTATCGAGGTCAGATGAAGTTGGAAAGAGCGTCATTCCGATCACTTGCAATTGATTTGCTTTGTATATTATATCATCTGTTTTCACAATTTAGTGCATTTGGTTCAGTGATTAGAAAGCAGGCTCGGGGCCCACCCGAGTCACAGTTTAACTAGGAGATGTCGTATTTGCTTTTTTATTAATATACACATACCAGGCTTGCTTGCGGAAGGGAAAGAGAACATTTTGGGGTATAGAGGAGTAAGAGATATGAAAACAAGCGTAGCTGGAGGGTACAGGGTCCTTTCATCGCGGGATGTTTTTTCACAGGTTTTTTTATCGCGAAATGTCTTACGAAAAAACCCATTGATTTCTTTTTTGGGTGGGGGGGGTTGAAAATGATATATATATGTGTTCTGGATGTTTGGGAATAGATACATTTAAGTGAATGTGGTATTTGGGGGGTCCCCACAAAAATAATTGTAAAAAAATGTGATGGGTTTTTCTGTTAAAAAATTTCACAGTAAAAAAACCTGTGAAAAAACATCCCACGATGAAATGACATGGAACCAATGGAGGTATAGTGACATCTGATCAAGACATAAGAAACCACCAGTTAGTCAGGTACTATCAACGTACCACAAGCAACATCACAACCACCACAAACCATGGTTCAAGCATACACTCCTCTCCATCAAGCAGGAGCCAGGTGCCTTAAAAGATAATCACACAATAACCCATGCCCCACCACAAAGACACCACTGAAACGCAGCAGCAACACATGCAAGATAACCATTTGCTACACAAAACAAGTCCACTACCTCCAAGAACTCCAATCACAAACATAAACCGTTCTACTTCTTTAAGTCACTCATTAAACCGCCACCCACAACTTCCACACCCCCATCCACCTCAGTATGCCACACCCTCCTGTACTACTTTAACTCTAAATTACAAAGAATTAAACAAGCCCACTCATCAGGTGCACCATTCCCACACCTGCCTGCACATTCCACCTCATCAAGCATGACACTCTCATAGCCCACATAGCAAAGGCCAAACCAGCATACTAGCAGGATAATGCCTACCCACCCCAAGATGCATTCAACTGCATCTGGATCCACATTTGCTCCTGATCGTCCTCTCCTTTCTCACACATATTACAATCCCATCCACACTCGAAACAGGACAAATCAAACACCTCCTAAAAATACCATTCCTCAACCCCAAACTCGCTGAAATCTATTGCCCCATCAATATCCACAATACCTCACCAGAGTCATTAACTGCTTCATCACAGGCCAACTCCAACAAGAATTGACAACAAACGACCCCCTTGAAACCTATCCAATCTAACTTCGAACCTGGCCACAGCTTTAGACTGCTACACGTCACATCCTTGATGATTTCTACAACACTAGAGACAAAGGAAAGACAGCCCTCCTTATACTCCTTGACCTCTCTGCAGTCCACGACACAATTGACCCACGATTCTTCTAATCATCCTATCTGAAAGGTTAAAACTCTCAGGCATTGATATTGACTGGGTAACCTCCTTTCTCACTCACAGGACACACTTTGTCTCCATACTCCGCTATCAATCGATATCACAGGATTCAAGCACAGGGTTCCACAAGAATCCTCCATGTCTCCCCTTCACTTCAACATGTATGTAGAATACCTTGGACAGACCCTTACCCAACACACCATGCATCTCCTCCAATGCACAGATGAAACACATATTTCCCTCACAACTCCACACCCTCAAAAGCTTTCTTTCCATCTTTACCACCTGAACGGCCACTCACTTACTCAAACTGAACCCCTCTAAAATGGAATACCTACTCATCTGCCCCCAGACACAAACCCAACCTCAAAACCTGTATCAATGAACTTGCCATGAACAACCAACACCAATACCACTCCACTCCTATCAAATGTCTAGACTTTACCATCAATTCCGCCATAACTTCATGGACCTGATGTCTGCCATCACCAAAACGTGAAATCTATCCCGGCACCTCCTACTCAATTAAAACACAAAATTCCCCCATCATGAGTTGCACACTGCAGTCCAAGAACTAGTTTTGTCCAAGCTGGACTACCGGAATTCTCTCCTCAATGGTCTTCCCAACAGCACCCTTGAACCCCTACAAGCCATACAGAAGAGAGCAGCAAGACTCTTCCTGTACCTAACCAAACACACATACATCACCACAGCTCTTTGCCACCTTTACTTGCTTCACATAACCCAGATAGTTGCTTTAAAACCTCTGAATTGTACAGAGAGCCATCCACCATATTACCTTGACAACAAACTAAAGCTGATAATCAACACAAACACAGACAAGGCAGCAATATTGTCCACACATTCTATTCTGCAAACTAACATACACACAAAAAGCAAGCATTTTCATAGTGGATACCTAGAACCTAGAATGCCCTACCACTCCACCACCACACTGCACCATCCATCACCACTTTCCAAAAAAGCCTCAAAACATACCTCTTTACCCAGACCTAATCCAGCCACTCCACCTGCACTGCCATTTCCGGTCTATCCTTTCTTCTTGCCCTGAAAAATGTTGTAACTCTGGTTTCACCCCCCACCTTCTGAACCTTTGAACCTTATAAGGTGCCCCAAAACCCTCTGGTAAGTCCAGCACTTGACAACAATTCAAATAAAATAAAATGTACAATTATCGAGGGGTTGAAGTGAGTGGGAACTAACTGGAACAGCATGCAACATCTTTTGTTTTACTGTTAATAGTTCCAATACCTTTTACAACCATTTTCACAGTTCCCAAACGTAGTTTTATTTTGACTTTTTTGAAGCATTTCTCTCAATTTTATTTCTAGCAGGTGTACCTGTGCTTCGCAGAGGTAATTTCTATGTCAGTCCTACTTTGAAGTGTATTTAATGAAATAAACCAATGCTTCTGTGTAGACAATATTGCTAGTCTTTCATCTAGGAGCTAGTGTGAACATATTGTTTTTGTTTCCAGCTCTAGAGCAAGCCACATAAAGCTGACCATGAGAAAAGCATGAATCTGGTAAATCGGTACCAGCTACTTTGAATTGGAGCATCTGAAGAAGGTCTATTTTATACTGTTTACATTGTCTAAACCATGGAACCTATCCTCCTGACAAATTTCAGGTTTGTAGCATGTTGAGAAGTGTCATGAACGTTTCAAACAGACACACACACCCATATCCACGCATTGCTGACCGCAACAATTAGCAAAATGCATATTTATACTCTTTCCATTGTCTGCACCATGGAGCCTATCCACATGCCAAATTTCAGGTTTGTAGCATGTTGGAAGTATGCTGAACATTTCGAACAGACACACGCACATATCCACAAATGCCCCTTTTGTATATATAGAGATCACCTAATCCCCTAATGTAGACTCTTTCGGAGCTGCTAAGAAATACAAAATAGTGTAAGGTATTATTTAGTGTGGGACAAAGGCCCAAAGGCCTCAAAGCAGATGCAACTGAACTGAAATCTGTTTTCACCAAAGGGAATACGGAATCCCAGAAAAACAAACCCGCAGGTCTCCCTATCATTGCCCATCACACCCACTTGGCTATCTACCCCCATACTCCTGAATCCCTTAACACATGTTATTTTCTATGATATCCGTTTCACATTTCCACCACATTTTCAGTAACACTTGTACCTCTTAGATTTTTTCTGCACTACATATATTTGGCTAACTAATTTAAATTTTCATTTCTTTTATAAATATCAAGAATAATCCCCAATTCTCTTAACAAACCTGTTGTAATAGTAAGATGTTTGAACCACAAGCATCAACAGAACCATTTAGAATGTGTCTTACTTACATTTGCAGTTAATACTTTGGCAATAAGCACTGAGACTGCAGGTCATTACTGCATCAGGTAATGCCCTCCGGGCACTTGACAAAAGGGCTTCAGGGCATTACCTTATGCAGTAATGGCCTGCAATGGAGGGGCTTATTGCCATTAGCACCCCAGCCCATTAGACCAGGGTACTAACGTTGTTGTTTTTTCCAGCTGCGAGAAGCTTTGCGTTTTGCTGCCATAAAGAAATAAATAACAAAAATGGCCACCACAGACAGAAAACATAGTCCATGTTCTCTTTCATGGTGGCCATAGTAAACAAAGAAAATAAAATACCCACCATGGAAGGGAAGAAGGGACTACGGTAGTCCCTTCTCCCTTTCATGGCGGCCACTGAAGTAAATTGAAAACAAAAGTAAATGAACAATATGGCTGCCATGGAACATGGAGAAGGGACTATGCGTAGTCCTGTCTCCCTTTCCATGGTGGCCATTCCGGAAATAAAGTGTTGTGTCAGGACCGGAGCGAGATGCATGCTGTTGCGTGCTTGGGATTACCGTTCAGTAAGGCTCGGAATGCAGCCAATGAAAGGTACATTCTTCTCGGTTTTTCTGGGTACAAATTTAATCTTACTTTGTGTAATTTCCTTTGTTAAAATGATGGATGCTGCTACAGTAATTGAAGCAAATTGTCACCCATTGAACAAATGACCAAATTTCTAACAATTGCTGTTATTCATGTTTTCATGCTTTGTGGAACCGCTGTTTGTTTCTCTAATGCTTACTAAAGATGCGTCCGGTGAGACTGAATCCACTTTAATATCATTGATCAGAACGCTTTCATTGACTCCAGTTACAAAGGGAACTTTGAAGCAGTGTTTGGCAGCAATTTCATTATCATTTCTTTTTTTAAACGGAATCTTATTGGACATTACTGTATGGCAGCATAAGGTTAACATGACACTATCAGTGCATTTGTTGGAAAATAGCGTCATATTTTTATAAAGTGCTTAATGCCAGAGTCCTCCTACTTCTTTGTTTGGTTAAAATATGAGCTATGTTAACCATTTTTGAGTGTGCCAAATCCATTTCATTCAAGTACAGGCTGGCCACAGGTTTGAGATGAACACAACTTGCTCAGCAATACAGCCAAGCGTTTGCTTGTTTGACATTTCAAAGGTTTTTCGTTGGACCTACCACAAGAAGGATTCCCAATGTAGCACCCAGCCCCTCATTATGCACATGGCGGCAATGGTGAAAACAGGTTGTGTTAGCAATACTGCCCTTTCATGCCAAATGCCAGTTTATGGTTTCTGGTGTACTTGCAGCGATAGCTTCCACCTCAATATGAGGTTTAACACCTCATTCAAATGTCCTCAAACGAGTATCTTTTTTTCTGTAGTGTAGGGGTCCATGGGAATATCACAGCACTTCAGGTGAAAAGACATGCATGGTGATCAAAGGAGGTGAAACAATATCTGTATCACAAAATTGAAAAAATTAATAATATGCATTTTGGAATTTTTGGACGGTATTTGCCAACATCTAGTTCCTCTACTAACTTTAGTATTTTCCTAATACTCTAATTTGAATTGTCCCCGATTATCACGTGTGGTAATGGCTATTGATGACTGTGGTAATCCCGAAAACACACTGCACCGCTTTGGACCAGAGTGCTTTATTCCAGACATGAGTTATATTGCTTATATTCTGAGATCACCCCTCCTACCCCCACCCATTTGAGGCTGTAGTAAGTATTTTGGCGACTAGACAAGCTGTAGCCTGGGTGTAGTAATTGCACAGGAGTTTGATCTGGTGGAACTGCCGCAGAGAAAAGAGCGTCCTCTTCAAAAGGAATAACAATTGGGCGTCGCATTTCCAATATCCACAATTGCATCATTAGGTGTCTTACAAGGGATTGCTGCTGAGGCCATACAAATGCCGAGTTTCAGTATTTTGAATGGTTCTAATTGTCTCGGCCAGTTAAGTGCATTGTTTACATTGATCTATTTTCGGTTCCATATTGGCAAAGCACACTGTAAGATGATGAACGAAGCAAATGCCACCCTTTATTTTGGAGCAACATATTCCCTGGGAGTGCTCTCATCTACTCTGCTGCGGTCCTGCAGAGGAAGAGCATTTTGATGCAGTCTTCTTTGTCAATGTAGTTAAGACTGACTGTTAAATAACTCCAAAACTCCCCACAGTCTTACTGCCTCATGAAGGATATAACAGAATAGTAATGTGACTCACAATGTGATTCATGGACATTTCTGCGTGGTGAAAAGTCACTTTGCACTGCAAAAATACACTTTGCAGCGCTCCGTGAATCAGGGTGTTTGTTGACAATGAATACACTTTGCACCGTGAATCAGGGTGGGCAGTGCAAAGTCGCTTTGCACCGCGCTAATAATTCCATGTATGAGACGCACAGAATCTGCCCAGCTTTCCCTCTGGTAGCATTGGGAGATGGCTGATTGTCTACCCACACCCTGACATTGACGAGGGCTGGCAGCATAGCCCTCCTTGCCCCACTGCCCTCTTCAGTAAATAGCATGGAATGTATTCAGAATGCACTCTGTTCACAGTTTTGCAACAGGACATTGTGCATACTGGCATAGTCCAATCATAGTGCACAGCCTTTGCGTTGTCAGACAACAGTACAGGTGAAATCTGCCAGCTTGTTTTGTGCCTTATAGCATTTTGCGCTTGCAGGACAAAACAATGGATGTGCTGTGGCCTGTTTTTATTTGATTATTTTTGTATTTAATTAAACAAAAAAAATAGATACATCCAAAATATTGTGTAAGTGCCTGAATTAACATCCGGAGAGCTTCTGTCGTTTTTGCTATCCGAATGTAGAGGCGCTAAAACGTTGGTATATTGAATGTCAAGGCTTGTCAGCTAAAACGTGGAATATGAACATCGTTTTGTGCATGATGAATTGAGCCTACGAACCTAGCAAATTTGGGAAAGAATTCTTAAAGGAAATCAATTGTGTTTATCAATTGCAGTCGTAAATGTTCTAAAATCAATTCTGAATGTATTTAATTGAGATTGTATTTATTTATTTATTTATATATTTGGATTTGTAGAGCGCACATCTGCCCGGGGGCATCGTGGCGCTAAGAATTCTTACTTGTTACAGGCATACATGGTGAGTATACAGATATACAGATTAGCATAGACGCGTTTTTTCATGCATTTGCTGTTATTTCCATAATTACAATGGTGAGAATACAGGTGAGGCGGGGTTAGTGGAACAGCGTGGTTTTGAGTAGTCTACGGAAGGCATGGTATGATTTTTCGCTTCTTAAGGCGGTGGGGAGTGCGTTCCAATTTTTGGGTGCTAGGTGTTGGAAGCTGGACCCTCCGGCTTTGCACCTTTTGAAAGTGGGTACATATGTTTGGTTGGTCAGGTGTGACCTGGTAGGTCTAGAGGAGGTATGGAGGGTGTATATGAATTGGATAGTTTGCCTTGATTTTGTGTTGCAAATTGCATTTTTAGATTAACTGTTTTGTCTTCTTGTATGCTTTATTGTTAATTCTTGGAACATTATTTTCTGTGAAAGGTGTTATGTTTAAACCAAAACGCAAAAAAAGATATATATATTTTTTTTATTAAAATGTTTTATTGGTACAAAACAAAGATAATTGGATGAGAGCAAAAGAGACAAATCAAGAAACCAGCATTAAACAAATTTAAACATAAGACTTTCTTTACCTTCATTTACTCTCTATCAAAATCATTGTGAATACACAACCTTTAACATTAACCTAAAGCATTAACCTAAAGCAAAACCAACCTCCACAGCTTCCGGTCTCTTTAAATCAACATTAGGGGACATAGAGGCTTGGGCGGGCCATTGGGCCAATCCATCTGCCTACTCACAGGCATTCCCAATCCATATTTAAACACTCATTCCGTCCGACTGCTTGGGTAATATAGCTTCTAGCATTTTCATGTCAGCCAACACTAGTTTAGTTTGATCTCCAATTATTAGCCAATTCCACCAATCCTGCTTGGAGAGAGTAGCTCCCATAGATTTAAACTCACCCAAAAAGAAATTTCTGGTTTTGGATAGCCCTTCACAGATTGCTATCAGATGCTCCGGAGTTTCAATCATCAAACTGTCCATACAGTAGCGACAAGTAGCATCTTCAACCCCTACAGTCTTCCTCTTAAACATGATCTCCCTGGTGTTTAGGATATTGAACCTACATCTTAGAAGAAGATCTCTATATAGGTGATGGAAACTTTAAGAGAAAAGTAAGTTGGCAAGATGTTCCACCCCCCCTGCTCCAAAGTTAAAGACAACCCCAATTTTAAAGTTGCACAGTGATCAATTGCAGGCATCCAGTCCAGCCTCATTAATTAACTGATACTGGATTCTGTAGCAGCCATTCAATCGGAATCTCCTTTTCCCGAAGGAAGGCTTCTATTTCAGGTTTCCATGCATCTAACGATGACTCTAACAGACTTTTATCCAAAGTCAGTATTTCAAGAGGCTTTATAGCTTCTTGCATAACACATTTCCTGTATAGACAGATGGACTTCCAGGCCACCAATGATTCCAAGGATTGCAGCCTAAGTTACAGTCTAATAATACAGAACGACAGGCTATTTGGGAGTTTCAGGACAGCTCGCCAAAATTGGCATTCAAACCTCTCCCAGCACTGCCAGGGTAAGCAGAGAGATGCCTCTGCTCCATATGTTAAAATTTGGGCTACCTTCTGTTTGTAGAAGGATAAGATAGGGACCATGGTAAATTTGCCAAACCTATATTGCAAGACTTTCCCCTGGTTGATCAAGGGCACATGTCTAGTCCACAAAAAGTCCAATTGGGCAGCTTCATTGCTGTTCCTATTGATCGTAACCCCCAAATAGACCATCGTATCTACAATCTCTAGAGGTATGCCCTTCACCTTCTGGGTACATTTCTCCTTCTTTGTTTTTCCAGCCCGCTTCATGGGGAGAATTTTAGACTTCCTAATATTAATGCTCGTGCCATTAGCACTCAAATAATGCTCAAAGGCTTCTAGTCGACGTTGCAGTCCTACTTATGTTAAGTCTAAAAAGACGAGGTTGTCAGCGAAAAGGTTCCAAGGGACCTCCGCCCCATTGATTTTGGGTGGAAAGGCTCGAATCACAACTTGAGATAGGGCCAGATTCGCAATATACAAACAGAATAGCAGGGGTGCAAGAGCGCAACCCTGCTTCAGACCCCGATAGGTATAGATCCTGTGAGATAGTGTTCCATCCGCACATAATCTAATTCTAATCGAGATCCCTGTGTATAGTGCTTCAATAGCCAAGGAGCTGCCCCGGGCAACCCCAGTTCAGCAGTTTCGCCCAAAGATGTTCCTGGATGACACCATCAAAAGCTTGTTCGAGGTCCATGAAGGCCGTAAACACAGTACTACCATCAACAAGAGCCTTTTCCTTAAGCAGATTTATAATAAAGAGGTTAAGGGCAGTACCCACCCCCTTAACAAATCCCATCTGTCGGGGGTCCAAGATTCCACTAGTCACAGCCCAATTGCGCAGGTTCCGCAAGAGGACTGTTGCAAAGTGCTTGCCGATCGGGTCCAAAAGAGCAATAGGGCGGTAGTTTTTAAGGTCCGCCCTATCACCCTTTTTAAAGATAGGCACAATATATGCCTTCCACAAGGGGGGGATCCACCGATTCATCATAATCTACTCAAACAAGATCACCAACATTTTTCCCCACGGGGTAATATTCTTTTTTAGCTCCTGATTAGAAAGCCCATCGGGCCCAGAAGCACGAGAGGAGCTCAGGTTGCTTATCACTGTAAGAGCATCATGTTCATCAAATAGAAAATTCCATCTTGGCCCTTCATTTCTTTTTTCTACACCACTGACCCACCCAGGATCTGCAAATAAGGTGGCATAGTGATTGATCCAATCCCCCTCTGCAACCATGGAGATGGTATTGGCTTGTCTAAAGGCTCCACCATTGTTTATAAGCTCCCAGGTGCTTTTAGAGTTTTTAGAGCACACCGCCCGAAGGATTTGTTCAGCATCATTTTGTGCACGAAGCACCTGAGAGCTTTTTCTCCAATTTCTATTGGCCTGGCGGACTTTCTTAATTCTTTCCGTTTTATTATTCTTTGCATCACCTTGGATCCCTTTCACTAGTTTTCTCATTATCTTTCTCCTTTCAACAAGTCCCGGATCATAGACATGCTTTTGGATCCAGGTGCCTTTAGTACTAGGGACCTGTTTCAGGGAGAATTCTTTTAACAAGCCAGTGTAATCGATGTTCAAGGGATCATCAGCAATCTGCACTTTGTAAGCCAAATTGAGTTTCCGTATGGACTCCCCTTTTAGTCAGAGTCGAATCCCGCAAACAGCCAGGTGCACTTCAGGCATGTTCACCCTACATTCCTGCTCATACCATTTCCTCAAGTACACCGCTAGCAGATCATGATCACTAAACTTTTGGGGACAGACAGAAAAGCTCACAAGCCACTCCCTGGTATTCTCTGAGTTAAAGCAATAGTCAATACAAGAAGTTTTAACCCCGGAGCGCCAAGTGGGACAGCTCGGACAGTCCCCTTGCATTTGACCATTTTGCATATTCATATCTCTAGCTTACATATTCGACATCCATGCCAATTCCCTTTCATTTCATTTGTTCCTTTTTGACATGAGTCCCTCAGAATCCAGGAGCTTAATATTTAAATCACCACAAATCACTATCTTCACTTCTTTCAATCTACACATCGCGTCATCAATCACACTGGTGATAGATCTCAAGAAATGTATATCCCTCTTCATATTCACCCACCAATATACATTGATCACAATCAGGGAGATGTCCAAAGGGTCCTTCTCGTGTTTTAGATGTGATATCCGAACATATGGGCTGGGGCATTTTGTTTCAATCAACGACCAACCCAGCCCATTTTTCAGTAACAACAAGAGGCCAGCTTATGGACGAGCCAACACACCCTTTGGAGCAGGGTTTAGAAAAGCCAAGTATCCATCATATTGCGGTAGACTCCTCAGCCACGTCTCCTGGAATAGGAGAATGTCAAACTTTTCCAAGTCAGGTACATTTTCGCAAAAAAGAGCAGAAAATCCTCTGGTATTCCAGTATCCAATCATCAAGTAAGAAGCACACTCCACCACTTAAGTCTAACTTCCGTCTTGGGATACCAAGGCTCCAGCCAGCCAGGCCCAAGATTGATCCCCAGATGGCACAGAAGAGGACACGTTTTTTGGGATATCCAAAGATTGGATTTGATTAGCAACCTTAAATTTCAAGGCCTGGAGCTCCTCTTTACTGAAGGTAGAAGCTTCCTCCCTCCTAGGATTTAGCTGTAGCTTTTTGCCTCCCTCGACTTTTTTATCGCCTTCTCCAACTGCATAAGATTTTTGATCCACTTGATCTTCAGTTGGTCATGAAAATCCAAAACATCATAACCCAGCCCCAGGAACGTCTCCTTCAAAGTCAAGATAAGATCCTTTTTCGCTTGGAAGAATAGATGTAGGATGACCCAGTCAGTCTTTCTTTCTTCTACAAATTCGATGATCTTTATGTCATTTGGGGCAAATTTCCAATCTGGGATGACACAGTTGAATAGCCTCATCACATTCCCTCTATTCAGTGTGATCATATTAGCATCCAATTTGATTCTTTCCAGACAGATCTTTGGACTGAGCTCCACTCGGCTCCTTGAATGATCCCCTCGATAGTTCGAACGCCTTGCATCATGCATCATTCTTGGTTTCATGGGTGGTTTATGTGGGTCAGCTGCTGGGGGCCACCACTTTACTCGGTTTCCCACTCCCCCTTCTTCTTTCTTCCAGAGTTTTAAAGGTTGCAGCCATCTTTTGTGGGTCGCCTCCCTGCTTTTGAAGGGGCAACGATCTCATCACATCCTTTATGTTGGATTTAACAGTCCCAGACGAGGGAACTACTACGGGCCCCTTAAAGCGAACCCTAGATTGCAAAACCCTCGCAAGTAGTGACTTTTTGGGGGCAGACAAAGCTGACTCTCCCAAGAGTCCTTCAATTTTTTCCCATTTCGAATTGCTCACATCTTTCCAACTGGCGTCGTCTTCCTCTTTCTCAAGTTCTGCCACCAGCAAACTTAAATCTCCAGCAGATAATGGAGTGTCCCTCCTAACCACAATAGCGACCGGATCCAACATTATTTCAATCCCACCAGTCTTCAGTAGAGGAAGTTCCTTCCGAGATATTTTGGCCGCTGACAGATTGAGTGGCTCTGGGGGAGATCTGATGTTCCGTAAGAACGCTCTCGACCCCTTTGTCTTTCTTTTTGCTCTAGCCGACATATATGTATATTTTTTTTCCTGAGTGGCTGAGGGCGTTTTATCTGCCACCTTTAAGGACCCAGCTATAGGATCACTCGGCGGCGCACTCACCACCGCCTCTACAGTGGGGGGGCTGTCAGGTCCCAGGTTAGGTAGGGGTACTTTGTAAATGAAATTAGATTATAGATTTAATTAATTTATTGTTTTAATCTGATTTTGGGTTGTTGATCTTAACTTCTGTTCATCAGAGTGCTAACTCCCCAAACCAACATGGTGGCAGTAGTGCCAGTTCCTGATTGGAAGTTTCATGAACCTCTGACCTTCCATACAATTCTAAACTGCCTTTCATTGTTCACCTTCAAGAAGGAAGGTCCTGTTTTGATTAAGTTCCTGCGTCAAGGCCTTTTGATGAGATTCTGGTGAAGTTTACAAAGATAAATATTGTTTCCTGAGAAGCTGGTCAACGTGGGACAAGCTCAGCTGATAATTTGGTGGGAGCGTCGCTTTTTCTCAAGCTGGAGAAAAGTTGCTTTATTTTTATCACTTTATTCATGTTAGGTATTTATTTAGTTTAGGTATTTAGATTCGTTTCATTTTACTTCAAAAATCTGCTTGACTTTTATGACTCTGTGTAATTGACACGGTTTTGAATTTCTGACATTGTACTGAAGGAAGAAGCGTTTGGAATTTTAACTGCGCAGTTTTCTTAGATCAGTGCTTCAGAGCCTTCATTTTTGTTTCACGCATGCGCAAAGGAGAAGTGTCCTTGTTTTACTGCTGTGTCACGTATCTGATCTGATTTCAAGTCTGTCAGTTTCAGTACGGTTGCGTGAATGAAGATTGCTTAAGGAAAATACCTGAGCCTAAGTCTTTGATGTTGTTTAACTTGAATTCATAAGGCTTTTAATTACGCTTGCGCGCCATTATATAAGGTGGCTTCTAAAAATATTCACTGTGCGCATGTGGAAAGTAAAGACACATTGATTTCATGAGCATAGCACATTTTTCTGAAGGATAAGGCAGCGCCTGAACTTGTCTATTGTGCGCATGTCAAAGGCAAAAGCAGTTGTTTTCGTTAGCATTGCGCATGTGCTCAAAAGGTAAACAGCATCTGAACTCATTTACAGTGCTTAAGTCAAAAGCAAAGCTTCGGATTCCATTAGCATTGCGCATGTGCTTCAAAGGTTGAACAGGATCTGAATTCATTCTTATTGTTCTTGTTTAAAGTTTTAAAATACCATCTGAACTCTTAATTGCGCATTTGTTACTAAAGTAAAAGGAACATCTGAACAGGAATACAATGTGCTTGAGAAAGGATGAAATGCAATTGAATGAATGAACACTCGAAAGTGATTTCCTCTTTAATTTAAGAAGATTGCACATTCTTGAACTCATTATTTTGAGCATTTTTGGTTGAGGAACAAAATGCATTCTTAAATTCACATTGCCCTTCTGAAATTGAACATTGACTGTGCAAGATAAATTCTCAATGGGTCTTTGTGAAAAAGAAGTTAATTAATCTCCAAGGTTATTTCGGAGATTGGACAGGTATGGGTTTAGATATTAAATTATTTGATATTTAGAGATTGAGTTAATTTAATGCATGTCTTCATTATTTAATAAACATTAATGTCTCCTTCTACAGATTGCAGCCCACCAGAAGTAGGCGTCTGTCGTTTGTTATTTTCTCCACTTCCCCTTTTCCCTTGGGAGTGTTAGTTCTTCAACTGGGTTTAAGACAGTTGTTGATCAAACGTTCTTGAGAGATCTGTGGGGCTCAGCATCTCCTGCAGACGCAGACGCCAGGACCGGACAGATGAAAGGCCAAAAAATAGTCTGCCTGGTTTGTTGAGTCTCACAGATTTCATCATGGAACAGTTGGGAGAAGTAATCCAAGAACTGAGAGAAGAATTAAGAGTTTCTCATTTAGAGAATTCAAAATTACATAAAAAGGTGGAGGAGTTGGGAGTTAAGATGACTCGGATTCAAGAATCCATTGGGGAATCTAGAACCCAGAGAGTAGGGTATTCTGGGGAAGGATTGTCTTCGGAGTTGGGAGCCACAGGGAACAGTGAACAACAACCCCCAGTTCTGGAAAGAGCAGACGGGAGAGATGAAGATAGAGTAGGAAGACACATTTTGAGTCAGACATCAGTTCCTTTAGCGTCCCCAGAACGTTTTAGTGGAGATGTTAAAACATTTTCAACTTTTGTTACACAGTGTGAGTTACATTTCTTGTGTCGTCCTGAGAGTTTTAGAACTGACATGGCTAAAGTTGCATTTATGTTATCTTATTTAACTGGGGATGCATCATCTTGGGCAGTTCTTTTGGTTGCTCAAGAGAATCCAATTTTGAAAGATGTTGTTCTATTTAAAGAAGAGTTTCGAAAGATGTTTGGAAGAAGAATGATTTCACAAGAGTTAGATGGGGAACTGTTAGATTTAAAACAAGGAAATAAGGACTTAGTGAGTTATGTAACAGCTTTTAGAGCTCTAGTTTTGGAAACAGGGTGGCCAGAGGACAAGAGATCGTCCTTATTTTACAGAGGTTTAAGGGACGAATTTAAAGACGCTTTATCAACCATGGTTGATCGTCCCACTTCTTGTGATGCCTTAATTGACTTAGTTATGCGAATAGATTTTCGATTGGGAGAAAGAAGAAATGAACGTAGAAAGGGTTTTGGAGAGGTCAAGGTGGGTCAGCGTTTTGAAAAACCTAGAATGGAAGAAAGGAGTAAAGTCAGTGAACAGTCAGGCAAAATAAGAGGACCATTATCTAAAGAGGAGAAAGATAGGAGAAGAGCTAATCACTTGTGTTTATATTGTGGGCGTAGTGGTCATTTTCTAGGGAATTGTCCTTACACTCCCAAAAGAGGGCAGTCCAATGTTTCTCGATCTCAACAGGTGGCGAATACCCTTCAAGCGGCTGTACCTCATGTAACAATTAACGTATCCTTATTCTTGGATGATGTTTTAAAAGGATCAGGACCAGCCATGATTGATTCAGGGGCAACTGGTAATTTTATGGATTGGGGATTGGCTCGGTCTATGAAAATTCCATTAGTTGAAAAAATAGCAGTAGAGCAAGTAAGAGCAGTAGATGGTTCTCAGTTAACCTCGGGACCCATCACTCATGAAACTGTTCCTTTGTTTATGACACTGGTTAAAGATCACTCTGAGTATATTGTCTTTGAACTTATTGATGCTCCTCAGCTACAAATCATTTTGGGAATGCCTTGGTTGACTAATCATAATCCCACAATTGACTGGGGAAGAAGAATATTAGATTTTCGATCAGAAATTTGTAAGGAACATTGTTTCAATTGTAAGTATGAGATCAGAGATGAGAGTATTGAAAGTGGAAGAGTGGTGGCTTTAGCTCAAAATGGATTTGAAGAACATTCTATTGGAGCTGTGATGGGTTTTTTGCCTGAGTGTTATAAAGAGTTTACTTGTGTGTTTGATGAGGTTGAAGCAGGGGAGTTACCGCCACATCGATCATATGATTGCAAAATTGATTTAGAGGATGGAGCAATCTTACCTAGTAGTAGGGTGTATGCCTTGACCGAGAAGGAAAATGATTACTTGAAGGAATACATTGAGGAAAATCTCAATAAAGGGTTTATTAGACACTCACAATCTCCTGCAGCTTCACCATTGTTTTTTGTACCCAAGAAGGAAGGGAAGCTCAGAGCTTGCATTGATTATAGATCTTTGAATAAAGTCACTGTTAAGAATCGCTATCCTTTGCCATTGATTCCAGAAATGTTAAACCAAATTCAAGGAGCAACCATTTTTACTAAATTGGATTTGAGAGGAGCTTACCATTTGGTTAGGGTTAGGGAGGGAGACGAGTGGAAGACTGCTTTCAAAACACGTTTTGGTTTGTTTGAATACCTTGTGATGCCATTCGGATTATGTAATGCTCCAGCGGCTTTTCAATTCTTTATTAATGATGTTTTGAAAGAATTTCTAGATCTTTTTGTCGTAGTTTATATTGATGACATTTTGATTTTTTCACATAATTTGGAGCAACATTATCAACATGTAAGACAAGTTTTGAAGAAGTTACACGATCATCATCTTTTTGCTAGTCTTGATAAGAGTCAATTTCATACTGAAGTGGTGGAGTTTCTGGGTTTCGTGATTTCTCCTCAAGGGTTGGAAATGGATCAAAAAAAAGTCAGAGCAGTGAAAGATTGGCCGACTCCCACTAAGATCAAGGAAGTGCAAAGTTTTTTAGGTTTTGCTAATTTTTATAGGAGATTTATCAAAGATTTTTCATCCATTATTCCTCCTATCACTAGACTTTTAAAAAAAGGTGTACCTTTTCTTTGGAATCAAGAAACGGAAGAAGCTTTTAACACCTTGAAGAATAGATTTATTTCTGGTCCTATTCTTTTACACCCAGATCCAACACAACCATTCTTTGTAGAAGCAGACGCTTCTAATTTTGCAGTTGGAGCTATTTTATCTCAAAGGCATAAAGAAACTGGTCAGCTTCATCCAATAGCATTCTTCTCAAAGAAATTTTCTGCCGCAGAAAGTAACTATTCAATAATGGATAAGGAATTACTTGCAATAAAAGCTGCATTTCAAGAATGGCGACATTTTTTGATGGGTGCCAGAAATCCTGTCACGGTGCTTACTGATCACCGAAATTTACTTTTTCTTAAGTCAGCTAAGACTCTTACTCCCAGACAGTTACGTTGGTCATTATTTTTTGCGGATTTTGACTTTGTAGTGACATACAGACCTGGGAAATTAAATGGTAAAGCGGATGCTTTATCCAGACAATTTCCTGGTTGTGAAAAAGAATTGGAGTTAAGACCTGAACCTGTAATTCCTGAAGAACATTTTGTTTCAGCTAACTCTTCTAAAAAAGAAGATTTGCAGGAGTTAATTAAAATAAATCTGAATATTCAGAAGATGAAAGAATGGGCACAGTTGGATGTTAAAAGAACTATTAAAAATGGTTTACCTTATTTTGAGGATAAGTTGTATCTCCCGAGTGAGGACCTTAGAGAGAAAATTTTACAAGATTGTCATGATTCAGTTTTAGCTGGACATCCGGGTTTTCATAAGACTTTGGATTTAGTTCTACGGCATTTCTGGTGGGAAAGTATTAAGAAAGATGTCTTAAATTATGTAAAGACTTGTGAAGTCTGTGCTAAGTCAAAACATGAGACTGGAAAACCTGCTGGACTTCTTGAACCCTTGCCTATTCCTCCTCGGCCTTGGCATACAATTGGTTTAGATTTTATTGTAGATTTACCTAACGATAGAGGATTCTCCACAATTCTGGTAGTGGTAGATTGTTTCTCTAAAGAGAGTCATTTTATTCCCATGAAAGGAGGAGTTACAGCTTCAAGTCTAGCTAAAAAATTCATTCAAGAAATTGTACGATTGCATGGAGTTCCCAGTCAAGTTATTTCAGATAGGGGGTCTCAATTTGTGTCGAGATTTTGGAAGGAATTTTGTAGGAGATTGGGTTTGAAGATAAAATTAACATCAGGATATCACCCAGAGGCTAATGGTCAAGTAGAAAGAATCAATCAGGAATTAGAAAAATATTTAAGATGTTTTGTCGAAGGAGAGTTTGAGTGGGTGGATTTGTTGTGGACAGCGGAATTTGCATATAATAATTCTACTAAAACCTCTACTTCCATGTCACCTTTTTTTTGTGGAAGAGGTTATAATCCTCGGTTTCTATGTGAGAATGATGGAGTAAATGAGACATGTCCAGCTGTGAAAGATATAACTGAAATAATTCAGAAAGGTTGGGCTAAAGCAAAGGAAATGTTACAAAAAAGTAAGTCTGAGTATAAAAGATTTGCAGATTTTAAAAGAAAGAAAAGTCCAAGTTATGCTAAAGGTGATTTAGTCTGGTTATCAGCAAAAAATATTAAATTGAAAGGAAAAAATAAATTTTGTCCTAAGTTTTTGGGTCCTTTTGAGATTGAGGAAGTGATAGGACCAGTATCAGTCAAACTTAAATTGACTACTAATTTGAAAATTCATCCAGTATTTCATGTAAGTTTATTAAAACCAGTGTCAAAAGGAATCAGAATGAGACCAGTTCCTAAACCAATTGTTTTGGAAACTAATTCAGAAGAATTTGAGGTTAAAAGAATACTTGATTCTAGAAAAGTAAGGGGAAAGATTCAATATCTTATTGATTGGAAGGGGTTTGGTCCTGATGAAAGAAGTTGGGAGTCAGAATCTGATATTCATGCGGAAAGATTAGTATCTAAGTTTCACAGAAGAAATCCAAATAAACCTGGCCCTGAGGTCAGGGCTTAAGGAGGGGGTACTGTCAGGTCCCAGGTTAGGTAGGGGTACTTTGTAAATGAAATTAGATTATAGATTTAATTAATTTATTGTTTTAATCTGATTTTGGGTTGTTGATCTTAACTTCTGTTCATCAGAGTGCTAACTCCCCAAACCAACATGGTGGCAGTAGTGCCAGTTCCTGATTGGAAGTTTCATGAACCTCTGACCTTCCATACAATTCTAAACTGCCTTTCATTGTTCACCTTCAAGAAGGAAGGTCCTGTTTTGATTAAGTTCCTGCGTCAAGGCCTTTTGATGAGATTCTGGTGAAGTTTACAAAGATAAATATTGTTTCCTGAGAAGCTGGTCAACGTGGGACAAGCTCAGCTGATAATTTGGTGGGAGCGTCGCTTTTTCTCAAGCTGGAGAAAAGTTGCTTTATTTTTATCACTTTATTCATGTTAGGTATTTATTTAGTTTAGGTATTTAGATTCGTTTCATTTTACTTCAAAAATCTGCTTGACTTTTATGACTCTGTGTAATTGACACGGTTTTGAATTTCTGACATTGTACTGAAGGAAGAAGCGTTTGGAATTTTAACTGCGCAGTTTTCTTAGATCAGTGCTTCAGAGCCTTCATTTTTGTTTCACGCATGCGCAAAGGAGAAGTGTCCTTGTTTTACTGCTGTGTCACGTATCTGATCTGATTTCAAGTCTGTCAGTTTCAGTACGGTTGCGTGAATGAAGATTGCTTAAGGAAAATACCTGAGCCTAAGTCTTTGATGTTGTTTAACTTGAATTCATAAGGCTTTTAATTACGCTTGCGCGCCATTATATAAGGTGGCTTCTAAAAATATTCACTGTGCGCATGTGGAAAGTAAAGACACATTGATTTCATGAGCATAGCACATTTTTCTGAAGGATAAGGCAGCGCCTGAACTTGTCTATTGTGCGCATGTCAAAGGCAAAAGCAGTTGTTTTCGTTAGCATTGCGCATGTGCTCAAAAGGTAAACAGCATCTGAACTCATTTACAGTGCTTAAGTCAAAAGCAAAGCTTCGGATTCCATTAGCATTGCGCATGTGCTTCAAAGGTTGAACAGGATCTGAATTCATTCTTATTGTTCTTGTTTAAAGTTTTAAAATACCATCTGAACTCTTAATTGCGCATTTGTTACTAAAGTAAAAGGAACATCTGAACAGGAATACAATGTGCTTGAGAAAGGATGAAATGCAATTGAATGAATGAACACTCGAAAGTGATTTCCTCTTTAATTTAAGAAGATTGCACATTCTTGAACTCATTATTTTGAGCATTTTTGGTTGAGGAACAAAATGCATTCTTAAATTCACATTGCCCTTCTGAAATTGAACATTGACTGTGCAAGATAAATTCTCAATGGGTCTTTGTGAAAAAGAAGTTAATTAATCTCCAAGGTTATTTCGGAGATTGGACAGGTATGGGTTTAGATATTAAATTATTTGATATTTAGAGATTGAGTTAATTTAATGCATGTCTTCATTATTTAATAAACATTAATGTCTCCTTCTACAGATTGCAGCCCACCAGAAGTAGGCGTCTGTCGTTTGTTATTTTCTCCACTTCCCCTTTTCCCTTGGGAGTGTTAGTTCTTCAACTGGGTTTAAGACAGTTGTTGATCAAACGTTCTTGAGAGATCTGTGGGGCTCAGCATCTCCTGCAGACGCAGACGCCAGGACCGGACAGGGGCCTATTTTCAAATCTTTCTTCACATTGAAGACTGAGAATACATTCTTATCAGCGGAACCACCCGATGGAGTTCCCAGACACAATGTTAGGAAAAAAAAGATATGTAGTCTAAAATTGCAAAATATTGTGGCCTCTTTATAGTAGAGGGTATAAGGAGTTCCTTACAAATATGTTGAAGACTGTTCCAGCAACAAATTTTGGTTGACTATAATGGGTGCGGCATCCAGAGTCATCACGGCAGCGGCCTTCAACATATGGAAGGAAGTTATGAAGAAACTTGAAAATTGATTTAGATACGTGCCAAATTGATTACTCTCATTAGATTACACTCAAGATTTGCCCTTGCCCGTGGGTGAAAAGCTTCGAGGCGTTTGAGCAAATATGAAATGTTATGTCTTCTTTTAAGTCTATTAAGTGAATTAAGTGAATATCGTATCTAAAACGTTTTAATGAAATTGTTTTCTTTTTTTTTCTAAATAATGTGTCTAACCAAAACAGCATTCTTTCAAATATATGTGGGAAAAAAACAAATGGGGTTTCAAAGTTTTGCGAAAGGATAGAGGGGCTGGAACAGAGATGGAGAGAAGGAAGTAGAGAACTCCCAAGCACGAGGTGTAGCAGTGGAAAGGCCGTGTGCAGAAAAGTGATCCTGTTTGACCCTGGGAACAGGAAGTCTTAAGATTCCTTGGCTTTGGGTAGTTAGTATCCGGGGAAGTAGAAAGGTTGGATGTTAAATAGGAATGCTCACCTGAGACCTGGTAGGCAATGCCAATCAAGAGAAATCAAAGCAGGAGTAATATGGTCGCATTTCCCCCACGCCAGAAATACATTGGGCAGCAGAATGTAAGAAAGACTTCACAGGGGCCAATGCTGAAGCTTGTAGGCCAAAAAAAGGCATTACCGTAGTCCAGGTGAAATAAATACTAATACCAGTACAGCTGCACGGAAAACGGATGGAGGCACAAAAACATTTATATTCCTAAAAAGACTAAGCTGGAAAAAAGGAAAAACATTCAAATAAAAGAGTAAGTACGATTTAAGTGCAGATTAAAAAACAGGCATTTTACAGAGGACACCAGGGTAGGAATGAAATCAGTTGAAAAGAGAGGGGACGATGACTCTTGAATATGTTATGAAGAAGAAAAAGAGAAAACTCCAAACATTCAGTTTTAAAAGTATTACGTGTGAAAGACATTTAATGCCAGAGAGCAATGAGGCAGTCCAGAAGACAGAATATGTCAGTTCATAAAGGCACCCAAAGCTGGAACTGGGGACATCTGGGCATTAGTGAACATCGAGAGTGGACTTGAGCATCACATCCCGGGGAGGTTCCATGTAGGTATTGAATAACATGGGAGATAGGATCGAACGCTGAGGAGACCCATATGGCAAGGCCTAACGCCCCGACCTTGCCATGATTCCATGCTCAAACTGCCGCACGCATACTGGTGAATTGTAGAGTTGGATACATGCACAGGACAGTATTTGTTACTGGATCTCCCACCGTGGATAACCGCTTTAGTGATGGGATGGACGCTTTATTGTGAACACTGTGACATGACACCATCATGACCTATGCAAATTGCAAGTTATAAGGAAGGTTTGGGAAGCAAGGGCATATTAGGTGCTGTCACTTCCCTACACCACCAAAGGAACTCTTCTTCAGAGAAGTCAGCCCCATTTTCAAGGTGCTCACTGACGAGGTTGTCATGGCAACTCACAATCTCTGGGAATTCTCCACATGGGTGCTTGGAGAGCTTTTTCAAGCTTTTTATTTTATGTATTGGGTATTTATAAAGTGCCTGTAGTGTTTTTTGTACAACCCCTAATTGGCATTGTCATGGCGTTGAAGCACGTACGTCTGTCTGGGGGTTTGGCAGATCATTGTTTAATCATGTTTGATAAACATGCACTGCAGGATGAGGGAATTCGATGCAAAATACATTTACAATTACAGTTAAAAGCCATTTTTCGGCAGAGATGACTAGTACAGTCATGTTATATATTTATTGACGGTGCTTTGTGAGTTGACCTGTCAGTGAGTGTTTGGTAGCTGGACTGAATTTGTCATGCCACTCAGCTGTCTAGAATAAGGTAACTATCTGTAGAGCAACTGTTTGCAGTTGAGGCCTTTCATGCATGCATGCAGAGCATATTAACAATTGGCACACATTGTGAATATTGCATGGACATTAAAAGCACATTTTGTAAACTTTACATGTTAAACAACATATTATTTCCACTAGTACATATGATCGGTCTATATTTATACAAGTTAATATTTGTGGGTGGCTTGGATTGTGGCAAAGCGTTGTTCCTTATACAATTCCACACGGTTTCACCAATCTGCACCATATTTTGCATAGTTACCTGTTAGGACTCTATGGACAATACTAGATACATGACATTTGGACACCCCATCCCCTTCCCTGGGTTTTTCAGCATAAGTCAAAATGTGCTTGTGGGTTTGTGGTTGGAGAAGCGTTGTTCCTTATACAATTGCACACAGTTTCACTAATCTGCACCAAATGTTGCAAGGTTAACTGTTTGGACCCTCTGGACATGACTGGCTACATATCATGTGTACACTCCACCCCTTTCCCCAGATTTCAGCACCTTCACACATGAGACGGTTGCCTGAAATCGGCTAAACATCAATGTCGTCTTAGAAGGACCTGTCCTCAACCCTAAAATGCACAGTTTCTGGGACATTTGCACTGCAATGCACTGCAACAAACTGCAACACACCAGGCTGAGGCAACAGGTGGGGATAGAGTACATTAAGTCCCAGTGTGCAGCAGCACACCAACTCTCGCCTCCCCGGGGTATGTCCGCCAGCCACGCATGCCCATTCTCAGTGCAGTTTACTGCAGAGTGAAAGAAGCATCAAGCGATAAGAGAATCGGACCAGCAACCTACAGGATCATTGATTTCCAACAATTGATGACAGTGTTGTCATGTCTGTCCACAGAACCTGTCCGGATAACCATATAACACGTTGAATACCAAAGAGGTTTCTAAGAGCGGACCTGGGATTGCAACCTGTGTTGCTCTGTGTCGTCTTGCTTACAAGACGAACACGTTGCCACTGAGCTATACTACCTGTGCCTTGCATATTAAAGTGTACATTAGACGTGAAAGGTTTACATGCAATACATTCAATACAATATGCAAACCAATGCAATATGCAACCTGAGATTGCAGCCAAAAAATGCCTGGTCAGATCCTTTGAAAAGCAGTGGCACAACTGCCACAGCCCAGATGATCTCTCATCCCTCAAACCACTCGGCATGCAATGCAGACACATGATGTTCAAGTCCAAGGTGGCTTATTACACCTACATGATTCAGGCAGCCTCTAAGAGGAGCAAAGTCTTTTTTCAAATTAGTCAAGCATTACGTCAGACCACACCTGTCCCCGAGATGCCAGCTATGCAAGGAAAATGTGACCAAATCCATACCTTCTTCATTAGGAAAATTGATAAGAACAGAGGACTTATCAGTTCTTGAAACCCCCATTTTCCAAGGCATTGCCCTCCTGGACCGACTTTATCCCTCCTCTTTCCTAAGAATCTCTCAGAAAATGTGCTTCCTTAAACGTACCACTTGCATTGACCACTACCGCCTGGCCTCTCTCATTAAGCAACGCACCGGCCAAGTGCTAAACGCACTCATTGACATTGCGGATGGGTCCCTCAATGAGGTCCATTCCCAGAAATGTTGATGACAAGTCTCATTGGAACCCTTATCAAAGAAATCTTGCTTGACACAGAGGACATAGCAAGCAATAGACTCATCACAAGCCTCCGTTCGTTGGGAAGCTGATCCAGAAAGTATTTATGATCCAACTACTTGTCAAAATCAGTCGGGTTGACTTCCTATGTGATTACCAGTCAGGCTTTTACACCAAATACAGAACCGAAACAGCAATCATGTAACTAGTGGAAGATGCACTGTGAATCCTTGACACAGGAATTTTGCCTCCTAGTCCTCTTAGATTTCTTAGCTTTCTCTGAGACACTAAAGCACCTAACACTCCTATCCCTCCTTGTCGACAAGATGGGCTTCTCTGAAAACATCCTAAAATGGTCCCCATTCTACCTATCTAGCAGACAACGAGCTGTACAAATGGGCACATTCAGATTCAACCACTTCTTGGACATGTGTGGGGTCCACATAGGTTCCTCCCTCACCCCAATAATCTTCAACCTATACTTGGAACCCTTCAGAACTCTCCTAAATTACCCCAACATAGCCGTCCATAAGAACACTGATGACACTTTGCTGTACCTGAAGGCCAGTGGTCCCCAGGGCATCTCCCACCACTGCAAATGCGAGGCCACCAGCCAAAATTAGATTTCAGAGACCTACCTCGAGCTGAACCCCACCAAGACCTCAATCCTCCTCATCGCCCCCTCCTCCCAAAAAAATAACTCATGCAACAATGGCTGGGTGAGATGTCTCTGGAAGGATTCACCCAGTAGCAGTAAATCTCAGCTAAGTACTTGGGCCTCATTGTTGATAGTAGCCGTTCCTTTCAAAATAACATAGTCACTGGCTCACCCTCCCCACCATGATCTTATTTAAAGATGCATGTATCTCCTGCTCCAGATTTGCCACCCTTAAGGGCGTGGTTTGTAGTGCTCTTCCACCAGGCTCAGAGGAATGTCGCTGGTCATGTGTTGCACTTAGCAACCTCCAGCTTTATTTGTATCATAAGGTGACTACTTACGGCTTGAATTTTCTCCTCCCTTGCATTGTTCTTCCAACAAGCTCAGAGGAGTGCCCTGAATCACATGACCAGCTCTGCCTCCCCCACATTTTCATGTCAAATTATACTAGCTCCCCCTTCTAGCTTTTTACACCAAATAGTGACTAATTAAAGGCTTGTTTTTTCTCCTCCCTTCTAATACTCTTACACCAGGCTCCGTGGAGTATCCAATATCAAAGTGACCAACTCTGCCACCTCTAGATTTCCATGCCAAATGCTGACGGCTTAAATTCTTGGATTGTTTCCCTTTCATACAGTGCTTTTTTCTCAGCCTTAGATGAGGCCCCATTTACATGACCAGCTCGGCCTCGTCCAACTTTTCGTGTCAAACTCTGACTTCTTTAGGGATTGTTTTTTCTCGTTGTTTGCATTGCTCTTGTTTCAGGCTTAGAGGAGTTTCTCTGTTGACCAGCTCTGTTTCCACCAGCCAACCAAAAAATCAGGAGACACCTGCACTTCCTTAATCCTAGGATTACTTAAAAGTGTGTTCCAGACATCTTGTTTCTCCTGAAGATGGGAAAAACCCTGAAGCGCCTTAAGTGCACAATAATATAACATGATCCCATAATTTTGTGTTAACCTCTAAACAATATATATGAATGTCTCTAAACAGAGGACATTCTCTAAATAGACATGTAATGTATTCAAGTACGTGCGGAACATCTTTAAAAGTAGAGATTTGTATTGCTGAATGTGGGTCTAAAGTACAATGCCAGTTAAGGGTAGCTCTTAATATTGTGCTTACTTTTTCCAGCCTTCCCCAAGCTGTCTCTTTGCTAATCTCCCTAGCTAAATCCAAATAGGACATTTGTGCCAGTTAGGGTGTGTACAGTGCCACGTGTCACACTCCCTTCCTCTCAAAAATCAGGAATCCATTACAATGTGTAAGCGTAGCCACTGTCCATTCTAAAACTCTGTCTTATTCAAGCTTGCAAACGCTTACTGTACTGCCAACATTGGCAACCTCAACACCACACACAGACCTGATGCCATTTTTATCACAGAAACATGGATGACAGTAATCTCCAACTAGGTCTTTCACCATCATCATACCTGGGTGCAGTATCCAACCTGTTGACCATTGCGTAAAGGTAAGGGGGCATGGAAAAGTAGACTGGACCTCTATCATGCTCAGCTAAATAGCCATTAACATGTAAAACTAATGCCACCTTCCACCATCATGTAAACATTCTACCACATCCCATCTGATATACTATGCATATAACAGGTGTGGCACAGTCATTGAAGACATTTACAGCCTCATCACACCAGCATAATTTACAAACACAGCAAACATCTTTCTTTGTGACTTCAATCTGCCAGGGAGCCATTCCACTAAAACCATCACGGATAGTTTACTCCATCTTGTGGATTCTTTGGACATAAATCTACATGCACTAACTCCTACCCACATCAGAGGAAATGCTTGTGACCCCCCTTCCCTTCCAGATATCATTTCTTAACCATATCTCACTTGACTGATCAGACCACACTGCCATCCCCATCCTCGTTACACATAAACCACCTTTGAGGGCTTACCCTTAGAAGTACTAGAACACAAACCTGCAACTCTAGCCAACACCTACCACCTCCAGAGATGCTCTCTTATTAACTCCCAATTAAACCGTGCAGTAAGGAAAGAACCAAAAGGCAGGCCTTCTCTATCTATTCTCCCAGACTCAGAATCCCTGCCCCATCAACACCATGACCCCTCACTTCTAATTTCAGCAAGGAGCTCAAGACCCTCCATTTTAAGGAATGGCTCCTACCTAAAACCTGAGTCCACACATCCTCACCGCACCAGCTAACCTAGGATTGGGTGATTTGTTCCACCCTCCTTTGCTCCCCTGGTTCTGTGTAGATTTTGTGCTGCCAAAGTGTGTAGCCCTCTGAATCCCCTGGTGTTAGCTCCACAACTGCCTTGTATTGATCGCTTGCAATCTGCTTCTCTTGCCCAGCACTTCCTGCTATGACTTGTATGGAGCTGCGTTGCTTCACAAATCTAGGTCTGTGCTCAATAAATACACACATAGGAATAATAATAATAATAATAATAATAATAATAATAATAATAATAATAATAATAATAATAATAATAACGTGACTCTAATTATCACAATAATTATAATAATTGTAATCATAATACTGTTATTTTTTTCTGTTTGATTACACGCCTTTCAAAGCCCTCTTATGATTGCTTTAAGTGAGAATTAACATTTGAGATGAGCAAGTATTTGTGACACTTCTGAATAAATATTCACTATAGGAACAATTGGAAACGTTGTTATTTTAGAGCTACAGTTTTCAAACATGTAATATCTACAAGGTCACCCTTTAGTATTTTAGAGAATAACACATCATACACTCTGTAAAGAATGTAAAAAGTTGCTCACTTCAATCATATGATAATCTTTTAACGTTATGATTGCTTTATAATTTGCTCACATTTTATAGGCAAGGCTTTGATGTGCTTAAGAAAGCAGGTAAACAATCATTGCAAAAGAACAACAGCAATGGCAGTGCACTACAGCAATCATAGTACAAAAGAGACAATCCCTTATTTGCAAAAGGTAACAACTCCAATCAATGTATAAAGTGTCAAGTGAGGCCAGTGACTCAAACTGAGAAAATGCTAAAGCAAGAGAATGGAGGGCCTGAGGAAAGCCAAAGAAAGGGTAATTACAGAATGGAAAGGATATTTTAATGATAAGGGGAACAATTTACTTTTGGAGCTTCTTTAAATGTGGGGCAGTTTCCATCAGATTTAGATGGTGCATGTGAAAGCACTCTCTCCAATTCGTTGATTCACTAATCTATCTGGGATGATCTGGTTTTCACCCGCTGGTCTGAGTTCACTGTTTGGGTTTTAATGGCTCAAGGGTTGCGCATAATACTTGGTAACCTTTAGCTGAAGATCTGTCTATAAATCCCATTGAGTTATGGGCACCTTTCAATGCTCTAGATCCCAATAAGGGCTTTGCAACGTGAGGATATTGGTCATTTGGCTTTATGCTCAGTTTAAAACATGCTTGCCAATTGTGTTTGAGCTACAGCTGTCGGTTGGATTATTCTAAATTGGGTAAGTCTCAGGATCTAGGTAAGACGGTTTTGTTCTTCATTTCAAGAAGGGGGAGTTTTGTTTTTTCTTAGCATAAGTAGATGGAAATGGGATTTGCGTGTGACTTCTTTGATTCCCTGTGTGACTGCGAGTTTGTTGGTAAAGAGGATGCCATCTTCTTTGTGGTTATTAGGGGATTTCCCATGGAGATAGACCAGATGAAAGAAGTGTTTGTCAATAAAATAGACACCAAGAATATATATGTCTTTCCTCCATTCAGACAGATGTTGTTAGTGGATATCCAGTCTTGTGCTGTGCCTAAGCAGTTAGTAATTCAGGGATCATTATTTTAATTAGGATCAATGTAGAGGACCATTTTAGCACTATCTGTATAGAGTTGGACAATACTGATAAAAGGTTTTAGCAACACCTTGAGGGATATCTGGCAGATATTTAAGAGTCAAAGGGATAGGGTTGAGCACTCTTAGTGCCTGAAACACTTAATAATAATAATAATGATAATTTGAAATCATCAAACCTGACTTCAGTTGGTCGCCCATTAACAACGGAAGACAAAAATTGAGAAGTAGACCCTCTCTGCCCATGCAGGGTAAACAGTGTATCTGTGTTTATAGTCTACGATATTACCAGCTGCAGATGGATTGTTAAACGCTTCCTTTGTCTAGGGATTTAAGAATTTGTGTTTTCATGGAAAAAATTGTGTTTTACATAATTTTCTATGCTCACAATCCAGATTGCTTGTCATGCTAAAGGTTTTTATCCTCACTGTACTTTGTGAAGTGGGTGGTAGCAATCCTTTGAGATGGGACAGGATTTTTTAAGAGTAAAAATACTAAGCTTTCTTTCAAGGAGTTAGGAATGATTCTTGATTTCTATAGATTGGAAATTCTAGCGGTAAGGATGTCTTTATTTACCTTCACCAGAAAGGCTAAATAGGGAAAAGGTGTTCACCCAAGATATGTATGGAGATGCTTCATGCCATTCCCTCAACAAATCTGTAGCGGAGGCTTCCTGTGGAAGCACAGTGTGTCCTATCATCTGCATGTCGATGATCAATTGAATGTCTTTGATTTTGTGGACAAAGTATTCAGAAATATGGACTGTATTTCCTCAATGGGGTTCAAAGTGGTATTAATCTGGTTGGGAGCACCAATCTCTTTGAGGATTTTATAGGCCTCAGATAATTTATGTTTGTGTTTGGTGAACTCTATGTGGTTCTGATAGAAGAGATCTTTTTTGTGTACAGATGTGCAATGATATGGTCTTGATACCATTTTGAGTTGGTTTTCATCAAGTGGCCATTGGAATTTGCAGCATTAACTTCCAGATTTCTAACCCTTATCTAAAGAGAATGGACTTCTCATATAAACTTGTGTTCCCTTATTTAACGTGTGTCTTAGGTGTTCTTTCTAATCATGCAACCAAAGTATTGAACTAATACCATTGTTAAGAGGATCAACGAGCCATGCAGGCTTGTCGTTATCAGTGGCATTTATAATTGTAATATAATTAGTGCAATAAAATAGTACAATTGTACATACATAAGGCTACTTCTTACATTGGGTCATTCATAAGGTGAAGGGTCTGGGTTTCTTCCCTTCTGTGATAACCTGGGGACTGGGCTGGTCTGGCACATCAGGATGAGGAGGGCAGAGGAGCGCCACATGTTAGTTTAGGGCAGGATACACTGTGATAGGGGTCTGGGTTTATCGGGGGCACACTGGGGTGGTCAGTACAGTGGGGGCACACTTCTGTTTCATCAAAAGAATACCTTAGGAGGGCACAAGGTTACACAAGCAGTCATTTTCCAAGAACGAGGGTGAGGGGTGCAGCAGCAGGTTTGTGGAGATGGCTGACCTACAAGTCCTGGTTCAGACCGGTTCATACATATAGGACAGTGATATCAGAGGAAAAATGATAAGATACATAGTTTTAATTGTAGCAGTTAGCTTCAGCGCATCCATGAGAAAGGTACTTGGGGCGCGCAGAAAAGGTGGGGTGGTTGGTGCTCGCTATTTGCGGCGCTGCTGAGGGGAGAGGAGACTCGTAGTGCCGAACTGCAGCCTAGTCCAAAGATGGAGTCGAGGGCACACAAAATGGAGTCCAAGTGTGTCTTGCAATAACCCCACCTCTGCTTCTGCCGTGGCCTTATTCCTCATGGCAGCAGAAGGGCGATGGAGGCGTCCCCCACTAGTGCAAGAGCAAATGATTCATTTTGTGTAGAATGTAATGGGGGGGCTAATTCACCCATTCCTTCATTACAACTACTAGCCTCTAACTGCAAGGGGATGCAGGGCAGATGGAAAAATTAAAAGGTATGTGTCAGCATGTTGGTGTGCATGTGATGCATTTATTTATTTATTGTGCATTTGTAAGGAGATTATACATCAAGTAAATTGTGTTTCAAAGCACCTACAGGGCAACAGGGAGCGGACATGGTAATAAAGAACAAATACAACAATGAACGATAGAGGCAGACCTACTAGGCCTTGTTAGCATTCAGAACCTGCAAGTGCAGAGAGAAAGAAAGGATGAGGGAGTGGGGAGGGGGGTTATAGCTAGGTGTAACAAAAAGGAAGTGCTAGGGAGTGAGCAGCTGTAAATACCTAGATGGAGTGGTCACCCAAAAATAAATAGGTAAGTGTAGGCCTGTGGTGGTATAGGCCAGTGGGTGCCAAGGCAAAGTGCTGGGATGGATGGAGGCCTGGTGGCGAGGTTTTGTGGGAGGTCAGGGCCCGGGAGGGCACATAAAGGGCCCTGGTCACCTATCTCAGCAACTGTGGAATTTAACAGAGGAGGAAGGAAGGGAAGGAGGATGTGAAATGGAAAGTCTTGAGGAGTTTCCTGAATTTGAGGAGATACGGCTCAAGATGAAGAGGAAGAGGGAGGCTGTTCCATAGGAGTGAACCTACTGAGGAAAGAGATTGGCCACCAGCTTGTTGTTCAGTGAATCGCTGAACACACACTGAGTTGGTGCCGGAGGAATGTAAAGATCTGGAGGGAAGTATTTAGTAAGAGCAAGTTGTAGATAGTTTGGTCCCCAGCCCAAGACAGCCTTATGGATGATGCAGAGGGATTTAAATGTAATCCTTGCAGCAACCAGGAGCCAGTGGAGGGACTAGCTGGAGGGGTCATGGAGAAGAAAAGGGTAGGTTATTTCACTAGTCTAGCCTACAAAGAACCAGAGCTCTAGAGACATTGAACTTCTCGGTAAAAGTGAGAAATTGAAGAATTCCTTTGAGGAGGTGGAGTTGAATGTGGGATTCTTGGCAAGGTCCTGAATGTGAGGGATAAAGGAAAGAGAGAAGTAGAAAATTACTCCAAGGTTTCTGGCTTCAGATGAAGGAGATGGGGGTGAGCCCATAGAAGATGACCAGAGTGAGTATCAGAAAGAGTGAGCAGGAGTCCCAATAGGAAGGATCTCAGTCTTGCTGGCATTGACACAGAGATTGTTGGAAGTACACCAGGACTGGATGGCAGAAAGTGTGGGGCACATTTTCCAGTCCAACAGACATCCCTGCCTCACAAAACTGTATTTTAGCAGTTACAGAAAAAATTGCTGCACTGTGGTGGCTGAGCACATATTCCTTTGCATCAAAACTGCATTTTTAGCAGTTACAGAAACCATGACTGTGCTGAGTCTGCTGTGCACATATGGGGCAAGATGGAACATAGACACCCAAAGAATGGCTGCAGTTGTGTTCTTTATGGGAATCCAAAAAGAGGAATTGAAAGGCAGCCTGGCTCAGCGCTGCTATGCTGTCAGCTCAAAACTTCAAATGGCAAAAGCAAATGTCCAGCATTTAAAAACGACCTTGCACTGGTGCTAACTTCATTTTTTAACATTACCCAGCTTGGGATTTAGTAAAACACAGCAATGTTCAGACATATTCAGATTGTACACCAGCAAAAGGGGCCATTCATCACTGAATGGCAGGTTGTGTCAAGCAAAATCAGTGAAGAGCAGAGAAATCCATTTCCGTCCGCACGATCCGTGTTCACTCTTACAACAAAGTAACCCAGGCAGAGGACTTCAAAAAGAAAGCTTTTTTTCCCTGGCTATGCGTCAATTACAAAATAAACTTTTTCCAGCATCTTTCCATGCCCTGAAAATGATCAGATCTGACAAGGCTTTTCTGAAAACGTGTGTTAAAGAAACCGCATCTTGTGAAATCCCCATGTAAAATGTCCATGTGCCAATTTGTTTTGCAAAGGCAGTGAAATAATGCTTTTTAAAGCTGAAAATGTGAAATCATCCCAGATACTCGCACAAAAACAGTATGTTATGGGTGGAACTGGTGTGGTGTAAGTGTATATTATATATATTTACTAAAGGCTTGGTTTCTGTGAAAGAAAGTAAGGAAGAAAAAATGTGTATTTGAAAACAGCAGAATAAAGGGCCCTGGGCAGGAAATTCAAAGGCACTAAAGCTTCCTGGGAAAGGAATCTCCTCCACAAACTATGAACAGGGGAACTGTTTTACATAGAAATGGCAAAAGATTGCAAGAAGGACAAAACAGCATCGCACAAACCTGGGAGATGGAACGTCATATTCCTTGTAAAATATAGGGCCTGCCTGTCTGATTTTCAGGAGGGTAACAATTGTAAATATAAGCATTTTGTCTCATAACTGATTTTGGCAAAAGTAACTGTGGTATAACAAAGCATATCATAAAAACACCCACACTAAAATTGATGTGACTTCACTGGGTCCATTCTGCTTACAGGGAGGCTGCGACATCCACAGCCTGACCTATCCCATTTTAGAGGTATGTCCAGCTTAGTTCTGCCCACTTAGTAAAAATCCTCTGATGTCATCCGGTTTATAAAAGGAGGAAGCTTAGGGAAAGTCAGGACAATTAAGAATCAGACATTCAAAAATCCACATCCAGAGATCCAGAAATTCCACATTCACCTTGCAAGACTCCAGTGACAGGCCAGGGGTAGCTAATCCAGATCCAGAACCTCCTATCTAGGCAGAATCATTTATCCAGAATTCAACCCTACAAAAATCTCAATAATTCAGGGAGAAAGGAGGAAAAGCTCCCTTTGGGACAATCCTGTGACCAGACTTGTCTTTGACCAGCTGTTGCATTCGCTGTCCACTGAGACTAGGCCCTGGTTGCCTTGTTGTTTGCCTAGAGGAGAGCCTAGCTGCTGCATAGTGACGAGACCCTTGTCCCACTGTCCAGAGGCCCAGTTAGCTGTCCAAACTACCCAATTCAAGTGCTTCTTGTAAGTATCACCCCTCCCCAATATCAAAAAGCTGAATACACCATGCTGTTACATTGCAATTTGTCCAAGCCTATAAGCAACACTATAAGAAACCCTTTAAGTAACCTAGTAACTTCTTAAATTGTCAGAATCCTTGGTGTGTGCTGTCCTTAAAAGAATCTGTGTTAGTTTCCATGTGTTAGCGCAATTCTTTCCAAATCATTGCAGTCCGTTGTATAAGTCCTTAGTACCTTTTTAAATAAATACATTAATTTCCCATAAAGATGAATGCAGCGTGGATAGGTTAATCTTGCAAATTCACCTCCTCGCTTACCGTGTCTTTCTTTAAAAATACCTAGCCACTAAAATATAGTTGCAGTAGAACCAATCATTTTGCTAACAAAACCGAGTTGCACATGAAAGTGTTTCCTTTTGAAAATCCGATTTTTCCTTTCCACTAAAAATCCCATACTGTCACCCATCCAGAGTCACCCTTTCACATTAGTATCATACCTGCTAGGTGCCTTTGTACCTCATCAACAAAACAGATTATCGATTCTGTCTGTTTAGCTCATTTCTGAAGTTGTTTGCCTATTTTAAACCTGTGAAAACTAAGAAATTGCAATTTTGCCACGTGTGATTCGTGCTGCACTGTTCTTCCTTCCCAAAGTCGATTTTCTAAACTGTATGCCTGTTGTGTAGTACTTTGCCTTGTAGCTTGTACATTTTCTGGCATCTTTAGTACAGTCACACACATTCGTGTCTTATTCATTCAACCGCATATGTGAATAAGCCATTTGAAAATACTACCCAAAAAGTAATCTTGCTTTCATTCATTTGTGCATTGTGTATCTAATGTTGGAAGGTTAAACTAAATGTATCCTATTATTTTACTGTGTAATTCTCACCACACTGGTGATTGCTGCCTTATATTGAATGTGTTTGATTTTTATTCAAAATTTAAAATAAATATATATTTCATTATCACACACCGGCCTGGTTCATGGTCCATTGCGACATGGGTGTACGTTAAGGAGGGTGTGAGACGGGTTGGCAGCCTTCTCAAAAACTGATTCTCAATGTAATAAACTTGAAAGTGTTTTTATTGTGCACCATATCCCTGGCCAGTAGAAAGAGTCCTGATCTAGATTTTGCTGCATCTTTAAATACTGTGACATCGTCCGGGATTGAGATAGTGTTTCCAACCATGACAGCTTAACATAGCAGGCTAATCCACAAAAGGTAGTGATACTTGTTGGGGTTAGAAAGCTGTGTTACACTGTAAAAGCAGCATCCCGAAACGTAGACCCTAAGTATCAGGTCTGTGTGTAAAAATAAAGTAAAATCAACCCTGTACTAGACAAAAAGCAACAGAATACAGGTTTAACCCCATACATCACTTCCTTCTGTCAGTATATTGTCTGATTGTTTTTCATAATACAGATAAAAAGACTGCAATAAGATTCATGATCACATCATCCTTTTTATATTGAGGTGTCTACGCTTTTATTACTGAGCTGTTGATTGCATATGCATGTGTATATGTGTGTAGTATAGTAGTGACACCTCTTATTTTCAGTAACCCCCTATTCTTCTCAGTAATGAGAGTAAATGTGATAGAGTAAACATTACTTTTCTCCTTTGCAAGAGAGTAAAATGTGACATCCAGCCGACGTGTGCACAAATTGTATGGAAATCATTACTATGCAGCAGCTTTCTGCATTTTGACAGAATACATCTTTCATTATTTCTCTACGGTCTGGCCATTTTATCTCTTTTGTATATATTTAATTGTTGAAAACACAAAAACCAAGCCAATTACATAGTAAAACAAACATGACTTGTTTTGTGTGTTTTGAGGTTCGATAGCAAAATTTACTTTTGATGTTTAATGAAAGTTCTCCTTTCCTGGAGCTATCACTACCTAATGGTATGCCAATATTATGGAACAACAGTGCAAAAAGGCTAGGACTGCATGCTAAATTCTATATCTTATCTCATGGTCAAATAGTTATTTATATAGCGTGTTTGGCAAAGCGATGTACATAGAACATATTTATCACAATTATCACCAAACCTAAGTCGGTGCTCCTTTATCGACCTCAAAAGGATAACAGGCTGAGTTGGCCTTGCCGGGAATCAAACCTGCAACCTACAGATCCCAGCAACGCGCTCTCATCTGGCTGAGCTATCTTATTGACTAACATCCGGTAAACTGAGTATCGACTGAGGTATAATAATCATATTGCCTAGATGTTGGACGAATCATGTATGAAGTACTACATAAAGTTAAATACCTATCTGGATTATCAGACGGACAGGTTTTGTTGAGATTCTATTACAATTACAAATGTAACTTTCATTTGTTTGGTTTTGTACAGGGCTTGCACTTCCTGGAGAGTCAGGGCGTGGATCGTTTAATTGTAGTCTTGAAGATTTGAGAGGCTAGAACACCTGTGATTGGTGTAATGACAATCACACTTGAGCAAATACTCTGTTGCCACTGACCATTTATAGTAATGTACCCCATTGACTGTAAGGTTGAATGGATGTAAACTATACTGTGCATACTCATAATAGTACACACTGTTTTATATAAGTAGAGTTCAAATTAAATTATAAGTGTAAACATTTTCTGGCTCTGCATGCTTATACACACAGCACAGAAACTCTGAACAATTCAATTGTGCAATACTGGTTTGCTTTCACTGGAAAAAAACATATTTTGTTACAAAAGATGTTACAAAAGATGAATTCTCAATTGCAACTTTGTTTTCCATCTTATTAATTATACAATCATAACATGCTAGGAAAATAAATATGCAGAGTGCTTCTGTTTGCTCCATGAGCATCGACACAGCAGAAACTGAATGGAAAGAAACCATTCCTTTTATCATAGTGTGCAGTTTGTTTTTTTGAAAAGCTTCAGAGAAATACATTGTGTTTCCGAGGCTTTTATCCATTGCTTGCAATTACATCCATGTAGAGAAAAATCAAAAGAATCCTTCTGGTTTCTTTCAAGTAACCTGACTTTTGCACTGCCCTCTGCTCTAAACTTCTGTGTAAATGTACACAGGAAAATAATAAAGCTTTCGTATTTACAAGATTTTCATGTGTAAAAAGGCCAGGTACGCACCTTATCTGGAGGCCTGCTCCTAACACAAAAGTTATCTTTCCTATTGACATAAAACGATTTAATTGTGCACATTTCAGTACACTCATATTGTTTTTAGGTCTCATTATAATACAGGTCTTTTTTATCTTGCATGTGGATTTCTATTTGGTATATTTGTGTATCTGTCAAGTGAGTGCATATGGTTAAGGCATATAAAGGGGGTGGTGGTGTAGTGAAGGGGGACATAGCAATAGTATATTTTCTGATGTCACAACACCTACAGATGATCTTATGACCACTGTGGTGCATTTTAAATGGACATACTTATAGGACACAGTAGTATGGCAGTTAAAATAGTGATTTAAAAAGGGAGTTGATGAAGAAAATTAGTATAACCAGTACAAAGGAGTAGTTCTTGATACAAAGAACCGTCTGATGCAATATGGTGACAAACACGAACAAATTGGCAATATGTTTAAATGGTCCTAAGGGATTCAGGAAATATGTACAGGTTTGGGCCAGATTCACAGGCTGGAGCCACATCTAGGACTTAGTTTGTGTCCAGCTGAGTTATTTGGACCAAGCTGAAACATGCAGACTAGATCCATGGGGCTAGCAGTGGCCAACTGACTTTGCAAAACCACATCAACACGTAAGAATAGATGGAGGATTCATGTTTTGTTTCCACCACTCTACGTGGACTAGTCATGCTTTTCTAGCATTTGGGCTAGTAGAGCCTTGATTTTCTCACCCACGGTAATGAGGTTTCGGCAAATCTTAGTTTCCATTTTTCTTTCCTTTCAGGAATAGGACCCGCAATATTCCTGGCCTCACATAGTTTTCCCACCATAGCCGAAATACATAACACCACAAGAACAGGTAAGGTCCAGGGACCCACTGGACTTGGGCCACTACTTTAACACATTTAGACAGTATTTAGTCTGTACTATACAGATTATAGAACATGGAATTAACATACTTAAGTGGTCTACTCTACCTAGGTACGGCATTACACAAATTCCACCACCTGGAGCCGGCAAAGGGATGCATCATCACAAGTATTGCCATCCCTTACAGCTTCATCACTAATGGGATTTGAAAAGCCACCGCATCAGGTGAACAGTTGCATTGTCTCTATGAAAGTACACTACAAGTTACACATTCCTGCTTTTAAGGTTGGACACTTATGACATACATTTTCAATTTTTTTGGTATAAATAGGGGCCATAAGGTCAGAACCACGCTTGACAGTGTGCAGCCAAGCATATTATAGTAAACTTCTGCTCTACCGTGAGAGTCTCCAGGGACGGTTTGTTCTTCACTACAGGCACAAGCCGGAACTTGGGATATAGTTCCCGGCAGACAGAAAGAATAGTCGGTAACCAGAGTTTTAAATTTAGTTTGTCTATGCTTAGATTTCACAAGCAATTTCTATAAGAGGTGCACTCACAGTACTTTTATGTATTTCACACAGGGTCTTCCGATTTGACGCCCTGAGGAAGGCGGTATCAATAACCCCAGCATCCGCCGAAACGTGAAGATAGCAGGAAACCAATATAGACTATTTTTGGGCTCCCTGCAAGTTTCCCACAAGAGTTTACATTTATTATTTCACGTTGGCAAAGATATCTTTCACTACAAAGACCTCGACACAAGACTCATACAATTACAGGATCAGTAGGATAACCCTGTAAATCCTTGTACAAGAGGAAGGACATTAATCCTATGTATGGTTATGTGTATGAATTAAATATAGAGTCAATGTCATGTTTAAAACATTAATGATGCCATGTTGGATTTGCGGACATTCACCGGTGTCCGTGAACATCGTGGTAAAAACATATTAAAAACACAACATTGCAACTTATTAAACAATCTCTGGGGAGGTGAGGGTTGATGTGGATGGGATGGGATTAGGTCATAACAAGCCAAAAAACAGGTGTTTTCACCCCAAAAGACTATGAACAGCCCCAATGATCGGGGGGGGGTAGGCTGTCCTGTGAAGTTTGCAGACACTTCAGATGTTCGGGAACATCTGTGCCTATTTCTGCATTACAGGTTTTGTGAAAAGCAGTTCTTGTATGGCTTATAACTTTGGCACAACCCTAATGAAACTGCATGACATTTTTTAATTGTATTCTTGACTCGATTCTGAATGGTTTTGTAAAGTGTGGAGCTGTTTTTATCAGGAGGGAACAAAATTAGAGGCGGGTTCTCAAAATATTGTAAAGGCTTATAAATGTGGTGCCATTTGATGCAAATGTGCACACAAGTTTGCAAAACGATTTTAAATCTAAATCTAAATGTTTTTGAAAGGTTTGGTGGGATTTTCTGTAGAGGGGGCTAAATTAGAGTGGGGGTCTCAACATTTTTAGATGGCTTATAACTTTGTTGCCGTTTGACGAATGTGGACAACATGTTTCAGAAAGATTATAGACCCAACCTTCAATGTTTGTGTAAAGGCTGAATGGATTGTGTCAAGTGGAGTCTAAGTTATATAACTATTCTATGTACATATATTTTAACACTTTTGAAAAAATAAAACACAGGCGGATTTCAAGCAAACTCGTGTAAGGAGCATTGGCAAGGACCTTAAAGCATGGTTTTGCAAATGTGCCAGTGTTTTATTTTTTGAAAAGTGTCATAATGACGGTGCAAAAAATAGTGATATACCTTTGGTGACTGAGGCATAGCCTTTGGCCATGGGCCGTGGCCATATTGTCCAGGTCATGGTATAAGGACATGACCCGAACAATCTGGCTACTGGCCATGACCGTGAGGCAAAAAAATGGGATTAAAGTGGCCATGTCTACCTGGGACCGGCTATGTGGTAAAGTTATTCAAAAGTGGGATAGTTTTGAAAGGGAAAAAAAATGTGCTTGTGGTAATATGGTCATAGGGTTCTGTCTTCGCCTTCTGCAGGCTGCCATGGTACTATGTATGGATCCCTGCCTTCCCTTTCTATGGTGGCCATCTTGGAAGCATTGAATTGCATAGGTTTTTATTAGTGCAACTTAACCATAATGTCCCTTTAACAAAGTTTTTTTGTCAGTGATGTCATCTTTGATGTTCTGGGTGTTAGTCTTAGCAGTGCACGGTGGTGGCGTAAGTTATGGTTGCTTAGCTTACCATAACTGGTCAATTTATGAGCTTTTTTGGTTTTACTTGTAGCCATAATGTCCCTTTAACAAAGTATACATATATATTACACAGCCACGTTAGTGGCTGTGTTGTTATGGTTAAGTTGCTAACCCATAGGAAGAGAAATTTTTGGGTGGCTTATAACTTCACTCTCCCTGGACGAATCCTCACCAGACTTTGCAAAATGAGTATATGGCCCACACTGAATAATTTTGCAAAGTTTGATGAGGTTTGGTCCAGGGGCAAAAAGTTATAGGGGATCCCAAAATGTCTTTTTTTCCCCATAGACTGAATGGGGAAAAAACTTTGCACATATCTACAGCCCAAACCGCTGGACGGATTTTCATCAAATTTGCGGCAGTAGCAGTGGCTTGGTCCCGAACGCGTGCTTTTGCAGATTTGGTGAAAATCCATCCAGTAGTTTGTTTTAAAACGATCAAAAAGTAGGTCTGAAAAAATTAATGCTATCTATGTCCGCTCCGCGGACACACTTCCCTGTTCGCTCCGCGGGCAGGACACTGATTGCCTAATTGGCTCACGTCATGTCCGCGGACAAGCAATGTGTCAATTCGCTGGAGTGAGGCATGAGGTGCTTCAGATTTTTCCGATGCGCCTGCCATCTTGGATCCGCCGACAGCGCAGCGGCGAACAGAGGCGAAATGCAGTTTTGGGGAGTGTTTTGGTGTGCAAGAGTGCTCGGGGAGGTTTTGGGAGTAAGAGATGGGTGAAATACTGTATTTGTTTTGGTGCAGGTGCTACTGATGTATTCCCCATGCCCGCGCTGTCCGGGATGTTCATAATTAGTGAAAATGAGGGGTGTCCTAAGGATAGTATTCCTGTACATTCTGTCCGCAGGCAAGTTGAAACTGTTCTAAGGACACGCGCGGTGTCAGCGGACATAAAAATTGACCATATGCCGCAGTTAAAATGACCGAAGTTATAAGTACTGGAGTTATACGCTACCATGGGTGTGATAGGTTGCAGTGGTTGTGGGCAGGGCCTAGAGTCTTGGGTGCATAAAACCGAAGTTATAAGTACTGGAGTTATAAGCCACCATGGGTGTGATATGCTGGGGTGGTTGTGGGCAGGGACTAGAGTCTTGGGTGCATGGCCAAAGGCCATGCACACAAGACTGAAGTTATATGCAATGAAGTTATAAGTGGGTGGCTTATAACATCACTCTCCCTGGATGAATTATCACCAAACTTTGCAGAAAGTGTGATATGGGTGGGCCCATGTAGACAGTTAAAATGTTTGATTCTATGGGTTATATGCACTGAAGTTATAAGCCACCGTGGGTGGCTTATAACTTCGCTATCCCTGGATGAATTCTCACCAAACTTTGCAGAAAGTGTGATATGGGTGGGCCCATATAGACAGTTAAAATGTTTGATTCTATGGGTGTGATCTATGGGTGTGATATGCTGCAGTGGTTGTGGCCAGGGCCTAGAGTCTTGGGTGTATGGCCTATGGGTGTGATCTATGGGTGTGATATGCTGCGTTGGTTGTGGCCAGGGCCTAGAGTCTTGGGTGCAAGGCCTTGCACCCAAGACTCTAGGCCCTGGCCACAACCACCGCAGCATATCACAACCATGGATCACACCCATAGAATTGAATATCTATCAAATGTTTGAAATCTACAGTTTCTGTACTGTTTGATTTGTATAGTTTGTATGTGAAGTTTTGGTTACGTCATGTCATTAAGATTGTAGAGTTTGGTAACAAGCACTGTAGTATAACATATCCATGGAAGTGAACATTTTGTATTGTGGTCTATGGTTAGATGTTTGCTTCAATGGTTCTGTTATGCAGCAGTATTTATGCGTTCTATTAGAATATACTTACTGTTTGATTTTTTGAGATTGGATATATTTTTTTCATGAGTTTGGTAACTGGAGTAAATATTCTTTTTCAATTTCTGTGATAAAAGAAAAGAGCATGTTAGTGTATGTATTGTATAAAGACTTATTACATTCCATAATAGACATGTCATGTTTTTTTTCAACCCTCATATTTAGTAGTTTACAAACCAGTGTACTTTGCAATTTGCTCAGTTTCTGTGTTTCTTTTTCAAATCATTGGGTCTGTGGGAAAAAAATCCATGTCGGATTAAAAAATACTTTTTTGTTATGCTACAGTCTGTTTGTTTGTTTGTTTTCAGTGTTCACTTGTTGTTTCTGGCTAATGTTCTATGTGTTGGCTTGTTGCAGATTTTTGGAGCAGTTAGATACCTGTTGGCGCATTCTAACTGTCTATTTTTTGTAAGAATTTAGTGGTATTCATTTATCTGTTTGGTTGTTATAGCATCTTGGGGCAGTAAGATACCTGTTGGCGTATTCTAACGGTTTATAGTTTTTTAATTGAAGTTTTGTTAATGTTTAAGTACAGATTAGTTATTAAATTTTGGTTTTAAGAAGATTAAATAAGTGTTTGTAAGATTTGCTGGTAATCTCTGCTTTAGAGTAATGGTACCATCACTGCATTCGAACTATCCACATTTCTTTATTATATATGCAGTGTAGTGACCTGCATTGGTTGTGGCTCCTGCGTGGTAGATTATACCTATTGGTGTGAAGGTTTTCTTACCAAGTGATACTTGACCATGTGTGAATCCAGTCAGCTTACAGATGTTTTTGACACCATCTGCATTGTAACATAGAAGCATTAGTATTATGTATTTACTATGTGAATTGCAGGTACTACATAATCTATCATGGTTTGCATTTTGTACAAGTTGCTGAAATGGAACGGATTCACAATTAGGTATGGATACATACATGAAGCGCTCATTAGGGATTTGTTCCTTTGTCACATTGTTACAGAGAGTGCATGTATGTTTCCACATGTATGAAATCTGGAAGATTTCATTTATTGGTATGTTTTTGTTTTCCAGTACTTGTAGTAACTACATTAAAAATTCTTCTGGATCTTCTTGTGGGTTTATAGTGAATTTCACCATTCCAGCACAGTAGTTGGATGTTGCACTCCCAGAGTGTGCGCATTTTCTTTCAGATCTAATGGTATATAAACTACTTTGCCACAAATGCCTTTCACCAATTCAGAGGGAGGTCATTTTGCTGTTTTTAGTTGAAGGCGTATTATTGCTTGAAATGGGTGCACTGTTTGAATTATGATGCTCTCATATAAATTGAGTTGTTGCAGGGGTTTTGGTAGTGGGAATAATTCCAAGTTATTTGTGATAGCACATGAAGGAGTTTGGTTGTTGTCAAGTTTTGTAGTGCAGTAACTGCAAAGTATTAAGGGGTCAGTTATTTATATTTGTTTTCTGCTACAAGGTAGAGAGCTAATTGAGACCATTTGGAATCTTCATTGCCTTCTATTTTGTATGTTATGTCTATAGTTTTTGTGTTACTTTTATAAAAAGTTCTGCGGCAACACACACACACACACACACACATGGTTTGGTACTTCAGCAGATGTACTTTTACATTTTTTTATTTCTTTTTTGTATGTGTGTAGTACAAGGTTGCCATGTGCAGAATTGTTGATAGTCTGTTGTAAAGCTATTGCATTTTGTAAGTGGCTTTCACTTCCAAAATATTTTCTCTGGATACGGTTGATTTCTTCTTGTAGGTCTTTGGGTGCACCATGTAGAAGAATGCTATTTAAATTGGCTAGTTCTAAAGCAGGAATTCTAGCATAGTAAAGTTTATAGACTAGATTACTTATAGTTGAATGATGTGTTGATATCATTTTGATATGATGGAAGGTGCTTTTGCAAATAGGTCCTGAAATGCAGGCTAATGAATGTCCTTGTAGTCCTGTGTATTTGCGCACTGGACAGGTATCCATATTTTGCAGCACTTTCATTTTGATTTTGTCTTTGCCTTTCACATACTGATTGAGGAACTGGCGTAAAGATTTGAAAGATTTTTTGGGAATGTTACACATTGACGTGCATGGCCATTTGTATACTGGACGTTCTGGTTCAGTTGAATGGAGAGGTAATTCTGAGATTTCTTGGGATATTTTTGTAAGCAGTATTTCTTGTTCCATTATGGCATTATTATTTTTTTCATAACCTCGTCCACTGCTTTGGATGGCAATTGTGTTTGTTTGATTTTATTTGTATGCTTCTTCATTAAAATATGGTTCTGTGCTCGTGGTGTGACTCCATTCACCTCCACAGATATTTAAGAAGTTATTTTTGTTAACATTCCGTTTATTGAGAAGTTTTTTTTGTAATTTGGTAGTTAGTTTTGTTAGTGCTTCCATTCTGTTTAAGACTAAAATGAATAACTTTCTTTTGAGAAGGATGGCACAGTCTATTAAAGATTCTAAGATTAATTTTCTACGGTAGGTTTGAAGGGTTGTGCATGATTTGTCTCCTGTTTTTATAAGATTCTGAAGGACTCTGTGGCAGAACATTTTTGCTAAAATACTTTTTTTGGTATGGTTACTTGCTGGTATATCAAGATTTATAGGAGCAGTTTTAGCTGTAGTGGTAGCCAAATTTTTGTTAAGCATTTATTGTTTCGTTTTACATTTTGATAGAGGAGGCAAAGATTCTGTACTAGAAGCTTGTTTTGTTTCGCTAAATGACTGTATTAGCTGTTTTGTTTGTAGGTTTTGTACAAACTCTGGTAGAGATGGATGTTTATTTTGGATACTTTTATTTTAATTTGCTCTATTTCTGTGTTGCTTTCTATGGACTTGCTTTTTGGTAGGCATTCTTTGGGGTCTGTTGAAAAAAAAGCAGGTATGGGTTGGGCCGTTCTGCAATTTATGTGTGCTGTGTGCATGAGTGTCTGAGTATGATGGGAAAGATGTATTTAGTGGTGTGTGATTGTGCATTGGCCAGTTACAATGAGTTGGGAAGGCTATTCTTCTATTTGTGTGTTACTAAACTGCGTTTCAGATGAGAGTAGAAAGTGAGCAAGTGGTGAGGAGAAGCATTAATAGTAAATGTAATGGTATAAAATTAAAACAGTTCTTTGTTTTGTAGTACTAACATTCTAAGAGTTGAGTATGTTATTTGTGTTCCAAAAAAACGAGGATTTGTGTGCCATTCTGCTTGTTAATCTCTGTTTAATAAATCGGGATTTGTGGCCAGAATGGTTCAGAAATCGCTGTTTTTTTTTGGTGCGCAAATTACATGAATGAACCACACAGTGTGTTTGAAGAACAGTAAGAATATTAAGGTAGTATTGTACTTACTCTTTTTTTGTGGACTGAGCAGGTTTCTTCGGATTTGTTGTTTGTAGTTCAGATGCTGCTGATTTTCAGGAGAGTGGTCTTCACTGCAATTGTAAAAGAAAGAAGTTAGTAATTTTGTGTGTTTATAGCACTGATGTTAATGTAGACGTTGATTTTTATGTTTTTGTGGTAGTATTCTTGTTTGATATCTGAACATAGTGTATGTATGCATTTCATTTGACTTTGTGCAGCCTTTATATTTTATTTACAATATGTTAGTTCAACATGTTTTCCAAATGAGTACAATTTTAAGTGCATGAAATTCACTTGGCTTTTTAAAGGTGTGTTGTAGATAGCAGACAGGTTTGGAAGTGAGAGTTGATTGTAGTAGATGGGAAAAATGTCAATAAGTTCATTTTATAGGAAGACATGCCAACAATCGGGAGCCCCTGAGAGGGAGATTTCACCATAGCATTCGGGAACATGTATTTTTCCAATAGGATTGCATTGGGGTTAGCATTAATTTAGGCGGGAGACAGTAAAAAATAGTGTGATTTTTCAATGAAAAATCGGGAGTCTTGCACCTAAATCGGGAGGGTTGGCATGTATGTATAGGCTATACAGGTTTAGTGGCATTACTCTGTTTATATGCATTCATAACAGTTGTACATGTACTCTGAATAAAATATGCATACCTGTAGTTTGTATTCATGCATGTGGATATGAATGGAGCTGCAAATAGAAATCTTGGAGACTTTTACAGTAGTTTTTGTAGTAGGTGCTTTCCAATGATATGAGACTTGTACTCAGAGTGATCAACAGTACATTTGAAGTGCGGAATTCTGATGATGGAGTTAGATGTTGAGGTCTTGGATGTGATTGGTGGATGGTTGTGTGACTGCTTAGCTGTATCCAATGAGGCACCGAGAGTGATGTGGAAAGGGTAGAAGGGCTGGCTAAGAGTTACATGCCGCGCAGACACCGCGGCTGTCCGCGGGTAGGGTGTGCCACATCCGGGGTTTTCCAGCGAATCCAATGTGGAATGGGGACTGTAGGGATCAGCCAATCAGATGTTGACGTTGTGGATTTGTGTAGAAAGAGAGTGTGTGTAGTGAAGTTGGCAGAGGTGGAGAAATTCAGGCTTCGATGTTAAAGGAGTGGAGGTGGTGTGGAGCGCTGTGCCTGATTGCAATGTAGAGAGAATTCTACAAGCTTGTGAAGATATGCGTAGGATGAACAGTCTCCATCTGGTAGTTTTGCACTATGGTGTTTCCATTTGGGCTACGTCAGTGCCCCTACTTTGTTGGCAGATTTGGAACAGTTGGTTCAAGCAGTAATGAACATCCTTCCAAATGTGAAAGTGTTTTTTTCTGGATTACCACCTACGGCAATATGGACAATAGTTCTGTTTTTTGACCTCAACAAAACATTGTTAGGTGTGCAATCAATCGAGGCATGTATGCTTTCATGCTTAGAGCTGGCATGTTTTTCTGTAATAATGAGAATATTGATTCGAGTAACGCTGTTTATTTTGAAGAAGATGGCATTTGTTTATCTTTTTTGGGAAATGCCATGCTGTTTTGGAATGTAAGGGTTGCTTTGGAGAAGGTTATGTGAACATTTTAGTTGTAAAGTAAGTTGAAAAAACCCCGAAAAAAACAAATAACAGGTGTCTTTCAGTCATCTGCAAAAAAACAAAGAAAACCAAAAAAAAACTGCTCTTTTCAGAGCCCACCTCAAAGGGGAAATGGGGCACACTATTTAAATATACATTCACCAAGCTCAGATTTTCGAAATGTCCACGGACATGGTGGTAGTCTGCGGACAGCGCGTATTACATATGGGGATTCTGGGGTGGAGAGGCATGCAAATGAGAATGAGCAGAGCTAGGGATTGGTCAGTAAAGTTTACTGGGTGTTTTGTGTAAGGAGAGATTTTGTCAGAACGTCTTTTTCCTGAGAGAAGAACAGATAACTATGGCTGTGTGTTTTCGAAAACAGATTATCTGGATTTTGGGAGACTCATGGATACATTGGTTGGGGGTGCATGCAGAATGTTGTGGAGTAGCTGCAGATCTTGGATTCCCTCATGTGTAAGTGCACAGGCATGGAGTGCATGGAATTAAGTGGCTGGACTTGGTACCTCTCTGTGCTACTTTATAGACAGAGCATCATCCAGACATAATTATAATTCATTGTGGGGGGAACAGTTTAGGACATGTTTCTGGAATGTCTTTGCAATTTGCCACGAAAGAAGGACTTGAGAAGGTCATGGACATGTTTCCAAATTCCCAAGTAAATTTCTTCTCGTATTGTGCAAAGACAAATGTGGCTGTGTTACTCTTTATTTGGTCCACAAATGGAGAAAATGAGACGCAATGTCAATAAGGCTGTTTGTGCCTTTCTAAGAGATGTTGGCATATCCTCTTTTCACAATGAAAATATTATGTTTCGTAGCACATACTTTTTTCACAGAGCTGGAGTCCATCTTACTTATGCTGGCAATCAGATTTTTCTGAGAAATGTACAAAATGCATTGCAACCTTTTTGGGAATTAGAGTCACCTATTTTGCAGTAGATGTTGACCATTTCAAGTTTTTCAAACAAACAAAAACACCACCAACATGCTCTTTTCAGAGCCACCACTTGCTCCTAGAGAAAAGTGCATTGGTTTTGCTAGGGCAGCACCCTAAAATTGTATATGTCCTAGGACTGTCCGCAGACTTCCAAGAAATTTACAGGGCCCTGCACTGTTTATTTGCCCCTTCTATTTTTAAACTGTGAAAGGTGGCTCTGAAAAGAGCCTTTATTTTGGATTTTTGTTGTTTTATATATATTTTTTTTTTTTACACACGACACACTAGGAGAGGAGGGGAAAGGAGTGTAAGGAAGGGACACCAACCACGGGTATAAGAAAGGGCAGGTGGAGAGAGGAAGATGTAGGCTGAGCCTTACTTAGGTAGGTAGCAGGTCTTCTGGTGCTCCGTGACTGTAGTCTCGAAAGCACTTCGAAGACTCTCCCCCCTGCAGAGTACTGCATCGCAGTACACATACACAATATTGTTGCCCCTCGAAAGGTAAGGGTCAACAGCATTGCGAATGGCCTGTGAAGCAGATGGAGGGATGCGCTCTCCCACAGGAGTGTCACTTGTGGTGAGAGGAGCGGAAACGGAGGATGCTGTAGAGGAACTCACCCTACTATGTTTATCACAAGGTACAACCTTGCGAATGTCCGCCCTGTGGAACGACATTAGGTGTCGCTTCATGGATGTCGTACCAAAGCTGTACGAACCACGTCTCCCACGACTCAGCACCATTTTGCACTGGTTACAGGTGATCTCTTTCGCACGTGCTTTTGGTATGTTACCATAAACGGTAAACAACTGCCACACCCAAGACTCCTGGCGAGTGCTGGTAGTAGGGAGTTCCTCGACCTCATTCTCTTGATCCTTTTCATCCTCATTCTCTACATCCGCCCGAGTCTTCCCCTCTTTAGGCCCATGGGGTGGTGGTGGTGGTGGTGGTGGCAGGTTTGGCGGTGGTGCTGAGTTTGATGTAGCAACAGCAGCCATGGATGCCATCAGGGTTGATGAGATAATCTCAGCAAGAGCAGCAAAGGCAGCAAAAGTCAATCTGCAATAGCCAGAAGTACAATGAAGATCAGCACTAGGGTGTGGCCTTTTATAGGGGTGGAGGGGTGCGCTTCGCGAACAGAACGAGCACCCAAAAAGGTTCAAAAAGTTACAAAAAGTATGTGAAAAGCTAGGGCCATTGTCTGGGACATGTGCAATGGTGAATTTCTAATGTAAAATAATTTGGATTGTCTGAATAAGTTCTTTTAAAATGTTGGGGAACCGAACAGTGTCCGCAAATTAGGACACACGCTCAGCGTGGGTGCGGTCACATGATGATGTCGGGAAGACGTTCGCGAAGGGAATGGGTGTCCGCAGGACACCAAATTCACGGGAACGGTTGTGAGCATGCGCGCGTGTGTTCTACGGACAGTGTTTTAATTAAAAGTGTGACACAAGTGAGATGGACAGTTACGGACAGGCACGATGTTCGCAGGACATACAGATGTGGTGTGCATGTGCGTAGATGTTCTGCAGACTGTACGGCCAGGTATAGTGTCCTTAGGACATCTCCATTTTGTTTGACTACAGACATCCCGGACAGAGTGCATGTTCTTCGGACAGTTTCAACTTGGCTGTGGACAGTACGGACAGGTATAGTGTACTTAGGATTCGTCCATTTTGTTCACTTACAGATATCCCAGACACCAGGTGTGTTGTAAGAACAGTTCCATCTTGGTTGCAAACGGAACGGAAAGGTATAGTGTCCTTAGGACACCCCCATTTTGTTAATTTACGGACATCCCGGACACCAGGTGTCTTCTAAGAACAGTTCCATCTTGGTTGCAAATGGTACGGACAGGTGTAATGTTTTAGGACATCCCCATTTTGTTAATTACGGACAGCCCGGACAAGTCCGCTGTCCGTGGACATTTTAAATGCTTTTTAAGAAGAAAAAAAGAGACACAAAGAATTTAATTAAAAGAAACATTTTTTTTTTATTATATACATATACACAATTTATGAAAGAGAGGGGGAAGCAGAGACTGATACAAATACAGGAGAATTAGGGGTTTGGAGAGGATGGATGGGAGGGGATGAAGGGATGGAAGTCTCATCAAAACGTTTTTCTTGGTGTTGAGGGTTTGGGGATAGTTCACTGGGACATGGAGAGGGGGAACAAGTACATGTGGGACAATGGTATTTCATTTTTTCTTTTATGTGGTCCTCCACTAACTGTTTCAAACCATTGAAATGTTCCTTGAGCATGTCTATTTTCTGTTCCATGCATTGCAGAGTCTTTTCCAATGTGTCTTTTGGTGTATTATTTTCAATGTTTGTATGGTCTGTTAAAAAAAAAAATATATATATATATACATGTATATATATATATATATTATATATATATATATATACATGTATATATATATATATATATATATATGTTAAGTACTCATAAAGTAATGATTATTAATTTGCTTATGCAGAGAAGTGTCTACCATTATTAGCACTGTCTTCAGACATTTCCTCACGTGGAAAATGTTCCTCAAGCCACTCCAAGGTATTGCACATTTCTGTGTGAAAAACAAAAATATATTAATTTTAGTGTACCTAATAAAATGAAGTTTACTTACTAGCTTCGTAGTGTTGTGTAGGTCTACTGTTGCTTCTAGCACTACTAAAAAAACCTAATCTAGACCCCAATAACCCAACCAACTACAGGCCAATCATCACCGTTCCTTACATCCTAAAGATCTTAGACAGAGTGGCCTACCTGCAAATACAGAAGCACCTGGAGGACAACAACCTCCTGGGTCTCAGACAATCCGGCTTCAGGCCAAGGCACGGAACAGAGTCAGCCCTACTGGACCTAAAAATCCAGATGGACGAGGCAAAGGACAAGGGTAATCTAGCCATTCTCTTGCTGCTAGATCTATCAGCAGCCTTCGACCTCATCGACCATCAGATCCTCACGGAACAGCTGATGACTTCAGCAGCCTTCTCTATCCAGGCGACTGCCTGGATCCAGTCCTTCCTAGCCAACCGAACCACCCGGGTCTTCTCCCCTGGGGCCTCAGCACTCCCTGTCCCCATCACATGCGGCGTCCCTCAAGGCTCGTGCGTCTCGCCGACCCTATACAATATATTCACTAAGCTATTGTTTGACCGCCTAGACAACCTGGGTGTCACATACCCAAAACTATGCCGACGATACCCAGGTTCTCATCACCCTATCAGAGTGCTACGACGAGGACTCCACCAGAATCAACAATCTATATTTGGAGATCCAAGCCTGGATGGCCGAGCATGGTCTGGAGGACATCCTGCTTTTCTCAGGATTTGAGTGCCGACACGAGTTGAGAGCCACAACGCAACGGGGAGAGCGCAACTATTCGCCCTTAGGACTTTTCCAACTTCTAAGAATAGGTCCTGCTGATCCAACAGTATCTAGATTTGCCTTTGGTTTTGTTTACCGCCATTGAACGACGACTGGGTGTTTAAGTGTCTTGTCCTAACCCAGTCAAATTCTTGGTGTATATTTTTTTCAACTGACAGATTAAACACTGTACAGTTCTTCCTATTTGGAGGGGAGCGGTTTTTGCTGGCCTGCCTGTATTTAACAATGAGATGCACTTTGGGATGAGCCCAATTGAGAGCTAAACCAATCCAAGGAGGTGGCAAGCATCTCCCTTCGGCCTGTTCAGAAATCGAGGAGTTGGTGATAAGAGCAATTAGACTGCATCTACCATCCGAGTTCGTCTATGAACCGTGGCAGCACAACAACAGTGCATACCGGCGGCTAGTCCTGGACGAGGCCAGGAGGTTCAGCTTAGCCTATTTTTATAAACAAAACGGCCTTTGAGCCGTTTCGCTTTAGCCTTCAAAGTTACACAAACTATTGTTTTTTTGCGAATGGTGTCTGTCCTTGAATATGAGCCCCTGATGAATTTCCCTTGACTTTGGTTGATGAATGTGTATGAGGAATGAAACATGTTGGGTTGACTGGGTATGATGCAGTGTGAGTACCTTGGTGCAATTTAGTGTGGAGCACAGTGTGGGCGAATCAGTTGACCCTAGGTTGCTCTGTCTATATAACAAAATATTTCTTTGTGACTATAGATTCCTTTCTGTAATCTGTAGGGTGGAACCCGATTAACGATGGTTCCCTTTTATGCCACTGTAACTCATACAGTATCTGTTTGAGGTTGTCTTGTGCACTGTTTATATTTTTCCATTGTATTGTATGAAATATGAATTGCTCCTCTGAAGAATTCTCTGTTTTTAATTATTGATAATCTATTGAATAAAAATGTTTATATTGTGATTAAATTTCTTTTTTGAAAGTGCAATGAGTAGCACTAACCAGGTTATGTGTTCCTATACTCCACTGTGGAGAATAATATGCTCTTTATGTGTAGTGTAGAAAACCTGATCTGGCCTTAGGCAGATGCATCACCTGTACAATACACTGTTCACCAAACCTTTTGTATTTTTGTAAAGGGCTGTTTCCCTAGTTTGGAGGGTTGTTTGGTGAAGCAGTATGAATACCCTCCCACCTCTTCTTGTGTCAGTTAGAGCATGGTCTATGCCTCAACGATGAGAAAACTGAGCTCCTTCTTGTCGACTCCCAACCACGGCTAAACAAACTAGACCCCCGTTACGCGTCTATCAACATAGACGGTAACCTAATCACAGTTGCCAAAGAAATTAAAACCCTTGGGGTTTATCTAGACTTTACTCTCTCGCTCAAAAGACAGGTAAATGTCACAGCCTCATCCACAGCTTACACAAATAAGCTTATCAACGCCTGCAAACCTTTCCTTTCTGCCTCCAGCTGTATCACTCCAGCTAGAGCGCTAGTGCTCTCAAAAATTGACTACTGCAATACACTCTTTCTCGGCACATCAGAACGCAACCTGAACAAACTACAGGTGCTTCAAAATAATGCCATCAGAGCCGCCCTCAGTATCCCACGACACGCCCACATCTCCAGCATCAGGCAAGATGCACACTGGCTCCCTGTACGAGACAGAATCACTCTCAGATCCCTCGTCATTGTCCATGAATGCCGCTCCAATGACGCACCCAAATACCTGGCAGACAAGTTCCACAATCACACATCAATTAGACCAACCAGAACGCCCTACTCACATTGCCTTTCCATTCCAAAATTCTCCCTAAAAAAAGCTGGTGGCGCCTGCTTCCCGGTCCTAGCTGCCAAACTATGGAACGCTATGCCACTAAACCTTAGAACAGAACCCTCCTTTTGGACTTTTAGAGCCAAAATTAAAACATGGCTTTCCAACAAAAATGTACTTCCTATCCGCATGTCCTTGTCGACCAGCTTGTAACCTGGTCTACCACACTTATTGTTGATATTTCACAGTCTGCATTGTATATTCTTGCCATGTTGTAACTGTATCTAAGTCTTGCCATGTTGTATCTGTATCTAAGTCTCCGAGCCCGGTTACCCCAGGGTTCGGCGTGCGGTACAAATAAAGAAACTAAACTAAACTAGCTCTGCAGTTTCTGTGAGGTAATTATGTTATAGGCATATCTTTTTTGTTTTGGTATATTACATTTTATTACATATGTTAAGTGTTAGATATGTAGGTCCCACTGCTTATTTATTATTACATATAATATGTTTATGTGCTGCTTTTTGAACTTGTGCAGTGTTTATATGGTATGATAGAACAATTTAAGATACCCCCTGAGTGTTTGGGTAGTGTTGATGTCATCCGCGACCATCTGCGGACATACGCACAGCCCGCGGACATCAAACTCATTAGCGGGGGTTCAGTATGTTCTATGTTACATGTATATAAAGTAAGGGAATCCTAGTAAACATCTATCAAATTTACACTATGAAAATGTATATTCAGTAAAAAACTTTGTTAAAGGGACGTTATGGTTAAGTTGCGCTACTAAAAACCTATGAAATTCAGCAAAAAAACATTGTTAAAGGGACGTTATGGTTAAGTTGCGCTACTAAAAACCTATGAAATGCAGTAAAAAAAACTTTGTTAAAAGGACATTATGGTTCCAGGTAAAACCAAAAAAAACTGAAATTCACCAGTTATGGTAAGCTAAGCAACCATAACTCACGCCACCACTGTGCACTGCTAAGACTAACACCCAGTACATCAAAGATGACATCACAAATATCATTGATGACATCACTGATGACATAAAATGTGCATTTACTTTTCATACAAGGGGTTGTGAATATAATGTTGGCAAAAAAGTATCAGGGATTATCGGGAGATGTGTAATAAACTACATAATTAATTATGCAATGTAGTGTTATAAAGAACATTCCATTGCAGTGTTCTTTCTAGTACAGGAACCTACTCTTACAGAAATGTAGATATTGGCTGCAGCATAAACCACAGAGGTGCCATATTTTTAATGTTCCAAAGTTATATAAAAAAAAAGTTGAATGCTTCTGTATCAGACTTTTCCATACTGTGAAACATGTACTAAGTAGCCAATAATGCATCACTTACTACATATTTACTACATATTTCTACTAATATCATACACAACATGAATAGACTACAATGCATACAAATATGGGGCTTATATACGGAGAGTAAAGTAAGCAAACAAGAGGCAGTATCATTAGCAACTGTGTATAATCTACATAATTGCATTGATGCACACAAATGATTGCTGTGTTTCACGCCTGCTTCTTCCCCTATATATGTACATCATAAGATGCAATTAAATTCTAAGGAAAGTAATGTAAGAACATGTGAGAATAGCAATATCTATAAATGTAATACCTTTTGAAAGTTAAGTTTCTGACTGTCAGTAAATAAAACCACCTGGCCTAGATATAGCAGTGGGGCTAGACATGTGATGTCATCAGTGATGTCATCAATGATATTTGTGATGTCATCTTTGATGTCCTGGGTGTTAGTCTTAGCAGTGCACGGTGGTGGTGCGAGTTATGGTTGCTAAGTTTACCATAACTGGTGAATTTCAAGGGTTTTTTGGTTTTACTTGGAACGATAACGTCCCTTTAACAAAGTCTTTTTACTAAATTTCATAGGTTTTTAGTAGCGCAACTTAACCATAACGTCCCTTTAACAACATTTTTGTTACTGAATTTCATAGGTTTTTAGTAGCTGTTAAAAGGATATTATGGTTACAAAGTCAAATCGAAAAACCCCAGAATAGAAAGAGTTATTGTTTTCTATGCAACCATAACGAGCGGCACCACCATGCATTGCTAAGTCTAAGACCCAGGACATCAAAGATGATATCACAAATGGCATCATCAATGACATCAAACACAATTGGTCTGATCAGTTTATGTAAATGTTCTCAACAACTGGTGGCAATTGGAAGAGAAGAGTGATTGATAAATTTGCATAGCAATTTAATCCAGTTGTGTTGCAGAATTTAAATGGACCAGAGAATGTTGCCTCTTTATCCTTTGATGTGCCTGCAGTTGTTTTTTCCTTGTTGGGTCAGATTGTAGGGAGATCTGCTATGACTTTTGTTTTTTCTAGTCTTTTTAAAGGTTTTCTTTTTTTAGGTACAGTGTACATATCTAGATGTACTGTGTAAAGTGCACATATCCTCTTGTATTCTAGGATGCAAGTACAAGAAACACAGAGCATCCCTATAAATGAAATCTTCCAGATTTCATACAAGTGGAACTAGACATGCACTCTCTGCGACCATGTTTCACAAGACCACATCCCTAATCAACGTTTTGTGTATGTATCATGCCAATTTGTGAATCCATTCCATTTCAGCAGCTTCTGTCAAATGCAAATCATGGCATATTATGCTCTTTTTGCAATTCAGACAATCGATCCAGCGTACAAATCGATTCACAGGGCCAATATGTGAAACTAATGCCTTTAAGGTCCAATGCACATGGCACCAAAAGTAAATGTACACTGCACTCACTAGGTTTACACATCATCAAGTATCTCTTGACAAGATAACCTTGACAACAGTGGGCATAATATACCACACTGGTGCCACTTCAGGACACTTTACAGAATATGTGAACAAAAGTGGTTGGTTTGAATGTAACAACACTTGTGTTACTCAAAAACATAGGTTACCACCGGATTTACCAAATGCCTTCTTAATATTCCTTAGACCCAAATTCACTCATTACAGCACACTGACAAACGTTAATGACTACAATACACAGTTAGAATACACCAAGGGGTATCTAATTACTTTAAACATACTGTAATTAAAATACACTTAAATTATTCCTAACACACTTACAATTACATAATACATCCATAATCTTACAAAAGTACTTTTAAGATCCAATACAGTTAGATACCACCAATGGGTATCTAACTACTTCAAACACACACACAGATTGTGTAATAGATTAAGTTCAAACCATGTAAATGGCAGAAACTGTAACTTTATACAATGTTTTTTAACATTCATCATCTTTTTTTCCCCCAATGATTACTATATGTGAATACAACAACAGTGCAATATGCACACATATTGTACCAGACATAGCACACACAATATACTACTTATGATGGTTAAAGAAGTAAATATGCATGTTCAACTGTAACTAATTACAGTTTTCAAAGTATTGTTCATTAACAAGTTATACTTGATTTTCTTTACAGAGAAGCAGGCTCATTTTTCAGCCATTTTAACATATTCAACTAAGTTTCCATACACAGTATCAATTATTGTGGACATATTACTATAGTCATAATGAAGAAGGAGAAGTTATTGTAGCCATGGCCAGTGTCGAGATGTTTAGATTGCTGCCTTCTTACCATATTCAATTAATTGTTCTTGGTCAATATCAATCACTGTGAGCATACTACCATAGCCATAATGATTGAGGAGAAATAATTGTGGACATAGCCAGTGTCTGCAATCTGGAAACTGACCATGTCCACAACCATACTCTTTAGCCCTTCTCTAACATGGCCATGGCCACAACTATACTCTTTAACCACGCTATAACCACTTTACACACTTCATTAACAGCTGGAATGTGTATTTTTATTCCAAACAAATATAGATTACTCACACTCACTACTTTCATGAAATATGTATAAATATACTGAGACAGAACACCTCCCAGTCTAAATGATGTCCACGGACAGATATTCGTGTTCGCAGCTCGAAAAACGCACGTGGAACACTACATAATCGCTGTACTCCTATTACTGTGGCCATGGCTAGTGTCCAGATTCCCTCCCAGTCCAAATGATGTCCATGGACAGATGTTCATGTACACTGCTCGGAATATGCCTGCAGAACATTACATGATCACTTTACTCATATTACTGTGGCCATGGTATTTTTAATCCAAACACATATGTATTACTCACACTCACTATTCTCATGAAATATGGATAAATATACCCAGACACAGAACACCTGCCAGTCCAAATGATGTCCGCGGACAGGTGTTCGTGTTCCCAGCTTTGAATATGCCCACGGTACACTACATAATTATTGTACACATATTAATGTGGCCATGACCAGTGTTCAGATTCTTGGTCGCTGGCCATGGACACAACTATACTCTTTAGCCATCATATAACCTGGTCATGGCCACAACTATACTCTTTAGCCATGGTATTATCACTTTACCCACTTCAGTAACAACTAACATATGTATTTTTATTCAAATCACATACATATATATTACTCAAACTTTAATGAAATATGTATAAATATGCCCAGACACATAACACCTTCCAGTCCAGATGATGCCCACAGACAGATGTTCGTATTTGCTGCTTGGAATACGCTTGCGGAACACTACATAATCAGTGTATTGATATTGATATTGATATTGTATTTGTATCGCGCTCATACACAAGTGTTTCAGAGCGCGATGTGACAAGGGAGGGGAAGAAGGGAGAACAAAAACTATTATCTTACTAGGCCCAGTGACATTGAGAATGTGTAAGTGCAGCGGAGAGGGAAGGGGGGAATTGCAGGGGGAGGGGAAGAAGTGGAAAGTGCTGAGCAAATGAATAAAGATCAACAACAGTGGTAGTGCAGCCAGCAAGTGGCAAGTGCTATGTGTGAGACACAGACAGAGGGTGTTCCAGACCCAAGTGCAAGGGCTGCCAGCAGGCAGTGAAGGTGCGTGGCAGGGTGAGTAAGTACCCGGGCCCGAAATCAGAGGTAACCAGGTACACGATGTCAAAGCCGAACAGATCAGCAGGGGAGAGGAGGAACAAAGGCAGAAGCAAAGAGGAAGTTCTTGAGGTGCTTCCAGAACCAGAGATGGTTCTCCTCAAGTTTCAGAGTGGCAGGAAGGCTGTTCCAGAGGGAAGCCCCAGCTGAAGATAGAGATCTACCTCAAGCTCGTTTCTTTGAGAAACGAATGACCCTGAGGGAGTTGGAGGTGGAGGAGCGAAGAGCTCGAGGGGGAAGGTATTTACAGAGGCAGAGTTGAAGGTATTTTGGACGCAGGCCCCAGAAAGCCTTGTGAACAATGCAACGTGTCTTGAATTTAATCCTTGCAATCACTGGGAGCCAATAAAGAGATTTCAGGGCTGGAGAGATACAATCCCAGGGCTTGAGGCCAAGGACAAGTCTTGCAGTCCTGTTCTGGATGAGCTGCAAAGGGCAGAGAATAGAAGCAGGTAGATTTAGAAAGAGGCTGTTGCAATAATCCAACCTAGAGAGAACCACGGCTCGAGGGATAGTGAGCTTCTGGGGGAAGGAGAAGGAAGGCAGAATACTTCTAAGGAGGTGCAGTTGGAAATTTGACTTTTTAGAGACATCAGAGATGTGGTCAGAAAAGGAAACTACAGAGTCGAAGACTCGTACACATATTACTGTGGCTATGGCCAGTGTCCGGATTCCCTCCCAGTCCAAATGATGTCCACAGACAGATGTTCATGTTTGCAGCTCGGAATACACCTGTGGAACACTACTTAATCACTGTAGACATATTACTGTGGCCATGGTCAGTGTCCAGATTCCCTCCCGGTCCAAATGATGTCCACTGACAGATGTTCGTGTTCGCAGTTCGGAATAGACCTGTGTAACACTACATAATCACTGTACATATATCACTATACACTTTAGCCATGGTATGATGTGGCCATAGCCACAACTATACTCTTTAGTAATTGGATAACCACTTTACACACTTCAATAACTACTAACATTTGTATGTTTATTCCAAACACGTATATATTACTCACACTCACTACTTTCATGAAATGTGTATGAATATACCAAGACACAGAACACCTCTCAGTACAAATGATGTCCACGGACAGATGTTCATGTTCGCAGCTCAAAATACACCAGTGGTTTACATAATTGAATGCCCGTGTAAATTATTGTATGTGGGAAAAACTATCCACGAAGTGAGGCAGAGAATATCAGAACATCGTTCATGTATTAGAAATCAAGTACTTGACAAGCCACTTGTGGAACATTATAAACTCCAGGGGCACACTGATAGAGATGTTATCTGGTTTGTGATACAGGCAATAAAACCTGACCCCAGAGGTGGTGACATGGCTGCACAGCTCTACATACTAGAGCAACGCTGGATCTATAATATGAATACTGTGAAAAAATGTTTGAACATCTCGGTAGAATGAAACAACCTTATCTTTGCCTAAATGATCTACACCATATTACATTACAATTAGATATGAGAGTCAGTATCGATCTGGTTCAGCTGCACTCTGTTCATTCACTCATTTGATGTATATTTCATCTTACACTCTGGAATCATCTGACGGATACAATTTGATATTATCTGTATTTGGTCTCACAAATGGAACACTACAGTGCTCTATGCCCGCTTTGAAATGCACACAGACTTTGTACAGCCATTGGGATACAATTGTGCTCCACATAGAGGATGGAGAAATGATTTGCCTGTATATACCCACGGTTTTATAGATTTCCAGGAGTGGGGCTGGAATACAGTGTCGGGATTGGGCTTACTGAACAAAAAAGGAAGTTTGGCCCCTGGGCAGTGGTGTTGGCCCTTTAAACTATTGTATGTACCTTGTCATTGATCTATACATTCTTAATATTGCATGGTTGGAGTCACGTGAGCTTACAAATGTATGTAAATATACATCTATTTAGACACATTAATGCCATGTAAACGTGAAAGTCTTTTGTTTCATATGTACTCGCTGAACTTGCTTTTGAACCATGTAACATGTACGAAGAGTTTACTGTACATTCATTGCTGTTTGTTGTTTACATCAGATGGTCTCTATTATATAGATATACTGTTGTTTACCTTCATGATATAAGATATAACACACATAATGGCCGTTGAGTCAATTTGATAGCCAGCTGGTCTGGGGCAATCTGTTGCATCCAAGCTATTACAAAATGGACACCATATATGCAGGCCCTTTAAATAGTTGGCGGTGTGTTAGGCCCAGTTGCTTAGCAATCAGAAAATCTGACGCCGCCACATCACGGCAGAACCGTAGTACTAATTTGCAGGTTGCCCTCTACATTGGCAGGACATGTGGGTTACGTGACTATATTTGTACACACACATGGGCCACCGGTCTTAATTTACTCACCTAACCATGTTGCAGAGTGTTTTCTCTGTCAGCGATTATGTCGCAGTCACACACGCTGTTGCCCTACCCACCGCAATGGGCTTTTTTATAATTACATCGGGCATGGAGTTTAGTATCTCACACACATTGCCGTGCTGCTAGAAGAGCAAGTTATTGGTGTTATGTGCCGCACTTAGACACACACTGGTGGCTGCTATAAATGTACTCCGATGCATGTGCTATATCCCCTTTTTGTGTCAGCGATCTCATCACAGCCACACACCTTTATGAGCATTGTTAAAGCTGTATTTTAGTAGCACACACACAGTGCCACACAGTTTGAATTTCTTCCCCCTAATTCATACTGTTTGGGGCTCCCACATAGAATGCACCACAGTGCCATACTTCTTTACCGCTCCCCGTTCTTGTAGACCAAGAGAGGAATAGCGGGTCAGTGTTTGGATATACATGTGGGCTAACTGAGACTTTGGGCAACCACAATAATTGTTTCCATATAGGGTTGGGACCCGAGCTGCATGCACTGCACTACACCACTGAGTTACTAGCAGTGTGCTTATAGCACGTTGTACTTGTGCCCATAGGTCCTGTTCCTAATCCATTGACGTAAACCAACATCACTACTACCATCACTTCATGTGTTTATTGATACCAGTTGAAAACAGGCACCAGTATAAGGTAGGATTTGTCTACTGCCCATAGATGTTTCTGGACAGTGGTGATTTTGCTGTAGTGCCGGGCTTTTTAAATCTAAGCACTGCTTTACTTTGAAGATTGATGGTGCCGAATACACCCACTGAGTGGACATTTCTTAGTAGAGGGTGTCTCCTTTCTCCTCCCAGATGAAGATTGGATGGGGCGACTACCTAACCAGGTAGGGAGCTTCTCCATTGGTTGGCCTTTTAGACTTGCTAGACGTAGTTTCACATCCTCCTATAAGAAATATGTCACCTCCTTTTTGTTTCTTCCTCTTCTAGACACATCACATAAATGCTTGTGTACTCTATAAATCACCTATCATCCTGATGAAGGCTGCTTATTGTTTACACCAAAGTGGGTGAGGAGACAGCTGAAACACACTGTGTCGACCTTCCTATACAGCGACCATCAACACTGCTGAAACTAGGGCAGGCCCTATATAACCAAGACAAAGAACTAGAAATAAGACACTGCAAAACATTAGTGTCTAGATTATGTGTCTAAGCATGTTATATGCTGTTATGAGTTTATAAAATACTTGGTGTTGGCCCTCTGTGTGGCCAAATGAATGTGTATAAATGCATGGTATGGAAATGTGTGGTTTGTAAAGAGAGATGTATGCAAGACTTGTTGGTACCAAAAGATAAAGCAGATGTTTTTATGAGAAACTAAACATTTTCATGGTACTGACTACAAACAGAGTTTCAAAACAAGAGGGGTGTGTGACAAAAATAGTTTATTGTTTATATATAGTATCCCTGGATGTCCAATGCTTACCAGGAACCCTTATATAAGATACTTGGGCACAGAGGTCCATTACCCCCTGCCTATGAGATGTGATCATTGCAGGTGTAAAATTACTTTTTTTTCACTCTCTCGTCATTCCTATGGGATTCCCCCGTTATTGCCCAGATAATGGCAACAAATTACACATAGACAAGCATTGAACTACCCATGTCCACAGGATTACCCCGGTATTCCCCCCGCTTGAAAATCCCATACTCTTCGCTGTCCTCACAGGCACTCACCAATTTCCCCCTTCATTTTCCATAGTCCCCCGACTGCCGTCAATTGCTTTTTTCATCCATGGTTCATGTGACAAATGTTTGTTCTCCGAGGGGGGGTCTTGATTGAAATGCGAGTGCAGAAATTCAGGGGTTTTGTTCCATTAAATCTGATCACCTTAACTATTTCTTAACAAATGCTGTTTCACTGAATTTCAAGGGTTTTCATATACCTTTGCTTCCTCAGGGCCCACTAGCCCAGGCCTTCGGCTGTGGGCACTGCACATGTCGTACCAATAGGTTTCTTTTGAGCCCATTAGCTGTGGCCTTCATCCATGGCCAGTAGCCAAGGCCAAACATGTTGCACAGTTTCTTGAGGTCTTATTAGCTATGTCCTTTATGCACCAATATCTTCTTTTGGGCCCACACTCCTTGGCCCCTGGCCATGTCATACCATTAATTCATCACCAAACACCCATTGCCCCCTGCCAAGTAGATGTAGGCACTGCAAATGTTAAACCTTTTATTAGTAGTGGTTTGCCGATTCCTGCAATAACAGGAACATTTTCTCAGAAGTAAAAAGTCTTCCAAGTCCTCACAGGCAATTAACATGTGTCCCCCTTCTTTTTTCCATGTCCCCTCACTTCACTCAATTTTTTTTCCCACCACAATCCTCTCCAATTACCCCCTATCACTCATCGTTTTTTGATGCACATTCATTTCTGAGCACGTCTTGTGGCGTTGCCACTAAAATCTCATGAGATTCCCATGGTCTTCCCCTGATAAACCAAAAATGTTTCCGCCCCTCCCCAAATCCCCAACTTCACATTATTAGCCTGATTCATGGAATTATTTGCGTGAAAAACGCAGATTTGCGCGCCTTTCTGCCCGAAAATCCCTATACTTCAAACAGGGATTTTCGGGCAGAAAGGCGTGCAAATCTGCATTTTTCACGCAAATAATTCCATGAATCAGGCTGTATGTCTTATGTCCCACTGCCAGCCTCATACTGATGTGATTGCTATTGTTGCTATTGCTAGTGCTATTGGTATGTATATAGAGCCTATGCTCAGGGCATCTAAGCCCTGTACTTTAAGAAAATCAGTGTTCCAATAGGAGTGTCTACATGAACAGAACAGTTTTGAGTCGCTTTCGGAAGTCGAAAACGTTATTATACTTTGTAAGGCCGTGGGGGAGTTAATTCTAAAGTTTGATGCATCCTTTTTCCTCCTCCAAATAGCGTTTTGAGTTCTTTCATTTGTGGTTTCTCCCAGTAATATTGCAGGTATCATTAGCATTGAGTGAAAAAAGGCAGCTTCTCATTTCTGAAAAGACTATCTCAGACTCTCTTCTGCAAAGCACCAACGCCGATGTATATATATATAAAGGTTTTAAGGAATAAAAGGACATTCCCATGTCTCTGTCGAGTATTTTAAAAACTACTGGATGGATTTACCCCAAACCAGAAAATCAAGGCAATGCTTTGTGCCCAAATTGTTTCTTATTTGATCAAAATCTGCTGAGTGGTTTTCACGCCATGGCTGTTCAAAAACTGCACATTTTCTATACTGGGAAATTAATGCGAGTAGGTTGAAACCCCGTTTTTATGTTTTCCTTATAAACTTTTCATTTTTTAACAAATTGTTCCTAATATTTCCATTTTGGCTAGTCCTTGACAAACCTTTTGTTTAGAAAATGTCACTCAAATCCATCTAGCAAGTCCAAAGTTATGAGCCTTGCGCAGCCTCTCTGCTGTAAACATGACCAAGGCCGATATAAAGTTTTTAAGAAGGTGCACCCCATTCTCTGTTGAATATTTAAAAACTTCTAGATAGATTTACCCCAAACCAGTCCCAGTCAAAATATGTAGGTCAATCCTTTTTGACCAAGTTGTTTCTTATTTGGTCCAAATCTGCACAGCAGTATTTGCGCTACGGCTGTTCAGAAACTGCACTTTTTCTCTACGGAAAAATGAATACGCTGATAACTGTGAAGCTGTGGGTGTTTTGTTTTCTTAATAACTTTTTCATTATTTAATATTTTGTTCCCAAAATGTGCAGTTTGGGGGGGCCTTGACAAACATTTTTTTTGCAAATAGGTCACCACTATAATTAAGGTGAGTATCAAGTTTCATAGGAAACCAGAAAATATAATTGCTAATAACCTTTGACTTGCATGACAGTTTTGGCTGATAACAAATTGTTTGGTGCGGGCCCCTCAGACTGTATAATGTGGGAAATATTTGTACAAAAATTGAAAAGTTGCCAAGAAAGCAATAAAATGCTGTTTTCAGACTACTCTTATTAATTTCCACACTTAGAAAAAGTAAAGATTACAGTGCAGCGCACAGAAAAAAAAACAGCTGGAAGAAATTTTACCTGGTACGAAACAACTGGGCCATGAAGCGCTGACTCGATTTGCAGGTGGAGTCTGGGGTTATTCATTCATTATTTGTTAATGTATTTGATGGGGAAGGGGTTCCCCCTTTATCCCAAAATTATAGCTATATATGTGTCCAACAATGCATCAATGTAAGAGATAACCGGAATTATTTCAAAATAACCAGGGTTAGCCAGAAACAAAAAGTGGCAAAAAATCCATTTGAAGGAGGAAAAGGGATGAAATGGTCTCAGGTTAGAGGAAGGGAGGGAGACTTGCAGGGGTGGGGGGCTGACGACCAAGTTCATAGCTCTAACGTTTTTTCATAAGCAGTGTTATTTTCGCATAGGGAATGAAAGTGTGTCACATGAGTAACCTTGGTTATTTGTAGTACATTACTATGACCGAGGTTCTAATAACCGCAGATATGGGAAAACTATTTTTTTTTTAAAGTACATACAAATGTCATCAATACAAAACTTGTGGAATCTTACCGCTACAGGGAGGTGGAGGGTAATGGGTGTGGCCGAAGACTATACTACTGGGTTATTTTAAGGAACTGAATGGTGCCATATGGAAAGTGGACACAGCCGAAGGCCGTGGCCAATGGCCATGGCCAAAGGCCATGGCTGGTGGGCCCCAACAAAGCCTATTGGGGCAACATGTCCAGTGACCACGGAGAAAGGCGTAGACCATGGGCTATGGCCAAAGGTCATGGCTAGTGTTCCCAAAAGAAACATAGTGGATTGGCCTCAGCAGACGGCCGAAGCCACTGGCCATGGCCAATGGCCATGGCTAGCAGGCCCATTTAGTAAACCTATTGGAGCAGTATGTAGAGTATCCATGGCCAAAGGCTGTAGACACTAGCCATGGCAAATGGCCATGGCAAGTGGGACTGGAAGAAAGCTATTCTGGAAACATGTAAAGGCGCCACAGGGGAACCGAGAGGACCTGAAGGGATCCCGTGCTCAAATCCAAAACAGGAACTTTCTCAAACATCAAGTCAGAAGGGTTCAATTTCATTAAGAGACCCTTTTTCCATGTAAAGAATGTAAGGTGGCGGAGGTATATAAAGACTTAAGACGGACCATTCAGAACCTGTATATAGTCTGGAAGACCGCATTGTGAGAAAATGGTGAACTTTTCAAAACCTTCTTTGGAAAGTGATCACAGTAGTTGGGCCAAGCAAAACCCTAGGATATAGGACATTGCTATGGTATATATTTGCATTTAGTTTTTCTAAGTGGTATGGCCAGATAATGAGTAGGGTTTGGACTAAAAGCTATTTCTTTTGGATATTTCACAAGCAGGATTAGATTAGTTTGATAGGTAGGAAATTCCCCGCATAGCAGAAGGCCTAGAAAGGCATTCTTTTCTTAGTATGTAAATAAAACCCTTGAACATGCTGCATCTTAGTTCGACTCGTTCTTTTGGTTTGCCACAGCACCCTTGTCATGTTATCCAAAAGGCACCCTCTGATCATGGCCACATCCCAGTGGGCACTGTGGCCATCAGTATGAGTTTGGCTGTAGTTTGGCGGTAATTCTGCTGAACAACTGCCAAAAGGAATTGAGGCAGTGTAAGTCCCCAATATTACAATCAGCAATAATTCCGTCAGTGGGAATTCCACCAATTTTGCTGATGTATGGCCATTGAGGTGGAGTAGTTACCTCCAGCTTGCTGCTGTAGGTAAATCCTCCATGTCAACAAGAATTGTGGGACAATGTAAAAGTGTTGTCATTTCTGTTAACAAGCACGTTTTTGTCACTCCGCCAAACTCAGAAGTTTTTTGGGATGCCCCTGTGGCATGGTGATTGGCTTTTCCCCCTGTAAAGTGTTCATTAGGAATTACAGCAGGTCAGACATGGTGGGTGCATTGGGTTTCCGCAGAGAGTCTGGGGCATGTTCTTAGTTCATGCCCCAGCCATAGTGTCTATTACTCAAGGCGGCTATCCATGTCCAGTCTGCACATTGGGTGGCGGCATAATGCCTTGGGCACAGTGCCAAAAGCCATTCTCTAGCTGAAGGTTTCACACTATCAGGTTTCCAAAAATCGCTAGTCGACCATTATGTCCGCAAGCAACACAATGACACGGACCTCACGTGGTTCGTACTACAGAAACTCAGACCCAGGAGATATCGGCAAGACACTTACCCAATTGGAACACAAAATGGGTTCACAAGTTCAACACCGTGAAGGACGGCCTTAACATCTCAGTTGAGTGGAAAACCTTTTTGTAAAACTGATTTTTGTAATCCTGATGGTGTGAAACCTTTCCATCAAGCCAGGATATAACCAAATTGTCTTTCCCCTGCTTTGGTTAGGCCGTGTTCACCTATAGAACGTATGAGCATTGTCTACGTAGGTGGTGGGCTTGAAAATAAGAGGGATGTCCTGTCACAAATGCACGACCAATGTTTCTCTCCCAATGTGTGAACTATGATTCTATGACAACTGCATACTTAATGATTGGGCGTGTACAATGTTTATAAAGCAACAAAGCACTTTATGTCACGATCTATAATCCCACTGTAACTGTACACCTTATGATCGTTTTAAATGTAGACATGTATTTTACGATCAATGATTTTATGGTACCTGTACGACCAGCATCTGGTTCGGAACACAGCTGATGGACAAGATATGGAATACATTTTTACTGTTCTTGTTTGAATGTGAACTGTGCCGCTTTAATGAAATGATGGTACCACTACACGACCCAGGTCCAGAACTACAAGCTACTGGGGGCGTAGCACGCACGCCCTATTACAATCCTCAAATCCCCGATCATAACCCTTGTTTGATCACCAGAGCAGACCACACTGAGGACAGTGTTCTTCCGCCCTGCCCCCTGATTGTTGCAGGAAGCACCTTTAGAGCAGCGCACATGGGCATAAGTGATTTAACCATGCACATTTTGCCCCACTATTTATGGGTCCCTAATTCCAGGGTTCCATTGACCGAGTAGGCACTTTGGACTTTCCAACCGTGTGACACCGAATTATTAATTTGAGTCGCCATTATGGGGTTTCATTTTACGCCCCATCCCGTTGCCATGACAACACTTATCAACAATAGCATATCTCTTCACGACTATTCCCGATTTGATTCAGGCTAACGTGTAAATTACTCCGATCTGCCCATGGAGCTCCACACAGTGTTTGAGACCCACTGCAACTGAATCTGTATTCTTGCCATGTTGGCAGTCCCAAAATGGCCACCACTACTTAAAGGGCGATGGCTATGGCAAAGGCTTCTACCTGCCGTAGAAGCGGACGGTTCCAGTTGGATTCACTCCACACACAGCAGGTAGTTTTCTTTGGCTGCCCCAGCTTATGTGCTTCCCTCCCCGTGGTTCGATCCACTTCAGCGCACAACTTCTCCTGTATTAGCCGAGCTTTAGTTTTACCAGTGTCTGCCTCCGATCACCTCTTTAGGTGCCATCCATTGGGACACACCGGCTTAATACTTGCCATTCCTGGCAGTCCTCCTCTAAACCCGACTGGCATCATCCAGCCAGCGGCTCTGATTTCTACTTGTGGAAGGATCCATTAGCGCACAGGTAATAACCGTCCTGCTCACTACATGATTGCCACCCGCACTCATTCTTCCACCGCTTGTGTTCACTACGACGCAAGCGTTTTTTGATTTATAAACTTGTCTGGACTACAGCTTGACTGTACACATCGGCTGAATTATTACAGGTGAATGCACTGTGTGTCCCGCGAGCCCTGGCCACCATCACACAGCTGCTGCGCAGGTAACCAGCCTGCATAGTTATGCCCTGACCACTGCACCGTATTTATATGCGTTTCGAGTACATGTTATGCATCTTGACACGGTCCTTTCCCACAGATTGGACACTTAACCTGACCATTGACGTCCCATTCTGCGGATACCCGATCCATTCCTGTTCATCCTCTAATCCTTCCCATGCATCCAACCGTTTTGACACAGTAAGATCTGCTTGTTTCTCCGAGATAGGCCCTATCCATTCACACATTCAATGTGAATTAAATTATTAATTATTGAGATACCATGAAACCAAGTCCACCATCTTGAATCCTCATCCTGCTCCATTTGTTTGGGCAGCAAACACAGAACACTTAGACGCCCCAGTCTTCCAGTCCTGATGAAGGCCTGTTCAAGTTTGGCTCACACTTCAGCCCCCTAGGGCCGACACACTTACGTGTAGACTTCTGAGTTCAGGTCACAGTGTTTAAGAATACACATTGTTTTTTGATTGTGCAACACAGCACTTTGTTTCATCTTTGTTCCTTATTATGACCCCTGTGATGCGTTTAGCTTGACAGTTGGATATGTATTGTTTATACTGTATGAATTTCTTCTCGAGATAGTCATCCTGGGGCCACACTTAATGAATCTTGTATGTAATGCGTTTTCTGTGTTGTGTCTAAAATCAGACACGTGTTTTGTTCTAAGCTATAAACTTGGAATTAATTGAGATGTGTAGTCCAAATGTGTTAATTGTCCCCAAGGATCCGGTGGTTTTGGTTCAATCGACCCAATTCGCTTGTGTCTGATGATGGCTTATTATACAGCCATTCAAAACACAGCAAATACACATGTACATTAGGGGCACATTTTAAGAGAGTGCACAACAAAGGGACAACACAAAGAACTGAAAATAAAAAAAGACCAAACCAAAGGTTACATTATCCCCAGCAATCACCTCGTGTTCTCTGAAAATGGTGGGTGATGTATGGGGTGCTTGTGCTCAATGGGCTGTAGTAGGGGTAACGGACTGGGTGCACATGTTCCACTTTTTTCCACAATAAATGAAACGCCCTGGTGCGCCCCAAACCTTTACTGACCTGACCCGCGCATTGTGCAGAGAAGTGCAGCATGATTGCTAATGCACTGCACATGCTCGGTGTTTCAGTCCCACTCGCATGTGTACCTGCCATTGTTTGTTTTTAGTTTGCTTTAATGTTCATTGCTTTGGGCACTGCTAAAACACAATGTTTACGTCGACGAAACATAACAAGGATTCAAAGAAAAACATGTCAGCATATCTGCTTTCCCGGTTTATTTGTGCTGGCTTCAGCCGGAGTAAACCAGCCTGCTGTAAATACAAACATGATGTAATTCACGTGATGGAGGCAATTCACCAATAAAAGACATTTGGAAGTCATAAACCATGCAACACTGGGTTCGAAGAGCCTTTGTTAAACGTTAAGTGTCTCGGGTCAAATATTTGGCCCCTCGTCGCTCACTTTTCAATATGGATGAATCGAATGTTTTGAATTAAAATCAAATGTCAATGAGCCAAGACAAGCAGCTGCAGCCGTCCTCTGCTACCTGCTGAAGATTGCGAGCACCGATTTGCACAGCCCGGCCGCTTCTCTGTAATCTGGCCGCCCTCATCCGCGCCTGACGGCTTTACTTTTCTAAATCTTCCCTTTTAAAATGCTCTGTGAAATATAAAAAAAAAAATATATATATATATATATATATATATATATATATATATATATCTGCCCTAGTCAAAAACCTTAACAAATGCATGGAAAATACTGGAACCCCAATAACTGAACAGTACTCGTGTATGTTTTACTGGTGGTCTTCGCGTGTGCCACTGCAATTGTTGTTTGTGACTTTCCTTTTGAGAAGCTTCACTGCCAGCCATGTATGGTTGTGTATACCTCCCCAGGCATTTTATACGGATCTCTATCAAATGCAGATGTTTATCTGGTCTACAGTATAACGCGCGGATAAATAAACAATAAACCCGGCCAGTTAAGTGCTTGCCTCAGGATCTGTGCATTCTCTCTTTGCACAGGTTGGGATCCCAACCGGGCCAACTCAGCACGTCATTCTTCTTGTCTGTAAACTAAACACCTTTGTAGCGCCTAGATATGTTATTTATGTACTCAAGCGCCAGCTCCGAGCACAGTTAGTTTGTCGTCCCCCGAGGAGATATAAAAGGGTTGATGCATGACATGTTATTTAAAGCACGTGATATTATTGTAAACGCTTCATGGTTCATATTTTTTAATGCAACGAAACAAAATAGATTTTTCTGATGACCATAAAGTAACGGTATATTTTAAATTGTGGCGCTGGTGGTGCTGTTCCGTGACAATAAACCGTAGAAAGCATATTTCCACTGCATGTTATATAAGTATTTAATTGTGAGAAATAAACAAACCTCTGCGGCACCCTTCTTTTATTGAACTATGTCAGGCAAAAAAAGCGCGTACTTGAGGGCAAGAGGTGACTGAAACAAAATGGCTGTCATATTTCTTGAGGTTATTGATATTTGTGGAAACAGCCCTGCCGTTGAAAGAAGCTCTTCAAAGGTATTGATTCAGAGTGTGAGCAAGAGTCACCTGCATTGTCCCTGTTAACATGTGCAGACAATGACACGTAACATCAAACCGTGACACACCTTGAAAGTTTTCCTAGGAACCTCAAAGGTGAGAAAAGACTTCAAAAAAGACAAGACTTGTTGGGGCAATAGCAGCTCAAGTGTTTTGAAATTCGCATTCCAGCAAAGAAACAAGACGAATGCAGCAACAGTTCTGACCCACAACCAAATGCACATACTCCGCTATTGTTTTCATGGCATTACATTGCAAGTGGCCTATGCAATATGTCAGTGATGCATCCCTATAAAGAAGTCAAAAAGCCATTTTATATGTACTACTTCATATAGATGGAGTTAGTGATGGTTTTCAAAAAGCACATAGATAACCGTATTGTGGAAATAAAGTGAGTTGCTCTGACAGGTACAATCTCATTGTCAGATTTCCTAGAGGTGCTTGAACTGCATGTGCCTGAGGGAAGCTGGAGTTTTTCTGGGCAGGTTCCACCCACCACATGGGATTCCTGCAGGCTTTTTTTCCAAGGGTCGAAACACACACCGGGTGCTAAGGGTGGAATTTGAGCCCTACCGTCTAATCGGGAGGCATGAGACCCAAGAGGGCAGTTCAATCGGACATCAACCAGTTTTGGGCTATTGTGTAAAAATACATCTAAAAAAAGGTCTGAGGACCTTTAAAACGCCCACATAGTCTCCTGCTCCATTTGCAGGTTTCTTTTGGGTGGTCCAGTTAGAAGTGGACAAGAGAGGCTCACGAATGTTAGGATGTTTATAGTGCTTTTCACAAGCTAAGCTGAGTTTTGACGTTTTTTCAAGTAGTTTGTAAATGGTTTATGCTGATTATTGATCCCTGTGTGAAATCCCTTTTCCCGTATTTAGATGTTTGCTCTGTCATCCATGTTTCTTAATCCCTGTTTTGTCTATTTGCATGTGTTTTAAGGCCCTTTCTGGATTCTTCCATTGTTCCCATACTCGCTCATAAAAATAAACAAAAAACACAAAAACAGTACCCACAAAACATTAGAGAAACAAAACTGTTTCTTACCACCTTTCCTTTCCCATGTGCATGAACCCGGTAAGTTGACCAGCACTGTGTGGTCAGTCACGCAGTCCAATGTATGTAGATGAAGGAGAAGGCCAGAGCAGTGTTATAGAGACTTGCATTTTGAAGGCGAGGAAAAGGCCAAACCACTGAGAAGCTCACATGCATTTAGTAGATAGAGGAGAAGGACAAAGCACTGAGAGCCCCTTATGCATTTAGCAGGCAAATGAGATGGGATGGGTAAAGCACTGACCACCCCATACATATCTAGGAGGAGTACAAGAATGCCAAAGCATTGAACATCCACATGACCATTGCAGATGTGGGGTAATGCCAAAACACTGAACCACATGTGCATTTCCTACACAAAGGAAAATGCCAATTTGCTGAGAACTCCATACAGATGTCGTAGGTACAGGAGATGTTTGAAGCCTGTGAGAACCCCACAGGAATTTCGTAGTCCGAGGAGAATGTCAAGCCATCAAGAACCCTCCTGCATTTATTTGTCCTAGGAGAAAGCTAAATCACTGAGACTCACACATACATTTAGGAGGCAGAGGAGAAGGCCAAACACTGAGAACACTGCATGCATTTAGTACACTGAGGAGAAGACCAAACAATGAGAATACCACATGCATTCTCATGGCATAGGAAAAGGACACAGCAATAATGAACCCACGTGCATTTAGTAGGCATTGTAGATGGTGAAAGCATTGAGAACGCTAAAAGCATTTAGTAGGCGTAGGATCAAGCCACAGCACTGAGAAATCCATAGGTAGTTTGTAGGCTCAGGGGAACGAAAGAACACTGAGGAACCTTTGTGCTTTTAGTAGCCAGAGAAGATGGCCAATGCCTGATAACGTAATGCACATTTAGTAGGTGTACCCGCAGGTCAAAGCAATGAGAACATCACATATAGTGTACATGCTTATGCGAAAGAAAAATCACTTAGACTCCCATGTGAATTTCAAAGGCAGATGAGAGGGCTAAAGCACATAGAACCAAATGTGCATTTAGTATGCAGAGGAAAAATGCAAAGCACAGAGAGCCACACATCATTTTAGTTATAATAGAGGAAGGTCAAAACACTGGGAACTCCAAATTCATTTAGTAGTCAGAAAAAGGCACAATCGCTGGGAAGTACACGGTCATTTAGTAGGCATGGGAGAAGAATAAAGCATTGAGAATCCCTTGTACATTTAATAGGCAGAGGAACATCCCAAACATCTGAGAGCATCATGTGCATTGTATAGGCATAGAAGAAGGTGACAAGCAAAAAGAACACCACGTGCACTTATTGTAGGCAGAAGAAAAGGAATAAGCACTGAGGACCCTATGGGCATTTCATAGAGTAAGAGAAGCACAGCACACTGATAAGCCACGTGCAGTTAGTTAGTCGCAGTGAAAGGCCACAGCAGTGGGAATCCCACAACGCATTGTATAGGTGTAGGGGAAAGAACAGTCATTGGGATGCACGTCATTCAACCTACAAAGAAGCAACGTTAAAATCTAGAAATGGTGTGTGTGGGTCAAGGATGTGTGCACATGTGTGTGCTCTGTGTGTGTGTGTCTGTAGCACTCACTCCAATAACCTATTTGAGACATGCTACTTTGTGATGCTGTTTTGATGGATGACATGTGTGTTTGTTTGTTATTCTAAGCTACAGGATGTTTGTCATGTGGTTGCACTATGCTAGGTATGCTCTGCCCTGCCCTGGTGTGAAATGCTGCTTTCTCTTAGGTTTGCTATGCTAGACTGTGTTGTGTTTTGCTATGTTATGTTTCTAACCCACAGGAATATGACATGCACTGTTTGTCTCCTAGGAAATTTGGGGTTTGTTCCAAAATCGGAATACTTGTAATTTTGAATCTATGCATTTAATTTGCACCTTCTTCTGGTTTTGGGAGGGTGCCCTCAACCCATTCCCAACTAACACATGAATCGGTATTTGAACTTCACCTCCTCCCTCACAGCAGCTAAACCTAAGCCTGCTCCTCCTTGTAAGGGTTCAGTTTTAAATCCTCTTTTCCTATTTGCAATCGTGCAACCAAATGTAAGGTTTTTTAGTTTTTAAGCGAATTTCCTTTTTGCAAATGTTATGTTTATTTTTTGAGACATGATGCAAGTTTCTGTAATGCTCTTAGATCGTGCTATGTCAGTTTATGTTTCATTATTTCATGTTGCTGTTACACACTTTGAAGCTGCCATTAGTTAGCAGCACTTCCCAAAACACCCAAATGAATAAGACACAGGAGTGGCACTCAGTTTATGAAAATGACACCATAATGTCCAATGTAGACATGCAAATGTTATCTGGCAAGAAGACTCCACACTTCTGTTTTTGACCTAAGATTTGCATGGTGCACCCTAGTAAGAGGACATGGTAACCTCAGCCCAGGTCGAGAATGATATACAAGGGTGGATTGTAAGGACTAACTAGGAGAACATCCTAAAAGCATTCCAACCCCCCACACCACTAAAGGCATCACCTCTGGAAATTCCAGAACGCCCGGTCCAGGGATTTTCTTGCAGAGCATCCATGGTTCAAAACTCTGGCCTTTTTAATATTGCCTATATGTCCTTCAAGCCTTCCTATCAAGAACCTATATGTCTGTTTGTGTCCATGTGGTGTCACTAGAACGGCTTTGCCCGCCTGATTCTTTGGGCATGGTTTTAGACTCACAGTGGCACGGTGGGGAAGGCTTAAAGCCCTGACCATGCTAAGCCAAATACAGTGTGTAAGGTGTAAGTGCCCTTGAGTGTTGTAGAACCAATAGACAGGTTATGAGCGAAAGTCTAAGTGAGCAACCTGTAGGGATCAGGAGATAAGGACACATGTGGGAATATAAGAATCAGGGGACATCATTTGTGACCATCAGCACCAACCTGGATCCTACGACCATGTAGAATTTCCTTCACCAGGAGCGTGTTGCTGGACTACCTCCTGGGATCACTTTATACTCAGTGAGCATACACTAAATTAGACCTCTATATGAACTGGTTATTCTTGCTGGATACTAAGCAGGAAATAAAGGCACTATACTCCTGAGTTTGTAATTCTGATGAGTGGCTTTTATATCTTAGTCATAACTAACTAAATAAATAAATACATACATAGCATCATTACATTGACAATGGACAGGTGGCGTTTATATTTTAGACATAAATAATAAAAAAAAATAGCAGCAATACCAAGGCAATGCTGTGTACATTGGAGGAAAACAAAACCGACTATGCACGTACATTTATAACATCAGTAACACCCTAGTTCATCCATTGCGTAATGACCATGGTACCAGGTTCCTGACCAGGTTCCTGAAACTTACAATACATAGATGTAGCGCCTACTTACATAACCAGAAAGGCCCTGTTATCAGATGCCTTTGGGAATACATATATATTAGAGAGTCATTTAAACCCTGATAAGCCCAGGGCCTGGCCAGACCTGAACCCACAACTTTAAATACATGTCCTTATACGTCAATATTGAGATACTTGGTAAAATACAACCTGTCAGTTGTTAGCACAAAACCTCTTGTATACATGGTTTATGCAGTGTCTTGCATAATAAGCCAACCTCATCTCCTAATACCCTGGAGATATTCTGTCCTTGGGTAAAAGCTATAATTATCCAGCGGCCTAGTGGCAGCTGCAGTTTACCATTCCATACACCCCAACAAGATCCCCACAAACACAGACAGAACATAAACAGCTAACCAGCCAAGGAAGGTAGGAGGGTTACTCCCAACTGGTCTATGACTGAACTGGTCAAGGTTATTAGAAAGCTCACTGAAATACCAAAAAGGAGTTGATCTTTGCAATGAAAGATTTCTGTAAGAGCAAAACTCCACCAGCTGTCAAGTGCAAAGCACTGACCAAGAGAAGACTGTAAGTGTTGCGTTTCCTTTCTAATCAACATACATTGATCAAGTGCTCAGTTCTCTGGCACAAGAGATCTCCCCCACCAATATTTCCTCAAATAAACACCTACCTGAGGAAACGGCTAGCCCAAGCAAACTTTTAACTGACCCATCCCGTGAATGCAAGCAGGGCCATTCAGGGATAAATACTACATTCGGACAAAACATACCTTTACCTTCCTTTTCCCAGTCCTATGTGGATTAATACAATTCCAAAGTGCTGAGTGTTGTATGGGAGGATAGGTCTATAGGACCCCCTCCCCGACATGCCCCACCTCCGTGAGGTTCGTGGCTCGTCAGCGGCCCCCCATGCACCTGTGCTCGGGTGGCGGGGTGGCTGCTGATCGACACATAGGGCAGATCGGCTTGTACTGTAATATACCATGGATACAATTTTGAAAGCTTCAAGACTCCATTTTAGATAGAAATGACCAAGAACCCCAATGAAACAGCCTTCCTGCGAAAGCTGCAGCTGGGCCCCGCTCACTGCGCGCAAGGAGCCATGCACTCCCCCTCCGCCTCCACCCCATGGTAGATCCGCTGAAGGCCCATTCTCACGAGCAACCAGACACAAATGAGTATCAGAACAAACACTGTATCATTTACCTTCCACAGTACACCTGGCATCTAACCCAGAACATTTGAAAATATATGGTGTCAATAACCTTCCTGTATGAACCCCTGCCCACTTCCCCCAAATGAAGTGTTAACTGCATACCAATGCCCAACGAATCACAGAGTTATTTGGTAAATTATAACGCAGGTATTGGGAAGGGATGAAGTTTATAACATGGATAAAGTAAGAATGACCTCAGCCCATTGCAAAATACCATGTGCCTTGAATACTTAATGAAAGGGCATGATAAAGCCTCACCTAATGCTAACTAATGATTGCTGCTAGTGTGCATGGGAAGGCGAAAAAGCATTACTAAGAGTACTAGTGTGTAATATAGTGAACAGGTTTAAGGTGGTATAACCGAAAATGCAAATGCACGATTATATATGAACGTATGGCTTCTATGCTCCTGAGTACACGATCCAACCTGATGCTACCTCACATGTTATCTATCTATTGCCTATGATTTACCAATATGCATTCAACTAATGTTATGTAATTTATGTGTCACTGCCAAACTTTTACAGCTACACATGAAGAAATGAACGAATGTATTAACAATAGAAATTTGTAATCATCTTAATGCTACCAACTTTATTAACTGTTCCCTCATCTGGTATATTGTGCAGCCCAGGCACATAGAATCTCACAGGGCCACAAGGCCATCTTCCCCTCCTCCTGCCAAGGCCCGCCAGGGCTCATTGGACCTCGAGCAGCACAGCGCCACCTCCCCTCATTTTGCTGGATCCGCTTCAAGTATTCACCTCTCCTATGTCTGAGGCCGCCATGGTCGGCCAAATGAATTATGTACATGGTCCTAAAGCCCACCACCTCGAGGGGCCAGAGGTGTGCCCTCGTTGATCCGGTAGTACTCCAGTTCACCCCAAGTTAATGGTCCTTGGAGATAGATATCCAACCCTGTACTAACATATCATAAAGTAATTCCTCACCACATCTAACAGAACAGAATAACAAGGCAGCTCACCTTGTGCCCTCAGACCAGACACCCAGACTTAAGACACCCGGTCAGCAGGTCAAAAGTAATAGTGCACTGATGTATTGGTGAAGCTTCAAATTGCATGGTGTTTCTCCGGTCTCCTATTATTTCCTATAGTAACATATTGTAGAATTTACAGGACAACTGGAATCATCTAAAGGATGGGTGTTTGTGTGTGTGTGGCCACAAGGTCAAAGTGTTAGTGCAGCCATCAATCATCGACACAGACCACACCTTGCCTGGCAGCTCCACCCCAACGAGCCCAGCTGACCCATCCACCCCACGTTGGCACCACACAGATGTCCACCAATCCTGGAGCGGCTCATAATTGTATCATCTATAGCTTAGTCGACGCCACCCAATCCCTGAGAATATGTGCCCCCTATAGCTTACATTATTTGTGATGTGGTTTTGTAATAAATATGACTGTCTTTGCTATTGTCAGACAGAGCTCTCTTGGAGCTTGCAGAATCCTTTGCATGCCCTATTTTGATTATATAAAACCCCCCTTTTCATCACCCGCACTTGGTCTTGGTCTCATTCCCTCCTCGGGTGTGTCCTTATTGCCTCTCATTGGGGCGGGTACTGCCTTTTGGGGACGCTTGCTTTCAGTGTAAAATGAGAGGAGAGTGGAATGAAAAACACCCCCTAGGGCTCTGTTATGAAATGGCACTGAAGAAAAAAACACAGCCCTACCCCTGCACCTAATTATTCAGAAGTGTGCCACCATTCCCAAACTTTGATTTATTTTGGTTGACCTCGAATGCTTTAAAACAACAGAGGCACAGCTCACACCTCCCTACTGGAACCTAAAAACAAAAAAGACCGAGGTCTGCAGTTAACCTCTACAACTTGGTCGCCTTGCCCTGCTTTCTGACAGAACCCGTGGCTCAGTACCGTGAGAAACTCAGACCCGCAGTCCCGGCATCCATGGACGAGGGGGAGTGTTTTTGTTTTCTTAAACTACGGGTGGGAACCAGTACAGTAAATCTCCCAGATCGAAATCTAATTAATGTAGACTTAAAAACCAAACCTGCTCTCTACAGTAACACCCCTGATACAATGTGCGGATAGACACACAAAAAACGTTCTGTTGATTAACACCTTAACTTCAGTGCCTGAATCCTCAGATTTATATAAGGCTTCAAAGAAGTCCCTGAAGGTATCCGCAATGTTCTCATTTTTAGTCAAGACCACACCATCCTCTCTTACAATGGATGCAATACTGGTGTTTTCTTTGATCTAGTTACTGGCTAACAAGATACCAGCCTTTTCCCTCAAACTCCCAATAAGGCTGCCTAACATAAAACAGGGCTCGATTTTCAGTTAGCCATCAATCCACTGTCTGCCTGCCGCTAAAGGCTGCTTCTCGATGTCTTTCTCATTGGCTCACTGTTATTCTTCTCTTCTACTTCCCCCAATGAGCATATTATTTTTTCTTCCTCTAGTACTCAGATTGTTTGAAGATGTGAGGAGTAACTAATGATTTTTCCCCTGATGGTGGCTTTCAAAGAATCCCACATGTATGTAGTGGATATGTTCCTCTTTTAACGTTTCCCTAAAAGCTATATCAGAGAGCAAGAGTGTATTACGCCGGCATCCTTTATCTGTCTTTGGCTAGGCTAGAAACCATTCTAAAGTCATGCTGTTATAGGCATGACCTGAAATGTTTATGTTCCCCACTGTAGTATTAAAAGTATTTGGCAACAACCTTATATAGATTAAAAAGGTAATCGATACACAATGAAGTTTTATGGGAGTTTGACTAAATGGTATGCTGCTTGATATTTGGATTCCAGGTCCTTCATGGGTCAATCAATTCCCATGTCTGCATCATGTCTCTCACTTCCTTTATAGCACTCTCCCTAGTCGGACATTTGACTTTCTGTTGACCTATCCGGTGCTTTGTTAGTAACTAGGTTAAAGGCCCCTCCTGGGATAAAAGCCTCTCCTTGCAGTTTTTATTTAACAATATTCCCTATCTCTAAGTAGAAGTTACCATGATCTGTGTTCGGGGCGTACCTATTCATGAGAACGAGGGCTTTTCCACCTAAAGTGATTTCCAGTGCTACATACCTGCCCCCCGGATCTATTATTTTGTTGCCATGCCCATATTTTGCCTAAATATCATAGTAACCCCTCTCGATCTTTGGTGATAACAGCTAGATACCTCTACATTATACTTTTTATTTAAAATATCATCCCTATCAACCTCTAGTAGATGAGTCTCCTGCATGAGAACTATGTTGGCCTTCATCTTACTGATATGCAGTAGTATCTTCCTCCTTTTAGCTGGATTGTTGATATTCCAAGATAGAAACTTCAGTTTTGAAACAAAGACTTGTTATACTTTACTCTATACCTGCAAAAGTTCCTCAGTTATCTTGTACGTATTACATTCTGTCACAACTAGTCTTAAAAGGGGACATATGTTGGAGTTGCACGAAAGGACATTCATTAACATATATAACAGACACAGGGCTCTATTACTCATCTGTAACAGAAATCTATCTACAAGTAGTAGTACATTGATATCATGCCCAATACGCAACTTCACAAACTCACATTTGTACTTCATGCTAGTATAAGTCTGTGAAGAGAATGCTCACAACCTCACTATATTATATATACTATATCAGTTATAATAATTATTCTACTATAAGAGTTTACTAACCAAAACTTAACATGAACAATCCCCTAGTTATAAGAGTATATAATAAAAGTCTATAACCAATAACATGAGTCCTTTGTGTCAGCTTCTCATTCCTGACTCCTGCCTCATCACGACTTGGGCCCTACCGCCAAACTCCCCGGCACTAATAGCGCCAGATCGCAAGTTCGGCAGTAATGTCAATCCCCATTCCCCATTGAGCCCATTCGGGAATGCCCCATTCCCCATTGGGCTCAATGGGGAAATTTCGCGCTAATACAGCCGGCGGATTTCCCGCCGGCGGTAATAGCGCACATTTTCGGCGGATTTCCACCCAGCTCAGAGCTGGGGAGAAATCCGCCGAAGTCCTGCTTTGGCAGACCCTTAAATCTGGCGGTAATAGCGCTACCGCCGGATTTAAGGGTTACCACCAAAGTCGTATTACACATCACAAATAACTGACTTTAAAAATACTGGCATTATCCCCTACCCTACCTGTGGAATAAACACAAAAAATGTAAGACATGGACATGGAGGCACTGGGGTAAAGAGCAAGAGAGTTCAAGAATGTCACTCGGCAAGGATAGAAAAAGGTATAAAAAAGGGTGGCTTAGCAGTCGTTATGGTTCCAAAACTGTACCGGGTGTCTGGGCCTCTCAAAATTGCATTAATCTCTGTTTGACCTGAGTTTCTTGCTATTGTGCTTGCAGGTCGAAACTGGTTCGAATGTTGCAAATTACAGTGATTAAGGCAGTGAGTTGGCATCAATTCAGGTTTGATGTGAACATCTGTATAGTTTGATGCAGTGTCCGAATAGTGTAGTTCAAAGTGTCCACCAGGTTAGCTTCAAAGGTCATGTGGTTTGAGATGAGGTGAATCACTGGGATGAATCGACGGGTGAAACAATTCAGTCAGCGGATCGAGTCAAGGTCTGGATTGGTTTAATTTTTTTTTTTATTTGTAAAACTACAGTTTAATACATGTATCAAACTTTTGTTACAAGAGTTTCTCATTTTAGCTGTTATGCATCAAGTAAAGCTAAGTTGACATTTTCGATTCCGCTTCCTTTGTCTTTTTTTTTTTTTTTTTTTTTTTATTATCCTTTTTCTTCACGCATAGTGAAGTCTTGTCTCGTGTCCTCAGGTTTGATCTGTGGTCAGGATGGCATCTAGGAAGTTTATTATGCTGCATGTGAGTTTGATGTTTTGCCCGGCCGCAACTGTTTCCCACCACTCATCTGCGTCATATAAAGTGGGTTTGTAGGAGTGCAGGTGTAGTTCTCGGGTAGTGGTAAGCTCTGTACAGGATGTTATTAGATGTTTTAATGATTCCACTTCGCCAGAGTTACAAAACCTGCATTTATCTGAGGGGGTGACTTTAGATCGACGTTGACATAATGATTCTCTGTTGTTCATAACATTCAGTCTGAATTTCAGGAATTGATTCCTGTGGTGACGAGATGGGCACATTGTGAGATACTTCGGGGGGGAGTGTAATTTTGGCATACTCAACAAGTCTGGGAGAATGGCTTTCCGAGTTGCACGAAGCTCGTGAGTTGATATCCAGTCCCAGATTTCGAGTTTTTTTTTTGCGTGTTGAGGTCGATTGATCAGTTCGTCTGTAGAGATGTTGGCAGCTTCCATGATGGATTTTATTTTAAGCTTCCATGTTTGAAGTATGTTTGGTTGTGAATATTCGGACTCCTTTGCAAAAATTTCATATGCTGGAATTTGTGAACCAAGTAGTGTTTTCCTCATAAATGAAAGGGATTGCCATAGTATTGTCATGTAGAGAGAATTCTGCGTCAATTCGTATCTCAGCGCTACAGTTGAAATATATTTTGGAAGACTCAAAGCTCGCCTCCAGAACTTCCCTTCAAGTTGTTGCCACAGGGAATGCTCAATGTTCCAACCTGTCGCCCCACCAAAAGTTATGGTGGGGATACATTTCTGCAGGTAAAATGTTAGTAGTGGGGCTATTGAGAATTTTCCAAAATCTTTGTTGATTTTTGCTCCTTGGCGACCTAATTTGTCTGCTCTTTCTAGAAGATCGCTTGTCCATGCAGATTCGCACATGGAATTGTTAACCAGGATGCCCAGGTATCTAATAGATGCTACGATGTTTAGTTCTGCTTTTTCAATTACCCATTTAAAGTTGTTATCTTTTCTCGATAAACTTTTTCCAATACACATGATCTTTGTTTTGTCTGTATTTAGTTGCAGATCGTTGGCCTCTAAATACTTGTTCAGCCTAAGTAATAGATGTTGTAGGCCAATTTGAGTTAGATCGATCAACACAATGTCGTCGGCATATACAAGACATTTAATGGAGGATCCGTTTATTTTTGGAGAGAAACAGTGAACAGTTTCAAGCCATTGCGGTAAGTCAGAGATGAAGAGTTTGAATAATTCGGCAGCAAGGGGACAACCTTGCTTGACCCCTTTATGTGTCGGAATTGGCTCTGTGAGTGTACCTTGAGAGTTCACCTTCACTTGTATTGTTGTATTAGTGTGCAACGCTATGAGGGGGTCAAGAAGTTGTGCTGGGCAGTTCCACCCTCGTAATTTAGACCAAAGTTTGCTGCGGTTTATTGCGTCAAACGCTTGTCTGAGGTCGACAAATGCAAAAAAGATTTTTTTTTTTGCTTTTAGTGCTTCTAGTTTTAAAATGGATAACAGGGTGAGATTTACATCAACGCCAACTTGTTCGACGAAACCTGTTTGTCGACAGTCTGTTTGTTTTTCTTTGGCAGCCCAAGCCGTCAGTTTCAAGCGAAGAAACGATCCGAATATTTTCCCCATCGTGTCCAGCAAGGCAATGGGCCGATAGTTCGAAGGCTCATCTCGACTTCCTTTCTTGTAGATTGGTACGACTATGGCCTTTGCCCATGATGCAGGCGTTTTTCTGGATTTTGAGATTTGTCGAAATAGAGTTTCCATAAATTTGGCCCAATGAAGTTTGTGTTTTTTTAGTGTAATGTTGGAGATGAGGTCAGGTCCGGCTGCACTTGAGTTCTTTAGGTTTCCAATTGCTATTGCCAGGTCTTCCTGGGAGGGTGTTATTTCCCAGGCTTTAGAGGAGGCAGAGAAAAGGAGAAAGTCTTGGGTGTCTTGGAGCGGCTGTTCATAAGCCTTTGTAAAATAGTCGACCCACTTCGCGCTAGGAATTTCATTTGACATGTTTGGGTTGGTTTTTGTGATTCCTTTGTTTAGTATAGCCCATATGTCACGAGAATTTTTGGTGATTATTAATTTTAACATGATTTCAGCTCTGTCTTGTTCGATGATCACAGAATGTGATTTAAGCCAGTTTCTATAGGCCTGGCGACGCGTTTTTATCTCCTTTTGCATGTCGTTTTGATTATGTTTAGATTTTCTTATCAGCCGTATGTCTTTCCTTAATGATTTTTTTGCTGCAGCTATTTTGTTGCTGTAAAGATGTTTTGTAGTGTTACCATAGACTCTTGAATTTGAGTATTTTGGCAGGAATGCGGCCAGCAGGGGAACATATTCAACATCGTTAGAATCATCAAGGTCAGAGACTAATTTTATGATTTTCGGGCCGTTGATTTTGAGCCGGTTTCCAGCAGCGTTTATCGACAGAGGTATTTTATAAGTCTCAGGCAGAAGGGGGGACTCGTGATGTAATAATAAACATAGCATGTCGTGGTCACTAGCGGCCTTCGAGATTACTTCGAGTGATTCTACCCTTTCGAATATGTTTCGAGAAGCCCAAATATAGTCCAGGGTTTTCCTGCATTGGAGTCGCTTCCAGGTTGTTTTGCAGGGTTGGTCGCCCTTTGTGTTTCCGTTGACCATCTGACAGTTTCGTGAGGCAAGTGCTCGAGACCACAGTTTGCCTCGTTCAGATACTTCAGCTTCAGGTATGGGGTTGTTCTCCATATTGTAAGGATCGAATTGAAACCAGCTACAGTTCAAGTCACCGCATATAATTACCGATCCATCAGTAAAATTAAGGAAGGCATCGTCAATTAGAGTTGTGACTGAGGCAATAAAGTTTGTTGTAGAAATCTTTGCTGGATTCCAATAGCTATTGATTACAAGTAAATGGCTATGGATCTTTGGAGTTTTCGTGTCGCATCGAATGATCGTTCCTTGCACAAAGGGATTTGGATTTATTGTAACAATTGGGGTCATCCAGTTATAGATTTTAACCAGAGTTAGTAGGCCTGAGAAAGGACGGCCTTTGGAATTTTTTTTCGCAGGGTTCAAAAAAATACTGAATCCGTCTTTAGTTGGTGCTTCACGAAGCCATGTCTCTTGGAGGCAGATCATGAAAACCTCGTCTGAAGGTTCTACAAAATCGTTGAACAGGTGCATAAAACCACGAGTATTCCAGGAGATCAGACAGAGCTGTGTCTGGGTCGCTCATTGTCGATGGTTTTGGGTGTTTCTTCTGCTGGCTTCTTGTCTGCCTCCATCATGTCTTGTTTTGAGAACCAGCTCTTGTCGAGATCTGAATGGAAGCGATAATGATTTCCGTAAGGGCGTTCGACTGATGTTTCTTTCAGGTTTATTTGCGTTGTACTTCCTGGTCGAGTTTCTGTTTTGGTTTATCAGATCTGGTTCCAAGGAGATGTCAAAACCAAAGACTAATAACTCTTCGGCAGCTTGCAGTAAGATGTTTTTTGCAGTACAAGAGGTTAGATGTAAAAGCACTTGGTCAGTGGATTTTTCTGTTGCATATTCAACGATTTTGATATCGTCTGACTTTATGGACCGAAGTTGAGGAACGTAAGTGAACAATTTTAGAACATTAGCTCTATTTAAGTTTAATTCGTGTTCGTCAGATAAAATGTTTTGAAGTCGTAGTTTCCATGGGGTTGCTGCAGGTTTTGACATGTCTCCGTGGGCTCCAGAACGAAGGTGTAGATCAATTTTTCTTTGGTTTGTTGTTAGCTTTAGATTCAATCTTGAGCAGACAGATACAGGCAAAGTCTTTCCTGCATTTGAAAGATCCTTTTTTGGGATTTCGCAAGGGCGTCGATTGTGCAGTTTTACATTCACTGAAATTTTTTTTGGCGCCAGGTTGTTGGCAACCTTTACTGGCGTGACTTCGTGGGAGGAAAAGTTGTTTGTTTCACTTTCAGTTAAGTATGTAGAGAGATCACATAGTTCTACGGAAGATTCGTTCTTCCGAACGGACCGGACTCTCAATAGTCGAGTCTATGCGTCGACGTTTTGCTGTTTGTTTAGGCATAACTTTATTCTGGTCTTTTTGCCGGGCAGGTACTTGAGTTTGTGAAGAGGTTGGTTGTTGATGAACATTTTTACGTTCAAACAAACCCGTTTTTTTCGGAGTGGTTAGAGTTCTTATAAATTTTTTTGCATTCTGACATCTATTTTTTTTTTTTTGTTGGGAATCCCGTTGACCACCTTCAGAACATTTCTGTTTGTTGGTAGTTGTATCTTTCTTAGTTGGATTCGCTGTAGCAATTGTTTTTGCGGGGGCGCTAAAAATATTAAATGAGGAAGGTCGAGAGTTCACCGGGGCAAGTGATTCCTCAGAGTTTGCTGCAAGACTCGTCAGGAGAGAGATGTCTTTTCCTAGAGGGGTTGTAAGACAGATGTGTCTTAGTTGATCGCTCTGTTGCTCATGAGTAGGTTGCGCCAATTTGGTTGGTGCAACGGCAAAGATGTCAGGTTTTGGAGGGGCGTTTGCATTAGTTGTCACAAGGGTTAGCTCGTCCGGCTGAGGTCCAATATCGTTTAAGACCGTAGAGGAACATTTTGAACATGATGGTGTTGCATGCAATCTGGAGTTCGAGTTGACGTTTTTCCTCATCCATTTTACTGCGTCTAGCAGGCCTTCTGTAAGTGTGTCGTTTTGGCAGTGGTGTCTGGCGGCCAAATCACCAAGCCGCTCTTGCCATCTTATTGTTTGGTCAGCATTTTTCTCCATTTGCGTTTGGAGAAAGCCTGTAAAGCGATCAAATTTGTCTACTTGTTTGACCAGAGTCTGAATCATTGCGCCTTGATCAGATATTTGGCCTTGTAGAGTTTCATATAGTTTGGTAAAAGGCGCCAAAGCAACAGCAGATGCGGCAAGGACGTTGTTGTGGATTTACATGATGGCTTCAGATAGGATGCTCGCGTGCAAGGTATTTGCTGAAGTGGCCTCTTGTTCAATTGAAGATGAGGTGGAGCAATCTAGATGAAACTTCGAATTAATAGGTGACAGAGTTCGAGGTAAGGTAGATTGTAAAGTTTTGCCATGGGAAGACTTATTTGTAGAAAATGGAGTGCTAGCTTGTGCAGTTTGTTGATCTTGTAGTGGCGACAGTTGTGGAAGGTTTGACTTTAGTTCTGCAATTCGTTGGAGGCGTCTTGCTCTAGCAACTGAACTACACTCCGAGCCGGATGGCTTAATTGTTGTTACTGGTAAAGACGAGGTTGGGTGAAGTCCATTCGGAGGTCTCAGCGTTGTTGGATCTTCAGGGGCTTGGCATGCATAGCTACTACTGTTTCCTTGACCCAGGTGCTCTGGTGGGTGTTTAGCAGACGTCACTGCCAAGTTCGATGAGGGCAGAGAGATAAAAAGGCTAGATGCAGGTCTTGAGGGGTGTAAAGATTGAAGGAGATTTTTTGTTGGGACCGTTGTTGAAGATTTTTCCTGTGTAAATAAAATTGTTGGATTCACAGCTTGTGTGCAAGATGAGGAGCGTGGCGCTGCCTCATCGTTTGGCAGGTTTAAAAGTTCGTCGTCGCTCACCATAAAATGCGGCTGGGGTTGGGCAGCTGGTGCGACAGGTGCTGTAGGAGCTGTATGATTCGAGGGGACGCAAGTCATGTCCGAGGTTAAGTGTGCTATGGCCACAGCTGAGCTCAGCGTTGGGTGCGCTGTCATCGCAGGAGGAGCGCTGGCAGGCTGAGCTGCCATGTCCTTGCCCCTATTATTGGTTGGTTGAAGAGGCAGCAGAGTGACAACTGGGACAGTAGGAGAGGTAGCCGGCACAGAGGCTTCTGGAATATTGTCACTAGTAGCGTCAAGATAATCTTGACTCAGTGGGTGTACTAGTTGCTCCTGCATTCCCTGATGTATTTGCTTCACGAGTAGGTTTACTGCAGTGACAGTGGCTACGTTGGTATTCAAGGTGTAGTCTTTAGAGCAGGAGCGCTTGGGAGGACGATCGTCGATTGAGTATTCATGTCTCAATGCTTTATGACACATATTAGGTAGTTGACAGACAGAGGGCTGTTCTGAGTGGGCCTCAGCTAAAGCAACTGGTAGGGTAAGAGAAGCAAGCAAGACTCGGCCTGTGGTTTTGCTTACCTTTCTGGTGGCTGTTGGTTTCATCCCTGTCCATGGGTTAAGCATGCGGCGATGTTGGAGAGTTTTCTTCCTGGTCTGGGGTCCTTCTACTGTTAGCGTCATTTGGTGGTAGATGGTAGCCGGTAACCGGACTGAGGTTAGTCCACTGAGGTGTTAGAGCGTCGATGCGGGACCCGGTGCAACAGGGCTCGCCGCGGGCTGGGATCAAAGAGGCCACGCCTCCGCAGTCTCCCACCCACCTGCACGCCACCAGCGAACAACAGCCGTATAACAGCCAGTGGGCTTCTTTCCACCGGGCTTACAGCCACAAGGGTGGTAGCCTCCGGGTTTGAAGGTGGCGCCGGGTCACGTGATGCGGTCACGTGCTGAGTGACACGCCTCCTCCAGGAAGCGTGTTGCTGGCTCGAGATCGGGCGCACAGACAAACAAACGCTCTCTTTCCCAAGTAAACGCTCGGTTTAATATGAAGATGTGGTGGCTGTGGGGGCTGTTGAAAAATGCTATGGTTCAAAGACTTCCACAGCGGTTAACTTATTGATCCAGTCAGAGTGGTGATGGTCTCTGCTGGCATAATGTGGCAGGCAACTGCTTTGATGAAGCAAACAGCTATTGAAAGGTTTACAGAGAGCACCAACAGTAGACCTGCAGGCACTCAATTGTTCTAAGGCTTTGAACATACTTCACTCAGGCCTGAGGTGCTTGAAAAGTGGTAGGAAACATGAATCCAGTTGCTTGTGTTCCTCTTGCACTGTGAATCCCAATCCAGGAACAAGTCAGTCTGTTTCCTATTCATTCCCAGTCCAGGGAGCTCAGCTGGCACCTGCAGTAGTCCTTCATCTCCAGTGCGGAATCTGGGTACTGGTGCAGCTGGGAAAGTGCAGGCCTCGGTCCAAAAGCATGACACCCACAATGTTCACTGAGAATGGTTAGGGGACCTCTGCCTTAGAATCACGTAATCTTCAACTCAAAACAGGAGGACATTGGAACCGAATGCATCCCCAAAAGAAGTCCGAAGAATTCTTCTGGTCTTAATGTAAGTCTGACATTAATCAAAGAAGGAGTGAGAGACCCCTTCCATATGAAGGCAAAACGGCTCCGGGGATTGAACAACAGCAAGCCTGCTGAAAGGGGTCCAATCCCTGTCCCTGTGACAAGTGACCATTGCGTCTGTACCTCATACCTAGAGTGATCTGTTCTGAAGGAAATACATGGGTCATGAAGGAGAGATGACCCCACAAAAAAGGGCAACAGAACAGGCTTCCCTCGGTACCTCTCTGCTTTTTCTGGCTATTGTAAACTTGTCCCATTGGCAAGCCTGCAGCTTTTCCTGCGCAACAACCATGTGTGAGGTTGTGTGAGGCTATCCTCTGTTATGGGTGTGCATCTTTGAATCATGGTTGCCAAAAGCCCTCTGCTGAGAGTTTCATGTGCTGGAGATGAGCTGTTACCCAACTTTCCTAAGGATGAAAAGAGGCAACCTTTGCACCTTTTGGCTTTCTTGCTGAAGCCAAGTCAGGCAGTCTGGCTATGAATCCACATATCCTTTACATAGCTAGCCTGAGCTTCCATGGTTGATTTGAGTATGGTACTTGCTGACATAGCTTGATTGTATGCTCTATCTATCACCATACCAAAGCCAAGCATTGTTTATCTTTACAAATTACCCTACCACCAGATGGATACAGACACAATTATTATGTTTTTGAGTCAGAGCTAAATGAGTTAAACATAACCTCTATCTGCAGTGATTTTGTGTCACAGCAACTGCCAAACAGGGCACATGAGAACTCTGAACTCACATAAGTTCTGCTGTGGCAGATCAGGAGATTGATGCAGCAAGGAACGTGTGTACGTTCATTTTTGCGGGGAGCTCTATGAATGGGAGGTCTGATTAGCAGTCCACAGATCCTAAGAAGGATAACCTGCATAATTGTACTATGCTATATAAATGCAAGATACAATGTAATTCAAATAAAGCAAGCTGGTGCTTCTATGCCTTTACCAGATGCCAATCATTTGCATGCATGGACAACCCCACAAGCATTTAGTAGGGTAAAGCAAAGGCCGACACACTGAGAGCCCCACATGTATTTGGTAGGAGCAGGAGGAGGCAACTCTTTCAGAACTCCATCAGTATTTTGTAGGCATCAGATAAGGAACATGCACTGAGATGTCCATGTGCATTAAATAGATGGATGAGAAAGCTCTATAAGCACCAATCCAACATGTTTTCTCTGGGCAAAGAATATGTCCAAAGCATGGTGGACCCAATGTGCATTCTGTTGGTAGAGGGGAAGGCCAAATCACTATAGACATTCATTTTGTGATAATGACAAACTGATTTGGTTATATATATATTTGTGATGTCATCTTTGATGTCCTGGGTGTTAGTCTTAGCAGTCCACAGTGGTAGTGCGAGTTATGGTTGTTTAACTTACCATAACTGGCGAATTTCAGGTGTTTTTTGGTTTTACTTGGAACCCTAACATTCCTTTAGCAAAGTTTTTTTACTGAATTTCATAGGTTTTTATTAGCGCAACTTAACCATAACATCCCTTTAACAAAGTTTTTTTTTACTGAATTTCATAGGTTTTTAGTAGCACAACTTAACCACAACGTCCCTTTAAGAAAGTTGTTTTACTGAATTTCATAGGTTTTTAGTAGCACAGCTTAACAATAATATCCCTGAATTTATGTACATGTAACATAGAACATATTGAACCCCCGCTACTGAATTTGATGTCCGCGGACTCTTTGTATGTCCGCGGACAGGGGCGGACAACAGCAGCACTACCCAAAAAGTCTGGGGGTATCTTAAATTGTTATATCATAACATATGAACCCTGCACAAGTTCACACACCAGCACACCTACACATTATATGCAGTAATGAATAAGAAGTGTAACCCATATATGTAACACATCAACCATTCATTTAAATACAATATGTTCTAAAATGGAATATAGCAAAAGAAGAAAGATAGGCTTCCAACATAATTACCTCACAGAAACTCCACAACTAGGAGCAACAGCAGAGCTACAAACCAGTAGGAACACACCTTACCAGAAGCTAATAAGTGTACTTTATTTTACTCATATATTTCTAAAATTTCTGTATTGGATACAAAAAAATGATGTATTTTTTTTTTTTCTCACAGAAATGTTTAGTCCTCTGGAGTGGCTTGAGGAGAATTCCCCACGTGAGGAAATGTCTGAAGATAGTGAACCTAATGGTAGACACCTTTCTATATAAACACATTAATAAGTATTACTTTATATACATAAAAAAAAATTTTGTACAGACCATAAAAACATTGAAAATAGTTCACCAAAAGAAATATTGGATAAGACTCTCCATCGCAGCGCATGGAAGAAAAAATTGACATGCTCATGGCAAATTTCAACAATTTGAAAAACTTTGTGGAGGATCACTTGAAAGCAAAAACTAGATACCATTGTCCCACATGTACCTGTCCCGCCTCACCATATCCCAGTCAATTATCCCCAAACCCTCTCCATGAACAAAAACGTTTTGATGAGACTTCCATCCCTTCTTCACCTCATATGAATCCTCTTGAAACCCTCCATTCTCCTGTGTTTGTATCAGTTTCTGCTTCACCTTCTCTTTCATAAATTTAACATCCATAAATAATAAAGTAAAATTATTATATGTGTCCTAATTCATTTCTTGTTTCTTTTTTTAAAATCGGTTGAGGTGTCCGCGGACAGAGTGGGTGTCCGGAATATCCGTAAACAAACGAAAATGGGGCATCCTAAGGACACTATACCTGTCCGTACTGTTCGCAGGCAAGTTGAAACTCTTCAAAGAACAAACGAGGTGTCCGGGATGTCCGCAATTAATGAAAATGGAGATGTTCTAAGAACATTATGCCTGTCCGTAATGTTCGCAAGCAAGTCCAAACTGTTCTAAGAACACATTTGGTGTCCGGGATGTCTTCAATCAAACTGAAATGGCGGTGTCCTAAGCCCACTATACCTGTCCGTGATGTTCGCAAGCAAGTCGAAACTGTTCTAAGAAAACTCTCACAGGGTAATTCATAGAATTTCGCAGAAAAGTGTCGCAAGCGGCTGGCGCAGAGTGTCCGCGTGCGATTGTCTGCGCCAGGCACGTGCGCTAAAACCGATTTCCGCGCACAGCGTATTCATGGATTTTAGGCTCCCAAACCAGCCGTGGCGCAGAGTATCGCAGCGACCCTGCAGCAGCGCCAGTAACGCCCCCAAGAACGCCCTCGCGCAAGGAAAAGCCATCAAAATCGCAAAATCATCGCAAAGGGCTGCGCTAACCCTGGACCAGTTTACAGGGCTGCCAAACAAGGAACGCAAAGCGGGTAACGTGCATATCAGGGGTACGCGTGAAGTTATACACGCGATTAGCCAGGGTGCCAGGGTACGTGTATTTCAGGGGTGCGCGGGAAGTTCAACACGCGATAGTCCAGGGAACGTGTATTACAGGGGTACGCGGGAAGTTCAACACGCGATAGTCCAGGGAACGTGTATTACAGGGGTACGCGGGAAGTTCAACACGCGATAGTCCAGGGAACGTGTATTACAGGGGTACGCGGGAAGTTCAACACGCGATAGTCCAGGGAACGTGAATTACAGGGGTACGCGGGAAGTTCAACACGCGATTGTCCAGGGAACGTGTATTACAGGGGTACGCGGGAAGTTCAACACGCGATTGTCCAGGGAACGTGTATTACAGGGGTACGCGGGAAGTTTAACACGCGATTGGCCAGGGTACGTGTATTACAGGGGTTTGCGGGAAGTTTTACATGCGATTAGCCAGGGTACGTGTATTACAGGGGTACGCGGGAAGTTTAACACGCGATTGGCCAGGGTACGTGTATTACAGGGGTAGGCGGGAAGTTATACACGCGATTAGCCAGGGTACGTGTATTACAGGGGTACGCGGGAAGTTTAACACGCGATTGGCCAGGGTACGTGTATTACAGGGGTATGCGGGAAGTTTTACATGCGATTAGCCAGGGTACGTGTATTACAGGGGTACGCGGGAAGTTTAACACGCGATTGGCCAGGGTACGTGTTTTACAGGGGTAGGCGGGAAGTTTTACACGCGATTAGCCAGGGCACGTGTATCACAGGGGTACGCGGGAAGTTATACACGCGATTAGCCAGGGTACGTGTATTACAGGGGTACGCGGGAAGTGTAACACGCGATTGGCCAGGGTACGTGTATTACAGGGGTAGGCGGGAAGTTATACACGCGATTAGCCAGGGTACGTGTATTACAGGGGTACGGGTGAAGTTTAACACGCGATTGGCCAGGGTACGTGTATTACAGGGGTATGCGGGAAGTTTTACATGCGATTAGCCAGGGTACGTGTATTACAGGGGTACGCGGGAAGTTTAACACGCGATTGGCCAGGGTACGTGTATTACAGGGGTAGGCGGGAAGTTTTACACGCGATTAGCCAGGGCACGTGTATCACAGGGGTACGCGGGAATTATCACATGCGATTTGGCTGTGTACGTGTATTACAGGGGTACACGGGAAGTTTTACACGCGATTCGGCTGGGTACGTGTATTACAGGGATGCGATTTGGCCAGGTACGTGTATTACAGGGGTGCGCGCAGGAATTATCACACGCGATTTGGCTGGGTACGTGTATTACAGGGGTGCGTGGGAATCATCACACGCGATTTGGCTGGGTACATGTATTACAGGGGTGCGTGGGAAGTCACACGCGATTAGGCTGGGTGGGTCCTCACAGGTGTTCCCTGTACACCCTCCATGGCCCCTGCAGGCAGCCTACAAAACAGGGGACTACCCTGCACACCTGCTCATGTCCCCCTGCACCCCCACCCCCCAGCAGTGCAGGGGCAGCCTCCACCAGGCCCCCACCCATGTCTCCCACCACCCCCACCCCCCCGCCACCAGGGGCAGCCTCCACCAGGCCCCCACCCATGCCTCCCACCACCCCCAACCCCCAGCAGTGCAGGGGCAGCCTCCACCAGGCCCCCACCCATGCCTCCCACCACCCCCAACCCCCAGCAGTGCAGGGGCAGCATCCACCAGGCCCCCACCCATGCCTCCCACCACCCCCAACCCCCAGCAGTGCAGGGGCAGCCTCCACCAGGCCCCCACCCATGTCTCCCACCACCCCCACCCCCCCGCCACCAGGGGCAGCCTCCACCAGGCCGCCACCCATGCCTCCCACCACCCCCAACCCCCAGCAGTGCAGGGGCAGCCTCCACCAGGCCCCCACCCATGCCTCCCACCACCCCCAACCCCCAGCAGTGCAGGGGCAGCCTCCACCAGGCCCCCACCAGGCCCCCACCCATGCCTCCCACCACCCCCAACCCCCAGCAGTGCAGGGGCAGCCCCCACCAGGCCCCCACCCATGTCTCCCACCACCCCCACCCTCCCGCCACCAGGGGCAGCCTCCACCAGGCCCCCACCCATGTCTCCCACCACCCCCACCCCCCAGCAGTGCAGGGGCAGCCTCCACCAGGCCCCCACCCATGCCTCCCACCACCCCCAACCCCCAGCAGTGCAGGGGCAGCCTCCACCAGGCCCCCACCCATGCCTCCCACCACCCCCAACCCCCAGCAGTGCAGGGGCAGCCCCCACCAGGCCCCCACCCATGTCTCCCACCACCCCCACTCCCCCCCGCCACCAGGGGCAGCCTCCACCAGGCCCCCACTCATGTCTCCCACCACCCCCACCCCCCAGCAGTGCAGGGGCAGCCTCCACCAGGCCCCCACCCATGTCTCCCACCACCCCCACCCCCCCGCCACCAGGGGCAGCCTCCACCAGGCCCCCACTCATGTCCCCTATCACCCCCACCCCCCCAGTCACCAGGGGCAGCCTCCACCAGGCCCCCACTCATGTCTCCCACCACCCCCACCCTCCCGCCACCAGGGGCAGCCTCCACCAGGCCCCCACCCATGCCTCCCACCACCCCCACCCCCCAGCAGTGCAGAGGCAGCCTCCACCAGGCCCCCACTCATGTCCCCTATCACCCCCACCCCACCAGTCACCAGGGGCAGCCTCCACCAGGCCCCCACTCATGTCCCCTATCACCCCCACCCCCCAGCAGTGCAGGGGCACCCTCCACCAGGCCCACACCCATGTCTCCCACCACCCCCACCCCCCCGCCACCAGGGGCAGCCTCCACCAGGCCCCCACTCATGTCCCCTATCACCCCCACCCCCCCAGTCACCAGGGGCAGCCTCCACCAGGCCCCCACTCATGTCCCCTATCACCCCCACCCCCCAGCAGTGCAGGGGCACCCTCCACCAGGCCCCCACTCATGTCTCCCACCCTCCCCGCCACCAGGGGAAGCCTCCACCAGGCCCCCACCCATGTCTCCCACCACCCCCACCCCCCCGCCACCAGGGGCACCCTCCACCAGGCCCCCACCCATGTCTCCCACCACCCCCACCCCCCCCCGCCACCAGGGGCAGCCTCCACCAGGCCCCCACCCATGCCTCCCACCACCCCCACCCCCCCGCCACCAGGGGCACCCTCCACCAGGCCCCCACTCATGTCCCCTATCACCCCCAACCCCCCAGTCACCAGGGGCAGCCTCCACCAGGCCCCCACTCATGTCCCCTATCACCCCCACCCCCCCAGTCACCAGGGGCAGCCTCCACCAGGCCCCCACTCATGTCCCCTATCACCCCCACCCCCCCGCCACCAGGGGCAGCCTCCACCAGGCCCCCACCCATGCCTCCCACCACCCCCACCCCCCCGCCACCAGGGGCAGCCTCCACCAGGCCCCCACCCATGCCTCCCACCACCCACAACCCCCAGCAGTGCAGGGGCAGCCTCCACCAGGCCCCACCCATGTCTCCCACCACCCCCACCCCCCAGCAGTGCAGGGGCAGCCTCCACCAGGCCCCCACTCATGTCCCCTATCACCCCCACCCCCCCAGTCACCAGGGGCAGCCTCCACCAGGCCCCCACTCATGTCCCCTATCACCCCCACCCCCCAGCAGTGCAGGGGCACCCTCCACCAGGCCCACACCCATGCCTCCCACCACCCCCACCCCCCGCCACCAGGGGCACCCTCCACCAGGCCCCCACCCATGTCTCCCACCACCCCCACCCCCCCCGCCACCAGGGGCAGCCTCCACCAGGCCCCCACCCATGCCTCCCACCACCCCCACCCCTTCGCCACCAGGGGCACCCTCCACCAGGCCCCCACTCATGTCCTCTATCACCCCCAACCCCCCAGTCACCAGGGGCAGCCTCCACCAGGCCCCCACTCATGTCCCCTATCACCCCCACCCCCCCAGTCACCAGGGGCAGCCTCCACCAGGCCCCCACTCATGTCCCCTATCACCCCCACCCCCCCAGTCACCAGGGGCAGCCTCCACCAGGCCCCCACTCATGTCCCCTATCACCCCCACCCCCCCAGTCACCAGGGGCAGCCTCCACCAGGCCCCCACCCATGCCTCCCACCACCCCCAACCCCCAGCAGTGCAGGGGCAGCCTCCACCAGGCCCCCACCCATGCCTCCCACCACCCCCAACCCCCAGCAGTGCAGGGGCAGCCCCCACCAGGCCCCCACCCATGTCTCCCACCACCCCCACCCTCCCGCCACCAGGGGCAGCCTCCACCAGGCCCCCACCCATGTCTCCCACCACCCCCACCCCCCAGCAGTGCAGGGGCAGCCTCCACCAGGCCCCCACTCATGTCCCCTATCACCCCCACCCCCCCAGTCACCAGGGGCAGCCTCCACCAGGCCCCCACTCATGTCCCCTATCACCCCCACCCCCCAGCAGTGCAGGGGCACCCTCCACCAGGCCAACACCCATGCCTCCCTCCACCCCCACACCCCCGCCACCAGGGGCACCCTCCACCAGGCCCCCACCCATGTCTCCCACCACCCCCACCCCCCCCGCCACCAGGGGCAGCCTCCACCAGGCCCCCACCCATGCCTCCCACCACCCCCACCCCCCCGCCACCAGGGGCACCCTCCACCAGGCCCCCACCCATGTCTCCCACCACCCCCACCCCCCCGCCACCAGGGGCAGCCTCCACCAGGCCCCCACCCATGCCTCCCACCACCCCCACCCCCCCGCCACCAGGGGCACCCTCCACCAGGCCCCCACTCATGTCCCCTATCACCCCCAACCCCCCAGTCACCAGGGGCAGCCTCCACCAGGCCCCCACTCATGTCCCCTATCACCCCCACCCCCCCAGTCACCAGGGGCAGCCTCCACCAGGCCCCCACTCATGTCCCCTATCACCCCCACCCCCCCAGTCACCAGGGGCAGCCTCCACCAGGCCCCCACTCATGTCCCCTATCACCCCCACCCCCCCGCCACCAGGGGCAGCCCCCACCAGGCCCCCACCCATGTCTCCCACCACCCCCACCCTCCCGCCACCAGGGGCAGCCTCCACCAGGCCCCCACCCATGCCTCCCACCACCCCCAACCCCCAGCAGTGCAGCGGCAGCCTCCACCAGGCCCCCACCCATGTCTCCCACTACCCCCACCCCCCCGCCACCAGTGGCAGCCTCCACCAGGCCCCCACCCATGCCTCCCACCACCCCCAACCTCCAGCAGTGCAGGGGCAGCCTCCACCAGGCCCCCACCCATGCCTCCCACCACCCCCAACCCCCCAGTCACCAGGGGCAGCCTCCACCAGGCCCCCACTCATGTCCCCTATCACCCCCACCCCCCCAGTCACCAGGGGCAGCCTCCACCAGGCCCCCACTCATGTCCCCTATCACCCCCACCCCCCCGCCACCAGGGGCAGCCCCCACCAGGCCCCCACCCATGTCTCCCACCACACCCACCCTCCCGCCACCAGGGGCAGCCTCCACCCGGCCCCCACCCATGTCTCCCAACACCCCCACCCACCAGCACTGTGGGGCACGTGGCCAGCAGGCAGTCAGGCAGCAGCAGATGGCAGGTGGGAGCGTGCTCAGGGCTCTGGGGGGCAGTAATTTGGCCTCCTGGCCAGGAGCGTGGTCTCTCGTGTGTGAACGCGTGGACAGCCTGATAGGGAGTGAAATCCCACACGTCAGCGTGTGAATCGAGGAAAGGCCCTTAGCGCGTAAACCCGTCAACAGCATATGCGCGCCTATAGTCACCTGCACGTGCAGGAAATTGTTGCGTGACACGTCCCAGTGTCAAAGCGTGTGATTGGTGAAAATGGATCTACACGCAGAAGTGACAAAGCGTGTGATTGGTGAGAATGGATCTACACGCAGGAGTGACAAAGCGTGTGATTGGTGAAAATGGATCTACACGCAGAAGTGACAAAGCGTGTGATTGGTGAGAATGGATCTACACGCAGGAGTGACAAAGCGTGTGATTGGTGAATGTACACGCCGCGTAAGTGACGCTGTACGTGTGGGCCTGTATATAAGGTACATGTAGAACACCATTTCCTTGTACGTGCTTTTCGTGGAGAGCGAGTGGGTGAATTCTGTACTTCTTGTCGTTTCACACGCGATTTACTTCATGGCGTTTCCAGTTCGTACCCCCTGTTACCTCTGACAGCTTTTTCTCTTTTTTCCTCTTGTACTGGTTTACCTGGGCCTGTTCCCTCAAACAGTGTCCCCTTCTACTGTTGTCCTGTCTTCTCAGACAGCGTACACATCTTCTTTTGGCGGGGGTATTGCCAGCCAAACGCGCTCATTCTTCACGCTCTTTTACCTGGCAGACGGTGAGTCACGCACGTATCTAACTTCTGTGCTTGCCCCGTGTGTAGCCTACCCCTTCAGAGGTCATTCTAGGCTGCGTCTGACACGCATACGTTCATTCTTGTGTTACTGGGTGCCACAGCGTAGTGCAGGTTTTTCTTTCTGCACACGTGGTCTAGGAGGGGTTGCGTGCACGTCATCTCCCTTTTTTGGGCCTCCTGTGCGTTGCGTGACCCGTCATCTTTCCCCAGGGGTTACAATCAGCCGTGCTAGAGCACTAGGGTACAATTACCATCTGGTACCCAACCCCTTTGACCCCCAATTGCCCAGGACAATTGTCTACAGCCACTCCCATACGCACATTAACATCAGTGCCATGGCTGGGAGGCGAGGATTCCGTAAGGGTGGCAAAGGTGGAAGAGCCACAAGTGGTGGCCGTGGTGGATCCGGTAGGGGACGTGGTCGTAACTTGCAGGGTGAGCCTGTCCCCCCATGTGTGGAGGACCAGTCAAGGGCACCCATCATCCCCCCCCCCTCCCCCCCCTCCCCCCCTCCCGTTGAGGCTGAAGTGGCTGACACCATCCATGCTCAGCCCTTGTTGGACCAGCCCATTGTGGCACCAGACCTGGCTGACTCCATGGCTGACTTCCAGGTCAGCAGGGCTACGACACGTGCGCTGGTGCACGTTGATGCTATCATGCCACGTGGATCTGGGGCAGCAAGGTCATCTGCTGCCCCAAGTAGGCAGGGCGGAGAGGCTGCAGGGGCAGCTGCAGCTCCATCCACCCCAGCTCTCACACACCCAGCCAGGACAGTGTCCGTCCTAGTCCATTCTGCTGACATTCCCCATGACACCATTACACTTGAGCCAATGCCTGCACCAACTCCCATGCTGAGTGTGCAATCCCACACACCTGATACAGAGCCCACCAGGGCTCCTGCCCCTAGTGTCAGAGCGGCGCAGGACACTCAGGATCACCACCACCTTCCAAGCGGAAGAGGAAGAGTGCTCGTCCGGCACAGGCTGATGCCCCCGACACGGCTACACAGTCCGGTCCGTCGAGGAAGCCCAGCTTCACGGATGTGGAACTGAATGCACTTGTCGAGTATGTGTCCGGACATGATAACGAGATGGTCATTGTTGCAGGATCCAAGACCACACCTGCACAACGCCAGGCACACTGGCAGACCATTGCGGACATCGTAAGTGCCCTTGGAATCGTGAGGCGCACAGCCAATGATTGCTACAAGCGCTGGAATGACCTAAAGCGCAGGGCAAAGAAGAAGCTGGCCTCAAGTCATGCCGCAACTCTAGTGACTGGAGGTGGGTCTCCAGTAGAAGACATGGAACTCACTCCACATGAGTCAGTCGCTGGGACCTACGTCACGGAGGAACAGATCCAAGGCGTGGGAGATCTGCCTGATTACGAGGCATTGTCCGGTGAGTGCACATGCATGTGTGTGTCATCCATGTGCATGGTGTGTGTGTGAGGGCATCTGTTTGTGTGCCAGGTGAGAGTGTGTGCGCCTGAGTCGAATGGGTCAGCCATGTGCTTCATGCAACACATCCTGGGCAGCTGCATTTCGCCATTGCAGTATCCCTTCTGCCAACAGTAGACATCTAGCCCAACAGCACCCAAGTTGGCCTTGAAGTGTCACCTTGCCACTACATTGTTGATTATTTTCCTATGTTCAATCAGACAGATTGTATGCATTCCACCACTTATACTAGGCATTCCTCAGTCCTCTAGTCACATGTATGGCATGGCCATGGTAAAGTGGAGTTACTTTGTTACCTGGATATCATATGTTCACACATGTCCCTGTGCAATTGGACCATATTGGACTGGCAGCTCCAGGTGATAAAGCAGACCTGTCAGAATTAGAAAAGCTATTGCATGTGGGAACTGGACAGAATGAATAAGTGCTGCCCTCCTCTCCATCTACACTCAATAGCAATGGCACATGCCATCTGTGTGATGGCATGTGTGTGTCACCTGGCAATCACAGGGCAATGTGTGATGCCACTGCCAGGCAGCATGCATGAAATGTGTTCATCTTCCATCTTTGTGTAATGAGTGTGTGCCATTTGCCTGCCCTTCATACGCAGTGAGGTGTGCATGGGAGGGTCTTAGTCATGTGGGACATGTGTCAATCAAGTACTCGTTCTCTTGTTTCACAGCCCTCATTGTGTGCCATGGTGCTAATGCGGGTTTCCATTTCTTTGTCATTATGTCATTGCAGGGGAAGACGCACCTGATACTGCTGGGGTTGTGGAGATGGTGCAGAGCCAGGAGGGGTCCGAGGGCCGACCAACCACCAGTGAGGGACGTGGTGTGCTGGTGGGTGAAAACCCACAAGTGCTGCAGGTCGTGCTCTCAAGGGGTGTCTCTGGCTGCACCTCCCCCGAGCTGTACTCAGCTGTTGACTCGGATGATGAGACCTACGTGCCGTCGCAGGTGAGTGTTCCAGGGAGGGAATCTGTTCTGTCCCACCCACCTGCACCAGGGTCAGAACCCTCAATGGGGATGTCAGTGTTGGCAGCTAGGCCTTTGGTGGTTACGGATGCAGGGTCACACTCCGCGACATCTGATCCTGTTCCTGGGCCAGCAGATCAGAGGGGGAATGCAGTCCTGCAGCCTCAGGCAGTGCCGGCACAGCAAGGCGCAGTCCGCCTTGCCCCAGACAGGTGTGGTGCCCGCCGACGTGGTGGCCGTACGCCACCTGGCAATACCGTATGGGAGCAATCCATTTACGGTATGGCTACCCAACAGGCAGCATCATCCGAGATGATGGCTCAGGCCATGGATAGGGTGGCCACTTCCATTGTCCCCCCTGAAAGGCTGATGGAGCGACTAGAGCAGGCAACCGACTCCATGTGCCAGTCACACAGGGAGGACATGTTGGCGTCCAACAGGGACAGGCGGGCGGCACTGGCGACTCTGCAGGAGGCCATCTCCATAGAGTCCCAGGGCCACAGGGAAGCCCTGAGGCAGGAGCTACATCAACTCAGGACGACTCTTGTTGAGCTAGAGGCTTCAACACACCAAAGGACAGAACAGCAGCTGGAGCGTCTCACCCGTACGCTCTCAGCTAAGATGCAAGCAACGAGGGCGGAGGTCCGGGCATCCCGTGAGTTGTTGCATGGGGACCTCCGCACCCTCATCCTCCAGAACGAGACCTACCACACCCGCATGCTTGCAGCCATGGAGGAACAGAGTAGGGCCTTGCGTGGGCTGCCTCCCATAGTGCAACCACCTCCGGATGCAGCTGCACAGGGTGATAATAGCGACAGCAGTGATACTCCCACAATAGGGTAGCCGTGTGGGCCATGAGCCCATGGAGGTGTTTTTTTTTCCCAGGATCCACACAGGTGGTTTCTGGTGTGCACCCTGACCTCGGACCTCCTGGGTGGCCTCCCCAACCCCCCCGGGCCCTTTAATGGCCATTTTTGATTTTCTTTTTATTTTTATATTTTTTAAATTTTTATTTTTATTTTTATTTTTATATTTTTCCCAATTTTTTGGGGACACATTGTTGGCTTCCGTGGTTCCTGTGGGCATACGCTGCATTGTGGCTGGGCACATGCAGGCTTGTCATGTATTAGGTTCAGATGCCTGGGTTTGAGTCACACACACCCCTCCAGCTTCCCGTTTCCATGGGCTTGCAAAGGGTGTGCCCAAGTGACATTGAAGTACATGGTGACATTGGACTCCCACTACATGTGTGGGTAGTCTAGTCAATACTGTGTATACATTCCTAGTGCATATTGCTGTTGTGTTGTACACTGCATGTTGCATTGATGTGTAACTCATCATCTGTGTCTGCCTCCCAATTTGCAGGTCCCTTCCTCATGTCTACACAAGGCCCTCTAGTCTGGAGATGGGGTCCTTGTTGGCAGCAGTGCACCTACAACTCTACATGGCACCAACACTGTTCAGTTGGAAGTGGTGGGAGTGCAGGCATATCCAGGTGGTGAGACAACTGATTTATTACATTACTGAAGTCATGTTTATGGTAGTACGTGCTCAAGTATGTTGTTTGTCCTGCATTACAGTGAGCATTTCAGGTGTAGGAAGTTTCAATTGGGGACACTGTACATCGCAACACTTGTCACTTTGTGGGGATTACTTTGTTTACCTGCACATAGCATGACATGGCACGGTGTGTTGTGTGGCGGTGCTGGGGATGGGTTGGGTGACATGGCACTGTCCTCTTGTTGCATTTAGCAAGTGGGTATTAATTTTGGCTGCTTGAATGTGTTCCTTCACAAAACTGCATTGGTGTTGTGTGTGGGTAGGGAGGCACACATTGTAACACTTCCAGGTGAACAATCTCAGGCTGATATGCTTTTCACGGTTGAATCTCCAGACATTCAGGATCAGTGTCAGGTTGAGTCATCATTGATTGTCAGATGGAATGTGCCAGGCCAGTGTGCACTCCACAGGGGAGTGAATACTATGTGAAGTAATTAGCCACTAGCTGTGTACGGGCTGCCTCCCCTCGTGCCCTTTCCCCTCCCATGCGCAGCGGCTGTGCATGTGGTTGGGGATGTGGGGCCACCACCATGTCCACGGGCAGGCCCCGGCGTGTTGCAACGTTGTGCAGGACACATGCTGCCACTATGATCCTGCACACTACTGGGGGAGCGTATAACAGCTGCCCGCCAGTACGGTCAAGGGAGCGAAAGCGTGACTTTAGCACTCCGAATGTGCGCTCCACTATGCCCAGGGTTGTAATGTGGGCTGTGTTATATCTTACCTCGGGTGGCGTGGTGGGGTTCCGAATTGGCGTCATCATGTGGGGGCTGAGAGGGTAGGCACTGTCCCCTGTGGAGGTGGTGATTGGTATCATTGGTGGGGTTGTGACCTTGCTCAGTATCCAACATGCATGCATGTGCAGTGGCATACATACTCACCGAGAAGCCATGTATCGCCATGCCGCCCAGCATCTATGTCCCGGCATAGGGTGGACATTCGGTAAATGAAGCTGTCGTGGGTGGACCCGGGATAGTTGGCATATACTGAGGTGATGATTCCCTTGGCATTACATACTACCTGCACGTTGATGGAATGCCAGTGCTTGCGGTTCCTATAGATGTGCTCAGATGCCCTGGGGGGACGTAGAGCCACATGGGTGCAGTCGATGGCACCTAGCACTTTGGGGAATCGTGCCACTCCGTAAAAATCCAGGGCGGCAGCATGCCTTTCAGCAGGTGTTCTGGGCAGGTATATGTGCCTGCGGACTGATGGGCGTGCAGTGATGATGTCCAAGACCCGGTGTAGGCAGCGTGACTGGGTGGCCTGTGACACCCCACCCACTATGGCACTTGTCCGCTGAAATGATCCAGTGGCTAAGAAGTGCAGTACATTGAGGACCTTCTCCAGGGGGCTGAGTGCTTGAGAGCACAGGGTGGGTGATGTGAGGTCATCCTCCCACTCACTCACCAGGTCCAGTATTATGTGTGGTGGAAACCTGTACCTTCCATACACCTGGTCATCAGGCATCCCGAAAAGGCTGGTTCTGGGTGTGAATATTCTGGCCCTGACTCTCCTCCTCCTCCTCCTTTGGTAGCCCACTGCCACTGCTGCTAGGAACGGTATGTTCATCCTGGCATCTGGCTTGTTATTTGAAAAGTGCGCAAATTAATGCTTTGCGCGTGTTCTAGGCGAGCGTGTGACCCGCGCACCCCTGGAATCTAGTTCCCACTCCAATAGCGTGTGGAAATTCCCACGCAGCAGCCATACAGGTGCGCTGACGTACTTGCGTGTGTAAGTGCCCGCGCACCCCTGAAATACACGTACATAGGCCAATCGCGTGTACGCGCACTTTTGTCCAATTACACGCAATGAAATACACGTACATAGGCCAATCACGCGATGACAATCTGACGTGCAGTATTTCCACGTGTGTTCCGTCATCACGTGCTGAGTGGGGAATGCCCGTGCGGGTCACGTCAGACGCGCTTACGCGCTGAGGGACTCTGGTCCAATAGAATCGCGTATGCGTGCTGACGCGCTTACGCACTAAGGGCCTTTCCTCGGATTTCACGCTGACGTGCAGGATTTTCACGTGCCAAATCACTCCGTATCAAGCTGGCCACCCGAAAACACACGGAACACCACGCTCCTGCCCAGAAGGCCGAGTTACTGCCCCCCAGTGCCCCGAGCAGCCTCCCACGTGCTATCTGCTGCTGCCTGCCTGCCTGCCTGCTGCCACCGTGCCCTGCCATTTGGTGCCTGCACATCAGCCATCTGCAGGGGTCCAGTTGCTGTGTCCACCCCTGCTGGAACTGAAGACTCCCAACTGGGATTACATCGCTCCACAGCCCAGCCCCAGGACCCAGTTGCCCACCCACACCTGCCTCTGGGGTTGCCATGTCGGGCACTTCCACATCTGGCACCAGCGGCAACCCCAGGCCAGAGGGGCAGAGGGGCACCAGCTTCACTGCCACCGAAGTTGGTGTCCTGGTGGAGCATGTCCTGGGGCAGTATGATGCCCTCTTTGGATCGTCCCGCGCCAGCAAGGAAGGACGGGAGAGGATCTGGGCCGACTGTGTGGTTGCCATCAACGCGGAGGGGGTGGCAACCCGCAACGTCCAGAAGATTAAGAAGCGCTGGGAGGACTTGAGGTCCAGGACCCTTGTGAAGGCCCAGCGCCTCGTGGAGGGGGGCCGGGGCCGCATGAGTTCCATCCAGAAGAGGGTCCTGGAACGCGTACGCCCAGCGCTCCACGCCCAGGTCCTTGAGAGGGAGGCCCGTCTGGAGTTGAGCGGTATGTGTCCAAGCATTACTGTGTGAGACAGGGCATGTTGCGGTGTGCTGGTTCTATGATACTTGCCTGTATGTGTGCCATGGGCCATGTATGCATGTATGTGTGCAGGGACATCATGGTAATGCATGTGCGACCAGTGATGTGTGACCCACATGGTTGTTGCATGTGTTGAAATGCGGCATGGGGAGCCCTATGCAGATTTTGGACATGAGAGCATGCCAGTCTCTGTACCTGGACATGGATGGGGGTGAAGGATGGGTGCTGATGCCAGGTACATATATGGTAGCCATGTCTGTGTGCCTGACCTGCGTGTCTGTGACTTGTGCATGCCATGGATGCATGACACATGTGTGTGACAATGCACAGATTCAGTGACGCACCCAACTTACCCTTGTTTCGCCTGTGTTCGGTGTGTTTGGGGCCAGATGGATGTGACTGAGGTGAAGTGTGTGCATGTGATATGCATGAGCCATGATGCATGTGAGTTACATATCATTGAATGTTTCTAGAGTCCATTGGACATGCATGGAAATGTCCATGGCATGCACCATGCCTGTTACTGTATGTGTTTTGCCTGGACTGACCCATGTGTTGTGGAGGGACATGATGGAAGTGTACTTTGACAGTGGTGCTCATCTGCTATTGCTTCCTGTCTAGGGGACCATTGTACAGTAGCCTGATGCTTGTGTCCTTTGTCTCCCTCTACGCAGCGGCTAGTGAAGAAGAGGGCGGAGACGGCGCTGTGGAGCAAGGCGGCGGGGATGCCCCCACGGCTGCAGCGGAAGGGGTGGGTGAGCCCCCACAGGGGCCTGCTACGGCGGGAGACGGTGAGGAGCCATCCAGGTTGGTGGTTTGCACAGAGGAGGAGGAGGCCGACACTGGTGCACACATGGGGCCTGGTGGGAGCATCCCTGCTGGTGCAAGTGGTGCAGTCCAGGGCCAGGGGCAGGAGGCAGCACAGGTCACCGTGGAGGGGCCTGTGCATGTCACTGTCCCTGACCCTGTGAGTGCACCACCATGCACCAGCAGGGATGCCCCGTCCCAGGCCCGTCCGCAGGTAGAGGGGATGTCCATGTCACCTGACTCCCCTCCACCTGCGGACGTGGTAACCCCTGGCCGCGTGGAGAAGGTCCTGATTGGGGTCGCGATGCGCACGGCTGTGATTCGTGATGACGTGCGTGCTTCCCGGGAGGAGCACGCACGTCATCACGAAGTGCACCGTGCCGACGTGGCCCAATTGGGATCGGCCATGTTCGGGGGTTTCCTGCATGTGTTGGCCAATCTGACGGCCCTCTCCTCCTCTGTGCAGGCTATCCACCGGTCGTTCTCCTTGCCGTCTTCCGGCCCAGATGCCACCAGGGCCCCCTGTGGACCTGCCCCGACCAATGCAGCCAGCTCGGTGGGGATCCCATCCCTGCCACAGTTGGGAGTCGGAGGTCCAGCAGGGGTGGACAACACAGCAAGTGGACCCCAGCAGATGGAAGATGTGACGGCATCATCGGGCAGGGCACGTGCACGACGGCGTCGGTGGTTTCCATCAGCCTGGATGCCGTCGTGCTGGCAGAGGCAGTGGCGTCGGAGGCAGCAGCGGGCTCGACGTGGGAGGCATCATGGCTCGGGGCCATCAAGATCAGAGGGGCAGGCATCGGCCGGAGGGCAGGGCAACCCTGGGATGGTGGTGTGTTCCGTGTGGGAGGAGTTTGGCCAGCGGATAGGTGCGGAGCGGCAGCGGGCGGAAGAGGAGCGGCTCGCCATGGTCAGGGCGGAGTTCTCCATGCGTCGGGCATTGAGGCGGGCTGAGTGCCTCGAGGAAGCTCGCAGGGAGTTTGAGGTGGACATGGGGTTGTCCCTGCGAGACCTCGGGGCCAGGACAGAGTCCCGCCTCCAGGATATCGACATGGAGTTCGATGATGCCCTGGCCAGCAACATCACCAAGTGAGCCGCAGGACTTGCCCACTGCCTTTGTATATAGTTATTTAGTTAGTTAGTGCTAGGTTTCCTTTATTTATTTTTATTATTTTGGACCGCTCGGACAATGGCCACTTTTTTGTACATATATTTTTCATTAGTTAGTGGTAGGTTTCATTTTTGGTGTTGGGCTCATGGACCCTGGAACATTCCTGTTTGTTTTTTTGGGAGATACATTTTTTTAATTTCTTATTGTTTTCACCATGACGTAATGGTTTTTCATTAATTTCCTATGACATGATATTGCTTTGGACAAATTAATTTTAATTTTTTATTCCTTTGTTTTTTTGTTTATCACTTTTGTTCTCGGACATGGACCATTTATTTACTTAGCCACATCGTTGTATGTTTGAAAAGTTCACTTATTTTTGGTATTTAATACATTTTTTATATTTTATTACACTTGCGTTATTTTCTCATTGGTTTGTTACATGTCATGATATGGGTTTTGACATTCACTTGCACCCATTGTGTATGTGTGTGTGACGGACATGTGTTCTTTTGCATACTTGGCATTGGGGTTGTGTCATGTGATTGCATTCACTATGTGGGTGGATGCAATCCTTGCGTGGGTGTTTGTGCTGGGTATGCGGGCCATTACTGCCATGATTGTGTATCGTCAGGACCTGGGGCCAGGGGGACATGTGTGGGGGCCTGCTGGCAGGTTCCCCACAGTGCTGGGGGGTGGGGGTGGTGGGAGACATGAGTGGGGGCCTGGTGGAGGGTGCCCCTGGTGACTGGGGGGGTGGGGGTGGTGGGTGACATGAGTGGGGGCCTGGTGGAGGGTGCCCCTGGATGGTGGGGGGTGGGGGTGGTGGGAGGCATGGGTGGGGGCCTGGTGGAGGCTGCCCCTGGTGGCGGGAGGGTGGGGGTGGTGGGAGGCATGGGTGGGGGCCTGGTGGAGGCTGCCCCTGTACTGCTGGGGGGTGGGGGTGATAGGGGACATGAGTGGGGGCCTGGTGGAGGGTGCCCCTGGATGGTGGGGGCTGGGGGTGGTGGGAGACATGAGTGGGGGCCTGGTGGAGGGTGCCCCTGGATGGTGGGGGCTGGGGGTGGTGGGAGACATGAGTGGGGGCCTGGTGGAGGCTGCCCCTGCACTGCTGGGGGGTGGGGGTGATAGGGGACATGAGTGGGGGCCTGGTGGAGGCTGCCCCTGGTGGCGGGAGGGTGGGGGTGGTGGGAGGCATGGGTGGGGGCCTGGTGGAGGCTGCCCCTGCACTGCTGGGGGGTGGGGGTGATAGGGGACATGAGTGGGGGCCTGGTGGAGGGTGCCCCTGGATGGTGGGGGCTGGGGGTGGTGGGAGACATGAGTGGGGGCCTGGTGGAGGCTGCCCCTGGATGGTGGGGGCTGGGGGTGGTGGGAGACATGAGTGGGGGCCTGGTGGAGGCTGCCCCTGCACTGCTGGGGGGTGGGGGTGATAGGGGACATGAGTGGGGGCCTGGTGGAGGCTGCCCCTGGTGGCGGGAGGGTGGGGGTGGTGGGAGGCATGGGTGGGGGCCTGGTGGAGGCTGCCCCTGCACTGCTGGGGGGTGGGGGTGATAGGGGACATGAGTGGGGGCCTGGTGGAGGGTGCCCCTGGATGGTGGGGGCTGGGGGTGGTGGGAGACATGAGTGGGGGCCTGGTGGAGGCTGCCCCTGGATGGTGGGGGCTGGGGGTGGTGGAAGACATGAGTGGGGGCCTGGTGGAGGCTGCCCCTGGTGGCGGGGGGGGGGTGGGGGTGGTGGGAGGCATGGGTGGGGGCCTGGTGGAGGCTGCCCCTGGTGGCGGGAGGGTGGGGGTGGTGGGAGGCATGGGTGGGGGCCTGGTGGAGGGTGCCCCTGGTGGCGGGAGGGTGGGGGTGGTGGGAGACATGGGTGGGGGCCTGGTGGAGGCTGCCCCTGGATGGTGGGGGCTGGGGGTGGTGGGAGACATGAGTGGGGGCCTGGTGGAGGCTGCCCCTGCACTGCTGGGGGGTGGGGGTGATAGGGGACATGAGTGGGGGCCTGGTGGAGGGTGCCCCTGGTGGCGGGAGGGTGGGGGTGGTGGGAGACATGGGTGGGGGCCTGGTGGAGGCTGCCCCTGCACTGCTGGGGGGTGGGGGTGGTGTTAGACATGAGTGGGGGCCTGGTGGAGTGTGCCCCTGGATGGTGGGGGCTGGGGGTGGCGGGAGACATGAGTGGGGGCCTGGTGGAGGCTGCCCCTGGATGGTGGGGGGTGGGGGTGGTGGGAGACATGAGTGGGGGCCTGGTGGAGGCTGCCCCTGCACTGCTGGGGGGTGGGGGTGGTGGGAGACATGAGTGGGGGCCTGGTGGAGGGTGCCCCTGGTGACTGGGGGGGTGGGGGTGGTGGGTGACATGAGTGGGGGCCTGGTGGAGGGTGCCCCTGGTGGCGGGGGGTGGGGGTGATAGGGGACATGAGTGGGGGCCTGGTGGAGGGTGCCCCTGGATGGTGGGGGGTGGGGGTGGTGGGAGACATGGTTGGGGGCCTGGTGGAGGGTGCCCCTGGATGGTGGGGGGTGGGGGTGGTGGGAGACATGGTTGGGGGCCTGGTGGAGGGTGCCCCTGGTGACTGGGGGGGTGGGGGTGGTGGGAGACATGAGTGAGGGCCTGGTGGAGGGTGCCCCTGGATGGTGGGGGGTGGGGGTGGTGGGAGACATGAGTGGGGGCCTGGTGGAGGGTGCCCCTGGATGGTGGGGGGTGGGGGTGGTGGGAGACATGGTTGGGGGCCTGGTGGAGGGTGCCCCTGGATGGTGGGGGGTGGGGGTGGTGGGAGACATGGTTGGGGGCCTGGTGGAGGGTGCCCCTGGTGACTGGGGGGGTGGGGGTGGTGGGAGACATGAGTGGGGGCCTGGTGGAGGGTACCCCTGGTGACTGGGGGGGTGGGGGTGGTGGGAGACATGAGCAGGTGTGCAGGGTAGTCCCCTGTTTTGTGGGCTGCCTGCAGGGGCCGTCGAGGGTGACGGGACCCACCCAGCCTAATCGCGTGTGTAACTTCGCACGCACCCCTGTAATACACGTACCAAGCCAAATCGCGTGTGATAATTCCCGCGCACCCCTGAAATACACGCGGCCAGGCTATTCGCGTGTGGAAATTCCCGCGCACCCCTGAAATACACGTACCCTGCTGTAATCGCGTGTGGGACTTCCCGCGCACCCCTGTAATACACGCGCCCAGCCTATTCGCGTGTCGAAATTCCCGCGCACCCCTGAAATACACGCGCCCAGGCTATTCGCGTGTGGAACTTCCCGCGCACCCCTGAAATACACGCGGCCAGGCTATTCGCGTGTGGAACTTCCCGCGCACCCCTGAAATACACGTACCCTGCTGTAATCGCGTGTGGACCTTCCCGCGCACCCCTGAAATCCACGTACCCGGACAAATCGCGTGTGAGACTTCCCGCGCACACGTATTTTTTGTCAGCGTGTCCGTGTTTGTGGGTACCCCTTTGCACCTCATTTGTCCTGGAGGGCCACAGTATAGGACATTCATCATGGCAGTATATGGGTGCTATTTGTTGGCGCACCTTTTGGCGCACATTTCTTACAGCCGCTGAGACGCTACCGCCTGCTTTCTTGTGGCGGTCGTGTTTGTGCCTGTGCGCTGGTTTGAGCGTGCGCTTTTTTGACCTATTCTATTCCATGAATACGTGTTGTAGGCGAGCGTGTGGGCGTTCTGCGCACTTTTACCCTGTGCTTCCCCCGTGACGCCCACATTTTGGCAAGTTGTTCCCCATTCCAAGTGTTACGCCCCGTGTTCCGCCTACTTTTGTTGCGTGCGCCGCGCTATGTGCGATTTTCGCTGTGGACTGTGCGATTTTCGCTGTGACCTGGCGCACGATGTTAGATGGCCTGTGCGCCAACGTGCGCCGCGCACTTTCTTATCGCACGTCCGATGGTTTTCTCGCGCACGGCCTTCCATGAATCGACGTGCGCTGCTTTTCGTGCGATTTTCGCTATTTCACTGCGATTTTCGCTATTCCACTGCGATTCGCACGTTTTTGGCCACTTGCGCCGCGCTAATTATTCCATGAATCGGCCTGTCAGTGTTTGCGATGTCTGTAATTAATCAATATGGAGGTGTCCCAAGGACACTATACCTGTCCATACTGTCTAAAGAACAACTACGCACATGCGCATCACACCCGTAAGTTCTCTGAACATTGCGCCTTTCCGTTAGTGTTCGCGTCGCTTGTGTCGCACTTTTAATTAATTTCAGGACCCAAACACTGTCCGTAGAACACCCGTGCGCATGTGCACAACCGTTCCCGTGCAGCTGATGTCCTGCAAACACCTCTTCCGTTCTCGGCGCCATCATGTGACCGCACCCACGCTGAGCGTGTGTCCTGAATTGCGGATACTGTCCGGGTCCCCAAAAATTTTAAAAGTACCTTTTCGGGCAATCCACAATATTTTATGCTAAAAAGGCACCATAGCACATGTCCCAGACAATAACCCTGACTTTCCGCATATTTTTTAGAACTTTTTAGCCCTTTTGGGCTCCTCTACTGCCACCTGGTGCTACATCTGCCTCAGCACCACCCCACCCCCTCCACCACCACCACCTCCCCAAGGGCCTGAAGAGGGGAACATGCATGAGGATGCATAGGAGGATGACAAGGATGATGAGGATGAGGTAGTGGAAGTCCCTACTACCAGCACTCGCCGTGATTCTTGGGTGTGGTGGTAATTTACCATTCAGGGTAACGTATCCAAGGCGTGTGCAAACAAAGTCACCTGCAACGAGTGCAAAATGGTACTGAGTCGTGGGAGGCCTAGTTTGTACAGCTTTGGTACGACTACTATGAAGCGTCACCTAAAGTCATTCCATGGTAGGGCCGTTCGTAAGGTTGTACCTTGCAACGAGCATAGTAGGTTGAGTTCCTCTACTTCATCCTCTGTTTCCGCTCCTCTCACCACAGGAGACACTCCTGTGGGAGAGCGCATCCCTCCATCTTCCTCACAGGCCATTCACAATGCTGATGACCCTTACCTTTCGAGGGTCACAGTTTTGTGTATGTACTGCAACACAGTACTCTGCAGGGGAGAGAGACTTCGAAGTGCTTTTGAGACTCTGGTCTCAGAGCACGAGAAGACCTGCTCACTAGTAAGGACACCCTACATCTTACTCTCTCCATCCGCCCTTTCGTATACCTGTGGTTGGTTTCCCCCTTTGCCCTCCTTTCCCCTCCTCTCCTAGTGTGTCGTGTGTAAAAAACCAAAAAAATACAAAACAACAAAAATAAAAAAGCATCTTGTCAGAGCCACCTTTCACAGTCAAAAAATAGAAGTGGGAAATAAATTGAGCAGGCTACTGATTTCTTTTTAGAAGTCTGTGGACAGTTCGCGAACATCAAAATAATTTGGAATGTTGCCCTATCAAAATTATTGCACTTTTATCTGGGACAAAGTGGTGGCTCTGAAAAGAGCCTTTTGTGGAATTCTTTGTATTTAAAAAACTTAAAAAAATAAACACCTACTCTAAAAAAGCTGGCTGCAATTTCACAAAAGGACGCAATGCATCTTGTACATTTCTCAGTAAAATCTGATTACCAGCATAAGTAAAATGGACTCCATCTCTACCAGAAATGTTTGTGCTACGAAAAAAAATATTTTCATTGTGAAAAGAGGACATGCCAACATCTCTTAGAAAGGCACAAAGAGCCTTATTGACATTACGCCTCGCTTTCTCCTTTTGTGGACCAAATGAAGAAGAACGCAGCCACATTTGTCTTTGTGCGATATGAGAAAACATTACTTGGGAATTTGGAAACATATCCATGAACTTCCCAAGTCCTTCTTTCATCGCAAATTGCAAAGAAATTCCTGACACTTGTCCCAAACTGTTCCCTCCACATTGAATTATAACTATGTCTGGATGATGCTCTGTCTGCAAACTAGCACAGAGAGGTAGCAAGTCTAGCCACTTCATTCCGCGTACTCCATGCCAGTGCACTCCCACATGAGGGAATCCAAGATCTACAGCTACTCCACAGCGTTGTGCATGCACCTCCAACCAATGTATCCATGAGTCTCCCAAAATCCAGACAATCTGTTTTCTGAAACACACAGCCATAGCTAACTGTTCTTCTCTCAGGAAAAAGACCTTCTGTCAAACGGTCTTCTTACACAACACACCCACCAAACTTTACTGACCAATCAATTCCTCTGCTCATTCTCATTTGCATGTCTTTCCACCCCAAAATCCCTGTATGTAATTCGCGTGTCCGCAGACTTCCGTTATGTCCACGGACATATTGTAACCTAGACAGTCCTTCTACCATTTCCACTTCACTCTGTGTGCCATTCCCTCATTGGATACAGGTAAGCAGTCACACAACCATCCACCAATCACATTCAAGACCTCTACATCTAACTGCATCATCAGAGTTCAGCACTTAAAATGTACTGTAGATTACTCTGAGTACACGTCTCATATCATTGGAAAGCACCTACTACAAAAACTACTGTACAAGTCTCCAAGATTTCTACTTGCAGCTGCATGCATATCCACATGCATGAAAACAAACTACAGGTATGCATTTCTTTCTGCACAGTACAACTACAAATCTTATGAATGCATATAAACTGAGTAACTATCACTTAATCTGTATAACCTACAAAATAAACTTACTGTCATTTTTCCCATCTACTATAATCAACTGTCACTTCCAAACCTGTCTGCTATGTAAAGAATGTTTTACACACACAGCTATCGAAAAAATTACACACAGCCAGTATAAGGTCAAGCACCTTCAAACACTCACACAGATAAACACTAACATTGAAAAACTCCCAACTGCAATAACACCACTACCTGTACACCATATCCTTCTGATTTATTACCCACACCTTCACAAATGCATACATTCCATGCTTTTCTATAAACTATCTGTCATTTACCTTACAAAAATTGCAAAATAAGTATATCATTATTTCTTCTATCTCCTAACATCCAATAACACAGCCTTAAGAAACCAAGCATGTTTCATACACTTTCTATTCTATTTATTTGCATAGCATGTTCAACTAACATAATGTAAATAAAATATGAAGGCTGCACATAGTTAAATGAAACTACATACTATATACACACAAAATTACTAACTTCTTTCCCTTACAATTAGAGTGAAGAGCACACTTCTGAAAAGCATCAGAATCATAAGTACAAACAACTCAGAAGAAACCTAATCGTTCCACACAAAACAAGTAAGTACAATACTACCATAATATGCTGACTCTTACTCAGACACACTGTGCGGTTGATTCATGGTATTTGTACACCAACAAAAAAAAAGATAAGTGCACCATTCTGCCCACAAATACACATTTGTTAAACAGGAATTTGGAGGCAGAATACTGCACAAATCCACTTTTTTCGGCGCACAAGTGACATAACTCAGCCTCTAGAATGTTATTATTGCAGAACAAAGAACTGTTTTAATCCTGTACCATTAGTTTTAGTACTACTGCTTCTTACTTTCTACTGTCATCTGAACCCCTGTATAGTAACACACAAATAGAAGAATAGCCTCCACACACCATCACATACATCTCTACCATCATACTCAGACACTCACGCACACAGCATACAAGCATTGCAGAACAACCCAACCCATACCTTCTTTATTTTTTTCAACAGACCCCAAAGAATGCCTACCAAAAAGGAAGTTCGTAGAAAACAACATAGAAGTAGAGCACATTAAAAAAAAAGTATCCAAAATAAGCATCCATCTCTAGCATAATGTGTACAAAAAATGCAAAGAAAACAGCTAATACAGTCATTTAGCAAAACTAATAGTACAGCCAAAGAACCACTTGAAGAAATTGACCATATCGAGGAAATATATTTTGGAAGTGAAAGCCACTTACAAAATGCCATACCTTTACTACACACTAGCAACAATTGTACACATTGCAACCTTCTACTACACATACAAAAAAGAAATACTAAAATTTAAAAGTACATCCGCTGAAATACCAAACCATGTTTGTGTGTGTTGCCGCAGCACTTTTTATAAAACGAACAGAAAAACTAGACATAACATACAAAATAGACGACAATGAAGATTCGAAATGGTTTGAATTAGCTCTCTACCTTATAGCAGAAAACAAATATGAAATTACTGACCCTTTAATACTTTGCAGTTAGTGCACTACAAAACTTGACAACAACCAAACTCCTTCACGTGCTATCACAAATCATTTGGAATTATTCCCACTACCAAAACCCCTGCAACATCTCAATGGCCCTCATCACAAGTCGTGCGTTAAGGGTTTAACGGCGCCGTCGGCGCCGTTATCCCTTAATGCCTGATTCACACTCTTTTTCCAGGTGATTCACACCTGCTTTTTCCAGGCGTTAAAGTCCAAGGCGCTAAGTGACCTTGGTGCTAATTACGGCACCGTAATTTACGGTGCCGTAATTAGCGCCTTCCCCATCCCCATTATGCCCTATGGGGCAAAAATGGGAATGGGGAAGGGCAAATGGTGAATGGGGAATTACCGCCCCACTCACCTTGGAATGGGGCGGTAATTCCACCATCCAACATGGCGGATTCCGGCATGGACCATGGTGCTAATAGCACCATGGTCCACCACCTGACTTGTAATGAGGGCCAATTTATATGTGAGCATCATAATGCAAACAGTACACCCATTTCAAGCAATAATATTTCTTCAACCAAAAACAGCAAAATTACCTCCCTCAGAATTGGTGAAAGGTATTTGTGGCAAAGTAGTTTATTTACCATTAAATCTGACAGAAAATGTACACACTCTAGGAATGCAACGTCCAATAGAACAATCTTTAATTATCTTAGTAAATGGTGTACCAACAAAAGACTAACAAATTTGGCAACAACTGATGGCCTTAAATAAAGTTAGACAAGCCTTGCAATATTTAAAAGACAATAATGAGTACTACAATGAAATAAATATTGAAGAAAACTTAAATGGAACAACTGAAATAATTCAAGAGTCACGAGAAACTGGTCAATTTGAACTTCTGGATACCGATGCAGTATCCAATATTTTAGACAATTATACAATTCACCCATTGCACTCTAAAGACAGCATAGATGATGCACTAGAAACGTACCAAATGCGATAAACCAAAGGATCACCAATGAGCATATGGCAAAAAAGTATAGAAGCACGTGATTTTCCTCTACTATTTCCTACTGGCAAAGGAGGAAGATACGATGACAGACCGAATCAAATAACAGCATCAGAATACCATTCATTACGAATGTATTCTGAAGATCACAGATTTAGACAAAATGTGGAATACATATTCCACCTACTCTTTGAATGTGAGCTAGCAACTCTATGTTACAGAGTTGCACACATATTGAAATCGGGAACACCGTTTCAAAATATGCCAGCTGCACAATTAATACAAAAAGTGTAAGAAAAAGATGAGGTTTTACAATCAAGCATTACAAATCTGTTTGCAAACATGCGTGGTACGAAAGAATACTGGTTCCGACGTCACGGAGATGTACGTTGTATGATCAGAAACCTTGGACCACCCACTTGGTTTGTTACATTAAGTTGTGCAGAATATACATGGGAAAATGTACATGATTTCCTATGCATATCAAACAAAAACAAAACAAACATAGATATACTAACACCTGGAGAACTTTGCTCTTTAGATCCTGTTAATGTTTCAAGATATTTCCATCATCGTTTCATTACTTTGCTACACTTGATTTCTAATAAAACTGTTCCTCCACTAGGAGAAGTGGAACACTTCTTTTGGAGAAAAGAATATCAAGGCAGAGGAGCACCACATATCCACATGCTTTTATGGATTAAAAATGCTCCTAAATTTGGTCAGGACAGTGATGCCACTGTTTTGTAGTTTATCCAAAAATATGTCACTTGTGAAATCCCTTCACAAACAACAAATAGTGACCTTCATGCACAAATTGTACAATTTCAAAGACACAAATGTGGCCAATATTGTCGTCACAAATACAAAAAGAAAGGGAAATACTACACTAAATGCAGGTTTAGTTTCCCTAGACCAGTTACAGAAACAGGTGAAGTAAACAACTTCATGTCTTCAGTTAGACATAACGTTAAAGGTAAATCAACTAAGAACACATATTACATAAAAAGAACAGAAGAATCAAAATATATCAATGATTACAATGCAATCATTGCCCACTTATGGAATGCAACCGTAGATATGCAGTATATTGCAGACAATTCCACTGCAGTTGCACAATATGTTACAGCATACTTAACAAAAGCAGAAAAAACAGAGCTTCAAGACCTCTGGAATGACCTATCATCAGACAAAACATTATCTCAGAAATTGAACAGCTTAGGCATAAAAATACTCTCTCATAGAGAATGTGGCACCTACGAAGTTTAACCGGCACTGCTTTGTATGAAAAATCTGAAAATATAGTATGGCTAAGTCTTGGTTCTGCTAAATCTAGAAAAAGAGTTCTCAAATCATTTGACGACATAGAAACAATAGCAAAAATGATACAAACAGCCAAGACATTTTGAAAAACAATTTACTAGACACTTACTACCCGAACAGGAGTACCACTTTGGAAAACATGTGTCTATACCACATAGCCCAAAACTTTGCATACAAAAATTATATAAAACCAGATGAAAGCAAAGGTAGATATACAGTCACAGATTGTGAAGGCAGCTTAGTAAAACTTACCAAACCAAGTTTAATTAATCATATCAAATTGTCATTAAAAACTCCTCAACAGAAAGAACTATATTACATGTCCCTCTTACAACTTTTTAAACCATGGAGAAAAGAAGAAGAGTTACTAGATAACTATGACTTCTATGAAGATGCTTTCAAAGCAAATGAAAGCACTATCACCAATGTGAACTTTATGCAGTACAAAACAATGTTGCAAAATGAACAGCAACATGAAGACGAACTCCAGGCCCAACTAGATAAGGACACTCCCGACAGTAGTCAACCCTCTATAACAGGAAGCCAAGAACCACTGGGACAGCCACTAATAGCAAATGAGGCAGAATTAGCTATGACAGAAGTAGAAAACACCATGTTTTACTTTGAAGAAGATACAGAAGACTTAACTGCACTACAATGAAAACTAAACAAAGGGCAGCGTACCATTTGTGATGAAGTAACAAAACAAATTGCACATGGTGTACAACATGATAATAAAGAATGTACCTGCCAAGAAGTAGAGAACACCATGTGTCACTATTAAGAAGATACAGAAGACTTAACTGTACTACAATCAAAACTGAACAAAGAGCAGCGCACCATTTTTCAAGAAGTAACAAAAGAAATTGCACATGGTGTACAACATGAAAATAAAGAATGTACCTGCCAAAATTACAAACCTATACTACTATACATCAGTGGTGAAGCTGGTTCAGGTAAAACATTCTTAATCAAAAACATCAGCAAGTTCCTTCAACAATTGACAAACAAAAAACTGTCAGCTGTTATAACTGCCCCTACAGGTTTAGCTGCCCACAACATAGGTGGTGTCACTTTACACCAATTACTACTCCTTCCAGTAGAACACCAAAACAAATTAGATTATTACAAACTTTCTACAGAAGCTGCAATGGAACTACGCAGAGTTTTGAAAAAAATGAAAATGCTACTAATAGATGAAGTGAGCATGGTGCCCAACCTAATGTTGGCTTTGATTCATCTCAGATTGCAAGAAGTACTTAAAACAAACTACGAAGAACTCTTTGGAGGAAAACACATCATTGTTTTCGGAGATCTTTTTCAATTGACACCAGTGTAAGGTGAACCTATTTTTAAAACCTTAGGACACAAACTCTGCCGTAAAACTATTGGCAGCATAGGAAATGTCAACCTTTGGCAACATTTCCAATACAGAGAATTAACAGAAAACATGTGGCAATCTGCAGATCTCACTTATGCCAAAATCTTAAAAAGTATAAGAGTTGGTATACTATCTCAAGAAAAACAAGCAATATTTAAAACCCAGCACATTCATGCACTTTATGGCGATATTGCATGTGCTACTGATGTTATGGAACAATTAGCGCACAAAAATGTCAATTGTATGGCCTTAATGCCAACTCTTGCAAGCTGTTTCAAATTCACTGAAACCATGTTAATTAAAGAAATGCAACCAATAATGGAAATTAGCGCCAAAGACAAACTGGACGTACATGATATGACACTACCCATTTGTGAGCAAGCCACAACAAGACTAAATAGTTTAGAAAATTCAATCTCCAACACAGCTGGTTTGGAAAATATATTGCAATTGTCCTTAAATTGTAGAGTAATGCTTAAACGTAAGCTTGACTTGGATCAAGGACTAGTTAATGGAGCACTGGGTACAGTTGTTGGCTTTCAAACATACCCACGTGACAACAACATTCAATTTGTCAATATTCTCTTTGACAAACTTTCAGAAGTGAAAAGGATAGGATGCTCAACAGCTCGATTCCTTCTCTTCAAAGACATGTATGTACGCAGAGAACAATTTTCTATAACTCTTGCACACGCAGTCACCATTCATAAATCACAAGGTCTTACCCTAGACAAAGCATTGATAGATATTAGTAACACAGTCTTTAAAGAAGGCATGAGCTACGTAGCACTATCACGCTTACGTACACTTGACGGTCTATTTCTAATCAACTTTGATGCAAGTAAAGTAAACACTGATATTCCTTGCATTTTAGAATACAATAGACTACGTTCATAATACACCCCCATCCAAAAACATATCCTGTTCCACAAAAAGTAAAACATTGTAAAAGAAAACTAATTCAAACAGAAATGCAACAGGATGTCACTGCAAATCCTCCAAAGCCAGTAAAAGAAGCTAATACTTCATCAATTACCACAACCAAAGAAGAACCTATTACTCAAAGTAACTCGGGTACTTCTTCAAAGAAACAACACACATTCCGAAAAAAATGACTTGGAAACAGACCTATCTGGTCCATTTAAATTTTCAAATATAACTGGTGTAAGTTGCTACGCAAATGTAGCACTGAATATTCTATTTCAATTGCCACCAATTGTTGACAACATTTACTTACACAGTACAGACCAATTGTGTTGGCAAATATTAGTACTTCATAGAAACACAACAAACAATCCTGACAACACGTATAGTGTTTATGGAATAAGACAACAATGGGACTACTGTGCTGGAATGGTGAAATTCACCATAAACTCAAAGGAAGATCCACACGAATTTCTAATGTACTTATTTAATAACTAATCTGTACTTAGAATACGCCAACTGGTATCTAACTGCCACAAGATTTTGCAATAACCAAACAGATAAATCAATACCACACATTATAACAAAAAATAGACAGTTAGAATACGCCAACTGGTATCTAACTGCCCCAAGATTTTGCAATAACCAACCAGATAAATCAATACCACTACAGTATAACAAAAAATAGACAGTTAGAATATGCCAACAGGTATCTAACTGCTCCAAAAATCTGCAACAAGCCAAAAGATAGAACATTAGCCAGAAACAACAAGTGAACACTGAAAACAAACAAACACATAGGGCCTGATCACGACTTTGGCGGTAACGCCGGCGGTATTACCACCGGCAGTATTAGCCCTACCGCCGAACTCCCCGGCGCTAATAGCGCCGGATCACGAGTTCGGCGGTAATGTTAATCCCCATTCCCCATTGAGACTGCCCCCCCAGCCGTAACAATCAACAGCTGGGTAAACAAGACCACCGCTATGGCGTCACGTTACTTGCACGTGGATGACGCCCAGCTTACTTAACCAAGTCCGACCACGACTTGATGTCCTGAAGACAGTTCGGTACAATTTGGCAGCGCTGCTCCATTTCATCCAGCCTCTGCCCTTTGCAACCTACCGAACCGGAAACACCAATGAATGTGTCGACAATGTTAATGTATTGTGAATGTAAACAATACATTGAATAGTTTGTCACTATTTATTACTAACCCACCGATATGCAGACTATAAATGTATATTATGCATATATTATGTACAACGGCACATAAAGAATTGTGCAAATGTGTCTTCTCGTCAAAATAAACCTTCCTGTTTTTTGTACCTTACGGTGATCTCTTTTTCAACCTAGTACTCTCCTAGCTCTCCTGCAAGGAGTAGTGCGACCCCCTGTCACGCCTTTGGCCTGGGTAGCCGCTGACTCTACTCCCCTTTATCTCTGTACCTCCCAACCCTCTAAAGTCAGGCCCCCAAAAAAAGAGGGTCCCACCCATTTTTTCTTCCTTTCCTTTTGGCAATCATATTTGTTTGCTTTTGTTTGTATGCTTAAAATGAAAATAAGGTTCTGTGCTTGTGGTGTGACTCCATTCACTTCCACAGATATTTAAGAAATATTTTTGTTGGCATTTCGTTTATTGAGAAGTCTTTTTTGTAATTTAGTCATTAGTTTTGTTAGTGTTTTCATTTTGTTTAAAACTAAAATAAATAACTTTCTTTTGAGAAGGATTGCATTGTCTATCAAAGCTTCTAAGATTAATTTTCTATGGTAAGTTTTAAGGGTTGTGCATGATTTCTCTCCTTTTTGAAGGACTCTGTGGCATAACATTTTTGCTAAAATACTTTTTTTGGTATGTTTACTTGGCACTATATCAAGATTTATAGGAGCAGTTTTATCAGTAGTGGTAGCTGAATTCTTGTTAATTGTTTTCTGTTTCGTTTTACATTCTGATAGAGGAGGCAACGTTTCTGTACTTGAAGCTTGTTTTGTTTCACTAAATTACTGTATTAGGTGTTTTGTTTGAACTTTTTGTACAGATTCTGCTAGGGATGGATGCTTATTTTGGACACTTCTATTTTCATTTGCTCTACTTCTACGTTGCTTTCTAAGGACTTGCTTTTTGGTAGGCATTCTTTGGGGTCTGTTGAAAAAAATAAAGAAGGTATGGGTTGGGCTGTTCTGCAATGTATGTGTGCTGTGTGCATGAGTATGATGGTAAAGATGTGTGTGATGGTGTGTGATTGTGCATTGGGCAACTACAATTAGTTGGGATGGCTATTCTTGAATTTGTGTGTTACTATACTGGGGTTCAGATGACAGTAGAAAGTAAGTTAGTGGTGAGGAGAAGCGCAATAGTAAATCTAAAGGTATAGAATTAAAACAGTTGTTCTACAATACTAACATTCTAGGGACTGAGTTATGTCATTTGTGCGCCGAAAAACCGTGATTTGTGTGCCATTCTGCCTGCAAATCCCTGTTTAACAAATGGGGATTTGTGGGCAGAATGGTGCACAATCTCTGTTTTTTGGCGCAGAAATACCATGAATGAACCCCACAGTGTGTTTGAGTAACAGTAAAAATATTATGGTGGTATTTAACTTACTTTATTGTGTGGAATGAGCAGGTTTCTTATGAGTTGTTGTTTGTACTTCAGATTCTGCTGCTGCTTTTCAGAAGAGTGGTCTTCACTGCAAATGTAACGGAATGAAGTTAATAATTTTGTGTGTTTATAGCACTGATGTTAATTTAGACATAGTGTGTGCATGAAATTTTGTTTGACTATGTGTAGTCTTCATATTTTACTTTAAATATGTTAGTTCAACTTGCTTTGCAAATGTGTGTAAAAAGAAATTAAATAGCAGATAGGTTTGGAAGTGACAGTTGATTATAGCAGATGGGAACAATGACAAGTTTATTTTTATAGGTTATACAGGTTAAAAGGCAGGTAATCTGTTTATATGCATTTATAAGAATTGTACATGTACTATACAGAAAATATGCATACCTGTAGTTTGTGTTCATGCATATGGATATGCAGGCAGCTGCAAGTTGAAATCTTGGAGACTTGTACAGTAGTTCTTGTAGTAGGTGCTTTCCAATGATATGACACTTGCACTCAGAGTGATTAACAGTAAATTTGAAGTGCTGATCTTTGATGATGGAGTTAAATGTAGAGGTCTTGGATCCGATTGGTGGATGGTTGTGTGACTGTTTAGCTGTATCCAATCAGGGAATGGGACAGAGAGTGAAGTGTAAATGGTAGAAGGGTTGTCCATGTTACGATATGTCCACGGACATGGCAGTAGTCCACAGACATCGCGTGTTACATACAGGGATTTTGGGGTGGGGAGGTATGCAAATTAGAATGAGAAGAGCAAGGTATTGCTCAGTAAAATATAGTGGGTGTGTTGTGTCAGGAGAGAGCTTGTCAGAAAATCTTTTTCCTGAGAGAAGAACAGATAGCTATGGCTGTGTGTTTCAGAAATCTGATTGTCTGGATTTTGGGAAATTTGTGGATACATTGGTTGAAGGTGCATGCAGAAAGCTGCGGGATAGCTGTAGATCTTGGATTCCCACATGTGAAAGTGCACTGGCATGGAGTGCGTGGAATAGAGTGGCTGGACTTGGTACCTCTCTGTGCTACTTTGGAGACAGCGCATCATCCAGACATAATGATAATTCATTGTGGAGGGAATAGTTTAGGACATGTTTCTGGAATTTCTTTGCAATTTGCAATGAAAGAAGGACTTGTTTCCAAATTCTCAAGTAATTTTTTTCTCGGATTGCACAGAGACAAATGTGGCTGCGTTCTTCTTCATTAGGTCCACAAATGGAGAAAGTGAGGCGGAATGTCAATAAGGCTGTTTGTGCATTTCTAAGAGATGTTGGCATGTCCTTTTTTCACAATGAAAATATTATGTTTCGTAGCACATACATTTTTCACAGAAATTGAGTCCATCTTACTTATGCTGGCAATCACATTTTTCTGAGAAATGTACAAAATGCATTGCAACCTTTTTTGGAATAACAGGCATCCATTTTGCAGCGGGTGTTGACCATTTCAAGTTTTTCAAACACAAACAAACACCACCAAAAGGCCCTTTTCAGAGCCACCACTTCCTCCCAGAAAAAAGTGCAATGGTTATGATAAGGCAGCACCCCAAAATTTTAGATGTCCACGAACTGTCCGCAGACTTCTAAAAAATACACAGGGCCCTGCTCCATTTATTTGCCGCTTCTATTTTTAATCTGTGAAAGGCGGCTCCGAAAAGAGCCTTTTTTTTTGGGATTTTTGTTGTTTTAAATTTTCTTTGGTTTTCTACACACAACACACTAGGAGAGGAGGGGAAAGGAGGGTAAGGGGTGACACCAACCACGGGGATAAGAAAGGGTGGGTTGAGAGAGGAAGATGTAGGATGGGCCTTACTTAGGTAGTGGGCAGGTCTTCTCGTGCTCTCAGACCGTAGTCTCGAAAGCACTACAAAGTCTCTCCCCCCTGCAGAATACTGTGTCACAGTACATACACACAACTGTGACCCTCGAAAGGTAAGGGTCATCAGCATTGCAACTGGCCTGTGAGGCAGCTGGTGGAATACAGTCTCCCACAGGAGTGTTCCTTGTGGTGACAGGATCGGAAACGGAGGATGTAGTAGAGGAAGTCAACCTACTACGCTCCTCGCAAGGTACAACCTTGCAAATGGCCCCACCGTGGAATGACATTTGGTGTCGCTTCATAGTTGTCGTACCAAAGCTGTACGAACCAAGCCTCCGGTGAATGAGCACCATTTTGCACTCTTTGCAGGTGACTTTGTCCGTACGTGCCTTGGGTACGTTACCATGAATGGTAAATAACTGCCACACCCAAGAGTCACGGCGAGTGCTGGAAGTAAGGACTTCCACTACCTCATCCTCTTCATCCTACTCTCTACATCCTCACTCCTGTTCCCCTCTTCAGGCCCTTGAGGAGGTGGTAGTGGTGGAGGGGGTGGGGGTAGTGCTGAGGCAGATGTAGCACCAGGTGGAAGCAAAGGATCCATGCTTGCCATCAGGTTTCTGAAAAATCAGGAAGATTGGCAGCCAAAGTACAGTGGTCTGTCAGGTAGCCAGAAACACCATGAGAATGAGCTCTGGGGTGTGGCCTTTTATAGGGTTGCTGGTGCGAGCTTCGCAGACACCTGCGCTGTCCGCGGATAGATCGAACACCAAAAAAAGGCTCAAAAAGTCCCAAAAAGTATGTAGAAAGTCAGGATCATTGTCTGGGACATGTGCTAGGGTGATTTATTATTATAAAATATTGTGGATTGCCTGAAAAGGTACTTTTAAATTGTTCGGGGACACGAACAGTGTCCGCAATCAGAACACATGCTTAGCGTGGGCGCGGTCACATGATGGCATCGCAAACATGTCCACGAAGGGAACGGGTGTCTGCAGGACACCAAATGCACGGGAACTGTTTTGCGCATGCGCGTTGGTGTTCTACGGACAGTGTCCGGGTCCTCAAAGTAATTAAAAGTGCGATACAAGTGTGCCGGACAGCTACGGACAGAGGCGGTGTCCATAGGACTTATGGGTGTGGTGCGCATGTGCGTAGATAGTCTACGGACAGTGTTCGGGTCCTGAAACTAATTAAAAGTGCGACACAAGTGAAACAAACAGTTACGGACAGGCGGTTGTTCTTAGAACATTTCAACTTGTCTACGAACGATACGGACAGTCAGAGCGTCCTCAGGACACCCCCATTGTGTTTATTTACGAACATCCCAGGACACTTGTGTGTTCTTGGAATAATTTCAACCTGCCTACGAACAGTACGGACAGGTATAGTGTCCTCAGGAAACCCACATTGTGTTTACTTACGAACATTTCAGGACACCGCGTGTGTTCTTAGAACAGTTTCAACTTGCCTACGAACAATACTGACAGACATAGTGTCTGTCCTCAGGACATCCCCATATTGTTTATTTATGAACATCCCAGGACACTTGATGTGTTCTTAGACCAGTTTCAACCTGCCTACGAACAGTACGGACAGGTATAGTGTCCTCAGGACTGTCCCATTTTGTTTACTTACAAACATTTCAGGACACCCGTGTTGTTTGCGGACACCAAAACTGACTTTTTTTAAAAAAAAAGCACAAAAGACTAAATTAACACACACATAAGATTTATTTTTCATTATATATATGTACAATTTATGATAGAGAAGGGGATGCAGCAACTGACACAAATACAGAGGAATTGGGTTTCCAAGAGGATGGACAGGAGAAGATGAAGGGATGGAAGTCTCATCAAAACGTTTTTCTGTGTGGGGAGGGTTTGGGGTTAATTGACCGGGATATGGAGAGGGGGGACAGGTATCTAATTTTTTCTTTTATATGGTCCTCCACAAAATCTTTCGAAAGGTTGAAATTTGTCATGAGCTTGTTCATTTTTTCTTCCACGCTCTGGAGAGTTTGTTCTAAAGTATCTTGTTGTGTATTGTTTTCAATGTTTGTATGGTCTGTTAAAATATATATATATATATATATATTAAGTGCACATAAAGTAATGCTTATTAATTTGGTTATATGGAGAATTGCCTACCATCAGTTTCCCTATCTTCAGGCATTTAACCATGTGGGAAATTCTCCTCAAGCCATTCTAAAGTATTTGACATTTCTGTGAGGAAAAAAAAAATATATATTACTTTTATTGTATGTAATATAGACATTTTAGAAATATATAAGAAAAAAGAAGTTTACTTACTAGATTGTGGTAAGTTGTCTTCTCACTGTTCTATAGGTCTGCTGTTGCTTCTAGTTGTGCAGTTTCTGTGAGGTAATTATGTTAGAAGCATATCTTTCTTGTTTTGGTATATTCTATTTTAGTATATATGGTATTTAAATGGATGGTTGATGTATTTTATGTATAGGTTCTACTTCTTATGCAGTGTTCATATGGCATGATATAACAATTTAAGATACCCCTGAGTGTTTGGGTAGTGTTGCTGTTGTCCGCGTCCGTCCGCGGACATTCGCACAGTCTGCTGACATCAAAATCTCTAGCTGGGGGTTCAGTATGTTCTATGTTACATATATATAAAGTCAGGGATATTATGGTTAAGTTGCACTTCTAAAAACCTATGAAATTCAGTAAAAGAACTTTATTAAAGGGACCTTATGGTTAAGTTGCACTACTAAAAACCTATCAAATTCACCAGTTATGGTAAGCTAAGCAACCATAACTTGTGCCACCGTGCACTGCTAAGACTAACACGCAGGACATCTAAGATGAAATTGATGACATCACTGTTGACATCACATGTGCATTTACTTTTCATGAAAACTCTGTACAAGGGATTCTTATACTGTTGACCAAAAATTGTCAAAGATCAAAATATCATGAACTCTTAGTACATTAAGCAATGCATTGATATAAATAGCATTCTATTATGAAGTTCTAACCAGTATACTAAGCTACTCATGCAGAAACATAGGCAGTGTGTGTAGTATACATGATGAAGGTGCAATATTCATAATTTTGCCATGTTGAATAGTGAAATGATAACTGCTTTCTCATTAGAGTTTTGTGTACTATGAAACATGTAATAAGTAGCTAATAAAACCCACTTAATACATAATTGCATTATTACAGACAAAACACAAAGAGACAACAACACATACAAATATGAGTATATACAGGGAAAGTGAAGTAAGTAAAAAAACAGAAGTAGTAGCTCTGTTTCAAAGCTGCTACTTACCCTATGTATGTGTATCACATGATGTGACTGGACCCTAAGAAAAGGAGTGTAAGTACAATCTATACTAATATGAGTATATATCGGGAAAGTACAGTAATAAAAAAACTAAAAAAAACTAAGAGAAAGTGCTGATAAGCCTAATGATTATCTTCATGCACAGAAAGGATTGCTCTCCTTCAAGCCTGTGTTTTCTGCTATGTATATGTTTCATATGATGTGACTTGACCCTAAGGGAATTACTGTAAGAACATACTTGAAGGATAAGTCTACAAATATAGTACCTTTTCAATTTTTAGTTCTTGACTGTTACTGAACAAAACCATGTGGTCTAGATATGTCAGTAATGGAAAAAAGGGGGAGCAAAACATGTGATGTAATCAGTGATGTCATCAATGACATTTGTGATGTCATCTTTGATGTCCTGGGTGTTAGTCTTAGCAGTGCACGGTGGCGCGAGTTATGGTTGCTTAGTTTACAATAACTGGCGAATTGCAAGGGTATTTCGGTTTTACTTTGAACAATAACGTCCCTTTAAAAAAGTTTTTTTACTGAATTTTATAGGTTTTAGTAGCGCAACTTAACCATAGCATCCCTTTAACAAAGTTTTTTTACTGAATATATATATATATCTGTGCAAAATACGGCATGACAGCACCTATGCTTAGTGTGTACTATAGGACATAATTTGGATTTTAATTACATTACAATACATTATGGGAGAACAATTTTAGTTATACTTCTATCATGAAATTCAATAGGGTGCCTATCATGCTGGAATGCTCGCTACCACACAGTTTCGGTTAGTGACAAATCAACCACAGAACACCTCTTATTTAGGTACACTTTTCCTTTTAGGAATTCCTGCAGAAAATGTTCTCTTTATTAACATTTTACTCAATAGAAACCACTATACTATTTCAGGAAGACCTCTTAATTCCCAATCAGACCTAACATCAAACATAAACTTATGTTGATCTACAGTCACATCTTCAAAGCAGTGATTAACAGACATAGAAAACCTTCAACCTAGCTCATAGTTATATGACATATATGCTATTTAGTTTACAGATTATTGCAAAATGAACATAAAAACACCCGAATTAATATATGTCTGAATGCATGTTTATTTTATAGTTCCACAACAAATCTTCACAGGAGGTGAAATTTCAATTCATGAACAAAGACAATAGAAGGTAAGTTTGGTATACACATATTAGCAAAATTCCCATGCACATAAGTGTGTTTTTCTGGTCATTACAATATATATACTACAGCTGATTTATTTTCACGATAGTCGTGCATTGTACTGTAATTTAATTTAATATAGTGCCCAGAATGAAATATATGTGGTCTTGATGAAGCAAAATTATGGATAGAATGCCAAAATGCTAAAGCAACTGTCAGGAATAAGAGTTTGAGTCAGCTACGGCGGCCATATCTTCGGAAATGAACAACATTTCCCACCAGGCTGCGGGAGGTGTGTAGTTCGGGACTCGCGCCACGAGCCAGTGCACGTAATGAGGAAGTCTACTAAACCATTGGCACAGCATTTTTCTGGCATTTCTGAAGGAACATGGAGTAGCAGGCATGGAGACACGCTACCCAGTCCGCGGCAGTGAGCATAGGCAGGTCATCTGAAGTTGAGTATTCCAAAGATCCATCTCCGCAGTCAGCCCTGCTTGCGTCAGTCCTTGGAGGTTCACCTTTGGAGTTCTGCTTTGCTGTCTGCATGGCCAGTGGCGGTGAGCAGTCTGGTCACAGCGGGATTACGGCGTACTTTCCTGAGGTCCAGGTGAAATTCCTAATCACCCGGACACAAAGATAAGTGGTTGACTTCATGCATTTTCTGTCTTCTGTTATAAGAGCATTGCTCTTTTGATTTCTTGGTTGAGGAATGCTCATGTAAGGCAATACCGACCCATTCCATTTGAGTTCTACAAACTAGATGCTCTATCAGCCGGCAATCTTTAGAGCATTATCCTTTAATGACAATCTTGGTTACCGAGTATGAAGGAATACTCTGCAGAAAGCCTATAAACAGAGTATTGGGTAGAACTGGGCTATACAGGTCACGCCGGAAGTAGCAACAGGCGATTCAGGCATTGGCAATGATTAATAGTTTGGGCAAAGGAAGCGTTCATGTTTATGTTGCTTTGCTCGCCCATTGGGCCATTTGTTACGTCTAATTCGTCGTGGAAGCAGCTTCCTTGTCTGTGTCATCACACTTGCTGCTAATTGTTTGTTCAGAATGTGTATTCATGCTATGTTGCTCAATATACGAGCACTATGAGAGTAAGAGCATGACACTGTGTATGACACTGTTTAGTATATGAGTTAGGTAGGAAGGTATGCTATGGTCATGAAGAGACAGTAACAGGAGTGGAGGTTAGGATCAGGAGTAATGTCTCTTCATTTAGAGGTAATTGTCGTAGTTAGAAAGATATGTATGTTTTCTCCCCATCTTTCCTTTGTAAGTCCACACCCTTTCCCCAACTCTGTCTTCCCCCCATTGGCTGCCACGTGGTTCTCTGTGATATTAATATTCAGACGCCTGTGCCAACCATGGTGGGAGGGTCGATCTATTTGGCTTCTGTGGTTTGGGAGGGGGGGTTGATACCCTCTACTCCCTTATGAGTTATTGACAGCTATGTTGTCCTATACTAACCAAATTGAATCCTTATTTGTGAATTTACCACACAGTGAAATATATTTTGTGGAACAAAGATGAGGTATCTTTGTTGATAATCAATTGTGAGAGTATGATTGTTAGTTAACTGTGTCTATGTATTGGTAAATTACATAAACTCTGTGAGATACAGGTCTATTCTAATTTTAATTGTTAACTGTAATGTGTATATGTTTATTTTTTTTCTTACATTTGTTTGCAGCTTTCATACAATTTTTGTAAATAATTTTCAGAATATTAATACACATGTTCTTAAAAAAGAAAATATTTTTAGTTGAATACTTTTAAATGTGCTATTAAACAAGGGTTGCAATGTAAAACTAGTTGTTTCAAAGTTCAATTGAATATTGCAGCTTCTATAATATTAATGTTGAAAATGTTGGGAAATAATATGAAAATGTTCTTGTAGGAACACCAGTTTGTTTGTTATGAAAATGTTGAATCACCACATGCACTTGATAGTCAGAAGTGAACCCAGCACACTTTGTAGGCAGAGAAGATAAAACAGTGAGAACACTATGTACAATTAGTAGAAATAGCATAAAGTCAAATTATCTAGAAACCTGCATGAATTTGGTAGGCAGAGGGGAAGATTAAAATTGAGAAACCCATTTAGTAAGAACAGTTGAAGGCCAAGAACCCCACGTGCATTTAGTAGACATGGCGAATGTAACAGTCCTCAGGGACTCAGGTGAATTTATAAGGGGTAGGAGAAGGCTATAGTACTGAGGACCGGAGGTGCATTTATTAGCCATAGGAGAAGGCCAAAGCAATCGGAAGCCAACAAACATTTTGCATGCATATGGGAAAAATACAGAGGGCACAGGTACATTCAGCAAGCTTAGAAGAAGGCCAAAGCACTGGCAACCCCATTTGCATTTTGCGGGTTTAGGAGAAGGTAAACACACTGAGGGGCTCATGCAAATTTAATAGGCAGTTTTGTTGCTGAACTGGATGACAAAAGTTATAATAGTTGGCCATCTTACAAGTTGGCCATTTTGAAATCTTTTTCTGCTCAAAGACACCGCCAGGAAGCCTGCAAGGCAGCACTCCTCCACAGGGAAATGAGGGAAAAAGATATAATCTGTTTCTGTTGAATATACTAACAGGCAAAGAATTGTGTTTAAAGCCATCTGACAAATCCTCCACTTAGCATGCAAAATACTGATCTGTGGGCAGACTTACATTAATCCTCTGCCCTTGAGTTCTAGGCATATCAACAAATATGCTCCTCTCCCAGAGAAAAATAATTGGATCCCAAGATAAGCTTCCCAGGGAATTCCAAATAACAATTTTTCACTGAAGAAACATCATCTACTCCTAGAACCAATTACCACGCCAACTTTCCACCTCCTCTCATGGGTTCCAAGACAATAGATCGCAGTATCATGGTAAATGAAGACAGCAATTTGCGCAACAGTTATCAGAATTACTCCCCTAAAAGAGGTATTTACATTCCAAGGGAGAAACAGAGCTATGACCAAAGATCAACCTGCAATTAAGAGGGTAGAGACAACATTTCTCAACTGGAACGACAAGTCAACCAATTACGATTGGTCTAATTAGGAGATCCAAACTAAATCTCATAGAAACCTGGTTCAAACTGAATTGACAGTTCAGGATTGACAATGACAATGACAAGAGGAAAATATTCCAAATGAAAATGAGCGCAAAGAGGTAAAGGGGGATGTGGTAGGAACATTATATCTAGCTTTAGAGGAAGCTTATTTAAATCCCATGAAGATATATCTATGTTTGCTGACAAATTGCTAAAGGCCAATAGTAACTCTCATTCCTTGAGATCAATTCAGAAATTGATGTTCATTAACACATAGTCATCGGGCCTCATTTCGAGCATGGCGGACACTCTACCACCATGCTCGCTACTGGCACCGCCTCCCGCGATTGGGCAATAACCGGCCCAGTACGAGATGAGTGGGCGGTAATTGGCCATTTGCGGGTGTCGGTAATGCCGGGCTCCCGATCCCCATTCTGCACCATAGGGCAGAATGGGGGTGAGGAGCATGGTTGCAACAGCACCGTTGATCACGGTGCCGGTGCAATCATGAGTTCTGCTCAGGGGTGCCGCACAGCTGACCAGGTAAGCCCTGCGGACTGTCAGGAACCCGCAAGCAGAACTCGTAATGTGGCGGCCCGGTATGAACGGTGCCGGTGCCTTACCGGCACCGTTCATAACGTGGCTGCCACCCTTATGATAAGGCCCATTATATTTTAGAAAGCAGAGAACTTGATGGATATAACCAAATATGTATTCTTGGAAAGATGGAGTGCCACACTGAACAGAACAAAGATCCAGAATTAAAATAAGAATGACAAATAGTTTAAAGGAAAGAATTAAATTACCCTAGGCACAAGACCAGAAAGAAGAAAATCAAGTAATTCTGAACGAGATACACAAGAGGTTATTTCTTCACATCCAGATCTTTCTAGGGATACAAATCCAAGCAGAGGCCATGACCTGGAACAGGAAGAAGGGGGGAAGAACATGTTCCATTTGTGATATTAAAATGTATTTGTATTACTACAGAGTCCTTGACCAGCCCACTTGAGCTAGACTTTGAGGTAAGAAGGTCAAATTCATAAAACCACAAATATTAGATAGATTAGTTCAGAACTGTCCACTTATTCACCCTTTCCCTGTAAAATGGAAATACAAGATGACCATTGTTTCACTCCTAGCCTGTTCCTGCGCCCCCCTCCTCCTCAGTCCAGCTGGAGTCCCAGAGTGTGCAGGAGCCCCTCCCTAGCCATCATCCGACTCGGAGCAGCAGAACCTCTTACTACGATCCTAAGATCCCACCTACGATCCGGATCAGGGCATCAAGTCACAAGATGATTCCCTGACTCAGCGCATGGATGTAGAAGCCCCGACTTCAGTTGTGAAGCCTCCGTTGTGCTCCGGTGCACGCTGCCCAGCAGTTGTGCCATATCAGCTGTGAAGCCCTTTGTCCACACGAGTGCCGCCTGTTTCTAAAATGGCCGACCGTCGGGAGCGGCACGAAAGCGAGGCTTGTGCCGGTTGCTAGGCAACACCACCGCTTCAGTCCCAGAAGCACCCGCCGGCAGGCGGAAGCCGGCCCATTCAGGAGAAGGCCCTGATGGAAAAGGCCTGTTCCTGCGCCTGTTCTGAGCACTCTGAGCCTGGGCAACAGACGCTGCCCCTCCACAGCTCCGGCAAGAGAAGGCTCCTGAACAATCTAACCCCATCTGCATAACTGTCCGGGCCCTCCATTATATCCTGCATCTACTAACGAGGCACCACTGACGATCTAGTGCTAACACGCATCCGCATATCCATCTGTCCATGTGAGTAAACCGTCACTCCACCATACCCAACATATTGCCTTATGTGTAATCTGATAAATTGTATCTGCCTGAGCCATTTGACTGCTGTACATGCCCTCAATGGAACCCTATTAACACAGTTGCTCACAGTCCACTGTGCTACATGTATAACCTTACTGTCGTTTAGTGACTATTGTACCATTGTATTGTATTGTACTGTTGCACCCTCGTTCTTTAGCAGGCCATCAGTCGCATAATACGCTCCTGGTAATCACACTGTGATTTCTGTTCTTAAGTGCCCCATCATGACATCGAATCTAGGTGCTCTAGCAACAGATTGTATGCTACCTGGCCTTTGCTTGCTAAGATGAACAATGTAACACTCAATCTGCTATGTCTCTCCCTTTTATGCTGCCTCGCTCCTTACCTGCCCGCTTACACCTGTGGCAAGTGCTTGTTTATCTATAGAGCCCAATATTTGTATGATCATGGACGCTAACTGACCTTATTTTGATTGTGTTGTGCCTATGGTCACTAGTAGACCACATTTTGACTGTGTTGTGCCTTATGGTCACTAGTAGACCACATTTTGACTGTGTTGTATCTTATGATCACTAGTTAACATAAACGTGCCTCATGCTATGCCTTGCCTAATGTTGCTAACCATATCACATTAGACACTCCCCAGTTCTACCCAGTTATCTGCTCCATTTAGCGGTAACGGAATCCCCTACCTCTGGCATAACACCATCCTGAAACTGGAATTGGAAGGATGCTAAACTTAGCAATACTGTTCTGTACCATGGCTACTGCCATACAGGTAGACTCTAGCAGCCAAGAATGCACTGGCCAGTCACCAGTACCTACCTCAGACCTTAGCCTACTAACCCCTACAAATATTGTGCAACCAAATCTCTCCATACTTTACAAAGCCCGAGAGACAAAACCCTACATCTCCTTACCATGCGCCACGTCCAATAGAAATAAGAGACTTCGCGCCAGACTAGCTAAATTATATGAACCACTGAGAAGAGCCCTTCCGGCCACCAACCTCAAAACTAATTACAAACTTAACCTACAACCACCTAGCCACTTTAAGTTGCCTCTTCCAATGTCCATCTTGAACGCGAATACCCCTTAGTTCAATAACCATAAGCCTAAAGTCTGCAATACCTCTGACAAACTTACCAGAGTCAACAAAACACCTGAGGCCCCCCCTCTCAAAGGAGCGCTCATCAATGCAAGATCTCTAGTCGCACATGCCACCCATATTGCCGACCTAATCATTGAAGGGAACCTGGATTTCCTCGTAATTACGGAAACTTGGCTCCACAATGCAGCAGGACCTGCTCTTATGCTAGCTATCCCTGATGGCTACACCATAGTCAGACAAGACCGTGATAATGCCCGAGGTGGTGGTATTGCTATTATCTCTAAAACTGCTCAGACTCAGACTAGTCCCTACCCATCTATCGCAATCATGTGAAACACTCACTGCCAAAATTCAGATAAATAACTCGCAATCCCTTACTATACACCTTATATATAGACCACCTGGCCCTCTTGGTACCTTTGAGGAAGACCTGCATAATATAATTATGAATAACCTTAAACCTACCACGCAACTACTCCTATTAGGTGACTTTAACCTAGGCTTTAATGACCAAATGGATAAAAACGCAACTGAAATAGCCAATACGATCAAAGCACTAGGCCTCACCCAAAAAGTCAATAAACCTACCCACCTTAAAGGGAGAATTTTGGACTGGATAGTGGACCTTAATTGCTCAGCCACTATTTCATCTATCCTGCCATTAGCATGGACAGACCATTTTCTGAACTCCTTTCACCTATCCACTATAACACCTACTCCACTGGCTCAACCACTAGCGCCACCATGCTCAACCAGAAGTAAAAAAAGTATCACGGTAGAGAAATGTATCCCTGCCATTCTGTCCACACATAACGCACTACCTGAAAATCTTGACCCTAGAAGCCTAGTTCAGGAATTTAACAACATTATGCTCACCACACTGGACAAAATTGCCCCTATCAAACTTAGGCCTAGCAAACCAATAGCCCACTTAAACAAATGGTTCACCGCACAACTTAAAGACCTCTGCACCCTAAAGAATAAAAGTGAAACTAATTGGAGACTTTGCCCTTCTAGCGAGAACAAAGCCAAATTAACCTCACTTTCCTCACACTACAAGAAGGAAAAATGCCAGGCAAAACGCAATTCATTCAACGAGCGTATTGCTAACTCAAATTCAAGTATGAGAGAACTCTTTTGCATAATCAAAGAATTAGAGTCCCCAATTATTATTCCTGATGTCTGCACTAAGGACAAAAAAAATTGGCACACTCCAGAATAAAATTCAACAAAAAAAAGAAGTTCGCCCAACACTTTCCTGCCTAACGAGTCACAATACTACCTTCCATTTTTCTAAAATGTCTACCCTAGAGGTAGAAAAAATCATCCTATCTTTGAAGCCCTCGAACTGTAAAGGCGATATTTGCCCAGCACAGCTAATAAAAGATGCTGCCAGAGAACCCTCCCCATTCATAACTAAACTGATAAATGCCTCATTTGCTACAGGTACCATACCTGCTAACCTCAAACAATCCTGGGTGCTACCCCTCCTCAAGAAACAGACACTAGATCCTCTTATTCCCACGAACTACCGGCCCATTACTACGGTCCCATTTCTACTAAAAATATTGGATAAAGCCGCTTACATTCAAATTCAAAAACACTTGGAATTGCATAAACTTCTAGGCAACAGACAATCTGGTTTCCGTCCACTACACGGAACAGAGACCACTCTAATCGACCTAAAGTCCCAAATAGACGAGTTGAGAGACAAAGGAAGAACAGTACTCTTGCTCCTACTCGACTTCTCTGCCGCATTTGATCTGGTCAACCACAAGGTCTTATGCCGGCATCTTGATTCTGCAGCTCACTTCTCCACGGGTGCCATCAAATGGATTGAGTCCTTCCTGAGTGAGAGAACCATGAGAGTCTTCTCCCCCTCAGCAGCTGCCGACCCCACACCCATCCTATGCGGTGTTCCCCAAGGGTCCTGCGTCTCGCCTACCCTTTACAAAATCTTCACTAAGCCACTGTTCAACGATCTGGACCAGCTGCGTATCACCTACACTAACTATGCAGATGATACTCAGATTCTCCTCCCACTTTCTGGGGATTACGGTACGGACATGGGTTTAGTGAACAAAGTTTACCTTATCATCCAAGCATGGATGGCCACTCATGGCCTGTGCTTGAACGAGGATAAGACTGAACTTATAATTCTGGGTTCGCAGGCTAATATCAAAAAATTAGGCCAAGAATTCTCATCATTCAATATTGACGGCAACACCATTAAAGTCTCCAAGGAAGTAAAAACCCTTGGATTCTACTTGGACTCCACACTGTCCTTTAATAAACAGGTCAAATCCCTTACTTCTGCCACGGCTTACACCTGCAAATTACTCAGAGCTGGTAAACCGTTCCTCTCGGACAATAGTTGTCTGATCCTGGGTAGCCCTCTAATATTCTCCAGAACAGACTACTGCAATGCCCTCTACAGTGGTGCCAACACATCTACCATTCAAAAGCTCCAAACACTACAGAATAACGCCCTAAGAGCAGCCTTAGGCATAAATAAGAAAACTCACATCTCTTCCTTGAGACGTCAACATAAATGGCTATCCACATCTAACAACATACTACTAAAAATGCTTTCATTGACACATAAAGCCCTTAACAACGCAGCCCCCAGCTACCTCATAGATAAACTCCAGAGAAGAACTTCTCTCAGACCTACTAGAACTGGGAATACTAATTGTCTGACTATTCCTAAATACAAGCTCACCACCATTGGGGGTAACAGCTTTACTGTTAGGGCAGCGAAAAGCTGGAACTCATTGCCTCAGGAGCTGAGAGCAGACCAACCTTACCTACATTTCAGGAAAAATTTAATAAAACATATCACTGCTACGGATCCTTAGTCTCCCACCACTCTTAGATGACTTGCCCACTTCCTCAGTGACTTGGTCATCCTGCAGTAACAGCGGACTACCATACTAATTTTGGCTTCTGCATTAATCTCTGAAGACCTTTGCGCATTGTGATCCACTCGGGAGCCTAGTATCTTACAAAGGGCCCCACGTGGTACATTTATCCTCTGTACAGTGCCTACCAATCATTTATTTAATCACATTGGTTATTCTTTCTTCGTCCTATTTTCAACTTTCAACATATTCAAAAAGCATCAACGCCTCACTTGCTTCCATTCTTCATTACCAAAAAACAGAGCACGGTATATTGTACACTGATTCAACACTGTATTCATGTAAAAAACTGTATATCTTGCTATTATGTAAATATTGTAACCTGTGTATACGCAACTTTGTAAGTCTTGCATTTCCATATTACTGTGCCCTTTTACTAACGAGTCTGGTGCGCTTAACAAATGAATAAACAAACAAACAAGAGACAGTGCTTGTTGGATAACATAAATACAGGGTCTCACATGACCTTGATCTCTCGAGACGTCCTCAATGCTCTGAACCAAGGAAAAAGGAAAAACCATGGGAATAACCTTAAACCCCTGTTGAATGAGGGTACTGAAGTAGAAATCAAAATAGCCCTCATCGACCCACCCATCCGGTAATAGAAGTGGCTCCTGAGTTCACTCCTTTCATACCTGAGGACAATTTACTTTGAACATTTTCAGCTTCCTTTGATAGATTGCATTATTGAAACTTTCCATTTGATCAAATTAAAAAGATGTGCCAATAATGTCTACTTAAACGGTTCTTGTAGCCTGACTGAGAAAAATAGAGTTTGAGAGGAAATTACATTTTTCTTAAACACAGAAGTACCTGAAATCGTATTGGCGTAGGACCAAGATGGTAGGGAAAAGACTTCTACTGCACCTTTACAAATACATCTTCCATCAAAAAAGGAATGGTTCTCTACTCTGGATGGAAAGACATTGAGGTTGTATGTTCGGCGAACTACGAGGGAAGGTTTAGGACAACCAGTGGATAACTTAGAAGGTAAAACAATTAGTCTTTCTAAAATACAAAGGTCTGTTTAATTCAAGAAAAAAGCTTTATGAGTGAGAAATTGCTTAGATATGTACAGAAATATGAGGAGGTTTCCACATATAAGGTAATAAATAAATGGGAGTCTGGGGTTGGTGCGATGGGTTCAAAATACTTGACTACTAGCCAACGTATGTTAAAGGAATCAATTGGAACCAAATCAATAAATCACAACTGCTGGGTCTTTGCCGATAAAGATCAGAAAAGGACATACTCTGTTTAATTAAGTAATAGGCCCCGAGCAGGTGGGCATTACCACTTCAGTTAATCCCCCGGGGACGAGTGTTACAGGCCACAGTGAAACAAGGGCCTTAATGCTTAATGAAGGCCCCAAGGCATTACCTGAAGTGGTAATGCACCCACTGCGAGGGTCTATTGCTATTAGTACCCTGGCCCGTAAGACTGGGCTACTAACTGCATTTTTCTTGTGTTCCGAAACGCCCTTTCCTTGGGGGCCCATTCAAAAAATAGGGAAAACTGTAAACAAAAAAATGACTGCTATGGAAAGGGAGAAGGTATTGCGTGTAGTCCTTTCTTCCTTTCCATAATGGCCTATCACGGATCGGGAGTGGACGCGCTGGGGACAGATCTGCTCCCAGCAAGTCTGCTCCCAAAATTGGCAGAAATGAAGGTAAGTGGGGTTGAGAGGGTGGGGAGGGAATTCTTTGGATTGGGGGCATGCGGCAGGGGAACAACACTTACCTCAATCCCCGGCAGGGGAAGATTGCAGCCTCCAGTCATGTGGTGGCTCAGAGCAGGGGTTACCCTGTTCTGAGCCAACCCACCCCGCCAGGTACAGAAAGGAAGGAACGTTGTGGGGAGACAGACTCCCGGTTGGGTAACACGCCAGTGAGGGCAATGAGATTGCATGTTACAATCTCATTGTCCCTCACTGGGTACTAATGAAAAACCTTTTATTGGTGTATAGAATATTCTTCAGCAACATGGACTGTCTCTACACCCTACTCCAGTAGCACAGTCAGAGGAAACCATTTGGATTTCAATGATCTCAAAAAGGCATTTAGGTCAGCTCAATTGCTATCTTGTGCTGCTGAAGTTCAAATCAAAGAAAACAATCGCAATTCACAAATTTATTCGACAATATATATTGCCAATAAAGTTTAGAAACAGAGACATCTTTTTTTAATGAAGAGTCTTTCATTAATTTACATAATATTCTTCAGCAACAAGGAATTTCTCTACATCCAACTCTATTAGTAGACTTTAAGATAGATACTATTGGAATATTAGTTCACAACATGATACCCAAAGCGTCATTTTGTCTCCAGGCACCTCTATTGAAATGGCGGTCAATTAAAAAAAAAAAAAAAAATCAATGGATTGACAAACCCTTTTGGCCCAATATGTGGAGATTGCTTTAACAATACTGATGGTAGCAGACTCTATTCATTGCAAGATTCAATTTGTATGGCGTTGTTCTGTCTGGGACCTTAAGGGGTAGAAGATGTTACATTTGAAATGTTGGTAGATTAAAAAGTGCTCTCAGTCACCAGTAACTATCTAGATGCCAAGGTATACACAATAAACTGAGATCACTCGACTCATCTTGAAGATACTTCAGAAACTACACCCCCAGAAGGGTTTTCCAGGCTTTCGCCACATGGTCGAAGATCAGATCAGTGTGGCTGATGCCAGTGAGATGAACAAAGATGACAATCGAGTGTTTCTGGATTTCCAGAAAAATGCCTCTGTAAAGTCATTGTAGACAGGCACATCTTCATTAGAGGACAATACCTACAGATTGCAGTATGGCCCTGTCATTTGTAAGAAAAATAAACAGTGCATGTTAGCTCGTGCATCCATGGACTCACTCAAAGATATTATCAAAAATGTAGAACCCAATGGGATAATTCGTCCAATCCCTAGTACCTTTAATAACCCAGTATTAGGAATATTAAAACCCAATGTACATTGTAGACTCTGTTCAGAACTAAGGGAATTGAACAAGAGGGTGCACATGTCAAGGTGGCCTCATATCCATCAGAGACTTGCATGGATCCAAGGTTCTAAAGTACACTCTCCTCTTGATTTGAAGAATGGATATTGGACTGTCTCTGTACTGCGTGAACACCATTATAAACTTGGTTTATCTTTGGAGGCAGCAGAATTCATGGACACTTACACTGTTTGGGTACATTAATACTGTGAAATACTGTGAAATAATTCAACAGATTCCTATAAAAGCCACACCTGACTGTGACAAAACGTCTACTGTTCTGCTGGAGTACAGGCATTGGTAGTGGCTAAAATGCCTACTTAGCCTGACACTACTATTAAATCAGCAGTGATTCCAGTCATAAAAGTAAAACATATAAAGCACAATGGATATTCCTCATTTACCTTTCATGGTAGCGTGGGCGAGAGAAGACTATAATCCCAGGAGAGGTGTGAAGTTATAACAGTAGCAAGTGTAAAAAAAAATGACCAAATAAAAGTATGCCCACTATGAATATAGAGACTTGTTTGAAACAATACAAATGCAAATAACTCTCTCGAAAACGCAAGCCAAAACCCTCCCCTGTGAGAGAGCACATAACATTCTGAGTGCATAACCAGAGATGATAAGGGCAGCAATTACAGCAATGTCACTGTTCATGTCTTTAAGAAAATGATGGAAAATGGGAATGAAAAGTTACTATAGTCCCAATAGGGAATCTGTGGACAATGCCCCTTGACAGTACTTTGTTCCTGGTCTTAAGTGGTTCGAAAGCATCTCAGTGGGTTTTCCAGTGCTTTCCATGTGGTTGATCCCAGACCAGGATATGTCTAGTTGCATTGATCCAGCATTGAGACAACGTCAAGTTGACTTCGACTTGGAGTTCTGAGCAGTTTGAGTTGACGTCTGATGCAATGAGTTGTAAATGGTGCAACAGGTTCGGGGATGTGGTTGAGTTGGTTAGAGACAATTTTACCACTGGGTCAAGTTGTCAAGTGGCACAAAAGCTTCCAGTGGTTTGAGTCAATGCTCAAGTCGGGTCAAGGGGATGTCCTGTTGCTTCGATGCACTGCTCAAAGATGCAGTGTTCAGGGCTTCTACCACAGTGAGCCAGCATTTAAGTTGGCGCAGCGAGGAGGGCTACCTGTTTGAACCAGCATTTGCTGGTCCAACGATCCAGGAGAGTAGTTCAAAGATGCAGTGAGTGATAAAAGCAGCACTACAGATCCTTCCAGATCAAAGTAATAAAATGCAGTTCCAATGTGGTTTGAAGTAGTGTGAATAGGATTCCAGCTGCTCATAAGCTTCTGGTATCTGGGAGTTCAAATACATGGGATCCAGGACAAGGTAAGGTTTTTCGTTCTACAAACCCACTCCTGAGAGCTCAAAGGCATGGTCTAGTAAAAATTTGTATTGTCCCAACAGGTCGGCCATGTTTTTTTAAGCCTAAGTGGCTGGATTTTAGAAAACTTTCCTATGGACCTTACCCGAGTTTTCGTCCATTAAACGCACGCAAAAACAAGCACCAGGGAGCCGCCATTTTCTGATAATCCTATCTTTTCCCCGATCGCCCTGGCTGACCTGCTTTTGCGGCACTAAATCAATTCCCCCGCCCCTGAGCCTGTCATCAGCAGACTCGTACCGCCCATTTACCAACGCCAAAGCACGTCTCGTGTCAACATTCGCTGCGCTTCAGCTAATGATGTGTCGCCATGGAAATGGCAGGACGCCTCTCTCCTCAATAAGTATAAACAGACCGTTTCACAACACACAGCAGCCGATTTTCGATTCCATTCCTCTCTCCGTGTTACTTAGAGTATTCTGTGCCTCGTTTCAGTGCTCTGGTCAGCTACCTTCGCCGCTTGTAGCCCGTGTGAACAGATACCAGTACCACCGCTATCAATTATTTTAGTTTGTTTAACACACAATGGCTACAATAATGCCCTACATGTACGAGCCCGAGTATACCGAGGAGGAACTACTGGAAAGGGAAGCACGCGAAAACGATGGGGATTCGGACGGCAGTTGGCAGGACGAATCAACAGATGAAGAGCCTGGGCCTAGTCGAATGGACGGCGTCTCCACCTGGTGCACATGCAATCGGTGCAAGCTAATGCCAACTGAGGACGAGAACTGCTGCTGCCGAGAAAACTCGGGATGCCTGGCCTACATTTCGGAAGGCGAGCCACGACCGCAATGCATCACCGAGCTGCCAGACTTCAGGGCAGCCTGCCTCACACGGGCCGTGTTGAGAATAATGATGGTGCTTATGCATGAACTTCGAGCACCTGTTCGTCCTCGTAATCCGAGTAACGAGTAAGTATACTCTGCTTGTCATGCCACTCCTATTTCATGTTCTTCTACTATATCCAAAATTACATCTACATATCATTGTAACGCATGTAAGTCATTCAATAGTGTGCATTGTCTAGATAGCATTTGTCCGTGTAAAATGCCATTAGTTACAAGAGTTGTCATTGACAACAAACGTTTATTAAACTTATCTGGGTCATTTAAAAACAGTTTGTTTCATTCCTTTTCACAGGTGGTACAGGCTGGTGGCCTATCGTTCCTTTACATGGTGGATTCACGGGAGGCTTGGACACCGCGTTCGAAGAGTGATACCCGCCTGTGCCATTCGTGCCATTAGAGAAACGTTCCCGAGTGACAGCGGTCAGTACAGGGGATTTTCTCTCGCTGTGCTGCAACCTGACCTGTATAATCTTTAAAGTCTTGTATTTTTGTTTCATGAAAATAAGATACAAAATAAAACACCACATATATTTTAACAACGTTTGTCTCGATTTTTTAAATGAATCAAGTGTGTCTCCATTCAAGGATGGACGTCAGACATCTGTGCTCCGAATGGGTGAAGGTCTGGTTGCACTAAATAACACTTGTTCAAAGTCTTTCAGTAGGTTATGTCTCTATAAAAGTCACACATATATCTATACTAACAATTACCATTGGATTATACAGGCCTTAGGGTCTTGGCCACTATAATACACCGGTTGAAGTGTGGGTCTGTGCTCACAAGAATCTCCGGTATGTGGCATTTGTTATTGATAAGCAACGATATACTATCATTGATATAAAGGCGATATACTGTATATTGATATAAAGGCGGTTCACGCCGGTGGATGCGCGCTGGCATGGGGGGCTGTGACGGGCGCAAACGGCCAAGGTGCCAAACTACATGTACACTTCAAAATGTGTCCCATGCCAAGGGGCCATCGGTCACATGGCCTCCTCAGACCCCGTGTCTCCAGGCAGGCCTCCCCTGAGGCAGGCCGCCCCCCTGCAATCCATATAAGTGTGTCTCCATTCAGCAGTCTTCCTGTGCCTTATCTGCACGCCCCAGGGCCATCCATCCCACCCCCCTCTATCAAAGGCGGTTCACACCCGTGGATGCGCGCTGGCATGGGGGGCTGTCCGGGGCGCGAAAGGCCAAGGTGCCAAACTGCATGTACGCTTCAAAAGGTGTCCCACGCCAAGGGGCCATCGGTCACATGGCCTCCTCAGACCCTGTGTCTCCAGGCAGGCCTCCCCTGAGGCAGGCCGCCCCCCTGCAATCCACATAAGTGTGTCTCCATTCAGCAGTCTTCCTGTGCCTTATCTGCACGCCCCAGGGCCATCCATCCCACCCCCTCTATCAAAGGCGGTTCACACCCGTGGATGCGCGCTGGCATGGGGGGCTGTCCGGGGCGCGAAAGGCCAAGGTGCCAAACTGCATGTACACTTCAAAAGGTGTCCCACGCCAAGGGGCCATCGGTCACATGGCCTCCTCAGACCCCGTGTCTCCAGGCAGGCCTCCCCTCAGGCATGCCGCCCCCCTGTAATCCACATAAGTGTGTCTCCATTCAGCATACTTCCTGTGCCTTATCTGCACGCCCCAGGGCCATCCATCCCACCCCCCTCTATCAAAAGCGGTTCGCGCCGGTGGATGTGCGCTGGCATGGGGGGCTGTCTGGGGCGCAAACGGCCAAGGTACCAAACTACATGTACACTTCAAAAGGTGTCCCACGCCAAGGGGCCATCGGTCACATGGCCTCCTCAGACCCCGTGTCTCCAGGCAGGCAGGCCTCCCCTGAGGCAGGCCACCCCCCTAATACCACGACATACATACGTCATTCATTCACAAACACACCCCAGTTTCTAATACTTTAAAAACCACTCGATATGTCTCATGAGAACATCTTTATGCTTTGCAAGTCAACTCTTGAACGTGCTACCTGGGAACCACTGAGATCTATGCTAATCTGCTCGTCGTCGTGCTATCTGTGAACTTCTGTGACCGCTTCGAGCATACCCATCAGTGCGCTACCTGTGGCCATCCACCTATTCTCCCGCAACATACTGCTCTGCTTGCTGAACCCAACTGTTTGTTGGTCAAGGTAAGGCCATGTATCCTGGTTATATTTCGCAGATTTTTAAATTTCTATCTATTTTCGAGTAGAGTACACAATAATGCTATGTTCATTGGTCTCATTGGTATTGACTTGAGTTTCCATTGCTATGCTATCAATAGATCTATTAATTTTCATCTGTGACTATTGTGATTGAATTGCATCCTTCGGGGGTCCAGTCAATAATGTTAACATGTTTCCTTCTCGTGCAAGACAGAACATCCAAGGGACGAGTCACATGTTCAGATTTCAGTCACATCAACTATACATTTCTGCAACTTATGCAAATAATAAGCAGCACATAATGAACTGGTATAGTTCCTGCGACCAAAACAAACCTTGCATTGTTCATTGTATGATTCATTTACTTTTGTATCAAATCTTTACTCTTGAAGATTGTATAATAATGTCGATATTTACTTTTCAGATTTATCAACAATGCCTGCCTGTTCGATTAGCGGTTGCCCTTCGAAGACCCATGCGAAATCTGAAGGAACTACAATGCATGTATTCCCGAAAACTGTTGATCGAATAAGAGAATGGGTCAGACATTGCGGATATCCACTGGATGAGCTGGAAAGTAGAGTCCAACAAGTCTTAGAGGACAAGAGGGGTGATCGATACCGCATCTGCAGCCAGCACTTTTCCTTGGACATGTACACATCTTCTTGGGTAACAAAGAAGAATAAACGGCGAACGACACGGAAATTGCGCAAAAACGCTATTCCCACTCTATTAGTCCACATTCCGCCACCGGTGAGTCAAATGTCCGGATTTAGCTTTAGGCCTTGCGGTAGTGTGTAGCCGAATGGATTAATAGATATTGTAGGTGTTCTATTCCTTGTAATAATTTCGATATTGATATGAGTGTATAGTTTTTTGAATAATGACATTTATCAATATATTCTTTTTCGATTTCATAACCCACAAACGCAATGTATATATATATGGGGACAGGGAACTGTGCTGTATTGAGCATTTTTCAAGTATTCTGTCGGCTTACATGGCTATTTTTAATATTGGCATTTCATTATCAATCATTAATTGACCTTTACAACTTCTTGACTATCCCTTGCATCTGAAGCAAGAACATTCTACATCCTTGACGTGGTCGCAGTTATCAACCACTTCTAGTGCGTATCAGGTAATCTTACTAGGCTAATCCGCTAAATACTTGTTTTATGCATGTCAAGTAATAGTTTTATTCTATCGTGTAATTATTTTACCGAATGTTTGGTTACTGCTTTCCAATTAATATACACCTTAGTTATCGTCCACGGGTGTTTGTTTTCAGTTATAATTAGTGTTATCCATACTAATGCAAGTACTGTCTTTCAGGGAGATGCTGAAGCGTCTGCCACATCTACAACGTTTCTAGATGTTCCTCACCAGCAGGAGGTATGGATACTGACAGCTCCATCGAGCGTCATCATCAGAGCTGGAATTCTTGTTGTTTGATTGTTCTACACAATGTTTCATTCGTGGTTAGCCGTTGATATGTACCTGTGCTGTCGACCCCAGGTGTATGTTATGTTTTCACAATTGTAATCCTCACTAATGCAAGTACTATGTTTCAGGCAGTTGATGGAGCATCAACCCCTGCACTTGATGCAGAGCCTGACATTCAAGTATACGAATCGGCGCAACAGCTTTCGGAAGTGCGCACTACATTTGCAACATCCATAGATATTCTTTAGCAGCACGAGGTATGGATAATGACAGCTCCATCATGCGTGATCATATAACATGATTCAATTTGCTATACTTTCTTCCCTATTAACGCAAGTGTTGTGTTTCAGGGAGACGACGGAGCTTCCACCACAATCACAACATCTCATTTAGATGATGCAGATGTAAAGGAATCGTTGAAATAAGTTGATGAAATGTGATCATATTTGGATTTTCCTTGATTCTTTTGGACAATGCATCTTTCGCGGTTATCTCTTTATATGTACCTGTGCGTTCGACCCCAAGTGTGTGTTATGTTTCCAATATTGAAAACCATACTAATCCAAGTGCTGTGTTTCAGGGAGACGACGGAGCTTCCACCACAATCACAACATCTCATTTAGATGATGCAGATGTGAAGGAATCGTTGAAATAAGTCGATGAAATGTGATCATATTTGGATTTTCCTTGATTCTTTTGGTGTGGCTTGCCAGACCGTGTACACTATGGAGGAACTATTAATTCAGGCGAGGGGTGTTCAGGCTCGAGATGCTCATGTCCAATGGCCAGAACATGAATTAACTGTGTTTGGAGACTACAGCAAAGTTGCATTCGACCATAGCTACAGTGCGACCGCACCACCACAAGAAGATGTTATTGAATGTATTGAAGATAGCTCTGAAGTAGTTGCAGATCAATTTACACAATCTACACCCGCCAAAAATTTGCCACCAAAAAACCTGTCGACATTGTTGTGTTCTCCCATCAATGTTGAAGTAATAGATGTTGAAATGACAGTGAATGAACCAGCCGCAGCATCCATAGACGCATCACAACTTGATATCAGCGATATTACTTTCAAATGTGTTGAAATCTCCACAACGTCAAAGGCCGAAACAACGTTGACCCAGGATGACAGTCTAATGAAAGAGAGCAAATACATTGTATTCGACAGTTGTTTGATGGAAATTATAAGTATGCTGAAATGTGTGCGTTCCATTAGAGGGAAGGTATGTGGGAAGCCATTGATTAATGTGACTCGTCATATAAAAGGCAGTAATGTCAAAATAAATGCCGTCTGTAGATTAAATCATAGGTTCTCATGGTCTGCACAACCAATGCTGGGGAAAATGCCAGCAGGCAATCTACTGTGTGCAGCTGCATCACTTTTTAGTGGCTCCAGTTTTAGAAAGTTAGAGGCTTTCTTTCAGTTTGTGGGACTCCATTTCATTTCTAAAGCGCTGTACTACACATACCAACGTGATTATCTGTTTCCTGCCATTAGTGATGCTTGGAAAATTGAACAATTGTCTCTAGCAAGTACATTCGAAGGAAAACGATTCAGGCTAGCCGGCGATGGACAGTGCGACAGCCCTGGATTTTCTGCCAAGTACTGCACCTACCACTTTCAGGACATGGATAGTAAGAAAATTGTTAGTTTGGTGGTCGTGGAGGTAACACAATGTACATCGTCAGTGGCCATGGAGAAACTAGGTTTTATAAAATCAGTGGAATATCTACAATCAAGGGGAATGCACATCTACCTCATAGCCACGGATAGACACTTTTCAATTGCCAAGACAATGAGAGAGCAGTTCCTACATATTAAACATCAATTTGACGTATGGTATCTTGCTAAATCAATCAGTAAGAAAATCTCGGCTGCAGGAAAAAAAAAAGGTTTTGAAAGTATTTTGCAGTGGTCACATTCTATCACCAACCATCTTTGGTGGAGCTCAAAAACTTGTGAGGGGTCAGTGGAAATATTACTTGAAAAATGGCGGTCACGGATGCACCACTGTACCAACGTTCACCGCTGGACAGCAAATGAACATTTCCACCAATGTGAACATGGCCCTTTGTCCCCAGAGGAGGCACGGAAGAAGAAGTGGTTGATTCCATCTTCACCGACACACAAAGCCATTGAGAAGATTGTTTTCGACAAAACTCTATCAAGAGATTTGAGAGGACTGACAGAATTCTGTCACACAGGAGATTTGGAGGTGTTCCACAATATGTGCCTAAAGTACAGGCCAAAGCGATTGCATTTTAGCTTTCGGGGCATGAAACATTGCACTCTACTAGCGGTCTTGGCCCATAACAGCAATGTTGGATGTGAACAATCTAGGACTAGGGGTAAAGTAAGGATGCCTCGATACACTAAGGTGTTTTCAAAACGAAGTAAGCAATGGGTGATCAAACCAGTCTATGATGAAATGCAGTTCGACTTTGTGAAAGGCCTTATTGTTGCTGTGTTAGAGAAGCACAGATATGGAATTTTGGACGTTTCTGTGCAGAGCAGTGATCCATTGCCACCGAACATTGCGACTGTGCCATGCCCACCCGATGCACAGCTGATTGTGAAGTACAAATCCCGGTTTAAATAATTGCAATACGATTGTCTTTTTGTAAATAAATGTTATTGTACAGTGTACCTGTAAACCTAACCCCTAACTTCACCATCATGGGTGGCGAACAAGCTGGGTGTCATCTTTGAATTCTCTCTATTCACCTCACATATGTGTATGTATATATTTTTCTCATGTCTCATCTCATGTAAATGTAAATGCTGTGCACTGTTAACGGAGGGGCGGCTTGCGTATTGCAAATAATAAAACAAACAAACAAACAATAAATCTCACTTTTAACTCAACTCCTGTGGTACTTTATACTTTGCCTGACCTTCCGCCAAAAATTAAATGTCTCAATTTGGGCTGCAAAGCTCGCAGACAACGGGGACAAAATTGGGGCACTTAGAACGTGCCAGCCAAGCAGGCCGTGGCATTTGGGAGAGAAGCCAGTTCGCATTTGCACATTGAGACGCACTACATAGACGGATTCTAAACTTCAAGTTCTCACAGATGCCTATACTACGTGATGTTGCAAATAAATAATGCGAAGGACAGCGCCCAGATGAGGCCCACATGTCGCACTGGAAGTATAAGGGTCTATTGTTTTTTGACCTTGAGACAGGGACCATGGCGAAAGAACTACATTTGAAGGGAGTGCGTAATAACGTAAGAGACGATAAGGCAGAAAATTCAGAAACTAGACCGAGTTTCAGTTTTAGGTCAGTATACGAAAAATCATTGTTAAGAGCACGGTCCGTTTTACAGACTGCATTACGAAGAGACACAATGGAAATTTCAAATATAATGTAAGTAAATCTTTACACGCTTTTATACCGGAATGAAGATTTAATGAATGGATGCATGAATAAATGAATGAATGAAGAGCTAGGAAAAGCAAGTAAAACTGTTCGTAGTGGGCACATGGGCATGCAGGTCCACTGGTCTCACCGATCTCGCTCCATGGCCCAGCCACTTTTCACTGCACTACGGGACTGTCTCTGTATCCTTCAGCCCCTTCTCCCGGCATTTACCTTGCACTTGCCAGCAGCTGGCCCTATTATTTAATTTGTATTCAACTAACCTTGTACAGCCCATCCTCATGCGCGATCAGAAAGACACCTGGCCTAGTAGGATCGTTGTCTGTCTGCCCTTGTTCCCCAACTGCCTCGTCACGCCTAGTAACACTTGAGTATAGGCGCGTTACAAATGCCATATCATATATCATATCATTCCTCACGCATGTAGACTGTCGTTTATCATTGTGTGTTGGCCCCGTTTTATCTCGTTACTTTTCGCATCGATTTTAGAGACGAACATACTCCATTGAACTACCCTTGCAAGCAAATAGTTTCTGATCGGCCGTAATAAATAAAATTAGTAATATTAATGAAGTTCGGCTAGCGAGACTAATTATCATTTTTTTGTTTTCACTTAGGCTTAAAAAAACATGGCCGACCCGTTGGGACAATAACATTTTTTACTAGACCATGCCTTTAATTGGCACCCTACAGGGGAATACGCACCTCTAGTAAGGAGCAGGCTTCCAATGTAGCTGGCAGATGTGCTGGTCCTTGCCACACAGCAGTCCATACCCCTGTTTCCTGGGAATGGTAATGGGACAGAGCTCTACTCTGCCTTGGATACCTTCTATCTTCATGGCACTGTTGGAGGAATTTGGAAGGGGCCGAATGTGAAAAAACAGCCAATTAATTGTTCTTGTCTTATTGAAAGTCCAAAGTGACTCAAAGAATGAATGGGAGACCCCAAGGCAAATTGTCACTGACAACTGAACAAAAGCAAGCCTACTGTAAAAGGTCCAATTACTGTTGTGGTAACAAGTGTCCCTTGCCTTATTACATCAGACCTTGTGTTCCTTGTTCTACAGGAAATGGAGGCTAATGAAGGAAAAGAGCACCAACAGAAAATCAAGAAGGTTGATCCCTTTCTTTGGTCGGGCTTTACCCCATAGACTAATCTATATCTCCCTCTTCCCTATGTCTGCTGACTTTGAAGGCCCTCTGCAGTGCAGCAGCTTGATGTGAGTCTGGTTAAGACAAAATGGATACTCCCTATTTTTTGTACTCGGGGGGTCAATCTTGTAACAAGGGAGAGGAATCTGGCACTAAACAAACAATAAGATTGACTACCCCTCTCTTTATCCCAACTATGTAGTACATGACAATGCATGTTGCGCCACTATTAATACCTCTAGTGGACAAACAGCTCCACAAGACTAATATTAGGTTGACAAAAAAATCAATCAATTTATTAATACACAAAAAATATAAAAACACTTAGTAAAAAACATATGATAAAACAAAAGACCATAGATGTAACAAAAGAGGGTAGATCAGTGACTACACACACATAGAGTCAATCAGTATGTCAGAGAGTAATCATAACAAATCATGAAAACGTTTGTATTGGACAAAAATCTCAGCAAAATGACGAAACACAGTTATTGCTGTCTGTATTTTTAGGTTATGGCACTTGCCTTTCTAACACCTAAAGTGAGTCACACATTTTTTCTGGAAGTCCCTTCATATGGTTTTCCACAGGAATACATAAAACATGATTGATTTTAGCGCTTCATCTATCTGGACCAAGTTTCTAAATGGCTGTGATGATAATCTGATTTTTTATATTGTTCTATTTTGTTGGAAGTGTGTGGAAATTATTAACATTTCATCCTGCTAATTCATTTAGTCCCTTTTTATATTCTTACGATGACTGAATTAAGATGGTTTTAATGTTGTAGAGTGTTAGGTATTTATTGATTTTAAGTTTTTCATTGTGATGAAATGTATATTTTATTCGCAAAATATTTAAGCCTGTGAAAACAATGTATGCACATCCTACCACAAGCCCGCAACATGGGGTACACTGATGACATTTTAACTTTAGGTGTAATATCTATGTTTTTAAACGTTATATATACAAAGCCATGTGGCTGATGGTATATTAAAAAAAGGAAGCTTTAATTATGTTGATGACCTATTCATTTTTTTATTAATTAATTAATTTATGTATAAGGCTCTGGAGCCTGCAGGCATCAGGGCACATAAAACATAAACACAGAAAGAAGAACAAAATGGAACAGGACATAGGGGGTGCCTGAGAGGGTTGAAAAGTAATGATTCAAACCTGTCGGTGGAATCAGCAGATGTTGTTTCAAGTCTTAGATTGAGAAGAAGCGAGTTCCAGATTTTTGCTGCCAAAACCGGAAATGGTTTGCCTAAGCCCTTAGACTGTTTAAAGCACAGGGGTTTGACTTGGCGTTTGTCAGATGAATGCAGTGTTCTAATCTGAACATAAGGAGGGTTCATCGCTTCAAGTAAGCAGGTGAAGAGCCATAAAGACAATTGTGCACTAACACTGCTGCTTTTTAGGAAACACGGGGTGCCACTGGGAGCCAATGAAGATCCAGTCTGCACCCGGAGATGTATTCCTGTGTTGACTTACTCTTCACTGTACGAACTGCATTATTCTAGTTAGTTTGGAGTTTAGTCAAGGATTTCTTGGTACCTCCAATCAGGAGTGAGTTACAATAATCCTGTTTTGACAATACTATGGCCCAAACAATAAAGGCAGAGTTGTTTTCAGATAGAAATGGCCAGATTTTTCTCAGCAAACAGAGATAGAAAGAACAATTTATGCATACCAGATTAGTATGAAAATCAGTAGCAAGCATGGAATCAAGATAAATGCTGAATGTTTTGACTTTTTCAGTCACTGAGATGTTACAGTCGTCCATTAAGAAGGTTCAGTATTTGGGGTCCATTTTGACCTTAGTTTGAGGTAGTCCAAATATCACCAGCTCTGTTTTGTTACTATTAAGACACCGCCAGTTGACATTCATCCAAGATTCGATGGTAAAGTATATATTTTTGATTTTATTTAACTCAAAGTTGTAATCGCCAGATAGTTCCAACACCAATTGGGTGTCGTCGTAGTTTGTGAATAAGACTCCCACGTCTTCCAAAATGCTACACAGGGGCCTGATGTACAGATTAAACAATACATGGACATACAGGCTCTCTGAGGAACACAAGTGATGGGAGTTTGAGATGAAGAAGCTTCTTCCCAGGAGACTCTGGACGTCCGATTGGACAAAAAGGATTGTACCCAATAAATTTGCATTCTGATTACATAACAAAACCTCATTAAGGATATTGAGCAGGTATTTAGGATCCAGCAAGTCAAAGGCCGCTAATAGGTCTAAAAGCATGAAGATACCAGATTTTCCCCTATCAAAAACACCTAATATGTGGGTTTGAAGATCTAATAGAGCTGTTTTGGTACTATGTACGGGTCTATAGCCTTAGTGCCTAATGTGTAAAATGGTAGACACCTCCAAAAGAGGCCTATTAATTAGAAATAAAACTGAAAAGGGCATTTGGTGGAGAGGGAATACTTGTTGACACAATTAAGGAATGCAGTTGCAAATGTATCTCTTCAGAAAGCACAGTGGTAAAGTAAACTTTCTATGCTGTGAAATCACATTTGAGGGCCTTAATCCTCTGAAAAAAAGAAGGCTGATGCTTTATTGAAGAGTGGCACAAATCTACAATTACAGAATCTCTTATGAATGGCCAGCTGCAGTCATTCATCCATAGATAATTAAGCATAGCTCACTCAGTCCTTGGTCCATCTATTCATAGCAGTGTTGAAGTGGCAATGGGGGGTTATCAAACAGAGGCAGTGAAACAAGAAAAATAAAATATGTCCTAAGCTCCCTGCTTGGCTTACCCAATTAAAAACAGACCTGTTTTCCTGTAAACAGGATGTTACAACGCCTGTTTAACTTGCAATCTTGTACCAGACACATGAAAAGATTGATAAGGTAAATTAATATGCAATTAAAACATTATCACCCTTCAAGATTACATTTATTTAATGTGAGAAACCACTCCTTGCAAAGTTATGGGTATTGAAAAACTACTGGCTGTTCATCCATGGGTAACATATACTATTTGAGACCCCCCATCAACCTTTGCAATAGTTGTAGAGCAATGACATATGAACTGAAACACTCTTTAATACACAGATTACTTTCTGTACTCTTTCTATGCAAGGCTAAACTATAGAAATCAGATGTTGTCAAAATAAAGAGTCATGGCTCATGAATTATTAAATATGTATGTCAGTGTTAAGGAAAACTGTTTAGAAGATGAAGGAATCAAAAACAACTGATAATATGGAGGCAGTTGCCGTGTCGCCTAAAAAGGTGCATCAAGAAATCACTTGCCAGCGAATGCTTATAGTTCAGGTGGAGAGCCGAAAACAAAAGGAAAGATAGGATATTCTTTCAAATTGTTATAATAGAGATATCTTACCATTTATAAAAAGATTATTTGACAAATAAGGTAAATCTACAAGATACGTTGGTGCGTTGTTTAAAGTTGGAAAATTAAAACCAGAAAAATGATTACTATAAATGAATATTAACATACTTCTAGAAAGTGGTACCTGATCATAGAGACAATGTGTATGCAACATTTCTCATAAGGGGATTATAAGGGGGTGAGTTTATAATTTACTATGACTATAACCACAAAATGAAAATAAAATCACACACACAACCTACATGTGTAGTCCATGAATGTCAGTTCCTGTGGAAATATTTAATCTGAAACACATCAAACAAAATAAAGAATGATTTGAAATAATCAATGAAGAAAAATAGAAAATAATGCAGAAAGCACGTTTAGATGTTATACTTGAATTCCAAACCTTGCAAAATGTATGCATTTGTTGATTCAGAATAATTGTATTTGTTTTGGTAAACTTAGATAAATTATGTTTTTTACGAGTTAAGTTACACAAAAGTATGTTACCAGAAGTAATCAGAAAGGAGGAAAATAATGTATTTTTGGAATGATATATTACATTGTGAAATCATATTTGGATTTTTATTTTTTTTTTAAGAAAAAGGGACATTCTTATTTCCAAGCGAGTGTTTACTGCTTTTCTACCATGGCCATTCTGGTGGATTTATAGTAGAACAATTGTAACATCTCAGCATCTTTTATACCAAACACAGGAACAGACATTGATGAATTCCTCTACTAATCATGGATATGTAGAAATCTTCACAAACACCTTCACATTGCATTGCCATATGCCCAACAAAACCTGAAGAAGTCTACGGTAAGTATGAAAACATACTATAATCTTAACACCTTAACATGAGGATATGCAATAAGTGATTGAATATATCTCCATAACTACCATATAAACCAATCCAGGGAGTGATCAGATAAAGGAACTCTAAGTTCACATTAACTGGCCGAAGACCTGCCATGCCCCAGCAGGCAGGGAATCTGCTTAAAAATTATAGGTAAGGTTGTTTAGTTGAAAGGATGAATGCTTGCATGTTTTTGTTAAATTCAAATAATGTAATTCAAAGAACAAATAGGAGGTATCAATATCCTCAGTACCCAAGCTTTATACTAAACCAGTCTTCCTACTCTTCTCTCTTTGTCAAATAACCAGAATTTATTTCAAGTCTGGTGAGAGGACCTTGAATGAAAAGCCCAAACCCCCCAAAAAGCAGATCTTAAAGGACCGTAGAACAGTGGCCCCCCCTGAGCAAAGTTTGGGCAGGCCGGGCCCCCCCAAAAGTGCCAGATGGATAGTATGTAGAAATGGCTATGAACTTTTGCGTGCCGTCAACGCACCCTACTCCCAGTACAGACCCTGGGCTCTCCCTAGCCTACTGCCACCACTATCCCGGTGCTGCCGCCCATCCTGCTCCCACCACAGTCCCATAACACAAGCATACACACATCCATACACATTTAAATAAAAAATAAATAGTCATAAACGTACCTTCTGCAGGTGCCTGCGTGTGGTTTCTAAAATGCCCCGCTCCAGGTTGCTCTGCCGTATGTGCGAGGAGGCGCAGGAGCACCCTCTCGCACATACATACATGCCGTGCCCCAGCATTTCCCATGGGCTCTGCAAGGCTGGCGAAGCAAAACACCCCCAGCGTTGCATGGCTCAGTGATCATGTGCGGCTGGGGAAATGAACTGTCAAAGGCAAACAGTGTTTCCCTTTGACAGTTCAGCCAGCCCAGGAGCACTCCCTCAGCTGGAAAAAGCAGCTGAGGGAATGCTCAGTGTTTCACTAGGCTGGCACCTCCATAATGGGTGAGGTGGCCAGTGGGTGGACGCCCCCTCAGCCATTATGGATGAGCTGGCAGCCTTGGACTGGCCTATAGGGTGATGACCGTACCAAAAATGCAAAATGCTAGTGTAGGCCAGTCAAAATGGGCCACTTTTTTGGCCAATGTGGGCCAGTTTGAGGAGTTACTTCACTATGCAGCTAGTGGTTTTGACCATTGTTGCTGAATAAATATTCTTTAAATATCACCATTTGTTTACATTTGAACAAAAAACAACCCCTTGGGAACTATTTAAACAGTCTGTGACTAAGGGACTGAATATCCATTTGCAACTGCTGGCAATTTTTTCATTGGTGCCTAAAACCGTTTTATGGTCCAGTCTGATCATATGAGCTGCCCCTTCCCATTTCCTCCAATCTAAAAAAAAAAAATATTTATTTTTTTTAAACATTTCATGCTGGGCTCTAACCCCCCTCCCCCCTGGGAGGCGGTGGCGCCCCCCTGGGGGGGGGGCGCGCCCCACAGTTTGAAGACCTCTGCCCTAGAGTATGACAAGGGACCCAAAAACAAGAAGAAGAAAAGAAGATGAAATGAAGACTTGTTTTTTTCTGTAATTAGATTGCACCATCTATTCCCACTTGCCACTTCCCATTAGCTTCTATTTTCACGGCCGATTTACTCCAGAATGGGTAATGTATATTTTGAAAATAGACTGGTTTATAATATTCTAAATATTTTTTTTGAGGACATAGGTTTTTTCAAACATGTACTGGTCACAGTGGCAATTATCTTCCCTCTAGAGGAGAGAAGTTAAACACAGGTATGCTGAGAGACCCCATCATTTGGCATAGAATTCATCAGAATAACTTACATTTTTTAGGGAAAACTCGTTATGGTGTATGCCCTGATGAAGGAACTTCACATGCAAAATCTCAAACCCAAATATTTGAATTGCTAACAATGCTGAAAACAACCTCCAGAGAACCAAACAACAATTAATTGGAATGGGATAACATAATTAGCATGCTGTTAGATGGTACACTGAAAGAGAAGATTACATCTGGACACATAGCTTGGATTAACAAGCATTGGAAATGTCAACAGTTTTTTTGTAGGCATGGGAAAGACCAATTGATGGTAGCAATTGCAACATGCTGCTATACCTGGGCATTCAATAACAGTGTCTGGTAAATGCTTAATACTTATACATAAGCCAACACTGTTGGCTTTGTCAATGCTTGTGCTTAACAGGTCAAAAATAGTGCTTATACATCGAGTGGCTGAAGATAGACCTAGGCAATTTGAGTGCAAAGTTTGATTGTAAGGGAGGATTAAAGTGGGCTCAAATAGTCCCAATGATGAGGTTTTTTGGGCAGGCAAGGGCAGGAACTGGGTGGAAATGGCATAGGGATTAGCCATGGACAGTCAATGGGTGGGCAAATAACCAAACAACACCTACAAGCTGTGTGTCACGCTTCATATGCCAATTCTCCCTATCTATACTCTGATTCAATAGTTTTGGCTTAGGGGTGGAGCAAGCACCACTTAATAGCCGCCACTAAAAATGGAGAACGGAATCTGACTGAAGAAAATTAGAGAAATTCAGGAAATACTACACTGACCTATACACTGATGTGAATTCTGATATAGCAACCATTAGCATGTTTAGATAATTATTTGTTGCCTGATATTTCTTAGGCTCAGAAAGAATCCCTTACTAACAAAATAACCAAGAAGGAAATCCTCGCAGCTATTCATTCCTTGTGTTCCTCGGCTCTTACTGAGCCCTTTCAATAATACGTGGAGGGTGGTCAAATATTAAGCCCAATGAGTGAGGCAAGGAACACAGTCATTGATAAACAGCGGGGTGATCCCATGCTGTGTTCTTGATAAAGCCCAATTGCTGCTCTTAATACTGGTCTTAAAGTCTATGCAAAATATTTAGCAGATCAGATTGGGAAGATTCTTCCATACATCATAAAGATTGAGCAGTTGGGATTTCTAAAGGTTAGACCATCATTTGATAATGTGAGAAGCCTCTAACATATGTTCTTTTGTTCTGTCTTTGTCTGCAATGCCATCAGTGGTATTGTCAATGGGGAAGTGTCTAAGTCTGGTAGTGATTGACCCCTGTGGACGGTCTAAAATCAAACATTTTACCTAAGCTTGTTCGATGCCTCAAGCTACTCCTGTAGCAGTTGGAAATTCCCAACTGATTGATTAATCCTCTGATCACTATCTTGCCAATATCATCTTTGTTTTCTTTAGCAGATTTAGACATGTTGATTTAATTCACCTCTACCCTTTGTGACAAAGTCGTCTCTGTAAAATTGGGGATTAACAGTTGGGTGTTCAAATCGGCAGGGGGCGGCCCGAGCTGGTGACTCTGGACTGGAAGGAAGAATTTGAAGGATCTTCAGACCACCCCAACTAGGGCACACCAGCCCAATGTGAGAGGGCAGTCAAAGAAGCATTCACATCCCCAACCTCTCTGCATACAGCAATAGTCACCAGGCAGACGAGACACAGACACTTATGGGGTTCCATAAGGTTCACCCTCTTTGAGGGGCATTCCGGCCCCATAGCCAAACCTAAACATAAAATGTAGGAAATACAGTCTTTCCCAGCGAGGTAACCAAGTTGTTTCCTTTCAAAGTCACTTGTGAATAAAGAAATTAATTTAATCTTTCGCCACCATTGCCGCAGAAAACATTTTCTATTGTGAATCGACTTGCACACACTGTGGTTTCAAAGTTGTGCACATTCAAAGTAAAACTGACCTGCACCATAAGTAAGAGAAGGAAAGTAAAAACGCCCATTCTCCCACTCTGGAAAAAGTGACAGAAGTTACAAAATGTAAAGTTTCCTTTGATGAAGACATTCCATATAGATCAGACAGCTTAACTGGTTTGCCAGAGGATTTTCTGACTTATTGGGCCTCATTACGACCCTGGGGGTAGCCTTGCCAGTAAAAAAGGCACGGCTGCCTTTAGAGTCGTTTTTTTCCGGCACCTGGTAATGGGGGATTACCGGGGCATTACTGACCCGGCAGTCCTGGTTATTTCCAATAGCCAGGCACTGGAAAAAATTACTTCCCGTTACCATTCGAGTCCCATAGAACTCAATGGGATTGGGGAGGACCGATGCACCAGCACTGTGTGCAACAGTGCCGGTGCACCCGTCAAAGTCTGAGAATGGGTGCCTTTCCGCCTGCCACGTCAGACCTTGTGGGCAGAAAGGCACCTGTACGCAGAATTCGGAGTATGCTGGATCGGTAACAACGGTGCTGGTAGCTTACCGGCACCATTGTTATAGGACCAGCATACTCATATTGAAGCCCAACGACTTGACAAAAGGCCAAAGATATACATGGTAAAGCAGGAAGTGGAAACAAAGGTGAAAAAGAGGGAGGACAGGAAACCTCATATATTTTCAGAGCAACTCTAAAATGTAGGACAGAGGAAGGCCCTAATATAAGCACAGGCCAACCAACTTTGCAAGCTAAGCTGCTAACCTGACCTGGCTAACATTTTCAAATCACAGAACAGCTCAGCCCACACAAGACATTTGTGAGGGACATCCCTATGCACCACCCGGGAGGAGGGTAGAATACCGTATAAAAAGCAACCAGATCAGTGTGGCAGTGTGGTGTGTTTTAGAAGGAGCTATAGAATGGCATGTAGAGGAGGTCAAGAAGTTAGAAGACATTTGAGAGGGGAGTTGAAGGAAAGAGCAGGTATTGAAGTATTGAGGAGACTGTAAGAGGAGTTGATACCATCTGGACAGGAGAGTTGGATAGTGGAGGAAAAGTATTGTGGAGGTTGGAGAAGCTAATAACATTGATAAAGAAGGACCCTAACCTAATAGGGTTGAAGAGAAGAGTTACCTGATGAGATAAGGGCACAGAGGTAGAGAGAATGTAGACCCACAAACCTCTGGGGAGGAGTAGGATGGAAGAAAATTAGGAGGAATATCGACCCACTCAACCTGACAAGGTGGGATGAGGGAATGTGGCCGCAAGAGAGACAAAGAATAGAAAGGTTCCCAGGGTCCAGGCCAGTCCAGAGCAGACTTCAGAGGTGGGAGTCGGCACTGCAACCTCACTAGGGGGTAGGGAGAAAATGACAGGGGTTATCCAGAGTGAAGTGGCTCAGGGACCAGGACCGTAGAGCAGGGAGTTTGCAAATGCAAGAGTTGACACCCTGAGCCCATCTCCACACCTAGGAAAGATTATGCCCACGCAACAATACCTCAAACTGCTGGAGGAGCACTACAAACTACTACCATTGTTGGGATTCACATGCAGGGTCCCAGTCAGGCAACAAGGTTCAGGTTGAGGAAAACCTATTAGAATTCAACATCATGGGAGCAGAGTGAAGGTTGTTCCTCGGACAGCGCATGCATTGTCTTAATTAGGACCAGATAATATTAGATACTCACATATAGCAACACAGAAAGAGCAACAAATGTATTAATGTTGTGGTTGCAGAGGTCATAGATAGGGCAATATTATATTCCCGGTGTTCAGTTGATGTATTGTAGTGATGTAGGATAGGATGATGCGTGGAATGGATTGAAATAAGCCTAAGAGGGAGTAAGAAAGGTAGTGTGGTAAAACTGAAGTTGGTGTATTAACTTGGCAGAAGTGTCACAATTTTTTATATAAAGGACTAGTATACGATGACCCGCAGAGAAAACAGGCCTTGGTGTGGATCTGCGTCCCTGGTAGTTCAGCTCCAAAACAAATCCCCTTTTCTGTTCCCTGGGAGAGAAGCAGAGGTCAAAGACACCCATGGTGCACAGATAAGCACTAATTGTATCCACTGCAGGCCTGAACGTGATGCAACTGGAATATTAGTTGATATAAGAGCAGGACATGATGTGCCATTTGAAGGACACAGTCATGAGAATAGGGTACTAGGCTCTGTGATGCCATTGAGCCAGGTGAAGATTTAGAACAGTACTGCCTTCACCCTGGGGCAGACACCCCATATGATTTATACCTAGACATACAAGTTAAGATAACAAATCCATGAAAGTCAGACTCAAGCACAGTGCCTTGGTCACCATCCCTGTGTCAAGAATGTCCTGTGATTTGGGACCAAAGGAGTAGAGGTGATGCATCGTGTGTGTGCCATGGCATCTGCGTTAACAAGGAAGCCTATTGTCCATCAAAAGCATGGTAAGCCTCGCCAAGTTACTTTGATCGCATCTGGAACAGAAGGGTGCATATCAAGTGATGAGCCCAAATGTATGAACCTATTGATAAGAACCCACCAATCACATACCTGGGTTCGACAAGTGATCATATAGGGGACCACGTGTCTAAGGGAATGGGGGTAGTGTAGATGTGGCCAATCCATCAAGGCACTATAGGGGGGGATTATCATAGCTGGTAGCCAATGGGGGTGGTGGGATTATGTTGTACTCATTATTATGCATAGTATTATTGTTATTTTTTTCCACTATAAAATATGTAACGTCTTAAGATAAGACAAGCTCTGTGTTAGTTAAGTTCTACGGAACCGTCTGCAACCCTTTTTGTATGTAATACATCTTGTTTTCCCTTGCAAAGAAGTGCAGTGATTATTTTGACATTTGGATTGTTTCTGTTCTCAGGTTTTTGGGCTGACATACCTTTACCAGGCTGTGTTGTGGGAGACAAAATGGCCTGTTGAGGGTAGAGAGTAAGAGGGTTCTGGAACCCCAAAAACATTTAATTTGAAGACAAGGAAAAGGTTCAGAGCATTGACGCAAGTCCAAGATATGCCTTGATCTTTGTAAGAGACTTTTTCATTTTTTAACACATCTGATTGAATAATTATCTAAACTTTCCTTGTGCCCTGTGAATAAACACTTGAGATTTCAACAAATTATTTGTGCATGTCATTCTCTTTGTGCTCCCACTCATGTTATCTTGTGACACAGGGTCTAACACTGGTGTGCACTTCTGCTTCAATTGCAAAATGTATGTGGGGTTCTTATTGCTTTGGCCTCCTCCTAAAAAATGTATGTGGGTTCTCAGTGTTTGGCCACCTCCTATCCCTACAAAATGTGCAAGGGTTATCTGAGCTTTAGACTTCTCTGATTCTATGGGATACTCAGTGCTTCTGCCCTCGCCTACCCCTACAGAATGCACATGGTGTTCTCAGTGATTTGGTTGTCTCCTTTGCATTCTAAATGTACATGTATTCCTCAGGGATTTGGCCTTCCCCTATGGTTAAGGATCACAAATGGGCTCTCAACGTTTTTGACTTCCTCTCTGCCTACAAAATCCATGAGTGGTTCACAGTGCTTGGCATTCTCCTCTACGTACTAAACCCATATGGGGCTATCAATGTTTTGGTCTTTTCCTACACCTACTAAATACACATTGGGTTCTGAGTGGTTTCACCTTCTCCTATACCTCGAAAATACATATCAGTGTGTCACTTATTTGACCTTTTCTTGCCTAAATGCATGTAGGGATCTCATTGCTTGTTCGTCGCCCTATGACTAGAGAATGCACGTGGGGTTATCTGTGCATTGGACTGCACCTACTCCTATTAAATGCACTTGGAGTATTCAGTGATTTGTTCTTCTCCTCTGCCTTCAGAATATGCATGGGCTTCTCTGTGCTTTTGCTTCTTCTTTGCCTACTAAATGCATGTGGTGTTCTCAGTGCTTTGAAATTCGTCTGCACCAATAAACTGCAAGCAGGTTTCTAGTGATTTGGCTTTCTCTTCTGCCTACTAAAAGCATGTGGGATTCTTGTGCTTTGGCCTTAACCTATGCCCACAAAATGATAGTTGGGTTCTCTGTACTTTAGCCTTCCAAAACGACTTAGAAATATAAATAGGCTTCACACTGCTTTGGCCTTCTCATACACCGTTTACATTAACTTGAGGCCCTCAGTGCTTTTACCTTCTACTATACCCACTAAATGCATGTTCGGTTCTCTGTGTTTGGCCATCTCCTATGTCTTTAAAATGCATGAGTGCTTCTTGGAGCTTTATCCTGCTTCTACGTCAAAAGAATGCACATGGGGTTCTCAATGCTTCAGCCTTCTCCTTCCCTACTAAACATGCATATTGTTCTATGTGATTTGAACTACTCTTTTGTCCTCTAACTGTACATGGGTTTCTCAGGAATATGGGCCCGCGTTACAAGTTTGGCAGTATTTTGGTGGTAAATCTGCTGAAACACCACCAAAAGTTCCCACTCTTTTGCATTCATAGGACTCCACAGGGATTTTGGCAGAACTACCTCCGGTCATAATTCCACCATGTTTTTGGTGGTATAGTGGAGAATGCTGAAGCAAAATGCTTCACCTTACTACTAAAGTTGTAATACGGCAATGCAGTAATGCAGCAGTAATGCAGTGGTAACAGAGTAACCACTGAAGTAACAAAGTTTTGTCTTGTACCATTGTACTCGTAATGAGGCCCATGTCTAATGAGCACAAATAGGTTTCTCATTGACTATACAATGCATTAGTGCTTTTGCCTTCTCTTTCACCTAGTAAATACACAATGTGGATTTGCAGTGCTTTGACCTACACCTACACCTTGAAAGTACATGTGCTAATTAAATGCATGTGGGGGGCCTTCTAGTTTTTAGTTTGAGCTATAAAGTGGTGCTTTAGCCAACACTATTGCATTAGAGTACAGAAATGGCATATGAGGAGGGACAAAACGCTTGTAGGTGTTGTTTGGTATTTGGCCACCCATTGACTGCCCATGGCCATGCTAAACCCTATGGCCATTCCCAACCAGATGCTGCTCCTTCTGCCCAAAACAAATCAAACTATGCACTCTAAGTGGCTCACAGTGTTTTCTCAAAGCAGTCTTCTGAGAGTTAATGACTTAATTGGAGTTGCAAACGTGCTACTGGTGAAATAAAAATGTCTTAACCAGCTCTGCCTCGAGCACAGGATTTAGAAGCACTGTGCATGTCTTTAACTGAAGTCCTGTTAAAAACAAGCATTGGGAAAACCAACGATTTTGGTTTGTGTATACTTATTAGACATTTGTCAGGCACTGCTATTAGATGTCCAGGAGGCGCTCATATCATTTTGCACCTGCTACCATCAATAGCAACTTAATACAACATGGCAGTCCCTCGCAAGGGCCTTTCCCCAGCCTACACAAAAGCCCAAACTGTTGCCACTGTCATTGTTTGTTTGCTTCCCCTACGACTACGTTGCAAGTGGGAAGCACAGGTGTAATCATTGTTTTCATCATGGGCATGGCTCCATGAGTAAAATAGTCCAAAATCATAGTGGGTCATAGTATTTTCCACAGACCATTCCTCAGTAGTTACCTTTTAGATGTCCCTGTTGAGTCCATTGCTAAACTGTCCGGATAATGTGTCCTTTGGTGAATGTCACTACATTTTTGAAAATACTGTTTAGTTCCACTAAAATGAACATTTCTCTTTGTCCTTTTTACTGATCACTATGGAGAAACTAACATAATTGCAAAAATGCATTCCAATTCCCCTATGTTTTATTTAGATGAAGAGACGTATTGCAGGGGGAAACAGATAGACTGAAATCTAGTCACATTTTGTTTGCACGAGTTGGGTCTCTTGGACGCACACCAGATCTACATGAAAGTCCCTCAGTCTCTGAAGTAATTGTATTCCTTTATTTGGGGAGTTAAGACACCTGAATTAAGACCTTGAATTGTGTTTGCAGAGAACAGCACTACAAAATCCACCTTCAGTGGGAGTGCAGGTAATACAAATGCACTAAACATCTTTGGATTGCTGTGGTCTGAAGCACAATTTTGAACATCCAATTTTATATGGGCAGCTATATTTAGAGACGGAAAATGAATTATGGGCCATTTAGTCCTCTTTGGGAATGTGTACTGTATGAAGCATATTGCATGTATAGACACATTTTTTCTACACTTTTTTCTAAGTTCGGTAATCCTTGATGGCTGCTGGATGCGCCAACCCTTCTTTTTATTTATTCACTTTCTGTCTGAAAGTCCATTTCCAGCAGCCATCTTGAACTGGTGATATCACTTCCAGTGGCCATCTTGGATTGGTGACATCACTTTCCGTGGCCATCTTTGGTCAGTGACTTCACTTCCCGTGGTCATCTTGGATCAACCCCATCTCCAGCTGAAGGCCACAAGAGGCTCCCATGGAAACACCAATGAGGAAGAAATCACCTCACCCCAGCAACACCTGGGAAATTATCAGAGAGACTGACCACTGATTCACTAGGCGTTCAGGTGATAATAGCGTGTTTCATTCCATCTGAACTTCCTAGGGGCGTCCATCTAGGGGCGTCCTAGTTAAGGGCGGAACAGTGAGGGGAGAAGACCAACCATTGACCAGCCTCTTTTCATCTTTGCCTATGAGCTTTTGCCTTTCTCCCTGTTGCAGCTGTGAGTACCCTTAGCTTCCTAATTACTGTACTGTCTCTCCACACTGTGCTATTCACCTATAATGCATTCACTCTTGCTCCTCCAGCTGCTCCTTCTACTCACCTCTCCCTATGCTTTCTCCAACCAGAAAACTTCCTCCTTTCCTATCCCTATTCCAAAACTCACAACTCTAAACTCCCACTACTCAAGATCTCTTCCACACTTTCCAACAAACAAAGCCGACAAGCTCTAACACCTATCCACCTTACCTCTCTTCCTGTGATACTAAATCTCTCTACTTTTCCCTACTTCATCAACTGAGCATTGTACTCTGGAATGCTCAGTCTGTATGCAACAAAACATTGGTGGTCAATGACTACTTTCACTCTTCTGTCCTAGACCTTCTTGTTATCAATGACACATGGATTTCTCCATCTGACACGGCAACTCTGGCGGCCCTACATGACTCAAACCTATCCTTCATTCACTCTCCTCGACTGACTGGCAGAGGTGGAGGCGTCGAACACCCACTCTTTTCCAAACTCAATGCCTCACAAATTTCCAATCCTCATCCTCTAAAACCTCTCTTGAATTACCCATCTCTACTATAGCGCTGCCTCACTCGGTTCACATCATCTCCATATATCACCTGCATAGTGCCACTGGAACATTCTTTGATGATCATCGGCAACTCCTTTATCCTCTTTCTACTAATCATCACATCATTCACTTAGGTGACTTTAACCTTCCCTTTCCAACAACTCAGCGGTCTGACCTTCAGTCTGTTCTTAGTGACCACACTCTCCAGTCTATCCATAACCTACCTATCAACAAAGGGCGTAAATCTTTAAATCGCTTATTCATATCCACCTCTCTCTCAGCCACTAGTACTACTGTGACACCATCCATATCAGATCACTCAATCTTTTCCACCACCACCTCCTTTCCACCCTTTGACCTTTGTCACCATTTGCTTCACCTATTACTAAAAGGAAATGTAATCATTCTGCCATTACCCCCTTTCTCTCTGATCTACAGTTCTCACTCTCCTCGTTCACACTGAATGCCTCTTCCACCAACACTGCCTTCTTCAACTTCCAATACCTACTATGTGACTCATTCGCCTTTAATTTCCCACTGCTTACTATCATCCCTAAATCTTAGCATCCTCAGCCAAGGGGTTACCCCATTCATACACTCTCCCTGCACAGACATGCATCGGCTTACCCATTCACATGAGGACTTGCAATTCTTCCTCTCTGCTGTGAGAAACCTGAGGGTATTCTCGAGAATCCCCTATTAAGGTGGCCAGGGAAGGGCTGGCGTTCTTAGATGCCAACCCTGGAGGTGGATGAGTGAAGGAAGTTCACGTGGGTAGGGGAGCCCAGGGTTATACTTGGGAGAACGCCCCGGGTATGACGCATTATGACATCAGAGAGGAAGAAAACGAGGAGGACAAGATCCCAAAAATCTTATGAGTTATAATCTGCCCTGCTTCCTCCCATTAAAACTATCCCACCCAGATACAAAACCCCTCCATAGATAAGCAATCATCTAAGGTCCCAAAACCGCTTGCACCAAAAACGTATATGTTCCAGAATCCCTGTTTCTCAGCTACATCCCTGAATACTCCCGATCCTTCTTTTTCAAATCCCAAATCCCTCTGGTTATACTTTCTCGATCACCCAGTCTACATTGAATAAACACTACCATTCCCATAATCCCTCCTTTTCCATTCACAATAACAATCCCAGTCTTTCCTGTCTGTCTCACAAATCCTATCAATCTCACCCTTCTAGGTTTATCAAACCCCTTGGTACAAAAGCTATAATTCCATGTGACACTTTTTCCCCATCCTACCACACAGAACACTTAGAAACAACCTGTTTACCTCACATGTCCTGATGCAAGGGACAGGTAGAGTAAGGCAATTGACCTAAATCACACACAATTGATGGACCTTTCCTTTCCCCACATGGATAAAGGATGGAGCACGAAAGCACACGAAGAGCGAGGTAGACAGCAGGACGAGACAACTATTCAGACCCGGCCCTTAAAAAAGGAGGACAAAGGCAGCAAATATCGAGAAGCTGACAAGGAGAGATGCGATCACGCAATTTTCGACTCAGACCTAAAAAACCTCTGCAAGGGAATCGAAAGGCTGTGGACAAAAGCCCAAGTGTTTTGCAACAGATGTCAACCGTACACGTAGCGTGTCTATGCTAATAAGCCGGAGCAAGGGAGACTCCTGCTACCGTGGTGCCGACCTTGACTCCAAATCCAAATCCAAGGAAAGCCAAGTGGTTCATCACAGCCAGTGAGTCGAATGGGAGAACCGATAAGAACTGGGCTGTGTTGAATGAATGTCGCAAAGTGGCAAATGAAGAAGAGTTCAAAGAACTCCTTATGTGTTAAGGGAAGACCAGCTGCGGAGGGAACATCGACAATGTGGGTGCTGACTCGAGAAACCCTGGTCGATCCCATGTTGAATACGACTACAGATACCAGAAGTCCATAGGAGAGCCATCAAGATAGATCAAAGTCGTCATACAGGAGGTCGAGCACCATCCCTGTACAATCGAAAGTCTTTGACCGACAAATTATTGAGAAAGTTAAGGAAGGGAATCCTGCATGGTGAACATTAATACATGAACTGTGTTCCGTAAAGATGGGCAAGAGTGAACCCGGCAGAGAGATACAGATGACAAGGCGTGGAGTCTCAAGTCCCGAGAAACTGAGTGTTCACAAATTGTTTGAAAAGACATTAAGACTGTTGAAAGTCCGAAGGTGAACTGTCTTTGTGCAAAGCCATAGTGAACCCGGAAGAGGGAGGCTGAGCCGAGAGAAATAATTGAAAGCGGTCTGTTCCTCGGAAGAACGGGACCCAGGGGTGACAAATCCCAACCTCGAGTGCAAAGAAGCAAGAGATATTGAAATACAAGGAGAAGGGAAGTGCCCCCCTTGTCATTTGGGAACCCAGCCCGGTAGAGGGAGATGCAGGGGTGAAAAGTTATCACCCAAAGTTCCCTGAGAAGGGAACTATCTTGTGAATTTGTTAAACACGATAGTGTGAACGGTTTGCGCCCAGAAGAGGGGGACCCAGGGGTGAAGTTCTCACCCAAATTATACGTGAAGCAGAACTTTATGTTTGTTTGTTGGATATGTCAGGCCTCGAAGGCAAGAACACTTTAATTGTAGAGAGACTTTACCATCAAAGAACCTGATAGCTGAGACAGAATTGTCAGCTCATGCTAAGCAAGCTAGAGCGTGTGCAGTGCCAGCTGGAATGGATCTGTCGGCTCGTGCTAAGAAAGCCCAAGTGTGTGCTGTGCTCCAAGGTCCCACCTTGCCCCATGCTAGAAACATTGGGAAGGGAGACCCCAAACAATCACATCTTGACCTATGATTTGAAAACACTTCTTTCTTTATTGATACCCTATCCCAGACTCTTACTTTAATTAGTTGTAAGAAATTGGCAATAGGTTTGTTCTTAGTCTAGGCCCTTTTAATTTGACACGCCACTAGGACTGACTTATTTTTCATTTGATGGTCGACGCTTGCTCCCATCTTGGATTTAGGTTTAGGTTAGGCATTTTCCACCCTGCATTTATAGTTCAATAAACACTGTTGAACTGCGATCACTTGTGTCTGTCTTTGCTGTTGCTATCATGAGTTCCTTACACTGCCATGAACTCTCTCAAGTCCACTCTTGATGGAGTGAAAAGGCAATTCTACTTAACCCTCATTGACTCCCACTCCAACCTTCCTCGCCAGTTACAGGGCACCCTAAACTCACTCCTCACTTCTCCTACGTCTATGACTATCAACTCCACTCTCACAACTAATGAGTTAGCTGAATATTTCAATGTAAACATTTCCAAAATTAGACATTCTCCCCTGACCTTCCTCACACTCCCTCCTCCTACATTTTTCATTCTGCCTTCTCCACACTAATACTGATGAAGTGCTATCTCTACTGATGAAGGCTACCTTTTCTTGTGCCCCATGAAACCATCTTGCTCATCAGTTAGTCAAGCGCATTGCCCCTTTAGTGTGCTCTTGTGTTGCTGAATTCTGCCACCTGTCCGTTTACTCTGCTTGCTTTCCCTCTGTTTTCAAAACAGCCACAGTCATGCCTCTCCTAAAAACAAAAGGTGCTGAACTGAAGCTACCAGCTAACTTACACCCTGTGTTTCTCCTTCTGCATTACTCTAAAGTGCTCGAAAGTGTTGTGTTCGACTATCTTACCAATTTCTTAGACGTCCACAACCTTTGATACCACCTACAAGCAGGTTTCTGCTACTGTCACTCCACAGAAACTGTTCTCACAAATGTGTCCAACTTCATCCACTCTAACCTATCCTCTATCCAAATTCTCCTTGACCTGTCTGCTTCCTTTGACACTGTTGATCACTCTGATCTCCTTAATACTATGTTTCTTCTTGGGATTCATGATCGAGCCCTTGCCTGGATTGAATCCTACCTTTCACCTCAGCAATTCTCTATCTCTTCGTAGCAACAACTCCTCAGGACTCTCTCCTCTAACCTTTGGTGTTCTGCTTGGGATGTCTTGGGTCTGCTCCTCGTTACACTCTACACCTCTGCTCTTGGGACTCTAATCTCCTCCTTTTGATTCTCGTACCCACTCTTCATGGATGACACCTAAATCTTCTTCTCTTTTCCTGAATTCTCCATTGATCTCTCTATCAAAATGTCCAACTGTTTCTCTGCCATTAAATAGATGATGGCTTTGCACTCTCTGATGTTAAGCTCTACTAAAACAGAGGTGCTCTTACTACCTGCTAAAAGCTCTCTCTCATCTCTTAACCTGACACTCTCGCCAACTCTACTTCAGCTAGAAATCACTCTGCCAGCCTACTCTTTGGTCTCCCCAATGTTGCTTTCTGTCCTCTCGACAAGATCATTAACTTTTCCACTAGAACTCTCTTTGAACTCCATCACTAAACACCTACTTTCTCCAAACGCCACCAGGCTGGATGGGTAACATTGCACAATGTGGCCAGATTTAAATGTTTGTTCCTGGTTCACACATCTATCCATGGTAAGGTACCCCTGTAGCTAGCCTCCTATATCCTCAAGCCTTCTTGTAATCTCTACTCTGCCTTCTCGACTACCCTTATGGATCATCACCCTCCGAGTGCTACCTTTTTTGCTTTCTCTCCTTCTCTCTTCTTGTTCCATCCTAGAAACAATAAACATGGATTTGTTCAAAACCAAACTAAATACCTACCTCCTTGCCTCTGAGTTACCCTCTTAACCTACCTTTTATATGCCTGCTTGCTAAAATGTTTCCCTTTCCTTAAAGTACCTGGCATCTGCCTGCTTGCGAAAATGTTTCCCTTGCCTTTCACCTGCCTCTATCCCTCACTTCCTCTGCCTACACTCTTGCACTTCACCCATCATGGTCACATCTCCAGCAGAGCTGGCCATAACACATGCCTGCACTTAAAAATGTGCAAAGTTTGTTGTCCTTAATTTATGTATGTCCACTTATGTATTGTCCCCGGTAACTGTTACATTTACTACCCTCCACAGCCTGGTCTGATTGTGCCTCATTAGGAGTTTGCCGGTAATGAGCTGGTGATTCTGTGAAACTGGTGTCACTCTTTCCGGCAATCACAACCACAGAATCACTCGCACATCATAACCCTGTGGGACCGAGCAATCCGGCATGCCGGTAACGGTGCGACCAGCATAACAGAGAAACATTGTCACTTACCACTAAAGGCAGTGGCACATTCACTGACCACTAAAGGCAGTGGCACCTTTACCTGAGTGTATCCAATGAAAACATAGGCAACGGAAACATCAGGACTGGAAACAACGTCATCACAGGAACCGAAAGCTCGCCCGCTGCCATTTTGAAAAACATAATCCACGTAAAACCACCAACTTCCTGTTGCCATCCGGTCACTGTGATACCGGCATCCTGACTGCAAACATGAAATCCAGAGTTCCTGTTGTGTGCCACCAGAAGTCATGCTTCATAGAGTAGGAATTGACCATACTGACAGAGACAATATTGCATAATGCATGGGAACTGTTTGCCACTGGCCACAGGCAGAGTAGCCAACTCTGCGAAAATGTCATATGGGAGGAGGTGACACAGAAGGTGTCACCGTGGGTCCCAACCCACGCACCCAAAAAGGCTGCACAAGTGGTGGGATGAGCTTAGCCTGAGGGCCTGCAACCTTCTCTCCGCCCACAGGAAGTAATTTCTAGCCACTGGAGGTGGGACAGCCTTCCCAATGAAGCTGAAATGCAGCAGTGTGCTGCACCTCAAAGGTATTGAGGGAGTGGGAGTGGCGGAGGCCAGTGCAGGGACACATGCAGAGGGTGGTGAGTACAATGTGCAACACCAAAACAACATCAAAGTTGACAGGGGAAAGCAGTGCACACTACATAGAGACATGTCCACTGCATTCCACTAAACCCCATCCAGCCCATAGACTGGCCAAAAAACTATGGCTGTTGCCCAGGGGTACCCAAGCTTTGCCCTCCAAACATCCAAATACATATATTGCCACATGCATGCCAGTCATGTGCACAAAGTGACAACATGAGAAGCTAAACATACACAAGGCACACACCAGACCAAGGAAGCATGCATGCACCACAAACAATGTTCCCCCATAATCACACACACATGCATGCATCAAAGTTGTCCAGACAGCATGACTCCATGCACAGGCATCATGTCACACAATGCTGAAACTGCATGTCCCAAGGGCATATGATGTTACAGATGTCAATAACGTCATACCCATCTCACCACAACAAGTACCTCATCTGACAGCGAGCATGGTGGACTGAGTATATCCCAGCCACTGACACATAGGAGGAGGTCCACACATTGTGCCACCATTGCCAATGCCACACCAGCCCCTCCAACACAAACCTTGGGCCCTGTACCAGTCCAGCTGCCCCTGCAGATTGGCCAGCACCCACGGAGGCACAGCCAGCTGCCCCTGCAGCTGCAACAGAAACCACAGAGGCACAGCCAGATGCCCCTGCAGCTGCACCAGCACCCATGGAGGCACACCCGGCTGCCCCAGGCACACATCTGTGGGGGTCATTCCGAGGTTGGAGGTAAGGAATTACCGGCACCGGTAAGGGTGTCGATGCCGGTAATCCCTTAACTCCGTATTCCGAGGTCCCTTTGTGGGTCCTTCCTTACCTCCTGCTTCTAGCAGGAGTAAAGTACGGGACCCGCAAAGGTACTTCGGAGGTAATTACTTTATCGTAATTTACGGTGCCGTAATTACCTCCTTCCCCATTTCCATTGAGCCCTATGGGGCAGAAATGGGGATGGGGAAGGGCAAAAGGTGAATGGGGAATTACCGGTCCCTCCAACCCTGGAATGGACCGGTAATTACTCCATTCACCATGCCGGATTTGGTACGGTTTCGGAGGCAACCATGGAGCTAATTACTCCATGGTTAGCTCCAAACCCGGAATGAGGCCCTGTGTGACCTTCCAAGACGGCCATTGCCTCCCCCACCAGCCTCCCAGATCCATCGTCACATCCACAGATGACAATGCCATGCAGCAGGAAGGGGACAGCACTGAGGGGTCACTGGATCACACCCACTACCATCGTCCTGCCTTCAGCCCATTAGACCTCCAAAGCCCACTTCCACCACCGATTCCCTGTATCTGGGAAATGGATGCCCACATCTGAAGGATTGAAGCAAGGCACGAGGAGTTGGCTGGACCCGTGCAGCTTGTGGAGACACACATGATGCGTGAAAGTATGCAAGTCAGCGGCCGGTGTTGTGCCTGTGCCGTGGGCTGCTCCAGCTGCACAATGGTCCTGGTGACACAGAGGATCCGGGAGGGGAATGAGGCCATCACTGCACTAGCTGAGTCCCTCACCCTTTCCCTGCAGGCAGCCCTAGAGTGGAGGGATACAGCTGGTTTTGACCCACTCCCCCGCCTCTACCATCACCAGGCCTGGCATCTGCCAACAGAGCAGCACAAGGCACCGCTCCCTGCACCTGTAAGGGTGTTAGACAAGATTGTATGCAGTACCCTTTGGGTGCACCTCAACAATCCTGACCTCCTGGCAATAGGAACCCAACCTTTGGTATAAGTCTGTACTACACAGGTTGGTAGTGTGGTCAAGTAGCAAGGCTTATCCCAAGAGGGGTCAATGTGAGCTGTAGGGGAGTTACACAGATATTCACAGTGACAAGTATCCAAATAAACTCTTACAGGTTTATTGATTAAACAAGTATTAATTTATTTAACAGCCAGTTAGAGTAAGCCTTCTTCAGAAGGGAACAATATACAGCAACACACAAATACACTTCCAAAATACACACTCTTAATTTTCTAAATCAGCAAATACCTGTTTGGGATGGCATACATACACTTCCTACACCCTCAGGTGACTTCAATAGTTAGGGTGCTGTTGACATTAATATATCACTGTTGAATTTAGAATATTCTTGAGAGAAGTGTCAAAGAAAAGAGGGTTCAGAATAAAACAATTATTCACACAATTATTCTTAACCAGGTACGCACTTACAATAACCCACCAATGCAAAGTCAGTTAACCATTTTCTGGAAGGAAGGCAACACACATAAGCAGACGAGAGAAGAGTCACTCAGGGAGCCAGGCCAGCCAATGTTAAGTTTAGCAAAAGTCAAGGTGAACTGAAACACTTCTTTACATCCTTAACACAATAAAGGAGTGCTACCACCAAAATACACATACTTCTTTCTTCAGAGGCTCTCGATTCGTCATGTCTAGTGCCTGGCAGTCATTCTGTGTCAATTGTTAAGATGCTCTTTGGGCAAACACATTGTGCTTGACATGACAGTTTTTTTTAACATCGCCACATTTCTAACTCTACAGCCTTCCCAAGCAGGGGTATTGTCTTAGTACAGAGGGGTAATATATTGTAAAATTTGTGAATCTTTCATATACATTTCGAAAGCAAGTGCAACTCGTTCATTTAATTCAGCTAAGGTTCGACATAAAGCATTTATTGCTTTTTATGTTTTTTAATTGTATTGTTGGAAATGCGTACATAGTAAACGAGCAGTTGAATGCTACACAGGGTGTAGGTAGCCAGCATTTAGCCTGGCATCTTTTAACAGTAGTGCAGTACTATGAGTTGCTGTCTGTACGTACATTGGGATAAGTACTTGGTCAGGTGTTGTTAAAAAAGCCACATTTTGAGATATTTGCAAAACTGGAGAAGTGGTTGTTTTGCTGTGAGAGAAGTGTGTGTCACTACATATGTGGAGCTTAGCCACCATGTACACTGGTGTGCTACGTGTGACTACTTTGTTGATGATACATTCTTGAACAGTATCGTGGCTTGGAGAGGAATCCAATGTAATTTGTGCTGGATGAGGGTGATTTGTTGAATTTCCACACACCTGTAATAAGATGTGCTCTGGCATGATAGACTGGTTTTAGGAGAACGACTAGGAGCCCTAACAAAAGGGCATTTCCACCATTGGTGTGTGAGATCACAAGCACCTGAACTACAGCCCGGAAATACTGTGGATGGATGAAGAGATTGATTTTGTGAAGGTTGGAGATTTGGAACAAAGTCGTTTGGGCCTTCGTGCCTTTGTGTTTAAGGAAGGACAGGATTCTGTCAATGGTTTAGCCAAAGGATTTAGTTGAATCTGAGAGCTTCGGATCATATCCTTCTAGGTGCCGATTATTGAGCCTTCATCGAATGACTTGTCATTTAGCGAGCGGACCAATGTGGATGCATTCCATCTTGGATGGGCTAAGTTTGAGGTAGGACTGGATAATGACTCTGTGGGCTTTTAACTCTCATGTACAACTGATTATCATCTGCTTATTGTTGGATTGCTATATTAGGATATGTGAGGACTGTGCTCAAAGGATCCATGTAAAAGTTAAAAAGGATCAGTGAAAGATGGAGTCTTGCTGGACTTCGCAGAAGAATGGGAGTCTGTTAGAAAGAAACATGTTCATTTGTATGGTTTGGTGTCAGCTCAAGAGGTAGGAGGTAAACCATTTCAGTTTAGTATCAGAGTATTCCATCCTGTCAGTGACAGAGGGAGAGGAAGTAACTGTGGTCGCCGGTGTCAAATGCAGCCAAGAGGTCAATGAGAATGAGGAGGCATGAGTCATCCTTATCCGTGATTTGGAGGGCGTCATCCACCACTTGGATGGTGGCTGTCTCGATGGTGCACTTGGGGCAGAATCCTGACTGATAGCCGTTTAGGAGGTGTAGGCAGTTGACAAGGTCAACTGGGTCTAGGATCATTTATTTCAAAAGACGTCATATGAGGCCAGTCTTGAGGGTGTCTGTAATTAGCCTTGTCTGATGAAGGCATTAACGATGCTTAGGAGTGAGTTGAGCACCGGGCCCATCAGTTGTTTAATGATGGAATCCAGGAGTTTATTGACTTTGTAGAAAAAAGGTTTGAGGAATGTAATTGTTTTTGGGAGGTCTGAAGGAGAGAGAGGGAGCATTTGGTCCAGGGGGAGGGTGTGCATGCTGGGGTGAAGGAGGGGCTACTTCTGTGTGAGGATAATTTATTGGATTTTGACACATTTTTCAACCAACACGTTTTTTACTCTGTCATATTTTACCTGAGCACCACTGTGTTGGATGAAAGTTTGGTACAATGCTTTACTACATCAAAGACAGCCTTCTCCTGTTAGAGGCTGCTGCAATGTTGGTGGTGTAGTATGCAGCTTTGGCCTCAATAAACACAATCCTATGGTTGTTGCTGAGAGATTTGAGTTTTGGGAGATATCGAGGGCTACAGTTTTTGCACCACTGTTTCTCTTTTGTTGGAGGTGATCTCTGGGGTGTGCCAAGGAACAGATGGTTTGGTCTTAGTGTGGCTGGTGTCTAGGAATGTGTGTCCCCCAATTGTATAGAGTTGTTGAATAATTCTAGGAGGAAAGAGGCATTCCCTATTTTGGGGAAGTCTGCAAATATTTCTTCTAGCTCATTTCCCAGGAGGGTTTTGAAGGAGCCGCACTGAGTCGAGATGGGGGTGTTTAGCCAGACCTTGTGGGCTGTGGTTGGGTGGGTAATCGACAGTGGGGTGGCTGCATGGTCAGATCAATCGAGTGGGATAGAGTGTGTTCCGGTGATGAGGGGGATGACGTAAAAACTAAATATAGGGTGTTGCATTTGTTGTATGTGTGGAGAGCACAATTTTCTTAAGGTCCTTAAGGTCCATTGGTCTGGTCAGCGCGAAAATCGTGTCTTCAAGTGTGGTTGTTGGCATGAGACTCAGGGATGTAAAATCTCTGAGAAAAGTAATTTGTGTGTGCTAATTTGTCATGGGTGAGTACGTTGGAGATTTCGGCAATGAAAGAGTTACTCCTGTGAGGTGATTGATTCCTTGTGAGATAAAGGGAACCCGCAGGAGAGTGGTTCGAACACTGAAATTCATTAGTTGAGTGAACGCTATATTTTGCCACATTTTTCACAGGAATGGGAATAAGGATTCCTCCAAACCCACATAATGACAGCTCACATAATGGCCATTGTTCAAAATGTTTTGTTCACTAAAATAATACCAGTTATCCACTTTTACTGACACCTGCCAACAAGTTGGCATCTGCCTTCCTGAATAAATTTCACACAGCACAAGAGACGCTAAAGCTAAAGACCAAAACTGATTGTCCAACACCTCCTGTGACTCATTGTATGTTGCAGTTTCACTTGTGAGTTAAAATATTTGGAAAGCTGAAGCGCATCCCTACATTACACCAGAGAGAGTTTTGAAATAGACATTGAATAACTGGGGAGATACTACTCCTCTGGAACACTCCATGTGCCAGAAAACTGACAGGTGACTGGAAAACACTAATTTACACTAGGGAAAAGTGGTAGTGTAGGTAACTTGTAATCCCTTTCAAAGACATTTTCAAGTATTATTTGATGCTGTCTAATGAATGCTGTGGTGAATGGGACATTTTCCACTGAAATTCCATGCAATTAATGTTAAAGAAGACAACATTAACCAGAAAACATGCAATGCTGTTGGCTTTACTGAAAATGAAATAATATGATTCAAAGGATATGTATGCTGTCATGGAAAAGGAGAACGGGGTCAAATGGACAACTTGCATTTTGATATTCTGCAAGTAAACCATACACATGTTACTACAAAACACATGAGTGCTCTAGTATATTAATGAACATAACAACACATTGTTTGATAGCTGTTCCATATAAAATAGTGTCCCTTATATGTGTTTCAGCTACATTTGACTGAATATATATATGACTTCAACATTCCGTGAAATGTAAGCCGTAAACTCTTGAAACCATGTGTTTGTGGAGAAGTCAGCTCATTTCAAAGGGTACATTTCCAGACCTAATCACATTCAGTTTTTTCAATGAATGGACAATTTATTGTCATTTGTTGTGTTTTATTCAGTCAATAGCCCTATTTTCAAAATACATTTTTAAAAAAACAAATTTAAATCTATTCCAAGATCTGGGTTTTGATATAGTTCTAATTTTAAGCTAATTTGGAAGGCCACCTCATAATAGAATGATGTGTGTCTGGTTGACAGTTACTTATAACTTTAAAGAAGCAGAGGCTTACACAGACCCTAACCTCCGACCTTGGCAGAGTATTAGTCCTCATGAAGAATGCATCAGTTTTATCAAGCTGCCTGAGAAATTATCATTTTGTTCAAAGAATGTCTTTCTCAGCAGATGGTTTCTGCAGATAAACAGGTTAAGTTTACACAAATGCAATTAAGAAAGAAACACGTTGTAGGCCTTATAATGTGCAGTACACAACATACATATCAACCCTTTGAACGATTTGGAATAAAAAAAACACATAAACTGGAATTAAGCAGAAAACAATCCAAATCACACACATGTAAAAATGATACATTAAAATGTATCATGTATGCATATTTCACATGTTGTATTAACTCTTATATAAGAAGTGACAAAAGCATAAATGATGTCTCTGTATTCAGAATATTCTTAACAATCTAAGTATATACTTCTTCTCAATTGCACATGTCCATTGTAAGGGTGCAGAAGGAGGAGACTGATACACAGGTGTCATAGTAATTGGTAGTGAAACCTAACTTTCCCTATCTCCAAGAGGGATTTTCCTGCCTCAACTAAAATACTATGGGTGTCATCAGGATGTCTTCATAACTCAAAGGTCCACAATCCTGTGTCCAAAGTCCCTATCTCTGTCTCTTACACTTATAACCAAAGGAAAGCTTGAGCCAATGTTGTTGGTTCTGGAGAATGTCTCCCTTCTCCTGGACTAGGTAGCACAGTTCCAGTCCGATTTGCCTTTTCCAGTTCTTTACCAGGGGCAATGACTCCTTTCCCCTGGTTGCATTGTTCCATTGTTGACACTTGTTTAGCCAGGGGGAATAACTCCCTTCCACAGGCTTCTTTATTTGAGTGTTTCCTCTGGTTCTATGTACCAGGGGAATGACTCCCTTCGTGTGGTTTTTGGGCTTTCACAGTTCCCCACAAAACCACAAGGAATGATTCCCTTCCCATGGCCTCTTTACAGGTTTCTCCTTTCTGGTTTCAGTAACCAGGAGAATAACTCCCATCTCCTGGTATCCTGGTTGTTCATCAGTGCACACAGAATCAGGGGGAATGACTCCCCTTCCCTGGCCTCTCCACTTTAGTATTTCTAAACAACACAGTTCACACAAACATAAGGTGCTCAACCCAGATTTCCCACAGTATGGCCCACTTGGTTCTCTATCCTGCAAAGTACCACCACAAGGAAAATGTTTTCAACTTTCTCTTCTTCTTCGTCGCTGCGGGACCCAAACTGGTATTTACCAGCTCCATTTAGTAGACTTATCTGGTTCACTAACCGGAAAAGCACTGCCACAAGTAAGATGCACTTGCTTCCTTTTCTGTTTTGGTGTGGGTCCCTCACCCATGTTTCTCTGGTTTGCTCACTGCACAGACTTGGTTTACTTGTCTGCCAAGTACTGCCATGAAGAATATACATACTACCTCCTTCTTGAGGCTTTTCTTCAGTGTTAGGGTTTCTAGTATGACCCCATTTTGGGTACTCCTTCCCTTGGCTGTTCTCTGCATTCTCTCTCAGCTTAGCCCTGTTATTAGGATAGGATTTTAGATTACTGCTACGTGAGTACCAAAATCCTCTTGCGCCCCCCACCAGCCAGCCCATATATTCCTGTACCTATTGGGATCTTCTTGGCAGACTCTGGTTTGTCCTGGGGTTCTGTTTCACATCTTCTGCTGCTTCTGTGTCAGTCTCCTTCTCTTCAGATGCTCAGCAGCTTCAGACTTCCTGCAGCCCTTGCATCTGCTTCAGACTGCATGGTTTCCTTCTTTCCACCGATCGTTCCACAGCTCCACCAGTCACCGTTGGACCATTTAGAGATGCTCGCGCCCTCCAGACAGCATCCCTGTCTGCATCCTCTCTGACTTCCTGTGTCCAATTGCTGCACCACTCTTGGCTCCTCCTGGGATGGCTTGACCAATTTCTTAGTCTCTCAGTTTTTATTTTGAGTTCTTCAGTAAGCATTTTTTTGAAACACTATGATACTCATTTACTGTTCTGTTTGCATTCTTCATGGTTCTGCACCTCCTCCTCATCTCAGACTTTATCCCGCAAATCCTATTTAGGTAATCTGGGCTCTCCCTCATCTCAGTAACAGTCATCTCTATGGTCTTATACACATATATGTGGTGCTGTGGAATTTTGTGTGGGGGACTGTTAGGGTTGGATTGGAGGTGATCATACCACAATCTTCCTAGATGCCTGTCCTTGTCCTCAGAGGGAGAGTCTTTCCCCATGAGATCCTCCCACTGTGCACCACCTCCAGGGGGATTGTTGGGTACCAGCCAAACCTCCATGGCCTAAAGGGAAGAGGCACCCCCATAGGTAGATGTGATGCCATCTAGGGATTTGTCGCACCATGTACAGAATCTTTAGAAACAATAGATGTTCCACTTCAATATTGATTCTTCATTCCTGCAGAGAGTTCTAGCTCATAACTAATTCTTCTTCTTATAACACATAAACATAAATAGGGGCCAAATGAGTTAAGAGCTGGGCCCCAGTCCAGTGGGTGTGAACAAATTAAGGGAGCCTATTCCAGGCTCTGCTCAATCCAAAATTGCTGTGTCAAATTATGCTTCAGGGGTGGGGTTTGCTGGGTATTTAAACTCAATCACAGAGCAAGAGTAGAGATTTGGGGAAGAGGAAAAGCAGCAGAACCAGTCCAACAGGAGAAAATCATATTAGAAGTTAATCTGGATTGGACCGATGGCAGATCTCCTTATGAAGGTCTTTTCCAGATGGGACAGAATGCAGAGGCATTTTCCAAAACAATACCAGACATTTTTGGAACAGGTGGACATATTGAAAAGAAGATCTTAACCGGGTGGTGCTACCTGAAGCTGGTTGATGTCCCTGCCTATTCCAGACCTTTGAAGGACAAAACAAAAGTGAGTGCAATGATTTCAGAAGATTTAGACATATGTCCCAATAATTAATTACATACCAGAACACAGTTAAAAGTGTTTGGGTGATTGCTGTTGTTAGACAGAATCCTGTGCAGGTGTTTGGCAGTAAACCCACTTGGTAGCAGTCTGTACCACACAGATTCACTTGGTAACTGTGGCTGAGCAGTCAGACTTCCCTCAACAAAAGTTAGGCAGTATGAGGAGTATACAAGATAGGGCAATTTACACAGTAGAACAAGCAGACACGGAACAGAGCTTGGGTGTAGATATATAATTATTTATTTTAAAAACACATCTATGAAAAACACTCTGGCACTAATACGGCAAATAACTCCAATCACAATTACTATAAGTATATTAATCCCCTAACAATATTTCGACAAGTCTAGGTTCAACGGCACCAGTTATTTGCAGACAGAGGTGAATGCTTTAACCTAGATGGCACTCTAATATTCGTTAGAACGGGAGAGAAAAGGCAGGGTATGAAACCAACTCGGTAACAACACTTTTACGAAGCAAATGCAAGGCAAGTAAGGCAGGGTCTACTGTAGATCACAAAGTCAGAGGCCAGGCCCACTCGGAGAGAGGCAAGGCGATATGTCCCAAAAAGTATCACAGTGGAAATGCACTTCGAGTCTTTGTAGCAAATTGTCACAGAAAGGTTGGACCAGTTTAGAACAAAAAGTTAAGAAGGTCTGGAGGCGACCCAATGGAAAGGTAAGGATTTAAGTCACCTCATGCTAACCGTCACAAGGGAAGCCAGGTGGACACAGTACCTTGTAAGTGAAGAGACAGCTCCGGCGGGGGCAGTGGTTCCTGGTGGTGGAAGCAAGTCGGGGCTTTGCCAAGAGATGAGATGATCTCGTCGTCGAAGGAAAGTCGAAGGTCATTGCACCACCAGGGAAGAGACCAGCCGCGGAGTGCTCCATCACAAGGCACCATCTTTTGGTCGTGGTACAGGTCAGTGGCTATCCGGTTGCCGGGGTGCTCAGCACGGGCAATTCGACCACTACGCCTTGGAAATGAAGAAAAAGCAAAGGGACTGGTTGTTCCCACCAGTCAGGGGAAGAAGATTCTCCAGCAGGGAGATCTCCTCTGTCGTTGGGAAGTGGTGAGTCGGTTCAGCAGGGCTCCACCGGAGGTGTTGTCGTTGCAGGTCGGCTCAGCTTTACCCTCTTCAGATTTTTAGGTCCTGTGGCGACTTCTGAAGATCCAGTCCCAAAAGCCCTGCTTTTATGCAGAAAACCCCCATTCATTCAGCCTAGCTGTCAATCAAAACACGCTAAGTGGTGAGCGGGGCGGCTCACCACTTGGGCCAATCACACCAGAGTGCGACTTCAGTTGGCAAGGCAACTCAGTCCAGGGTGCCTAAACCCCCTCCCTCATGCCCTGTGGTACCCAGACAGAATGGCACCACTCTGGAGGGCTTCTGTGTAGAAGCCTGCCAAAAGTGGAACAAAGGGCTCAACCTTTGGTTCGGAGTTACATACGCCATTTTAAAAAACGAGTTCTGGCAGAAAATACCACCCGGTACATTTGTTTAAGACAAATAAACTGGCGGTATGTTACAGACTAACGTGAAAAAGCATTAGCCTCCAATAATGGGAAGAATCCCATAGGAATATATTCGGGGTCGAATATAAAAAGTAGTTTCCACTGCCGCCAGACAAACCTCGACGAGGGGGATGGGACAGTGCCCCCTCGAATAACAGACCCAGGGGTAATCGAATTACCCCTACCAGTACGTCCACAATAGATTGGTTTGTACTAGTTCTGTTAGTAAATTTAGGTCTAGTAAAGCCAATGGTGACTTTACATGCCCTGGGAGACAGTAGTCAGTCGCAGGGTATGGAGTCTATGTTGGGGATCCTCTAGGACACCCCAGTGTTACGGCACAGAGGGTGCGGTGTAACACACATAGTAAAACACATGAGACCCTACAGAGTAAAAGACCCCATAGCCCATAGAACACATTGACATTCAAAGGAATTAACCACATTCATGTCCAAGAGTGGGAGAAAAAGAGTCTCACTCTTGGCAGGATGGAAAAAAAACTCCAGAAATCCAGCAAAGCTGCTTGGGGACTCACTAGGTTAGGAAATTCAGCCTGAACAGAGATTTCTCCCTAACAGCTGTCTAGAGGCTTAAGAAGCTTTAGAAGCATAGGTGTATGTTCATTGAGTTTATACAAATAAAATAAAAAAAACCTAGTAATGCTATTCACCTGTAGTTTGGCATATCTGGGGACATTAAGCATCCCAAATTGAAATATGAAATGGCAAGTCCTTTTTTTGGTGTCTGCCATAGTCAATAATGTAATTGAAATATATTCCTTAATGAACACATGAAATGTAGGTGTTGTCAGGATTAGCCTGATTCCTAGCAAATAGTGAGAGGGTTAGACCCCACTGTCACAACAATGCAAAAATAAAAACAGCATTCCTAAATTCATGCCTTTAAAATTATTTGAAATTAATGTAATATCACAAAAATATCCGATGATAGCTCCGCCAAAACTAGGAAGCAATAATTTGGGACTGATAGAGTCCAACATCAAATAATTCAATCTGTCGAAGAAAATGTGAGGTAAATGCAAAATTTATCAGATGCCAATACTTATTTATGGTTTCAGAGGAAACCAAGTATATTGTTTTGTTTCTAACCTTATTCTGAGAAATGTTTTACCTTTTGAATTCCAGGGTAAATTAGTTTCAGGCCGACAACTATAAGTCCATTGTCTAGATTGTGTGAATCAACTTTCATTAAAATCAGTCAATGTGTATCTACAAAGTAAAATGTAAGTATATTCTAAGTGTCTCGAATATTCATTCATATTTGTTTTTCTATGTATTCCTGTTTGTGTGAGTGAATTTGAATTAAAATATTAGTGATATAATAGCAGGCAGTTGTGTTTTTCATTTCTGTAGACAAGCTGTCTGTATTCATTTAAAGATTAAGGCTGACTTGTTAGCTGACCACCTTTCAATCCTTGGCATATTATTCAAGATAAAATAACATATTCAGATCAAAATAGACAGTTTCTTGTTCCAGATTGTGGCATGCGATTGTTGCATTGGGAGGTGTGGGGGGATAGACATTCATTTAGCGTAATTCTTCCATAAAAAATAAACCTCAGAAAACAAAGTATCTTCTGTTCAGAGATGCCATTACCTGCCCCATAAACTGGTAGCAGTGGCTAATTTATCCAACAGAACATGTTTCAGAGTATCATAGACTTCTTAGACGTTGAACAAAATTAGAACTTCTATTAGCACTTCTCTCCAATTCTGCTCCAAAGCTTACTAGATTGTTGCTATCTGTAACCCGTCAACTCAGGATACATTAAGGACTGATGTGCAAATGCCTCAAAGATTTAAATCCTCATAGTTGTGAGCTCTCAAAAGCTCCTGAAGTACTGTGCAGGGTTCTTACAGAACTTTGTAAGGACAGCAGCCTCTTTTTTATTTATAAATGGCACACTCCCCAGGAGCCAACTGAATGATAAAATAATTTACAGTCCTTTGTTTCTATCTCTCTCCAGAACAGTAGCTTCCCCTAGCATCTGTGCTTCTAAAGCCATGCATTTTTACACACACAGAATATTCCTGTCAGTTAGGACCTAATGGAAACTCTTTACCATACTGAACAGGGGAACCTGAATGGAGAGGGCGGTACCTGCCCTGTCAAAGGAACGAAGAGAGGCAAACGCCAAGGCTACAGTATTGCTGGAAGAAGCCACGATAGCCTGGTTCGGAAAAATACACATAACCCTCCCACAGCTTAGTTTTACTCCTAGGGCTGAAACATATGTGATATCTGGTTGATGTGCCTTGGATATTTATGACAGATACTAGCCACTATTTTTAAAGAAAATGTTATTTATTGAGGTTTACATCTCGCATATGTACATACATTATAATATATTTTGACTGTACATTACAATGTTCTATAGCATGCATACCTCCATCGTGAGTGACATATTCCCTCTGCAGTGTGATGCATTCACCATTTCCTACCAAACTCAGGATAAAGAGTTCAAACCATGCATTGCTCCACTCTACGCTCCCTAAGCCAAGCCCTTCCTAGGCATCCACCTCCCTATTCAGCACTGGAGGGTCAGGGGAGCCTGCCACCTACCCCCAGCCGGAGGCCATTGAACATGAAGATAAACCACTAAGGAGCCCCAGATGTCCTTAGGCCTATTCTGTGCCACACAAAGTGCCCCATAGTCCCAATCAATACTGTCAAGCCAAATCATATATTCCAGCCATGACCTAAGGCAGGGGCAGTGGATTTTGTCCACCATGCCAAAATACACCTCAAAGTTATTATAATGCTGGTAGCGAGCAATTTCCAGTAGCCCTTCGGTAAACCTGGACACTACCCAAACATACCGGGTCAAGTGGCACAGCGAGTAGAGCGCTCGCTTTGACATTTGTGCAGAGCCTGCTGACGCAGGTTCGAATCCCGGCGGGGCCAAACTCAGCCTTTCATCCTTCCGAGGTCGATAAATGAGCACCACACACCGTGGGTAATAATAAGCAGCGCTCAGATACCTGAGGGTTCGTAGGGCTATATAAATGCTAAATTATTATTATTATTATACAACTCAAGAATTCACATGGAATCTCATGGTCCAACATTGTAGTCAAATTTGCAACTACCTCCACCGAAAATTCCCTGCACTCTAGGGCAAGACCACAACATAGGAATAAAGCCTGCTGCCTCCCAGGCTTGTGGGGCACCTGTAGTCCCTGGCGGGGTCAAATAACAGAAGACGTGAAAGGGCCATATATACCCTCGAAAGGGTCTTTAATTGAAATAACTTAAACATGGTGTTTAGTGCACCATTGTGCAAGTGATCGCACAGCATGCCCCACTGCTTATCGAAAAATGTAGATCTTGCATCCTCTTCCCATTTCACCCTACATTTCAAGTCCTCCTTCACAGAGTCGTGCAGGATCATTCTATACAAAGAAGACAAAACATACTGAGGGAGTGGAGGCAGAGTGACAGTGTGACTGCCTGGAGGTGCTGCAGTCTGTTCACCATTACGGCACGGTCACCGCTACGTCTCTACTCGTAAAATCGCTTGAAGTGGAAATTGTACATCAGTCCATTCCCGGAACTCAGCTTAGCATGAGAAAGCAGGAGGTGCAAGCAGCTGAGGACCCGGTGAAGGAAATACCAGAGAATGTGGCGGATTCAGCTGCCCAAGTGGATAAAGGAGAAGTACTGATTTTTTGTGCCAAACAGGAACAGTCAGCACGGGCTCCACTTGTGACAGACAATACGCCACAGAGACTTGAGGCAAAACATCGAGGAGGTACGCTAGATGCTATGGTCCCAAATCCCGGGTCCATTCTGCTTTCACCTCCCACACCTCCCCTCTATTGTGGATGTGCGTATTGGCCCAAGCACCACAGCGTACATGGACAGCGTTATAGCTGCAGAACGTGAACCATGGGACCCTTCGATTTTGCTGTGGTCAATTGAAATGGGGGGCATAGACAGTAGCTCAGTAGTTACTAAGATGGGGGTACACAGTTGGACTGTGAAGATTCAGATGTGTTCCTAGAAGATGCATCTGCGCAGAAAATCACTGACCCAAAATCTGCATATGAGACAAATGCTCCAACTAAAGATGTGGAAGTGCATATAGAAGGGCTGGTCCCATTGAAGGTGACTGGTTAGACAGAGAGACAGAGAAATGATACCATTGAGAATTCTTCATCAGGATTCAATGACCTTATGTTGCAACCTACCTCCAAGTCTGCCCCACCAAAGATGCAAAAGACACCCCCACGAGCCCAAATATTAATTTGTGAGCCGCACCAAGATGTCAACGGCCAGCCTTCTAAGGGTGGAAGTGGTGCTGGTTGTCCTAAGAACAAAGACTCTGCCTTTCGATGGAGGCAGTCCGCCTATTCTTACCAGACTGAAAAGAGCATTTGGAAGTCCAGGGGGCTAGCTCATAATGTGCATTCAAAGGAATGTGGTTATTCATATAGGAAGCATGCGAGCCTCCCCTCAAGTGACTTACCAAATAAATCTCAGACAATGGGAGAAATTCCAGATTATCTACTACTGCAAAGGACCCTAGGAGTTGACCAACTAGGTACCTCTGCCTTAAAGCATCAAGGAGAAATTCAAGTTGAAAATCATGGTACCCAAGATGCTCATACTGACCTGCCAAAGGGAGATACTAGCTAAAATCAATTGTATATTCCATATCCCAAAGAAGCGTCAACAACATCCAGCAACCTACCTGCAATGACAAACAGAGTGAACCAAAGGGGTTCATATAAAAGAATCAGCGTGGACTAATCTAGGGGATGGAGGAGGAGCTAGTGCAACTAAAGCCTCCACCCAAACGAGCATGGAAGGAACAACTCTCATTCAAAATGAAAGGCTAGGTACTTGCCCAAGAGAAATGGACTTTCAAACAATTGTGACCCTAATATCTATAATGGCACCATTTATGAAACTTTATGAACAGGTTGGTGACGAACTAAGGGATCAGACAACTATGTTAGCTATGCTACATTCGAAGATGAGTTTTGTTGAAAGTTTTTTTGACAGGAATGCAAAACAGTATGGATAGAGGCACGGCGAAAGTTGCCAAACTTTTGCACACTATATTTGGATCCTATCATCAAAGAGGAGCAGAGCAGAAGAGCATCAAGAGTATTTGATTGGACTGATATACAGCTCTTGGGCAGTGTGCCTACAAACTTAAATCCATCTTTGGCAAAACAACCTAAAATGTTGGCAGCTTAAGACGGCGCAACAACAAATCATCTAGAACCGGATTGCAGAGGGGAAGATCCGACAGGAGCCTCTACCCGAGTGAGACCCCAATCTCTGGAATTAGTGGTCTCTCTGCCAAAAAAAGATTGCAATAAATGGCAATAAGACGATTACGAGCAGAAATGGAAAAATGCAAGAACTAGTACCTGATCCGAACTTGTAAACCACCACTCAAAAATTTGAAGATGTGATGAATGAAAAGGATCAAACGTTTACTCCAGAGAACAAGCCACTACCATCGGAAAAAATATGTCCCATCTTTGCGAAAAAAATGATTAGATTTGGAAAACTTTCAGCACATATTTTGGTGGGTAAAAGGGACCCGAAACAGAAAACCAGGAGGGCCTGGACGAAGTTCCAGGAGAAGAACCCCTTAACGAAAACCAAGAATATTACAGCTCCAATAAAACCTAAATCGAATGGAAGCTGTTCCTTTATAAAAAAGGATCAACCTGCTTGAATTCCAATCTCAGAAACATTCAGAGGCCACTGACCTTTCCCACAAGGATAATATTGCAGCATCAAAAGTAAACATTAAACACCCATCGATGGTTCAAGAAGCTCAGATGATCATATAGGAATGTGACAAAACTGCCTCAATAGATCTATGTGACTTGTCAACATACTCCATATCCGACCAAGGTGCTGGCGACATTGATGATTTTGATTGGGAAACACACGCTGAGGATTCAGATATGGGTGAGTTGGAGACCGTTGACGATGTAACCCAGATACCAATATGGGCCAAAAGGCCGAATGAGCGAATCAGCCCAACATCGATAGTGAGGAAAAGAGAGAAGGAGCAGGAAGTATACGCAAAGCTATACCAAGAACGAGGAATTCCTGCATTACCTGAAAAAAAAGATGATCTAATTTCTACTGCAAAGGGTAAACCCATATGTCGGCGGGAGAGCAGGTTGCCCTTCCTGGAGGGTAAAAGAATAAGTACAGTGGAATCTGAAAACGACCAGTGTAGTAATCAGGCACTCCAACAGGAAAGAAAGAGCAATGTAAAAACAGCACTAAAAAATCCACCTGGACTAACACAAGAATGAAACCAAAATATAAATAGGTCCCAACAAAACGCTAATGGCGAGTAAAGAAGTGGACCCAACGGATAAGAAGAGGGCTGGGTATGAAACCAACGACAAGCCTCTACGACGAATGCATGATACTTCTCCAATCTCCCAATTAAAACTCCTGCAACTAAAGGAAGCATCAGCTGGAGGACGATATAGTAAAGAGGATCGACCTACAAAAAGCCACAATGAGAGGAGCAAGCGAGCTGGGCCAGCACAATGCCTGAACCCTATATGCCAGGATGGCTTGGTGCTAGAGAGAATGGAGCCAGCAGATGACGGCTTGATCTTGATTAAGGCCAATGTGTTTCGACTATTTCATCATGTTCCGAGCCTGCAACTCTTAACGTCGGATGACTTGGTGACAGTAGATTTTTTTTGATGAATCCAGGACAGATAGAGTGGCACTCTACCCATCAACACCCTTGATTACCCAACTCTTGATTGAGGAGGCATGTCATTTGAGACCATTGGGCTTTGACCTGATGGAATTCAATCTGCCAAGAAGGCATCCCAAATTGGCATCCTGGAGTTGTTAATCAAAAAGGCCTTTACAGGTCTGTCAGACGTTCATATGCCTGTAAATACCTCATGTGACTGTTATCTAATATTGGGTTCGATGCCCTAATGAATATATAAACCTATGCTGCTTCGCTTGCATTGTGAATGATTATGTCCTATAGCTCTCTCTGCCATTCTGCCTGTCCCTCCTATGTGCTCTGATGTGGTGTGTAGCACAATTTGGCACGTTACAAAACTTAAATTAAAATAAGCTTGACTTGGGAATGTAGTCACCAATGACTGTGGGCGCTCTGGCTCTCTTTTCCTGGCTTCCACACCCGTCCTTGCTGGCCATGTCAGGATGGGTATCTTCCTTTCCTCTCAGGATGGAAGGCCACATGGTAGAGCCTTGCCCCACTCGGTGTTATGAAGTTCAGGTGATGTTTGGTCACTGGAGTCCTCATGCACCATCTGACATAATGTCACCTCTTCTTAGACTGCTCAATGCCAGAAGATGGGTGGGAATGCCCACAACCTCCACCTGGATGGCTGCTCTGAGATAGGGGCACTTCTGGGGGATTGTTTGTGGCAGATCATGGCCAAAACCGTGGTTTTGCACTGGTGATCATCCTCACAAGCTCCTCATTTATCACTCCCAGATTCATACTAACTGTCCATCCTGGCTTTCTGAATGCCGTAAAGGAGTGGTTTTGAATGGATTGGAAGTTTAAAAAGAACCTGCATTTCCTCCTGTTTTGCGGCAATAATTTTTTTTCAGAGTATAGCTCTTTCCCCATTAAACCAAAGGGGCATTAGCCATTGTGAACTACTGCGTGCCGATTACTTGCACTGGACATTTGTACATTTTATAATGAGGGACAGAGAGAACACTTTTTTTTATACAGAACTATATACACCAAGGTCATTTGTGGTTAGTAAAGAAGGTTCGCTCACTCAAGAAAGCTCCATTTACTGTCACCCAAGTGGTGCAATTCTTAAATGTCTTAAGCCCACTATTAAGACTTAAGGGGCCTATGCGAGAGTTTCTCTAAAAAAGCTCAGGCCTGATTTGCCTCCTTCTCACTGTGTGGTCATATGCCTCGCAATAAGGGAAACAATGGCTGCCTCTCATGACTCATATCACATGAATTGCATAGCTTGCGTCCCTCTCAGTTTAGAACAAACACTGCTGCCAGCCTGTGCAAAGGGTTGTGATTCCTAAACCTCCTCCTGCCTTTGCCTTCAAGAGCTGGTTCTTCTGTTATGCACCCGATCTTTCAATGGAAACCTCTCTCAGAACACAGCAGAAGTCAATGCGTGTGCCATCTTCTGCGAGTGATGCCCGTTGGTCTCAGTCTATACCATGTGTTGCCTTTCAGAGAAACTTCGATAAGTACAGTGAATTGGGCAGTGTTGACAAGCATTAAACATATGCATAGAATATGCATAGAATTAACACTAATTCACACAGCTTGAAACGGAATTATAACATTTCATGATTGAAAAGTTATTTCAGTTGTTGTGGGGCAGCCTCCAGGCCCGCGATCCCCGTTAGCCCCCTCCCGCCACAGCCATGCACATGGACACGTCTGTATAGTTCGGGCTCCCTGGTCACACTGCCGTGGCCGGTAACGCCCTGTTTATTTATATGCACGCAGCAGAGTGCAACATCACTCTGCTGCATGCTCAACTCTTAAAGTGCCAGCACCACATCAGTCGTGTTACTTTCTCTTGTTACTACCAGAGTTAAATGTGGTGAGTTGTGTTTCATCTTCCGGTTCAAATTCACGTCAATAGGCTTACATTGCCTGCACCTTTTATGTCTGCCATTCATACATTTGAACTGGTAGTTCGTTTCAAGCAGTCAACCAAGTGACCTGTGGAAACCTGAAACGCTGTCCGTCTCCATGCAGAACAGCATTTCCACTAGTGTTGATCTGAGCAGCCAGTCACAATTCCAGTGTTTTTTTTCTGCACTACATATGGTGATATTTCAGAAAATACGTCTATCTGTTTGGTGGCGTATATAAAAGCATGTGCTATTTAAGATACCTCCTGTTTTTAAAAGTCCACAAATTATGAGTTGATATTGGATAGGTATTTTACATACAACCTGGTGTACATAATAGATAATGCCTTGAGTCTATATGGTTTATTTACCTTATCGAGTACTTTCTAGTTTAAAAACAGGACCTGATTACACATTTGGCGGTATTGGTAACACGTCTGTTGGTTAATATTACCACATGCTTTAGGAGCTCCAGAACTACGAGTTTCAGTACTTAAACTCATCTTTTATGTCTGGTTTTGTGTGGAGGGAAATTCCTCCACTCAAAACCATTAGCACTTCCACGAATTACAACATGTGATAACTTCTGCATGTGGTAACATATCGCCAAGCAGATCTGAGGGACTCCAAAATGGAGGCAAACTGAAGGGTCCGAACGACTTCAAATCTAAATTGCATTACAGTAATAGCATTGGGTAGAATTTCCAGAGGAAAAACATCTAAACGATTAATCAGTCCCAAGGTGTGCAAAATATCATGTTTTTATCATTACCACAAAGACGTGTTTTATCTTAACAGCCAGACTCAAAAGGATCTGTGAAATCATGATGAAATCTCATTATTGGTACGGTGGTAGAACTAAATACACCTGCTATTTTAAATGCTTCCTATTTACAAAATACCATCCCATTATGAGTTGGGATTCCAAGGCAGACTTACATCATGAAGTACAAAAGGGCATTATTACAAATAACAACCGGTTTTACTCTGCACCTTATTGTGGGCCATGCAGGTGTATCACACTTAGGTCTTCAATTAGAGTTTGGTGGTACTTCCTCTAGAAATACTTCCAAATTTAAATACCACTACTGCATGCTGAGCCTTCAGTTAGTCCCCATCTAGTAGTCTCATTGGATTCCATTGGGGATTTCCATATTACCATATGTGGCACTGGACAGATGTGGAAATAACACATGCAGTAATGGGTTTAGGTGGAAGGAATTTCCTCCAAACAAAAGTAGACTTTTTTGTCGAGTTTTCATTTTGAATCTCTGAACTTAGAGTTGTGGGAAACGTGTCAGTAATCATATTATCAGCACTTTTCATTACTGGACTGCCACATTTTAAATGACATCCATACTTAATTCTGGTGAATACTACATGTGGGAACTACCACATGGATATGGTCCAAATACCAAGGGAAAATTGCTCTAATGTCACCCACCACCAAAAGGTGAAGACAAACATTTTAAAACACAACCAGGTGTACGTTGCAACATTTGAATCACATGGTTGGTTTTCCCTAGCACAGCACTTAACTTTTGTTTTAAAGGTATGAGTGGGGGCCCCCAAAGGATGTCAACAAATGGAATCTTGGATGCCCATACCAGCACCCTCTTGGCAAAGTTATGCATACAAAATTGGTCGTTCTATGTTTCTAACGTATAGTTTATCCGTGGTTTGATAAACTACAATACCAGTATGTGTCTATCATAAAAGCAGAGATAGACATGAAGTTTGATAACATGTGTAACACATAACCTGGACATTTTCAGAAACACTTCATGCAGTAACTCTGAACATCCCCATTGTTTATGCCAAGATGGAAGTTAAAAATCTACTCAAGGAAACACCCTTACATGTTATGATTACAGTAATTACAGTCTGTTGCAATCCGTGCTGAAGCTAACTGGACATTATGAGCCCATAAGTCTCTAACAAGTCGCTGGGCCTGATTAGGAGTTATGTAGTATTGATAAAAGATCCAGTCCTCAACACTACTGGATGTGTCTCTGCATCACCACGTCACAAGCAGTTCCTAAACCATCTAACATAACCTCTAGTAATCACTGGCAGGGATGCCATTTGGGGGTCGCCAGGGGCAACAACTACGATCCCATTCAGACATGTAATTGCTCACTTTACTATAGCAGGTAAAATAGACCTAGCCAGTAAGATAGCTCAGTGGGTTGAGTGCTTGCTACTGCGATGCGTATATGATGCGTATATGATCTGCAGGTTGCAGATTAAAATCACGGCGAGGCCAACTCAGCCTTTTATCCTTCTGAGGTTGATAAGAGGAGTACCACCACAGGTGGGTGATACTGTATGTATATTTGTTCTAAAGCAACTAAAGCTTTCAAAGTAATTTGGTTATATGGGCCTACATACACTGATATTAACGATACATATGGTGATCCATTCTTGTATGCAATGTATTTCACATTACAGTCATATTGTAACCACATTTTACGTATAGTACTTAGGAACAATGCTATGTGATGCCACTTCCAGTTTTGTCAATGGGTGAAAGGTCGTGTTACATTGCTTCCCGTTATGTCACTTCAGGGTGGGGTCAAATGAGATCACTTCCTGTGATGTCATCAGAGGTCAAGAGTCGTGTGATGTCACTCGGTTAACCCAGGCATAATTATGTCCCTGAATTCTCATTCTCTCTCTCTCTCTCTCTCTCTCTCTCTCTCTCTCTCTCTCTCCCTCTCTCTCTCTCCATTGTAATATGACGTGACCCTTTCTCATGCTAACACCAATATGTCACCCCACGCCCACTGGTGATGCAGGCAATTAATTCCTGCCATGGCTGGCGACTCCATACCCATGACATATCCCCAAGTGGCATCTGGAGAGGAGATACGATGTTGCGCACATAAACACATAGGGCACCATTGAGAGGATGTTTGGACTGGAATGACATGATGCTGGGGATGTACAACTGCACACAAAGCCACAATGGGAAGTTGGAGAAGGGCTGACTCTGAGGCAGCATCCAGTGGCAGCCTTTTCCTGACTGGAAGTGCGGGAGCATCCACAACATCTGTGGACACTGAAGTGTGGATAATTACTCTGCACATGAGATGGCAGTGCTATACTCACTCACCTCTACTTTGCCCCCAACTCACCCACTTCCATGTTACACACAACTCATCAACCTCCCTCGTCTTCCCCACAACTCCCAGAAAATCAAACAGTATGGGCCTCATTACGAACCAGGCGGTAAGTTACCGCCTGGGTCGTACCTTTACCGCCATGGCGTAAACTACATTTACGCCATGGTGGTTGGCGGATTTACCGCCCCATTCCAAGGTGAGTGGGGCGGTAAATCCCCATTTCCCATTTACCCTTCCCCATTCCCATTTTTTCCCCATAGGGCATAATGGGAGTGGGGAAGGAGATAATTACGCCACCGTAAATTACTGTGCCGTAATTATCTCCAAGGTCCCTTAGCGCCATGGATTTTAACGCCTGCAAAAAGCAGGCGTTAAACTCACCATGGCACTAAGGGACCTTGTAATCAGGCGTTAAGTGTCAGCACCGTTTACGGCGCCGTAAACCCCTTAACGCCTAACGCCTGACGCCTGACTTAAGGCCCTATGTGTTTCACATGACAAAGGGCCTTCTGTATGTGGGCCTCTTGCCCTAGCTTGGCGAGCTGGTCAGTGGAGTCTGGGGGAGCCCCCTTGAGTGTTGTTGAGGGCTGTCCACTTGGGACTCATCTGTTGTTTGAATAGAGTTTTAATGGAGGTAGATGGAGTCTGACATTCAGGGAGCAATTTCTGCAGATTTGCCAGGGACCTCTCTTTCCACTCCAAGACTCCAGACAGAACAATGAATCCCTATGTTGATGCATTAGTGCTCTATCATATTTTTTGGCTCTGCATAGAGATAACATCCATGCAGTGGCATAACACAAAATGTTGGGACCCCCTGCAAGACCTGTTAAGTGGTCCCCCATGCTCCTCAAAAAGCATAGGCCATGCTGAAGAATCCCACACCAGCCTAGGCTACTACGCATGGACAATGTGCATGATGATCATTCTGTTGAAATGACACTCCACACTCTGAATTAGGCGAACAATGTAAGTTAGTTTTGAATCAAACCTTCCATCTCTCACTTAGCATAGAAACCAGAGTGTAGAACACAGCCTCTAAACATACCAGCCACTACTGTGCACCACCAATAACATTATTATGCGCATGCCAGTGGTAGAAGCAGATTGTGTTAACAGGAAGTTGGGCAGCTCCTCAGGAGGCACTGGCAGTATAAACAATTCAGAGTAAGAAGTGGCAGGTGAGTTGTGTTTAGTGGAGGGGCAATATCATCTCCTATGAAGTAGTGGAAGTGACTGATGGAGCCTTGGGTAAGGTCAGGGGATTCAGGGAAGGTGGGGGCGAGGTGTTGGGGGCACCCAGAAAAATGTTTAAACTAATCTTTGCAATTATTCATTTTACCGCAGTTTTGAGAAAAACGCCATACACTTTTCAATTGGTTCTCTAAGGCAGCACATGCAAACATCGTGTGGATGCCATTACTCCAACAGGGATTATTTTTCAAAATGTGTATGATGGCTTTTTGCACAACATATGCCAGTGCAGTTCAGCAATTCACATCCATGCAGCTATGGCCACGATACATGACAGCATTGCTACTGCAAATAACTTTCATGAAGCTGTGGCAAAATCTATGCCACTATAGTAACTATTATCAATGACTTTCATAAAGCTGGGGCCACAGTCTATACCAGTATATTCAATGTACATCTCTTTCCTAGAGCTGCGACCATAGTCCATGCCAGCAGCTTAATTGGCAATCAATTCAATGAATCTGAAGCCACAGTACTCACCACTGGATGTGGATATATGTCCAAGTACCTTGTTGTCCTGGGGAATCAGGATGTGATGTTCAAGCAAGGGATGAGGCCTCATTGTTCAGGGTCTTCAAAACATGGCCTGCAAGGAGAATTCAGGCCTAATTCTTAGGCGCAGCACTACTTCATGGTATAACTATTATGTATAATGTATCCTACACACTTCTAATGCAAAGCTACTGCTTAGTCCCTCTCCCACCAATTATTCCCATCCACAGAGTACCCTCTCCTACCCCCTACAGCATCCTGTACTCAGTCCCCTTATTTCAGTATAGTTTCTGCAGTCTAAATCATCTAGGAGGGGCAGTGATCTGAACGTGCATCCCAACAGTGTATAGGCCCAGCAGGCACAGAACCCACGTCTGGGCTACTCGTCCCAATAGGGGTGACTATACCAAAAACAAATGAGTAAATGGCTGGAAGGTTTAAAATTAATCTTAACCTCTGTCATTGCTCTGGACAACCCTCCCAGAGCACCGTTCTGTGTCTACCAAGCCATTACAAAGGGGGAAAGATCATATGTAAATCAGGCGTTTTCCCATCCAAAAGTGAGCAGTCAAACCTGAACAGCCTGGTCATATAACCTCTGCACAAACCCACAAGCATCCCCAGACAGGTTTTGGCCTGATTGAGCCTCATCTGAGTGTAGTAGCTTGGTTCACTTGGCCCAGGAGGACTGGGACCCACGTCTGAGAATACTCGTCCCACTAGGGGAGACCATAGCAAAAACAAGCTGCCAAGCCATTACAAAACGCAAATCATGCAGCAAAAGGGACAGTCCACCTCGAACTGCTTAGTCACATCCCTTCTGCACAATACCACAAGCATCCATGGCATGTTTCGGCCTCGAGTATCTTGGGTATTTGGGTCTCTAGGCCCAGCAGGCACAGGACCCATGTCTGGCCATACCCATCTCACTTGGGTGACTATAGCAAAAACAAACAAGTTGATGGCTAGAAGGGTAAGAATACATCTTAACCTCTGGCATTGCTCTGGGAAACCCCATTCCCCAACTATTCTTCTTCGCCTGCCAAGCCCTTACAAAGGGGGAAAGACCATATGCAGATCACGCTTGGTCCCACCCAGGGGCTCTCCAGCCCAAACTGCTTGGTCACATCCCTTCTGCATGAGACCACACGCAGCCCCATATGTTTCAGCATTATTGGGTCTTACCAGTGAGGAGTAGTTTAAGTGTCTATGTTCAGTAGACACTGGACCCATATGTGGCAAACCCACGCTAGGACAAAAAACAAAGGAGTTGATGGCTGGAGGTTTAGAATGGAAGGTTTGGTATGACCAACACATGTCTTTGTGTTTCCATGCAGAGAAGACCTAGACTAGCAGTTTGGGTGGGGCTGCCCCCATTGGTAGCAGTACCTGACTGATTGATTTGCATATGGCTGGACCCCTTTTGCAATGGCTTAGATGGGCTAAAAAAATGTGGTGTGGAAAGTTCCCCAGATCAGTGCCAGTGGTTCAAATGTATTCAAAACCTATCATCCATCACATTTGTGGTTATAATTGACTGTAAGCGACATATATGCCATAAGAAAAACACATATATCCATCTTATTCTTCACAATGGGCAAGAGAAGGAGGAGCAGGGATGCCCGCATATGATCTGCAGTGTGTTCAAGGCTCATACTTGCATGAATTTTGAGGAAGGAAACAGCAGGCATTCAAAGAGGTGATACACAAGTTAATGAGGGAACAAAACATTGCAAGAAGTACCCAAATTATCCAGAGGCTGGGGAGACATGGTGCTCGAGTTTTTGCCACATCCGCAGCAGCACTTGCATGTGGACGCCAGTATTGCACAAGGTTAATTGAAGGTATCATCCAACTCACATTCCCACCAAAAGTCACGCCGGTATACATAACAGTACATGTATATGCATGGGTGATACCCCAGAACAATGACTCTTTCCCAAGAAAGAAAAAAACAGTTGTACTTTAAATTCACACAATGTGGTTGAGTGGTGAAGTTGGGGTTTGAGCCCAGTCTTCAACTTTAGCATTTGATAAACGTTTAGACCAGCTCTTGCCATACAGCACATTATTTGTGAATTTTTGATTTTTAGGAACTAAAACGACTCTTGTTTCGTTGACCTGACTTGGAAAGTACATATTTCACATAATAAACCAACATGACACTATTTGACCAAATAATCCATAGAGAAACATGTTATGCAAAGGATTTGTAGATTAATTTGCTCCATTATAAATAGAAGTCGATGAGTACCAGAATACTAATTGATGTGAGTTTATATCATTGTATCTAGGTGTCACTGCTTTTTTTCAGGTCACCCACTTATAGTTATTTCTTGACACAGATCTGCCGATTTGTATTCATGATGTGAAGAAAAACATTTGCAATTGTGAAGCAACACTTCACATGCCTGAAAAGAAGCTTGCTAGACGCCTGTGACATTTGGTTGGCACGTTCCTGTCTACCGCCAATTCACTCAAATAGCATACATGAAAAGAAAGAACAGCAAATTCACCCAATAATGCCATCAAAATGTGAGAGGACAACCCTTCTCAATGAAGATAACACAGTTCTATACATTGAGATACGATGATCTGTCCAGGATCACAATGTCCTCCACTGAAACAAAACAATAAATCAGCTTTGAGACTTTGGCTCCACTGTCTCAAATGTGACTATGCAATCACTTTTCTGCCTAATGCATTATGCTCGTCTTTAGTTGTGGCTACTCAATATTTATAACCCTTGAGTAGATGGTCCAATGCTATGTTAATTTTTATAACAAATGTTTTTTGATGCAGGTGTGTTGTTTTTTGGCACATTATGTGTTTCTCTCACCACAGTTTAAGTGCTCCACGTTGTCAGCCTAAGAGAATGAAAGGCAAATCAAGCTTTGCCATGTTTTTGAGCTCCATAAGAGGTGGTTAACACGCTGAGCTTTTGCCTGAGCCCTCCTTGACAATCAAGCTCCTCATTATGCATTTTAACTTATTTTATTGCAGGGTATCAATGTATTTGCACATGAAAGGTCAGTTACAGTTGTGCTATATTTAAATGCACAAACTCCACCACAGTTCATACGACACATGACACTGCACAGAGATCACATTAAAGAACAAAATAATCAGTTTGGAATGTAGTTTTCAACAACAGCAAGGCAGCAGCACAGAGCCTCAGCAGCAACCTATACACTATTAAGACGTGTTATGTATGTTTTGTTAATATGTGCGCTCACTTCTTTGAATCTTGCAATCATATGCGGTACTCGGGAGTGTAGCTCAGGGGCAACGTGCGCGCCTTGGAAGCAAGACGACACGGAGCAACAATGGTTCTGGGGATTAAGCGCGTTATAAATAACGTATCATATCATATCTTCCATTTGCCCTCCCATTAAGATGTCTAGCACACCAGGAAGTGAGGTGGGTCTTTAATAGAGTGTCTAACTTCCCTCAGGAAATTTTAGGCTCTGCAATCAGGGGATTCAACAGCTTTGAAAAACATGCAGTACACTGATGATCTAGGCAGCACCTCCATACAAAGATGTGAGGGTCCTGCACGAAGATGTAAGGGTCCTGCTCGTCCTATTGTAGGAGGTCTGTTCAAGCTTAAGAACCAATATAGAGGTCGAAGTGAAAAATCAAACTCGTGATCATTTATAGATGAATGTTGTCCATACTAGAGCTCATGGTCTTTTTTACCAATGAGAACCTCATACTGTTTTTAGAGGGTAATCTGGTGTAACAACTTATTCTTAACATGAACATACAGGATGGTGAATTTTGAACGTGGAACTCTATGGTTGTAGGATGTGTGATTCTTTTTTGTTGAACATTGTGTTCATTCATTTTGTGCATGATCCTTGATTATGGCAACTTTTTTGTCCCGTTGGATATAATACCAATTATCTCAGGAATGGTAAGGTAGGGTAATGTTTATTTATAAAGCGTCTATACACAGGCAAGTGTTTCAAAGCGCTCAGGGAAGATGGTCCCCGCAAGTGTTAAGCTCGCCATCAGGCTAGAAAAGAAAGTACAGTGCATTACTTCCTTTTCGAAAAAAAGCCTCCAGGGCAGGAGTGTTATAGCATTTACTAGAAATCATGTGCTTTGTAAAGCATAATGCTCACAAACAAGTTGTGGTATTAATTGTGATGATGTGGTAACACTTGAGGTGATGACACACTTCTGTGTGCCGGCACATTAGACTTTTGGTGCGAAAACCATCACATTGAATTAGACGGCATGGGCAATCATGTGGTACCACATAGCCATATGTGCTGCAGATTGCTGTTTTGTTTTTTGCTGAACTAAAATCACATGTTTTCATCATGTTAATTCCAAATTAACAGAATCGCTTCTCCCATCTTGGACCTGCATTCTGGCATGTGACATGAATGAACAGGATAATAAAATACATTGCGAAAACATTCTTTTGAAACCAAGAAAAAACATATTCTTTTGTTTGTGAGTTTTTCAGTATGGCTGATAACAGAACTAAAACAGTTAAAGCTGTGTGTAGTTTTTAAATGTGTGGCTGAGGTGCGCTCTATTGTTGTCATCGCCATGCGCACACACTTTTCATTTTTCAAGTTATTCTCCTTATGGATATAATTCAGCACTTTGTTGCCTGCAAAATCTCCTTTGAGGACCAAGCACATTCATGTCCAATGTGCTGCACCCATTCATCCAGAGGATCATCCTCCCGTTCCATATTTCATTTTGAAGTTCTCGACATACAATCTTTATAAGGGTACCTGGCAGGGCATGTTTTGCCGCATTGTAACATCTTTGTGTTACACTCACATTGATTCATTGGGTGCACATTGGACTTAATTGAAAGGCCATTCGAATTCACACAGCTTCAATTATATGATTGGAAGACTAACATATGCAGATCTCTAGCATTGTCAGAGCATGTATTTGTTTTTAAATCTGAATATTGTCTCCCCATTAGGCGTCATAATTCTCAATACCTGGGTCCATGACCTCCTGCGGCCTTCCCCAGAAATCTTTCCTGCCCAACCCACAAGAAAGTAGAAAAGAAGAACAGCCACTTTGTGGTCAAAACCCTTAATGCTAGGTCTGTCTGCAAACAGGCATGCCTCATACATCCATGACCTGCTGGACGAGCACGACATGTACTTCCTCTGCCTCATGGAGAGTTTACTCTGTTGACTGCTTATTAGCGGAAGGGTCAAAGATCATCTTGGCCAACAGATTTTGGTTGGGCAACCCTTAACGTTCTGGACCCGAATGAAAGGTTGAACAATGTTAAACAGGTGTTGAATCGAATCGAGACGTTCAAACCATTAACGAGATGGCTCACGAGGGGAATCAAGCGGGGCCTGTCCATTTCTGCATATGCGCCCAATAGGACATTACGGTTTTAATTGGGTTAAAGCTTGTTTGAATAAACGTTCTAGATTATTTTGAATCAGCTTAGTCTTTTTTAAACCATAGGAAGTTATTGACTCTAACCACTCTCTGAAAATGCATAATAGCTACCGCCCAAAGAATAGGTACTGCCCCAGAAATTGTATCGGTTCTCTGCAACATTTTAATGTGACCCACTCACGGATAGGCTGCTCTCTCAGAAACTGTAATTCCCTCTTTTCCCTTTCTTCTAGACTCTGCTAGCAAGTTCCACATTTTGGAGAATGTATTTCATTTTGAATTATATTTGTTTCAAGGTTCTAAGACCTGGAGTTTGAAAGATTAGACAATAATTGGAACATGAAAATCACCGTCCTGCTAAAAGAAATACAACATTTCTGAAAAAAATGAACTTTTGCTGAAAAAGATGAACTTTTTGAATAGAAAACTACCGAAAAATGCCTTTTCCAGAAAAAACGAAAATGTAATAGAAATAAAAATAAAGTGCAAGACTACTCTGCTGTAGAGAACTGGAATGCATCTAATTTCAAAATAATGATTTACTGAGAAACCCTCCTTTTTTAAAGACAACATTAAAATAAATGAAACAATAACACAAGAAAATCCGAACAAATTAAAGGGAAACAGAAAATGTATTTGTACACACATGTAAAACAACCCGAAGCTTGAAGGAGCATTACACAAAAGGCTAATTAATTTTGAAGCAAGATGAACAATAAAGTAAAGTATAAGAATTGCTTATTTTTAACAACGTTCTGAAATTATGTTTAATATATTAGCAAAAAGACACCCACTCAGTTGAACAAGATCCTTCCTTCTTCCTTCCTTCCTTCCTTCCTTCCTTCCTTCCTTCCTTCCTTCCTTCCTTCCTTCCTTCCTTCCTTCCTTCCTTCCTTCCTTCCTTCCTTCCTTCCTTCCTTCCTTCCTTCCTTCCTTCCTTCCTTCCTTCCTTCCTTCCTTCCTTCCTTCCTCCCTCCCTCCCTCCCTCCCTCCCTCCCTTCCTTCCTTCCTTCCTTCCTTCCTTCCTTCCTTCCTTCTTTCCTTCCTTCCTTCCTTCCTCAACTCAAAGTAAACTAAACGTAAACCCAATGAGAAAGGGTGGCATTACAGGAAACACATAAGGCCCAGATGTCTGTCTATCTGCACTCTTTGTAACCAAGCAGTTCTAAGCAGACAATGATGGCCCTATTGCATAGTTTTCATTGGCCAGCAGTTTCCCAGTATTCAGTATTACCATATATAGCTTTATTCGAACCATCATATACTCTTAACTATACAAGGAGTTCAAATTATGTTGTGAACGTGTTTAACCATTCAGGTGCAAATGGCTTGAATCCATCCTTCAAGCCAAATCAAACCATATTCTTTACATAGGCTTGAATGTGATTTGAGGCCATTTGTGTATCTCGTCGACGGACCCAACACGGTGGATGGAGGAGTTTGCCTTAAAGGTGTTGCTCTTATTTAACAGGAACCATTCACAACCACCAAAATTGCCAACGTTAATTTCTCCTTCTTGAGTCTGGCCCCCAAATGCCTGAATCCCACCCCCATAAATGTGCCAGCTGCATCGACTCCACCTTGCCAACATGAAGAGATTGTAGAAAGGGATAGCATACTTAAACTTTAAAAGAGAAAATCAAAATGCAGGGAAGACAAGCTGGCTTGACTCTGCCACACCACCATTAACAAAAAACCCCCTTTAAAGGCATATGGACATGAAAATTAACAAATAACTGCAAGTGTTCCGAATATGCAGGGGGGTGAGTGCCTCTAGGCATTCAGTCTCTCAGTCATTTGTGAACAGTTTGTCTTCGTTTTTCAAAACCTGTGATGGAATCGGACACAATTGTTTCAAACGGTTGTTACCATTTCTCTCGTTCAGTCTAACAGTGTTGGATCTTCTGTTTTGTCCCTCTGCTCCCAGTTCAACCAATATTACACTGGCTGTAAACAAAAGTAAGTCTTATCTTGCACTAGCAGCAACAGCAAAGATAACATTTTCATAATGGGCCCCACCTTGGCTTCCCTGTGCAATTTCTCATTAACTCTTGTGCGTGTCACAGGAGATGAAGAAGACTCGGCTGTCCTAGATGACTACTGACCCATTGCTATTACCTTTTTTATTGGCGATGTCCTTGAGAAGATGGCTATCTCCCAGGTCCTGGCATTTACTGAGAAAATGTCTTGTATGAACACTGTACGAGGTTCTGGCTTTAAGAGGTACTCAGCCAGCCATCCTTTTTTATAAGAAACTAGCTGGGGTACCTAGCATTGCCCGTGTCCTGATCGAGTGGTGTCCCGTGCCCTGGAAGATGTTGCTCTTGTCTTCACTCTTGCTTCAGTTTGCTCCGGTGTCTCATGTGCCCTGAAGGATGTTGCTCTTGTCCTCATGTCAGCAAGTCTTGCTTCAGTTTGCTCTGGCATCTCATTTGCCCTGGAGAAAGTTGCTCTTGTCCTCTGGTCAGCAAGTTGTGCTGCTGTTTGTTCTTGTGTTTCAGAAGCTCTTGATATTGATTTTCACCTTGCATTAGATGGAGATTTTCCAACTGATGTTCGTTTTTTTGTGCAGCATGTTTCAGTCACTCAATGGCTTCAGCATATTTGAGAAAATGTCCAAGAAAGATTGATTGATAGTGCTATCTTCTTGTGAATGAACTTAAGCAAACTTTGCCATTTCCCATATCTGGAGTGGCGTGATAAAAAATAATTGTAATAAATATTTTTAATTGATGAGAATACCTACAGTATCATATTTGATAAATTAGACATTAAATTAAAGATAAACAAATTAAAGCACTCTCGGGCCACGGCCCTGATTGTCTAGCAAACAAGTCTTTAAAAGTGACTTGAAGACCTGGGGCAATATCTTCCTGATCTTATTCACAAGATTGTGTGAGGAGGGGAGAATCACAGACAGCTGGAGGAAAGCTATCATCATCCCAGTTCACAAGAAAAATAATCGCGATGAACCGGCTAACTACTCATTACTACCAATGTTAGACACCTCTGGCAAATTATTTGCTTCAGTGTTGTTGGAGCGGCTGAGGAACTGGGTTGATGGTGAAACAATACTTTCAAAACAGGCTTCAGAGCTGGATCCAGTACCATACATAACCTGCTACTTTTAACATTTCTCATAAATAAGGTGTTCAAGAAGCACAATCCCCCTTTGCATTTAATGTTCATTGATTTAAAATCTGCTATTGATACTGTTGATCACAAGAAATGATGGGGAAAGTTGGAGAGCTGGGGTATCCCTAAAGACCTGTGGGCATACTCAGGGATTTACACACACATACACGTGTGCAGGTTAGGTTTGATAGCATGGGCACCTGTACTACAGAAATTCAAACAACTAAAGGACTGAAACAGGTTTGTGTGCTGGTGCTGTTGTTACTCAATTTATAGATGGTTGATTTACCTAGTCATCTGTCTGGGATCCAAAATGTTCTGCCAAAGCTGGGTGAGCAACAAGTAAACTGTGTCTCCCAGGCAGATGATGTGGTACTCCTTGACCACACATTGGTGGGACAGGCTCAGTCTGCCAAGAAGTTAACTCAGTATGCTACTGAGAATTATCTTATTTTAAATTGTGATAAGACCAAATACATGTGTTTTGGTCTTGCTGAGATAAGCTCAGGTAATATATATGTATCAAATACTCCTAGTAAATATGTCGAAGACTGTACACATCTGGGTGTTCACCTAAGCACTGACACAAAACAGTTTGAACCCCAGTAAATAAAACAAAATAAAGATGAAGTGCTCGCTGCTTCTAATAAAGAATTTGCTGCCTCTACAGCAGGGTATAGCCTAAATGGCATCATTATGGTATATAGACAAAGTATAGTACCCAGAATCATTTAGGGCCTTCAAACAATGTACCAATTGAAATGTGATTGGTTAAATCTGATTTGGAGATGAATATTAAGACTTGCATAATGTGTACGCATTCAGGCCATAAGGATAGAACTTGGATTAATCTCCTTATATGGCCATGCAATATAGTGGCAGGGTCTCCTTTATCTAAAAGCGATGAAGGAGCCAGCTTGTCCATTGCTCGATTTGATGGGTTGAAAATTAAGAAAGGAAGGACATACTCATTTTGTGGAATTCAAAAATAATTGTATGGAAGTGTTTGAGTGTATTGACTGTGCTCCAGTCTGGGAGAATGAAGAACGCATCTTAAAGAAAGAATTTACTGACAAACTAAAATTATGGGACTGGGATAAAAATCACAAACTTCTTGCTACTCTGTAAACATACATTGACTTTGTTGATATTTATCTCAATTATATGAGTGCCCAGAAATATCTGCTACTGTTCCCAGTGCCAACCCTGAGAAGGTTCACGCTGCTCTTGCGATGGAACCAACTTCCCAGTTGTGGTGTGCTGGTGTCTACAATGAGGACGTCGATAGAAGAGAGAGGCTGCAGCTCATTCTGTGTTCCAAAATTAATGGAGACTATTAAACACGTAATGAATGACATGATGCAGAATGTTGGGCAACTTCTATGTGAATTACCTGGGAGAAATCGTCCATAACTTGGATGAAATGAAAAGCAATTAGTTCTCGAAAAAGTATCTAATTGCCAGTAACAATCGTTTAAATATGGCCCTGTGTACGTAGGGCTCAGAGAGGCTATATTATTGGAAGAAGTGTAATAGATAGATAGACATCTCACCATCATTCTATATCATTATAGACTGACTAGACTAATTGAGCTGGAATTTTAGATGGACGTATAGATTTCTTTTTTAAATGGTGAATTCAATGAAATATTAAAACAGTTTTAATAATAGCAATAGTTTAAGCAGCATTATAACAATTTCTTGATTTGGATAGTATGCAGAGAATGTTTGAATCAAAATGTTTTTATTGTATACAATGAATTGTATACATAGCATTACAACCATTTTTGGATGTGTATAATATGCAGAGAATGTCTCAATGAGCATTTCTTCATGTTGCCGTGTCTTATCTCCATACTCTGCTAATCATTTCAAAATTAGATTCTGTGTTTTGGGCTGAACTTGGGGAAGCTCCTGGTAACAAATGGAGACAATAGAGAGGCTGGTGAGTTCATCTGCCCTTGGAGAGTGTTGACAGTTTGTAGGCAGTTGGTGGGTGCCAATGAGACTGCTCTGCAGGGAGGAATAAAAAGAGAGCATATATCTTCTTCCCTTTCAGAAAAGTTTTACGTGAGAACTTTCCTCTAATAAGTGAACATTGAATCCAGGGTAAGTTTTGTATTTTTTCACATCATCCTCAGAAAGAGAAAACAAAGCAGACTATCCAGATCTGTGGGATGGATTTATAATCGGGGCGCAGTTGATATACTGGGAGCCAACTTTGTGTATATCAATTCTGGTATTTTTTCCAAGTGCTTGCATTTGCCATTGGCCAGAGCATATGTTCCATAATCCTCGTCTCCCTTAATTTCCTATCAAGGCACCATGTTCTGGGTTTCAACACATGAAATAGAGGGATCACATCACTTATGGTATTGTCCTAATTTCTGGCAAACTGTGTAATGTATTCAAATTATGCTAAAAGATAGATTAACTGTTTTGCAAGACCCTATATTCTACGAGTTGAAGACGTGGATCGCCCTGCTTAACATTTCTGTTACATCACATGCTGGCTGGTATTTTTCAAAGCAAGGTTCATGGTTATATAGGGTTGAATTTCATTGGTTAGAAGCTTCCAGTATAAAGCTAAATTGTGAAAGGCTATGTTCAATTTGCAATCTTCTCAGCATTTTATGGACTTGACAGAATGAAAGTAACATACACACATTTATTTTGTGAGATATGGCCATGAAATTGGCCATATCTGAGTCTTTTTTCAGGATGCTCCGTGCTATGAGGTTTAAGTAGTAAATAAAACCAGGCACACAGTGATAATTGCCTCCCACAGTTACACTTACAATGTTGCTACCATTGTTGATCATGACAAAACCTAAAGTCATTTCTTTTGGTCAAAACAATTCTAAAACAATGGCATTGAATACTGCTAGAATGTTTTCAATGTGTGTGCCTTTTCCATGACAAACATTGCAAGACTTCCTTTCTGGCAAATGTATAGCAGTATGGCAGTTGAAGTAGTGGTGGTCAGCAGCTGATCTGCAATTCCTTAAAAGAAGCCCAATGTGGAGTTGTGCGCATATGGCTCTTGCCAATCCACTAGTCGACATATCCAATCTCAAATGAAATTTGATCATGTTGGGCTTCAACGGGACCTTTCTGAATGTCTCTAAAAATGTTCTGTGATCATCAGGCCCTACAACCAAAGACAAATATGTGTGGCAGGATACCTGGTATTCTGGATACATAGATCTTGTTTATTTCATATTGTTATGCATTTGTATAGTGCACTGAATTGAGACAACTGAATCTGGGCACAGGTGCAACTTGACAGCACAAATATGGTTGATGAGGGCCAGCGTTAACAAAATATATGGGTTTTCAGAGCTTTTCAAAAACAAAGAGCTACAAAGAAGCAAATACAAGGGAAGATAATTCCGCAGAGGGTAGGCACAGAATGAAAAACATTGGTCCACTATAAATGTACATTTAGTTTGTGGCACAACCAGCAGATGACTGTATTGAGATTGCATAGACCTGGAGGCTAGATACATCTGCATTTTGGATCCTTGGTAGAGTGGAACACTTCTATTAAGGCATTTTAAAGCTATTCATAGTGATGTAAATTTGATCTGTTTTCAAATAGGATGCACATATACCAATTTTGTTACAAAACCTTTGGAAAATAATTGGAATACACACTTCAGATGCAGCTTTTGCAGAATATTGGGAGAAAACACAAATAACTGTTTTCAGAAAAACTCCAACTATGAGTAATGTGCTCAGTCGTAGAAACACTGTACAGGTACATGGCTAACACAAGCCAACCCAGGTTTTCACAAAGGTGGTACCAGCAAGAGTTGTTATTTTGCTTCTAAAAAGACAAATACATAAACCTAAACCATCAACAAACATACCAACAATACTAGAGGCAGTATATGATGTGGTGAAATGGATGTTTGATTCTTCACTGCAACACAATATGTTACCAAGCTGACTGCGCCAGGTGATGATTACATTAATTCAGAAAAAGGGTAAAGAGGAGACATATCTCAGTGGATACAAACCTATAAGCCTCATAAATACTGATTGTACGATTTTGGCAAAGGTGATGGCACGCAGACCAGAAGAGATCCTACAAAGACTGATTGACGAAAACCAAGCAGGTTTTGTGAAAGGTCTCCACTCAATAAATAATATGTGATGGTTGCTACTTATGATAGCTGAAGGACAGGAAATGAACTCACCAATAGCAGATTTGACTCTTGATGCGGAGGGAGCTTTAGATTAGATAGAATGGAACCTTCTGTTCAAATGAATGGAGGAGTTGGATTTTAGTCATTCCTACCTAGATCAGATCAAGCTTTTATACAAGGAACCCTCTGCTTCTGTGTTCATGAATGGCACATGTTCCTGCCCTTTCGCTATCAGTCACAGAACAAAAAGACGGGATGCCCCCTCTCTCCATTGGTATTTATCGTAGCATGGAACTGCTAGTTGTAATGCTTGAGCATATACATGCAGTACATTCTGCAGGCGTGAAACAGAGAGTCTGGTTATATGCTGATGATTTATTTTTGGTACTCCCCGACCAAGGAAACTCATTTCCAGATTTAATGATGTCACTGCCAATCAAATTAACTGGTCAAAGACCGAAACTTTACCCATAACAAGGCAATGTCAGAAAGAAGGCATAATTCAATGTGGTATCTACTGGTGTCCAGATAGACTGAGATAACTAGGAATCTTGGGTGAGATTATGAAGATTAACATGTCTGAGACAATAGTTGGAACGTAGAATTGGGGAGGTGGTCCTTTCTAAACCTATCGCTTTGGGGCAAGGTAAACACACTGAAAATGATAGCAACACCAGGAATCAATTATTTCCCTGACATGATATGACTTTCTCTGGAGAAAAAGGTGTTTGAAGAGTTAGATAATGTGATTTAGTAATTTCTTTGGAAAAGGAAACCCCCAAGATTGGCTCTATGGAAGTTGCAGTTACTGACTGAGAAAGAAGGAATAGGAGTCCCAAATTGTGCAAATTACCAAATGGCTTTCTCTGCTCTGCATTTACTGGAATTTCGGTCTGATACACCTGATGAATGGCCATAATCTGAAATGAACAATATAGGACCATTAGAAGCCTTGGACCAAAATGATTTGACTGAGTTCATTAGAAAAATGCTGGAGGGAATTGTCGTGCCTACTAGTTCATGACCCATACCATAACGAATAGCTTCTATTTGTTTTAAGCCTAGATTCACTGCGAGTAATGAGTGTGTTATCTTGAACAATGGATTTCATTTGGAACACTTAAAAATAAAGGACGTTGATGGTTGTTCTTTTGGACAATATAGCAACTTGAAATATATAATTAGGAAAGTTTACAACTTGGATGAAGAATTGAGAACCACAAAAGACCTGGGAGATAATTTACTGATATTGGAGGTTCAGGGTCACCTAGCCTTATCAGTATATTCGCTGCATCATAGTGTGTGACCGATTAACACTGCTCTATTGGCAAAATTATCAGAGGTATTAGGAAAGGAAGCTAGTGAGGGAGAATGAAGACATGTTTGTGAACATACATCAAAATGGCCTAATTTAATGAGAGTGGCAGAGCAAGGCAGATAAAGTTACTGAAAACAGTTTTCTAGACTCCTCAGATATTGTAAGAGAGGGGTATGAGTGATTCAGAAGAATGTTGGCGTTTCAAACTCTAAGGGGTCAGAAATGAGAGGAGGACACAAAGTTGTAATAATTGTATTACCTTAAAGGGGTTGGATTGAACTGTGCCTATTCTAAAGAGAGTTTCCCTACCTAGGGAAACTAAAGCTGAAGATCAGTTGGTGTCTTGTTGTAAAAATGATATGAACAGTCCTTATTTCCAAACTATATCTGACCCTCACACTTAAACAAATAATCAGAGGTCCAAGGTAAATCTTATGAATTTTACTTAATGAAAAGTGTATAGAAATCAAGTATGAACATTCAACAAATAATCCTTGAATTGAGGAAGGGTTCCTTTCTCCTGGATTATTTCAGGTAGGATAACCAAAGTATTCTTTAAAGTGTTCAGTCTTTTCGAGTAACTGGAAAATCTCTTTCGTACAGCACTTTCTTAAGGATGGCAATCAGTGTGTTTTTCAAAATAATGATTCCTCAGAAATAGGAGAAATGTCGTTTCCCACAACACTATTTGGAGGATGGCAAAAACGTCTTTTCAACTTTAAAGGAGGAACACATTGTTAATTTTTAACAACTACCTCATAATTTCTCTTTCACACTACATTTCCAAGGATGGTTTTCGGGTGAACTGCCCTGCCAGAAATGTGTCCTTCAACTCTTTAGTTCTCCTGGTATACTCTCCTGCCAGGTATCTTTCAATATGTCTCTTTATTTCATATGCTTTATGGATTACCTGGTATACTCCCCTGCCAGGAATCCCCTTTCTGGAATGTGCAGATGCCCTGGTATACTGTCCTGCCAGGTATCTTTCTCCAAAAATAGTTCACTGCCTGATGTGCTTTGTTCACCAGGTCTTTCTAGCATGTTCACTTTCTTTCTCAGTATAACACATTTACACTCCTCCACTCTTTATATCTGTTCTACTTCAGGTGCTACTTATTTATTTATTTTTATGTATTTATTGTGCATTTTTAAGGTGTTTATAGAACAGGAAATTGTGTTTCAAAGCGCCCATAAGACAAGGAGGGAAGGGAACATGGGAAAAACAGCCAGGTAGATATAAAACTGTTGGACAGGAAAGATGTGGTCCTATTAGGCCTTGTGAACATTCAGAACGTGCAAGTGCAGAGAGAGGCAGAGGGGAAAGGGTAAGTGCTAGGAAAATCCACAGAGTGGGAAGTGCCAGGGGGTAAGCCAGTTGCAGGCAACGGGTAAGTGCATGGCAAAGATCACTTGGTAAGTAGTGATCGCCTGCTAATACAGTAAGTGAAGGCCTATGAGGAAACACAGTCAAGTCGGTGCCCAAAAGACAAGTGCTTGGAGAAGTCATACGCTGAAGGCAATTGGGAGGGAGGCCATGACCCAGAAGGATACATAAGGCCCAGGCCATCAATCTCATCAACAGTGGGGTTTAGCACAGGAGTGATAGAGGGAAGGCAGAGGTGAAGAGGAAAGTCTTGAGGAGGTTCTGGAACCTGGGGAGATCCAGCTCAAGATGGAGAGGTGGAGGGAGACTGTTGCAGAGGAGGGGGCCAGCCGAGGAAAGAGAACATTTACCAGATCGCTGCTTAGAGAAACGCTGCATGTGCAGAGAGTTGGAGCCAGAGGAGTAGAGAGCTGGAGGTAGAGTATTTAGTGACAGCAAGTTGCAGATAGTGTGGCCCCTGGCCCCAGACAGCCTTAACGATTATGGAGATGGCTTTGAATTTAATCCTTGCACCGAATGGGAAATTTTAGGGCTGGACAGATACAGTCCTTGGGCTTGAGGCCAAGGATAAATCTTGCAGCTCTATTCTGAATAAGCAGGTGTGGGCAGAGATAGGAATCAGGGAGATTTATGACGAGGCTGTTGCAATAGTGCTGCCTGGAGAATACCAAAGCTCTAGATACATTGAACGTCTGGGGTAAAGTGAGGAAAGGAAGGATACCGCTAAGGAGGTGAAAATGAAAGTGGTCCTTTTTGGCAAGGTCCAAGAAGTGAGGGAGAAAAGAGAGGGAGGAGTTGAAGATGACTATAGGTTTCTGGCTTCAGTTGAAGGATAAGGGGGAGAGCTCATAGCAGGTGGTCAGAGTGAAGGTGGGAAAGAGGAAGCAGTAGTCCCAATAGGAAGGATCTCAGTCTTTCTGGCATTGAGGCAGAGATCATTGGAGGAACTCTAGAGCTGGATCGCAGATAGGCTGTCATGAATAGTATTGGAAGTGAGGAGAGGATCAGAGGGAAGTTTCAATAAATGTTGGGTGTCGTTTGCGTTACACTGGAAGTGGGGGAGAAAGTGGAGATGAGGTGAGCGAGCAGGGCAAGATGGATGTTAAAGAGCCAGCGTGAGAGGTTGGAGCCCTGGGGCACCCCACAGGTGGAGGTAGTGGTGGGAGAGGCAAAAGAGCCCAGAATAACCTGGGAGGGGCGTTCAGTGAGGAAAGAGGTCAGCCAGTCCAGTGCTGGCTCTGAGTTACCAATGATATGATATGATATGGCATTTATAACACACCTGTGCACAAGTGTTTCTAAGCACAACAAGACGAGGAAGGGGACATAGTGGGTGGACAAAACAATGATCTTACTAGGCCTTCTGTCAATCAGATCGCACAACCACAGGGATGGGAAATGTTAAAAGTGCAATGGTGTCATGAAGTCACTTTTGGAGGATGGAGTGGTTAACCATATTGAATACATAGGAGAGTTCAAGTAGAACGAGAACTGAAGGGGAGTTAGAGTCAAGAGATGCAACCAATTCTTCACCGGTGTTCAGAAGAGCAGTTTCCATGCCTCTTGATGCTCGGAATCCAGATTGATGGTCTTGAAGGCAACCAACAAGCTCAATGTGCTGTGTCAGTTGGGGGAAGACCAACTTCTCCAGAAGTTACCCAAGGAAAGGAGTGATAGAGATGGGATGATAACTAGCCGGACATGGAGATGTGATCAAGTTCTTTCTGTTGACCTCTTCATGAACATCACTTGGCTTGGGGCACTGTTTGTTCTAAGTTTCCCCAAAGTGACATTTCATATAAGGTGATTTGTACAACTTTTGCCTTTCAACTTCTTCATTGACATCTCTTGGCTTGTTGAAATGCTTGTTCAAATTTTCCCCAAATTGATATTTCATATAAGGAGACTTGTACAATCTTTGCTGTTCCAATCTATTTGTTCGGTATTCAAATTGGCTGTTCAATTGTGTGTTAGTTGGCAGACACATTCCGGGACGCCCAACTTCTCTGGGTGACTTACCGGTGTAACATATGGCTGCAACAAAGTTCTTTCTATGCGAAGGCTTCCCCAGTCATGCAGACTATTTTGGTTGCAGTGTCGGCTTCCCAACTCCTCGCTGATGGAACCAAGGCAGCCTCACAAGACTGCGTCTCTTGTAGCCTTGTGGTGGGTGTCTGCCTTGCAGAGGTTCTCACGCTGCTCTCTCACCGGTCTCCTGTTCCTCTGGCGAAATAGGCCTCCAGGCGGTTGCTTGCAAATGCTTTGATTTTCCAGCACAGCTTGCCTCCATGTCTCTCCTTCTGCAGTTGGTCACCCTTTCTGCTTTACCTGCTCTGCAGCTCTCCTGTCCTTTCCTCCATTGAAGTTCTTCATCAAGTTTAAATTCCCTACACAGCTGATTGCTAGTATAACAACTAGTCTGCACGTTGAGTTTAATGTTCTATTCATTCCACATTGACTCCTTCCTCCACTTCCTCATCTCACTACTTGAGGATTTATGGGAGTTAGATTGATTTTTCCCTCTGTTTAAATCAGAAACATCAGAGACAGAAGATGTTATGTTGGTGTCATGCACATATGAAATGTGAATGGCATTTTGTTAAGGATATCTGACAAGAAGGTGTTTTTGGGTTTCACAAATGAAGGGGTTTAATTAATGACAATATGCCACCAGGAAATCTGGATTTATAGGGTCTTCTTCACAGAGAAGGGCAGACAACCACATCTCTCCTAATGGAATCACCACATCTCTCCCAAAGCCATCTCCTCCCATGTGATCCTCCCTCATAATACCAACCCCAAGATCAGGATCAGGTAGCAGCTGCCCTCACCTGGCCATGTGGGAGGAGATACTCACTCATCACAAAACACAGGAAGGGAACACTCTGGGAGAGCGGTCTCATTAGATAATGAACACGGTGCTAAGATCAAACTCATTAGATAATGAACACGGTGCTAAGATCAAACATTTAATTAATCTTTCAAACCATAATATTAAGATTTGACTCAAAGCTACAAAATGTATCGTGCTACAAGATTTATCATGCTCTCAGAAATGTTGGGTGTAAACAGCTGCAATGACAGCCAATAATGTAATGCTGATTGGCTGGAAGTTGACTTAACCTCCCTCTAAAACAAAGTGGGCACAGGAGATTTAGAAGAGATTACTTATTGAAAGAGTACTTTCAAAAGGCAGAAACAATTGAAACTTATTTGATGAAATCTGTTCACATTTTCATAAATTGCTTGGTAATCTGTTATGATAAGATGTCTGGGTATGCATATGACCTGTACTCTGCATGATGTTAATGTATTTATTTTAATTCTATATCTTTTTTGTATTGCCTTTTTATTTTGTAAAATTGGAATTTAAATAAAACAAATATACCATCAATGATTATAACCATAATTGATCAAGTCATCAATTGCAAGACTTGTTTTGTTGTTTATGTTGTTATATGTGTATGTAACCTAATATACATAGGAAGTATCAAACAGCAATTAATAATTAGGAGCATGGTCTATGAACATGCAAGAAAGAACAAGGACATCAAGCAACCAGTGAAAGAACACTGGTATTCCCTGCAAACACAATGAGGACCTTAAGTTCACAGGACTGCTGAAAGTACACCATAATAAGAGAGTAGGAGACCTAGAGCGAGTTCTGCACAGAGACAAATCGAGATTGAGCTTTAATACTAACAAAATTAACAAAGGACTCAACAGAGATCATGAATAATGTATGTATGTATAAGAAATTCTGGACAATGTTGGTGTCCAGTTCAAGTATGGTTGTCATGTGGTAGGACAAATTCTGACCAGAAGGGGAAAACCAAGGGGGCGAATTAGCGCATGAGATGATATTACATGTAGGCTATGCCCTCAAAGCAAGTATGTAACCCAACCCTACAGCTAGGCCTGAAAGCCAGACTTGAAAGTTTCAAATGATGGACTATGTTGCCTAAATACTTGCTACATGCATACTGTTTTATTCAGCCAGGTGCTTTGAATAAGCAGGAATTACTGACAGGTAGCCTGAATGAGTATTCTATGCTTTTGTAGCATAACCTTCCAGTAGGTTATGTGCCTCTAAACTCCATTTTTCTGAGATAGCTTGCAAAATAACATCTAGCGCAAACCTTGTTGGTGGCATCCATGACCATCAATCTGGATTCCAATCATCCAGAGGCAAGGAAACTGCTCTTCTGAACACCTGTTAAGAACTGCTCGCCTCTCTTGACTGCAACTCCCCAGCGGTCCTTATCCTTCTTGATCTCTCCTCTGCATTTGACTCAGTTAACCATTCCATCCTCATCCAAAGGCTCCACAATACACTTGGTATCTTGGGGTGAGCACTGGACTGGCTGTCCTCTTTCCTCACTAACCGCTCATCCCAAGTAACCCTGGGTCAATTCTCCTCTCCTACTTGCACCTGTGGTGCCCCCAGGGTTCTATTCCTTCCCACTGGCTCTTTAACATCTACTTTTCTCTCCTTGCATGCCTCATCTCCTCCTTCTCCTCCAACTTCCAGTGTTACGTGGATGACACACAGCTCTTCTTTAGACTCCCTGCTGACACTCTTGCTCCCTCCATCATCCCTGACTGCCTTTCTGCCATCCAGTCCTGGTGTGCCTCCAATGATCTCTGCCTCAACGGCAGTAAAACTGAGATCCTTCCCATTGTGACACCTGCTCCCTCATTCTTCCCTTCGCTCTGGCCTTCTGCCTTGGGTTTGCCCCATGCTCCATCAACTGAAGTCAGAAACCTTGGAGTCATCTTCGACTCCTCTCTCTCCCTCCTCCCCCACACTCAGGATATTTCTAAAAAGTCCAACTACCAGCTCTTTCTTCTCAAAGAATTTCTACCTTTTCCCGCAGAGGCTCAGCATGACTCAAGCCCTAGTTCTCTATAGACTTGACTACTGTAATAGCCGTCTCCTCAATCTTCCTTCATCCACCCTGCAACCCCTTCAGCTTATCCAGAATAGAGCAGCAAGACTTATCCTTGGCCTTAAGCCCAGGGACCGCATCTCTCCTGCTCTAAAATGTCTTCACTGGCACCCAGCTGCTGCACAGATTAAATTCAAATCCCTCTTCATCATCAACAAGGCTGTCTGAACCCGGTACCACACTATCTTCAACTCTATCTCACTATATACTCTCTCACTAGACCTCTTCGCTCCTTTGGCCCCAACTCTTTGTTTGTAAAGCATTTTGCTAAAAAGAGGGTATGGGCTCACTCAATTTCCTCTGCCGGCTACCTCCTTTCGAATAGCCTCCCCTTCCATCTGCACCTTGAGCAGGCCTTTGCAAATTCCAGAAGCTCATTAAGTTTTTCCTCTTTTCCTCCTCCTTCCCACCTTCTCTCCTCTACTAGTCTGACAGTTGCTGAATCGGTCTCCTTGGCCCTTATGCATCTTCAGGGTCTTCACCTCCTTCACTGATTACTCCCAGCTCCTGTCTATCCACAGCATTTTACATCTGCTCACCTTCTGCTCTGGAGACACACACTTACACCTCCCACGGACCTGGCCATGTTGCACTCAACATTCCTAGCACTTCCTCCATGGCTCTCCCATGAGCTCGGACTCCCCAGCACTTACCCCCTCCCCCCTCTTCCTTTCTGCACTTGCACGAACTGAATACTCAGAAGGCATAGTAGGTTTGTCCCGCTTCCTCTTCCCCTCATCTCTTATTATTGTATTGTAATGTACCCTACCTCCATGCTCTGTGGGTGCTTTGAAACAGTATATTCTTAATGTATAAGTGCCTAAAAAGCAAACATTAAATCAATAAATAAAATAAATTAAGTGGAATGGATTTTTTTCAGTGGCTCACAGGAGCAATGTAAAATGTCCTTCCACATTGTACAGCAAAGGAAAACGGGTTGGCTTAATGTAAAATATATCAGCTAACACCAACTGAATCCTTGTTTGGACAAATAAGTACATGGCCACCAGACACACAAGGCCCTTGTCGTCTAACTGCAAAAAGTTACATTTGCCTAATTTGAAATTACCTCAGTAATAAAGAATTGTAAAACAACCCTAAAACTCTATGAACCAATTTACTTGATTGGGGGTAGAACTATTAACTATTAACGAATAACTACTAATGAACTATTTAATGAGCCCTCCTTGGGGGAAGAACTTCAGAACCCTTGCTTCCTAGGATTACATTGGGATCTCCGGGTTCAGAGCAGCTGCCCATCACTCAAGATGTAAGCCCACTAAATTAGGGGTTATCCAATATGTGCGTGTTTAAGGCTTGACCATTTTCTATCCAGAAGGCTGGCAGGCAGATTGTCAACAGACGTTTGCTGATGGGGTAGCAGAAGAAGCTATCCTGATCCTGCTCCTGTTATTCCTGTTATTCCTGTAATAGGCCCCATCATAGACCGGCGGCATTGCTTAGCTAGTCATTTCAAATATTCCCTTGAAGTGGTTAGGGAGAAGGTCTGCACCTTCATTGGATATTGTTATCTTCACCCAATGTATGGGAACTTTTGGACGACATTTTTCACAACAAGCCACCAGCTGAAACATATTCAAGATGATTCTTTAAGTTGGTTCTTCCAGATGATGCTTCAAGAGGAGTCGCAAATATCATTCAATAAAGGGGGGTCTCACACCATTATGTTGTCACTGTTTCACAGCTGATTGTTTCATACCAAGTCTTCTGTAAGGAGACGATTGATGCTGTTGTGGCAAGGATTATTCCTTGTGTGATCAGTACCCGGATTGTCTTGTCTTCAGACCCCGCCAGACCACACGTATGTCACTGAGAAACCTGCGTCCATTTCATTTAGCCTTGCCAGGCCACTTTCTATACAGGAATGGCTAGAGGAGATGGACTTGAAAAGTCTGCAACATTGGAAAACAGCTTACATTAAACCAATGTGAATAGATAAACAGGCAGACATGTTTCACTGCTCCACACTAATTTGGATACAATAGACCTAAATAGATCAGAAATTAACAGTGTGCAACCAAATGGGCAGTGGACACCTTTAAAGGATGGCTTGTCCAAAAGGTTATTCATCTGAATTTGAAATGCAACCTTTCCTAATTCTTGCCTCACTTTTGTGTCAATGATATGCCAAAGTCTGTACAGTTTCTGGAACAGAATAACAATCTGAAAGTTTAATTTCAATGTGATCTTGTTTGAATCGACACCTAACTAATCCTGCGTATTGCCGAACTGTGAATATTATACAGAATGACCAGTTTATAGCCGTCAACAATGTTTTCAATGCCATTATCAAACGTCTGTGTTGCAGTGGAAAAGAACAAGCAAAACACAAAGCTCCAATTTCTTGCCCTGACCTTTCGAAACTTTGTTCCTAATGAATTTTTAGTACCTCCTTTCCTGATACAATGGGATATATTGACCCATTCAGCTGTGCTTTACCACATCACGAAGCTGCATTTGCGCAAGGGAACAGCAAAATGGCTGCGCTGACTTATGTGCGTGCCAGTACTGCATTTTTGCAACAACCAAAAGGATGGCTGCATAATCCTGCCACACACACTTCCGGCAGGATGGAACAGGGGACACACTGCAGAAGCGTGACCCATTAACAAGGAGAAAACTGTGGTACTTTTGGGATCCTGATCCAGCTTGGCTTGCTGCCACTCACTGCATGCTGCTGCCACCCTGCTGCCCTGATGCCCTATTTTATCCAGTGACCAGAAGTGCTACCCGGTAACCAGTCCATGCCCAGTTGATCCTGTCCCGCTGATCTTGTCTGGCTGTCCTTTGTTAGACCAGATCCATGTGGTGACCAGAGCACTGACTGTCTAAATCCAAAAACTAAAACGTGGACTGTGAGTATCAATAGGAACCATAGAAATTCATAGTATACCTTACCTTGCTTTGTCCTATCCCAATTTTTAAGCTATCCTATTCTGATCCTCATATCTTGTTAAAATTGTCAGCATTTTATATGAAACCCTGCCTTTGATTACTCGTGTCAGCGCCAATTTTCCCTTCATTTTCTTTTTGCATAGAACATAAGCCATTAGCAATTTTGATTAAATAAATTAATTTTCCATAAAAGAAAGGCGGTACACCACGTGAAGGGTTACAATGGCCACGTAACTATGGAGATTCACTGGTGGCATTCTCTTTTTCTTAGTCATTAAATCCAGTTTAAGTAAAATTAGCAATCCATTTCAAAGCCGTTATCCTGTTGTATCTCTGCTCTATTTTTCTAAAAACGAACCACACTAGATCTTGCATAACTTAAGATTTACAATATTTCACCTGTTTTTATTAAAAACCATTTTGGTAATTTCAGGCGGGAATTGCAAAAAGTTTGCAAGTTTCCAACGTGTCATTTGCTGCAAACATGTGCTAAAACCTGCCACTCATTTTCAAACTGTATGCTCTTGGTAATACATTGCTTGTGATTGTTTGTACTTCTATATGGTTGCTGTACTGAGGAATAACATTTGTTTCAAGGATTTTACACACATTCATTCATGTATTTTTTCATATCTGAGTGTCATTTTTAGCATTGCCAGGGTTTGAAGTCAGTTTTTCTCTCTTGTTTGGGGAGGGAAAGTCGGATCTCAATTCTGTTTTCAATTTGTCATTCCTGATTACCTGCTGCTTCTGTTGATCCACTCAGCATTGATTATTTGTGGGTTGAGGGAAACTTGCATGGGGACATTCTAGCTTAAGTGCTATCTTACCTAAATCAAAAGTGCTCGTATTCCCTGGTTATTTGTGGATGTGTCAATAGAAGGCTAAGTGCATTCTTACATTCCTTTTTTTCTTATCACCATTGGTGATTGCTGCCCCATATTAAAAATGTGTATGATTTCTTTTGAATTTTAAAATAAATACATAAATATTATAGTTTACCAACCAGCCTGGTACATGATCCATTGTGACCCGGGGTATTTGAAAAGAGGGCATGATATGAGTGGTGTATCCTCCCAATATTGAATCTAATCTAACATAAGCATGAGCATTTCAATCGTGCGCTGCATACTGGGCCGAGACTAAGGTGTGCGTCGACTGATTGAAATCCTTAACAATACACTACAATACAAAATATGTTTCGACATTAAGATTCACTTTGCACGCTGAGCATGTGAAGGACTTTGTTTACTACCAGCCAATTCATTTGAAGTAATGACAGATGAGAATGGAAAACAATATACTATCCTTACTTTTAATGAACTGACGAAAATCACCATACATTTCTTGAATGTCACCACAGTGACTTGCGCGGCCGCACGTATGCTATTCCCACAGATCCAGAATATCCTTTTAAAGCCTCTTTTCTATACATATCTAAACTGCCTCTGGATGCTCCATGCTTTTTGTAATGCACTGACATTTCAACAAAAATGAATGTTCAAAGGAAACAATTTGGTATACTAATCGGCCACTCGGAAAGAATACTCTTTGCTCTTGCATGCAAAGAATAAGTCAGTGTGCACACCAAAGCACTGTGTACACAAACAAGTGCATTTGTGCCACTGCCATACAAATGCTCGCAAATGCTGGGCTTGAAACTGGAGCAATAATGTCTGTTACCTGTCACCATAACCCATGATCAATTAGCAGCTACTGGCAACAACAACCAACCCAACGTGATCCACAATTCTCCACCAGGAGAACCACCACAATGCTGCCTTCCGCTCACTCAATCACTTCCTTGTAACAACCCTGAAGCAACATATGTTTCCTTCCCTCTTCCTTCTTGCCCTAAATCTTTCACCTCTATAATGTCCAACATTTCTGATAATAGTTCTAATCCCCAGTTTGCCAAATTGTTCTTTTACTTTCCACGGCAATGGACAATTTAATTTCAAGTAATTTTATTCCAATTATTGTGCTATTTATTGTGCTGTTATTTATTCGCAATATATGTAAAACATGACTGTGCACTCCATTACCTTAATGCAACTATCAAATAGCACTAATGTATTTGCTTGCCATGTTGTTAACAATTTAAAAACATCATTTTTGGTATCCTAATAGATCTATTGTTATGACTTGCCATGTTATACATTAAGTCTCTTTATTAAGTTAATTTCCTTATTTTTGTGACCAATAAACCTTTTCATGTCATATTGATCTCATTGCTATTTATATTTTTTAAATGTCTTTTTTGTTCTACTTCTTTTTCCAATTGTTTTTGTTAAACCCTTGATATTATTTCAAAACAATTCGTATATGTGTTTCTACTAAGATTTACACTCAAACATGGTCTAGTACGCTACTAGTGTACTCTTTTAAAATACTCTTTCAAAATACTCTGAGAAAGGGGATCAGGGCAAATAACACCAATGAGGGTTCCTTGCTGTTTTTGCATGCAACCATAGAGCATTTTGGGAACATGTGTTAAAAGAGACATGTATGCTTAAATAACTAAGTATCTAATGCATACCAGCAATGGAGCTCATTTATTTTTTCACAGCACTTACCCTAACAGTAAAACGTTCATATCAGTAAACCACATATATGGATTTAGACAGCCTTAGATTTTGGATGTGATCATTGAATGGCTGCACCATCAGTCATTCTGTTGGGCACAAGGACCAATCCAGGGATAATGTTTCCTTTTCCCACACAGAGGTTTAGATGATTTGTCTCAGGCTAAGAGAATTTCATAGAGGATAGTAGCAGGTGCAGCAGTGGGAGCATTTACCACACAAATGCCCTGTGTATGCATATAAAGCTGTGTTAAAGAAAAAAAGGCAGGTCAAGCAAAGGATATGTGCATGGCTACATGTGTTGTGGGCGCCATGTGATGGCTTGAATCTATTTTGTCTAAAGCAGAAAGTAATGGAGAGCATTACTGGTTCAACCCAGGTCTTGCAAAAGAGTAATTTAGTTATGATGGGCTAACTTAAGTTATGCTTAAGTATATTGTGCTTAATTCTGCTATGTTATTTTTGGTTCTATGCCCCTGATTTATGTTTAATTATACATATGACCACTGATATGGAGAGGAAGGAAGCATTCCTTCCAACATGGCTACCTTCCACTCCATATCAATAGACCTGAATGTGCTGTCTAATCTTTCAAGACTAATGCTCACTTCAACTGTCGCGTTCAATAATGACCCGATGGGCCAAACGTCTGACCACCTGTCAAAACTATTAATATTTTGTGGCATTTCACCCCGGAATACTAATGGCAATAAACCCCTTGTCGGGGGGCATTACCGTGTCAGGTAAGGCACCCGGACCCTTTGTTAACTGTGGCCCCAGGGGCATTACCTGATGCAGTAATTACCCCTCCCTCCCCAACAAAGGGTTTATTGCCTAAATATAACAGCATGAGGAGGTTAGTTTGAGCTCTAAACTGGACTAGACCAACTTTCTTTAAAAAATGAGTTCATTATTTTCATACAGTATGCTCAAAATATGATTATATGGGTCAGATCAACAAGCATCTATATTGCTCCCCTTCTAGTAAGCTTTGATCTTTGCACATCATATCATCTTCCAACATCTCTGTCTGGTACAACATGGCCTATAGACAAAACACTTTCCTTTGCATGTATTCTTCAAAATCAAATGCTCTATGCCCATTTGTTTTCTTTCATTAGTAAATAAACATGCATTCATGAATTCCGTATCCAGATGTGTAAGTTATTGTGAACACATGTTAGAAATTGTGGTTCTCGACTTTGGGTGACCCTCTCCATTGAACTAAGATTATTAACTAACCATAACATTTTCCACATACATTTAGTGAACCATTACGAAAAGGATGGCATCATTTCTGACAGTGTCAAGTGGTATTTCTCGCTGCAGGTGTAATGGCACTCATCATAGAATGAGAACACTAATTGCTGATGTTGTCCAATTACAGATGCAAAGTAAATTACCACCACAGTACTGGAGTTCCCACTGGTAATGTCCTTTACGGAGGAAACTGATACCTAAAAGAGCAGGTCATTACACCGAAAATAGGATTAGTTCTAAGGTGACCTTTAACCAAGTCAAAAATCAAACCTTAAGTGCTTCAGGAGCCCTGTCCTTGAAATGAATATATACCCACTCACAATATGTGTATTACCACTGGTAAAACATTGTTTGACCTGAGGAATTTCCTTGAAATTGAACCTTATACAAATGTGTGTTTGTGTCAATTGTATGTTTTATCAATGAATTTTTTTAAAAAAAGGGAGCAGGCGCCCCTCTCCAGAAAGAATATGGCATGATAACATGTTCAGTGGTTTTTTCCCACGTCAGAGTCTGCAGCCATCGCTTTTTGCTCACTGTACCTTTTCACAGATGGGAAATAACTATTTGCATATCAGTCTTTGTCCCACCCAAATGGGCAGTCCTGCACCGAAATGCTATGGCAATTCTCTTCTGAACAAGAGTACCAACAGCAACCCTGTTAGGCAGAACTGCATGCAGTACCCTCTAGGACCACCATATACAATTAGGACTACAGGGGTAAGTAAAGCAACTTTTGGTATAAGTCTGTGCCCAACAGTTTTTGGTAGCAGGGTACTGCATGCAATTATGCTTAACACTGGTGGCAAGCAGTGAGGATAGAGTTTAGTTGTTACATTGAGAGTGTTGCTCTTACTTTTGATCAAATAACCATCACAAGGCTAAGCACTACTAGTAAAGCAATTGTTTTATAATGCCAATTATGGATAACTTCAAACAGGTAGCCCTGATCATTCTTACAGTACATCAACTGAAAGATATGTGCAAAGTCAGGTCGCCATCTGTTATATGCAAGAAAAATGAAATGATTGAGAAATTGTTGAATCATCAAAGACTGGGAGGTATAACTCTACAACAAATGTGGATAGTTTTGTTGAGGATGATAATGATTCAGAGTCCAACACTAATGTTATTTATGAGCTAGAAGAGCCAGAGGAGTCTCAGGATGTGAACCCCACTGTCCCTCTACCTGCTTTAGGCCCTCAACCTGTAGCCACAGGGGCCCTACCAGGTCCAGTACTGAGTCCAGAATTTGTCTGACTTGAATAAATGAGACTTGAGTTAGAGTTTAAAAGAATCCAAATGCAAATTGAAAGTAAACATCAAGAAATCAGAGAAATGGAAATGCATCATTCTCTTGAAATGAAGAAATTGTCTCTTGCAAATAGTTCTATCCCAAAGTTGTCTAGGTCTTCCAGTCCTAAGAGACCTCTCATACCTAAAGAACCTGTGAGTATGTAAGAGGTGAGACTTGATATTCTGGATTGGTTGGCTGTTTTTGAATATAACTATGGGATTCAGGGTGTCACAGGGAATCAGTTGATTCCTTGGCTTTTGGCTAGGCTCCCCCAGGTTGCAACTGATGCTGGAATGGAGGTGGGGGAACTTGAAAGATTGGATAATGAAAATGTAAAGCTAGCTTTGACAGCTAGATTTTGGAAAACTCCTTCCCAGTACCTTAAGAGGTTTAGGACCCTTAAAAAGCATGATGGTACCCCTTGGGCTACCTGGGTGTGTGAATGTTTGAAGAACTTAGATGTTTGGGTAAAGGGTTACAGAGTTAACACTTTTGAAGGAATGAGAAATCTATTTTTGTTGGAATCTATTTTTGATGCCTGCTCTCCTGAGCTGAGACAGAACTTGGCTGACTCTAAGGAAATTGATCCGAAGAAGTTACCAAAAACTGCTGACTTGTGGATTGCCAACAGGTCTACTGTTGGCAACCCAGGAGATCCGCGAGAGAACTGTCCAAAGTCACACCTGTGACTGCTCCACTATCTGAGGCTTAGTGTGAGGAACAACCAGGAAAGGTTGAATCAGCTGCTGAGGATTCAGAGCTGGAAGAAGACCTTACCTATGTTGGAGATCTGGATCCTAAAGACCATCCTGAGCTGCAGTCTTTAAAGGCGGAAGGTGGCCCCTGTAGGGCAGACTTCAGCAGAGGTCAGAGAGAGTGCCCTACTCTTGAAGGTCTTCGGCAATAGGCAGCTTCCCAGCTGGACGGGCAAGAGCCAGAGACGCATATAATGAGAAGATAGCCTCCTCTACAGTGAACCAACTGAGTCTATCCCACGGGACTACAGGAGACATGTGGTGACTCTAGAGACAAGACACTAGTTCCTACAGTTAGCCCACGAGATTCCTTTAGTTGGTCACTTGAGTTTCAAGAAGACCAAGGAAAGGCTTTCTCTATATTTCTACTGGGGTCTGATATAGATAAATTCTGTAGGAGCTGTCACACTTGTCAGACATCTGGCAAGAGTGGGGCCAAGAATGTGGCACCTCTGGTGTCTCTCCCAGTGGTGGGAGTCCCTTTTGAGAGGGTAGGAATCAACATTGTTGGTCCCTTAGACCCTCAAACCTCTTCAGGCAATTGATTTATATTGGTTGTGGTAGACCATGCTACTAGGTATCCTGAAACTATACCTATAAGGACTCTTACAGCTCAGGCTGTTGCTAAGGCCCTACTTGGTATTTTTACCAGGGTGGGTTTCCTAAGGAAGTCATCTGTGACAGGGGAACTACCTTTGTGTCCCACTACATGCAGGCCATGTGGAAAAATTGTGGAGTGACTTACAAGTTCTCAACTGCCTATCATCCACAGACAATTGGGTTGGTAGAGAGGTTTAACCGTACTATGAAGAACATGATAGGTGCTTTAGAAGAACCCTTAGAAGAAAGTGGGACCTTCTGCTGCCATGCCTTCTATTTGCTTATAGAGGCGTCCTTCAGGAGGGAATTGGATTTAGTCCCTTTGAGTTTCCCTATGGTCATCCAGTTTGAGGTCCATTGGCCCTAAAAGAGGAGGGGTTGGAGAGTGCTCCTTCTCCCAAGCCAGTGACAGTCACTGACTATCTGTTAGGTCTCTGGAGGAGAATGACACACATGATGGCAGAAGCATCTGATAACTTAAAAGCAGGTCAGGCTCTGGTGAAGCATTGGCATGACCAGAAGGCCAACATGGTTCAGTTTACTCAAGACCAGCAAGTTTTAGTTATGGTACCTACAAGGCATAGGGCCTTACAGGACAAATGGATAAGACCCTTCAAGCTTGTGGGAAAACTTGGAGAGGTAAACTATCTGGTGGACTTAGGCAATCCTAAGGAGACCGCCAGGGTCTTTCACACCAACCACCTAAAAGCCTATGTCTCAAAACCAGAAGTGGGAGCTTTGCTTCTAGCTTCAGCTCAAGAGGAGGAAGAGAGTGAACCTCTACCTGATCTCCTCAGGGGACAACCTTTAGATGAGAAAATAGAAGGAGTTCATCTCTCTTCTAATCTGACACTGGAACAACAGGAGGAATGCACGTGTCTGTTAAATCTGTTTGCCTCCCTGTTTTCACTATCACCAGGCTTGACCCCTTGGGGCCAGCATGATATTCTCACTGGTGACTGTTTACCTGTTAAAAGCAGAGGTTACAGGATGTCAGACCATGTAAGAACCCACATAAAGGAAGAGGTTAACAAGATGGTTGATCTCAGGGTAATGGAACCCTCTACGAGTCCATGGTCTAGTCCAGTTGTACTACTACCAAAGGCAGGATCCAAGGAGGTGAGATTCTGTGTGGACTATAGAGCTTTTAAATGCAGTAACTAAGACTGATGCCCATCCTTTACCTAGGACAAATGAGCTGGTGGACAAACGTGATTCAGCCAAGTACCTCAGTACATTTGACCTAACATCAGACTATTGGCAAATAACTCTGACAGAGCATGCCAAGGAAATAACTGCATTTCCAACCCCAGCAGGCCTCTACCAGTTTAAGGTAATGCCTTTTGGATTAAAGAATACACCTGAAACATTCCAAAGGATGGTTAATCAAGTTCTGAATGGGTTGGAGGACTTCTGCATGGCATATTTGGATGCAGTGTTCAGCCCTACTTGGAAAGAACATGTTGACTCCTTGGGATATGTTTTACACGCTCTTGAGCAGGCCCAACTGAACATAAAGGCAAGTAAATGTCAAATTGGTCAGAGAAAAGTGGTCTACCTTGGACATGAGGTAGGAGGAGGTGAACTAAGGCCATTGCCTAGCAAAGTACAAGCTGTACAAGAATGACCCCCCCTACTACTCAAACCCAAGTGAGAGCCTTCCTAGGTCTCACTGGTTATTATAGGAACTTCATAGAGAACTATGGGTCCATAGCTTGATATGATATGATATGATATGGCATTTGTAACGTGCCTATACACAAGTGTTTCAAGGCGCGACGAGGCAGGGGGGGGAACAAGGGGAGACAGACAACGATCTTACTAGGCCAGGTGTCATTCAGATCGCGCAAGTGCAAGGGTAGAGGGGAAGGGAAAAGTGCATGGGGGAAAGGGAGAGGGGAAAGTGCAGTACAGGGTTATAAGCATACAGCATACAGGATAAATAACAAGGGCCAGCTGGTGGCAAGTGCAAGGTAAGTGCAAACAAGTGCTGGGAAGGGGGGCTGTATGGATACAGACACAGTCCCGTAGTGCAGGGGTTGCCGTGGAGGCAGTGCAGGGGAGAGTGGCTGGGCCGAGAACGGTGAATGGCCCAGTTGCAGATTCAGTGCAGTTTCAGTAGTATTAGCAGGGGAGAGGGGGAGAGAAAGCGGAGGCAAAGAGGAAGGTTTTGAGGTGCTTCCGGAACCGGAGGTGGTTCTCCTCAAGTTTCAGGGAGGTAGGAAGGCTTCTCCCTTGAATGTGATCTCCTCACCCACATTTCCTAAGAAGGTTAGATGGAATGAGGAGTGCAACAGGGCATTTGAAGGACTTAAGAAAGCCCTTTGTCAAACTCCAGTCTGAAGAGCTCCTGACTACAGCCAAATCTTCATTGTGGAAAAAGATGCTTCCAAGACAGGTACAAGTGCAGTTCTGAGTCAGCTGGATGAGAAAGGTAGGGAGCACACCATCTGCTTCATCAGCAGAAAGCTGAAGGAACCAGAAACAAGGTGGGCAACCATTGAAAGAGAATGTTTTGCTATTGTGTGATCACTGAAGAGGTTTAGACCATACTTGTATGGATCTACTTTTGTGATTCAGACTGACCACCAACCCTTGTGATGGTTAATGCAGATGAAGGTAGAAAATCCTAAATTGTTAAGATGGTCAATCATCCTACAGGAGTTTGATTTTACCATTGCACACAGGTCAGGATGTAATCACCAAAATGCTGATGGTCTCTCCAAAATGTTTGACCGACTGAAGTAAGGAGATTCATCCAGGGGTGGATTAAATCCTCCTGTCCTTTAATATGGGGGGGGGGCGAGTGTTAGGGAGAATTCTCAAAAATGTGCTAATTCTCTTTACCTTAGAGACCCCCAGCAACTTTGCTAGATTTTGAGGACTTGATATTTCACCTGGAACGAGTATGAGCCTTTTTTTCCCACTCTTTCATTCCCAGTCTCCATGGGAATGGGGTCTTACAAATTTACTGGTGCCTGACTTTCCGGCCACCAGACTTGGAATAACCTGGTGGCACCGGGAAGTCAGGTGCCGGGAAAAATAATGTGGGTCCGGCAGCAACCTGCCAATATCCCCGGCAGGGTTACCGCCGGACCTGTAATGAGGCCCATAGACACATTCTTTACAGGATTTAATAAAGAAATAGAAGCTTTACAAGATAATAGAAAGGCTTGAATGGATAAGAGCAACATTACTAAAATTGAAACGACAGCTAATGAAAGATTATCGAAAGATTCTGACATCATCATCATAAAGGCTGAACAAATGGGAATTTAGTTGTAACAAATCGGATAGATTATTTTGAAGCAGTCTTTTCATTCCATAGGATCCTAGGATGTTATCTGCAGGGAAACTATATGACTCAGTTTTTCAAACAAATATGAAATACATTAAATGGTACATACCATTTAATTCCGTTGTTCATGATTTGGTGACAATAATTACTGGTACACAGTGCTTGATCCATCATATTCAAGTACAATTTTCATTGTTCTTCTTACATGTTTCGGGATTTGGAAGTCAGCCCTTTTTCTTGAATTAAATTGCAAATTGTCATTTATTAAGATGTCAATACCCAGCACAAATAAGAATATCTCAAATACCCCCATACTAAATTACAACGGAAAACACTGTTTTTTTGTAGGAGAGAACACATAATCACAAAGTGACATCTGAACTTTGTTGCAGAAAACAGAGTATCACAGAGAAACAAATGATTTTCTAAGAGAGAACAGAATATCTCTCTTGCTGCTAGTGCAACGGGGGCTCAAGTTGATGGGAGCATGGTCAGTAGTTATCCAGACAGTGATGTGCTTTATGGGAGGGGGTTCATGGTTCACTGAATGTCGTCTGCTTCGCTCTCCGCTCAGATGATATCTGCCGCCTGTGGCTGTGTCAAAGACAGAAAGGTAAAGGAATGCCACAAATGTGCGCCTTGGTATAGGTAGAGGGTGCATGCTCATGTAATAATTGGAACAATGTTCCCCAGAAATGTAGAAACATCTTACCATCATATGGTTTATGTCATATAGCAACATTTCTCTGCTACCATACTTGTTTTGATTTTCTTTGTATTTTCGTTTTTGTTATTTATATACCGCCTTACACCAAGGTGCCGTACAAAACTAATAACAGTACAATTAGAGTGAAAAGGTTAATACAATAAACATACAGCTTACAAGAAGACTTAACATACAATTAGGATTGCAATAAAAAGGTTTCTATGGCAGCATGGAAATAAGATAAGAATTGATAGACTGCAGAGAGAGGAGAAACATTCCAGTCAAAATGAGACGATAAATAAAAAGAGCAGAAATTAGAAGAAGCACAGGGAGGACGAGGTACAGTTAGAAGAAAGTGGGTTTGAGAATGAAGAGAAAAAGTAGGAACATAAAAAGAAACCAGAGAATTAAGATAGCTAGGAGCAATTCCACAGAGAGATTTACATACTATACAGAGAAAATAGAATGTAAGTTGAGAATGAAAAGGGAGCCATTGAAGAGAGGTCAAAGAGGGAGAAATAGAGTCACACATTGGTAGAAAATACAAAAGATGAATGGAGGAATTAAAAACAGATTTAAGAGGGGGGCGCTGTTGCGCACAATACAAATGGCCGCCTGATTGTTGAGCTCCCGCTCCACTGAAATATCCTGTGGAAAAGAATCTGTCTCAGACCTGCCTGGCGAACCCCGGGCACAGGCATAGATAGCCCGACTACCCGTGTGCATCCCCTGGTACTCCTGTGTGCTGGCGACCGGGGAGGCCGGAGTTGTTCCGTCCCGAACATTGGGTGGCCCATGCAGCGGATGGGACCCGGAATTGGGCACCGGGCCGGCCGACTCGAGTGCCGCGGCTTTGGCGTGCCGAGAGGCCCTGGGTGGAAAGAGCCTAAAGCCTCGACCTGGGCCCGCTCTCTGTGCTGGGACTGCGCCACTGGGCTCCCTGGCAGCCCTGGTGGGGCGAACCGAGAGATCGGACCTACGACCGAGGAGGTGCATAGCCTGAGGCGATCCCGCACTCTGGGCTCCGGAGAGGCCTCCCGAACCATCGCCCCGTTAGGACACTCGGCGGGTGTCCGGCCCGCATCGCAGTGCTACGCGGCTACAATTGGGCATTGGAAGCGCCGTATCACCGTGAGAAGGGGGCCGATACTGTGGCCAGCAGAGAAAGAGAGACACAACACACGTTGGCGGCGGCGGGGGGGTCCCGCCTGGTGGAGGTTCCCCGGGCCCTGTACGACAACATCCGATAAAGGTGGGGCAAGCCCAACTGTCACTCCTATAAATCCTTAAGTGTGCTCCGGGCAATTCCCTGTGAAATAAACTTGCAGGGCTGTGGCACCCTACATCATATCCCACTCGGGGGCCAGGGGTGGTGATACACGCATAAACTGAGTACAGCCTGGTGACTTCTATATAATCTACCATGAGTTGCGATTCTGGTATCAGAATACGTGGGAGTGCGCAGTCCACTCGGACATACTGGGTGGTTCTCCCGACCACAGGGGTACATTCCTGCATCCCGCTCCTGATACACCCTGCACAAAGCTGGGACAACGGAAAACTCCATTAACACGGCTACCATAATGGAGGGGCCATCTAAAACGGGCAGGAGCTCCAAGACCCCGGCAAGCAAGAAGAAAGGCCCGATGGACGCCTACACGGGAAGCCAAAACCCAACCACGGTTGCAGATCTTCATACTGCCACTGATGAGACCTCGAAACCGGAACCAGGTGATCAAGTAGATAAGCTAACAGCAATAGTGCAGAGTGGCTTCCTTTCCATTCATACAAAGCTGGATGACATTGTTTCGACCATAGGCTCCCTTAAGGCTAGAGAGGAAAAGGAGAGTGCATGTGTCACAGAGACTGAAAATAGAATAAGCACCAATGAAGACACCATTACACACCATACCCAAGATATTGCCCAGATCAAAGAAAACGTGGCTAAATTACAAAACAAGTGCGAGGATCTCAAATCGAGATCAAGGAGGAACAAAATCCGCGTGGTGGGGGTGTGGGAATGGCCAGATGGAACGACAACTGGAGGAACAACTCAAAACCTTGTTTGGACAGGAGGCATTCTCTGAGCATTTTCTGATCAAAAGAGCACATCGTACTTTGGCCCCGATTCCTAAGCCGGGCACCCCCGCCACGCACTATAGTTGCAAGACTCCTGAATTACAGGGACAGAGACACAATCCTGCGCAAGGCAAGGGAGGCGGGAACACTCCAATTTGAAGAAAATCGCATCCATATATATCCTGACTTCTCTGCGGGGGTGCAGGCGAGCAGAAGATCCTACGAGCCAGGCAAGAAGCTCCTACGGGAGCGTCAAATCCCGTACGCCCTAATTTTCCCAGCCAAAATGCGGATCCAGCACGCAGGCAGAGCACACTTTTTTGAATCTCCGGCTGAGGCTACGCACTACATTGAAACCTCTATACCTCTTCCTCCTAAGGGGGGCAGACCGGCACAAAACAACAGCCCAGACCGGCAGACTGAAGGGGGATTAAAAACTCATGAGACAAACGCAGGTATATCATATGGTTCATTGAGGGCCATAGCTGAGAAAGTGTGTAATATTTATCGGCCCAGGCAATCGGTTTAAGTGGAGGCTGGGACCCAGTTGGCAGCCATGTGAAGCAACATGGCTACCCTTGGAATATTCCACAAGTTTGGTTTGATACATCATCAAGTTGGGGGTGACGATGAGAGTGGGGGGGAGATCAGGCAAGTTGGGATTAAAATTACAGTTCAGGACTGGCCCTATTGTGGCACAAAGTTTGTAATTGTGATCTGAGATGTAAAAATGTGGTTGCATTTGTACCGGTACTGAGTAAATTGCACAAATACTATATAGTTGCTGTTTGGGACGATGGCAGATATTCACTCATGATGTACAGGCGATGGACTGAGGGTTAAATTGTTAACATGGGAAACATGACTGTGTACTCCATTACCTTATTGCAACTATCAAATAGCACTAATGTTTTTGCTTGCCATGTTCTCAGCGCCATTAACACTTTAAAAACATTGTTTTTGGTATCCTAATAGCTCTATTGTTATGACTTGCCATGTTATACATTAAGTCTCTTTATTAAGTTAATTTCCTTATTTCTGTGACCAATAAACCTTTTCATGTCATATTGATCTCACTGCTATTAATATTTTTTAAATGTCTTTTTTGTTCTACTTCTTTTTTCAATTGTTTTTGTTAAACCCTTGATATTATTTCAAAACAATTCGTATATGTGTTTCTACTAAGATTTACACACAAACATGGTCTAATACGCTACTAGTGTACTCTTTTAAAATACTCTTTCAAAATACTCTGAGAAAGGGGATCAGGGCAAATAACACCAATGAGGGTTCCTTGCTGTTTTTGCATGCAACCATAGAGCATTTTGGGAACATGTGTTAAAAGAGACGTGTATGCTTAAATAACTAAGTATCTAATGCATACCAGCCATGGAGCTCATTTATTTTTTCACAGCACTTACCCTAACAGTAAAACGTTCATATCAGTAAACCACATATATGGATTTAGACAGCCTTAGATTTTGGATGTGATCATTGAATGGCTGCACCATCAGTCATTCTGTTGGGCACAAGGACCAATCCAGGGATAAAGTTTCCTTTTCCCACACAGAGGTTTAGATGATTTGTCTCAGGCTAAGAGAATTTCATAGAGGATAGTAGCAGGTGCAGCAGTGGGAGCATTTACCACACAAATGCCCTGTGTATGCATATAAAGCTGTGTTAAAGAAAAAAAGGCAGGTCAAGCAAAGGATATGTGCATTTTTATTTATTTTATTTATTTATTTCACATTTATAAAGCGCTCACACAGCCCGCAGGCATCGAGGCGCTGTTACAGGAATTGTCTTGCGTAATTGTGTGTTTTTTTTTTTTCTTAGTTACGTATTTATAACGCGCTTAAACACCCAAAGGTTTCTAAGCGCGGACCCGGGGATCGAACCTGTTGTTGCTTCGTGTCGTCTTGCTTCCAAGACGCGCACGCTGCCGCTGAGCTATCCTCCCGGGACATGGCTTCATGTGTTGTGGGCGCCATGTGATGGCTGGAATCTATTTTGTCTAAAGCAGACAGTAATGGAGAGCATTACTGGTTCAACCCAGGTCTTGCAAAAGAGTAATTTAGTTATGATGGGCTAACTTAAGTTATGCTTAAGTATATTTTGCTTAATTCTGCTATGTTATTTTTGGTTCTATGCCCCTGATTTATGTTTACTTATACATATGACCACTGATATGGAGAGGAAGGAAGCATTCCTTCCAACATGGCTACCTTCCACTCCATATCAATAGACCTGAATGTGCTGTCTAATCTTTCAAGACTAATGCTCACTTCAACTGTCACGTTCAATAATGACCCGATGGGCCAAACGTCTGAAAACCTGTCAAAACTATTAATATTTTGGGGCATTTCACCCCGGGATACTAATGGCAATAAACCCCTTGTCGGGGGCATTACCGAGTCAGGTAAGGCACCCGGACCCTTTGTTAACTATGGCCCCAGGGGCATTACCTGATGCAGTAATTACCCCTCCCTCCCCAACAAAGGGCTTATTGCCTAAATATAACAGCATGAGGAGGTTAGTTTGAGCTCTAAACTGGACTAGACCAACTTTCTTTAAAAAATGAGTTCATTATTTTCATACAGTATGCTCAAAATATGATTATATGGGTCAGATCAACAAGCATCTATATTGCTCCCCTCCTAGTAAGCTTTGATCTTTGCACATCATATCATCTTCCAACATCTCTGTCTGGTACAACATGGCCTATAGACAAAACACTTTCCTTTGCATGTATTCCTAAAAATCAAATGCTCTATGCCCATTTGTTTTCTTTCATTAGTAAATAAACATACATTCATGAATTCCGTATCCAGATGTGTAAGTTATTGTGAACACATGTTACAAATTGTGGTTCTCGACTATGGGTGACCCTCTCCATTGAACTAAGATTATTAACTAACCATAACATTTTCCACATACATTTAGTGAACCATTACGAAAAGGATGGCATCATTTCTGACAGTGTCAAGTGGTATTTCTCGCTGCAGGTGTAATGGCACTCATCATAGAATGAGAACACTAATTGCTGATGTTGTCCAATTACAGATGCAAAGTAAATTACCACCACAGTACTGGAGTTCCCACTGGTAATGTCCTTTACGAAGGAAACTGATACCTAGAAGAGCAGGTAATTACACCGAAAATAGGATTAATTCTAAGGTGACCTTTAACCAAGTCAAAAATCAAACCTTAAGTGCTTCAGGAGCCCTGTCCTTGAAATGAATATATACCCACTCACAATATGTGTATTACCACTGGTAAAACATTGTTTGACCTGAGGAATTTCCTTGAAATTGAACCTTATACAAATTTGTGTTTGTGTCAATTGTATGTTTTATCAATGAATTTTTTTTAAAAAAGGGAGCAGGCGCCCCTCTCCAGAAAGAATATGGCATGATAACATGTTCAGTGTTTTTTTCCCACGTCAGAGTCTGCAGCCATCGCTTTTTGCTCACTGTACCTTTTCACAGATGGGAAATAACTATTTGCATATCAGTCTTTGTCCCACCCAAATGGGCAGTCCTGCACCGAAATGCTATGGCAATTCTCTTCTGAACAAGAGTACCAACAGCAACCCTGTTAGGCAGAACTGCATGCAGTACCCTCTAGGACCACCATATACAATTAGGACTACAGGTGTAAGCAAAGCAACTTTTGGTATAAGTCTGTGCCCAACAGTTTTTGGTAGCAGGGTACTGCATGCAATTATGCTTAACACTGGTGGCAAGCAGTGAGGATAAAGTATAGTTGTTACATTGAGAGTGTTGCTCTTATTTTTGATCAAATAACCATCACAAGGCTAAGCACTACTAGTAAAGCAATTGTTTTATAATGCCAAATATGGATAACTTCAAACAGGTAGCCCTGATCATTCTTACAGTACATCAACTGAAAGATATGTGCAAAGTCAGGTCACTATCTGTTATATGCAAGAAAAATGAATTGATTGAGAAATTGTTGAATCATCAAAGACTGGGAGGTAGAACTCTACAACAAATGTGGATAGTTTTGTTGAGGATGATAATGATTCAGAGTCCAACTCTAATGTTATTGATGAGCTAGAAGAGCCAGAGGAGTCTCAGGATGTGAGCCCCACTGTCCCTCTACCTGCTTTAGGCCCTCAACCTGTAGCCACAGGGGCCCTACCAGGTCCAGTACTGAGTCCAGAATTTGTCTGACTTGAATAAATGAGACTTGAGTTAGAGTTCAAAAGAATCCAAATGCAAATTGAAAGTAAACATCAAGAAATCAGAGAAATGGAAATGCATCATTCTCTTGAAATGAAGAAATTGTCTCTTGCAAATAGTTCTATCCCAAAGTTGTCTAGGTCTTCCAGTCCTAAGAGGCCTCTCATACCTAAAGAACCTGTGAGTATGTAAGAGGTGAGACTTGATATTCTGGATTCGTTGGCTGTTTTTGAATATAACTATGGGATTCAGGGTGTCGCAGGGAATCAGTTGATTCCTTGGCTTTTGGCTAGGCTCCCCCAGGTTGCAACTGATGCTGGAATGGAGGTGGGGGAACTTGAAAGATTGGAGAATGAAAATGTAAAGCTAGCTTTGACAGCTAGATTTTGGAAAACTCCTTCCCAGTACCTTAAGAGGTTTAGGACCCTTAAAAAGCATGATGGTACCCCTTGGGCTACCTGGGTGTGTGAATGTTTGAAGAACTTAGATGGTTGGGTAAAGGGTTACAGAGTTAACACTTTTGAAGGAATGAGAAATCTATTTTTGTTGGAATCTATTTTTGATGCCTGCTCTCCTGAGCTGAGACAGAAATTGGCTGACTCTAAGGAAATTGATCCGAAGAAGTTACCAAAAACTGCTGACTTGTAGATTGCCAACAGGTCTACTGTTGGCAACCCAGGAGATCCGCGAGAGAACTGTCCAAAGTCACACCTGTGACTGCTCCACTATCTGAGGCTTAGTGTGAGGAACAACCAGGAAAGGTTAAATCAGCTGCTGAGGATTCAGAGCTGGAAGAAGACCTTACCTATGTTGGAGATCTGCATCCTAAAGACCATCCTGAGCTGCAGTCTTTACAGGCAGAAGGTGGCCCCTGTAGGGCAGACTTCAGCAGAGGTTAGAGAAAGTGCCCTACTCTTGAAGGTCTTCGCCAACAGGCAGCTTCCCAGCTGGACGGGCAAGAGCCAGGGACGCATATACTGAGAAGATAGCCTCCTCTACAGTGAACCAACTGAGTCTAACCCAGGGGACTACAGGAGACATGTGGTGATTCTAGAGACAAGACACTAGTTCCTACAGTTAGCCCACGAGATTCCTTTAGTTGGTCACTTGAGTTTCAAGAAGACCAAGGAAAGGCTTTCTCTATATTTCTACTGGGGTCTGATATAGATAAATTCTGTAGGAGCTGTCACACTTGTCAGACATCTGGCAAGAGTGGGGCCAAGAATGTGGCACCTCTGGTGTCTCTCCCAGTGGTGGGAGTCCCTTTTGAGAGGGTAGGAATCAACATTGTTGGTCCCTTAGACCTCAAACCTCTTCAGGCAATTTATTTATATTGGTTGTGGTAGACCATGCTACTAGGTATCCTGAAACTATACCTATAAGGACTCTTACAGCTCAGGCTGTTGCTAAGGCCCTACTTGGTATTTTTACCGGGGTGGGTTTCCTAAGGAAGTCATCTGTGACAGGGGAACTACCTTTGTGTCCCACTACATGCAGGCCATGTGGAAAAATTGTGGAGTGACTTACAAGTTCTCAACTGCCTATCATCCACAGACAATTGGGTTGGTAGAGAGGTTTAACCGTACTATGAAGAACATGATAGGTGCTTTAGAAGAACCCTTAGAAGAAAGTGGGACCTTCTGCTGCCATGCCTTCTATTTGCTTATAGAGAAGTCCCTCAGGAGGGAATTGGATTTAGTCCCTTTGAGTTTCCCTATGGTCATCCAGTTTGAGGTCCATTGGTCCTAAAAGAGGAGGGGTTGGAGAGTGCTCCTTCTACCAAGCCAGTGACAGTCACTGACTATCTGTTAGGTCTCTGGAGGAGAATGACACACATGATGGCAGAAGCATCTGATAACTTAAAAGCAAGTCAGGCTCTGGTGAAGCATTGGCATGACCAGAAGGCCAACATGGTTCAGTTTACTCAAGACCAGCAAGTTTTAGTTATGGTACCTACAAGGCATAGGGCCTTACAGGACAAATGGATAAGACCTGTCAAGGTTGTGGGAAAACTTGGAGAGGTCAACAATCTGGTGGACTTAGGCAATCCTAAGGAGACCGCCAGGGTCTTTCACACAACCACCTAAAAGCCCTTGTCTCAAGACCAGAAGTGGGAGCTTTGCTTCTAGCTTCAGCTCAAGAGGAGGAAGAGAGTGAACCTCTACCTGATCTCCTCAGGGGTCAGAGAAAAGTGGTCTACCTTGGACATGAGGTAGGAGGAGGTGAACTAAGGCCATTGCCTAACAAAGTACAAGCTGTACAAGAATGACCCACCCCTACTACTCAAACCCAAGTGAGAGCCTTCCTAGGTCTCACTGGTTATTATAGGAACTTCATAGAGAACTATTTGTCCATAGCTTCTCCCTTGAATGTGATCTCCTCACCCACATTTCCTAAGAAGGTTAGATGGAATGAGGAGTGCAACAGGGCATTTGAACGAATTAAGAAAGCCCTTTGTCAAGCTCCAGTCTGAAGAGCTCCTGACTACAGCCAAATCTTCATTGTGGAAAAAGATGCTTCCAAGACAGGTACAAGTGCAGTTCTGAGTCAGCTGGGTGAGAAAGGTAGGGAGCACACCATCTGCTTCATCAGCAGAAAGCTGAAGGAACCAGAAACAAGGTGGGCAACCATTGAAAGAGAATGTGTTGCTATTGTGTGATCACTGAAGAGGTTTAGACCATACTTGTATGGATCTACTTTTGTGATTCAGACTGACCACCAACCCTTGTGATGGTTAATGCAGATGAAGGTAGAAAATCCTAAATTGTTAAGATGTTCAATCATCCTACAGGAGTTTGATTTTACCATTGCACACAGGTCAGGATGTAATCACCTAAAATGCTGATGGTCTCTCCAGAATGTTTGACCGACTGAAGTAAGGAGATTCATCCAGGGGTGGATTAAATCCTCCTGTCCCTTACTAAGGGGGGGACGAGTGTTAGGGAGAATTCTCAAAAATGTGCTAATTCTCTTTACCTTAGAGACCCCCAGCAACTTTGCTAGATTTTGAGGACTTGATATTTTACCTGGAACGAGTATGAGCCTTTTTTTTCCCACTCTTTCATTCCCAGTCTCCATGGGAATGGGGTCTTACAAATTTACTGGTGCCTGACTTTCTGGCCACCAGACTTGGAATAACCTGGTGGCACCGGGAAGTCAGGTGCCGGGAAAAAAAATGTGGGTCCGGCAGCAACCTGCCAATATCCCCGGCAGGGTTACCGCCGGACCTGTAAAGAGGCCCATAGACACATTCTTTACAGGATTTAATAAAGAAATAGAAGCTTTACAAGATAATAGAAAGGCTTGAATGGATAAGAGCAACATTACTAAAATTGAAACGACAGCTAATGAAAGATTATCGAAAGATTCTGACATCATCATCATAAAGGCTGAACAAATAGGAATTTAGTTGTAACAAATCGGATAGATTATTTTGAAGCAGTCTTTTCATTCCATAGGATCCTAGGATGTTATCTGCAGGGAAACTATATGACTCAGTTTTTCAAACAAATATGAAATACATTAAATGGTACATACCATTTAATTCCGTTGTTCATGATTTGGTGAAAATAATTACTGGTACACAGTGCTTGATCCATCATATTCAAGTATAATTTTCATTGTTCTTCTTACATGTTTCGGGATTTGGAAGTCAGCCCTTTTTCTTGAATTAAATTGCAAATTGTCATTTATTAAGATGTCAATACCCAGCACAAATAAGAATATCTCAAATACCCCCATATTAAATTACAATGGAAAACACTGTTTTTTTGTAGGAGAGAACACATAATCACAAAGTGACATCTGAACTTTGTTGCAGAAAACAGAGTATCACAGAGGAACAAATGATTTTCTAAGAGAGAACAGAATATCTCTCTTGCTGCGTGTGCAACGGGGGCTCAAGTTGATGGGAGCATGGTCAGTAGTTATCCAGACAGTGATGGGCTTTATGGGAGGGGGTTCATGGTGCACTGAATGTCGTCTGCTTCGCTCTCCGCTCAGATGATATCTGCCGCCTGCGGCTGTGCCAAAGACAGAAAGGTAAAGGAATCCCACAAATGTGCGCCTTGGTATAGGTAGAGGGTGCATGCTCATGTAATAATTGGAACAATGTTCCCCAGAAATGTAGAAACATCTTACCATCATATGGTTTATGTCATATATCAACATTTCTCTGCTACCATACTTGTTTTGATTTTCTTTGTATTTTCGTTTTTGTTATTTATATACCGCCTTACACCAACGTGCTGTACAAAACCAATAACAGTACAATTAGAGTGAAAAGGTTAATACAATAAACATACAGCTTACAAGAAGACTTAACATACAATTAGGATTGCAATAAAAAGGTTTCTATGGCAGCATGGAAATAAGATAAGAATTAATAGACCGCAGAGAGAGGAGGAACATTCCAGTCAAAATGAGCCGATAAATAAAAAGATAGAAATTAGAAGAAGCACAGGGAGGACGAGGTACAGTTAGAAGAAAGTGTGTTTGAGAATGAAGAGAACAAGTAGGAACATAAAAAGAAACCAGAGAATTAAGATAGCTAGGAGCAATTCCACAGAGAGATTTACATACTATACAGAGAAAATAGAATTTAAGTTGAGAATGAAAAGGGAGCCATTGAAGAGAGGTCAAAGAGGGAGAAATAGAGTCACACATTGGTAGAAAATACAAAAGACGAATGGAGGAATTAAAAACAGATTTAAGAAGGGGGCGCTGTTGCGCACAATACAAATGGCCGCCTGATTGTTGTGCTCCCGCTCCACTGAAAGATCCTGTGGAAAAGAATCTGTCTCAGACCTGCCTGGCAAACCCCGGGCACAGGCATCGATAGCCCGACTACCCGTGTGCATCCCCTGGAAATCCTGCGTGCTGGCGACCGGGGAGGCCGGAGTTGTGCCGTCCCGAACATTGGGTGGCCCATGCAGCGGATGGGACCCGGAATTGGGCACCGGGGTGGCCGACTCGAGTGCCGCGACTTTGGCGTGCCGAGAGGACCCGGGTGGGAAGAGCCTAAAGCCTCGACCTGCGCCCGCTCTCCGTGCTGGGACTGCGCCACTGGGCTCCCTGGCAGCCCTGGTGGGGCGAACCGAGAGATCGGACCTACGACCGAGGAGGTGCATAGCTTGAGGCGATCCTGCACTCTGGGCTCCTGAAAGGCCTCCCGAACCATCGCCCTGTTAGGACACTCGGCGGGTGTCCGGCCCGCATCGCAGTGCTACGTGGCTACAATTGGGCATTGGAAGCGCCGTATCACCGTGAGAAGGGGGGCCGATACTGTGGCCAGCAGAAGAAGAGAGACACAACGCACGTTGGCGGCGGTGGGGGGATCCCGCCTGGTGGAGTTTCCCCGGGCCCTGTACGACAACATCCGATAAAGGTGAGGCAAGCCCAACTGTCACTCCTATAAATCCTTAAGTGTGCTCCGGGCAATTCCCTGTGAAATAAACATGCAGGGCTGTGGCACCCTACATCATATCCCACCCGGAGGCCAGGGGTGGTGACATATGCATAAACTGAGTACAGCCTGGTGACTTCTATATAATCTACCATGAGTTGCCATTCTGGTATCAGAATACGTGGGAGTGCGCAGTCCACTCGGACATACTGGGTGGTTCCCCCCGATGACAGGGGTACATTCCTGCATCCCGCTCCTGATACACCCTGCACAAAGCCGGGACAATGGAAAACTCCATTAACACGGCTACCATAGCGGATTCTATAATGGGGGAGCCATCTCAAATGGGCAGGAGCTCCAAGACACCGGCAAGCAAGAAGAAAGGCCCGATGGACGCCTACACGGGAAGCCAAAACCCAACCACGGTTGGAGATCTTCATACTGCCACTGATGAGGCCTCGAACCCGGAACCAGGTGATCAAGTAGATAAGCTAACAGCAATAGTGCAGAGTGGCTTCCTTTCCATTAATACAAAGCTGGATGACATTGTTTTGACTATAGGCTCCCTTAAGGCTAGAGTGGAAAAGGAGAGTGCATGTGTCACAGACTGAAAATAGAATAAGCACCAATGAAGACACCATTACACACCATACCCAAGATATTGCCCAGATCAAAGAAAACGTGGCTAAATTACAAAACAAGTGCGAGGATCTCAAATCGAGATCAAGGAGGAACAAAATCCGCGTGGTGGGGGTGTCGGAATGGCCAGATGGAACGACAAATGGAGGAACAACTCAAAACCTTGTTTGGACAGGAGGCATTCTCTGAGCATTTTCTGATCAAAAGAGCACATCGTACTTTGGCCCCGATTCCTAAGCCGGGCACCCCCGCCACGCACTATAATTGCAAGACTCCTGAATTACAGGGACAGAGACACAATCCTGTGCAAGGCAAGGGAGGCGGGAACACTCCAATTTGAAGAAAATCGCATCCATATATATCCTGACTTCTCTGCGGGGGTGCAGGCGAGCAGAAGATCTTACGAGCCAGGCAAGAAGCTCCTACGGGAGCGTCAAATCCCGTACGCCCTAATTTTCCCAGCCAAAATGCGGATCCAACACGCAGGCAGAGCACACTTTTTTGAATCTCCGGCTGAGGCTACGCACTACATCGAAACCTCTATACCTCTTCCTCCTAAGGGGGGCAGACAGGCACAAAACAACAGCTCAGACCGGCAGACTGAAGGGGGATTAAAAACTCATGAGACAAACGCAGGTATATCATATGGTTCATTGAGGGCCATAGCTGAGAAAGTGTGTAATATTTATCGGCCCAGGCAATGGGTTTAAGTGGAGGCTGGGACCCAGTTGGCAGCGATGTGAAGCAACATGGCTACCCTTGGAATATTCCACGAGTTTGGTTTGATACATCATCAAGTTGGGGGTGACGATGAGAGTGGGGGGGAGGGCAGGCAAGTTGGGATTAACATTACAGTTCAGGACTGGCCCTATTGTGGCACAAAGTTGGTAATTGTGATCTGAGATGTAAAAATGTGGTTGCATTTGTACCGGTACTGAGTAAATTGCACGAATACTATATAGTTGCTGCTCGGGACGATGGCAGATATTCACTCATGATGTACAGGCGATGGACTGAGGGTTAAACTGTTAACATGGAATGTTCGGGGGCTAAATACTCAGATGAAAGTTAAAAAAAATTGGTAACTACATCGCCAGACATAGCCCCCAGGTACTGATGTTACAAGAAATTCACATGGTGGGGACCAGTAACATGCACATACTGCCTAAATGGGGCTCCCTAAGGTTCTACACAGACTATTCTTCCCAGTCTAGGGGGGTCATCACACTCACTCATCCAGGGTTGGGGTTTAGGCCAGAGGGCCACAGGGTTGACTCTCAGCGCCTTCTCCTAGTTAACACATATGGGCCCAATATGGACGACCCCGCCTTCTACTTAGAATTGTACCAGATAATCGTTTTGCTTGAAATCTCAAGGGTCATCTGGGGTGGGGACTTCAATCTGGTCCTTGATCCGGGGCTAGATAGAGCCTCTAAGGTTGTCAGAGCTCCCAGTAAAGCAGCCCTGAATCTGACACATATCCTGTCTCAACTTCTGTTAGTGGATTCCTGGAGGGAGCTACATCCCGATAATAGAAGATACACATTTTACTCTTCAGTCCACGACTCTGAATCAAGAATTGATTACTGGTTTGTCTCTTCATCCAAATGTTGCCACTCAATATGTCAGACCATTCCCCAGTGTTGTTAGACCTATTGCTCCAGAATGTGCCTGCACCCTCCAGAAGGTGGAGAATGCCCAGTGGAATGCTAGCAGACCCCGGGGTAGTGGAAAACATTGCATGTTGATATTGTGGAGTATTTTGCGTACAATGTGGGATCGGTTGATAAAATTTCAACAGTATGGGAATCCTTTAAGGTCTGGTTAAGGGGGGTGTTGATATCCTGGTCTGCCGGTATGCTAAAAAGGGTGAGAACCGAGTTATCAGAGGTCGAAACCAAACTATATAGGTTAGAAACAGACTACACTCGTACCCAAAATAAAGACATATTGGCTGACATATACGCACACCTGCAAGAGTTTAACAAACTGGCAGGCAGAGAGGTGCAATATATCGCGGCACCCATACGTGCTCGAAGATATGGAGAAGGAAATAAGGTGGGTAGAACTCTTTCCAATTTACTTAAGCAGGATAAACAACCCACCCTGATCACTAGCATTCATACAGCGCAAGGCGACATACGCCAAACTGATGCAGATATAAACAGGGAATTTGTGAACTTCTATAAACACCTCCATTCGAATAAAGATGTGAAATCACTCCCGGAAATTAGGTCATATCTTGAAGCCCTTTCACTCCCTAAACTCCTTGAGGAGGACCGCCTGGCCATGGATCTACAGATAACTCCAGACGAGATCACTGAAGCAATCAAGGAGCTGGCGTCAGGCAGGGCGCATGGGTCGGATGGGATAGGGGACGAATTTTACAAAGAGTTCCGCGAGGAACTTGTTCCAGTATTAATGCAGTTATGGGAGGAAGCTCTCGAAAGTCATATTTTGCCCCCAACCATGAGGGAGGCTGTAATAACGGTCCTCCCCAAGCCACAATGACCTCCACAGGAAGTATCGTCATATAGACCCTTGTCACTTATAAACACTGACGCAAAAATATTAGCTAAAGTCCTGGCGAACCGACTTCTCCCGGCTGTGTCTACCCTTGTTCACCCTGACCAGAATGGGTTTATTCCCACAAGGTCCACCGCACTGAATCCGCGTAGGCTTTTTGGCATTATGGCACAGATAGACCCGGGGAGAAGCGCGGTAGCCATATCCCTCGATGCGGAGAAGGCATTCGATTCCGTCTTGTGGGTTTACCGTCTGGCGGTTCTGGAAGCGTTTGGGGTGGGTCCTAACTTTGTAAAATATGTAAGGTTGCTATACACAAAACTTGGTGCACGAGTGTTAACTAATAAGACCATCTCCGATATGTTCCTGTTGGGCAGGGGTACCAGACAGGGATGCCCATTCTCGCCCCTACTGTTTGCATTAACCATTGAATCAATTGCGGCTGTGGTCAGATTGAGACACACAAATCGAGGGATCCTGATGAAGGGGTCCACCCAGCTGGTTTCGCTCTATGCAGATGACACACTACTGTATGTCAAAGAGCCTGAGGTAAACATAACACCTATAATGGAAGAGATACAGGAATTCGCAGAATATTCCGGGTACACCATAAACCGGACCAAGTCTGAAATGTTCCCACTTACCCCGGCCACTAGGTGTCCTCTCACCAAAGGAGGGCTTAAATGGTCAGAACACCACATCAGATACTTGGGTGTTCTGGTATCTAGAGACAAACACACGCTGTACTCCGATAATCATGAAAATGCACTACGTACTATAAGCACGAAACTTCAGATCTGGGGACGCCTCCCAATCTCATTAGCAGGTAGAGTTGCGGTCCTTAAAATGGTGATCCTTCCCAAGTAGCTGTACCTCTTTGTCAACATCCCCATATGGCCGGGCAGAGTCTTTGTCACCAAACTCCGATCTATAGTTGTCACATTTCTCTGGGGCAGAAAAACAGCTAGAATAAGCTGGAAAAAAATGACAGAACAGTATTCCATGGGAGGCATAGCGGCCCCCGACTTCGAGCTTTATTATTATGTTTCCCAGGCACAGTTTGCAAAACACTGGTATGAGGCCCCAGAAAATACGCCCCACGCATGGATAGAGGAATATACCACGCAGCCCACAAATATACAATCGGTCCTCTTTGACACACAGTATAGGGACACTTGAGATTACAACCCTGTGAGTTGCAGGGTAACAGCATGGGAGGCAATATTCAAAAGGCTGACGATCGAGACGCCCTATTACCCGGAGGTACCTCTTTGGAACTTCCCGGGCTTGCCTCCCACTCATGACGCTAGCGTATAAGAATCGCGGGACCCTGCCGGGCAAATGAAAGTAGGGGATATGTTTGTAGATGGGAAATTTGTGGATCTGAAGTTGTTCTTAAGGGCACTGGGAGATGGACCACTTAAAACACTCCAATACTACCGTATGAGGTCCGCATTTATTAAGAGATGGCCGCTATTCACGGACAAACCTGTGGCTCATCCGTGTATACAGTTAATAACGGCTACAAACGGTTTGGGGATCTCCAGGCTATACTCTGCGGTTCAGGCTCACACCCCCACGCTGAACCACGTTAGGGAGAAGTGGGAGGCAGATTTACAGACACCAATTGAGGAGGAGAAATAGGCGAGGTATTGCATGCTTACTAAAAACGTCTCACTGAATTCTGGTCTGAGATTGATTCAATTCAAAATCCTGAACAGGCTACATTATACTCCTGCCTTGGTGGCAAGATTTGCACCGGATGCCTCTGACTCCTGCCCTAAGTGCAATACACCTCAGGCTGATGCTTTCCATATGTACTGGAAATGTCCGGTGGTGGCGGGGTTGTGGAGAGAAGTGGCAGAATTATTGGAAGAAATAACACTGGTTCCCCCTGTTTTGACCCCCCCAGAAACAATTCGAAGATTATTCAATATTACTTGTGCCATGGCCAAAAAATGCATACTTCAGAAATTGAAAAGTTCCGCCCCACCCAGTATGAATCATTTTTTGCACGAATTAACACATATAAACGAGGCAGAAGAAAAGTTTGTTATGACCCAACCTGCATCATGCAGACCCAATGACATTTGGGGCTCCTTCAGGGTCTATTTAACATGATTGGGAGTGATGACATGTCTTTGTAACAGTGAACACAGAATAACGTTAAGATGTACTCTTTGCTGTATATGCGAGTTGTGATGAGATATGGTGCCGTTGTGCCTTTGTAAGCATGAATAAAGAAAGTTTTGAACAAAAAAAGATTTAAGAGGAGCAAAGCGAGATACAGGAAGACAAAAGAGGAGTACTGAGCAGTAGAATAGTTGAAATAAAATTAAATAAGAGATAACAAGCTTAGTTGCACTGAAAGTAAGAAAAAGCCTAGCTTTCCGAATAATAAAAAGATGAACACGACAAGAACGGGATGTTATTGAGATGTGATGAGCAAAGGAAAGATTTGTGTCAAGATGAAGGACAATATTACGGGCAGTTGAAGAAAAAGACAGATGAGAAGGAGAAAACAGAATGAAAGGAGGAGACACAGACAGAGGAATAGTATTAGCAGGAAAAAAGAGGACTTCAGTCTTGGATGGATTAAGGACAAGAAAGTGATCCGACATCCAAACTTTAATAGCAGAGAGACAGGCAGAAAGATTCATATGTATAGCAGATGTAAAGGAGGTAAAAGAAATAGCTCGGTGTCATCAGTAAAAAGATGATAAGACAACTCAAAGGAGGAAATAATATTAGCCAAGGGAGAGGTGTAAAGAGAGAAAATAAATGGGCCAAGAAAACACCCTTATGTAACACCGTGCAAGAGAGGAAGTGAATCAGAGTAAGCACCAGCCCAAGATACAGAATATAAGTTTGATTATGTAGATATGATTGAAACCATGTGAGTACAGAACCAGAAAACCTAAAAGAAGCAAGAGATTGGAGAAGTAATGTGTGATCCACTGTGTCTTAGCATAGCAGGCAAAAAGAAGAGAATCACAAACAGAAAGAAGGGCAGTTTTAGTGGAATGAAGAGGTCAAAAACCAGACTGGAGAACTTGATGCTTAAGAAAAGCAAGTGTCTGGAAATGGTTCTCCTCAACACATGCATACACTGGCCAAAAAGCGGCAACTTCATCATTGAATCCATTGTTTTGTCTAGACAGACCCAAACCTATATGCATATTATCTTTTAGAGTATAATCTATATAGAATTATTGGAAATTAATACTTGCGTGTAAAACAGTAGTGAGATTCTTACAGGCAGATACAATTGTTTGAATGACAAATTGTATTTGAGCCTAAAACACTTTGGTGATCTCAATGGTGTAAAGTTGATGACCAACTTAGTTTACGTTTGAATTTTGAGAAATACCATGTCGGTTTTTCATATCCAGAATGTGGGGTGGGACGGTATACAGGGTGCATGAACTGATTCATGCCACACTAAATGGAATCTTCTGAATATAAATATATCTCTACTTAGCGGGGGGCTTGTGTTGCCCGAGATGTCAAGGTAGATTATATGACTTGCGTCCATGTTTAGGTGCATTGAGTAACATAGAATGTACACAAGAACACACATGTGTAAGAAAATACAGTAGTGCATGGCATTAGATGGTCCTCTTTGTATGGTCTCATGAAGTATACAGACATTGTTTGTAAATTCTGCTTTTATAATTAGTGCATTGTTGATCATGACAGAAGGTTGGCCCATCTAATATGTTGATTTATCAGATTGATTTATCAGATGTGTGGTCTGATACAATATTGTCATGATATCAGAAGGCATCAGAAGAAACTTAGGCTTAACCCTTGACCATGAAATTACCAGATAGTTTTGCATGGTCAATTGCAAGTGCAGGAATTGCAGCAGAAAGATATTAAACAGATAGTTGAACGCATGGGCTCACATATTTGGATGCCACATGGATTGCAATATGAGGTACTTTGAAAATGAAATCTCACATCCACAAAATCTGATGGCAGGCTGACACCAATTTTTCAGTGCATCTCTTATTTCACCTTCAAATAGTGGTGAATAGGTTAGTAGAAAGCTCACATGATTTGCACACCTAACATAAAAGATCCAAGAGGACTTTACAAAATGGGCACTTGTTAGCACTTGTGCAAGAATACAAACACTCTCCATAATCCAGGACTTTCAGCCCTTAATGTTATCAATTTTCGATGTCTACAAACACATGAGAAATTGAAGATCCAAATAACTAATAACACCATTTATACCAACTGCTTACACAATGACATTGTGAATATTTGACATTGCTCACAGTGCCCAAATTCAAGAGAGCTCCTCGAGCGGGTGGCACCAGCTTCCCCTACCTAGCAGCTATGCAATGGAACGCACTGCCACCAGCACTCCGAGGTGAATGCTCACACCTAGCCTTTAGAAAGGCTGCCAAAACACTACTCTTCACATAACCACGCCACACTACTTCAGCTACCCAAATGACACATGCCGAAATGCATATTGTAATGTACTGTCTCACCTAAATGCATAATGTATTGTACTGCTCCCTGTATTGTAACTAAGTGTAACTACAAGTAACAGCGCCGTGATGCCTTGGGGCTGCATGTGCGCTATACAAATGGAAAAATAAAATAAATAAATAAAATAAACAATCATTTGAAACAGGATCATGATGAAAATACAAAACCTATAAAGAAACAAATTGACTTACAGACAAAATGTTATCAGCTATGTAATGATGTAATCATCATCAAGAAACAAACAGCTCTGTTAACTCATGGGGAAAATAGAGCTATTCAGAAAATACACCAGTTTATACCACAACTAACACATACTCAAACACAGGATAATAGAAATAAAGCGGCTGCACAAAAATGAATGCTTAGAACAGAGGAAAATGTTGCATCAAGGGACAAAATGGATGTACTATGGACATATATTTATGATACAAAGTCAGAGATAGGACACATTGAGAAAGAATTATACAGCTGCCAGACTATTAGTCAGGAGTCAGCAGATGAAACACATATTTACCAGAAAGAAAGAAACTCATTAAATAAGGAGCTACAAAATATGAAAGAAATGCTAGGGCATTTGATACTAGCCAGGCTAATCGGAGTGAGTCCGGGGAACAGCTGGTGTGAAGTAAACAGCAGATCATAACCAAATTGGACCATACTGTTAGATTAAAACAAGAAATCAAACATGTCCAAGTAAGTTTGAACTCACAGTCTAAAACTTGCTGACAGATAAGTTTCACGGAAGAGAGGAGATTGTCCTCAATCCCTGAGGTTATCTCTCCATTGCCAAAAACGTTCCAGAGTCATGCTGGTGGTTTCAGCACACCTAGCCATAGTCAGAATATAATGAACAACAGAAACAATATCTCTTCTTCCCAAACTCACCTAGATACATAGGAAGACCTGATTTCCGTATCAGATACAGAGGACTACAGAGAAATCCAGAGAGTAGAAGGGAGTGTGTGCCGACTTGACTTCTACCCTGCAGGTGTTCAAAGATGAGCAGAGGCTAAAGCACCTACTCAATCCTCACACTTCTACTAACAAAAAGCCAACCCAATCATAAAGATAAAACAGGAACAGTTAACTCTTTTGCCTTTTGTGGTAATGTGGACTGAGGGCAGACTATACTCTCAATAGGGATGGGAGTGTGAAGCAGTAGCAACAAGAACAGAAAAGTATAACAGTCTAAAATAAAGGAATGCCCAATCAAGGTTCGGAAAAAAAGATATATACTTTAATTAAACACACCATATGCATTAATAACTAAACAGAAAACACTAAAAAAAACTGTAGAAAGAATACAGAATAGGCAATGTAGTCAGATGCAGCACTGTGGGTAATGAGACAGGGGGAGAAAAGGCAATACAAACCACAGTTTCAAAAAAAGTATGCTAGTGTGTTGTAAAAAGCGATGGATGTGTCCTAGCCAGTCTATAGAGCCCATATATATAGATACTTTATCAGTTTACTGGTCAGACCATTGCGATCAAATGTTTTTCCTGAGGCATGACCCGGAGAAGCAATCAACATCTAATGTCAGATCTAAAGTTTTAGCTCACAGAATTAAGGATTTAGTAAATATTCCTGAAATGCAGGTTAAGCAGGCTTTGGCGACTATCTCGCCTGCTTCTAAATGAAATTATTTTGTTTACTGTGGAACTACTATAATCGGCATATCTGTGCCCAGATAGCATCACCTAAGTCAATAAAAGGAAGGAAAGCCACATCCTGGTTTACCCAAATTTTAATTCCCTTGCGAAAACAGTGTAGAGCTGCAGAGTGGAAATGGAGAGAGCTTAAAACAGTTGATAGGATTATTAGGGCCAAAGATCCTCTAAAAAAGAACAAGCAAGCAATTTATGGAGCTTAATGTGCATATACCCACGAGAAAACTGATAATGTTAAACACCATCCACGGGAACTTTTCTCTGTTATTTCAAATCTTTGCCATCCAAAGTGCCTCTCCTACCAAATGAAGCCTCCTTTAAAACAGACCAATCTGTTTAATATGTTTTTGAAAGAAAAAATAGCAACTATTCAGGCTAACATGTTGTTAAATCTTCAATCCTCTCTTAATACAGGTCTGATTCAGTCTAGACATAGTGTTTCAGCTCAACAGATGGTATGTCCTGTGACAGAGCTTTTTGATTTTAGCCCTGTTCTAGAGGTTCAGCTACTAATTGTCTCACTTAACCCAACCAACAATCTTTTATTTCCATTGCCGGCATGCACAACGAAGCATCTGGCAACAGTGATTGCTCCTTTTATGACACATTTCATAAATAAATCTTTTGAGCAGGGGACACTGCACCTTTGAAACTCAAGAAAGTGGTTGTTACACCTATATTGAAAAAAAACCATTGTGGATCCATCTATTCTGCAGAACTACCAACCTATTGCTGGTCTTATATGGCCAGGCAAACTGCTGGAAAAGGTAGTCACTAGTCAACTACAGGGTTATGTAGAGAAGGAATTCTTGTTAGACCCTCTTCATTCAGGATTTAGACCGAGGTTTGTAATGGAAACAGCTCTTCTGGCAGTTCAGGACAAGGCTGTGGATAAAGCAGATCTCTCCCTACTGGTGATGTTGGATCTCCCCGCGGCCTTTGACATGGTTGATCACTCGATTTTGCTCAATCGTCCTAAAGAGATTGGGAACGTCTCTGAAAATGCCATGAAATGGTTTAGCTCTTTCCTTTCAGACTACAGGTAAGAATTGTGAGTTTTCTGTCAGATCCCGTTCCTTTGGGTTGTGGTGTCCCGCCGGGATCTTCCAGGTCACCTTTATCTACGGCCCTTGATGACCATTCTGAGGAGTCGTCAGATCAATTTTCACTCCTATGCCAATGACACTCAGATGAACAGCAAAATCTGGAATGTTGATGAAACATTCCTCAGGATTAACCAGTGTCTAATAGAAGTCAGTCTTTGGATGGCAGAAAATTGCAGCTTAATCCGGCTTAGACTGTGGTTGGACTATTTGGGACAAAACATCTTCTTGCCATAGGGACGTGCCTCAAAATCTACACTTTATGGGGGATGATATTAAATTCATCCCCAAAATCAAAAACCTTGGCTGTATATGGCAAGATAACCTGGGCAGTGAAAGCTAGGTTCGTGCCAAAGTGCAGACAGTGTTTTACTCCTTGTGTTTGCTACTACAAGTCTTATCGTTTATTCCTAGTAGTGATCATGCTGTTGACAAGGGTTTGTTAGTAAATTCACATTTGGACTACTGCAACATTCTCCTTTCTGGAATTCAGACAAAGCAGCGTTAGAGACTGCAAAGGCCCAAAATGCAGCCGTTAGATTTGTCTGTCATCTGCCCATGTTGTGGCTGCCACAAAAATTCTCCACTGGCTGGCAGTTGATGATAACATACATTTTAAGATGGCTTGTTTGATTTATAAGAGCCTAAAGGGTCTGGCTCCATCATATTTAGTGAACAAATTCAATTGGTATCAACCGGTTAGGGTGCTATAGTCAGGGGACTAACTGTTGTTGCATATTCCTCTATTGCGCTGTGTCACAAGGGGAGATAGATGATTTGCTCTATATGGCCCAAAGCTGTGGAACAGCATCCCTAGAGAAATCAGAGCTCTTGATTCTCTTCAGCAGTTCTGAAGAGCCGTAAAAACCTTTCTTTTTAAATGACAGACTGCCTGAAGCCTTCATGATTTGTCTCCCTCTGAGAATCTGGCCCTTCTCGACTGTTTCTTGTCCTGCCTTATTGTTTGTTGATTTTATCATCTGCACCTTTAAACAATGAGGTTCATCCTTGTGTGCTATACAAGTCTCTCAAATCAAATCAAGTCAAATCAAGATGGACTATGGGAATTTATCAGTCAATAATAACTTTACAGTGTCTTGGTCGATTTGACTACAGCGAACCAGGCTTCTCAGTGATCTTCCGCAGTTTGGTGCAGTTTCAAATGCAGCAGTCACAGTGGTCCAGCAGTAACCATATGTCAGAGAGAGGGTCAAATTGAAGAACCATTCAGTTCAGAACATTACTTATGTGATGGAAATCTTGGAAGTCACCAGGTTCAGTTCAGTGGTTGGGATTTGATGGCAGAGGCGCAGGCAAATAGGCTTGAGGTGGGGACTGGAATGGCACAGTTTGGGAACACAACCAGGGTCAGTTTGATCTGCAACTCATTCAGCGATGAAGAAGCTGGAGATCTGGACAGTGGTTCAAGCAGTACAGATGCAGTAGTACTTCTGTGTTCAAGCCAAAGCAAAAATGCACTTTCGGATGGCACAATGCAGAGGTGAGTGGGCTCAAATGTTCTCATGGACAAGATGAGTCCTTTTTGCAGGCTCCCAAACAAGGGGGATGCTGTGGCACACCTTCAGGGGTTCTTAATCATGGGCAGGGCAAGAGTGTGGCTGTAAAATATGCAGGTCTTGTTGCAATAGCAGTTCACCCCCAATGGTTGCTGGGGATGATTAAGGGACAGAGTTTTCCTCTGACTAAAACCACTGCCTCCAATTCACACCTGGCGGGCTTTGGAAATGATTGCTCTCCCAACAGGTTCCAACAAAATCTTCTTGAATGTTTGAAATCCACAGAGTATTTAAAGAAGTGGTCAGAAAGTCTACAGGTGATCACACAAAAGAAAGCCTGCTTAAGGATCCAATACCTTTCTTTGGAATAAGTGGATTTTGCCTCCTGACATCAAACCCAAAGTGCTTTATGCTACAGAAAGTGGAGGAGACAGGAAAGGAAGTAAAGATCGAGGAAAAGAGAATCAAGATTTTGGAACCTTCCTCTATCTGTAAACGCTACCTCCTTCTTTTCACAATAGAATCAAAGGCCTTTTGGTATGCAGGACACTGCTGTGACGTTACACCTTTTGTGAATGAGTATGCCCTTTGATTCCTGTTCCCAGAACAGCTTCCTGTGCAGTGTCCGTCACTGGGGAGGGTGTTACCTGCTCTCGCAAAGGGACCAAAGAGGGGCAACCCCCAAGGCTAGAGTCTTGCTAGCAGCAGCAAGTCGGCCTGTCTTGGGAGACTACACATAACCCTTCCAGAGATGAACTTAGCGCACAGGGCTGACACATGTGTGATATCAAATTGATGTGACTGGGATAACTATAAGAGATGCTGGTCACCATACTCTAAGGGAGTGGGCTTCCAACCTTTTAGGCCTGGGCGCACCCGAGCAATATGTGGGCAGGCTGGCCCCCCCAAAAATGCCAAATGGACAATAAGTCCAAATGGCTATGAACAATTGGTGCCGTCACTGCATCCTACTCCCAGAATAGTCCCTGGGCTCTCCCAGCTGCTCCCATCACAGTGTCTGGCCTCCCTCATCCCACTCCTAGCTCAGTCCCTGTGCTCTCCCACCCCACCCTGCCACAGACCCTGCACTCTCCAAACCCTGCTCCCACCACTATTCCATGGCTCCCACCCATCCTGCTCCCACCACAGGCCCTGGGCTCTCACATCCTGCTCCCAGCACAGTCCTAGGGCGGTGGTGGCTCATGAATTTTTTTAAGTGGATGGACATAAATATTCACACCAGTTATTCCATAGTGATTAAGCGCATCAAGGGAGCCTGAACCAATCAAGGGAGGTTTGGGGGATTTTCCCCTATGACTTTTTTTAAATAATTGGTTAACATGTTGCATTTTAGATCATACTTTTAAAAAAGAAAATGGGTAAAAAGCCAAACAGTTTGATATTGGGGGGGGGCTAGGGGGCAGGTATGATATTTTGTACTAGACATCTATGATAGATGTCCTCTAAAAAAGGGTGAATATTAAGGTGAATAGTGAGCCCAATCAAAACAGAACGGTCCATTATTTACTTAAAAGGGTTTCTTACTGAATCACTAAAAGACATGTTTGATATTTAAAAGTGTGGCCATTATGATGTTCCCATAATACTCTTTGCTTGTATGCAAATCACCTAAATTGGGTTCTATGAAGAGATACGTGTTGCACAAACTGGCCTGGGGCCATACCCTTTAGCCCCGCCCCTCATCCCAACAGCCCCGCCCCTCCTGTTGACAGTTCTCCCAGTAAATATTTGTAACATTTCTAGCACTGACTGCAACCGTTGTTTGCTGCACTTGGCAGTACAACATTGCAGCTGGCTAGGCTGGGATTTCTCTTTTAAAGGTGATTGTGGATGCTACTTTAAAGTGGGGAGGTAGATAGTAAGGAAAACCAGCTCCAGCATCTTTTCATGATTCTCTACCTTCTGACTTTTCTGAATATGTACGTTAACGTCAATCCAGCTTTCTGAACTAGGCAGCTCTCTCATCTAGTCTGCTCCCCAAAGAAAGGTCAGAAGGGGAATCTCCGTTACAGGAAAATATACATTTTTTAAAAAGTTGGAAATTTCTGCCAAAAATAGGATAAGCTCTAAGCTTCTTTTAAAAGTATCATCCACTTAAGAAGATTACACAATATGAAGGACCTCTTATGTGTTATCGAATAACACACAAGTAATTGGAAGTGTTTTTGTTTTGCTTCTCATCTGGACCTCCATCTGTCAGTAATATTTACACTGCATGACTGGTGGTATTATGCTTCCACTGCTGTTAAATTATTACTACAGACATTTACAATGGAATTGCCGAAAAGGGAACAATTTGTGCGATCGTACTGTGGTATTTTACTGCCGATGACAATACCATATGCCTGACAGCGGCATGGCATCAACAAACCTTTGCTGCTACCATCTGCTCGGGCGGAAACGATTTGTTACACTTTCAATGCAGGCATTACGTTCAGATCAGCTGTGTCAGCTGTCATTTCCAGATGTGTCTTAAACATTTGTAGTGTCTGCGTGTGGCAGAGTTGGGGCTGTTTAACTGAAGTGTAATCTGCTCGCACACTTTGTGAACCAATTCTTTTTCAGAGCAAAGACATGTTCCTAAATGTGCGTGACTTCGGTCAGACCTGCGCAGCACGCTCAGATGGGCCACTGCAGCTGGTTATAAGAAACTTTGAGGGCGTCCAGCTGAGGTATTCCTCCCCTGTCACCAGCCTCTGCCTGCATGTTATAATGGCCTGACAGCCCACGATGCTTTCACTGTGTGCTATGTGGTGGCAGAAGGGAAGAAAGCAAGTCTTTTTTAGCTCCAAAGATCTGTAGGATGTGAAAGGCCGGGTCTAGAAGAAACTCAAAGGAAAACATATTGTTATTGCCGGAAGAAAGAACAAAAAGTCTGCTTGGTTGACCCATACTCTCTGCTCTTTTTGGTGTCTGTTCAAACATAGACTGATAACCATGGCAACATCAATAAAGCTTACCCTCGTTTTGGGAAGATTTCTACTCCAGAAGGCCATCTGCTTTTGGATGTTGGTGCAGTCCTGGCACGTGTATTGCATCACTGATTCATAAGGAAAGCCAGTGGAAAATGAATAACGGAAAGAGAAAAAAAAATCCTGTGTACATTTAATTCACAACTTAACACGTTAAAGTAGAAATTCACAACAATAACGACATTTAAATTAAAAGTGAAGCTGTATAAATATGGTGATCTATTGGAGCTTGTTTGCAGAAGTGGTGTTGCTAAAGCATGTTGCAGACATTGGGCCTCATTAGGACCCTGGCGGAGAGGGTATTACGCCAGCGTAGTGCATGGCGTACCTCTCCGCCATACTACGAGTTCCCGTAGCGCCATGGAGGTTTTCTCCGCCTGGTTTTACCAGCCGGAGAAAACCATGGCGCTACGGGACCTCGTTGTTAATTACGCCACCGTATTTTACGGTGGCGTAATTAACTCCTTCCCCACTCCCATTATACCCTATGGGGCAAAAATGGGAATGGGGAAGGGCAGAATGGGGATTGGGGATTTACCGCTCCGCCGAGGTCGGAATGGGGCGGTAAATCCGCCAACCCCCATGGCGCTATCGGCGGCTTTCCGCCATGCTTCGCGGTGCATTTAGCACCGCGAAGTCCGCCTGGGTCGTAATGAGGCCCATTGTTTTAAAAAAGAATAGTAAAAAATATAAGAATTCATAATAGGTTTTTGTACACTTTTTTCATTCAAACTTAACACATTTTAACATACTAATTAAATAGTTTGGGTTAGAATGAAGAACATGATTTCTAAGTTGTGTCCAGAATTGGGGATCTGGCGATCTGGAACCATATTCATTCAGAATTGTATTTTCAACAGATTCAATAAGCAATTTGACAAGCACCCATCTTCCAACATCATCAGATTAATTCGCTATAACCTTGCACATAAACCTCTTGTTAACAAGAGATATAACTCCATTCTTCTTGCCATCAGCTGCACTAGAGAAAACTTGTTCTACCCAGTAACGTTTAGGTTTGGCAGCTTCTGCTTGTGATAAAATAGTTTCTTGAATACTTGCTATTGACGGTTTAGTTCTATTAAGGTGTGACAATATTGTCTGCCTGTTAATAGGGATGTGTAACTCCTTGACATTACAAAATGGTACATTAAGGTCATATCTATGAACAAAGTAATTAAATGTAACAGTATTATGACATAGTACAGATTATAATTGTAGTAACAGCAGTAATAGAAGCAACAACTGGAACAATTATTAGGAAACCTTCCATAAATAGAAGTTGGTAGATCAGTGCATAGGGTGGAAACATGAGGGATATGGGGAGACGAACAAAGTCAACATGGATATATATGAAATATAACTGTATGAAAAAGAGAACCCTGAAATAAAATGTGGCCAAATTAAGACAGCCACTCCAAGCCATGTTGAACAAAAAGGAAATAGATGGGGGGTTAGAGGGCCAAAAAGGTGACATCCTCCCTTCCACCCCACTCCAGTGGAGAAATAGTGTGATATGTTATAATCATTGTGCTCTTATCTGTTGAAATTCCAGTAGACGGTCGTCAGGTGTCCCTCTCATCCTTCTTATAATTTTTAATGAAGTATTTCAAGTCAATTGGATTTTGAAAATTGGACGTACGACCATTTAGAATGACTTTGAGAGCAGCTGGATTACGATATCATATCTGGTGTTTAGTTGTTTTAAGGCTGGTCTGAAGGTCATTCTTTTCTCCTAGCAGCTGTAGCATTTGAGACATCCTGGGAAATGTATATCTTTCTAATATTCCAAAAAAGTTGCTTTCATAGCTTAACTTTTTCCATTATGAGTGTCACATGTGTGTAATCCAGAAGTGCAAAATTAAGGGTTCTGGAGGCATTTTCCGATGAGCTCTTTGGATATTAAGTTGTACCGACGTCGGTAGATCCAGGGGCTTAACAAGCATTGTATTTAGAAATACACTTGTATTATCTCCCTCAGTGCCTTCAACAAGTCCAACAATACGAAGATTGTTCCTCCTGTTGCAGTTTTCAAGATTTTCAGTTTGTTTTTGCAAAAGCTTAACAGAGCTTTCCAATATTTGAACTCTTCAGCTAACATCCTCTGCCTCACTAACACGTCTCTCAACCTCAGTGATTCCTGATTCGAAGGCAGACCATTAATCGTTGAGTTGCTGTAATTTAGTATTCGTATCTTCCATGAAAGGTTTCAACACCCTGATTTCAGAAAAGCTTGCATTCCCGGTCTAAGGATTCTTCGTTTGGTGGCGTTGATTCACTCTTCTGCCTCTTGAGAGTGTTAGAGGGGGATGCTGGTATGTCTTTCAGTTGACCTTTTTTAGATGCCATGGTAAGTTGGGTGCGTAGTGTTCATAAGAACCAACAAAATGAGGTATACAGGAATACAGGAAAGAATTATGGAGTAATGAAATGGGCTGACCGTACCTGCCCCCAGTGCAGGACATGCTACAATATATCCAAATATTAATAATAAATATTGAATATTTATTTTTGAGAATTGTCTATACACTGTTCCTTAACTTCAATGAACAATTGATTAATAATGGTCTTCTGGTGTGAGAAGTGCAGAAATTATATCTATAATTAGCTAAAGCACTTAAAATATCAAATAAATAAGACTTCAGGATGTTATATAATAAAGAAAATCCATACGTGTGTGTATTAATGCTTCATTTACGAACAAAAACACATGTTATGAGTAAAACGTGTTACCAGCAAGTCAGCGCCTCCCTCGCAGCATTTTTCCCGACCAGATGACAGGAGACGTTGGGTAATCAATCACGGGAATCCACTGTCACAGGCCTCGCCCACAGAAGTCCTCGCTGACAGAAGGCCTTGTACAGTAATAATGCAGCCTTTTTAAAGGTAAATTATATGTGGGCAGGCCAGGCCCCCCAAAAAATGCCAGATGGACAGTAAGTCCAAATGGCTATGAACCTTTCCTCCCCGTCACTGTAGCCTAATCCCAGTATAGTCCCTGGGCTCTCCCACTAGCTGCCATCACAGTCTCTAGACTCCATCATCCCACTTCTAGCATAGTTGTTCTCTCTACCCCACCACACACCCTGGGGTCTCCAAACCCTGCTCCCACCACTATCACATGGCTCCTGCCCATCCTGCTCCTACCATAGTCCCTGGGCTACCCCACCCTGCTCCCAGCAAAGTCCCAGGCCCTGTGGTTGCTGGTACATTTTTTAAGTGGAGGGGCATACATTTTTCCAGCAGATATGCCATAGTGACCAAGCGCAGGGAAGGAGCCCGAACCAAAGAAGGAGGATTCAGGGGGCTTTCCCCACCTGTGAATTATTCTTAAATAATGGGTTCAAATTGGGTATTTTAGAGCATACTTTTTAAAAAAAATGGGTAAAAAGCCAAACAGTTTGCAATTGGCGCTGGGAGGCCCAGGGGCAGGCATGATATTTTCTATGATAGCTGTCCAGTAAAAAGATACAATGCCTGTCCCCTGGGTGCCACAGACCCTAACACAAGCAACATGTGTGTGTGTGAATGCAAGGCGCTGGGGGGCCAAGGGCGAAAGCATGGTATCTTTGACTGCACATCTATGGTAGATATCCAGTATAAAAATACTTTCCCTGTCCCTTGGGCTCCACAGCACCTCAGAAGGAGAGGCAGATGGTAGGGGGATGGTGCAACAAAGGGATTTTGCCCCCACTTGCCAAAATCAGCTCAACGGACCAAAACAAACACACACACACAAGCACGCACACACACACACACACACACACACACACATATTCACACAGCAATCACTCTATCATTCACACGAGCACCCATCACCATATACTCACTCATAACACAAGCATACAAACATCCATATACATATTTAAATAAAAAACACATTAACGTAAACATACCTTTTATTGGGGCCTGGGCATAGTTGCTGAAATGCCCCACCATAGGCTGTTCCATCTCTATATATGAGGAGGTGCAGGAGCTCCCCCTCGCAAATACAGACAAGCAGTGTCAGTGTTTCCAATGAGCTATGCAAGGCTAGCAAAGCAAAACGCTCCCAGCCATGCATGGCTCAGTGAGCATGTTCGGCTGGGGAACTAAACTGAACTGTCAAAGGGAGACAATGTTTCCCTTTGACAGTTCAGCCAGCCCAGGAGCACTCCCTCAGCTGGAAAAAGCAGTTGAGTGAGTGCTCAGTGTTGCACTGGTTTGGCTCCTTGGCTCCTCCATAATGGTGAGGGGGCCACTGGGTGGATTCCCCCTTGCCCATGATGGATGACCCACCAGGCTTGGACTGGCCAATAGGGCAATAGGGCAATGCCCATACCAGGAATGCAAAATGCTAATGTGGGCCAGTCAAAATGAAAAACTATTTCGGCTAATGTGGGCCAGTTTGATGAGTTACTATATCCAGCTAGTAGTTTTGATAATTATTGCTGAATAAATATTCTTTAAATATCACAATGTGTTTACAATTTAACACAAAACACCCCCTTGGGACAATTCAAACAGTCTGTGACTAAAGGAATCATTATCCATTTGCAACTGCAGGCCACTTTTTGATTCATGCCTAAAACAGTTTTATGCTCCAGTCCGATCATGTGAGCCGCCCCTGCCCATTTCCTCCAATCTAAAAAACTAAAAGAAATAAACATTTCCTTTTTTTAATGTTTCATGCTGGCCTCTTGCGCCCCCCTCCACCCTGTATGTCCACTCTCAACAATAGGAAGGGGCACATTCTTTCCTGGAAATTAACTCTCCTCATTAAACAATCTTTCTGTATGAGAAGTGTGTTTCCATTTTCCACCAAACACATCACAAACTTGTAAGTACATGAATTGTTTCTATATTTTATGGAATTATGTAGTCACCTTAAGTAATGTCTTAATTTTCTTCAATACGACAATGAACAATTTTCTTTTCATACGAAAGCTTTTTTTTTATTATTACTTCTACTTTTTTTCTTTTGCAAAAAATGCTTTACAAAATATCCAAATTTTGGTTTCACACTTCTCCAAAGATTTGTAAAACTCGAATGTGGTACATTTTTCTATCTACAGCTTTATTCCGCTGTTTCAAATTGATAGCACATTTACTATCTTTTCTTCTCAAATTATTTGTTTTTTTTACTAGCTACTAAAAGAGTTTATTCTTTTATTACTTTCACTAAAAACATTCTGGGTTCCATTAATTTGTTGAGTTGCAGCATCTCCTATTTGAAATTGCAGAATTTCAAAAGAATTGATGATAACAGGTATTGCTGTATTATCTACAGTATTTGTATCTACAGGTTTGAGAACACTACTAAATATTACATTGTAAAACGTTATTTCCCCGCACGTGATTCTTCCTTATGGAAGTTGTTGTTGCTTGCTTTATCGCATCTTAGAAAAAAGCTGTAAGGAAAAACTGGGATGCTGAAGGTCAGTGATTGTGTTTCTTTATATTTTCAATATATAATATATATTGTTGTTTATATGAAATGTATTCAGTATTTTTAGGTTTGTAGTTTAGTACAGTTTATAGGTATTATTTGGAAAGTAGGGTTTTTCCATATTTGATTTCAGTGTTTTCTGAAGAGGATTCGAGCAGTAGTACATGTTATTCTATAGTTATGTGTAAGAAAAATACATTTCCCACATCAAACATCCTTAATTCTTTTTCTATAGGTATGACTTGGCAAACCCCATAGTTGGTGCATATCTTTCACTTCATATGTGAATACCTTATCATTAATTCTAAAGTTGTAAAACAAATGGTCATTATGATCTCTACAATTAACTGAGGGTTCATTCAGGATTAGCATCTTGAAAATCTACTGTACCAACCAAAGATGTATCACACACTGAGAAACTCAGTTACCATCCATTCATACTCTACTTTGCTCATCTTATTTACTCTGTATGCCATCCTTCACACACTTTCTCCAATGATATGACGTTGATCTATAAGAGCTATGTCAGCCTACTGGGCAAAATGCATTCCTTCCCCAGACATCCTTTGCCACAGGCATCGTTTCACCCTGCCTAAAAGAAACCTGGGTTTGCCCGCTCTTAAAAATTCAACCCTAGACTCTGCCTCCTCCAACAACCACCGTCCCATAACCATGGTACCTTTTTTGTTACACATCCTTGATAAAACTGCCTATACCTAAATCCAGCTCTTCCTTGAAACTAATTGCATTTTAGGCAAGAGATAATCAGGCTTATGCCCGGGTCATAGGATGGAAACAGCCCTACTGGATCTAAAAAATCAACTGGCTGAGATAATGGGTGATGGCAAACCTGCACTTCTCCTTCTTCTTGACCTATCTGCAGAATTCGATCTCATTGACCATAAGATCCTCTGCAGTCACCTCACTAAGTCAGCTCAATTCTCCCCCCAAGCCACTTCCTGGGTCACCTCCTTCATAGAGTGGAGAGCTATGAAAGTATTCTCTGACCAGGCTTATGCAACTCCCACTACCACCCACTGCAGTGTCCCCCAAGGCTCCTGCACATCACCTACTCTCTACAACTTGTTCATCAAGCTGATCCTTAACAAACTGGATGCCCGTGGCATAGATTAGACAAACTATGCTGATGATACGCAGGCCCTCCTTCATCTCTCTGGGTCGTATGAACAAGATCCCCTGATGCTGCATCAGGTTTACTCCATTATCCAAGCGTGGAAGGCAGTAAATGGGCTATGCCTCAATGGGGATAAAATAGAAATCCTTATTGTTGGCCCCAGCGAAATTATTGGTAAACATGATAAACAATACAGCACCTTCAAGGTAGACAATACAATGATGTCTGTTTTACCCTCGGTAAATACTCTGGGGGTCTACCTTGACTCAATGCTCTCTATGCATCTCCAGGTCAGCTATATTGCCCCCTCCGCTGCCTTTACAACTAAACTCAATAATGCAGTCAAGCCTTACCTCTTTAAACAGAAATGCCTATCGATAGCTAGAGCCACAATTCTGGCCAAACTCAATTTTTGCAACGTACTCCTTGCTAGTACATCCTCCAATAATCTGCACCAACTCCAAGTGATTCAAAACAATGCCCTTAGGGCTGCATTAAACATTTCTAAAAGAGAGCATATCTCCCAGGCCAGACGGGAGGCCCATTGGCTTCCTGTCAAAGAGCACATCACTTTTAAAACCCTATCCATAACACTTAGATGCCTCTCACTCTCAGTCCCCTCCTAACTCTCCAACAAAATTGTCAGGAATAACTCGGCCAGGTCTAAAAGAACTAGGTACACTAACCAGTTGATCGTCCCCACCATAAAAAGGGCTAAAGCAGGAGGTGCCAGATTTCCCTTCCTTGCGCCCAAACTATGCAACGCTCTCCATATCACCCTCAGGAATGAGACTTCCCTCACTGCCTTCCGGAAAGTCCCCAAAACCACTCTCTCAAATTAGGCCAGTTCACCCCTTCTACTTTAATAGCCCCTCATCCTATATCCTCAGGGCACCATCACGTGGCTAGATGCTGTGTTGGCCATTGTTTGCTGCATTCTCCTCTCTGTCACTGAACCACTGTAACCATGAACCACCACTGTTTCCCTGGTTCTCTGTATCCACAAACCACTTGTCTTATTTCTATAGCCCTACTTTCATGTTGTCCTTGTAACTAACCTAAGTTTTCTTTTGTACCTGCAACTGTGCCACAATGCTCAAGGGCTGCTTTGTGCACTTTACAAATGTAAAAATAAAAAATAAAAAAAATAAAAAGACATTTGAAAGAAGGGCATGGTCTTCTCCCTCAACATTCATACATCACTAAAAACTGAACATGAAAAGTGGGCATCTTAGTCCTGAGCACAATAAACATGGCATCAAGTAGCATTACTTTTTAATTCACATACATAAAGGTGTTGCAAGATAATCTGTTACATATATTTGGTTTGATGTAGCAACTTGCCAATCATTAATCTCTGGTGTGTCCTCAATTCGTGAGGAAGGTGATGAGGAGGAGAGCTCGAAGGTAATACACTGCCATTCAGTTGCTCCACCCAGCTCCAGTTTTCACACCGTACAAGTCTCTACTTAAGGACTGTAGGTCAGCTCAAGGCAGACAGCATTGAGAAGGCTGCTGATCACAAGACCTGCCAGTCACTTGCTCCACCGACCACCTATTTAATCAGTCCTCCGTAGGTGTTCTCATCAAAGCATGTGCAAAGACAAGGGCCTCACCTGTTTGTACCTGTTCTGACCTGATAGTGCCAATAGCTTGACCCGCTATCATGCATTTCACCTACAGACTATTTTCTACTACTGCTACTCAACGAAAGATATCACCGTGTATGTCCTCCCTTCACTGCTTATCCCCACTCTCACTAGGGTTTCAATGGCCAACTGCCATGGGCAGCCCCAGATAGCTACCCTGCTGAACGTCATCAATATTGACCTTGCACCCATCTTAGTGAACATTTCCTTAGTAATACCTTGCATACTGTAGCCATAACTTCAGAGTACAATTCCCAAACTGCTTTGCAAAAGAAGAAATGTTCACTGGAAACTTACCAGTTCAAATTAGCTTTCCCTGTAAAATGGCTGAATCCTTGCATTACCACAAATAAGGAAAACAACATTTGTCAATCTAGCCAGGTTAGCATTGATCAGCTGCTCTCCATTATAAAAATTGTGATATTTAAATATACATTCAAACACTTCCACAAATCAGACACAAAAGGAGTTACTAACATGGGATCATATATCAACTTTGGAGCAGAAATCCAGCTGCAATATTTTTCAAAGATAGAGGTAAGCTGCTTATTTGATAGTATGAATTACTATGCACCCCCATTCATTTTACATCTTCTTATATCTGGACATTGTGTAACAACATATGTGATCACATAGCATGTAACCCAAGTGGTTTCCTGCCCTACCAAAGCACACCATTTCCAAACAAATTGTGAAAGTGCCAAATATGGTTGCTGATTATTATTTATAAATTACTACGAGATTTTAGGGCCTCATTACGAGTATGGAGGTAGCCATGGTGCTATTAGCGCCATGGCTGCCTCCATACCGGGCTCCAATACCGGGTTCCTTCAATGGAGAATAACCGGGTCATTTCAATGGGGAATAACCGGGTCATTCCAACATTGGAGGACCCAGTAATTCCACCTTGAAGGAACCATTCCCCATTCCAATTTGAGCCCCCATAGGGCTCAATGGGAATGTGGAGGGAGCTAATAACGGGCACTTTACTAACGGCTCGTTATTAGCTCCCTCTTCCCCTCGCGGGACCCGGAAAGGACATCTGGTTTTACCAGATGTCTGTTCCGGGTCTCGCAAAGGGAACCTCGTAATAGGCACTCCCGTAATGAAGGGTGCCGGTCCCGTACTGGCACCCTTCAATACGGGAGCGCCAGGGTCGTAATGAGGCCCTTAGTTTTGTCTACCACACAGGGTAGACTGGGGATGCATTTGTGCTGCACATTTTAGTACCCGTATGGTTCTAAATACAATACAGTAATGGAATCTACTTTCAAATCGGTGACTGAAATGTTAGACTCAATTTGACATATATTGTTGGTGAAGAAACTACGTAGCTGAGCTACATAATGCATCCATTTGATGAGAGTGGAAATACTGCAGTAAAAAGAAATGCCCCACGTAGACCTCTGCTCTACTACTTGAGTAATGTGGAATGGTATTGAGCAGCTCGTATAGTGTAAATAAGATGAGCAAAGTAGAGTTTCACTAGGTGGGCACTGAGTTTGCTGGATTGTGATATATGTGTGGTTGGCACATTACATTTTTGGGATGAAAAGCCTAAATAAAAAGTGGGATATTCGTATATGCCACAGTAACCATTCTGTTATAATGTAACAATTGAATCTATGTGATCACTGCACAACCCGTAATTCCACAGACGAAAATGCCGATGACCATTACGGCAGATGGACCACTGTAGCATGCATCCCCACCCAACTCCCCACTGGCCACGTACCTCAACGGGTGGCACACACAGAAGTTTGCCGCCGACTTTGCTCGAATCCCTGCAGCGCCAGTTCCCACCCACTTGCGTGGGTCGGCGCTGGGGCTGCCGGGTCCTTCTTTTTTTTAGACTTTCGTGTCCCCTGCTCTCCATTTAATGGAAGCGGGGGACACACCCACAACCCCCACTTCCCTCAGTTGCAGTAATGAGGGTGGGCATTTTTGTTATGCGCAGAGGTGTAGTTTTAGTAGCAGGTGAATTTATGAGATTGCAGTACTGGTACAATTCCTAACAGTTCATGATAGATCATGAACATATAAAGAGAAAGATATGCATAAACCATGGACTTTGCAAGGTCATACCAATATAAAAAGAGGTAAACACATTTGATGGATTACTGCAGAAAAGCTGAAATGCAAACTATAAGTCCCTAACCACTTAGCCACTAGGAATTCACCTTCTTCACTGTGCTTCATAATTTCCCCGAAATCTTTTACCTGGTGTATTTTGCCTGAAACACCAATAGACTTCAATAATACCTGGCATACACTAGCCATAACTTCAGAGTACAATTCTCAAACCACTTCTCCAGAGAATAAATGTTCACTGCAAACTTACCAGTTGAAATTAACTTTCTCAGTAAGAATCCACACATCTCCACAAATAAGCAAAACAACATTGCCAAACATCATAACCAAGTTAGCATTCATCAGGTGCACTGCCTCATAACATTTCTCAAATTCAAAACTTTGTAGAACATGCAGAAACACAATTAAATGAAAAAGGTTTTTAATTTGACAAATTACATAACCACGGCTATTACCCCGGTTTCACTGAGAGGACCTTCCCATAGCCACAGGTACATGTACATTTTACAAATGCACTAAAAAAACAGGGCTCAAGTCAAGGGGACACGCGGGAGGATGGAGTCCACCCACTTCTTTCAGAAGGTGGACTCAGTCCCCCCCAGCTAAAATGAGAACCTTTGAATGTCTTCTTTGAATTTATGAATTAAAACCGGCCTCAGGGATCGAACCACAGTCGTCAGGTTTGGAGGCTGGATACTTCACTAATGCACTATATAACCTGATGATAAATAAACAACTAAAGGTGAAATGTCCCATTTCAGTACTGCAAGTTCCAGGGAAAACATTTGTATTGGTTCTAGAAGATTAAAACATGCACACTGCTTAACCTTTTCAAAAACACAATTAGAAAAACACATCTTGTTTTGTGTGTGTGTTGATTTTAAGAAAGGCAAATTCCATTAGTCCTGTGCTATTTAGGTGGTTATGCAAAGCCAATTTAATGAAATGTGCATATTTCACATTGATCTACTAATTTAAGACGACGTCACACTCCATTACGTTTGTTGATGAGCCACCCCACTTTAATTTTTAGGACTTGACCCCTGTAAAAAAACATATATTGCAACGTTTAAAAAAATAAATACACATGCATTGAAGTGAGACCATCCAAACAGAAAGACATGTACAAATCTGTGCTAGAACATCCATAACATATTTTGATCACTGCACCAAAATACTAACAGCTGTAACCGTGAATAGAATCAGCTGGTTCATACCCATTGCTAACAAAGGCTGCTGCAAAGTAGGATGTCTAATTGCAGCATAGGTAGCGACATGTTTGGTCAACCCGCAACATTTTTCTAGATCTGAAAAACCATATTACCAAGGTGTGATCATTCAAACAACACAAATTTAGAAATAGATACATGTAGAATTGTCTAATGTAAAATCCATGAAATATCATGATCAATGCACAAGAATTGGTATTGTTGTACCTGAGGCTGGCGCGATAGGCACAACGTTTCATTGGCTCATGTCATAACCATGGCTATTTTAAAAAGGCATCAAAGGTATTTTCCTTAAAACGTTCTCTGGCTGGCCCTTAAAAGATCCTTTGGTTTCGTTTACCAATATATAACCAAAAAATATATTTTCAATCAGAGAAATACTCTTCACGTCTATTACAATTAAAAACAAACTTGGAACATTTCTTTGTGATCTTTCTTTAGACGATTAATCAAATTACTTTTCCCAAATACAGAAAAACCTGTGCTCCCTGTCAAAAATATTTCTCCACAATTGCAGCATGAACCTTCAATTTCAAACACTCTGTCTAAAATATTAGTATAGACCCAAGAACGTTTTGTAAGCCAATGCTTTGACAACACATCACCTATGTCATGAACATCACTTTGAAGCTCTTTCTTAAAATTCTCAAATTCTCTGCAGTCTTTTGAACAATGCAATTCCTCTCCTTCTGAAATTGGCTCCTTGTTTCAGATATCCTATGAAACCATAAATATACCATAATAGTAGCACAATCTCCTAAAACTAGTCCTCACTTTCAAATAATAAAAATATACCATGTAGAAAAACTCTTAATATAATTATACAACATAATCTACCGTTTTATTGGCATACATAAACATCACTCAAAACAAGTACAGTCTCTGATAGGTTCAACAGTTGAACAGAATATGTGGTACTTGACATCCTATTGGCAGCTGCCCACCACACAAACAAAAACAATCAATTGGAAACTAAATATAAGAATGTCCAACTTCTCTCCTTGTGTACTCTTCCTCCATTGCTTATTCTAATATCTGAAGTGACAAGCAGTATTTCTTTCTACCACAGTAAAATGGAAAACTACATATAATAGCTAGAGGACAATTATCCTACAAAGAAAGAAAGTAAAAACAAAGATGCTCAAGAAAACGAACCGTAAGAAAATACGTCACATTCAGGATTCTGTGATTCCATTCGTTATATTTATGTAAAATTAGACTAATAATACTATTTTAAGCAACAAATATCAATCACCAAACAGATATAATTTATCTAACTGCTATTAAATGTCTATACAACCAACACAAATATGTTTATATTGTATTATATCTTCCACTTGTTTAAAAATATTTCAAATATTTTCAAATAGATGAAGAAGTAATTGAAGTATCAAGATGAATTAACAAGAAGCACCACAGGAAGTACCCACATGACTACTCATGGAAACATTAAAAGAAATAAAATAACTATTAATTAATGTTCAAAAAGCAAGACAATCAAAAGGACATCGAAAATGTACTGGGGTCCATTCACAGCATATGAAATGTATATATAGGGGAGAACACAGACTTGAAAGATAGCAATGCTTTCTGTGCATGAAGATAATCAGTAAGGTTATTAACACTTTCTTATTGTTCTGCTGTTTTTTTATTACTGTACTTTCTCTGGATATGCTCATATTTGTACTCACACTACTTTTTTAGGGGCCAGTAACATCATGTGATAGTTATACATAGGGAAGTAGTAGCTTTGAAGCAGACCAATCATTTCTGCGCATGAATATAATCAGTTAGATTATGAAGAATGCCTGATAACACTGCTGTTTTTCTGGTTACTTCACTTTCCCTCTGTATGCTCATATTTGTATGTGTTGTTGTCTTTTTGTGTTTTGTTTGCAATAATGCAATTATGTAGTAAGTGGGTTTTATTAGGTACTTATTACATATTTACATTATGCAAACTCTAATAAGAAAGTATTTATAATGTTAGTATTTAACATGGCAAGATTATTAATATTGCACCTTCATCATGCTGCACACAATGCCTATGTTTCTACATGTGAACTTTAGTATTCTGGAAAACACTTCACAATAGAATGCTTGTTGGATCAATGCATTGCTTAATGAACTACGTACCTCATGATATTTATTCCAATGATCCTTGACACTTTTTTATTAACATTACAATAAGAATCCCTTGTACAGACTTTTCATGAAAAGTAAATGCACATGTGATGTCATCATCATCAATGACATTTGTGATGTCATCGTTGATGTCCTGGGTGTTAGTCTTAGCAGTGCACAGTGGTGGCACGAGTTATGGTTGCTTAGCTTACCATAACTGGCAAATTTCTGGGATTTTTCGGTTTTACTTCTAACCATAATGTCCCTTTAACAAAGTTTTTTCACTGAATTTCATAGAATTTTAGTACGGCAACATCACCATAACGTTCCTTTAACAAAGTTATTTAACTGAATTTCATAAGTTTTTGGTAGCTCAACCTAACCATAACACCCATTTAACAAAGTTTTCTCACTGAATGTGGATTTAGATAATATAAATTTGATAAATGTTTACTAGAATTCCCTTAGTTTACATAAATATAACATAGAAACATAGCCCTCGCTAGTGATTTTGATGTCCGCGTACCATGCGCATGTCCGCGGACGGACGCGGTCACCATCAACACTCTCCAAAAACTCAGAGCGTATCTTACATTATTGTATCATACAATAAAAACACTAAACATTAAATTTAATAATAAATAAGAAATGCAAACTCTATATGCAAGACACCAACTATCCACTGAAATAGCATTTGCAATATAATGGAATATACCAAAACAAAATAAATATGCCTCCAACAGAATTACCTCACAGAAACTGCACAGCAAAAAGCAAGAACATACCTACACAGCAGTAACACCAAAAGTTTGTAAGAAACTAGTAAGTACACTACATTTATTTCATATATTTATAAACTTTCTGTATTATGTACACTAAAACTGATATTGATTTTTTTTTACACAGAATTGTCCAGTACTTTGGGATGGCTGGAAGAAAATTTCCCACAAGATGAAATGAGTGAAGACAGTGATACTAATGGTAGACACAACATTTCTCCATATGAGCCAATTAATAATCATTACTTTATGTGTACTTAACACATTTTTTTAACAGACAATACAGAAACATAATATACCAAGGGAGACATTAGAAAATACTCTGCAGCAAATGGAACTAAAAATGAATATGTGAATGAAAAATGTAATTCTTTTAAAACACTTTATGGAGGACCACATAAAAGAAAACATTAAATATCACTGTCCCACATGTACCTGTTCCCTCTCTCTACGTCCCAGCCAACTATCCCCAAAACATCCCCAGCAAGAAAAAGGTTACAATGAAACTTCCATACCTTCCTCCCCTCCCAGACATCATGTCCAAACCCTTAATTCCCCTGCATTTGTTTCAGTTGCTGCTTCCCCCTCTCTTTCATAATTTCTATACTTGTATACAGTACAATAATAACATTTTAAGTGTGTTCTTAGTATATGCCTGTGTCTTTTTTTTTAAAAAGGCAGTTAGGGTGTCCCTGGACAGCGCGGGTGTCCGGGGTGTCCACAACGTACCAAAATGGGGGCGTCTTAAAGACACTATAACTGTTCGTACTGTTTGTAATTAAAATGGAGGTGTCCTTAGAACACACAAGGTGTCTGCTTGTCCGCAATTAACCAAAATGGGGGTGTCCTAAGGATATTATACCTGTTCGTACTATCCGCAATCAAAAAATTGAGGTGTACTTAGAACACACAAAATGTCTGCCTGTCCACAATTAACCAAAATGGGGGTGTCCTAAGGACACTATACCTGTTCGTACTATCGGCAATCAAAATGGAGGTGACCTTAGGACACACAAGATGTCCGCCTGTCCGTTATTAACCAAAATGAGTGTGTCCTATGAACCCTATACCTGTTTGCACTGTTCGTAGTTAAAATGAAGGTGTCTGCAGGACACTAAATCCGTCCGCATGTCTGTAACTATTCAAATTAAGGTGTCCCAAGAACACTCCCCTGTCCACAATGTCCGCAACCAGAATGAATATGTCCGTAGAACACATATCCAGTCCACCTGTCTGCAAAGTTTGATGCCCATTTATTTTATTCAGGGACTTCAACACTGTTCGTAGAACACCCGTGCACATGCGCACCACACCCGTGGGTCCTACAAACATCGTTCCTGTATGTAACTGTCCGCTACATGGGTGTCGCAGTTTTAATTAGTTCGGGGACCCAAACACTGTCCGTAGAACACCCGAATGCATGCGCACAACCGACCCGCACATTTGGTGTCCTACGTACAGCCGTTTCATTCGCAAAAGTATCCACGATATTATCATGTGACCACACCCATGCTGAGCGTGTGTCCTTACTTGCGGACACTGTCCGGGCCCCCGAACATTTAAAAACTGCTTTTCTGAGCAAAGGTATTTTACAGTAAATGTTCACCATTGCACATGTTCCAGACAATGTCCCTGCCGATCTACATACTGTTTGGAACTTTTTGAGCCCTTTCTTGCTGTTTGATGTGTCCGCGGAGAGGGCGGGTGTCCGCAAAGCGTGCCCTTGCACCCCTATAAAAGGCCACACCCCAGAGCTCATCCTCATTCTGTCTTTCTACTACTGCAGATTGACCTGCTGTTGCTGCTTTTGCTACTCTTGCTGCTTTTTCTTCAGCTAACCTGATGGCATCCATGGCTGCTGCTGGTGCTACTTCTGTCTCAGCACCACCCCCAACCTCTCCACCACCACCACATCCCTAAGGGCCTGCAGTGGGGAACAGGCGTGAGGATGCAGAGGCGACAGATGAAGAGGATGAGGTAGTGGAAGTCCCAATTATTAGCATTCATCTTGAGTCTTGGGTATGGCGGTTATTTACAACTGTTGAGGGACTGCCAAAAGCTTGTGCAAACAAGGTTTTCTGCACTCAGTGCCGCATGTTGCGGAGTCGTGGCAAGCCTGGTTTGTATAGCTATGGTACGACATCAATGAAGTGACACCTAAGGTCATTCCACAGTGGGGCTATTCGTAAGGTTGTACCTTGCGATAAACATAGTAGGTTGAGTTCCCCTGCAGAATCCTCCGTTTTCACTCCTGCCACCACAAAAGACACTCCTGTGGGACAGCGCATCCCTCCAGCTGACTCGCAGGCCATTCATGATGCTGTTGACCCTTACCTTTCGAGGGTCACAATATTGTGCATGCACTGAGACGCAGTACTCTTCTGGGGGAGAAACTTTCGAGTGCTTTCAAAACTGCGGTCAAGGACCATGAGAAGGACTGCTACCTACCTGAATAAGGCCCACCCTACATCTTCCTCTCTCCACATGCCCTTTCTTATCCCCGTGGTTGGTGTCCCTTCCTTATCCTCCTTTACCCGCCTTTCCTTGAGTGTCAAGTTTAAAAAACCCAGAAAAATATAAAACAACAAAAAACCCCAAAAAAGGCTCTTTTCGTAGCCGCCTTTCACAGCTCAAAAATAGAAGTGACAAATAAATAGAGCAGGGCCCTGTGCAATTTTTAGAAGTCCACGCACAGTCCGCAGACATTTAATTTTTTTGGGGTACTGCCCTATCAGAATCAATGCAGAAAAATCTGAATGCCGGCATAAGTAAGATGTACTCCATCTCTGCGAAAAATGTGTGTACTACGAAACATAATGTTTTCATTCTGAAAAGAGGACATACCAGCATCTCTCAAAAAGGCACAGACAGCCTTGTTAACATTGAGCCTTGCTTTCTCCATTTGTGGACCAAATGAAAAAGAACGCAGCCACAAAGAGATTCCAAACACATGTCCTAAACTGTTCCCTCAACAAGAAATAACAATAATGTCTGGATTTTGCTGTGTCACCAAAGTAGCATAGAGAGGTACCGAATCCAGCCACTTCATTCCACGCACTCCATACCAGTGCACTTCCACATGAGAGAATCCAAGATGTTCAGCCACTCCACAACGATCTGCATGCACCTCAAACCAATTTATCCACAAATCTACCAAAATCCAAACAATCTGCTTTCTGAAACACACAGCCATAGCTATCTGCTCACCTCTCAGGAAAAATACTTTCTGACAAATTCTCTCCTTACACAACACATCCAGTAAATCTTATTGACCAATCCCTTGCTCTGCTCAGTCTCATTTACATGCCTCTCTATCCCAAAATTCCTGTATGTAATGCGCAATGTCCACGGAATACTACGGTGTCCACGGACAAATCGAAACATTTGAGCATGGGGAATGAAAATTTAAATAGTGTGCCCCATTTCCCCTTTGAGGTTGGCTCTGAAAAGAGCTGTTTTTGTTTTTTGAAGATATTTCAGAAACACCTTTTATTTTGTACTTTTTTTGTTTTGTTTTTCCTTATTTTCCTCCAAAAATCTTCACAGTAGCTTCTCCAAAGCAATCCTTATGTTCCAAAAGAGCATGGCATTTCCCATAAAAGATAAAGACATGCCATCATCTTTAAAATAAACAACATTACCAGATTCAATGTTCTCATTATTACAAAAGAACATACCAGCTCTAAGCATGAAAGTAATGTAAAGGCCCATCCCCACGTGCAATACCAATAAAATAGACACACCCCAACAGGGAATGAGATGAAGAGGACAGGCTGCAAGATTTAGAGTTTCTTTATAAAGAATTGGCATCCAGAGAACCCTGCTGCCCGAAGGTGCTCTGGCAAACAATATACTTACAAGTGATTATAAGGGCAGAAAGCGTCATAAATGATGTCAGACATGAATGTTGCAAAGTTCATTATGATTGGACACAAGCTTGCGTTGTATAGGCACATATAGGTGCTGCTCCTCCGTGGTTGGCTGCTGGGTTGGCGGTGTCCAGGCAGGGTGAGGGTCCGGTCGCTGTGAGGCAGGGTGGCCGCTGACTAAGCTAAGCTAACATAATACACTACCATTAAACATGCACAAAACAATAGTCATTACAACTCCTTTGAGCAAATCATCATAAACCTATAAATTGTACTCATGTAATCGTACCATTACTTATTGGGACGTATATGAGGTACCAGGCTAAGGGGCTTGACCAGTATGATAACATAAATTATGGGGTGGGTCTGGACTTATCAAAGAGGCTGGGGGCAAGTTGACGTTTGTTAGTTACAAAGAGAAATATACGGTGACAGAGGTCTGATTTTAGCTAAGGGCACACTGGGGTGTGCTTCATGGCAGGATCACATATCTGGAACATCAATTGAATAACTTGCAGGGACACGGGGTTACACTGGCAGTAATTGTCCAACAGCGGAGGTGAAAGCGCACGGGCAGGTTTGTGGAGATGGATGAGCTACAAGGCCTGGCTCAGGCCGGTTCACACACGGGACAGTGATCTCAGAGGAAGAGCGAGATGTTACATTTGTTGTTGTTGCAATTACCTCTGGCTTAAGCGTGAGAATGGAGCTACGAAGCTTTCAGACACAGTGAGAAAGGGTGGGGGCAATGTGCGTGATACGCGCGGCACTGCACAGGGGAGAAAAGCCTTGTTGTGTTATCGCAGTGAGGCCTAGTCCAAAAAGATGGAGTCGAGGGTGTACAAAATGGATTATAACACACCAATAAAAGAAGGCTGATTAATTTACAAAGTTATTCCTAACGCTGAATCCCTAGCACAAAGTTAAATGCCCCTATCTGTAAAAAATCTCATATCGATTGATTGAAGGCCCTAGTGAGTGCTGCTGAGCCGACTACAAGGGATGTTGAGATCCTGACCCTAAACTCTCTAAAACAACAAAGTGACTCTATGACCTGACGGTCAATAGAAGTATTCTTTTGACAACTGTCAAGAGGACTGGTTGATAACCCAAACTCCAACACCCTTATAAATAAAGAAAAGGGCTTGTTAAAAGAAATAGTTTCAGTTATCATCACACATTTTCTCTGCACTACACCACAGTGGTTAGAAAATAGGTTGTTTTTAAGAATACTTCTATTGACCGTCAGGTCATAGAGTCACTTTGTTGTTTTAACGATAAGACACACGCTGTGGGGGCGGAAAGATTAAAACACAGAATACCGACTTCCATGTTGTGTGCACTTGTAGACACTAGGAAAGTATTTTAGAGAGTTTAGGGTCAGGATCTCGACATCCCTTGTGTCAGCCGATTGCCCTGCTGCTGATATGCCAGCCAAACTTTTTCTTCCCTGGATGTGGCTTTGTGGGATTAACATCAGAGCTGAATGCAGGGTGGCCAGGGCGCAAGTAACCCTCCATGATGCCGGTAGATGCAGGTAGGCTTGTGTGCCACAGACCCAATATATGTCCATCAATGCAGCTGTACCTTTTTCAATATCTGGGATAATGATTGTTTTGTTACACTGCTTGCTGGCGCCCATTTGTACCTCTGGTATCTCTTTTTGGTTTTTCTAGGGCAGTGACCCAGGTGAGTTTTGCAATGTGCTGGGACCAGACAGGGGCACACGTTTCTTTGACCCACTGAAAGTTTTCTTCAGTTAGTCCCCTAAGTGCTTCAGCTTTGCACTCGATCGTTTCATCATGCCACTTGTTTTCTGTGAATCTTGTTCCTTTATAAATGGTTCTTTAACGCAGATTACTCCTTGGTGCCTGCTTGTGCATGTTTTCTCATTCTGCAGCAGTTCTATTGTCACCGTGTGTGCCTGGAATGTGCTCTGAATTCTACATGATACAAGATGAATTAGACACTGGGCGTCTGACAATGGTACTTCTTCTGGTACTAGTATTTTGGGTGTGCCTGATGCATGCGGAGTGAGAGAGCAGACGTAGCAGCTCTCGTTCGTAGCTTGTTTTGCTGTAGCACTCATGTCTGAGTACCGTTTATTTGTCTAGTGTGGGTGGCGGGGGTCTTCAATTTCATCTAATCCCAGGCCATGGTAGATATCATATCTTTTCCCCCCGACCCCCTTTTCCGTCTCTTCCTCCCGCCATACCTGGTTATTCATTGTCTTTACTTTTTGATACTTTATGGGAAAAACTCCTGCCCATGCTGTGTCATTAAATTCATTCACAGTGTACCTGGCCTGTATTTCTGGTGGCTCATAAAAGTGCATTATAGTTCCTTGTGAGGTAGGTTCTGTGGTTGTCCGAACATCAATATCAGTTTAGATTCATTCTCCCAAAAGTAATCACCATCATACTGGTTGGTCTCATTGTCATTGCCCGGGCTCCTAGCAGCAAGTGGAAGGAGGGGGGCTGTTGCTGTGTGCTTTATGTACAACGTAGTGAGGTTTGTATTAGCAGAATAATTATTAACAGAATAATTATGTTTCCACATGATTTTCACACCTGCCCATATAAGTATTGATCCTTCTAGTATCAGCTTTGCCCCGCTCCCCCCCTTTTTCATGTCATCAACAATGAAAAACACAGCATAGTACCATGCCATGAAAAATAGCATAATCGAAAACAATATTGCAGAATATTTCATGCTGGACTCTAAATTATAGTATTTATTAACTCTATTAACTAACCTATCCCTAACTAAAACTGTGTTGTCATCTGTGAGTGTACTCCTTTCGGCCATTTTGTTACCTGGAGGGGTGATATAAAATTGTTAAGTGACAAGCATACATTATTTATTTCATTACGTTGACATTTTGTTGTTGACATATCTACTATTGCTAAATGATACTTTCTATAGTGTGCACACCTAAATTCTATTTTTCTATTTTTCTCGTGCATTTCATTTGTATTATATAATTTCAAAATTAACATCATTTTATTTCAATAACAATCATCATTTTTCTATACAAGCTGTCCATTTAATTTCCTGATATCGATAGAAAAGGAACAGAGAGCGAGAGAGAGAGAGAGAGAGAGAGAGTCCTAACTCATTTTTACTCAATGCTTTTCAACTTTTCATTACTGTCACTTTGAGCATTTTCATGGTTTTTCTCTTACCCACTAGCAACTTCATTTCTGTTAGTTTGTTCACATTGAGGGATTGCACTATCACATGCTCTTCTCACATCTGACAGATGCACCCAATATTTCAATCCCTTAACCTTTACAGCGGTAGGTGTGCAGTATATTACTCTGTTGGGGCCATAAATCTTGGGGAGTTCCACCTCTGAACAAAACTCTGTACATACACATTTTCTCCTGGCATTAACTGACACTTTGGACTGTCTTGGGCTGGCATTGCAGTGTTTGTCGTAGCATTTTCAGTCAATGGTGGTGCAACTTGCCATGCTATGCTACACACTGCGTGTGTTAACTGCGTGAGTTATTCCTTGAATCTTTCCCCCAGCACTGTGCCAGCCCTGTGAGCATCTGAAGCTTTTCTTACTGGGGAGAGCGGCATATGAATGCGCCTGCCTGTCACTATTTCGTGCAAGCTCAAATGATGGTCTTTACTTGGTTGCGTTCTGAGTTGAAACAGTGCTAGGGGCAAGCAATACACCCAATTCTTTTTAAGTGCGTTGCACAACTTTGATAACTTACTTTTGAGCAGGCCGTTAATTTTCTCTACCACTCTGTTAGCCATTGGGTGATAAATCGAACACAGTTTGTGCTTGACCCCCAGTAATGACGTTACTTCCTTAAAGAGGTCATTCACAAGGTGTGTGCCATTATCTGATCTTATTACATCACATATGCCTCACCTCGAGAACACCTCTTGTACTAGGAACTTCACGGCACACTTTGCATCCGGGTGGGGGCATGGTCCAGCTTCCACCCACCGTGAGAAGGGACAAACTATCACAATTAAGTATCTTGCTCCATTACATCTTTCTCCCATGTCCGCATAGTCAATGTGGAGCTCTCTGAATGGGCCCACAGGACGAGGTAATGATCCTCGCAATGTCCTCAGTGTCATTCCTGAATTGTGTGTTTGGCATGTGGTGCATCCTATAGTACATTTTTACAGATGTCCCTGTATGTTCGGAACAAACCAATGTTCCTGTATATCTGCTGCAATATGTTGTTTAGTTACATGCGTCGGAAAGTGTAGCTGTTGGAATGCTATTTCCAGCAACCCCACTGGCATCACCACTTTCCCTGTCTTTGCACCCTCTCTTGGCCCATAGCTCTTGCTCTTCTACCGGTGCGCATCTTTGAAGTTCTATTATTTGGGATATTGGTGTATGGTTCTATCCCTCTTCTAATGTCTCTGTGCTCAGTGTTTTGATAATGCATTTGATTGCTGGTGGGACATTGAAATACGCGCCATCTTTCACTGCTGCGTCTGCTGCCACGTTTCCCAATGAGATTGCATCTGTGTTATTGGTATGCGCTTGGCATTTCACCACTGCTACTACTGATGGTTCTGCTAGTGCTTCTATAAACTCATTTAGTAATGCAGCTTGCTGCACTGGCGATCCACCTGCCCTCCGGAACCCTCTCTGTCGCCATCATGAAAGCCCTGAGTGTACTGTTGTTGTGGCATATGCCGAATCTGAATATATTGTTACTGCACATCCTTTGGCAGTGCGCAATGCCTCAATGAGTGCAGTCAATTCTGCTGCTTGTGCGGAGTAATGAGAGGGGAGGCGCTTTTGTACAATGATCTCATATCCCTCTTCCTCCATTCTTACAACCGCCACTCCCATGTGTTTTTCTCCTGTTTCACTATCTATTGATGCTGATCCATCTATGAAGTATATCTCTCCTTCCTGCAGTGAATTTTCACTCGCTTTGCGAATATCATCTTCTTCTCCCTCATATGTAGCACAATCGTGTTCCTGAATGTCTCCTGCATGGTTCCGTAATGAATGTGGCTGGGTTTACTGTCTTACTCCTGACCACATGGACATTTGGACTGGATATTATTATCTCATAGGCTGTTGCCGAGTGTTCTGCGTAAAAGGTCACTGAGCATCCCATCACGAGGGTGGCGATTTTTTCGATTGTGAAGGCCACTGCAGTGAGAGCTTGTTCGCATGCAAAGTGCCCTTGCATAACTGAATCTAATGTTCCACTGTAATAGGCCAAAGGCTTGTGACCTAGTGATGTGTTCTGTGTCAGCACTGCAGTCATTAGAATGGCATTGCAGTGTGAAAATAAGTAACATTTCCTGTCATAATCTGGGTTCGCCAGAACTGGTGCGTGTGCAATGAGATCTTGCAGTCTGAAATATTGTGTCATCATCTCATTTGTCCATTTTATTGGGACATTATTCTTTTGTGCTTCCTTCAGTGCTTTTAGCAGTGGGCGTGTGTACACTGCGTAATCGAGTATCCATGTGCGGCAGTAATTACAGATGCCGAGGAACTTTTGCATGTCTTTTACTGTTTTTGGTATTATCACATAGTGTATGGCTGCCGCCCTGTCAGCAATATCCTCTTGCCATCTTTTGAAATTAGCTGCCCTAGGTAGAGCACCTCTGCTAGGTAATATTGCAGTTTGCCTTTGTCTACCTTGTACCCTTTCGTGGCCAACAAATTCAACAATGTTATGGAATCGGCCCTACACTGTTCTTCACTCTTGCTGCAGAAAATCGTCTACGTATTGTATTATCGTGCTTTCTACATCAATGTTTCTGGGATCTTCATGTAAAATCCTATTAGAAATGTTGGTGCTTTCACAATATCCCTGCGGTAGTCTGCAGTGTTCATATCTACTCCCCCCTAGCGTGAACCCTGTAAGGTACTGAGAGCTTGGGTCAATCGGAATTGAGAAGAAAGAGTTCTTCAAATTCACTACTGTGAAATATGTGGCATCTTTGGGTATGCTACACAATATTGATGCTGGATTAGGAAATAATGGGAATTCTTTCTGTATGACGTCATTAAGTGGGCGCAAGTCCTGGATCATCCTCCAAGCCCCGCCCTTCGCTTTTTTGATTGGAAAAATTACTGTATTACATGGTGAATTGGATGGTACTTTTATCCCTTGTTGTACCAGGGCTTTTATTGATTCTTGTATTCCTTCCTCTGCTTCCTTGGAAAGTGGGTACTGTTTTACTCTGGGCAGTATGGCTCCTGGTTTAAATTTTATTTTGATGGGTGTAACTTTGTGTAATAACCCTACATCATGAGGTCCTGTGGTCCATATTTCTGACAGCACCTTCTCCATGTCTTTCTCAAATATGGTTGGTGGCATGTTAACACTAGTCATAAGAGGATTGTGTATTTCCCTGTGCTGGATCATGATATCGCATAGTATGCTTGTCTCCATTATTATTTCCCCATCACTCTCACTGTCAGTGAACAATCCTTCATCAGTTAGGTTGTGCAACATTATGTTTGGATCTATGCACAGTATTGTTCTCCAATCGCACCCATGTGTGTCCAGTCCTATTACTGCAATATGTTTGCTCGAGACCTGTACCCCCTCTAGGTCAATAGACAAAATTGTTCCTGCTAGAATATCTGTATTCATAATTGGGCGGAAGACAAAATCTGAGGTACCTTCCACTCTTTTCTTGTTATCTCTAGCATCACCCGTGCTAACACCTTATACCATAAATGAACATATCCATGTCAATGGGCACCCCTCTTACCACAACTTCATTTGTCATTGTGCTGATCATCAGCATCGCCCATGCAGGGCACACTCCTGGGGTGGAACAAACTATCCTCCGTTCAGTAAAGGAGATCGGCATGTTTAATTTACTCAGAAGGTCTCTTCCCAACAAATGTATTGGCGCATCTTCGTGGTACAGTAGAGGTGCGCGCACTGTTTTTCTCCCCCACCGTTATATCAAGATCTTTTGTTTAAGGAACTTTTAAAATAGCCCCAGAGAAGCCTTGCGTTTCCAAATTTCTTCCCGAGAGCAGGAACCGGCCTTCCATGAGGCATGATTTTTCTGCTCCCGAGTCTACCATAAAGATGAACTGTTTTTTGCCTATCTCTGCTCACACTAGTGGTTCCTCTTCTGAACGTAGGGTAGTGGATAGTACTGAACACACAAGTGCTTTCTATGGGCTGTCCTAATCGGCATTTGTCAATGTTCCTGGAACCGAGATGACGTTATCTCCCACCACCGCTGCACCGCGAAAAGGTACCGGTGAGCCATTAGCAGATGTGGCAAAAATGTTATTGTTTGCATGTCCTACAGTGTTTTGTCTTGCCATTTGTTGTTGCATACCTCTCTGCTGTGGTTGTTGTTAGTGCTGTCGCCTCTGTTGCATTTGGGGCTCATTATAATATTGCTCGTTCTGCTCACCCCCTCCCATTGGTAACCCATAGGGACTGCCTGGGTGTGGGTGGCCATACTGTTGTTCATTTCCCATAGAGGGCTGTCCTTGATAATAACCCATAGATCGCATTCTGCATTCCCTTGAATAATGCCCCCACCTTCCGCAGTTCCAACATGACCCTTGTGGTCCTCCCCTCGTCCCAGGCCCTCCAAATCCTCTATTTCCCATTCCTCTGAATCTCCCCTTGGTCCTCTGTACAACCTCGTCCTCTTGCTGGCCTCCCTTGCCATTGGGGCCCTCCATACTGTTCCTATTCATCCCGCTGCTCCTGTCCGCTTGCAGTCCATGTTGCGGCCATTCTGGCTGGTGCGTTTCCCGCTCCCTCTTCTCCTTCGCCGTTCCTGTCAGTTGATGTTGCGGCATTCAGTGCTGCGACCTTCACTAATTTATTTTGTACTAGCTTTGCTTTGTCTGCCAACCTTTGCTGTGCTATCTCTTTTTCTCTTTCTTTGATCCTCCTACAACGGTGCACAATTATGCTCTGAATCTCGGGCCAGCCCTTGGCTTCTATCCCAGCTATTTTATCCAAGGCCTTCTCTACCTCCTTTGGGAGCTCTTTTTTGTTTATAAAGTAAAACAAGGCCATAGATTGGTCCCACGCCGTACCCGTTTCACTTCTCCACAGGTCTTGCACCCGGAGGATGAATTGCATAGGCTCCTCCTCCTCTCCCATAGTGCACTACATCACTAGGTGTAAATCTGGAATATCTGGAAACGTTCTCAGCAATGTATCCCATACTTGTGCTCTGACGTTGTTGAATGGGGATCCGTCATGGTGGTCACAACTCATTGTCACTCCCGGAAACCCCGCCTTCACCCACACTGCGTCTGCTTGATCACCAACAGCGGACAACAACAAACTTTTCACATCCCCTATGGCCAATGGTACCCTTGCTGTGTTCTTTTCAAATGCATGTATCCATTTCCCCGCCCCACCTGAAAGTGGAGGGAGAAGTTTCAACAGGTTATTCTTATCCATTTGTGCCCAGGGTATGTAGTGGGGCCTCCCTGCTCCTTTGTGTATCAAGGGCATTTGCAGGTTTGTTTTGCCCCTTTCTTACTTACCGTTCCCTTCTTTGTTTTACTTACCAGCATGTTTCCTACTCTTTGTCTTAACCTCCCATGCCATCTTGGTGCAGCCCTTTCATCTTCTTCGTCGAATGGAATGGCAGTGGAGATCCCGTCGCTGCCACTCCCTCTTCATATTCATCTAAATCACTCCATACCTCCTCTACATCCTCCTCCTGTTCCCTTCTTTCCTGCGTGTCCCCTCTCTGGCTCTCCGGGGTTGCTGATTGTATTATTCTCATGGGTTTGCCGTTCAAATGGAGCAGAAACTCACCTGATTTCCACTCTTGTTCTTTCCCTTTTGGTATTGTGCCGACGGAGGTGGCAGGGATGGTGTTGATCCCCCTGCTCCACTTGGCAGAGGTGTCAGGTCTCCTAACGTTAAGGGTGGTACTTCCCCTCCCCCTGGCAACATCTGGCCCATGTCGCACAAGGCTCGCAATCGCGTTATCTGCAATTGTCTGTCTAAATCTCCTGTTAACCACGCCAAATTTACTGGTGGGGCACTGGTTGGGCTGTACATCCCTCCTCTTTCATATGGGGGTGGTGCGGTGGCTGATGCCGTTGCCGGGGTTGTTGGTGTGGTGCATGCTGGCACATACAGGGGCTCACTGCATCCCACTGCAGGCCTGGTCATCAATGGGTATATTCTAGTAGGATCACTCCCTGTTGTGGTTGTCGTACATTCTTCCCATGAAGCCCCATCTCCTCCCTCCTGCACCTTCTCTTTCTCAATTATTGTGTCCTTACTTACCTCACCAGTAGGCGATACCTCTTCAAACATTTGCCACAAATCTAGCACTTCCCTTCTGTTCTGCAATTGCTTGCCCCTGTATTTCGCGAGCAAGTGTGTGGATACTAGTTCCAATACCCTTTTGTCAAAGAACCCTCCCTCTGCCCATATCGGCGTTACGCTGTCTCCTTTTATTTCCACCACCCATTGATCATGATACTTTTGTATTTTCTCACTATACAAAGGGAGATGCTGACAAATGTGTGCTAATGGTGTTGTCCCTCCCATGATAGCATGTTTGTACCCTTATTTTTGGTCATTTCACTTTCTGGGGATAAATACACAATCAATCAGCCAACAATCTCTATTTTGTGACACTTCTATTCAACCTTGTTTAACCTTTGGCGTCCAAAATATTTCAACAACCTTTTTACGTACACCAGCTTGCTGGAAAAACAAATTAGTTTTAAAAAGTATTCATTATTTGCCAATATTCAATATGTTTATCATATTACTAACACATTTCATTGCCAATTTTCCTGATCAACCTTAATTCTTTTCGATTCACAAATACATAGGCACTTACTAACAGAACAACATGTAACACTGTTGCACATGAACATAGAACACATACATATATAACATGAACTACCTTCGCTTTGCTCCTCTTCTTAATTATTTCAGTTTATACCCCTCAACCTTGCTTTCTCATGCACTCCCCAACTCTAAGTCCCCTTAATCGACCTTACCAAGAGTTCTGCTCAAACAGAAAAAGACTTTTCTAAATTACTACTCTGAGTCTACTAACTATATGAGACTACTACTGTTTTCTCTTTATCTTCACTTATTTACCTGCACTGGACGAGACTATGCTACACGGCACTGCCTTCTACCCCCTTCGGGCTAGGATCCCTTGTACCTCTTTACCTCTTTTTCATTTTCTCCACAAAACCTAATGGCCATATAAAGGATAGATAAGAAAAAGCTTCAGTAACATTCACACAGACCCTAACTTTGGCCTCTTTTATTTTACCCACTTTGTTATATTTACCCCTTCTCCCAAACCCTTGTTTCTCCCCTTGAAGTCTCGCAACCGGTACTCATGTGTTCAGTCGGGTGGTCCGAGAGCCACCGGTCACGGTCTATTCACAATCTGGTCCGCACCCCAACCAAGCCGTGGCCCGCCTCGGCGAGCAGTTTTTAGTTGGGTATTCGGAAAACGGGAACCCTTGGACACTCTCCTTGTGCGCACGGACTGGTCAACCGAAGAGGCAATGTTTTTGCTGGGGGGCGTCCTGGATCTTGGCGCACGGCATGGGGCCTCGGGGCACCTGTCCCAAATCACATTGCGGGGGGTCACCAAATGTAAAGGCCCATCCCTGTCTTAGCATGTGCAATACAAATAAAATAGAAACACCCCAACGGGAAATGAGACTAAGAGGACAGGCTGCAAGATTTAGTCTTTCTTTATAAAGAATTGGCATCCAGAGAACTCTGCTGCCCGGAGTGCTCTGACAAACAATACAATTACAATTGATTATAAGGGCAGAAAGCATCATAAATGATGGCAGACATGAATGTTGCAAAGTTCATTATGATTGGACACAAGCTTGCATTGTATAGGCGCATATAGGTGCTGCTCCTCTGTGGTTGGCTGCAGGGTTGGCGGGAGGGTGAGCATCATGAGGTCCATCTGTCTGTGTTCAGGTGGGGTGAGGGTCAGGTCGCTGTGAGGCAGGGTGGCTTGTGACTAAGCTAACATAATACACTACCATTAATCATGCACTAAACAATAGTCATTGCAACTCCTTTGAGCAAATCATCATAAACCTATAAATGGTACTCATGTAATCGCACCATTACTTATTGGGACTTATATGGGGTACCAGGTTAAGGGGCTTGACCAGTATGATAACATTAATTATGGGGTGGGTCTGGACTTATCAAAGAGGCTGGGGGCAAGTTGACGTTTGTTAGTTACAAAGAGCAATATACGGTGACAGAGGCCTGATTTTAGCTAAGGGCACACTGGGGTGGGCTTCATGGCATGGTCACATATCTGGTACATCAAGAGAATACCTTGCAGGGACACAGGGTTACACTGGCAGTAATTTTCCAAAAGCGAGGGTGAGAGGGCACGGGCAGGTTTGTGGAGATGAATGAGCTACAAGGCCTGGCTCAGGCCGATTCACACACAGGACAGTGATCTCAGAAGAAGAGCGAGATGTTACATTTGTTGTTGTTGCAATTGCCTCTGGCTTGAGCATGAGAATGGAGCTGCAAAGCTTTCAGAAACAGTGAGGAAGGGTGGGGGCAATGTGCGCGATACGCGCGGCATTGCACAGGGGAGAGAAGTCTTGTTGTATTATCGCAGTGAGGCCTAGTCCAAAAAGATGGAGTCAAGGGTATACAAAATGGATGCCAAGTGTCTACTGCAACAGCCCCATCTATGCCAATGCCAGCATATGGCTGATGTTAACATAAGGGCAATGGAGGCGTCCCCGACCATTGTAAGAGCAAGTGGTCCAGGCTGTACTGAATGTATGGCAGGGGGCCCAAACGACCCCTCACTCCCACACAGCAAACATGCCTCAGTTGATTGCACGCCTAGCAATATTTTGCTGAGGACAAAAAACAGAACTATTGTCCCATATTGCCCTAGTTATTAAATCAGTAAAACAAAATTGGCATTTGGAAGTACATTCATTACTGCCTGAATCAAGTGTTCCAGATCGTCCAACAAAGTAGGGGCACTGGCATAGCCCAAATGCAAAGCACCACAGTGCAAAACAACCACATGTGGACCGTTCACCCTGCCCATATCTCCACAAACGTGTACAATTCCCTGCACATTGAAACCAGGCACAGTGCTCCACACCACCTCCACTCCTTTAACATCAAAATTGTTTGCCACATTCCTGCATTTAGCATACTGCTCCAAACCATGCACAAACATATCTCCAACCACCAACACCCTGACTTTCTCCAGCTCTGCTATCTTCACTACACACAGCCTATTTCAACAAAAACCAGAACCTCAACAACTGATAACACTAGGGCAGCACTTCTACCCTTTCCACTTCACTCTCTGCACCATTCCCTCATTGGCTACTGTTAAGCAGTCACACAACCATCCACCAATCACATCCAAGAACTCTACATCTAACTCCATCATGACAGATCAGAAATGTAGATGTACTATTGATCACTCTCAGTACAAGATGGCTGTGACTGCAAAGGACCTACATTAATAACTACTATAAAACTCCCCAATATTTCTACTTGCAGATTCATGCACATCCACATGCATGAACCCAGACTACAGGTAGGAATATTTGTACACAGTACAAGTACAGCTCTTCTATGAATGCATATAAAGAGAGTAACTGCCACTTACCCTGTATAAACTGTAAAATGAACTTAATGTCATTTCTCCCATCTGCTATGATCAAGTGTCACTTGCAAACCTGTCTGCTCTCCAAATGTTTGTTTCCACACACAGCTATCTAAAAAAGTGTCATTTCATATTAAAAGATGGGAAAATAACAGTATAATAATATCATTATGGAAAAAGGCTTTCTAGCTACCTACCTGAATAAGGCCCACCCTACATCTTCCTCTCTCCGCCTGCCCTTTCTTATCCCTGTGGTTGGTGTCCCTTCCTTACCATCATTTCCCCTCCTTTCCTTGTGTGTCGTGTTTAAAAAGCCCAAAAATATATAAAACAACAAAACCCCCCAAAAAAAGCTCTTTTCAGAGTTGCCTTTCACAGCTCAGAAATAAAAGTGACAAATAAATAGTGCAGGGCCCAGTGCATTTTTTAGAAGTCCGTGGACAGTCCGCGGACATTTAATTTTTGTTGGGATACTGCCCTATCAGAACCATTGCACTTTTTCTCTGGGAGGAAGTGGTGGCTCTGAGAAGAGCCTTTTTGTGGTGTTTTTAGTGGTTCAAAAACTTCAAATGGTAAACACCGACTGCAAAATGGATTGCTGTAATTCCAAAAAAGGTTGCAATGCATTGTGTATACTTCGCAGAAAAATCTGATTGCCGGCATTAGTAAGATGTACTCCATCTCTGCGAAAAATGTGTGTACTACGAAACATAATGTTTTCATTCTGAAAAGAGGACATACCAGCATCTCTCAAAAAGGCACAGACAGCCTTTTTAACATTGTGCCTTGCTTTCTCCATTTGTGGACCAAATGAAAAAGAACGCAGCCATATTTGTCTCTGCGGAACATGGGATAATATTACTCTGGAGTTTGGATACATGTCCCTGACTTTCCCAAGTCTTTCTTTCATTGCAAATTGCAAAGAGATTCCAGACACATGTCCTAAACTGTTCCCATGACAATGAATAATAATAATGTCTGGATGATGCTGTGTTACCAAAACAGCACAAAGAGGTACCAAATCCAGCCACTTCATTCCACGCACTTCATACCAGTGCACTTCCACATGAGGGAATCCAAGATGTGCAGCCACTCCACAGCAATCTGTATACACCTCGAACCAATTTATCCATGAATCTACCAAAATCCAGACAATCTGCTTTCTGAAACACACAGCCATTGCTATCTGCTCTCCTCTCAGGAAAAAGACTTTCTGACAAACTCTCTCCTTACACAACACGCCCAGTAAACCTTATTGACCAATCCCTTGCTCTGCTCAGTCTCATTTACACGACTCTCAACCCCAAAATTCCTGTATGTAATACACGATGTCCACGGGCAACCACAGTGTTTGTGGACAAATCAAAAAATGTGAGCGGGGAGAATGAAAATTTAAATAGTGTACCCCATTTCCCCTTTGAGGTTGGCTCTGAAAAGAGCCTTTTTTTGTTTTTTTGAAGATGCTTCAGAAACACCTTTTATTTTGTACTTTTTTTTGTTTTGTTTTTCCTTATTTCCTCCAAAAATCTTCACATTAGCTTCTCCAAAGCAATCCTTATGTTCCAAAAGAGCATGGCATTTCCCATAAAAGATAAAGACATGCCATCTTCTTTAAAATAAACAACATTACCAGAATCAATCTTCTCATTATTACAAAAGAACATACCAGCTCTAAGCATGAAAGCAAACATGCCTCGGTTGATTACACGCCTAGCAATATTTTGCTGAGGACAAAAAACAGAACTATTGTCCCATATTGCCCTAGGTACTAAACCAGAAAAAATAACCTTGGCATTTGGAAGTACTTTCATTACTGCCTGAAACAAGTGTTCCAGATCTTCCAACAAAGTAGGGGCACTGACATAGCCCAAATTCAAAGCACCACAGTGCAAAACAACCACATGTGGACTGTTCACCCTGCCCATATCTCCACAAACATGTACAATTCCCTGCACATTGAAACCAGGCACTGTGCTCCACACCACCTCCACTCCTTTAACATAAAAATTGTTTGCCACATTCCTGCATTTAGCATACTGCTCCAAAACATGCACAAACATATCTCCAACCACCAACACCCTGACTTTCTACAGCTCTGCTATCTTCACTACACACAGGCTCTTTCAACATAAACCTCAACCTCAACACCTGATAACACTGGGCAGCCCTTCTACCCTTTCAACTTCACTCTCTGCACCATTCCCTCATTGGCTACTCTTAAGCAGTCACACAGCCATCCACCAATCACATCCAATAACTCTATATCTAACTCCATCATGACAGATCAGAAATGTATATGTACTAATGATCACTCTCAGTACAAAAGGGCTGTGACTGCAAATGACCTATAAACATAACTACTATAAAACTCCCCAATATTTCTACTTGCAGATTCATGCACATCCACATGCATGAACACAGACTACAGGTATAAATATGTTCTACACAATACATGTACCACTCTTCTATGAATGTATATAAACAGAGTAACTGCCACTTACCCAGAATAAACTGTAAAATGAACTTACTGTAATTTCTCCCATCTGCTATGATCAAGTGTCACTTGCAAACCTGTCTGCTCTCCAAATATTTGTTTACACACACAGCTATCTAAAAAATTGTCATTTCATATTAAAAGATGGGAGAAGTAACAGTATAACAGTATAATTATGGAAAAAGGTGTTCTTGTGTGTTATAAAATTACATGCAACCAGGATGAGTACATGCATCTTAATTCATGCACACAGACAGACAATATCATTAGAAAGGCTCCCAGCTGAAAAAACACCACTGCCTCTACATTAAATCCATCTGCTTAATGTCCCACACCTTCAAAAATGCATACATTGCATGCTTCTCTCTACAATTTCTGCCATTCACCCTGTACAAATAGCAAAAAATGCATATGATTATTTCTTCTATCGTCTTATATCCAATAGCAAAGCCTTAAAAAGCCAAGTGTGCTCTACACGTTTACTATTATACTCATTTGTAAAACATGTTCAACTAACAGATTCTAAGTAAAATGTACAGGATGCACATAGGCAAAGGAAACTGCATGTGCATACTATGCTCAGTTATCAGAAAACACTACTAATACAAAAACAAAAAAAAAACATGGTCTACATTAACAAAAGTGCTGTAAACACACATATTCAATGACTTCATTTTTTTACAATTGCAGTGAAGGCCACTCTCCTGAAAAGCAGCAGCGTCTGAAGTATGAACAAGAACTTAGAACAAACCTAATCTTTACATACAAAAGAGTAAGTACAATACCAACATAATGTAATAACTGTTACTCAAGCACACTAACATTTTAGTATTGTAGAACAAACAAGTGTATTAACCCTCTACCATTAGATTTAGTATTTGTGCTTCCCCTCACCAGCTGCATACTTTATATTTTCATCTGAAGCCCAGTATAGTAACACACAAATGCAAGAATAGCCTTCCCAACTTGATGTAGCTGCCCATTGCACAATCACACACCTCCACAAACATCCTTAACATCATACTCAGACACTCATGCACAAAGCACGCATACAGTGCACAACAGCCCAACCCACACTTTCGTTTTTCTCCAACAGACCGCAATGCATGCCTACCAAGAAGCAACTCCATAGAAAGCAATGCAGAAGTAGAGCAAATCAAAATGAAAGTGTCAAAATGAAGCATCCATCTCTAGCAGATTTTGTACAAGAAATTCAAACAAAACAGCTAATACAGTCATTAAGCAAAACAAAACAAGGTTTCAGTACAGAAACTTTGCCTCCTCTATCAAAATGTAAAACGAAACAGAAAGTGATTAACAAGACTTCAGCTACCACTACTGCTAACACTGCACCTATAAAACTTGATGTAGTGGCAAGTAACCATACCAAAATAATTATTTTACAAAAAATGTTCTGCCACAGAGTCCTTCAGAACCTTATGAAAACAGGAGTGTTTTCATGCACAACCCTTAAATCTACTGTAGAAAATGAATCCTAGAAGTTCTCATAGGCAGTGCAATCCTTCTCAAAAGGAAGTTATTTATTTTAGTTTTAAACAGAATGAAACCACTGACAAAACTAACTACTAAACTACAACAAAGACTTCTCAATGAACGGAATATCAACAAAAATAGCTTCTTAAACATCTATGGATGTGAATGGAGTCACACCACGCGCACAGAACCATATTTTAATGAAGAAGCATATAAACAAAAGCAAACAAACCCAATTGCCATACATAGCATTGGACGAGGGTATGAAAAACGTAATAACACCATTATGGAACAAAAAACTCTGCTCACAAAAATATCCCCAGAAAACTCAGTATCACCTCTTCATTCCACTGAACCAAAATCTAAAGTCTATAAATGGCCGTGCACACCAATGTGTAACATTGCCAAAAAATCTTTCAAATCTTTACGCCAGTTCCTCAATCAGTATGTAAAAAGTAAAGACAAATTCAAAATGAAACTACTACAAAATATGGATGCCTGTCTAGTGCGTAAATACACAAGACTACAAGGACATTCATTAGCCTGCATTTCAGGACCTTTTTGCAAAAGCACCTTCCATCATATCAAAATGATATCAACACATCATTCAACTATAAGAAATCTGGTACATAAACTCTACTATGGTGAGCCACTTACAAAATGCAATAGCTTTAAAACAAACTAGCAACTACTGTACAAATAGCAACCTTCAATTAGACACATACAAAAAAGAAATACTAAAGTTTAAAACTACATCTGCTGAAGTACCAAACTATGTGTGTGTCTGTTGCCGCAGGACTTTCTATAAAAGTAGCACAAAAACTGTAGACATAACGTACAAAATAGAAGACAATGAAGATTCCAAATGGTTCCAATTAGCTCTCTACCTTATAGCAGATAACAAATACAAAATTACTGATCCCTTAATACTTTGCAGTTACTGCACTGCAAAACTTGACAACAACCAAACTCCTTCACATGCTATCATAAATAACTTAGAATTATTCCCACTACCAAAATCCCTGCAACATGCCAATTTATATGAGAGTGTCATAATTCAAACAGTGCACCCATTTCAAGCAATAATACGCCTTCAACCAAAAACAGCAAAATTACCTCCCTCTGAATTAGTCAAAGGCATTCGTGGCAAAGTAGTTTATTTAGCATTAGATCTTAAATAAAATGTATACACTATAGTAGTACAACATCCAATAGATCAATCTTTAATTGTATTAGTAATTGGCGTACCTACAAAAGACATAAGAATTTGGCAACAACTCGTGGACTTACATAAAGTTAGACAAGCCTTGCAATATCTAAAAAACAACAATGAATACTACAAAGACATTAATATTGAAGAAAACCTGAGAGAAACCATTGAAATAATTCAAAAGTCACCAGAAACTGGTCAATTTCAACTTTTTAATTCTGCTACAGAATCCAATATTTTAGACCATTATACAATTCATCCTTTACACTCTAAAGACACTATAGATGATGCACTGGAAACGTACCAAATGTGACAAGCCAAAGGATCTCCAATTAGCATATGGGAAAAAAGTATAGAAGCACGGGCCTTTCCTCTACTCTTTCCTACTGGAAACGGAGGAAGGTACGATGATAGACCCACACAGATAACAGCATCAGAATATCGCTCTTTACAAATGTATTCTGACGACCCCAGATTCAGACAAAATGTGGAATACATATTCCACCTTCTCTTTGAAAGTGAACTAGCAATCCTATGCTACAGACTTGCAGACACTTTAACATCAGGTACCCATTTTCAAAATATGTCAGCTATGCAATTATTACAAAAAGTGCAAGAAAAAGATGAGGTTTTACAGTCAAGTATTACAAATCTTTTAGCAAACATGCGTGGTACAAAAGAATACTCGTTCCGACATCATGGAGATGTAAGCTGTATGATAAGAAACCTTGGCCCACCCACTTGGTTTGTTACATTAAGTTGTGCAGAATATGCATGGGAAGATTTACACAATTTCCTACGCATAGCAAACAAAAACAAAACAAACATAGATATAAAAACACCAGGAGAACTCTGCTCTCTATATCCTGTATATGTATCAAGATATTTCCATCATCACTTCATTGCTATGCTACACTTTATTTGTAATAAGACTGTTCCTCCCCTCGGAGAAGTGCAACAATTCTTTTGGGGAGAAGAATACCAAGCCAGAGGAGCACCACACACATCCACATGCTATTATGGATTACAGATGCTCCTAAATTTGTAGTGACAGTAGGTTGGAGCTGGCGGGAACTGTGGATCACTGTGCTGTTGTTGATTGCTCTGATTTATGTGTGAGCTTCCTTCGTTGGTCTGCCGCCTGTATAATGGCCTCAGAGGGAAAAGTGCTGTGGTACCTGAGATCCAAAAGTCCTACTCCGGCGCTGACCAAGTGGTACTTGGTTTTAATAAGTTTTGATTTCAACAATTGGTAGGTGTTTGCAATATGTATTGCTTTATTATTTGTCACGTGTTTTAAAAACTGATTGCCACTTTTGAAGCTTCATCGAGCGGATCACCGCAGGGCCACGAACAGCGCACACACCCAACCGGAAACAGAGACTACCCAGTCCAAACATTGAAACCGTCTGAAGCCCCCACTATCCATGACCAAGCTATTGATATTATTGCCTTGAGAAAAACCTTAAGGATGAAACACATGTCAGCACCAGTTAAACCAAGGCAATTGCCTATTTCGGTACACCAAGGAGGGTTTTGAATGACTAGACTGACTAGAATGTATGTCACAAAAGTGGCAATCAATGTTTAAAACACCTGAAAAATAATAAAGCAATACATAATGCTCCTATATTTGGTCAGGACAGTGATGCCACTGTTTTGCAGTTCAACCAAAAATATGTCACTTGTGAAATCCCTTCACAAACAACACATAGTGACCTTCATGCACAAATTTTACAATTTCAAAAACACAAATGTGGGAAATATTGTCGTCGCAGATATAAAAACAAAGGGAAATACTACACCAAATGCTGCTTCATGTCTTCAGTTAGACATTGGCCCTCATTACGACCCTGGCGGATTTTTTCCGCCATCGACGGACTTTTCCGCCATGGCGTAAAGTCCGTTTACGCCATGGCGGATGGCGGACTTACCGCCCCATTCCGAGGTTGGCGGGGCGGTAAGTCCCCATTGACCCATTTACCCTTCCCCATTCCCATTTCGGCCCCATAGGGCTCAATGGGAGTGGGGAAGGCGTTGATTACGCCACCGTACATTACGGTGGCGTAATTAACACCAAGGTCCCATAGCGCCATGGATTTCTACGCCCGCAAAAAGCGGGCGGAAAAGTGACCATGGCGCTTTGGGAACTCGTAGTTGGCGGTAAGGGGTCGGCGCAGCTAACGCTGGCGTAAACCCCTTACCGCCAGGGTCGTAATGAGGCCCAAAGTGTCAAAGGTAAATCACCTAAGAACACATATTACATAAAAAGAACAGAAGAATCAAAATACATCAATGATTACAATGCAAGCATTGCCCTCCTATGGAATGCAAACATAGATGTGCAGTACAATGCAGACAATTCCAAAGCAGTTGCACGCTATGTCACAACCTACTACCAAAGCAGAAAAAACAGAGCTTCAGGACTTCTGGGATGATATATCATCTGACAAAACACTATCACAGAAATTGTACAGTTTAGGAATAAAAATGCTCTCTCATAGAGAATATGGCTGCTATGAAGCTGCAGACCGTTTAACTGGTACTGCCTTGTATGGAAAATCTGACAATATAGTATGGCTAGGTCTTGGGTCTTGCTAAATCTAGAAAAAGAGTTTTGAAATCATATGAGGACATAGAAACAATAGCCAAAAATGATCCCAACAGCCAAGACATTTTGAAAAAACAATTTACTAGACACATAATACCATAACAGGAGTACCACTTTGGAAACCATGTGTCTCTACCACGTATCCCAAACCTTCACATACAAAAATACTATTAAACCAGATGAAAAGAAAGGTAGAGACAGAGTAGCAAATTGTGAAGGCAGCTTACTTATCAAACACAGCTTACTTAATCATATCAAGTTGTCATTAAAAACTCCTCAACATAAAGAACTAAATTGCATGTCCGTGCTACAACTTTTTAAAACATGGAGAAAAGAAGAAGAGTTACTGGATATGTATGACTCCTAAGAAGACACTTTCTGTCAGGTACTGTCAGGTTGGAGTGACATATTCTTTACATACAGTATCATATACTCATTCACATTGGGTCAGGGGAGACACATATTTAGTATAGAAAGGTTTTAGGTCAAGTGGCACAGCGAGTAGAGCGCTCGCTTTGACATCAGTGCAGAGCCTGCTAACGCAGGTTCGAATCCCGGCAGGGCCAAACTCAGCCTTTCATCCTTCCGAGGTTGATAAATGAGCACCACACACCGTGGGTAATAATAAGCAGCGCTCAGATACCTGAGGGTTCGTAGCGCTATATAAATGCCAAATTATTATTATTATTATGGGTTATATTTTTAAACAGCCAATTTTGCCCTTAACCTTCATTGCAGTCTATGGAAATTGCCCCAAGCCAAGATGGAGGTTCTCAGTCTAAATTCTGATTGGCTGGGGATTCTTTATAGGGAGGACAATGAACATTCTAAACTGCCTTTCATCGTCCTTGCCCAGCTGAGAGGTCGTGTGCCTTGTTGCTCCTGCTTAACTTTGTCAAGGGTGACAAGTTTCTAGCAGTTGAGCGGAAGATCTGAAAGTATAACAGGAGTTGTGTTTGGAGTTTGGTGGAGACACAGGACAGGAGTCAGAAACTTCTATTTTTTCTGAGAAAAGAAGTTTTCAAGTCTTATTCACAAGATAAGTGACCTTCCAGTTTTGTTGAACTTTGTAAAAAGGTTATATTTATCTAAGGGATTGAAATCGCAAATCTGTATCTAAAAAGATTGAAGCGGGTACGTTTGTTTTTATCGCTACGTGTCAATTCAAACTAGCGCGTGAGTTTTTTCTCGTTACTTTGAGCCAGCGCGTGTGTCTCTGCGCGTGAGAGTGAAGCGCGAGCGTGAACTTTGGACTTGCGTTTACTGTTCGTTTACGCGAGGGTTTTTCTGCGTGATAAAATAAGCGCGTGTGTTTTTTCTCGCGATTTGGTTATTTGCGCGTGTGCGTATTTATTCGTGAGTTGGACTTTAGCGCGTGTAATTTTTATCGCGTCTTGGACTTTAGCGCAAGTGCGTTTTACCCGCGAATTGAATTGTCAGCGCGTGTGCGTATTTCCCGCGACTTGGAGGAAAGCGCGTGTAATTTTTATCGCGTCTTGGACTTTAGCGCAAGTGCGTTTTACCCGCGAATTGAATTGTCAGCGTGTGTGTGTATTTCCCGCGACTTGGAGGAAAGCGTGTGTAATTTTTTATCGCGTCTTGGACTTTGGCGCGAGTGCGTTTTCCCCGCGAATTGGATTGTTAGCGCGTGTGCGTATTTCCCGCGATTTGGAGAAAAGCGTGTGTGATTTTTTTTCCCGCGGTTTTGGAATTTAGCGCGTGTGCTGGCTTTCCACGTGAAGATTCCATCGCAAGTTGAATTCGTTCCTGAGAAAAAGACACTCTACAAAGAAAATATTAAAAACAAATACAAGAACTTAAAAGAACTTCCTAAAACTTATTTGAAGACCTTGTTCAAGAATCTTAGGGTTGAGCAGACTAACTACAAAGTTAAATTACATTCATGGACCTACTGAGAAGGCTGAATGATCTATAAGATTCTGGTCCACAAGTAAGGAAGTCTTGTCTGCTTATCACTTCTCTGGGCATTCTGAAGAGAAGTACCAGGTATGGTTTTTAAACTATTTTGGTAAAGGATTTAGAGTTTAAGGTTAGTATAGTAACCCATGAGTAATGAGGTATATTGCATGTTTATGTTTTAACTACAGGTGAAGAACCAGCGAGTTGATAGCTTCCAGCCTGGTGTTTGTTTCTTTGTCCCTTCCCCCTTTCCCCAGAAAGTGAGGTAAACTGAGCAGTTATATTTATGTCAGCTCAGAGTGCCACATTTTGGGTGGATTGTCGGGGGTTCAGCAGCTTCTGCAGACACCAGGTTCTCAGCATGACACTTTCAAAGCAAATGAAAGCACTATTACAGAGATAAACTTTACACAGTACCAGAAAATGTTGCACAATGAGCAGCAACACGAAGAAGAACTCCAAGCCCAACTAGAAGTGGACGCTCCCGACAGATGTCATACTTCTGTAACAGGAAGCCAAGAACCACTTGGACAGCCACTAATAGCAAATGAGACAGAATTAGCCATGACAGAAGTATAAAACACCATGTGTCATATAAACAAGCTACAGAAGACTTTGCTGTACTGAATTCACAACTGAACAATGAGCAGCGTAGCATTTTCCAAGAAGTAACAAAACAAATTAAATATGGTGTGCAAAATGAAAATAAAAACTGTACCTGCCAAGACTACAAATCTATACTGCTATACATCAGTGGTCAAGCTGGTTCAGGCAAAACATTCTTAATCAAATTCATCAGCAAGTTCCTCCAACAATTGACAAACAACAAACTGTCAGCTGTTGTAACTGCCCCTACAGGTTTAGCTGCCTACAACATAGGCGGTGTCACTTTACACCGATTACTACTCCTTCAGGTAGAACACCAAAACAAATTAGACTATTACAAACTTTCTACAGAAGCTGCAGTGGAACTATGCAGAGTTTTGAAACAAATGAAAATGCTACTAATAGATGAGGTGAGCATGGTCTCCAACCTCATGTTGGCTTTGATTCACCTCAGATTACAAGAGGTAGTCAAAACAGACTACGAAGAGCTCTTTGGAGGAAAACACATTATTGTTTTCGGAGATCTTCAATTGACACCAGTGAAAGGTGAACCTATTTTTAAAACCTTAGGTCACAAACTGTGCCGTAAAACTCTTGGCAGCGAAGGAAATGTCAACCTTTGGCAACATTTCCAATACAGAGAATTAACAGAAAATTTGCGCCAGTCTGCAGACTTCAAATATGCCAACATTTTAAAAAGTATTAGAGTTGGTGTGTTATCTCAAGAAGCACAAACAATGTTCAAAACTAGGCACATCCATGCACTCTATGGCCATAACTCATGTGCTGATGTCATGGAACAATTAGCACACAAAAATGTCAATTGTCTGTCCTTGATGCCAACTCTTGCAAGTTGTTCCAAATTCAATGAAACAATGTTAAAAAAAGAAATGCCACCAATAATTGAAATTTGCTCCACAGATAAACTGGACGTACATGGTATGACACTACCCATGTGTCAACAAGCCACAGCAAGACTAAATACCTTAGAAATCTCTATCTCCAACACATCTGGTTTGGAGAAAATATTAAAATTATCTTTAAATTGTAGAGAAATGCTTAAATGTAACCTTGACGTGGAGCAAGGACTAGTTAATGGAGCACTTGGTACAGTTGTTGGCTTTCAAACATACCCATGTGACAAAAACATTCAGTTTGTCAATATTCTCTTTGACAAACTATCAGAAGTTAAAAAGATAGGATGCTCAACAGCCTGCTTCCTTCTTTTCAAAGACATGTATGTATGCAGAGAACAATTTTCAGTAACTCTAGCATACGCAGTTACCATTCACAGATCACAAGGTCTTACCCTAGATAAAGCACTGATAGGTATTGGTAGCACAGTCTTTAAAGAAGGCATGAGCTATGTAGCACTATCACGCTTACGTACACTTGATGGACTATTTCTAATCAACTTTGATGCAAGTAAAGTAAATGCTGATATTCCTTGCATTCTAGAATACAATAGACTGTGTTCACTTTACACCCCCCATTTAAAAACCTATCCTGTTCCACAAAAAGCAAAACTTTGTAAAAGAAAACTACTTCAGATTGAAACGATACAGGATCTCACTGCAATTCCTCCAAAGAAAGTAAAAGAAGCTAATACTTCATCAACTACCACAACAAAAGAAGAATCTACTGCTCAAAGTCACTCAACTACTTCTTCAAAGAAGCAACACATACTCTGAACAAATGACTTCGACACAGAACTGTCAGGTCCATTAAAATTTTCAAATACAACTGGTGTAAATTGCTACGCAAATGTAGCAATAAATATTCTATTCCAATTGCCAGCAATTAACGACAACATTTACTTACACAGTACAGACCAATTGTGTTTGCAAATGTTAGTCCTTCATAGAAATGCAACCAACAATTCTGCCAACACTTAAAGTGTTTCTGGAATAAGGCAAGAGTTAGACTACTTTGCTGGAACGGTAAAATTCACTATAAACTCACAAGAAGATCCACAAGAATTTCTAATGTACTTACTTCAAGTACTGTAAAACAAAAACATACCTATAAATGAAATCTTACAGATGTTATACATATGGAAACATACATGCACTCTCTGCAGCCATGTGGCACAGGAACAAGTCCCTAATGAATGCTTTGTGTATGTATCCATACCTAACTGTGAATCCATTCCATTTCAGCAACCTGTACAAAATGCAAACCATGGCAGATTATGTACTACCTGCAATTCAGATAATCGCTCCAATTTACAAATACAGACACATATTAACAGGGTAATTCATTGAATAAATGTGCACCGAAAAGGGGAGCGCAAGCTTGAAAATCACAGCGCATGCGTGCCAAAGCTGTGCACGCAGCCGTTCATCGATTCATGGAATGTGCTGCGCTAGTAAAACCTGGTATGTGTGCCAAATCTGTGGGTGGTGCACGCGAGCACACACGTCACTAAACGGCGTGCGCTACGCGCACATGGAAAGCACACATCGTGTAGCGCACACAAGAAAAGTGGGCGTAACACCGGGCGTAACGAACGGAATGGGGAATAACGCGTGAAAATGTGGGTGTTACGGGGGAAGTACGGGAGGCAAATGCTCACAACGCCCACACGCACGCTAACAACACGTATTCATGGAATCGAACAGGGGAAATTTGTGCGCCAGACAAGACGCGCTAATCCGGAAACACGCACGCCAGCAGGAAGCAGGCGTAAGCAGGCCCGTGCAGCCTAAAAGTGCGCACATATAACAAACAAGCTCAGATGCTACGATGAATATACCGTTCCTCGCAGCAGTGGTCGTGGGACTCTACAGGAGGAGGAGGATAGGCAAGTCCTGCATTTATTTACACAGGACCAGCCTTTTTGGGATGCCTGATGACTAGGTGTATGGGAGGTATAGGTTTCCACCACACATTATCCTAGAACTGGTCAGGGAGTGGGAGGATGACCTCACATCACCCACCCTGTGCTCCCAAGCACTGAGCCCCTTGGAAAAGGTGCTCAATGTACTGCACTTCTTGGCTACTGGTTCATTTCAGTGGACAAGTGCCATAGTGGGGGGTTGTGTCACAGGCCACGCAGTCACGCTGCCTACACCAGGTGTTGGCCATCATGACTGCACGCCCCTCAGTCCGCAGGCACATATACATGCCCAGAACTCCTGCAGAAAGGCAGGCTGTTGTCCAGCAATTTTTATGGGTGGCACACTTTCCCAAAGTGCGAGGTGCCATTGATTGCACCCATGTGGCTCTATGTCCTCCCAGGTCCTCTGAGCATATCTATCGAAACCGCAAGCACTGGCATTCCATCAATGTGCAGGTTGTATGTGATGCCAAGGGAATCATCACCTCAGTATATGCCAACTATCCAGGGTCCAGCCATAATAGTTTCATATTCAGAATGTCACCCCTAAACTGGGAATTGGAAGCTGGCCGTCACGGCAACATTTGGCTAATTGGTGAATATAAATGCCTCTGCACATGCATGCATATCAGAGACAGAGAAATGTGAAAACCCCACTAATGACAACCATTATCACCTCCCCAGGGGACAGTGCCTACCCTCTGAGCACCTGCATGATGACGTCAATTCGGAACCCCACAACACCACCTGAGGTAAGATACAACACAGCCCATATTGCAACCCGGGGCATAGTGGAGTGTACATTCGGAGTGCTCAAGTTACTCGTTCGCTCCCTTGACCGCTCTGGTGGGCAGCTGCTATATGCACCCCCAGTAGTGTGCAGGCTCATAGTGGCAGCATGTGTCCTGCACAACGTTGCAACCCAGCGGGGCGTGCCGGTGGACATGGTGGTGCCCCCACATCCCCAACCACATGCACGCCCGCTGCGCATGGGAGGTGAAAGGGCATGTGGTGAGGCAGCCCATTCCCAGCTTGTGGCAAATTACTTCACCTAAAATCCCACCCCTGCGGAGTGCACACAGGCCTGGCACATACCAGCTCACAATCAATGATGATGACAAAAGGGACAGTCAACTGTCACAACCATACCATCCTGAGATTGTTGACCTGGAAGTGCTACATTGTGTGCATCCCTAGCTACTCAAAGACACCCAATGCTGTGTCAGAAAAAGGCACACATTCATACAGCAATAAGGATTACCCCTTGCGAAATACCACATCAAAATAGTGGCATGTCACCCAACCCCTCACCATCTCACCTACCCAACACACCATGGCATGGCATGCAATGTGAAAGAAACCAAATGAATGCACAACACATGACACAAGTGTCACAAAGTGCACTGTCCAAAATGGAAACAGGCCACAGACAATTTGCTCTCAATAATGAATAAAAAAGCAACACACATGAACAAATACTTACCAGCAAGAGAAAACATCAGTACATGATCAAACAGTGGCAATATATGAGAATAAAAAATCAAAGTAGTGCAAGTGTCACAAGCTGACTCAGGCAGCACATCGACCCCTTCCAACTGCAGAGTGTTGCTGGAAGGCAAATGTATCAGTGTACTGCATACAACATGAACTGCATCTGCAAAGTAGATGGGCTTGTTAAGACATGAAGAAGGTACATACATATAAGGAAAAAGTCATGGATGTAGAACCATACATAAATCCTCCATGCAGTGGAGATTTCTACAACAATACCCACTAGGGATGTATACACAGTTTTGACTACAGACTGTCCACACAATTTATGGGAGCCCAATGTCACTGTGTAAGTTACTGTCACTTGGTCACACCCTTTGCAAGCCCATGGAAAGGGGAAGCAGGAGGGGTGTGTGTGTCAGGAACCCAAGTATCTAACCCAAAGACAGGACAATCCTGCATGTGCGCAGCTGGAATACACAGTGGATGCCTACGGGAGCCACACAAAGCTACACACTGTTAAAAAAAAAAAGAAAATCAAAAATGGCCATGTGTGGACCAGGGGGAGGGGCACCCAGGAGGGATGAGGTACAGGGTGCATCCCAACACCCACATGCATGGATGTTGAGGAAAAGAACCTCCATGGGCTCATGGCCTGCACGGCTACGCTACAGTGGGAGAACTGCCATCGCTGTCATCACCCTCGGGTGGTACATTAGAAGGTGGGCGTGATATGGGAGGCAGACCACGCAAAGCCCTGGCATGCTCCTCCATGGCAGCAAGCATGTGTGTCTGAAAGGTTTGGTCTGCAGGATGATGGTACGGAGATCCCCATGCAGCACCTCACGGGTAGCACGCATTTCTGCCTCATGGCCTCGCGTGATGCCCGGATCTCCTGACAGATTGCCTGGAGCTCAGCTGACAGTGTGCGTTTCAGCTGCTCCAGCTGCTGTTCTACCCTTGTACTCAAGTTCACACAGAGTATCTCTGACGGAGCTGTGTTCCAACCTCAGGGCTTCCCTGTGGGCCATGTGACTCTACAGATATGGCTGTGTGCAGAGTCTCCAGTCCAGCCTGTCACTCCCTGTCGGACGTCAACATGTCCTCCCTGAGTGAGTGGCAAATGGACTATGTTGCCTGCTGCTGGAGCTCCTTCTGCCTTTCTGGAGGGAGAATGGAAGTGGCCACCCTATCCATTGCCTGAGCCATCATTTCGTACAATGCCCCCTGTTGTGCTGCTATAGTGTAGATGGAGTTCTCCCACACAGTATTGCCTGGTGGAGCATGCCCACCGCGTTGGCGGGCACCACACCTGTTTGGGGCAAGGTGATGTGCACCTTGCTGTGCTGGCACTGCCTGAGGCTGCAGGACTACATTCCTCCTTTGATCTGCTGGTCCAGGAACAGCAGCAAATATTGTGGAGTGTGACCCTGCATCCGTAACCGCCACAGGTGGACTTTCCAACACTGTAATCCCCATAGAGGGGTCTACCCCGGTGCAGGTGGGTTGGACAGAACAGGATCCCTGCCAGAAACACTCACCTGCGATGGAACATATGTCTCAATGTCTGATTCAGCACCTGATTCATAGAGGTCTCTGGAGGTGTACCCAGAGACACCCGTGGACAGTATGGTCTGTAGGAGTAATGGGTTTTCACCCACCACCACCCCATGTCCTCTACTGGTGCCCGGTTGTGGCAGTGAGTCCTCCTGGATCTGCGCCATCTCCACCTCAACAACATCAAGTGCCTAATCGCCTGCAAAAACATAAAAGAAAAGTAAAGAAAACAGGCATGAGCACCATAGCCCACACACATCGGCATGAGGAGGCAGACATCCAGTACATAAATGACACATGTCACACATGACAATAACTCTGGCATGCATGCACTGTCAATGAGTTGGAAGGGAGGCAAAAAGCAGACACTGGGGACTCCAAGATGGAAACCCAACACATGTGCTGCATGCTGGATAGCACTAGCATCACACATTATCCTATGAGTGGCATGGCCAATACACATACATGACACATGTCAGCACACAGATGGCACGTAGCATAGCCATGGCAGATTTCACAAGGACACCCCGATGGTAGCAAATCAGTACTGCCACCCATCCATGTGAGATGGACATCATGAAATAAAACATGCAAAATAGTGTGACAAAACACGCATGTGCCACACGCTGCAACAAAGCCAGTGTTCACTGATGCAGTGATGTCAGGCACATGGATACATCAATGGTTGTTCACTTCGACATGACAGAAGACAATTGTCATGATCAACATTCAAACAGGGCCCCAAAATGATTGTGTGCAGGCCATGTGTAGGCGCACATTACTCAATCAGCCTGATTGGTGAAATCATTCCCATAATAAGGTAAGAAATGTGGGCCATTGTGGGGTGTAACCTTTGACTGAAGTATGTTACTTTTGGGGCAGTACGGCACAACAATGTGTGGTAAAAATGCTAAGGATTTCATCAATCAGGCAGAATGAACAGGAAAACAGTATGAACAATGTTGTGGCAAGATGACAGTCGAAGGGCAAAAGCAGTAATCAGGTGCAAATTGTCAACTGCGGTCAGAAGGGATATGTTGAAACCCAAACCCAAGGCCGGGGAATAGTTTGGAGGGACCACATGGGTGACCCATAGCCGTCATGACTACACAGCCTCACCTGGCACTCAATCAGAACACATCACCCAAACAACATACACATGGATTGCACACACATGCATGGTCACTCACCGGACATTGCTTCAAGATCTGGGAGGTCTCCCACGCCTTGTATCTGAACCTCTGTGATGAAGGCTCCAGCGATAGACTCATGTTCAGTTAGTTATTCCTCCTCTGGTGGAGACCCACCGCCAGTCACCACAGTAGAGGCATGATTGGAAGCCAGCTTGTTCTTTGCTCAGTGTTTCAGGTCATTCCACCGCTTAGAGCAATCATCAGCTGTGCGCCTCACAAATCCAAGGGAACTAATGTGGTCCGCGATGGTCTGCCAGTGGGCCCTAAGTTGAGCAGGCATAGTCTTGCAACCTGCAGTCACCACCATTTTGCGGCCATTGGCTGACACGTAGCCCAAAAGTGCATCTAGTTCTGCATCATTGAAACTAGGCTTCCTTGATGTGCCGGAGTGGGTAGCCGTGTCTGGGGTCCCAGCCTGTACCGCAAGAGCACCCTTCTTCCTCTTGGAAGGTGGTGCGGACCCTGAGTGGCTTACGCCACTCTGGTTGGTAGGGGCTGAAGCACAGGTGGACTGGGCACTGGAAGTAGCCAAAGGCACAATGACCAAAGGTCTCACTGCTGGCATTGGCTGCTGGGTGATGTTGGCAGGACCAACCTGGGTGTGATGGACTTGGACGAACACTGTCCCAGCTGGGAGACTCGGAGCTGGGGTGGATTGAGCTGCAGCTGCCCCGGCAGCCTCCTCACCCTGCCTACTTGGGGCAGCAAATGACATTTCTGCACCAGATCCACAGGGCCTGTGACAGCAACTTTCACCGCCACACGTGGCTTTGACTTGGTGAAACGGAAGTCAGCCTGGGAATTATCCTGTGCCAGTTCAGTTGACAATATGGGGGTAACAAGGCCTGAGCTGGGATGGTATCAGCTGCATCTCCCCGACCCATTGGGGGGGGGCATATGTGTCCCTGATTGGTCCTCCACACACTGGCCTCTTGGGTCAACCTGCACATCCTGGCCACGTCTCCTACCGCGTGCACCTCTTGCAGGTCGGCCACCTTTGCCTCCCTTACTGCTTGGTCACCTCACAACCACGGCACTGATGTTGTTGTGCGAATGGGAGCTGCAGTAAACAATTATCCTGAGCAATTGGGGTGAAAGGGGTAGGGTACTAGATGGAATACGTACCCTAGTGCTCTAGCAAGGCTGTCTGTGACCCCTGGGGGAAGATGACGGGTGACGCAATGCACAGGCACCCTGAAAACAAAATTTTACGTGCACGCGACCCCTGGTAGACCACGTGCGTGGAATAAAGAACCCGCACTACGCTGTGGCACCCAGAAACACAAAAATAAGTGTATGCGTGGTACACGCAGGCTACAATGACCTCTGAATGGGTACGCGACACACGGGGCAACAACAGTTGGGAAATACGAGCGTGACTCACTGTCTGCCTGGAAAAAGAATGTGAAAAATATGCGCGTGTGCGTGTTGGCAACACCCCTGCCAAAAGAAGAATAGAACTCTGTCTGAGTATACAAGGAGTACGAACTGGAACCGTTGTGAAGTAATCGCGTGTGAACCAACAAGAAGTACAAGAATCACCCGCTCGCTCCCCACAAAAAGCACATACAAGAAAATGGCGTCCTACGCATACCTTTAAACCAGCACACACGTGCAATGTCACTTACGCTTGAACGCGCTAAGGGCCTTTCCTCCAATTACACGCATTAAGATGCATACGTGCTATTTCTTCACGTGCTGATTCACTATGCACCTATCACGAGGGAAACACCCGCGCGTGTAATGTCACAGACGTTCTTACACGCTAAGGGCCTTTCCTCGAAAAACACGCTGACGTGCACTCTTTTCACGTGCCAAGTCACTCCATATCAAGCTGGCCACGCGACAACACACGGAAGACCACGCTCCTGTCCTGAAGGCCATTTTCCTGGCCCCTGAGCACGCTCCCACCTGCCATCTGCTGCTGCCTGCCTGCTGGCCACTGCCCTGCTATCTGGTGCTTGCACGTCAGCCATCTGCAGGGGTCCAGTTGCTGTGACCACCCCTGCTGGAACAGAAGACTCCCGACTGGTATTCTATCGCTCCACAACCCAACCCCAGGACCCAGTTGCCCACCCACACCTGCCTCGGGGGTTGCCATGTCCGACACAACACCATCTGGCACCAGTGGCAACCCCCCAGCAGAGAGGCAGAGGGCTGCCAGCTTCAGTGCCAAAGAAGTTGGCATCCTGGTGGAGCAAGTACTGGGGCATTATGATGCCCTCTTTGGAAGTTCACGCGCCGACAATGAAGGATGGAAGGGGATCTGGAAGGACATCGTGGCTGCCATCAACGTGGAGGGGTTGGCAGCCCACGACATGCAACACATCCGGAAGAGCTGGGAGGATTTCAGGTCCAGGACCCTCAGCAAGGCCCCACGCCTCTTGAAGACAGAGGGGTGCCGGGTCCACCTGAGTAACATCCAGATGAGGGTCCTGGAACGCACAAACCCAGCGCTGCACTGCCAGATCCTTCAGAAGCAGACCCGTCCCGAATCGAGCGGTAAGTGTACATGCGTACTGATTGGACGCAGTGCATGCTGAGGTGTGGCAGGAGTGTGCAGGTTGGACATATGTCTTGGAAGAGCCATGTATGGATGTGCATGTACAGGGACATGTGCCTGCCGCATGTGAGTCCAGTCATGTGTGAGGCACATCAATGGTGTATGTGTTGAAATGCATGGTGGCCACATACATGTGTCAGTACACACATGCTTTGAATTATGTGTATGTACTATGGCATGGCTGTGGTGTGACACATAGATGTTGGTTCCACTTTCATGTATGTGCACAATGTACATGTCCGTCTGTGTGTATTTGACATGTGTGCCACTGTGATACACCATGGATGCATGTGATACCGACATGTAGGAGGCTGATTCGCAGATGTGACATGCATGGCAATGATTTCACTGCGACAGGTGGTGGAGATGTACATATGCATGTATGTCCGGTGGTGCTGTGTGCATGTGTTTGGCACTCCCTGTGTTGCATGTGACGTCAGGCTAACCTTCAGATGCTCACGCTGTTGTATGTGTATGGATGCTGCTGCCAGATGCAACAGTCCTGTTAACTTGCGCATGTGTGTGGGTTGAAATGATGTGTGTTGGTGAGTGTGATGCCATCTGTGTTGTTTGACACTGCCACACATGTGCAAATGTCATGTGTGTATTGGACCATTGTACAGTGCCCTGATGCCTGTGTTTTGTCTCTCCCTGTCTGTAGCGTCAACTGATGAAGAGGGCGGAGACGGTGCTGTGGAGCAAAGCGGCAGGGATCCCACCGCCAGCCAGAAACGCAAGGCCCAGCTCCCCTCCCAGGTTGTCATCTCTGTGGGGATTGAGGAGTCTGGTGCCGTGTCCGCGACCGCAGCTGCCGAGGGGAGATCCAAGAGGGGGAGGTTGGAGGTGGACTCCTCGGCAGCAGAAGGGGCTATGGAGGTAGATGGCATGGAGTCATCCAGGTTGGTGGAGGGTTTGGTTGAGGAGGAGGCCGTAGAAGGCCCACACACGGGGCCTGGAGGTGGGGATTCCAGTGGTGCTAGTGATCCTGTCCCTGATCCTGTGACTGCATCAAACCGCACCACCAGGGATGCCTACGTCCAGACCCGTTCTCAGGGAGGGGATCCGCAAACAACAACTGACCTTCCTCCCCCTGCGGACGTGGCAATCTGTGACCGGGCTGAGCCTGTCCTAGCTGGGGTGGCGGTGCGTCAACGTGGATTACGGGATGACTTGCAGGCTTCTCGTGAGGAGAATGCAAGTCATTTCGAAATCCTCATTGACCGCGTCAACCTACTGGGACAGGTCACCAGCACTGGGTTCCTACATGTGCTGGGTCTTCACCCGACCCCCTCCTCAACTGAACCCCTCTATGCGTCAGTCGTCCTCTGTGCCATCTACCTGGCCAAATGTCACCAGCCAACCCTGTGGAGCTGCCCCTGAGCCAGCGGCTAGGCTGTTGGAGGACACATCCCTGCCACAGTCGGGAGTCGGAGGTCCAGCAGGGGTGGCCACCCCAACAACTGGACACCAGCAGGAGGAATACGTGCAGGCATCACAAGGCAGGGCACATGCACGGCAGCAGTAGGCTCAAAGTGGGAGCGATGATGGTTCGGGCCATCAACATCAGAGGGGCAGGCATCGGCCCAAGGGCAGGAGGACCCTGGATTGGGAGTGTCTTCCATGTGGCAGCGGTTGGGCCAGGCAATAGATGCAGAGCGGCGGCGGGCCAAAGAGGCATGGCTCACTATGGTCAGGGCGAAGAACTCCATGCTCAGGGCACTGAGGCGGGTTGAGTGCCTCGAGGGAATTTGCAGGGATTGGAGGTGAACATGGCATTATCCCTGCGAGACCTCGGGGCCAATGAACAGTCCCGCCTCCAGGACATTGAAGAGGAGTTCGATGATGCCCTGGGCCGGGACATCAACAAGTGAGCCGTTGGACTTGCCCGCCGCCATTGTATATACTTCATTAGTGTTAAGTTTCCTTTCTATTTTTCTTTCATTTGGGGCACATGGACTATGCCCCACATTTCTGTATATAGTTATTTATTAGGTAGGGTTTTTTTGTAGGTTTCCTTTGGATTGTTGGGCTCATGGACCCTGGATTTTTTAATTGTACATAGTTCCGGAAAGGATTTGAATTGTTTGCATTTTCTTTACCCACGGAGCAAAGGTTTTTTAATTTATTTTTTACCTTTGGATTTGGTTTGATGGAGCCATTTTCATTTGGATTTATTTTGATTCTGCATTCATATTTTTTTATGCATTTTGGACATGCAGCCTTTTTTTAATTTAATGTTTTTCTTGTGTGATTTTCTTTTATTCCGTTGATTTTGTATTTAATACATTGTGATTTCATACTTCATTTGTGTGGTATTCTCTCATTTGTTTTGTGCATGTCCCGATGTGGGTTTTCACATTCACTTGCCCCCATTGTGTGTGTCTGACAGACATGTATTGATGTGCATACTTCTTATTTGGGATCTATCATGACATGGTGATTTCAATGTGGAGTGGATGGAATACTTGTTTGAGTGTTTGGACTGGGGTAGTGTGGGGTGGGATTTGAGTGGTCTTGAGGGCCATTAGTGTGGATCATGATGACGTGTTGGGGGGACATGAGTCGGGGCCTGCTGGCAGGTGCCCATCACTGCTGGGTGGGTGAGTAGGTGGGGGGACATGAGTCGGGGCTTGCTGGCATGTGCCCATCACTGCTGGGTGGGTGAGTGGGTAGGGGGACATGAGTCGGGGCCTGCTGGCAGGTGCCCATCACTGCTGGGTGGGTGAGTGGGTGGGTGGACATGAGTCGGGGCCTGCTGGCAGGTGCCCATCACTGCTGATTGGGTGAGTGTGTGGGGGACATGAGTCGGGGCCTGCTGGCAGGTGCCCATCACTGCTGGCTGGGTGAGTGGGTGGGGGGACATGAGTCGGGGCCTGCTGGCAGGTGCCCATCACTGCTGGCTGGGTGAGTGGGTGGGGGGACATGAGTCGGGCTCACAGGTGAACTCAGGCATGCATGGTGCCATGTGGGCTGCCTGCAGGGCATGGGGGGATTGTAGACTAGTCCCCTGTGGTGTGGGCTGGCTGCAAGCAATGGGGTAGTCTCCTGTGGTGTGGGCTGCCTGCAGGGCATGGGAAGCGGGGGGGAAGGCCACACCTGGGAGGGCCCACATGCATAATTACATGTGAGACTCCCCGCACACCCCCAAAATACATGTACCCTGTTCGGCCAAGGCCTATCATGTGTGAAACTCCCCGTGTACCCCCAATATACACGTACCCTGCTCACCCAAGGCCTATCACATGTGAACCTCCCCGCGTACCCCAATATACACGTGCCCTGCTCGCACAATGCCTTTTGTGTGTGAAACTCCCCACGTACCCCAGTCATAAACGTACCCTGCTCGTCCAAGGCCTATCGCGTGTGAAACTCCCCACGTACCCCAATATACACGTGCCCTGCTCACACAAGGCCTATCGTGTGTGAAACTCCCTGCATACCCCCAATATACACGTGCCCTGCTTGCCCAAGACCTATCGCGTGTGAAAGTCCCCGCGTACACCAGTCATACACGTACCCTGTTCACCCAAGGCCTATCGCATGTGAAACTCCCCGCGTACCCCCAATACACGTGCCCTGCTCGCACAAGGCCTATCCCGTGTGAAACTCCCCGCGTACCCCCAATAAACACGTGCCCTGCTCGCCCAAGCCCTATCGCGTGTGAAACTCCCCGCGTACCCCAGTCATACATGTACCACGCTCGCCCAAGGCCTATCACGTGTGAAACTCCCCGCTTATCCCCAATTTACACGTACCCTGCTCGCCCAAGGCCTATCGCGTGTCAAACTCCCCGCGTACCCCCAATATACACGTACCCTGCTCGCCCAAGGCCTATCGCGTCTGAAACTCTCTGCGTACCCCAGTCATACATGTACCACGCTCGCCCAAGGCCTATCGCGTGTGAAACTCCCCGCGTACCTCCAATATACACGTGCCCTGCTCGCCCAAGGCCTATCGCATGTGAAACTCCCTGCATACCCACAATATACACGTGCCCTACTCGCACAAGGCCTATCGTGTGTGAAACTCCCCGTGTACCCCCAATATACAAGTGCCCTGCTCGCCCAAGGCCTATCACGTGTGAAACTCCCCGCATAGCCCAGTCATACATGTACCCTGCTCACCCAAGGCCTATCGCGTGTGAAACTCCCCACGTACCCCCAATATACACGTGCCCTGCTCGCACAAGGCCTATCACGTGTGAAACTCCCCACGTACCCCCAATATACACATACCCTGCTCGCCCAAGGCCTATCGCATGTGAAACTCTCTGCGTACCCCAGTCATACACGTACCACGCTCGCCCAAGGCCTATTGCGTGTGAAACTCCCCATGTACCCCCAATATACACGTGCCCTGCTCGCCCAAGGCATATCGCGTGTGAAACTCCCCGCGTACCCCCAATATACACGTACCCTGCTCGCCCAAGGCCTATTACGTGTGAAACTCCCCACGTAGCCCAGTCATACATGTACCCTGCTCGCCCAAGGCCTATCGCGTTGTATGGATATTGCAGGCTGCCATGATTTCTAACACTGTCACACGCTATTTCTGTATTCTCTTCTCTCTACTGGTGCTGCCTCCCATTTCTCCCAAGAAGCTCTTAAGAGAATAGTTCACAGTTCACTTGTATATGTCATGGGGCCAAGCTGCACATCATAATATTGAATCCAAGCAGTGCCAGATTGTCCCTTCATCGTGCCGATACCAAAAAGTGAGCCTTGTGGAAATGGACAATGATACGTTTTCATATGTTTCTGCAGTTTTAAATCTCAAATGGCAACAATTTCGTTTCTTTCCATTTGTAGCATTCTACTTACTTCACCATGTGTGAGCGTGCTCACACATGGTGAAGCAAGTAAACATGCTTTTATTGATACAGAATCTATCATCGCAGCACACAGCATCCAGCTACCACTGCCCCATCTCGAACTGAACCCCTTGAGAACATAACATGCAACATACTCCCATAGAACATTCCACCTTACATAGACACTTTCCAAATTCCACTATCTACCCTTCTCACTCAACATCCATAAGACCACTATGTAACACACCTCTCTTCATTCCTCATTCTCCATCCCTTTAGTGTCTACAATTTCTCACATTTGCAACCCATCCTAGATTCCACACTTGTCCACCCTTCACCCTCACAGCCTCTCTCATTACTTTATTAACCTGGACCATTTCACTAAATACCAAATATCCCTTCTTTTTCACAGCACCTTTCCTTATCCTCACCCACTCCCCAACATGCACCTTGTTACTGTCACACCCTCTCCTTTCATTGATATACCTTGCACATCCTTCCTCATATCCTCGACTACACAATTAGATTTGCTCTCCCATTCAAACCATGGAGGTGAAATCCTAGTGTTCCCCTTTCTTCCTCTCAACATCTCAAATTCACTCACACCAGTCACAACGTAAGATGACATTCTGAAAGCATACATCCAATCGCTTACAGCCTCCCTCCTGTTTGTGCCACACACATGGGCATCCGCATGGCATTCAGGATGCTCCTGTTAACGCTCAACAGCACCATTACACTCCGGGTGATAAGGTTCCGTCCTTTTATGTACAATCCCACATTTCCTCATAGAATCTCCAAACAATTCTCCCGCAAATTTAATTCCATGATTAGTCAAAGTCCTTCCTGGGTATCATTCTTTTCCTGAATGCCGTCTAAAAATTCTGACACCACCATGGCACCTGCTGCTCGCACAACATTTAGCTCCACCCACTTTTAAAACAAGTCTACCAGCACCACAGTACATTTTCCATGATTTCCTTCAACATCAACGGGATCCAAAACATCCAATGCTAACTTATGCCACACAACCTTGGCACCTCTACCTTTATCAATGTTTACGCACATGCCATCTCACCCTTCCCTACCTTTGTACACTCAACACGATTTTCTAGCCTTCTATCGTTCACTTTGTCAAATTCACGCCACCAGTAATCCTCTCTTAGCACAACCGTTGCTCTGGTTACCCCTATGTGCCCACAAGGAGCCATTTCAATCAAGTTCTCCTTCAGCATCATAGGAATCACAATCCTGTTCAACCTATGCAATAGTCTCCCTAATACACTAAGCTCCTCCCTCACTTCCCAATATGCTCTCTAATCAACCTTTAATCTTCACTTTCTGGCCACACTGAATCCACACTCTGCACAACCTTCAACAATTATCGCTCTTCCTATCCTAATATGTGTCAGATACACCATTTCCAAAATGTCTTCTCCTCGCTTTATCTCATGACCACCCAATCTAGATAAATGAGCTGGCAGTAAATGTTCCCATCCTGGAATTACTTCCATGGTAAAAGCATGACTCTGCATCCTCGCAAAACAACTGGCAACTCACTTGGACACTTTATCAAACAATTTGTGTCAAATATTGCTTTCAAGGGTCTATGATCCGTGCATAATATGAACTTTGACCCCCACACAAAATTATGAAATGTGTCCAGAGCCCAATAACATGCCAGTGCTTCCCTCGCTAATGTTGAATATCATTTTTCAGGGCAATGCAATACTCTGGAGGAATGGCCAATTACCTTTTCTTCTCCCATTCCTACAATCAGTGTAAAAAAATGTCCTATACCCCATCACTAGCATCAACTGTTATCACTGCTTTTCTACATATATCAAACTGTTGCAGCACTTTAGCCATATCAATCTCTCTCTTTATTGTTTGTGACTCGTTTTCACATTTGTCATTCCACACACAAACGCCTCTTCTTTCCACATCAATGTCCTCGTTTCACCCACTTTATCTGCAAAATTCCTAACACATTTTTGGAAAACATCTATCATTCCCAAAAATTATCATAATACCCCTTTTGTTTTTGGAGATTCCACCTTAATAATACAATCCACTATCTCTTCTTTTGGCCCCACACCGTATGCCGTTATCTCATGCCCCTAATATTCCACTGCCTCTATCCGGAAAACTAACTTCTCCTTCGTCAAAGACAACCCTCTATCCTCCCAAATATGCAACACCATACCAAAATACTCTTGTGCGCTTCAACACTCTCTACACTAATCAAAGTTTTGTCCTGAAAACAATGCACTGAATGCACCCATTAACAACTAATACATTACTTTCTGAAACATGTGGATACGAAACCAAACGGCATCCTACGGAATTGGAAAATTCTTTGATGCAACACAAAAGCAATTAACTACTGTGACTCTGACTCCAACTCTACCTGATGATACTTGGAGGCCATGTCATGTTTCGTGAATATCTTCTCTTTCCCTATAACAACCAACAACTCAGACAGGTTCTGCGACGGGTGCCTTTTGACAAGCACACTCTTGTAAGTTCTCTCAGATCCATGGATAAATGCAAATCTACATTCTGTTTTTTGACAACAACCAAAGGCGATACCCACTGAACACTCCTGGCCCTTTGTGTTATTCACATTTTCCAATTTTTTTCCAATTACTCTTTGACTTGTTCTCCTAAAACCAATGGAACAGGCCATAGCTTTGCCACCAGCCGCACATTACTTTACTTAAAATAAATGTTATGCATCATACTCATTTTTTCCCAACTCCCTACACAAATACACCTTGATAGCTTTACATTTCTCTCATGACACAACCCTGTCCCACATGAAGAAGCTGTTCACATGTATTGAGATCCAAACGTATAGATAGTTTATTTTGATCATGCCACCCCAATAAAGTTGCACCTTTCTTGGTCACATTAACTTTTCTTTCTGCTCTCCTGTCTTTAAATGTGTATGGTAGGCCCAGAAACAGCACGGCAAAAACAATCAAAGGAAACAATGATAGAGTGCATGATTTGCAAGGAAAACAGTTTTGAAAACATGCAAATGATGGCTTGGAAGATAGGTCAGCTCTGTATGACTAAAAACGCTCTCGATCAACCCACATTGAGCTTTAGTATATATGGACAAAGATACAACAGTTGAATACATTACCTCACATTCCCTACTGGCTGCCATGTGTAGAGAGATCTAAACACAATATACATTACTACCCACCCATGGGTTAGTACACTAACCTTGACCATCCGAAGTGCAAACCCCTGTGAATGACCTAATTGTGCAGTCAGCTGAGAATACTTCATCCTGATTTGCTAAATGTCTACATGTACATTTTACCAATATGACATACCCTTATTGGTCAAAATAAGTTCATGTAACTTCTGATGTGCAGTCTCACCAACATGAACCCAATCATGAAGTGGGTGTGAACAGTGAAGTTAGCAAATTAGACACAGCAATAGCCTCTCCTATGAGCTCAACCAATTTGGCATTTGCAGGTAGTTCTCAGGCCTTATAGCAGTTTACTTCTGCAACACTTTTTGTAACTACCATTTTGAAACATGTTGCAATCTCTAGCACACAGCCTTCCGACTATCTCTTGGGAACCAGGTGGCTTCATAAAACATGTGACTGAGGCTCCACTGCTTGGAAATTCATTTCTCATATTTATTTGTGTTGCTAAGACATTCTAATGCATACCCAGCAGTCCCAATGCTCCCAAGAGGGCAGTCAAATCATGATCTAGATTTGACGCTCTGGCAATGCATTCACCCAAAGTTTAATTTGCACCGAAAAATGTCCTTTGCAACTATGGTATTTCATCTATCATTGAGAACACAAATCATTATTTCATTTCACTAAAAGCTCCTGAGAACAGCTAGCACTTGAAACAATAACTGATATGTGTCCTGCGCCTCACCCTTCCTCCATGGACATTGGACTGCTGAACACTCGCTGGGGAAGCAGGAAAGAAGTTTAATTAAATGGAAATACAGATGCTCAGAACTGTGACCTAGTGCCCTAGAGAGCAGATGTCTAAACACTCTGACAAGGCCTAGTTCAAGATGGCAGGACCATGGCTAATCTGGCAAAAGCCCTTACACTAATGAAAACCAGTAGCAATATCTTTGCTGCCCCTCATTCCACACATGCATGGTAACCCTGGGCTCTCTAATGTGTGGTCAAACTAGATTTAAGTCGAATCCCATTTGAAAATGACCTAAAACACTGTGAAAGAAACAACACCAAAAATGAGCAAATCTCCATCCTAATATAGCTTCCGCAGCTTGTATTTCCCTACAGACTTAGGGTGTTTTGGCTGCTTCGCAACAAATTCCAAAGGTGTCACAACATATCCCAATAACTCCAACTTGTTAAAGTTATATCCACTTGATCTGATGCCTGGTGCAAATCAATTTTCCACCATCACATTCAATACTTCTTCATGCGCTTTTCTCAACATAATCAGAACTTTAGCTCTCAAACCTGCCATCATAAATAATCTCCTCCCATTCAGGGACATCTCTGACTTTTACATTCATAATCCAGACAAAGGGCCTCATTATGGGTCCGGCAGTAACCCTGCCGGTGCTAATGGCAGGTTGCCGCTAGACCCGTAAAAATTTACTGGTGCCTGATTTCCCAGTGCCACTGGGCTATTACAAGTCCGGCGGCTGGGATGTTAGGCATCAGTAATTTTGTTAATCCCCAGGGAGTGGGGACACGGAAGCCCCACCACTGTTGTTAATGGTGCCGGTGCTTTCATGCTGGCTTTGCCGACCGTGATCACTGTGCCCGGCAGGGTCAGACCTGTCGGGCACAGCAGCTCCGGCAGCCAAACCCGTAGTTTTCTGGTCCAGAAACAAGGGTGCCGGTGAGCTTACCGAAAACCTTATTTGCAGACCGTTAAACTCAACATGAGGCCCAATGACCACTTACAACATTTACTGTAATCATTTCAATGTTATCCTCACCATGCTCCTCAGACAATTCATAGCCTTCACGGGACATATAAAACACATTTTTCGTAAACATTCCCTCTTGAAATGTTTTGCAACAATTAGCAAAATGTCCCTATCTTTTGCATTTTGAGGAATTTTCTTTCCTTCTTGGACCAATCAGCGCCACTGCCACATGGATTTTGCTCCCACAATGATTGCACAATCATTGTTCCACTTTAACTCCCTTCAGCCCGGTGCACTTGCCTTTTGTCTTGTTAGACACCTTTTGGCGAGACAGCCCACCTTTTTTCTTCTGCCTCCCCTTCTCATCTGCACCATTCTTTAATACATCCTGCACCACCTCTTTAATTTCTGCCTTTGTCAAATTAGCCATGCAAGCCATTGAATGTTCAACTCTTTTTGCAATGTTTATAACTTTCTCCAAGCCTGGATCATCCTTTAACCACAAACCTTCATGGATCCTATTGATATTACAATGAATCATGAATTGGTACCTACTATGCTCATCCAAATCACTTTCAAATCTGCACGTTAAAGACAAATGATGAAGATGTGATTTACTCTTCCACTCTCTCTCCAGTCTCCTGTGAAGGGACACCAACGTTTTACACTCCAGGATTGTGCTCGTCTTTGGATTGAAGTGCACATCTAACTTCAGAATTGGATTTGTAACTCTTTCATTGTATCATTTTCTGCTGAATCTGGAATGTCAGGCAGCGTTTCAAATATGTGCTGACCCTGGTTCCCCAGAAAATGCTTTAAGTGTGACACCTTACTGTCTGTGGCAAGGGTGTTCCCACACTCCACTCTGACATAGTGTAGGAAGCCCCTCTTCCATTGTGCCCATATTATTTTGCATGGGCCAGGAGAAGCCATAACGATGGGCGATCCGGCATACTCTGCATCACTAGTAATGCAGACAGATTTTAATGAACATCCTCCTTTAGGCATGAATTACAGCAGACCACTTAACAATATTGCAGGTGATGCATGTTAACCAGTACTCTAAATTGTCAGGTGAAATACCTGTTGGCTTCCTAGCAGTGTCACAGCAGCACTATGCTCTCTGCATTTGCCCCATGTTGCCATGTGTCCAAATCAGCATTGGCAAGCTCTCCTTCCTTTGATTAAGGTGCTTTGATGCCTGGGAAAATGTTGATGCACTCCACTTTGCAAAGGGGTCCTCCATTGGGCTGCGCTGCTCTTAACCTAGCAACAGCAAATTTCGATTAGCGTCCACCTCGCTTCCTCCAGCTTTCGCCACCGTGGAGGAAATGGCACTTGTGCCCCTTTGCAGATGTGTTCACGAATTTGGCTCCAAGCAGCTACTTTGCTCCACGGGAATGCAGAAGTCGTGGCAATTGCAGAACAACCTTACCCACTGAACTGGGAGTGGCGGGCCTTGTGCAGCTGATGAGGAACACCAGTGATAGCCGGGGGCTGTCGTCCGTATCTGCAGCTCGTCGCCAAATGTTAGGGAGAATTCTCTGTTTAGGCTGAATTTCCTAACCTAGTGAGTCCCCCAGCAGCTTTGCTGGATTTCTGGAGTTTGTTTTCTTCCATCCTCACAAGAGTGAGACTCTTTTTCTCCCACTCTTGGACATGAATGTGGTTAATTCCTTTGAATGTCAATGTGTACTATGGGCTATGGGGTCTTTTACTCCATAGGGTCTCATATGTTTTGCTATGTGTGTTACACCGCAACCTCCGTGCCGTAACACTGGGGTGTCCTAGAGGATCCCCACCATAGACTCCATACCCTGGGACTGACTACTGTCTCCCAGGGCATGTAAAGTCACCATTGGCTTTACTAGAACTAAATTTACTAACAGAACTAGTACAAACCATCCTATTGTGGACGTACTGGTAGGGGTAATTCGATTACCCCTGGGTCTGTTGTTCGTGGGGGTACTATCCCGTCCCCCTCGTCGAGTTTTGGCTTGTGGCAGTGGAAACTACTTGTTATATTCGACCCCGAATATAATTCTATGGGATTCTTCCCATTGTTGGGGGCTAATACTTTTTCCCGTTAGTCTCTAACATACCGCCAGTTTATTTGTCTTAAATAAATCTACCGGTTGGTATTTTCTGCCAGAACTCGTTTTTTAAAATGGCGTCTGTGTTCGCCTCTGTAACTCCGAACCAAAGGTTGAGCCCTTTATTCCACTTTTGGCGGGCTTCTGCACAGAAGCCCTCCAAAGTGGTGCCATTCTGTCTGGGTACCACAGGGGGTGTGGGAGGGGATTTAGGCAGTCTGGACTGAGTTGCCTTGCCAACTCAAGTCGCACTCTGGTGTGATTGGCCCAAGTGGCGAGCCACCCCGCTCACCACTTAGCATGTGTTGATTGACAGCTAGGCTGAAAGAATGGGGGTTTCTGCATAAAAGCAGGGCTTTTGGGACTGGATCTTCAGAAGTCGCCACAGGACCTAAGAATCCGACGAGGGTAAAGCTGAGCCGATCTGCAACGACGACACCTCCGGTGGAGCCCTGCTGAACCGACTCACCACTTCCCAACGACAAAGGAGATCTCCCGGCAGGAAAGTCTTCTTCCCCTGACTGGTGGGAACAACCAGTCCCCTTTGCTTTTTCTTTGCTTCCAGGACGTAGTGGTCGAATTGCCCGTGCTGAGCACCCCAGCAACTGGATAGCCACTAACCACTGTACCGCGACCAAAAGGTGGTGCCTTGTGACGGAGCACTCCGTGGCTGGTCTCTTCCCTGGTGGTGCAACGATCTTCAATTTTCCTTCGACGACGAGATCATCTCATCTCTTGGCAAAGCCCCGACTTGCATCCACCACCAGGAACAACTGCCCCCGCCGGAGCTGTCTCTCCACATACAAGGTACCGTGTCCTCCTGGCTTCCCTTGTGACGGTTAGCGTGAGGTGTCTTAATCCTTGCCTCTCCATTGGGTCGCCTCCAAGCCTTCTTAACTTTCTGTTCTGAACTGGTCCAATCTTTCTGTGACAATTTGCTACAAAGACTCAAAGTGCATTTCCACTGTGATACTTTTTGGGACTTATCGCCTTGCCTCTCTCCGAGTTGGCCTGGCCTCTGAACTTTGTGATCTACAGTAGACACTGCCTTACTTGCCTTGCATTTGTTTCGTAAAAGTGTTGGTACCGAGTTGGTTTCATACCCTGCCTTTTCTCTCCCGATCTAACGAATACTAGAGTGCCATCTAGGTTAAGGCATTCACTTCTGTCTGCAAATAAGTGGTGCCGTTGAACCTAGACTTGTCGAAATATTGTTAGGGGATTGATTTACTTATAGTAATTGTAATTGAAGTTGTTTGCCGTATTAGTGCCAGCGTGTTTTTCATAGATGTGTTTTTATAAATAAATAACTATATATCTTTACACCCAAGCTCTGTTCCGTGTCTGCTTGTTCTACTGTGTAAATTGCCCTATTTTGTATACTCCACATACTGCCTAACTTTTCTTGAGAGAAGTCTGACTGCTCAGCCACAGCTACCAGGTGAATCTGTGTGGTACAGACGGCTACCAAGTGGGCTTACTGCCAAACACCTGTAGGCCTAAATCTTTTGCAGTGGTCCCAGAGGGAACTGCACAGGTTTCCGCTTAACACCAATATTATGAATCGCTCACACACAGTGAAGTAAGTAGAGATGCTTTCATTGATAGAAGATCAATTGCAACAGCCCCCAGCATCGACCCACCACCTCCCCGATCTCCAACTGAATCCCTTCAGAACATAAAATGCAACATATTCCAATAGAACATTACACCTTTCATAGCCACATTCCAGATTCCACCATCTACCCTTCTCACTCAATAATCCTACATTATATAACAATTTATTATTAAAACACATGGAGGGTTGAATGTGGCATTTTATATAAAAATATGATATTGTTATCATTATTATTATTCCCTTCCAGACATTCAGTGTGCAGAGTGTATCGCGTGTTTTATCTTACTCTTCTGTCAGTAATGAATGAACTCAGTTAAAACAAGCTTCGGCATTGCTGCTTCAATCAAAATAAATCAAAATCAGGCCATACAAATGGGTTCACTGACATCCCTGAAATGATCATTAGACACAGTACAGACCAAGGCTCTAGCTGAGGTATTAGACAAACGGTCCCGGTTAAAAGGCTCAGACTGGCCTATAGGGCAACACCCAAAGTGAAAGGCCCATGATTCTAGTAGGAACCTGTTTTTTGAAAGAATGGACCACTTTCATTGACCAGTGTGGGCCAGTTTCATAGGTTACTACACTAGTATTAACTAATGTTACTAAGCAAATGTGTTTTCAAATGCATTATTGTCAACATATGTTACCAAAAGTCCCCCTCCTTGATAGTACTCACACATCCTGATCTGGATAGTATTGAATTGTATTGTGTGATTGTGGGGACTTTTTCATTTGTGCCTTGACCAATATTATACCAAGTTCGACGCAGGCTGGATTCCTGAAGCATGTTCATCAGTTACACCTTTGACAGCTATGTTGTATTGCAAAAAGCTATGTCCTGTTAAGGTCGAGAACGTAGCTCAGAGGTTAGAGGTGTGTTAAGCAATGGAAAAATTTCTGGTTCTTCGTTGTCATGAAAATATTCAATCTGGAACGCTGACCAGTGTATAGGGAGAAATAGGGAATAGTTTTAACTCTTACAGTTATACAAATATTGTTTTATCTTGATTTTCTTTCCAGATTTCTCAAAGAGTGAGACCAGCAAATTTGCTTCCCCCAACCGGCATTGCCAGTTCCCTAATGCATCTTTGTCCATTACAATTTTGACCACCGTTTCATTATGCAAAAAGCTATGTTTTCTAAAGAGAGGTGAAATAGCTCAGAGGTTACAACAGTGGTAATGTTGTAGGTTCAAGTGCCCTGGCATAAAAATAATGAGAGTGTTAGGTTGAGATATGGGAAAATATGTCTAAGGTTTAATTTTTGTTACTGTTACCAATATATTGTTTGATCTTTATTTCCATTGCAAATAGTTCAGAGATAGAAAGAGACCATAAAATATGTTTTTCCCAACCAGAATTTCCAGTTCCCAGATGCTTCTTTGACTGCCATGTCATAATGCAAAAAGCTATGTTTTGTCTAGTGAGTTGCAGTGGCTCATAGCTCAGTGCATCAGTTTAGCAATGGTGGTCAGATTGCCAGTTCAGGCTCCCTTGTTGGCATCAAAATATTGAAACAGCTAGGTTGAGCTGTGCATTGGAGGGGAATTAGGAAGCTGCTTCAATTATTATTGTGTTATTAAAAAAAAGTGTTTCATCTTCATTTGCATTACAAATGGCTCAAGGATAGAGACCAGCAAACATGCGTATCCCAAGCAGCATTGCCAATTCCCAGATGCATCTTCAACAATTACAACTCTGACTGTCAAGTCATAATGCAAAAAATGATGCTTTCAGACAGGTGGCCCAGTGGCACAGAGGTAAACACATGGTTTTATCAATGGCAGATGTGTGGGTTCAGGTCCTTTCATTTTCATTAGAAAACTCAAACTGGTTGAATGAGCTCTGCATTGAAAGCAAGTAGGTTGCATTTTTACTGTTATGAAAAGATTGTTGTATCTATATTTCCATTACAAATTTCTCAGAGAGAGAGACCAGCACGGTTGTATGTTGATTCGAGTATGGGCCAAGTTCCTTTTACAGAATGGACCACTTATATGGCCAGAGTTAATGTTTGAGGGCCACTTTTTCAGTGATATCTGGATTGCTTGTATTGCCCAGTCCAACCATGGCTAGTTCTCAGACACATCTGCATCGATTAACCCTTTGACAGCTATGGTAAAATACAAAACACTATGTTTTAAGACAAGTGAGCCAGTGGCTCAGAGGTTGCAGTTTTTATTTACCAATAACAAGGTTTCAGGTTCAGGTCTTCTTGCTTTCTTGCTGACAAGAAAACCCTCAAGGTGGTAGGTTGATCTGTGTATTGAACAGATATAGCTAACATTTTTTATTTTTTGTGCACTATTATAAAAATATTGTTTTATTTTGTTTCAATTGCAAATACCTCAGAGAGTGAGACCAGCACCTGTGTATAGCACAATCAACGTTTCTAGTTTCCAAATGCATCTTCATCCATTACGCCATTGACCACCATGCCATAATGCAAAATATTTTTTTTTTCTCAAGAGATATCCTGTTTGTCAGAGTCCATGTGTTTGCATGAAAAAGTGTGTATTGCGCCTATTGCCATTGGTATGGCCTCAAAGTGCTGTAGGTGAGCAGCCTTGGAGGACCGAGGAATGAGAGATTAGTCCAGGGAATTTGGAATGCTTGCATGCATGCACCCAGTAGAAATGAAGGTAGGGGTGGCTAAGTCCCTGCTAGCGACCCACGTAGAACTAGCTTGTGATTTGGTGCTCTAAAGGCTGTCAGAGAGTATAAAAGTCATGGAGAGTGATTATGTGTCCAACTAGACTGAATTGTTATGATGGCATGAAGCTGCATTCTAGTGGCAGAGGTGATGTGCAATCTGAGATTGTGAAGTGGGTGATTGCAGATGTCTTCAGGTGCTTGGCCGTTCTTTTGGGAGGGATACAGCCATCTTCCATTGAGATGGAGTGTGCTACGTGCCCAAGAGTCATGATTGATTACTTGTTTTATTGACCAATTGCCGGTCCTGAATTGCCGGTCCTGTTGGGCGGGTCAATGGGAATCCATACTGAGCGTGCTCAGCACTTTCTTGTGGCCTCCTCACGGAAGCGATGTCTCCGCCTACCTGAGTGTTTAATTTGTGCTGATATTTTGGTTTTCATTTGCATTCATGAATATTATGTGTCAATTCCTCCAGTTTATTAATTAAAACTATTAATGAATTTATGTGTCAGGATGGAGCGGAATGACACAATTGTGTCGTTTTATTCTAAGATCTTTATTGAACTGTGTTATATGGTTTGGATTGACTTTATTCATTGATTTCCTTTCTAGCAGTAATTTTGAATTTCAAGATTTGGTGTAGATGCTAACCCCCTGGAGAGTGCTTAATATATCTCTGTTCACACCTTGCATCTTATAATATGGGACCCACTCACTGTCAGTTGTTAAAGGTTGGTGGAGTAGAGGCGAGCAAGGGGATGCAGACACATTTTACCACATCAACACGTGCTATAATCAAGTTTGCTCAAGCACTATGAAAGTGGCAAAAGGCAGTACTTGGCGCTATGCAGGAGGTTAACATTTCCATGGCAGAGGGACACCTTTACCGCCAGTGGATTTCATTTTCTATGACACTATTAGAATATTAAGAAGTGCAGTGAATTTCCATTACCACTTCTAGTATTCATGGATTTTATGGTATGACTTTACAAAAGCAACAAATACAACAAAATAAAACATACAATAAAAAGTAAAAAGCCAACAAACAAGGTCATTAGAGAGAAAACAAATGGACTGCATTTGGTACTGCAAAAAATATATAAAGCTAAAGAAAAGTAAGTTGCTGATGATTGGCAAGCAGGTGTGAAGCATAGTGATGAACATGGAAATGCATATTTAGCCATTTCTCAATTTGTCCCCATTTGTACTGCAACCTTTATATTCTTGGGTCTTGCTGCCAATGCCTTACACTCCTCCCAACAGGACACAGAAGGACTCATAACAGTATGTTAGTTCGGCTTGTGAAAAGAGAGCAGTCAACAAGGAACATGTTTGACTACTCTTTTCCCCATAAGTTATTAGACATTTGTTTGCTTTTCCAAAATTGCAAACACCAAACCGGTTGCATCAGAAAACACACCAACAGCCCCAGGCCATCACTGACAGCACAATGGCAAATTATCAGAACTAACGAAATGCGATGTTGTAAGTATGCCTAACTATTATGTTGTGTAATATCACCTCACATCTTCATCCAAGTTTTGCATTTGTATTCTGTCCATGTATGATATTGAATTCATTATTGACTTGGTGCATTGTATTTATAGATACACAGTTAAATATATGCAGTGGGAGCAGGTGAAACATGCTTCATTGCATATCTGAAGATGGTGTAGCAGTGTCAAGGCAAACTAATATTGCAGATTGCAATAATGTGGAACAGTATCTGTTCCATTAGTTTCATTTTCGTGTGCAATGGATCTTTTCTGGAAGACCTCACCGACAAAGAAGACCTATCTAGAGTGATAAAGAACCTGAAACCATCCAGAGCACCGGGCCCCGACGGTCTGACCAACTGTGACCTAAAATTACATTCGGAAGAATGGACATCTTTGATTGCCCACATTTTTGCCCGATGCCAGGCCACAAAGTCTATACGCACATCATGGACATCGGCAGTAGTTCCCATTTTCAAGAAAGGACTGAGAGAAGACCCATGCAACTACCAACCTATCGCCTTACTGGTTACGATAGACAAAGTTTTTGCTTCGCTACTTCTAACGAAATTTCAAAAATGGGCAAAGACCACTCGATGCGCGGACCCTTTTCAAATAGGTTTTCTAAAAAATGCAAACACCTCCTTAACATCATGCTCCTTAACATCATTAAGAGCAAAGTTAGAGCCGGAGCCCCAAGAGTATACATGGCTTTCGTGGACCTCACCCAAGCCTTCAACCAGGTAGACTGCGAAAAGCTTTGGAAGAAACTTGCATCCTGGGAGTGCCCTAAATCCATCTTGGCTCCCATAATGGCATTGCACGCGGACAGAAGAATGAGAGTTCGCTTGAGCCGCCAAGGCCTACTCTCGGCTGAAATTCCATCATTCAGGGGCGTTAAACAGGGCTGCCCTCTGGCCCCTGCACTGTTCATTGCCTTTTTAGGTGACTACAAGGAGGCCACAAAAATGGTCCGTGTCTTTCCATCAAACATCGGGAAAACAGCGATACCTCGCCTACTGTACGCCAACGATGTGACGCTTATAGATCAAACGCTGATCGGGCTCCAAAGACAGCTAGGCAACCTAATGGCATACACAACTCTTAACAATCTCGAAATCAATGTAAGCAAGACAAAAATCTTCACCCTCGAAAAAAGCACCAAGGAGAACCGCAAAGCCAAGCTGGTTTTTGGGAGAAACGAAGCTCAAGTCAGTTACCCATTTCAAATACTTGGGCATAACGATTGACTCCTCCAAATTCGAAACACGGATGGAACAAATACTCTGGTCAAAAATGAGGAATCTCACCGCTCAAACCAGAGCGATTGACAGGCAGTACGGAAAGTTTTCATTGATGCCGGCGGTCCACTTCTGAAAATCTAAGGTAATTCCTTCTATTTTCTATGGAATGGATGCCTGCTTTGGCGTACCCTTGACGACATGGCCAAAACTGGAAGGTTTCTTTTGGTGCTCCGTACTGAACGTGCCAAAGACTACACAAATCGCTGCTATTCGGCGAGACCTTGGGCTACTCTCACTGTCCGTAATGGTTGAGCACAGTGGTATGCAACTCTACAGAAAGATCTTGGTGACCGACAGTCCACGAGTTTACAAAGTGATCGCTGGAGAGGCCTTCGAAGGCTCTTGTAGCTCGCTTAACTCTTGGTTGGAAAGGAAAAAAAAACTGTTAACTACCATTGCCTATACTGAAGAGGATTTGATCATAAATCCCCAAAGAGTAAAAATCAAAATGGAGGAAACTTACTGGATCATCACGTTGGAACAAGTATCCAAGAACAAACTCCTGACTCATCTCCCCTTGGTGTCCCTAAAAAGAAAAGAGATTATGACATATGTCAAGAGATTCCCCAACAAAGCGCTCAGAGGAACCTATATGAGAGCCCGGCTAAACCTCCTTCACGCCAGGGAAATCTTGAAGATCAGGTCACAATCAAACTCAAACGAATGCAGACTTTGTCCTGGCAACAACCAAGTGGAAACAGTAAAACATCTGCTGATGTCCTGTCCAGCCACCAGAGACGCCCGAAAGCTCTATCTACTTCCACTCGTTTCAGACTCTGATCTCAGAGAAAAAGAGGCTTGTTGGTCCCGACTTATCACTGCGGGAGAATATAACAGATGGTTCGTTTGCAGAGACAAAGATTCATGAATCTGCCATGCGAAAACTGAATTTGGCAAATGAGCAGTCAAACTAGGAGTGAAAAATTTGAAAAAAATCCATAATTGGCTTTCGCCATATTTATACTTATTTACGACCTTCGTCTTCATCTTTTATAAAAGCCTAAATTGGCTATACTCAAATAAAAAAAATTAAAAATTGCTCTTTTCATTGCCACTAACTCCATATCTCCTTTCTAAACTTGTTAACATTCTTTTCAACCCTGCAGACAGTGGTGCAGCTAGGTGGCTTGTGTGATTCATTTTGACCCTGTAACACACTCGAATGGGCAAGTGTGCAACGTTTGGAGACCATGAATGGAGGCTAGCACAGGGGCAAGGCGCTTAGAAACCAAACTCAGGTATGGGATTAGGCGTGTTATAAAAAAACAATTAAATAAATAAATGCTTTCAATCCGAGGTCAGTCAAACCACAGTCCCTTTTTATTTCCTCTTTCCCAATACCCAGTCAGTCATCAACAGGAGCATAGAGTGGTGCGAGAGCATATGCCCCCCTATGGCATTCAACACTGCAGTGTCATCAGCTCATCCTGATTGACAGCAATCTGTTAAAACAGGCAGTACAGCAAGCATGACACACTGTTTGGCCCCTCAATGCCTGTTCAAATAGTGGCACACACACAGGGCTACCAGCAACACCAAGCTACTGCTGGCTGTAGGAACACATCCCTGGTGTTGAATGGTGCCACAAGTGCTGTATTCTGGGAGTGAAAAAGTGCTTGGCCAGGCTAAACTGGCAAGGCGATTGAGAGCTGCATGCCTGGTGTGTCCAGGGGCCAAGAATGGCCAGGTGGGTCCTCATTGCCATAACTGCCAGTAGAGTATGCGGTAGAAGGGGGCCCCGGATGCTTGCCTATATGTAGGAATAGCCAGGCCATGCTTTCAATCCAAAGAGCAACCCTTCTTTGGTGTACCCACATCACTGGTTTGGTGCACAGGTTGTGTGTGGCAATAACTGTGTGCTTCCTCACTGTATTCCCCCCTGACAACCTAATGTGCTCTCAGATTCATAACAACTCGGCCACTCTCTGGACCTAGGATGTCCCTTGTCTAGCCTGACACTTGACAATAGAAACACGTGAATGCTTTGCCACCTTTACAAAAGCAGGCCACTGCCTCTGCCTCTTCCTCCTCCTGAGAGATCTGCAGGGGTTCCCATCTCTCCTCCACCTGCAGTAGAAAAAATAAAACACAAGGATTAAGTGTGCACAATCCCTCGCAGGGTGGTTTGCTGACTTTGGTTGACCCACCAAATAGATCTTCATCCACCTGAATCGTCTAGTATTATGATACTCTGAAAGTAAAGAACCATCCAATGTGGCACAATTGCATTTGAGATCTACATATGGAGATAGAAATGGAGGGCAGGGGCGGTAGAGGGGAGAAATGGAGATGGTTTGACGGTGGCAAAGTCAGAAAGGGAAATTGGAGCTGTCAGCAGGTCGTTTCAACTTATGTAGCCTTTTCACAGTCTGTTATGCCTGTCATGCCTTGTTATGATTGTATCATGACTTGCTAAAATATGCTATGCCATGCCTTGCTGTATACGGCTTGATTGCTTGTATTGCTCAATACAATGCTGAACATCTTCTTTTCCACCTCATAGTATACTGTTACCAGGCGTCATTCTGACCTAGGTTTCCTGATGGGGATTTTCCCTGGTAGAGATGCCACTCCATTGTTGACTTGGAACTTGCTGCTGGCTGTTCCCAGATGTCTTCCTCCAGCTTTGTTTACGTCCTGGCACAGCATGCTTCCACTGCAAGCAAGCAGAGCCCATTCCCGTGCACCTCAGGACTACTCTTCAAATGTGCTCCACCAGATATGCATCACTACCGGGACGTTGGCACTGCAACAGCTGATGGATGTGTACTAATTACTGTGTGATTCACTGACGTTATATTTTCAACAGACAACATGCATACCAACTGTATGAAAACCAAACAACTCTCCCAACAGACATCACAAATCAGAATGGTACACCTATATTGCACAGTCCTGGCCAACACATGATCAAGCTCTGCTCTCTCTGGACATAGGCACCTCAGGTTCTCTCCACACCAACCACCTCAAAACAGCGATGTGGTACTTCCAAACTGCACACAAAAACACAACAGCAGAGCTATCTTATAGTTTCCCTCTTTCCCCAGGAACCAAAACCAACACCCCTCTACGTCAGATCCGCCAGAGTGCTAGCAGACCATGCACACGGTAGGTGAGTGTGATGCAAAACCCAGTACAAAGCCTGACATCATTCCAAGGCATATCACTGGCTGATGCGCACTTCACAAATGATGCGTAAGAAGAATAACTGCCAATTGCAAACATAACTCGTGGGCAATGCTCTTGTGGGTGACGTGTGTTCAAACCGCGGGTCGCAAATTTTAATCCAAGAAGAACTCATCTTTGTTTGACATCTTGCCGTGGGCGGTAAATTGAGTACTGCTAAATTGGAATATAGTGCAGATGTTACTTACAGCGCTAGAAAATAGCGAACACTGCACTACTGTAGAGAGAACTATCATGCCAAAACTAGATTCCACAAAAACGGAGGGCTCCCGGCGTCGCTAATATGGCTGTCATAATTAAAAAAGGCATTTAAAAGGGCACGTTTTATCATCCCAGAAATTACACCAATGCAGTATTCGGAATGTGCATGCATAATTGTGAGTGCGTCCTTTATGCCAGCTTTTGACCAGCTATACATATTTCAGTTCTTTTTTTTTTAAAGTTACGTTAATTACGCGAGGTCAACTTATTTAGATTGAATGACTGATTTGATTAATATTTTGTTTCAATGACTTTTTCGAGCATATTCATTTGATTTTAGGACCAGGCGATGATTGTTATGGTAAAACGGCCCACCTGTTTTGTGTAAAGGCCCACAATTTGTAATTTTAAATACAAACAAAATGAGCATTTAAGCTGTCTCTATTGAAATGGCGGATGCCTATTGCTTGCAATTTGCTCGATCTAGGCATTGAATAGATCAAAGAACACATGTTATGTTCCAGAGGCCCAAAGTACCGTAAAACCAATTTAAAAACACACAAGCCATGAAACCCTAGATTAGAGGATGTTTATTTACCATTCAGGGTAAAATCAAAAGGGGAACAAATAAAAAAAAAGTGTAAGCAAAAGTGCAAAATAAAAGGCTCTCGGTAATAAATACGTTGGGATTGTATGAAAGCCTCCTTTTAAAGAATTCCTTGCTGCACTGCTGCGGGAGTTTTCACTGGGTCTGTTTTCCCTGTACCCTGCTCTACTTTTTTTCCGCTGGCATTGTCTGAATCCCAGAGTGAGAAGCAATACATCATCCTGCCTCGGCATCTGTTAGAGCTCCCCTTCCCTGCTAATCTGCCCAGATCCCAAAAGCCTTCCCCACCTGCTATAGCACCGCATGCTCATTATAGCACACAGCGACGCCCTTCGCCGTCCTTCGTCCCAGTCTCGCAAGGTTAGCATGCAGCAATGACTATTATTAAGCAGGGGGGGGTGCAATATACATGCAGCCTGCTCAGAGGAAAACGGGTAGAAGCACGGTGGGGTGTGCTGCTTTAAAGCCCTGGACACATTTCCGCCGAAACATGAGTCTGTGAACAGTGGCGCACCCAGACAAAATGGCCGCTATGTTATAAGCCGAGCTGTGGAACTAACCACGAATCTCTTGAGGATTTGCGTCATGCCTCTGTGGGTAGAGATGTAGACTGCCAGGAGGAAAATGTAAAAGCAGCTTCTGAGGCATCTCTTTCTAGTTGTTTTGTTTATTACTATCATTCTCTTTATTTTTTTTTGCTAGGGAGCCCTCCTTTCCCCATGTTCAAAACCTAAAGCAAATCCATTCATGGTGTCTTTGTGGGGAAGGCGGTGATATGCACCCGACAGATGCCAGTCAGCAGGCTTGCTGCAGGCCCTCTGTCAGCACTGCTGCTTTCCTCTCTCAGGGCACAGCAAGTGTCGGTGAGGAACAGAACGGTGCTCCGAGCACGCGCATGCCCTTGATTACCCAGTCTCTCTGAGAGGGCACCCCCAGCGGCACAGCACTGGCAACGAAAGAAAGGCGAACACACAGATGCAGCATATAATATGACTGGGGATCTGCCTTGAAAGGATAGGTATGGGGCATATGCCAACTCAAACATTCTTCCACCATTGCACGTGCCTTTGTTACTCTCCTTTGAAAGGCGTGTACGCACGTGCATTGCATTGCAGCCTAGTGACATCATAACTAAAATTGCCGAGGTTTATTAAGGAATTTAAAATACAATACGAATAAAATAAACTAGAAGTAGAAGAGCGCAAGCGGTTATGTAGCCGAGGAGGCGAATCTGTGAGGTGGCTTACCACAGGGTCTAACTCAGTGGTCGAAGTGGGCGGGAGTGGTTGGGAGTGGTGCTCTTCTACTTTCGGTGCTCCTCTACTTTCATTTTTAAAGTTTTACTGTTGCTATAGTTTTATTCTAAAAAGAAACCATTCCGGGATGGGTTAGTTTTAAAATCAAAGTGTAGGAAGAAGTTGAAACGTGCACGTCATTGCACTGCACTAAACGTTCCCTTACACAGCAGGCGGGTTTGTTTGAGGGTTTGAATTGCGTGTGGAAGCGGGCGTGGAGGTGGGGATTGTGGGGGCAGGGGCAGGCCAGCAGGGAATATTGTTCGACTACTTCTTTTCTTACACTATGACCACTCTAACGACGGACGCGGCTTCTTGCAAACCGCATCTGAAAATGCACAATATTACGGGAAATTGCCAACGCAAATGGTGTAACTCTATCTTCACACCTCCAGCTTTGTACCCTTTATTCTTTCCTGGTTTATACAAATGAGAGAGATTACAGATTCTAATAATAGTTCTGATGCAATACAAACATAGTGCTACTAAACGTTTTTAAGTTACTAAAACAATATGCTACGTATGTACTTTCTTAAATGTCTCTATATGAAATACACATTAAAAGAGGACACCATTAGTCCCTGAAGATTATGTCATTATTATGTGCGAGCTTTGACATCACAAGCAACCAATCGGTGATAATTCTCTGGTTTTGCTTGGGTGATTATACATCACCAGTTCAGTGAATGCTGAAGGTGAGGGCACGGAGCTCAATGCAGACGGTGGGCATCCTGCGAGCAATCGAAACACACCAAGGGCGTTAACTGCATTTTCCAAAACAGAGCAATTGTGACCAGCAAAGGCATGCAACTGGTGTCGGACAACGACAACGAGTCGTGCTCTCCAGAACGGCAATCATGATGTGGCAACCTATACGATTTAAATAGCAATAGGAGAGTATGATTGTGTCAAAACAAAGCAAGAAGGTCCCTTCAGTGACGCCTCAAGAGTACCCTTCGAATACGTTGAATATGTGAGGGGGTCAAACATACAAGAATATTGCTACATGTTTCACTGACGCAACGACAATACAATCACAGCCACCACCACAGTGCCAGGCATGTCAAGATTGAATGGCAGCATCCGTCAAACCATGCAAAACGAATAGAACAAGAAACTTGAACCAGAAGAACATTTTCAAACAAATAGAACGCTAAATATGAACACCTTTAGAAAAGCAGTATACGACAGTGTATATGAAATACTAATTACAAGATAACACCATTATTAGTAGTGTGAATCAAAGGTAAGTGATGTTAGGTGTCTGAGATATGACCATTGCACACAAATGTAGCAGGTGGTCCAGGGCACCAAAGCTCAATTTTACAGAAGCAGATTCCCAATACAAACTGGGACATGATTCTAAACATATAGACTGCTCTATTTTTGTAAAAAGACTTGGTCACTGACAGAGCTGGACAGTGGATATCTGGATCAGCTTTCTTGCAGACAACATGAAGTACTTCACTGACTTTGTCTTCAGCCATTTTTCCTCTGGCAGTAATGTATGGGAGGAGCACATCAGAGATATTGGCCCTCATTACGACCCTGGCGGTAAGGGGTTTACGCCAGCGTTAGCTGCGCCGACCCCTTACCGCCAACTACGAGTTCCCAAAGCGCCATGGTCACTTTTCCGCCCGCTTTTTGCGGGCGTAAAAATCCATGGCGCTATGGGACCTTGGTGTTAATTACGCCACCGTAATGTACGGTGGCGTAATTAACGCCTTCCCCACTCCCATTGAGCCCTATGGGGCCGAAATGGGAATGGGGAAGGGTAAATGGGTCAATGGGGACTTACCGCCCCGCCAACCTCGGAATGGGGCGGTAAGTCCGCCATCCGCCATGGCGTAAACGGACTTTACGCCATGGCGGAAAAGTCCGTCGATGGCGGAAAAAATCCGCCAGGGTCGTAATGAGGGCCATTGAGTTAAGAGATGGTCAAGCGGACAACCAATATGTTATTATTGCTAGTAAGCAGGATGTGAATGAACTGAATCCTACCCAAAAAAGATTGAACAGTTAACAGTGAGATTAAGGATGGTATATATGTTGCCTGCACGATGCCCAACTATGCTATATAAATAGGAATGATACTTAAAAAACTTAAACAGTTTTCGGTATCATCACACCTCAGAATGGAGCCAAAAAGGGTTGCATGATGTTGGATATTATGATGAAATGAGAAGGATGAGTAGTGGATAAATCATCTACTTGGCCCTCGAACTTCTACAACACAAGGGCGATTCTAACCAAAAGGTGAATCAGGCTCAGTTAAGAGATATACCTCCTCAACCTTTTGTGGGAACATGGCCCAAGACAAGGCTATACACTCAAGAAGGGTGCTAATGTTATCCAGTAAACCCTATCAGTCCTTATTAAAGGGTTCTATAAGTCAATGGTTCTTCCAGTCAAGTTTCTATAAAAAACATCCTTTAATTAAAAACACCAATGTGCACATAACTATTAAAAACAGTTCAAAAAACTACTTGTTTAGAGAGAACCCAGTATATTCAGTAGATAGAAAGATGTATCACTCTGGGTAATGAAACAATCAGCAAACACAGTGAATTTAATAGGGTTTGTATGATGTTTAAATCGAGCAACATCTATTTCACCCCATGTGCGCACCATTTTCATTTGTTTAATAAAGTTATTGTCATGAATCTGGTACACACAGTTTAATAGTATTGATTCCTTACAGATTCCCTCCCCTTTCGGGACAAGAAACATACAGGTTTGTACTGAAGGTCTATTGATGAAAAAAAAAATGAAATAATTGAATCAATTTAAATGTAAACAAGTTATATTTCCATGTCATTTTCAAGTCAAATGAAGAACAATAATAAACACACTATTCACCCCAGATAGTAATGCTACAGTTATAGAAATATAAACTTTTGTAACACAAACCTAACATAGGTATGCACACATTTAATTCACCATGAATTCACATGCTTCTTGGATTGAATGAATGAAAGGTATGCACATAGAGAAATGTCCTACGCTAATCTGTACTGTCTGTTCATTGCACAGAATAGGTGTTAAGGGATCTCCCCATATACACACCATTGGATATATTCCATCAGATGTATAATTCCAGAAACACATATGCTTTTGGAATATTTACTTATTTTCCAGCATGTAAAGTACATTTATATGCCCTAGCCCTCAATACTTTAATCTAATTCCCATTATAGAATCACTCCACTCAGGATCATTTCACATTTAGATCATACTTACATATACATTTCATTTGGCTTTATCACAGACAGGTGGGCACACTCTTAGGGACTGATTCAGGTATCCCCACTAGGAACAGGTGAACATGTGCCAGCAAGATGGGATCAGGTTTCCTTCACAGACTGTCTGCTGTTTCTCCTTCCGAATAAGCCTTGGGACTTTAACACCTACTAGACCTCCCTTTCAAGGAGCTAGCAGTAATCCAAAATGGGTTCAAACGGAGAGCAATCCATTCCTTCCTGTTGTTATCAATTCTTTGTTCTCTCCTCTCCATCAGTCACTAAGAGAGCAAGTGAGACTGTCAGTGTCTCTCTTGAGTGAGCGTGTGTTGAATTTTATATAGAACAGTAACCTGACATTTTGAGGTGTATAAACATTCTCAAATCTAATGGGTCTATGTGATTGTATAGTGTTCCAAAAGTGTATCACAGTTGACATACCCCTCTGCAGTCATTGGGCATATTAATGAGGGGACTGTCTGATGGAAGTAACGCCTATAAACAGAGACCCTCCTACTTAGGGGCCAATTCATTGAATTGTTGGGTGTCCTGACCCACGTTTGGACTATTATGCTGCAACATTTGGTGCTGTGGGCTTAGTAAATCCAAGAGGGCAGAAAAGCCCACATTTGCGCCAGAATCCGTGCAGTTTTGCGCACAGCAAAGTGGTCCCCTGACCTGCCACCCACCAGTGCAAGCATGATGGGCCAGGAGTGCCATGAGTGAAATGTGTGCCAAAGGAAAAACAGCAGTTCCGGTTGGCTAAATAAAAGCGCTTTAAAATCACCTTTGTTTCCCTGAATGCAAGCTCAAAATGCCTATTTTAAACATCACAAGATATTCAAAAATCTCAATGAACACCAGCAGGCATTTGGCAGAATGTATTCTTGTGTGCATACTAAATCTGGAAAGACGAAGAGCCCAAAACAATGTTTATAACAAAACTGGCTGAGCTGTGGATGTCAGCAGCTTAAGTTAAATGGACAGAAAGCCACTAAAATCAAAATGTTTAAAATAAATGAGTGACCTACTTTTGAGAATCAGCATTCTAGCTGCATGTGCAAAAATTGTGAGTTTGATTTGAATGAAGAAAAACTGGGAACAAAAGTGACATTTAGCTGAAGCCTGGCTTAATGAAACTGGATTCTGCCTGACAACTACCCCCGACAGGAGAGAGAATTCAGCAGCTGTGTTCCCAGGCCTGGCTGCATCCTGCTGCCCCTGCCAAAAGCAGATGACACCTCTCTGATTGAATTAAGGGAGTGGCACCTGGGGACTACAGGAAAATAAACAAAGCACTGTCCCTGGCTCAGGCAAATGTTATATTGGGGGGGTGGTAAACTGGATTCCTCTTGGGAGAATTTGGGAGGGGCAGTGCCTTTGAGAGCAAGCTGAGCTTGGGGGAAGTGGACAAACCAGAAATTCTACCATGTGCTTTGGAAAACCACACCCCTTTGGGGCCAGAGCATGATTTTAAAAAGATGGATAATTCAAAGTGCGGACTTGTGAAAATTATATAAATAACATCATCATTCTGAGTGCATTTTAAGAGGTGTTAGGACCTGTGGTATGTTCTTGGGGGTAGTAGCGGAAAAAAAGGTTGTTACTCCAAATGTATGCATGTTAAAAATCTGACACTTTATCATCTGAAACCCATATGCCTGGTGCACATTTGTGTAAAATCTGGAAAGGTTTAGAGGTCGTTATCTGGATGAAAAGGGGAGAATTCTGTCATAAGTGGACACGACATCGTACAAAGACAGGGATCGGATGGTTTGGTGCTACAGAAAATATGTTAACTGGACCTATAATATTAGAAAAATGGTACATAGATAAATATGTGTTTGGATCAGAAATAGATTTGTGTGCAATTTGACAAGAGGAGGATCCTCTGACCATAAACCTACCTCATCACTCTGACTCACAACCCAGTTCCCCCAATCAAGGAAGAGAGGAGGAACTGGCCAATGATAAGTTGAGAGGGTTGGGCATGCAGAATGAACCGACGCATCCACTTTCAAAACACATAAAAGGAACATTGAAACCCAGGTAGAGACATTCACTTCCCACTTTCTTGCGGGATGCTTTGCCGGGAGACTCCAGACTTCAAATCCAGAACTCCAGGGATCCAGAACTTTACTTCAGAACTTGTAGCAGAGAGGCTAACCCACAAGCTGAGTTCTCTTCAGCAGGCCTCAAAAATCATTTGCAAACTATTCAACTGCCGGGCTGTGCGGTTTGCTGCTTGCTAAGAATACACTTGATCCAGACCCGCAGAACCATAGACCGCTGTATCCGGAACCGCTAGCAGAACCAATAACAGAACCAGAGACCCAGAGACCAGATTGCTGTGAAGAACCGCTAGCAGAAGTCCAGCCAATCCTGACCCGATCGGTGACGAAATCGCATTCCTGTCCAAAATCTAGTGTGAGTACCCAGTTAGCACTGTGCCAAAACCAATCTCTTAGTTTAAAGTAATCTAATCCAAACTATTTTAGCCTATTAGAACTGCCTCCTAGAATCGTGTCATTCTGTCATCTTTAAAACTCAAAACTGTCATCTGTCATTCTGAGCTTTAAAATTTCAAATCCGAAAAACTACCTTTACTAAATCGGCCGTATCTCCGGAACCGTTTGTGCTAGGAACTAGATTTCTTTCATCTTAAAGCTAACATTCTAGGCTTTCCAACAAACCTAGAACCGACATCCTACTAGTGCCTTTGTAATTGCGCTCGACGCACGCGACTAAATTGCCGCGATTTGACATTTTGCTTCATTTTAGCCATGGGTAAAAATATTTGTTTTTGCTTCCATCCCTGAAATCTGTTTTCAACCTAATAACCATCCCTGAATCATTGATAGGGCTGGCCTGAACTGATTCAAAGTATCTATCAACTACCCTGAACCCCCTATAGGGAATTGAAAGCCTTTTTAGCATATTTTTCACTTAATTGCAACCACATCAAAGTATATTGCCTGTGTTTGAAACTCCTACCTGTTTTCCTCTAAGCTTGCTAGGGGGGAACTGAATTATATTTGATTGCATTCCTGAGAACTGTGTGCTTTCCTCCCATCTCTTTACCTTGCATAGAGGGGGGGGAATTGTCAAAGAAAAGTGATTACATTGTCTTTTGTTGAAGTCATGTCAAGTTTATTTTCTGTACTGCATTTTCATTCATCATTGCATTGTCCTTGAAGCCATAAAAGCATTCTCAGCTACTTTATCCTCTCTTTATCACTTCTAAGCCATCAAAAAGAGTGTACCACTGTAACATTATCCATTGTTGATCACTATCATCCTCACAAGTGTTCTATCAAATATTAATTTACTATAAGTGTGTTAGATATGTATTGTTTAATTTTCAAATAAACCTTTTCATTTGCAAACAAACCTACTTCTTGGCTCAGTGGGGTCAGGGGGATTCTAAGAGAGGGGTGTTATATAAGGGTTGTCATCCAGAGTAAACAAACTGGACATAAAAATATATCAATAAGGGTTTCCCTCAGCATCCCAGAGTAGGCATTGACTTAGCTGTAGTGTTGAATTGAATCTGCTTACAGAATTCAGCGCAGAAGTAGCGCACGCGCATAGTACAGAGAGGGGGCATGCGCCACGTGTGCAGTAGGCGTAGTGCAAAACAGGATTAAGGCGCACCGCATATTGATGGATTTCCCTTCCCATTTGCAGCCGTGGCACAGCAAACATCCAGCTGCGGCAGTTACGCCCCCAAGAACGCCCCGTGTGCCAGAAAAAGCCTCAGAAATCCCCAATACGGCGCAATGGACCACGCTAACCCTGGACCAGCATACAGTCCCCCTCCACCGTAATTGCGTGAAAAATTTGCGTGCCCCGCCCTGGCCAGCCAAAATGCTCCAAAATCTGCTTGTGCATCCCCTTCAATATGCGTACTCCACTCGCGGCATCCAAAACGAGTGAAAATGTACTTGCGCACCCCCTTGAATACGCGTACCCCACTTGCGGCAGCCAAAACGTGTAAATATTGCATCTGCGCACCCCCTTGAATACGCGTACCCTGCACAGCCACCCAAATCGTCTGAACATCTCCTTGCACACCCCTTCAATACGCATACCCCGCTTGCACCAGCCAAATCATGTGGAAAGTGCTCTGCGTGTGGTGACAGGTGTTGGCCTGTCCCCCCTGTGGTGTGGGCTGCCTGCAGGGCCTGGTCAGGGGTAATGGCTGGTCCCCTGTGGTGTGGGCTGCCTGTGGGGCGTGGTCAGGGGTGTAGGGTGGTCCCCTGTGGTGTGGGTTGCCTGCAGGACATGGACAGGGGTGATGGGCTGCCTGCGGTGTATGGTCTGGGGTGATAGGTGGTCCCCTGTGGTGTGGGCTGCCTGCGGGGCATGGCGATGGCTGATGGACTGCCTGTGGGGCATGGTGACTGGTGTAGGGAGTCCCCTGTGGTGTGGGCTGCCTGTGGGGTATGGTCAGGGTTGATGGCTGGTCCCCTGTGTTGTGGGCTGCCTGCGGGACATGGTCAGGGGTATAGGGTGGTCCCCTGTGGTGTGGGCTACCTGCGGGTGATGGACAGGGGTGATGGGCTAACTGCGGTGCATGGTCAGGGGTGATGGGAGGTCCTCTGTGGTGTGGGCTGCCTGTGGGGCATGCTGACAGATGATTGGCTGCCTGTGGGGCATGGTCATGGGTGATGGGGGGATTCCCTATGGTGTGGGCTGTCTGCGGGGCATGGACAGGGTTGATGGGCTGCCTGCGGGGCATGGTTAGGGGTGTAGGGGGGTACCCTGTGGTGTGGGCTGCCTGCTGGGCATGGACAGGGGTGTAGGGGGGTCCTCTGTGGTATGGGCTAGTGCATGGTGCTGCAGCCTCAGTATCAGGGACAGGATTAGGCAAAGGCCCCTCCACGGTGACCTGTGCTGCCTCCTGCCCCTGGAATGCACCTCTTGCACCAGTGGAAACACCCACACCAGGCCCCATGTGTGGGTATGATGTGGCCTCCTCCTCCTCCTCACCCACCACCAACCTGGATGCCTCCACTCCATCTTCTGCTGTGGCCAGCACCTGTGGAGGGTTCATCACTTGCCTACAGAGGTTGGAGCAGGAGCTCCCTCTCCCTCTCAGCTGCCCCATGCAGCCCCAAGCACTGGCTGGGCAAAGGTAAGCCTGGAGGCTACAACTTTGGTATTTAGTACTGCCCTTGCAGTATTTAGAAAAACGTAATTTCTGCCTGCTAATTAAGTCTGCCACTCTGTGCTGCCTGCCTACTTACTCCTAGCACTTGTGCTGCCTGTGTTAAAAAACGAGAAGTCAAGAGCACCTAAATTCGTAATTGCAAAAACACAAGGTTTTTGCCCTCCCAAGATGGCAGCCGCCGCATTTGTGGCTGATTTAATCTTCCCTGATGCCATCTGAAGATCTACTGCCTCCTGATAGGCTTGCCTTGGCTTGATAGCCAATCACGGAGCAGCAGCAGGCGTTAGCCGGCCCTCCGACAAAGGCAATCCGAAAAAGGCTCCACCTGACTGAGCCTGACCGAGCTTGGTCGTGCTCGAGTGCTCTGCTCTATACTACGTGCATACTCCAGCTAATTCAAGGTGAGATCTTCACTTCTACAGCCATCCGATAGTTAGACCTGCTTCACTCTACCCTGCTAACTACTACAGCCAAAGCTGAGTACTCGTACGCTCTGCTTGCCCCCTCATACAATTAAGGTGCCCTATCTGATCAATTAGCTCCCTGCCGCCTCCCTAACCCCACCTACTGCTGTGGCTCTAGTACGCACAAAACACCATGCCTTTCTACCCATCGGAACCCATCGGTGCACCTTTTCACTTAATTATCGTGAGCAAATCCTGCGCTTTGACCCCCGCCCTATGGAGTCTGTTAGCCAGGTCCCTACCAACCCGTTTCACTACCAATCCCTCGACCTCGGCAAAAACATTTTCACTAACCGACCTCGTGACCAGCCCGCGACTGAACAATTGGACCTCGCATGAACCTAACTAGCAGTGCTTATTTGAGGAGCGCACCTTATTAGTATCTTGCCAGCTCCACCGTATCTACCTGTACTTCTGCGCCAGCCCCTCAAGGACTGCCTGCATATCTCGAACTGCAGCTACCCGTACCGCACTGTCAGCCCACCTCCACTTTCAGTCGTTACGAAAAGAGGTCAACTTCTTTCTCCACCTTCCTGCTTCAAACGACACCTGCATATGTTCGCTCCGCATACTGTCTGCTTGTTCCCTACTTGAGAGTAACTAACACTTTACTCCCTTCAATGCTTGTTTGTAACAGACCAGCTTCATATCTGTTTATACTATGCATTAGCTTCAAATTTGATTGCAGCTAGCGCTTCATAACTGTTTGCATTAAGCATTGATTGCATGATTCTAACCTGATCGCATCTTACGCTCAATAACCATTGTACTCTGTATTCATTGCCTATTCCAATGCTGACTGTAGCTAGCGCCTCCTAATTCCTCGATTCACTCTCTCACTGCCTGCTCCAATCCTTTGCAGCCAGCACTACATAACCGGTGGTACCATGCACATACTGCTTGATCTTGACTTGTCTATAGCTAGCGCCTAGTGCACCTTAATGTCTGCTTGTCCCAAACTAGACTGACATATGTTTGTACCACACATCTACTGCCTGCTCTGCATCCAATCCAAATGTCTCTTTATGCTCGCCTATCTATACTTGCCTATCATAATTAGCGTAGCAATTGTATTGTTTGTCTGCCTTTGTTTGTACTGACCTGCGGTGGCATATACTATACCAATTCCTTACATGTGCATTGGTTGATTGCCAACTCTACGCCTGTATTGACTGTCTGCCTCGGTCTGTACTGACCTGCGGTGGCATATGCTACTAATTCCTTACCTACGCATTGATTGTTTGCTAACCTCACGCCAGTTAGATTGTCTGCCTAATCAGCAAGCCATACTATTAAGAAGCGTGTCCAGTGCCTTTCTTACTCCTACTGATCCCTATAGGCCTACCATTGCCACTATTCGCCTTCAGAGTCCCGACTGACTAGTAGTCGAAGCCTGTTATGGTGATCTGCACTTAAATACTGTAAGTGCCCCGTTACTACTCTAGCATGTTCCCACTAGCCACTAGTCGCCTTACCTCCACCATAATTCTCATACAAAACATCACACTCCTCATCATGCTACTACACACACCCTCACACACATCTAACCCTCCTAATAACACAACCTCCAGTCTACCCCAAGATATAAAAGACACCAAACTCCTGCTACCTAGCTACCCATGCCCAACCATAGCTAGGAATTCACGTTTCAGAGGTAGACTAGCCAAAATCTACGAGTCTCCCATCAGATCCATTCCTAACACAACAGGAATAAGATACACGTCATCCCATCCCTGCCAAACTAACATAAATGTAAACTCAGCCCCGATTGCCAACCCTGCACCTATAAATAATCTAAACAAGCACAGCAAAATTAAAATTCCACTAGTCCACTGCTCAACAATCACTACCATTCCAATCCCTCAGATTAAGTGAGCCTTAATCAATTATAGATCTTTAAAAGGACATGCTACAGAAATTGCTGACCTCATCCTAAACAAGGATTTAGACTTCCTTGCCATTACTGAGACATGGTTACACCCTGCAGCAGGCCCTATGCTTATGCTTGCAGTCCCGTATGGTTATTCCATTTTAAGACAGGACAGATCAAAATCCAGAGGAGGTGGCATTGCCATTATCTACAAATGCAGCCTTGGCATGAGACTAGCCATTCCGATTAATGTCCTTTCTTGCGAACTTCTATCTGTTACAGTTACACTCTGTAATGCCCAAACCCTCAACATACACTTGATCTACCGCCCCCCAGGACCTCCCGGAACTTTCGAGGATGACATCAACACCATTTTGTCTAGTAACCTTAAAAGCTTCACACAAGTACGCGTACTTGGGGACCTTAACATGGGCTTCAATGACCCTTCAGACCAACTTGCCTTAACTACACTTAACACTCTCTCCGAATTAGGGTTCTCCCAAAGAAGTAACGCACCTGCCCATAATAAAGGTAGAATACATGATTGGGTGGCAGACTACAACTGGCAAGCTAATATCCTTTCCATATCACCTCTAGCGTGGACTGACCACCACCTTGTGTCATTCCTGCTTTCTACCAACAGACCCCCGCCTTTACCAGCTATTAGGGCTCCACCTTCATTAACCAGAAATAAAAAGAGTATTACCGTGGACAGACTTATCCCGGCCTTACTCCCTACGGTCAACACGCTCCCAGAAAACACCGATCCAGAGATTCTGGTTGAAGAATATAATAAAATTATGACTGCCTCCTTGGACCTGATTGCCCCTTCCAAACTCAGACCAAGTAAGTCCAAAACTCACTTGAACAAATGGTTTACGCCACTCTTGAAACACTTAAGACAACAAAAAAGAAATTGTGAGGCCGCCTGGAAAAAACTACCCTCAGTAGCTAACAAATTCAAACTTTTCAACTTTTCTAAAGTCTCTACTCTGGAATTGGAAAGAATCATCCTGTCACTGAAACCATCTAACTGTCAGGGCGACCTCTGTCCTGCACAGCTTATTAAAGACGCAGCCCGAGACCTCTCCCCCTTCATTACGAAGCTTGTCAATGCGTCCTTCTATACTGGCACCATCCCTACTAATCTGAAACAATCTTGGGTACTTCCACTTCTCAGAAAACCTACTCTTGACCCCTCCATTCTGACTAACTACAGGCCAATCACAACTGTACCCTTCCTCCTAAAAATTCTGGATAAGGTTGCCTATGTACAAACCCAAAAACACCTAGAAGCTCACGACTTACTAGGAGCCAGACAATCTGACTTCCGTCCCCAACACGGAACAGAGACAGCACTTATCGACCTTATGACCCAAGTTGACGAGTGCAGAGATAACGGCAAAGCTGCCTTACTCCTCCTCCTAGACCTCTCGGCCGCATTCGACCTGGTCGATCACACCATCTTATCAACGATCTCAACTCAGCGGCACACTTTTCTGATAAGGCCATTACTTGTATTAGATCCTTCCAAAATGGTAGAACCATGAGGGTTTTCTCGCTTACTGCAGCTGCCGACATCATACCCATTACGTGTGTTGTCCCCCAGGGTTCCTGTGTCTCGCCCTCGCTGTACAACATTTTTACCAAGCCCCTCTTTGATGATCTGGATCATCTCGGTATCACCTACACTAACTATGCAGATGATACCCAGATCCTCCTCCCGCTTTCTGGGGATTACGAAAAAGATTTGGACTTGGTGAATTGAGTGTACATCATCATCCAGGCATGGATGGCCACGCATGGGCTATGCCTGAATGATGATAAAACCGAACTTATCATCCTGGGCACTACCCATAGCCTAAATAAACTTGGTCCAGATTACTCTTCATTCTCAATTGACGGCAATATCATCAAAGTAGGACACGAGGTGAAAACATTGGGCTTTTACCTAGACTCTAAACTATCATTTGCCAAGCATGTTAACTCCCTAGCATCCTCCTCGGCTAAAACATGCAAACTTATCCGCACGGCTAAACCATTGTTATCTGACGCCAGCTGCACGACCTTGGCTAGAGCTCTTATCCTGTCCCGCCTTGATTATTGCAACGCCTTTTATCTTGGGACAACTAAAGCTACCATTAGAAAAATCCAAACCCTACAGAATAATGTCCTTAGAGCGGTACTGGGCCTCTCAAGAAGAGACCACATCTCTGAAAGTAGCCAACAGAATAACTGGCTCCTAACTTTGGATAAAATCCAACTAAAAACTCTCTCACTCGCCTACAAATCCCTTAATAATGCTGTGCCTTCCTACCTGGTCAACAGATTCCACAGACAGATCTCCTTGAGACCCTCCAGAACAGCCTATAAAGATTGCCTTTCTATCCCTAATTTCAACCACTCCACCATTGGCGGCAACAGTTTCCCTGTGAAAGCAGCTAAATTGTGGAATTCCCTACCTCCCACTCTGAGATCTGACCTCCCATACCAAAAACTTTGGACTAACACCATCCTATGGCTGAAAGGGAAAGCCCATCAAATATAGAAGCGGTTGAAAGCAAACGTTCACCCAAATGCAACTAGCATTCAGGACCTTCCACAAGGAGACTTAACCTCCCCTCACTCTCAGTATACCTTTACATACTTACCTCATTACCACTTTACCTGTATATTCTGTTAGTGAAAGTAAGTTGTATGCTTCTCCTGTATTTTTATTACTGTACCGCCTTCCTTATATGTTCTTTTGCATAAACCTGATCCTTCTGTATATACCTTTATGTATATAATATTTGTATGTAAATATTAATCTTGTGTAACTAAGCTTCGCATTTTCTTGTATCTGCTGCGCCCTGGTACCTTAGGGTATGTCGCGCATTACAAATAATAAAACAAACAAACAAACCTGCCCATACCACTGCCGAGGAGCCCACTTCCAATCTCTGCCTCTGGGGCATCCCCTCGGCAGGCCCGGCCATGGACGTGGCACCAGTCCCCTCACTCCTGGAAGATGACATGTGCTGGGAGGGTGACCGGGCCTTGCGTCCCCGCATGGGGGAGGAATCCCCACCGCACTGCTCCACAGCACCTTCTCCGCCCTCTTCCTCAGTCGCCTCTGTAGACAGGGATAGATTGAACACAAGCATCAGGGTACTGAACAATAGTCTGATAGACATAAAGCAATTGCGCATGAGTGGCACTGTCAAACGTCACTTCCATCATCACCCTCCACAACACACGGGTCAGTGCAAGCAACACACATTCAGAAACAGGCATGGCACATGTAACAGACATTTGCATCCATGCCCAAGGCACCGTTGGAACATCGGATGGGGGCTGAATGTCACATGCATCATGGAACATGCTGATCATATGCACACACACCACCGGACCGTCATGCATCTGGCCATGTTTACCTCCCGACACAGTGGATTCATGGACAACTAGGCTGCAGCAGCGAATTCACACATCGTGATGGTCATGTGTCATGCATCCATGGCGTTTCCCAGTCACACACACACTACTCAGACACACACACATGTACCCCATGCATGACCATGACAGTGACATCAGCATCCATGTCTCACACCCCAAACATGCTCAAGTCCAGACACAGGAATACAAACATTTCTGCATTGTCACATGCTGGTGCACATCATGCATTGCAACACAGACACCGTTGATGTGGACCAGGCTTCAGTGGACTCACATGCAGCACTGTCATGGCCGTGCACACAGACATACATACATGGGGCATGCTAGACATGAGGCCAAGGTGCACACTCCGGCCACACCTCAGCATTCATTACGCTGGACAAGAACACATGGACACTTACCACTCGACTCCAGATGGGTCTGCAGCTCGAGGACCTGGTGGTGAAGCACTGGGCCTGTGCGCTCCAGGACCTGCACCCACTTCTCCACAAGCTGCTATGAGGCGCCAGGCCTCTCTGTGGGTCCTGGACCTGAAGTCCTCCCAGTGCTTCAGGACACGTTGGTAGTTCAGGGATGCCACTCCCTCTGTGTTGATGGCAACCACAATGTCCAACCAGATCCTCCTCCATCCTTCCTTGTCGAGGCGTGATGTTGGTGAGAAGATAGCATCTTAATACCCCCAGGACTTCCTCCACCATTTCCAAGGGGCTCAGTGCTTGGGAGCACAGGGTGGGTGATGTGAAGTCATTCTCCCACTCAGCAACCATGCCTAGGATGATATGGGGTGGAAAACTGTACCTGCCATAGACCTGGTCATCAGACAACCCAAAAAGGCTGGTCCTGGCTAAAAAAATGCAGGGCCTGGCTATCCTCCTCCTGTGGTGTTCCACAATGACTGCTGCGAGGAACAATACATTCATCGTAGCGGTATGAGCTTGTTTGTTGTTTGCGCACACTTTTATGCTGCGCCGGGGCGCTTATGCCAGCTTTCGCCTGGCGTACGATTTTCCCGCTAAGCGTGTCTTTTGTGGCATGCAGGTTTCCCCTGTTTGATTCCATGCATACGTGTTGTTAGCGCGTGTGTGGGCGTTGCAAGGATTTCGCAGTGATACTTCTCCCATAACGCCCACATTTTCATGTGTTGTTCCCCATTCTGCATGATCCACCCCCTTTTTAGGTGTATCCGCTGGGCGGTGTGCGCCTTCACTGGGCGTCTCACGCACAGCCTTCGGGATGTCGCAATGACGTGTGTGCCACACGCGGATTCAGCGCAGGTCAAAGGTAAACCACGGACAGCGCCTTCCATGAATCGCCAAACAGGCTCTTGCGCGGCTTTCGCACACGTGTGCTGCGATTTTCACGCTTGGCCCCTGTTTTCGGTGCACATTAATTCCATGAATTACCCTCTCTATGTGATGTCATCTCAGGGATTTCTTGCATTAAATATAGAAACATTCTGAATAAGTAATTTCCACACTTATGACCACATTACTTATCGGATAACCAGATTTCTCTATCTGGTGCAAATCAAAAACATACTTTTCATCAAGATCTCACAAATGATTACTGAGTTACAGATGTTTCCATTTAACTCACTTCTACATTTATATTCAAATGATTTTCCCATCTCAATGTGACAGGCTTGTCCCTACGGACGCTATGAGATATAATTCACTGGCGTGCACCATTTCTGCACCTCCTAATACAAACTCCCCTAATTTGCATAATTAAAAATCACAGTAGAACAATTGTTTGTATAGCACTAAACACAGCATCTCAAGCTGAATGCTTCAGAAAAAGAATTATTTTGCTGCAACATTCCGTTCCAAAATGATGGGTGAAATATTCAATCCCTGTGTAACATTTAAAAGATATTTATTTTTTTCTTTATACATATACATTTCAATCAATAACCAAGCATCCGGCATCTTTATTTCTTCAGCTGTCAGTTCATGGATGAAGGTACGTTTGACCAGCCTGGCAGTGATTTTATTTGATTGGATTTAAGTGTTTGTATGGCGCATACCCCAAGGGAACAAGGCATTGACTGCATCTAGGCGCTGATATGATAACTGATTCAGTGGATACCGCACCACACTGTCTCGTAGGCCTGTCAGGTCATTGAGACATTTTATAGGAAGAGATGTGTTTTTAACTGTTTCCTGAAAACAGTCAATGAGTTGATCCCCGGGAGTTCCAATGGGAGAGAGTTCCCAGACGGGGGCCATACTAAGAGAACTGCCTGTAACCCCAAGTAGTTGTTCTTGTCAGTGGGATTTGCAGAAGGTACTGATCTTAAGGGGAAGTTGTTGTTGAGGACAGTACACATTAATTTTTGCAGTCAAGTAAGAGGGTGCCAGTAGTTGAAGTTTGATGCCTTCGTGGTGTATGACTTGTGCTCCTGTCCCCCTTGGAACAGTTACATAAATCTGTTGTTCAAGCTGAACTCCCATTATCTGTTCATCGTCTTAAGCCAACCAATCACAGATGCAGTTGATAAAAACTTTGCCTTAGAATTAATTGCTATTTCTGCCTCCCTGTGAACTGGTTGCAAGCCAGCCATTTTCCCCGTTGCTTAGCATCAATGAATTCTAACTCCAAGGGAGTACAGTTATGTTGTTTATTTACCAGGGGTGGTGAAATAAACAGAAAAGTAGGTGTCAGAGTTCAAACGTATAGCTGACGCTTGATTCAGGTTGTTTTCTCTCAATTGCCACTTTTTAAAGTTACATTTTTCTGTGCACCTAGATTTTAAATTTCCACCACAAAATAGCAGTTTATCTATTTTAATAAGAGTTGCATCATATTTACTTGTGCTTGAGATGCTTATCTCGGGACTTGTCACTATATTTTGATGTGAGGGGACTTGAAGTATTGCACATGTGTTTTTCAAATGCTCTGTGCAGGCTGCAGGAACATGGTGCCTTGCTCTGCAGCTTTATTTTAAATTAGATTTCCCTGCAACCCCCCTTTACATCTTGCAGCAGCAAAAGTGGAGGATAAGGGAGTTGATTCAACAATTTATTTTCTCTTAAGGTCAACTTTAGACCAATCTTTTCCTGGACCCGCACTGTCACCTTTCACCTGAGGAAGGATGGAGATCTTCTTTTCCCACCAGATCTTCCCCACTCTGCTTTATTTTGTCTTTCCTTCTTTGTTGGGATCCCTTTTCCCCAGTCCACAGGTCCTGGATAGATTATTATGTGAAGGCACTATAGAGAGTGGTAGCAAGACTGGTTTAGTAAAACTCAGAGACACATATTATTGTTAGAATTATACCTCCTTTCTTTGCATGTTTACATTACATATTAATCACTACTATATTTTCATCCATTCATTCTCTCACGCTCTAAGTTGATAACTTACCCATTACTTTTCTTTGTTACTCCTTTTCCTTTTTCTGTTCTTTCGATGGCTCCTATATCATTGTAAAAGCTGGTCAAGGGTGACAGCTTTTCAAATTATTGATGTGAACCCATTTTTCCTCCACCAGATCTCTTTTTGGTATTTGGATCTTATAGGTAACAGGAGAAATGTTATTAATAATCACAAATTCCCCACGCCAAGAAGGTAAAGAACATCTTCTCAGTGGCTTGGTTTTTCTGAAAATGATATAAAGAAACACTGGTACCTACCTCATACTCCCATTTTGTTGTTTTGAGGTAGTAAGACATCCTCATCCATTCAGATGACTTTTGCAGATTCTATTCGACATATGCAAAAACCTGGTGTAGATGCTTCCTCTAGTTCTCAATGTATCCATGAGTAGTTGAGGCAATTTTAAACATCTGCTCTTGAATTCAATAAGGGGTCAACAATGGGGGTCTGTTCTGACGTGTAGCGTTTTCTGGGGACTACTATTGTGCTAAAGTAGACCTGGATTATTTCTATTATGTCAAAATCAGTACATAAACACGTTAAATGTGAAAGATGCACAAGAAGGAATTTCAGACACAGATAGATATTGAGCTGTCAGCTTTTTAAATTTATTTTGCTGCTAAATGCATTTATTAATCGTGCATTTTTTGATATTGAGCTGTCAGCTTTTTAAATTTATTTTGCTGCTGGATGCATTTAATAATCATGCATCAGTATTAATTAAGAAAAAAAGTATATTGTTAAAAAGAACAGTTGCGAGCTGCAAAGGTTTCAATCACAAAAACAGAGTTTGCAAAACGATTAATTCTTAATATTTCCTCAAACAGCTGTTTTTGACAAAACAAATTTGTAACCACCACCTAAAGTGACTAGTGATTAAGATATAAAACATACATAACAAACATAACAACCAAAACAAAAGCAATAAATGGAAAAGCTTTGGGTTATGTGTATCCAGGCTGGAGGGTGACCTAACAGGTGGTCATCATGTCATTATTTCAAATGGAGACATCTTGGTGACAGAAGAAGGGCTTGATAGAATGGCCATCAAGATACTCTGAATTGCTTTTTTGCATCTCTTTACACCCTCACTTGATACTAGGAGGTACACAATATGAAGTTTTATTTTTGCTCCTAATATTTCCTACATCTTTGACATCGCCACATTGGTAAAATGACTACCTCTATCAGACTCAATCGTTTGTTGAAGACTGAATCGAGGAAAGATGTGGTTGATCATCAAAGTGGCAGCTGTCTCTGCCTTACAAATTGGAGTGGGAAGGCACTCAATCCACTTTCTGAAGAGGCATGTCAACACGAATATGTTTCCTCTGGAAGAATGGGTTACAGGTCCAATGAAGTCAATTTGTAAATCAGACCATGGTAATGACAGTCCCATTATCTGTGACGGTGTTCTGTGTGTGGGAGAACTCAGTTGGAACTGAGCACACACGAGACAACCCTTTAGATATGTATTGAGATCCTGGCCCATGTGTGGCCAGTAAATGACTTCTTGCAGTATCAAAAGGGTCTTTTAAGATCCCCTATGACCAGTAGTGGCTGTGTCATGGGCATGGTTCAGCATCAGACTTTGGAATCAACTAGGTGCCATCCACTGTTAGTACCCAAATTGAGGTTTCCACACCAATGGCATGTCTTGAATCTTAAACATATAATAAAATGTCATCAGAATGCGAAAGGTCTTCCTTTCCTTTATAGTCTGATACAGCCAGAGGAGTCTTACTGGATCTTCTTAGTATTTATAGAACTTCCAAATAATGGAATCCTCGTTTTGAGCAGTGATCAAGTCTGCATCAGGAGCATCTCTACTCTTCTGAATAGCTGTACATTCACTGTCATTGTGAGTTTGTGATCTGGTCATTGCTATGACCTGGATTTCTCCTAGGAGGTGTTCCTTATACATGAATGCTACATATAGAGCTCCTGTTTTTGCCAATTTATCAGCAAAGTAATTTCTAGTTTTATCAGGACTCGCTATCTTGGAATGACCTTTGATCTTTTTCCAATAGATGGTCATTCCATTAGACATCACTAGATCTTCAATTATTTGGATCAATATACCATGCTTTAACTATTTATTATTTGCACAAAGCATGCCTCTGTTTATCCAATTAATCAGGTGTTCACAGATACATTTAACACATAATCAGAATATGTGATATTTACAAGTTCTGTGAGTTGGTGCTTTACTGCAAAGAGAATGACTTGAAAAATTGCTATCAGCTCTACCACGTGACTACTTTGGGACCCTATTTTATAACCAGCAGAGGGTCGCAGAAGAGTATTTCCGACAACAGCAACCAATTCTTTATCCGTGTCTTTTGCAGTATGGTAGGAACACCTTTCCACATAAACTGTTGGCATCCCTCCCTGACAAGTGTCTTCTTCATATACCTTGTGCAGGGACGCCAGATATGCTTCATATTATTATTGGTAATTAAACTTTCATTCTCAAGAGTGTTTTTCAGCACAATTATGCATTTCTGCCCATTCTGGAGAGACAGGGCTCTTCTCATTTTGGCCCTACCTGACCTCCACTGGAAAGCCCTGCATTAACAGAATCCAACAAGTGATTCCTGAATTAGAGACATTCCAAGCCATATTCTATCACTGAAGATATTGCAATGTTTGGTGTGGTGTCTCTACTATGATGTGCTCCACTTGGATAAACTGGTGGTATTTTTTCAAAACACACACCATGTCCAGGAGTGCTTTTTCACAATCAATACATTTTTCTTCTACTGAGGATAATGTTTTGCCCACATAGGAGATTATATGGTTGACTTTCGCATGTTTGTGGTATTTGAGAAGCCAGTCTCTAAGATAAACCTCTTATTCCTGATGGGGTAAGTCAAACAAGGAGATTGTGACACGCTTCTTTTCAATTGCTTCACTGTCTCATATTGCATTTCACCCCACTCCCACTTTACCCCTGCCTACAATAATTGGACACAACGTTGTGTAATCTCTACATAAGCCTCAGTAAATTCCTGCCTATATTTAGTCAGTCTGAGGAGGCATCGCATCTCATGCCGAGTTGTGGGGTTAATTAATTTGAGTAAGGTCTCTACTTTGTTTTCTGGAGATTGAGACACTCAGCTGTAATTTTGTGTCACAGAAAGTTAACTCTTGTTTTACTCCAATGTGCTTTCTGGAAGGATGATGTTGCACCAGCTTTTTGCAACTGGGTAAGAACATATCTGATTTCTGCAAGATGTTCTTCCGTTTTGATCACCAGATTGTCCACATAGGCTAGGGTTCCTCTTTACCTAAGATCAGGCATGGCTTTGTGAAAGAAAATGTTGAACCCATTTTGTGAACTGATGTATCTGAAGGGCGTACAGGCCTAGGTATATTGTTGCCCCCAAAGATATAAACTGATCTTCCCTTTTCACGGATGCTGTCAAGTAAGTCAAGGGCTGAGTACCCTTATGATCCTTGGATCTGTGCCAGTTCTTGGTCAATATATGGAAGATGCCACCTTTACCTGTTTATTTAACTCCCTCAGGTCAGCACAAACTCTCCATTGTCCATTGGGTTTTAGGATAAAGGTGCTGTCAATAGGACAAATTATATGACAGGATTCCAGATTTCTGATGATCTGCTGAGTGATTCCAAGGATGCGAGAGGCAAGATGTATTGTTTTACCAACACAGGAGCCATTTCTGGGTCAGTTGGTATTGTAGTGGTATTAATAGTTGTATGCCCACAATCATAGGAGTCAACTGAAAAGATACCCTGGAAATCCAGGAATATCTGTCTCAGTTGTTATGTCTCTTTGTCAGTCTCACAGGCATCGGCCAGACTGATCTGTTGTCAACCATCTGCCTGAAATCTGGAAATACCTCTGGTTTTGGTATTTCAGATGGATTTTCTAGTTGGGGTTGAGAGATTTTGTTTAATTGTGTTTGCCTGGAAAGGGGTTTCCATAGATCTAAGATAGTTATATAATGCACTCAAAATACTACCACATCTTCCAAGATGTCACAGGGTAACATCTTCTTTTCTTTTCTGGTGGTTTTCTAACTGTGTTATTGTAGCAATCTTCTGGAATTGAGCATAAGATTTCATTTTCTAAATAATAGAGTAATATTGGAAATTGAACTCTTTCCAATAGAGATGTCTGCTTAAAAGTGGTACTTTTAGGGACACGGGTATCCACCAATATTCCAATGGTGTCATCTTTTAGATCAGCTAGTGGTGGAGGATGTAGGGACAATCCGTGTTGTTGGAAGGTATGATTTAAATTTATGAACACAATCTGATGTGCATGGTTTGTCCTCTTTTTATTTTGATTGGCCCTGTATATTGTCACACTTGTCCAGGGCTAGTAACCTCTTATTTTGCTTGGACTACAACAGCATAAGTAAAACAGTTAGCTGACCAAAATGATTTCTCAACATTGCCAAAGGCCATTGAGTTACCCCCAGTCTTGACCAAACTTTGTAATTAATACAATTATTTTCAAATGGATGGAGAATATAACCACACAGATAAAATTCAGTAGTGGCATCTCTAAGAATCCAATGATTATGGTCAATAATGTCATCGCCAATTTAAATTTCTAACCTGCACCTGCTAGGTAGTACATGTTTTGACTTTTGGGTTCCCGACCAAGTTCCCATTTATTTGTCAAATTAAAGCAGGGAGTGGTCTGATCATTTTAGAGTCGAAACAGTCCTTCACTTAAGAAGCTTTTTCCAATGTTTAGACAGACTATGGCAAGCACAGCATCTTTTCCTCCATTTATCGGAATGACTAAGAATATGTTTTCACCATTTTTATGGATATCGGTCAAATTATGACAATGTATTTCTGAGCTGTTTTCTGTAGAACTGTGGGGTTATTTTGGGTCCTTCTGAATATAGAACTTCAAATGATCTCCTTCCAATGTGGAAAACCATGTGTTGTTAGGAGGGAGATACATTTGTAGGAGTTAGGATGAGGTAGCCATACTACTCTATTAAGATGAAAGTGATCTGGGCAACCTGACTATTTTGAAAGTAAATTTTGTTTTGATTGGGATGCCGTTCAATCAAGTGATAGGTACCAATCAGGCTGACAAAATTGGTACTTCTCTTCTGCTTGATGGAACAGTTTGTTGGGCTCCACAGAACCTGGTTCACACAATCAGAGGGGACAGCCTCTGAAGAAAATTGCTCCCCAGTAAACAGGGTGTGCCCTCGGGAACCAGTACAATCACTGGATGTTTCAGACAGTGTTGCCCAATTGTGATTTCTAGATCCACAATCCCATTGACACAAATATCCTTTCATCAACATTTTGGAGTTCTCCTAGAAGTGGTCTGAGAGGAATGTATGACGTTCCCCCTTCCTAGGTTGAATTTGTCAATGGTTTGTTTTGAAATCAAGGTCACATGTGACCCTGTGTCTACCAGAGCCGATAAATCACACTGAGCATGTACCTGGACAGGAGCATATAATCTACCTTCGTTAGACTCTAATGTACAAAGAAATTGTCCTTTATTTCCAGCACGGTATGAATATTCTTGATGTCATTTATTTCTAAAGTATAACTTTCGGTCACCCCCATGTATTCACTTCCTTCATTGAAATCAAGTCCTCATGAATTAACATCAGAACCTGCTGGAATAAACACACATTTGGAGATCAGATATGGAGTAGGTATAGCCCCCCCTGCCTATTGACAGACTCTTTGTTGTGTCCTATTAGAGGTACCTTCTCTCCTTTACGAGGGAGAGTGGGAGGGAGGGAGGGCGCCTCTACTGTTTCTGAATTTTCTCAGCTTATAAAACCCTTCTTTATAAGATTTGCTTTCATATTTAGGAGTCTCTTTGCACTTTTCAGTCCCTTTATCTACATTCTCAGATTTAGGGTCTTCTATTTTTACCCACATTTCTTTAGGAGATGGCACTGCTTCTCAGAATTTCTTTTCTTGTTTTTCCATGCTCTCCTCTCTCTCAATGGTGAATATTCTATTTGTCTTTTCTTGGAATTTCTCTGTTCCTTTGTTTCTAGTTCCCTGTGGAAAGAGATGTCACTACTATTTGTTTGCCTTTCTTCATTTAACTTAGGGGTTGTTGTTTGGGTCAGCAGAAAGGAAGATTCTTCTAAGGCTTGCCATATATTTTCCTCCTTATCCCCTTTTTCTTTTTCCACTATGACACCATTACTTGGATTGTTTGCATCTTGTTATTGTTCCCCCTAGGCACATGAGCCAGACATTGGGGCACTTTGTGGAACACTGGTAGTTTTAGGGCTCTGTTGGGCCCTCAACATTTATGTGATGGTTTTGATCAATTGCTTGACTTGTCACTCAAGTTCACAGATCTTTTCTCCTCCCTAGGAACTGTAGGGAACTCTCGGTCATACCTTGGTTACTCTCTGGAAGGGTAGCTATCTGTCCTAGCAGAGTAACTCGGGTGTGGTTGAAAGTTAGCACTGTTGCCTTCATTTCTGGTTCTCCACTCACATTGATTCTAGGCTCTACTGTCCTTGAATGTAGGGGGAGGAGTAACATCATTTTGAAAATGTTATTTTGGAGGGAGTGTTGGATTTCTTTCCCATGAGAAATTCTTGTTAGGATTTCCCGGGGGAACTGTCACATGATTTGGATTCCCCTCTGCTGCAGTGAGTGAATCTATAGCCCATGATGGGCCTTACATGCACGTGCTGTGGATTTATGTATTTACAAGTGTCAGAAGGGTCAGTATTTTTGAACACTGGTTGAAGGCCTCCTCTGTCTGTCATTCTGTTTGTTAGTAGGAGGATCATTCTTCAAACTTCCTGACTCCAGACTCAAAGGAGGGGCACTCTTCACCTGCACCACATTTGAAGTGGAAGTTGGTAAAGATGGTTTGGGAGTTTTGAGGGTGATTTTTGTTTTCTTCCAGTTTCTGGATTGAAGTCCCTCAATAATTGGGTGACCATGTATTTTGGTACTGATTGGAAAAATGGTGTAATGGACTCCCTGCTAATGGTATTCACCTGCCGAGAAGTTTGTGCAAATTCACGCTTTAAGTCTTGGATGAATTCTCTCAGAGATTGGCCCTTGCCACAAATCGTACTCTATGCAGCTTTACAGGACTCTTGTGGGTTTATTTGCATAGAGACTTTTTTTTAAGTGTCTGCTTTATGAGTAGACTGTTTATAGTGATTTTGGTTGTTCAGCCCTGCAAAGAAGCTGGAAAACTGAGGGGAGAACATCCATTTGTCATACTGCATGTAATTAAAACCACTCCTTATTCCCTGAGTGAGGACATCATTTGCTCACACAATTCTAGATGTTCCCACAGAGAATATTCAGCATTCTTATGATAAGGGGCCATACCACTTTGGAAGGCTTTGATTTGTTTGATGGAGCATTTGATGACATTCCTTTGAATTGCCCTTCTTGTGTGACCTGAACCTGAGTAGACTCTCTCTCAGAGTCAGAGCTATTGCTGGAACCCCATTATCTATTGTCTTCTGGGACCTCCCTACTGTTCTGATATCAGGAATGCCTTCTTGATGCATGAGATACAGGATCCTCCCTTTGTTCTTTTCTTTGGGATTTCTCAGGGTTATTTTCCCAGGATTCCTTTTTAGAGGTAGGATAGCATTGGGGTTCGTCTGAGGTCTAAAAATAAACACTGGGCCTCATTACGAGTTTGGAGGCAGCCATGCCCTTTGTTAGGGAGAATTCTCTTATAAGGCTAATTTCCTAAACCTAGTGAGTCCCCCAGCAGCTTTGCTGGATTTTTGGGGTTTGTTTTTTTCTCCTGCTAACAGTGAGACTCTTTCCTTCCCACTCTTAGGCATGATTTGAGGTATGTCTTTGACTTGGTATGTGCTTATGGGCTATGGGGTCTTTTACTCCATAGGGTATCATCTGTTTTGGTATATGTGTTACACAGCACTCTCAGTGCAGTAACACAGGGGTGTCATAGTGGCCCCCAAACATAGACTCCATACCCTGGGACTGACTACTGTCTCCCAGGGCATGTAAAGTCACCATTGGCTTTATTAGTCCAAAATTGTGAACAGAACCAGTACAAACCATCATATTGTGGAAGTACTGGAAGGGGTTAATTAGATTGCCCCTGGGTCTGTTTCCAAGGGATCACTGTCCAGTCCCCCCTTGTCGAGTCTCTGGCTGGTGGAAGTGGTTACCACGCGAAATATTTCACCGGAATATTTCCTATGGGATTTTCCCATTCATTTTAAACGCACCAATTTTTTGGTGCATTGTAAAGATACCGCCGGTTTATTTAATTAATATAAAATCGCCGATTGGGTCTTTTCACCAGAACTCTTTTGGTAACTCCAACCAAGGTCGGGCCCTTTGTTCCACTTTTTGGCGGGCTTGTCCACAGAAGCCCTCCAACTGGTGCCACTCTGTCTGGGATTCACAGTGGGTGGGGGAATTGGCACCCTGGACTGCGTTTGCCTTAGCAACCCAAGTCGCACTCTGTTCTGATTGGCCCAGTGGTGAGCCGCCCGCCTCACCACTTAGCATGTATGAGTGACAGCTAGGCTGTTGAATGGGTTTTTTTTCTGCATAAAAGCAGGGCTTTTGGGACTGGAACTTCAGAAGTCGCCACTGGACCTGAGAAAGCTGAAGAGGGGAGAAGCTGAGCCATCTGCAACGACGACACCACCGGTGGAGCCCTGCTGCAACAACCTCACCACTTCCCCGACGACAAGAGAACATCTTCTGCTGTAAGAGTCTTCTCCCCCTGAGCTGGTGGGATCAACCAGTTCGACATTCGCCTTCCAGGATGTCCCTTGGTCGAATCGCCAGTGCCAAGGACCCCGGTGGCTGGATAGCCAAGCTTCAGTCCACGGGAACCGCGAATAAAAGAAATGCACCTTTTAACCAAATGAACTCCGTGGCTGGTTTCATCCCTGGGCAGTGCAACGAATACAAGTTTCCTCCTCGACGAGATCTTCTCCTTCCCTGGTCAAAACCATGGCTTGCTCCCGCTGCCATGAACAACTGCCACCGCTGGAGCTTCCTCACTTTCAAATCTACTGTGTTTCACCTGGGCTCCCCTTTCCACTGATTGCTAAAAGGTGACCCTTAAATCCTTGGCTTCCCAACTGTGTTGGCCCCCAGACCTTGTAACTTTATCTTTCGCATCAAACCAACCTCTTTTGAACATTTTGGCAAAGATTTGAGTGTATTTTTAAACTATGTGATCTTGGGCACATTTCGCCTTGCTCCATTTAAAGCGGCCCTGGCCTATGAACTTTGGCCCTACAGTATAATTAAGTAATCAAATTCGTTTTGGAATTAAACTTCTCTGAAAATTAATTAATGATGCTCTTCTTTTAATTCCGCTACATGTAGTTTTAGCGTGACAATGTTTTCTAAAAATGCATTATTGTGCACAGAATGGTCATTATAGCTTATTTTTGGCCTCCATATGCTGGTTACAGGCGTTCTGGTGACTCAAAAACAGTGTCATTTGCTACTGAAACTCATCACATGATGACTTAATTTAAGTTTGCATTTCATTCATTACATTGTGCTGTTACCATATAGAAACCTGGTTTTCTAGTTGTTTATGCAGCCGCACAATGTCTTGTAATTGGTCGCTACACACTTGGTTGGCACTCAGCAACTCTTCATCATTTTTCTAGGCCGCTTCTTGGCACGGTTTAATCTTAGCATCTCTGTCTCTTTACCTGCCTTCCCCCTGTTGGAGGTGAAAATAAAAGTCTGCAGAGAGGCAGATCAGTTTAAAGTTCTCTTCTTTGACAGTTGATGTCATATATAATCTCTGTTTGGATTGATTTAGTGGGCTACTCTCATGCCAAATGTTCGCTTGTCCTTAGATGATTCTTTCTGACATTTGTGTATATAAATGTCAATATCTGTGGCTGTCCAATCCCCTTTCAAATAAAACATTGAAAGAGCATGGACATTTGCCACAGGTACTACTGTGGCAGACATCTTTCGGTTTAATATGTAACAACCCGCCTCAAACAATTCTCACAAAACAGAAATGCAAAAATGTCTTACTCCTATTTTACTACATTCACCCACTTCCAACTCCAATTCAAACCTTAACCATTTTCTGTGTTACAATCTCCACTTCTGTGCACAACTTTGTATTTCCTTAGGAGCCTTCGGTATCACTACCATATAATTCAATGCAAAATAAAGCTTCAACCCACATTTGGGGGCTCTGCACAATTTAGTTAAAAAAGTTCTATGTTGCAATGATACTAGTTATGCCCAGAAATCATATCTCAGTGGGACCCCCTGTTTTGTAGGATGTTTTAATTAGGCGACATCTAATTCAGGGGAGCTTTCCACTCACCCCAAACCAGGCACGCACAATTTTCCTTTATTTATTAAAGTTCTTTTTTATGAATCTGGGACCCCCAATTTAAATGCATTGATTCCTTCAAGCTTTCCTTCCCTTTCAGGACTAGAAACAAACAGGGCTGCACAGCAGTTCTATTTATTAACAAAATAGAAATAATTGAATCAAAGTAAGGATAAACAAGTTATATTTCCATGAGGATGTCAAAGCCAATGAAGAAAACAATCAAACAGTATTCACCTCAGTTCTCAATGATACAGGTATGGAAATAGACACATTTGAAACACACACCTCACCATAGGTGTCTATACATTTAATTCACCCTGAGCGCGCTTGCACCATGGATTGAATGCATGAGAGTCCAAGAGGAATCTTTCACTTGTGAAAAACAACACATTGGTTTATAGTATCCCTGCATATCCAAATCTCTCTACTTCCACTTTATTCAAAATAGATACCACTCCATTACTCAACAGACATGTCAAAACTTCAGCAGCATTCCATAAAATTTAATTGCAACTATCGACTGGACCTTCATGTATGTAAATGGCTGGTAGAAAAGAAGATGTATGTTTAACGTGTATGTAGGCTAGATTTCCTTCAGGGATGTTTCTTTTTAATTATCATGTCAAAGCACATTTATCGGGTGCCTTAAAGGGCGGGGGATTGGTTAGTGAATAATCAACCTCTCACATTTATCTTGGGCAGCTTAGCATTAATAATAGTATTCTGCTTGATGGCTTATCCAGGAAGTGACTTCAATTACTTAATTTGTCTTGGTTTACAGACAGTGGCATATCCTATGCTCACCTTTGCTTGTACATTCCACAGAATAGGAATTAGGGGATTTCCCCATTTACAGACCATAGGATCTATTTCATAAGATCTATAATGCCAGAGGCACGTACACCTATGAAAATGTGCACTTATTTCCCAGGATGTATGGCAATGTATACACCCACACCTCTCAGTACTTACAAATAACAGGCACTAGAATTTCAACTATTTACCTTTATAGTATAATTTCCCTCAGGATTATTTTCCCTTTAGATCATACTGCCAAATGAATTTCTTTTGGCTTTATCACAGACAGGTGTGCACCCTCTTAAGGACTGGCTCAATTCTCCCCTTTCTAAGAACAGGTGGGCATCAGTCAGCAAGATGGGTTCATCTTTCCTCCACAGACTGTCTGCTATCTCTCCCTCTGAATAAGGCCTGGGACTTACAACCAGGCTATGCTCCAAGCCTTGAACACTATTGCTCCCCTTAAGCTAAGGAAACCCAAACCATGTGCTCACCTAAACTCGTGGTTCACACCACAATTGAGATCACTGCGAAAAGAGAAGCGATCTGCCGAAACTCGCTGAAAAAGTCTCCCCACTGATTCCAATAAGGCCAGCCTCACATTAGCATCCCTCAACTTCAAGGAAGCCATCTTCCAAGCAAAAAAAGACACATATAACAAGTGCATCATACAAGCTGAGTCAAACTCTAAAGAGCTCTTCAAGATACTCAAGGAACTCGAGACCCCAGTCACTCCCCCTGGCATCTGCATTAAAGACAGGACCTGGTGCTCTAACATTCAAAAGGCGCTCCTCAGTAAAATCACCACACTTCAAACCAAAATCAACGCTATACAAAGTTGCCTCCAACCTGACTTCTTGCTCAAACTGCCCACCCACATCACCATGTCCACTCCCCCCTCATACACTCCTTGCACCTTCTCTCCTTTAACGATCACAGAGGTTGAACATATCATTAACAAACTTAAACCCTGTAACTGTCAAGCTGATTCTTGCCCGGCCCTCATTATCAAAGAGGCTACTCACAAATTAGCCCCATTTATCACTGCCTTCATTAACTCATCATTCCAAACATGCACTGTACCAGACAATATCAAGGACGCATGGGTCATCTTGCTCCTCAAAAAATCCACCCTCGACCCAAGCATACCTACCAACTACAGACTCATCACAACGGTACCATTTTTGCTTAAAATACTTGACCGGGCTGCCTACTTACAAATCCAGGACTATTTAGAAACCAACAAACTCCTCAGCCATAGGCAATCTGGCTTCCGCCCCAAACATGGTACTGAAACCGCCCTCATTGATTTGAAAAAACAAATTGAAGACTTGAAAGACCAAGGGAAACTAGCACTCTTACTACTATTAGACTTATCTCCGGCCTTCGATCTGGTGAATCACCAAATCCTCTGCCAGCATCTCAAATCAGCCACCCATTTCTCAGACTCTGCCACCCTGTGGATCAAGTCTATCCTTAACAACAGATCCATGAGGGTCTTCTCCCCCACAGCATCTGCTGAACCATCACAGGCACTATGTGGCGTCCCCCAAGGATCTTGTTTATCACCTACACTATATAATGTGTTTACCAAACCGTTATTCAATATTCTCCACTATCTGGGTGTCACCTACACCAAACTATGCGAATGACACCCAGATACTCATTCCCATTGCAGGAGACTATCTGGCTGACACTAACGCTCTGAACAAGGTCTACTTGGTTATGCAGGAATGGATGGCTCAATATGAGTTGTACCTTAATGATGATAAGACATAGCTCATTATCCTGGGTTCTCACCATCGATTTAAGAAACTCGACCCCGCTTTCAAAACTTTCACCATCGACGGCAATATCATCATGGTTTCAAATGACACTAAAACCCTCAGCATTTACCTCGATTCCACTCTATCACTCGTGAGGCAAACTAATGTGGTTAGCTCCGCTTCTGCCTACATATGTAAACTCATCATTGCCTGCTGCCCCTTCCTCACTACACCAAATTCTATCATCCTAGCGAGAACTCTCATCATGTCCAAGATCGACTATTGTAATGCACTCTACTTAGGGACAAGTTAACATAACCTAAACAAACTTCAGGTCATACAGACTAATGCCATTAGGGCGGTTCTAAACTTCCCCAGGGGTCAGCACATTTCAGATACTAGACGCAATTTACGCTAGCTCTCAGTATGTCAAAGAATTTCCTTGAAAGCACTGGCCCTCACACATAAATGCCTAAACAACCAGGTGCCTATCTACCTGACCAGCTGCTTCATACCCCACACTTCACACCGACCGCTTAGATCTACACAGACCAATTGCATTTTTTGCTAAAATTCAAACAGAAAGCGGGTGGGTGTAGCTTCCCTACACTAGCATCCACATTTTGAAATACCATGCCCAAACTGCTGAGATCTGCACCCTCATTCCACCCTTTTAAATTCAAAACTAAATTGTTGTTAGCAGCCTCTGCCAATCCTGCGACTGCCTAGACTGCACTTGCGTGTGCCACTTCACCTATGATAACTTGTTCCTGTATATATTCTGAACTTTATTGTACACTCATCTATGCACATTTTTCATTTTCATTTATCTCACTGTATATCTTGTAATTATTATTATTATTATTATTATTATTATTATTATTATTATTATTATTATTATTATGTATTATATCCTTGTACTGTAAACTGTATCACATGCCTGTAACATAAAACAAGCACCCAGATGCCTTTGGGCCCAACGCGCTATACAAATAAAGTAATACAAATACAAATACTTAAACTCCTACTAGGCCTCACTTCCAGGGCACTGACAATAACCCAAGATGGGTCCAAAAGGTGACCAATCTACCACACACCGTGGGTAATAATAAGCAGTGCTCAGATACCTGAGGGTTTGTAGCGCTATATAAATGCAAAATTATTATAATTATTATAATAATGATAATAATAATAATAATAATAATAATAATAATTATTATTATTATTATTATTATTATTATTATGGGGAAAGGGGTGGTGTCCAAATGTCATGTAGACAGTAATATCTGGAAGGTCTTAACAGGGTACTATGCAAAATTTGGTGCAGATTGGTGAAATGGTGTGGAATTGTATAGGGAACATACACAAAGTCACTAACCCACAAAGACAGAGACTTTTGCTGAAATCCAGGGGAAGGGATGGGGTGTCCAAATGTCATGTTGCCAGTAATGTCCCTAGGCTCCTAACATGTGACTGTGCACAATTTGGTGCAGATTGGTGAAACAGTGTGGAATTGTATAGGGAACATACGCAAAGCCACAAATCCACATCCAATTTCTCACTTTTACTGATATATGGGGAAAGGGGTGGGGTGTCCAGATGCCATGTAGCCAGTAATGTCCGGAGGGCCCTAACTTGTGACTGTGAACAATTTGGTGCAGATTGTTGAAACAGTGTGGAATTGTATATGGAACATAAGAGAAGCCACAAAGACACAAACCCACAAACCTAACCCCACATGTTTACTGTTGCTAAAATGCAGAGAAAGGGGTGGGGTATCCAGATGTTATGCAGCCAGTAATGTCCAGAGGGTCCTAACAGGTGACTGTGCACATTTTGGAGCAGCTTGGTGAAATGGTATGGCATTGTATAGGGAACCTACTCTTTGCCACATACCCACAAACCCACACATGTTCACTTGTATATATATATGCACCTTTTGAGGTCTGTATAATGTTCCCCACTTAATTGGTCCATCTATGTGACTGGACAGTGTTCAAAAGGTGATATCACAATAGCTATACCCCTCCACAGTCATTGGGCATATTAATGAAGGGGCTGTCTGATGGAAGCAACTTCTACACCCAGTTTCCCTCCCATTTAATGTGATCTTATAGCAGGGATTTCTTGCATGAAATATTGTAACATTCTGAGTCAGTAATTTCCACACATATGACCACTTCACTAATCGGCTTACCAGATTTCTCTCTCTGGAGCAAATCAAACAATGTAATTTTCATCAAAATATCACAAATGATTCCTGAGTAAAAGATTGTGTCAATTAACTCACTTCTATATATCAATTAAAATTATGTTTCCATCCCAAAGTGACAGGGTCGTCCCTGCGCATCCCAAAGTGGCAGGGTCATCCCTGCGGATACTTTGAGATATAATTCACTGCAGTGCTGCATTTCTGCACTTCAAAATACAAAGTCGCCTAATTTGCATCATTAAAAATCAAATGAAAACAGTATTTTTTGTAAACTAAATAGAGCATCTAAAGCTGCACCCCTTACATAAAGAATTGATTTGCTGCACACTTCCGTTCCAGAATTATATGTGAAATAGTAAGTCCCTCTGTAACATTTAAAAGATATATATTTTTTCTGTATACACATTCCAGACAATAATGGAGCATCTGGTATCTTTAGTTCTTTAGCTGTCAGTTCAGGGCTAAAGGTATTTATAACCAACTTGGCAGTGGTACAGCCGTTTAAGTTTGAAGTTCTCAGGGTTTATGACTTTTGTTCCTGCCCCCCTGGACCGGTTCCCAAGTCTGTTAGATTTTCAGATAAACATTGTTTTTCCAGTTATCAAGGTTCCTTTCCTCAGGAGAGGCCTGGAAGATTGGAATCTCACATTGGGCAACACAAATCAGCTGGTCAATCTGAACTCCCATTATCTGTTCATCATGTTAAGCCCATCATACACAGATGCAGCCCATAAAAATGCAGCCTTAGAATGAATTACCTTTGAAATAGTTGCAGGCCAGTCATTAAGCCGATTGCTGAACATCAAATGAATTCCAACTCCTTCATAGTGCATTGCAGACCAGTTCTGTTGTTTATTTATTGGGGATGGTGAATTGAAAAGAAAAGCAGCTGTCAGAGTTCAAACCTATAGCTGACACTTGATTCAGGTTGGTTTCTTCCAAATGCCACTTGTCCCTAGATTTAAAATGTTCACAAAAAACACAGCAGTTTATCTATTTTACTAAGAGTTGCAGGATATTTTATTGCACTTGAGATGTTTATCTCTGGGCATGTCACTTATTTTGATGGGAGGTGACTTGGAAATATTGCACATGTGTTTTTCAAATGCTGTTCGCAGGCTGCAGCTTATATGTTTGTTATGCACATGGTGTCTTGCTCTGCATCTTTATTTTGAATTAAATTTACTTGAAATATGTTTTAAGTGAGAAAAGGGGTAAAAGTGACCTAACCAGTCTCTAAGGCCCAATACTGGACCAAAGGTGCAGTTAGCAGTCAATAATACCTTCTGACTTTTCTTGGCAATTCAACAGTATCGAACTAGGCTTCTAGCGGTTGTGCAAATAAAGTGAAACATTTTGGGTGCAGCAAGCCATTTTGGCCCAAGCAGCAAACTGGCATTGTGTCTGTGCAGTGGAACTCAATATCTAAGAATATCTAAGATCACTTTGAGAGTGGTTATGCAAAGTACAATGCAACATCAAGCTGGTTCAAAGTTGAAAGCACAGAGGTTCAAAGGGGTTGGTTCAGTACTGGCAGGTCCTATGGCTTGAATGAAGTGAACCAGGTTCAAGGCAGTTTGATCAGTTAGAGGTTTTGAAATACAGAGATCTTGACTATCTAGGCTCTCATGAAGATGTGAGTTCCAATCCAGGGAATCAGGGACAAGATAGGCCCTTGTTCTCATTCTCCCAATCACAGGAAGGCAGTCAAACATCTGTAGGAATCCTTAATCTCCAGTGAGGTCCTCGGTATTGGTGTAGCTGGCAGAGGGAAAGGTCCTGTTCCAGCAGCAGGCCATCCTCAATGCACACTGTTGATGGTTAGGGAGCAGAGATTGCCACAGCCTTGGACACTCAATCATAACCTCAATGACAGAGTACTATAGAAATATCAACTCCCCCAATAGAGGTCAAATTAATTATTCCGTAAATCATGATGTCTAAAAGTGGATCAGAGAAGGAGTAAGAGAACCCCTCTTTTATAGGAAACAGTCCATATATGATTAAACAAATGGAAGCCTGCTTTTAGGGGTCTACTCTTTGTTCTTGGGACAAGTGCTCTTTGTTTTCTAACATCATAACCACAGCTTTTTATGCTAAAGGAAGTGGAGGACACAGGAAGAAAAGAGACATATAGTGAGGACCAAGATGGTGGATACTTTCCCCAATTGTAAAGAGCTCCCTCTGTCTACACTAACCCGCCCCTTTCATACCCATAACATCGAAAGCCCTTTGGTATGTGACACATTTGTGTGAGACTAGCTCTTTTGTATAGGATGTGTTATTTGATTCTTGTTTCCTAGGACCCTTTCTGAGGGGCTGCCTCTTTTTAGAGAGGTTTGAGCCAAGCTCACAATGGATCAAAGGGGGTGAACAGCAATTCAGTCTGTTGCCCAGCTAGTGACAGATCCAAGGAGCTGTGTCACAATGGTGACAAATGTATGATAGTGGCTTCTCATAAGTTATGCGAATTGTCACCAGAATAGAAATCCTTCATGCTATGTGGTCTTGGAACAGAGCTGCAGACTTTAAATGCAGCCTCTGTGCTGAAGTGACTTGGCTCTCACAGCAGCTTTAAAAAGGGCACCTGTGATATGATATGATAGTTTATTTTTATAGCGCCTATACACAATGTGTTTCAAAGCGCTTCAAGGCAAGGGAGGGAACAAGGAAAAATATGACATTCTTAAGGATGTGAAGTTAAAAATCATACTCGGCCTGATGACATTTCAGATAGTGCAAGTGCTAAGACAAAGATAAGGAAGGGAGGTGGAGAGTGGGAAGGAAATGGAAACAGACTTGCGACTACCGTACTAGGCCTGACAACATTTCTGGTAGAGCCGGAAGAAAACAAAAGGTGAGGGAGAGAGGTGCAGCAAGGGAGGGGAGGAACAAAACAAGGGACTATCGTACTAGACCTGACAATGATTCGGATCATGCTGGAGGGAGGGGGGGCAGTAAGGGGATGGGGGAGCGACAGACGAGGTTGCTATCATACTAGATCCAGGCACAATTCTGATAGAGTAAGTGCATAGAGGAAAGTAAGGGGAGGAGGGGAGGAGATAGGAAAATGGAGCGGGGAGGAGAGAACAGAGAGTAAGCAGTCAAAAAGAGTGGAGAAGCAAGAGGAGAGAGCAAATACAATTGCAGAAGTCAGTAGTAACACATAATGTTGCAAGTCTGAATAAAAGATGAAGATGGGAACAGCATGATTCAGGGCCACCATGAGTACAAGATGCAAGGGAAGTCCAACATGAGAGTTGAGAAGGGTGACGCACCGTGAATCAATGAAGTCTATAAAAGTCAAATCCAGCATTGGCCACAAGAGGGTGATGGTTAAACGAGAATGTATCAGGACAGACTCCTGTGTGCAGGAAGGGGGGGCACAAGGGAACAACATGGGGGACCAGAGAGGGTGGGGATGGCCTGTGGGGACAGAGGGTGTAAACACATGTTGGTGCATGATTACCTGATGTCTTAGCAGGGGGTCGGACCCTGGACCTTCCTGGTCCGAACAGGTCCAAACAGGAATTGCCCTTTTCTTTGACTGCCCTTCACTTTGGACGCCTGGGTGATAGACGCCCTTGATCTAAGAGTTAAGAGCAGGAAGGAAGAGGCAGGGCTAAGAAGATGGTTGGGGCTTAGGTCAGATGACCTATATCCACTTACACCTGGTCCCCAGCTGCAAAGGAAAGAGGCTGGAGGGCTCCTTAAGTGGTGAAAAGGAGCGGCAAGCAGGAAGGCACCAGGTCGTCGGGGCTTGCTCAGTGGTGAAAAGGAGCTGCAACCACGAAGGCACCAGGTCGGCGGGACTTGCTAAGTGGTGAAAAAGAGCGGCAAGCAGGAAGGCTCCAGGTGGGCGGGGCTTGCTAAATTGTGAAAAAGAGCAGCAAACAGGAAGCCACCAGGTGGGCGGGGCTTGCTAAGTGGTGAAAAAGAGCAGCAACCAGGAAGGCACCAGGTGGGCGGGGCTTAGGCCAGAGGGGACCTAGATCCTCTTACACCTGCTCCCCAGCTGCAAAGGAAAAGAGGCTGGAGGGCTCCTTAAGTAGGGAAAAGAGCGGCAAGCAGGAAGGCACTTGGTGGGTGGGGTTTGCAAAGTGGTGAAAAGGAGCGGCAAGCAGGAAGGCAGCATGTGGGTGGGGCTTGCTAAGTGGTGAAAAGGAGCAGCAAGCAGGAAGGCACCAGGTGGACGGGGCTTGCTAAGTGGTGAAAGAGCAGCAACCAGGAAGGCACCAGGTGGTCGGGGCTTAGGCCAGGTGACCTAGATCCACCTACACCTGCTCCCCAGCTGCAAAGGAAAAGAGGCTGGAGGGCTCCTTAAGTGGTGAAAAGGAGTGGCAAGCAGGAAGGCACCAGGTCGTGGGGGCTTGCTCAGTGGTGAAAAGGAGCTGCAACCACGAAGGCACCAGGTGGGTGGGGCTTGCTAAGTGGTGAAAAAGAGTGGCAACCAGAAGGGTACCAGGTGGGCGGGGCTCCGGCCAGGTGACCTACATCCACTTACACCTGCTCCTCAGCTGCAAAGCAAAAGAGGCTGGAGGGCTCCTTAAGTATGGAAATGAGTGGCAAGCAGGAAGGCACCAGGTCGGCAGAGCTTGCTAAGTGGTGAAAAGGAGCGGCAAGCAGGAAGGCACCAGGTGGGCGGGGCTTGCTAAGTGGTGAAAAGGAGCAGCAAGCAGGAAGGCACCAGGTGGGCGGGGCTTGCTAAGTGGTTAAAAAGAGCGGCAACCAGGAAGGCACCAGGTGGTCGGGGCTTAAGCCAGGTGACCTAGATCCACTTATACCTGCTCCCCAGCTGTCTTTTGGACATCTGAACCTGGCCTGGCCTGTGCCACGGGGGAGAAGGTGATGCATATCAGCGCACTGATGCAGCAGATGCAATTGGGCACAAGCCGTATGCTTTTGGCATGGAGCTTTGAAAGTGGGATTTGCTTCATAGATCACCCTCTGTGAGATGGAATTACTGGCATCATGTTATTAATTAATATACCTGAAAAATACCAGGGCTTTTTAACCCTTGGGAGATGGCAATTTCCCCAGTTATACTTCAACATAATTGCACCTGATAATGCAAAAGCAGTTCTAGAGGGAGATGGGCATTTGCACATCTGGCTCTGCCCACACCCTACTGTTTCTGTGGCCAAATTATGCATATTTACAGGATTAACAGTAAAACAAGATGGTCCAAAGGCCTATGTGAACGACCAGCGCAACTGCACAAAAGTTAGAAGTTTAAAAAGGCAGCGTTCAACATGAAAGTGTGAGGGTACCCGGACCAAGGACCCTCAATAAGAAGTAAATTAGTTATAAACAGTGAACTGCGCCAATTAACAGTAATACAATAATAATTGAATTATGTTTTTAATTCCATTCCACAGCCTGACACGTGTTTCGAGCAAAGCTCTTTTTCAAAGGCGTTGAACCTTGTCCAAAAGGAAACTTAATATTACTTGCGGTTGCAATGACCATTAATTAATTACAGCCTTCCGGCAACAACAGTGTACAAAAAGAGAGTGCCTAACTAATTTATTTACAGGATTATCTATAGGACAATCACCACCCTTTAGTAAAGGTTGGGAATAGCGTTTGATGTTTTGGATGTAAGTGGCTGTAATTTGGCAAATTCATTGCCTGGCACACAAACCACAGCCCAAATAGAAAATCTGGGCACATTTGTAGAACGGTTTAGAAACTGCTAAGCATGGAATAATTATCTGTTTTGAGACTGAGTGCATTCATTTTGAAAAATGATAAATGTGCATCCTTGGGACATGCACACTGTAAAAATCTTTGGATGGATTTGAGCCAAATAAGAAGCATGTTGTGCAACAAAGCAGTGAAGATGTTTATTTTGGTGGATTGGTGTTAATCCATGCATTGTTTAAAAAAAAATGTGATGGCGTAGGGGTTGCCTCCAATCAATTGTACTATTGTTAGAATTTTTGAAAATTAAAAGTCACCCTTTTATTTATGTAAGAGGTTACTGCAATAATCCTACGGAACGGAAAAGTGAAAATTGCTTAAAATACTATTTGGTGGAGGAAAAGTAGGGGTCTGACATCAGGGATATTGTGGGGAGGGCAAGGGGGACCAAATGGGGTGGTTGACACTTTGGGAAGGACTAATAAGTGATTTTGCAGTCAGATTGTTTTCATTTTTCCGTAGAAACCTTGTGGGATAATCGCAAGTAAATAGTGAGTATACCTTAGGTATGGAAGTCAATTTGATTAATACATGTGGAGAGGGTCTTGGGGCACTTTGCCAGTAAGGGGAGATGGGGAGACCATAAAAGGAGAAGGGGTGCACAGGAAAAGTTTATGGGGGCTGCGGAAGACATTTCAGTTCTAAGGAGTTTTTGCTTACCACAACATTCAAAAGTCGCAGAGTAGCCACAGGACCCATTTAATAATAATAATAATTTGGCATTTATATAGCGCTACGAACCCTCAGGTATCTGAGCGCTGCTTATTATTACCCACGGTGTGTGGTGCTCATTTATCGACCTCGGAAGGATGAAACGCTGAGTTTGGCGCTGCCGGGATTCGAACCTGCGTTCGCAGGCTCTGCACGGATGTCAAAGCGAGCGCTCTACTCGCTGTGCCTCTTGACCGGGAACTCCATTCAATAGTTTTTGTGGTTATTTTTTTGTGGGAAATTCAGTATGAGGGGAAAATAAGCTGAAAGCAGAAATTGTGAATGTCCTGCAAGCTGTGCTCTGGGAATTTTTATAGGAAGACATGGGTGGTATAATGGTTGTTTTCATGAGAATGGTTTGAAAAAGAGTGCCCTACATGAGTGGCCATTCCCGCAAAAAAGAAATGTTTAAGCAGGCTATTTTTGTGTAAATCATTTAATGAGTAGACTGGATGGTCATTGGCTATCCTTACAGAAAACATTTTGACCTGGAGAATTCCCATAGGAATAATTTAGGAGGCCCATCAATGAAATATTGAAATGTTGACACTTAACTAAAGAATAAGTATCTGAGCAAGTTTAACAAATGCCACAATAAATAAACTACAACATATATAACATTTTTTGTGTATTCTGTTTTTTATATTTTTGGTGTTTTTAGTATTACATAAACATCAAGATTGAAAAAACGAACATTGTAAAAAATGCTGGCTGGCTTCACCGGTGGTCGACAATGGTAACTCGCAAGTCGTCAGGTGTGGGGCCCCCATGAATATGCGATTGTATCAAATCACACAAATGACAAAAGAGCAATCTCGAGGAGCTGTAGCATTGATGGAGCAGGTAGATCCATACTTCAAGATGCTGAGGTGGAGGGGTCCGATGTAGAAATGGAGGTGGAGGTAGCAGATGCAGAGGTCTAGCTGGTGGTGCTCCTAGAAGTGAATAGAAGGGGGAGGCTGACTGCCTGTTCCTCCTGACTCTAGTAAGCATGGCAATATGTGTAATTCATCTCAACCCAGTGAACGTTGATAATGTGTTGGATTTGTCCGCGCAAAGCGCGCACAAACAGCAAAGCCTACGCATGACAAGGTGCAGTGTTGAGGGCAGCAGATCGGCAGAGCACGCTGCTCCATCCATGTCCTCTACATGCTATGCATCGCATGCGGTTCAACTCCACTTTGTTTAAAACCTGCATGCCAAAACCTCTCCGGCAAAGCCTGCACAGGCTAAGGGCACGGTGTTGAGCACTGAAGGTTTGCAGGACACACTGCTCGATCCACGTCCACTATGCGCTACACATTGCATCCACATTTGCATGCCAAACCCTCTGTGGCAAAGCCCGCGAAGGCCAAGGGCGCAGTGTTGAGCACCAGAGGTCCACAGAGCTCGCTGCTCTATCCACGTCCACTACCTTCTATGCATGGCATCGACGCTCGACTCGGCTTTGTTTCCAACCTGGGTGCCGTACCCTCTGCAGCAAATACTGCGCAGGCCAAGGGCGCAATGTTGAGCACCCCAGGTCTGCAGAGCATGCTGCTTGATCCATGTCTACTAGGTGACATGCATTGCATCAACGTTCAACTTTGCTTTATTTAAAACCTGCATGCCGAATCTTCTGCGGAAAAGCCCACGCAGGCAAAGGGCCTGATTTTGAGGGCCGCAGGTGTTAGACGCGGCACAATGGCGGCACTGAACATGACCGCCACATACCTCACCTTGCACTCTCTGTCAGAAACTGCAACCATGGTCTTGCAACAAACTCAGGCAGATCCAAGACCGGCAACAGCCTGTAACCCAAGAGCCCCCAAGGCACCCTCAATGCAGGTCCAGCTAGCCTTCCGGGATCCCATCACACTTGGGCCACAGGTAAGCACCTTGGTGCTTCTGCCCTCCCAACACCTTGCCGCTACCACAACAAATGCATACTCCATATCGCCAATACCCCTATCAGCCCGACACCTACGGGTCCGCCATCGCTATGCCCCCTCTGATCATTACGAGGAATAGGTGCCTCAGGTAATGTACAAGGCTCACAGCGTGCATCACACACCATGCTCCTCACCCATTCTGCCCATGGCAGAATTGCAGACCATGCCCTACGCAAATTGAAACCTCAGTTTCTGCTATTGCTATGCCCCTCCAATACTTACAAGGAATAGGTTCCTCAAGATACACACACGGCTCTCTGTGTGCATCTCACATCCCACTCCTCAGCCATTCCACACATTGCAAATACGCAAACCATGCCACACTGAACATGAAACCTCTGGTACTGCTATCGATATGCCCCACCCCGATCCTCACAAGGAATAGGTTCCTCAGGCTCCACACACAGTTCATCCCACGCTTCCATCTTTACTCTCCCTAACCATTGAACTCTATACAAATATGAACGCACGTCAGACCAATCCACAAGACTGTAACTGCTCGCAAATCAATGCAAGATCAGTCCCGGCAGCTGAAATCCATGACCTCATGAATACCGACAACCTTGACTTACTTGCCATAACTGAAACGTGGATCCTCCCCGCTATAGGCCCAGCCCTTTCCATCACCAGCCCTCTGGGTTACACCATCCTAACATGTGATAGATCCACTAAAACAGGAGTCGGCTTTGCCCTCATTTTCAAAAAAACCCTCACCATCAGAGCCACAAATACCAATGTCATCCCTAACTGCGCATCCATACTCGCCACGCTCTCAATATCATCTACCACTTCCATCACCATCCTCCTCATGAACCGCCCTCCTGGCCCCAGCCTTGCCTTTGAGGATAACCTACTGCAAAGCATATTCTCCCCCATTAAGCCCAACTCCAAAATTGTAATCCTTGGGGACCTCAACCGTGCAAAGGTGACACCCGCCCTAAGGCCATGGCCACCTAGTGGGTCCAAAAGACACAAAATGGGGGAACATGTACAGTGGACATGGCCAAAGGACATGGCTAGTGGCCCTTAAAAAAACTATGGTACAACAAAACAATTGAAATTCATTGAAAAAACCTTAGTTAAGGTGCTGGTAAATTGTACATATCTAATGTTTCAAAACACTTGAAATTCAGTGGCTGCGGTAAGTCATGACATGACCAGCTTAACTCGGCACATTCCTGTTACAAAGCCCATGAGCACATACATATTATAAGATAATGGATTGACAATGACATAATAAATGGTATTATTGGAGACATAGCCTTAAAGGGGACATCAACAGGAGCAAGCTGAGTTAAGCTGGTCATGACTTCCCACATCAGCTGAATTTCATTAAATATATATTACACGACCTGCGGTAGCAGCTGTGCAGTTATGGTTAAGTTGCTCAACTCACAGAAAGAGCATTTTTTGGGCAGCCTATAACTTTGGTGTCGTTGGATGAGTCCTCACCACAATTTGTCAAAAAAGTGTATGGCCACATCGGAATGGTTATGCTAAGTTTGGTGCAGTTTTGATCAGTGGGTCAAAGTTAAAGGGGTGTCCCAACATTTTTTAAATACACAATGGAAAAGAAAATGTGCTTGCCTACAGCCCAAACAGCTGGACGTATTTTCACCAAATCTGTCCAGAAGTAAAAAAAAAATATCCCAAAAACAGGTAAAATAAATGAGTGATATCTAAGTCTGGTCCTCGGTCTAATTTACTGATTCAGAGTCTACGGATGCCTCTTGACCAATCAGGGGGTGGCTTGATGTCTGTGAACACCAAAGATGCACACTGATTGGATGTTCAAAAACCTGAGGTGTGTCAGAATTTTGGGAATGGTCGCCATGTTGGATCCATGGACACCGCCATTGACTGCAGACAGCGCGGTGAGAAAAAAGTCTGGAAAATGCATTTGGGGTGATTTTGTGGCCGAAAGAGGGCCTGCAAAGGATGTGGCAGTGGGAAAAAGTTGATATGGAGCTATTTTCATAGGTGAAAAAAAATGGTGCAGGTGCCTCCAAGTCCGTGGTCATTGTCATTGTCCACGGACAGCACAGTGAGAAAAAGGTTTGGAAAAAGCATTTGGGGATATTTTTATGACCGGAAGAGGGCTTGGAAAGTGTTTGGGAGTGGGAAAAAGTTGACAGGGATCTGTTTTTATAAGTGAATAAATGTGGTGTAGGTGCTACTGAGACTGCAGTCATGTTTACTGTCCAGGGACGTCATTGGGAGTGGGGTGGTTCAGGGTGAGTGCTGTTATTTGCAGGTTTATTGTATGCCCTTGTTATATGGTTTAAATCTATTGAGGTGATTGTGGCCAGCAGCCAGATTCTTGGGAGCATGACCATAGGCCATGCTTCCAAGAATCTGGCCGCTGGCCACAGCCAAAGTTATATGTGTATAGTAGTTATAGGTGCTGTAGGGGGAGTATATAGTATTAATGACCACAGCAGAATTGAGGATAGTGCTTATGGAATCTGTATTTGTGAAGAGAAAAATAAGATAATAGTGAAAATAAACAGTACAATGTGCTAAAAAGACAGTTTAAAACCTTTAATTGCACACAATTGTACATATAGATTTACTTTTTTGAGCCTCACAATTAGTACATTCTATGTACTATGTTTGGTACAACATTAGTGTCTGGTACGCTTTTGTTTTATTCATGAAATAATCTTTGCTTCATTGGGAGAAAAAAAATCCATAGTGGATAAAAAAAAACACGACTGTAAATATATACTGATTTTTGCATGTATATTGTAATAAAGAATGGACATGTTACAGAATACTTGTGTGTGGTAGCATGGGTATATTATGTGATTCTAAGTGTGATAGGATGTTAGTTTGAAGTGTGTTGTAATTAAGGGTATGTTTAAAGTAGATAACCATTGGGATATTCTAACTATATTGGACTTTTCAACAAGATTTGTAGTAAGAATAACTGTGATGGCATATTTGAAATGTATTATAATAAAATGTATTATGGATGTAGTTAGATACCCATTGGTGTATTGTAACTGTCTTGGTTTTCAAAATTACTACTGTAGTATTATAGATGTAGCAAGATACCTGTTGGTGTATTCTAACTTTGTATTGTAGTAGAGTTTAGTGAGTACATTTAGGTTGCAGCGATATTAAGTAGGATTTGGTTGGATTTACTGGTAACCTATGTTTTGGAGTAACAGAAGTGCCTTCACATTCAAACCAGCCACTTCTTTTCTTGACATATGCAGTATAAAGATCTGAAGTGGTTGTGGCACGAGTGTTGTATATTATGACTATGTGAATGTTTTCTTGCCAAGAGATACTTGGCCATGTGTAAAGCTAGTGAGCTTTCGGTCATTTTCGGTACCATCTGCATTATAGCTCAGAAGCATTAGTATAACTAATTGGCTATGTGAGTTTATTTGTATGCTGGAACGATTGTCTGAATTGCAAAAAGGGCATAATATACCATGATTTGCATTGTGCAGTAGCTATCGAAATGGAATGGATTCACAATTTGGTATTGATACATACACAAATCGTTCATTAGGGACGTGCTCCTGTGAAATAAGGTTGCAGAGAGTGCATGTATGTTTCCACGTGCATGAAACCTGGAAGATGTCATTTATCAGGATGTTTTGGGTTTCTACTACTTGTAGTACGTTCACTAGGAATTCTTGTGGGTCTTCCTGTGTGTTTATGGTAAATTCTACCATTCCTGTACAGTAGTCTAATTCTTGCCTTATACCTGAGACACTGTAAGTGCTGTCACAGTTATTTGTGGCATTTCTATGAAGGATGAGAATTTGCAAACACAATTGGTCTGAGCAATTTTAAGATAATGTTGTGAACAAATTGTGGTAGTTGGAAGAGAAGATTGAATGATACATTTACATAGCAATTTACTCCAGCTGTGTTGCTGAATTTAAATGGACAGAGAGTTGTGCCACTGTATGCTTTGATGGGCCTGCTGTTGTTTATGAGAAGAGACATTTTATCTCTTTATCTTCTGATGGACATGCAGTTGTTTTTGGACTAGAGAGTTTTGGGGCTGTATTATTTGATGGAGTAGCAGTTGTTTTTTTTCAGCTGTATTGCTGGGAGATCTGCTATAGGTTCTGTTTGTATTCGTTTTCTTTTCAAATGTTTTTTTAAGGTACACGTTCTGAACACTCACAAGGCATAGTAGGTTTGTCTCCCCTTCCCTTATTCTCATTATTTGTTTACTATTAATGAAATTCTACATCAAGACTGCAGGCGAGCATTATGCTTCAACTTATTTACTAACTACTCCACAGCAGTTTCAACAAACAAGGAAAACACGATTAAAAAAGTCCTTCACTGCTCCTTTTTCTCTTTTTTTCCTTTCTTAAACTACAACTCCCACTGTCTCTGTAGTCCTTGTTAGTGACCCACTCAGATATGCCTCACTACATCACTTTACTGCAATGGTGAAAGAAACAGCCCAAAATGACCACACTGAAAATGATCACTTTACTGCAATGGTGAAAGAAACAGCCCAAAATGACCACACTGACTCCTGTGGGTGCCAAAAATATTTAAAACTGTGTTTGTGTCACATGTACCATGTACCACTTCCTTCCTGTGGACTCCTCCTTTTTTTGTCCTGCCCTGCAGCATATAAGTACTCTTTTTTCCTCACTGCTTGAGAACTGGGTTATATTGAACTTAGACATGAGCTGACAGGAGTGAATTTACTCTATACGATATGTACGAGTGAGCTAGATAAGAAACTTTGCAGTAACATAGATATTAACCGTTATACGGGTTACAATATTGCATAAACAATCGATGCATCACTTTATTGAATGAGAGCGTGCACAGCGACTTGCGCAGTTAGAAGAAAGCAATGTTAGCCAGAGCAGCACTATCCCGTTAAGTAGGTACATTTTCACATACAATGCACGGTGATGGAAAGCGAGCCTGTGCCGTATACCCAACAGCATAAGCGCTCTGTTCCCACACCTTTGGGAAGTCAGAGCGGAGCACGAGAGGAGTGCAATGGTCCCCACCTTTGGGTAGGAGGAGCCATTGCAAATCCCATCGCCCAACAGTAGGAAGCCGGAATATGCAGTTTTCTCTCGCGAACAACACGCACAAAGTGAAGCTCTGAAGCCAGGCCCGGCAGTGATTATCAAGTTGCAGAGATAAGTGACGTAGAACGTTAGACACAACCAGAACATGTTAGAAAAGAGCGCCAACCCAGAATAGGATGCCCAGTAGAGGAAGCAATTTCTCACACGAGAGGTGCATTGCAGAAAGTCTAAATCCACTGAACCCACAGAGTACTCTGGGACAGCTCAAGAGAGAGCTAACAAAACTGGACAAGGTGCTAACTACATTAAAATTAATACAGAATAACTTTAAAATATTGTTTGAATACATCAGACCCAACAAAGCAGTTGCCGTGCACAAGACACCTGCAGTTACAGGTAACAGGCACAAAGCACCCAGCAAATATGTCTGAGTTTGAGTGGAGCGAGTAGGACCAGTCACTAGACCTGGCATCCAGCTTTAAAGAGGTGCTAGGAAACTTGTTGGTGGATGTGGTGGCACAAGGGGTGAATGAAGCCCATACAAGACAGGCTGGCAACACTGAAATCAATTCTCAGCCAGCCCAAAGATAGCACCGAGAATACCGGCAGCACGCCCACAGAAGCATCACAGAGAGGACTAAAGGGGAGGGCGTTAACCCGCAAGAGGAAATCCTCTGCGGACCTCCCAGATCGTATTTATGGGGCAGATAAGAAGGCCCCAGAGGCAGTCGATGCATTTACAAAGCTGAGAGAAGCTTTCATACAGAAGTCGGCAGTGCCAAGCCTCATGACCTTCTCCCCAGGGGAAGAGAATATGGGAAACGATGACACAGGCTCTGAAGAGGAGTCAACAGAATCTAACCTTTCTTCCCAGGAGGAAGAAGAGAAAACAGAAGAAGAATGTGAGGTTCCCAGAGGTGGTAAAAGGGCTTGCAAGGAAAAATATCTGGAAGATTATCAAGGGGAAATAATGGACATGTTTGAGCCAGAGGACATTAGGAACCCCTGTGGGATATTTCGACCCACTCAGATGTGCCTCACTACATCACTTTACTGCAATGGTGAAAGAAACAGCCCAAAATGACCACGCTGACTCCTATGGGTGCCAAAATCTTTAAAACTGTGTTTGTGTCACAACCAGAAAAAGGCTGCAAACCTTGCCACACACAGTTCATGTGGGATGAGAACAGAGTACTCACTGATGGAGCATGCAAGTGGGCTCTGCCACAGTCAACATGGAGCAAAGGAAAGAAGCAGCATTATTGTGCTGAAAAACCCAAAAGGCCTCTTTTAAATGTCATATTTTCAACTTTTAAAGTGTTGTTGGTGCCAAATCCAATCATTTCTCATAAACCACTATGAAAGGCCCTGAAATGCTCAAGCTCATCCATTAAGGCTCAGAGGAACTGGGCCTCACTGGATGACAGCTCCTGGCAACAGTATCTTTGGAAAAGCAAACCAGGGACTGTGTTTTAATTTTTCCATGGGAAACGTGCAAACACTTTGCAACAAGTACCAAGAATCAGCTGTCCAGAGAAAGACTCTAAACAAATGCTTGATACATTTATCCATGCTGCAAACCATTCTAGCTCTCGAGGGAAGGAGTAGAGCTGACTAAAATGGGTATTTGCTGCAGAGGAAATGCAAATTTAAAAGAAAGAAGTTAAAAGTGCTTTTTCCTGAATGAAGAGCAAAATCACCTATTTTAAAAGTATATAATTGTGTAAAGGCTAGATTATTCAAGCATGTGAAAGTATTTGCTACTGTTAGAAATGCACATATACACTGTTTTAATTCTATATGTTAAAAGTTAAGATTTAAAGGTATACATCAAAGCAAAAACCCAGGCTGAATGGCAAACTATGTCAAAGAAAAAGAAAAACTGCTATCCTAGAGTTCCAGCCCTGAGAAAGGGTGACACCTCATAAACCTCTGGAGCAGGAAATGCTATCTGTGAGCATGGGAGCTTTGAATCCCAGGACAATGGCGGGGCTCCCCAGTGCATCAGACATTCGTCTTTGCCTAAGGCTGAGAAAATAGCAGGCTAAGACTCTCACCTGTCAAGTGTGAAAGGCAGGAAATTTCAGTCAAAAGATAGAGGCCCCTCATCGTGTTTCAAAGGAATTTGACAGCTGCTGCCAGTTGAAAGAAAAGGAAAAAAAAGTGCTAAGGACATTTGGTGTTTAAATGCCTGTAACTGAACTTTAAAGACATCTACCTTTTTCACAAGAATGAGGAGAAATCTGAAAGTTGGTAGTTTTAACTCTAATTGTATGCTCTTTCTTTGAAGACGTGATTGAACCCTGTACTGCATAAGGAACAGAAGTTGTGAAGAATAACCGTTTGTGGGGAAAGTATGGAAATTGCGCACTTGACATTTTGTACCCATATCCCAGGGTTAAATGCGCATATATGTACTAAATTGGGAAATTTTTGGCCAAATCTTTCACGGTGAAATGTGCCAAAATGTTGCAGAAAGCATAAACCAGGTCCCACAGACTGGGGATTTGGATTGAAATGTGACCCACGAAATATGTAACCTGTGCATCTGATTTTCTCAGAGGTCATCACTGTATAAATATGTATTTGTGGGAAAATTAGATTTTGGTTCTAGGAGTTGGGGGAGATTCCTAGACATTGTAAATGTAACAGCATAAAACATGACATCCTTTTCTGTTATCCAACCAGCAAAGAGCAAAGTGGAAACTATGCTCTCGCCGAATCATAGTATCATGGGTGTCGGTTGTAGGACTGCCCTGCCATATAATTTAGTGATGCCATTTGGCATGATAAATAAGGGAACCTCACAGAACACAAAAGACACTGATTCCTACCTTCATCCTGATTTTCTTCGTGGCACCCTATTCCTGAATTCTCCATCCTTGTTCCTGAGTCTTGATTTTACTTACCAAGCCAAGGCCTCAGCATTGCTGAACTCCATTTTCAGCTAGACCTCAAAATTCTGAAACAAATCCCACAACCCCAGAGAAGCATCTTGATCCAGCTGGCTTGCTACTACTAAAGGCTTACCTACAGCAAGCTCGCCATCCCGCTGATCTCTCGTCTCCAGTAACCAGTGCAGTCCAGTGTGCAGTCCGGTGACCAGAACCACCCAGCTGACCCTATCCCACCAGATGTGCCCTGCTGTCTTTGGTTAGACTGATCCGTGTGATGACCAGAACCCTTGACGGTCCAAAATCTTAAATTAAAGTGGACTGTAAGTATTAATAGGAAGCATAGAAAAATCATAGCACACCTTGTTTCGTTCCATCCCAATCTCTAAACCATCCTAGCCTTACCTTAATAACTTGTCACATTGTCAGAATCCTTACTTTTACTTAAATTATAGCTCATGATTGTCAGCATCTTGTCAATGTTGCTCCGGTAGAAATTGTACTGATTTAAGAACTTTTGCACCTATGCATTGTTTCACACAGCCATTTCCAAATGTCATTTTAAAGTGTAAGATTTCAAATCCGTTTTTCCTCTCTTGTTTGGGGAGGGAAGGCTAGATTTGGTTTCTATTTTCTTTTCTTTATTCATGAATACCTGCTGCATCCGTACCTCTATTTAGAATTGCTTATTGGTGGGTTGGGGAATTTTGCAGGGGGAAATCCTAACTTAAGTGCTATCTTTTCAAACAAACCAAAAGTGTTATTTTCTCTGATGTTTTATATTCTGTGTTGCTAAAAGTGAATTTAACTGCCTTACCTACGTTATTATCTTTTATTGTCACCACATTGGGGATTGCTGCTCCCTATTCAAAAGTATATGTTTAATTTGAATTTTAAATAAATAAATAAATATTACCTTTAGCAACTAGCCTGATTCCTGGTCAATTGTGACCTGGGGGTATTATGAGAAGGGGTGTGATATTAGAGGTATATCACTCAGAATATTGAACCTATAGACATAATAAAATAAGTATTTCATTTGTGCGCTGCATACTAGGTTGGGACCAGGGAGAATCGCCTGATTTAAATCCTTAACAGATTTGGGGGCTCATGCTGTGATTTTGAGTTCGAGTTAACCACCCGTGACAGTCTAACACATCGGACTAGCCTGCAGGTTAGAGACACCTTGCTAGGTTGATGTACTGTGCTACACTGTACAAGCACCTCTCAAAACAAATACTCCAACAACCAGGCTGGTCTGTAAAAGTAAAAGTAAATCAACCCCAAAATAATTCATAAAGAAATTGATAGTTCCAAAACAACGATCCCTGTAGAAATCAAAATGGCTAGGGGGCACCTTCCTGTACCAGCTTTTTGTCAGGGGTGAGTGGCCAGAACAGAATGAACATGTCTGGCTGCAGGAAATCACAGAACAGGTCACTGCCATGAACCTGGATACATGGCAGGACAAGGGCCCGTTACACCAAGCTCTCAGTGAATTGTACATGGCCCCAAAAGTTAAAGATGAGCAGAGTAAAATTGCCAGAATTGCGGCCTACCTCTACCTCCACATAGGAGTGATGCAGGAAAAGCACCCCGAAAACATAATTCTGGCACAGAATCAAGTTGAAGCACTAGAGAGAATCCAGAATGATCAAGACTCTGCATAACAAAGGCTACAGAAGAGCCAAGAATTAGAGGCAGAATCTAGACAATATGGGGATAATTCATAGTCTGCGCCAGCCGCTTGTGCCAAAACCCATTTTGGTGCACAGCGTATTCATGGATACTAACATCCATAATCAACCGTGGTGCAGAGTGGCACAGTGACCCTGCAGCAGCGCCAGTTACGCCCCCAACCCCGCCCCATGTGCCAAAAACATCGTACAAATCCAGTACATAGCGCAAACGCCAGTGGACCAGCATACAGCCCCCAACCACAAACATGCGTGTAAAACTCCCCACACACCCCTCGGAATATGCATACCCAGCTCGCACCAGCAAAAACACATGGAACGCTCCCCACGCACCCCTCTGAATACGCCTACCCCGCTCACGCCAGCGAAATCATGTGGAAAACACCCCGTGCACCCCTCAGAATACGCCTACCTCGCTCGTGACAGCAAAAACACGTTGAAAACTCCTTGCACACCCCTCGCAATACGTGTAGTCTGCTCACACCAGCGAAAACCCATGGAAAACTCCCCACGCACCCCTCTGAATATGCGTATCCCACTCACGCCAGCAAAATCACGTGGAAAACACCCTGTGCACCCCTCGGAATACGCGTACCCCGCTTGCACCAGCAAAAACACGTGGAAAACTCCCTATGCACCCCTCGTAATACGCATAGCCTGCTCACGCCAGCGAAAACGCATGGAAAACTCCCAGCGCACCCCTCTGAATACGCATACCCTGCTCGCGCCAGCAAAATCGCGTGGAAAACACCCTGCGCACCCCTTGGAATACGCGTACCCCGCTCACGCCAGCGAAAACACGTGGAAAACTCCCCGTGAACCCCTCTCAATACACCTACCCCGCTCGCGCCAGCTAAATCGTGTGGAAAACACCCCGCGCACCCTTCGGAATACACGTACCCCACTTGCACCAGCAAAAACGCATGGAAAACTCCCCACGAACCCCTCTGAATACGCGTACCCCGCTCGCACCAGTGAAATCGTGTAGAAAACACCCCGCACCCCTCTGAACACGTGTACCCCGCTCGCGCTAGCTAAATCATGTGGATAACTCCCCGCGCATCCCTCTGAATGCGCCTACCACGCTCGTGCCAGCAAAATCGTGTGGAAAAAGTCCTCCCTGTGGTGTAGGCTGCCTGTGGAGCATGCCCAGGGGTGGAGGGCTGCCTGCAGGGCATGCCCAGGGGTGAAGGGCTGCCTGCGGGGCATGCCCATGGTCAAAGGGCTGCCTGCTGGGCATGCCCAGGGGTGATGGGCTGCCTGAGGGTCATAGTCAGGGTGGATAGGCTGCCTGCGGGGCATGCCCAGGGATGATGGGCTGCCTGCAGGGAAAGTCCAGGGGTGAAGGGCTGCCTGCGGGGCATGGTCGGGGTGGATGGGCTGCCTGTGGGGCATGCCCAGGTGTGATGGGCTGCCTGCAGGGCATGCCCAGGGGTGATGGGCTGCCTGCAGGGCATGCCCACGGGTGAAGGGCTGCCTGTGGGGCATGGTCAGGGTGGATGTGCTGCCTGCGGGGCATGCCGAGTGGTGATGGGCTGCCTGCGGGGCATGCCCAGAGGTGAAGAGCTGCCTGCAGGGCATGGCCAGGGTGGATGGAATCCTCTGCTGCCGCCGTGCACGTGCCCTGCTTGATGATGCCTGTACGTCCTCCATCTGCTGAGGTCCTGTTGGTGGGGTGGCCACCCCTGCTGGACCTTCGACTCCCGACTGTGGCAGGGATGTGTCCTCCAACAGCTTGGCCACTGGCTCAGGGGCAGCTCCACAGGGGGCCCTTGTGATACTTGGACGGGAAGATGGCACAGAGGACGACTGGCGCATAGGGGGTTCAGTTGAGGAGGGGGTCGCAAGGAGTTCCAGCACACGGATGAACCCAGTGTCGACGACCTGTCCTAGTAGGTCGAAGCGGCCAATGAGGAATCTGAAATGACATACATTGTCCTGACGAGAACCCTGCAAGTCATCCCAAATCCCACGTTGGTGCAACGCCACCCCAGCTAGGACTGGCTCAATACGGTCACGGATTGCAATGTCTGCAGGGAAAGGAAGGCCAGTTGTAGTACGCGCATCCCCTCCATGAAAACGGGTCTGGATGGAGGCATCGCTGCTTGTGCCGGATGATGCAATCACAGGATCGGGGACAGGATTACACACAGGCACCTCCGCGGTGACCTGTGCTGCCTCCTGTCCCTGCCCCTGGACTGCACCACTAGCACCAGTGGAATCCCAACTCCAGGCCCCGTGCGTGGGCCTTCCGCGGCCTCCTCCTCAACCAAACCCCCCCAACAACGTGGATGACTCAGTGCCATCTTCCTCCATAGGTCCCTGTGGGGGCTCAGCTGCCCCTACTGCTGACGAGGAGTCCACCTCCAAATGCCGCCTCTTGGACGTACCCTCGGCAGCTGCGGCCATGGACGCGGCACCAGACTCCTCACTTCCCGAAGAGATGACCACTCGAGAGGGGAGCTGGGCCCTGCATCACCGGCTGGCGGTGGGATCCCTGCTGCTCTGCTCCACAGCACCGTCTCCGCCCTCTTCATCAGTTGACGCTGCAGACAGGGCGAGACAGAACACTGGCATCAAGGCACTGTACAATAGTCGTATACACACATGACAGTTGCACATGAGTGGCACTGTCAAACTTCACAGATAGCATAACACTCCCCAACATACATATCATTTGAACCCACACACAAGCACAAATTGACAGATATGGTGCATCAGGCAGCAGCATCCATACACACACAAAAGCATGAACATCCATAGGTCAGCCTGACGTCACAAGCAACACAGGGAGTGCCAAACACATGCACACATGCCACCAGACAGACATGCATCTGTACATCTCCACAACCTGTCACAATGCAATCAACGGCAACTATGTCACATCTGCCAATCGGCTCACTACATGTCTGTGTCACATGCATCCATGGCATATCACAGTCTCACACATTTCAAACACACACACACAAACATTTACACCATGCACGTACATGAAGGTGGAACCAGCATCTATGTGTAACACCCCAACCATGGCATAGTACATATACAGAAATGCTAACATGTGTGCGTCTCCACATGCATTTGTGCATCATGCTTTGCAACACATACACCATTGATGTGCATCACACATGATTGAACTCACATGTGGCAGGCTCATGTCCCGGTACATACACATCCATACATGGGCCTTTCCAGACCTAGGTCCATGCTGTGCTGCACACTCCTAGCACACCTCAACATGCACTGCGTCCAATCAGTACACATGGACACTTACCACTCAACTCTGGACGGGTCTGCCTTTCAAGGACCTGGAGGTGAAGCACTGGGCGTATGCATTCCAGGACCCTCATCTGGTTGTCGGTAAGGCGGACCTGGCACCCCTCTGCATTTGCTGCGTCCAAGAGGCACTGGGCCTTCTTGAGGGTCCTGGACCTGAAGTCCTACCATGATATCCATCCAGATCCTTCTTCGTCCATCCTTGTCGTTGAGTGTTCTTCCGAAGAGGGCATCATAATGCACCAGGACTTGCTCCTGCTGTGAAGCTGGCAGCCCTCTGCCTCTCTGGCTGGGAGTTGCCAGTGGTCTCTGATGGTGTTTCCCCTGACATGGCAACCCCTGAGGCAGATGTGGGTGGGCAACTGGGTCCTGGTGCTGGGCTGTGGAGCGATGGAACTGCAGTCCGGAGCCTTCTGTTCCAGCAGGGTTGGTCACAGCATCTGGCCCCCTGAAGATGGCTGATGTGCAGGCACCAAATAGCAGGGCACGTGGCCAGCAGGCAGGCAGGCAGCAGCAGATGGCTTGTGGGAGTCGGCTCGGGGCTCTGAGGGGGGCAGGAAAATGGCCTTCTGTGTAGGAGCGTGGTCTTCCGTGAGTTGTAGCGTGGCCAGCTTGATACAAAGTGATTTGGCATGTGAAAAAAACAGCATGAGGAAAGGCCCTTAGCGTGTAAGCGCGTATGTGACGTAATGCGCACAGGCGTTTCCCTCCCACAGGTGCATAGTGATTCAGCACATGAAAAAACTGCACGTCTGCGTGTTAATGCGTGTAATTCAAGGAAAGGGCCTAAGTGCGTAAGTGACGTGACGCGCGCGGGCATTTCCCACGGCACGGGTTAAAGGTGAGCGGGGCCAGCAGTTCACTGTACGTGCTTTTCGTGGAGACCGATGCGTGTGTTGCTACTTCTGGTTGTTTCACGCGCCATCACTACTTCACAGCGGATCAAGGACGTATCTCTTGTTTTGGCTGGGGTATTGGCTATGCGTGTTTTTCATTACCATGCTATTCAGATGGTGTGTCGTGCATGCTATTTTTCCCACTGCAGGCCCCCCTGTGTATCACATACCCGTGTCTGAGGTCGTAGTAGCCTGCGTGTCCCACGTGTACATGTTTTTCGTGTCCCTGGGTGTCACCGCGTACTGTGGGAGGTTAATTCCACACATGTGGGCTACCAGGGGTTGTGTGCACAGTTTTACTGCAGTTTTGGGGTGCCTGAGCATTGTGTGGCCCGTCAATTCATCACCAGGGTCCCATACAGCCTTGCAGGCTCACAGGGGTGCTTTTAACATCTAGTACCCCATCCCCTTCACCCTAAATGCCCAGGACAATTGTCGTGTGCACCTCCCATTGGAACTACTACTACATCTGTGCTGGCACTACTACATCTGTGCCATGGTTGGGAGGCCACGGAAGGTGAGGGGCTCCTCAGCAAGGTGTCCTCCACGTGGCAGGCGTGGTCAGGGACGTGGCCGTGCTGAACAGGGAGTAGGGGGACTCCAGGGTGTCCAGGGTGGCTGCAGAGGGACAACAGGCAGGGGTGCGCCACTTCGGCAGGATGTTCTGCCATGCGTTGGTGCAGTCTTGCCACCACCCCCTGTGGTTCTAGGAGATGCAGCTCTTGCATCTGGCACTGGCACCCATGTGACCCGGCAGTCCATTTTATCGACTGCCACAGGCCCAAGGGTAGTGGTATCTGTAGGTGCAGCTGTGTCCACCACCACCCAGGCTCAGGGTCAGGCAGCGCATGTTGCGATGGCACCTGAAGTGCCATGATGATTTCCAGTAGGTCAGGAGGCATGTGGGAAGTGCACGCAGGGCTGCCCTGAGCGAGGCACATGTCCCTGGGGCAGTATTGTCATCTGCTGCCCCGAGCAGCCGGATGTTGGCAAGTGCATGGGCAGATGCAGCCGACACCACCCCGGCTTTGAGTCTACCATCCAGGACAGTCCTGGTGAATGACCTTGACACAGCAGCTGTTGCTGCGCAGGGTCCAGTCAAGGGCACCCAGCAGCCACAGACGCAAGTCAGGGCTTACATCCCAGTTCCACCTGCCACTTCCTTGGTTCAATCCACCAGCGCCATTGCCCCTACTGATCAGGGTGGCATTTGCCAGTTAGGGTCCGGATCACTGCCCAAGAGGAGGAAGGTTGCACCTGCACAAGAGGCTGGGACCCCACACACGGCTCCGGCCTCTGGCACGTCAAGGAAGAAGCCTTTCAGCAAGCAGAAACTGGACTTCCTTGTGGGCTATATGCCGGAACACGAACGTGATATGCTAGTGGGCCCAAATTGTCACACTACGGCTGCCCAGCGTTGGGACCACGGGAAGCGTGTTGCGGAGAGTGTTAGTGCATTCGGGCATGAGGTGCACACAGCTCAGGAGTGCAAAAAGCATTGGGATGACCTCCGACGCTGTGCTAAGATAAATCGTGCCTCCAATTATTCCATGATTAGGGTGACTGGCGGTGGGCCACCAACTCAGGAGGAAGAACTCACTCCACACAAATTGATCGCTGCAGAGTTCATACCGGCAGAAATGGTCGAAGGAGTGGGAGAGATGCTGGATTTTGACGCTGCGTCCAGTGAGTGTTTTTTTGCATGTTTGTCCAGTCCATGTGTGGTTTGCTTATGCGATGTGTTGTGATTGACTGCCAATACATGCTATGTGTACATGGTTCTCATGTGCGAGTCATGCAATGCTTCACTAATGTGTGCCTGCTGTGCAGCATGCTGGACATGTAGTGCAGACAGGGACTTTCCTCATCACCACACTTGCACCCTACTCACATGCTAGTCACCCGGGTGCCCCTCCGGTCCATGTTCCAGCTCACTAGCCCTTCTGCATGTAGCCAGGGGTGTCTTTCCACTCAGCACTCAGACTATGTCGTCACATGACTTACATGCATGTGTCTTCTGCCTGCATGCTGGTACTCCACGTAGGCATGCTCCCTTGCCCCTCCACCCCCCTGCACCACTATTACACCATTGCACTGGTGGGTAACATGTTGGACTACTGCAATGGCCTGTTCAAGGCTCCTGTGTACATGCACACTTCCCCCTGCCAACCTGCCAGACACATACTGTAGGTACATCCTATGTCCTTGATGCAGGGTGTCTCACTCGGACTGTGCAGATGGCAGATGGTCCGCAGGGACATGAGTGCCCATTCATGCACCAATGCCTCCCTGCATTTTCACTAAGGGGGGGAGGGTGCCTGTATCCATGCAACCCATTGCATGCACATTGCACGTGATGCCTGACCTTGCACTTACACTGCCTTCTTGTTCATTGTTTGACATCATAATGTACTTGTTGATGTAGATAGTCGGTAACGTGCACATGCTCTGCACTGCACCAACTCACTTCTGAGCTATGTTACACCATTCTACATGCCTACTCACTGATGCAATATCAAAGTGACCTGGCATGTATGGTCAGATTGTCATCCCTTCACTGTCATGAAAGGCACAGGTGCATCTGGTGACACATGTACTCAGTATTGGAACACCCTAGTAGCAAAGTTGATAGGTCAATCTGTAGCCTATACTAACCGGTATAGGCCGCAGATTGACTGTAGCCTGACAATCAGGTTGTAATGACTGTGGAGCTGCCGACACGTGTGCATGTGCACACTTTCACATACTTAAAAGCAAGCAGCGTTGTATCTGCTTGCTTTGCTGTATTGGTTACTGTTCATGTTCACAATATGGGTGTATAGGGACAAAGGTGTTTTTGAACACTTTCACATGTACATATGCAAGCAGCTTCAACGTTGTGTCATGCAACATTGCGGCTACTGACTTATGTGTGTGTGAAAGTGTTCATTTACACATGTGTCTTCTGTAGCTTTTTTGTTGACTGACTAGTATGTAGTTGATTGACATTAATGCTGGTGAGATTTCAGCTTTGCGCCCATTATGTTCAACTGGCACAATCCTGAAGGTGCACTGTTGTGCAGTATGTGTACGCCCGGGCCCAAATAGCAAATCTGTTGGGGCCTGGCCATGATGATTTGATACACTGAATAATGGTTTAGGGCACATTCATAGCACAATGTGCTCAATCAGGCCCTGAAGGGTGTTCTGGAGGCTTCATGGCCGGCAGCTCAGACCGTACTGGACGTTATGGTCACTCATGCCTGGTTGCAGACCCTCGCTTTGCTCAGGACATTCACTATGTCTACATGGCCCATGACACCCGGTACGGGCCGAGCTGCAGATGGATGAAGCGATATTGGTGATGATGATTTAGTGATGCATGTGTACATGCATATTACGTGAGTCATGGTCTGTTTGGATTCACTTGCAGCTGTGGCCATTTGGCAGTTCAGACATGCTTATGGTATGTGCCATATCTTTGATGCCATCTGTCATTTCAGCCTGTGACAGGTGCTTGACAGAGTTGGTGTGTGATGGTGGTGATATACTACATTCAGTACATGTGTAGGCTTCGCTACTTACACACATCCATTTCTGCTTTTGGGATGTGTTTGCATATTAATGCCACTGGATGCATGCCGGAATTTCATTTGTGTGTGACATGTCTGCTTCATGTGTTGGCTGTCGATGTGATGTCTATGTGTGTGTGCGTTATGTGCATCTGACATGTGTACTCATGTTTGTTTGTTTAACATTACAGATGATGATGCAATGGAGCCAGAGGATGGTGATGTCAATCCTGACACAGGGTTGCTATTACATCGGCAACCCGGCACAAGTGGGGGTCGTGGGGTGGTAGGCCACGAGAAGCCACTTGTGCTGCAGACCATCGTGTCCAGGGCTGGCAATAGGTCTAGCTCGGATGATCACTCTGACTACAATGTTGAGTTGGATGCGTGTCATGTCCATTTGTCGATGGTGAGTGATTCTGATGTGGATGATCCTATGTCCGCGACACCTGCAATGAGGGGCCAGACGGTGTTGCAACCTCCACCTGTGGTGGATCGGGAAGCATGGTCACACTCCACACCAGTTGCTGATGTGCCTGGGCATCAAGTCAAGGGAGGGATGTAGTCCTGCAGCCGCGGGCGGTGCCAACCCAACGAGGACCATGGCTCCTTGGGCCCCATGGGTGTCAAGCCCAGCAACGCGGTAGCCGTGCGCCACCGGGGTATACTGAGTGGGAGCAAGCCATGGTTGCCAATTCCGAACAACAGGGGGCAGCAATGGATAAGATCATTCAGAGCATGGAACGTGTGGCCCAATCTGTGCTCCACCCTGCTAGGCAGGTGGATCTCCAGCAGCGGGTAGCACAGTCCATGGCCCGCTCGCTAAGGCTGGGCATGGCGGCCTCAGACAGGGCACGCCAGGCTGAAATGGTGTCTCTGCATCAAGCACTTGCTGCTCAAGCAGAGGCACACAGGGAGGCCCTGAGGGATGACCATACATCCCTCAGATCTACTCTGGGTGTGCTGAACATGTCCCAGAGGCAGCGGACAAAGGAGAGGTTGGAGCAGCTTGAGAATACCATCTCGGCTGAGCAATGTGCTTGCCCGGAGGTGCTCCAGATGTCATGCCAAGGCATGCAGGAAGAACTCCATGTTGCACATGCTACCTTGCAAGAGGAAGCACGCGTATCACGTGAGGTGCTGCACGCTGACCTACGTGTCATTGCCACACAGGACCAGGCTTACCAGTCCCGCAGAGTTGCTGCCGACGAGGGGAAGGCTGCGCATAGGCGTGTTCAGGGTACTTTGCCACATCCACCTTCTGCTTTCCATCCAGAGGGTGACTTGGACAACGACTTATCTCCCACACACGTCGGGCCGTCCAGGTGTTGAGCCCATGGAGTTTTTTTTGTTGTTGATCTCAACATCATCCATGTCGGTGTTGAGGTACACACTGTACCTCCTCCCTCCTGAGTGCCCACCCCCCCCATCCCCAGGTTGAATGTGGTCATTTTTTTTATAGTTAGTTTAATTAGTTAATATAGTTTAGAATTGTTTGTCTAGTGTGCATTTGTGTGACAGTGTGGTGCTCTGTGGCTTTTGAAAGCATCCACTGTCTGTTCAAGCTGGGCCCATTCAAGCTTGTCTCACGTATGTGTTTGCGGCTTGGGGTCCTGATTCACATATGCCACTCCTGCTTCCCCTATCCATGGGCTCGCAAGGATGGTTCGGTGTGACAACCATTTACACAAGGGCATTGGACTTTCGTCATATCTGTGGCCTGTCTGCTGCTGTACTTCTTGTGTTAACACCGCTAGTGGGGATTATGGATGTTTTCTCCAGGGCATGTCTGCAATCAATTTTGGTGAGTACATTATTGAACTGTCCATTTATTGATGTTGATTGGGATGTATGTTAATTTCTTGCCTGTATACATGCTTGATGCACTTCATGCTATTGACGGTAGCCTGCACCCTTTAGCTTTCAAAGTCACACTGATGGTGGGAGGGGCCGGGTGGTGACAATGTGAAGTTGGTATATGTTGAGTACAGCCCCAGGGGATTGTGGCAAAGGAGGATGCATTAGGAATGTGACCCAAGAGGCACAACTCATGGTCCAGTCCTCACCTGAGATGTCCGCCTATACTACTACTACACTCCATTCTGTTTGGATGCCACGTTGTGTCTTTCTTGCCTCTACAACTTTTATGCTGCCTGACGGCACAGTTTTCCTACTGGACTAGGACTCTTTTACTTGTTTTCCACACTCTGGTGCCTTTAGTCCCTGTTCTTCTTCATGCTACTGTCCTTGTTGCAGATCTGTCTGCCCGTCTCTCGGGCAGTTATTTACACATACTCTTACACTGCCTCGGGTTGCCTCAGTACACTTCTGTTCAACTGCATCTCTCTGTCGCTCCACATGTCTTTCATCTATTACAACCATGCTTTTATGTTGATTGTTGGCTTTTACCAATGCTATTCAACTGTTGTGGCTCTTAACTTGCTGTCAGCTTTTTCTGGCTATCTCGCATTCTCTGTGCATTTCCAGACTTGTGCTGTCTCTGCCTTTCTTTCTTCACGCTATCAATGATTGATTGTGCTTCAGCTCAACCATCCAGTTGTGCCACCCTTCTTGTTTATTTTCTACTCAAGTTCCAGCTCTACCTGTCAGGGTACAGAACCTGGGTATGTGTGGGAGGAGGTCAGATGTAGGTCTCAGACATGGCCCAGTAACAAGCAGCATGAAGACACACACACAGAAGACTTTCCTGCCTTATTAAAGGCTTTTATGCCCTTTCTGCAGGAAAAGGAACGTCCATATTACCTTTCCTAGCAGACACCAGGCCAAGAGCTACAAAACCCTAGGGGCACACGTGCGCATGCGCACGTGAGCTGAAGCACAGGGCTTGTGCTCAGATGTCTGACAGAAGCAGACTTGTTTCCAGGAGCTCTGAACAAGGTGAGCAGCATGAGGGGCCACGCCCCAGCCGACCTTCCTCCAGGACCCTCACACATGCAAGCTAAGTAGGGCCTGTGCTGGGGAGCTTAGCCAGGCATTGGGGAAGATGCGCACAGTACAGCTAAGCTGCGCTGAGGAGCAAATGCAAAGAAGCTTTCCAAGTTGTCAGAGGCACACGCAGGGGGCGTCGCCCATATCCTGGAGTTCAACCTGCTCGATAGAAGCTAAGTTATTAGCACAGTAGCGTTCATAGCCACAAACTGATACAGCGAAAGGGAGGGGCACCCAACGATACACAAACTCGAGTGCAGTGCACATCATTAGCATATGCAAATTGCCACGTGCGCTACCTATAGTAATCCGCGGCAGGCAGAACGCGACTTATACTGAAGTCACACCTCGCTGCACGCGTCTAGCAGCTCACCCAAGGCCCATTCTATCATGTGTGTTTCTTAACACATGGCCTTCATTTACCACGGGGCCACGTGTGGCTAACTTACCACATTAATACTGTATGAACCATCATGGGGACCAACAAAAGTATATGAACAAAGCAGCAGACAAGAGTGCTTGTTTGGGGAGGAGTCACAAAGTTCAAGGCATGAATGGTGTGGGGAAAACACACACAGAATAGTAACTCACACTCTCTTTGCAGCATTGAACTGCTCCTGTTACCGTACCTGAGAGTGTGCAGGCAGGAGGCCAGCACTCACCCCAGAGATAAGTCTCTCTTTGGCTCGCCTTTGAACCATTTTGTACAATGTGCATTAAGTACATGGTTGCTCTGATTGAGTATGTGTAATTGTCAATAGTTGTATTTTGTATTTTCACTACTTTCCCTTGCCCATCCACCTCCCCTCTCCTGACCCTCTCTCTGGTTATCCTAAATACCAATGCCTATCCAACCAATGGATCACAAACCTTCTTTCCCCGCTAGGGTCTCGGAGGCCTTTGTAAGTTTTACCTTGCAGGCCCCCAGACCACGGAGGGGGTGGTTGGTTCATGCCACTTCTGCATCTGGAGACCGGAGCTGTGACACTACCCATCAGTTGTTGCATCCTCATTGATTGTTGTGTACTGAAATTGCTCCCCATCCTGTTGAACCATTGTTCAACTGTGCTACCTTGGTAGTTATTCTATCATTTTGCTTGGACATGTGCTTGGCCATATTCAGTGACTTCAAGTCATCTACTGGAGACTCTTCCAGGGGTTTTTTGTGGCTACAGGCTTTTTCCCCCGGTTTGGTGGTTTGGCTCCTTGGAGTTCTCTGCAATTTGGCAATTTTACCAGACAAGGTGGCCTCTGAGGGGGCCAGACCTTATTTACACAAAAGGTGGAACAAGGAAACCAAGGGGTAGGGGGATCCTGAAGCCAGGTAGAAGCCAGGTAGACTAGAAGGAAGAAGCGAACGGACCCCAGACAGAGTTCTTCTGAAGGTCATGATGATGAGTAAATGAGGGAGGGCCTTTTGCTGTCGGACAGTACCCTTGGGCTACAGTGTTTGGGCACTCTCTAACATTGTCATTATGGGGTACTATGTACTATGTACACGATGTGTTCTGCTGGTCAAGGGCTGTTCCTTTGTTGTGTTTACTTTTCAGGTGTCAAGGGATTATTGTGGTTTGACATACTGGGGTGTACACATGGCCAATGTTCATGTGATTTGTACAGGGCACTGAGGGTCACTTGATTTCACATGCATGTATTGAGTGCATGTCCCCACTGACACACACACATTTACACAATGCTCCACCACACATACAACCACCCTTCCATGCCCACACGTGCACACAGATTGCCTTCTCTGGCATGCTGTGTCCCTGCAGCGCATGATCACTTACCATTTGGGGATCGTGTACATGCATCAATAGGTTATTTCTGTTGCTTGTTCTTTTTATATGATGCTCAAGGTGTATCCCCAACACAATGGATGCTCACTGCGCTGTGTGCTGAGCAGTGTGTTACAGGAGACACACACAGCACAAGGGTTAGGGATTTGCAGATTTTGCTTGGCCAAAATGCATGCCAACATGCAATCCGTCTTTTGTTGATGGTAGCGCTTGTTGCATGCATTTCTGTATGACTTTGTATGTGTGGGAGCTTGTTGGTCAGTCATTTCATCTGATTCTATGTCAGGTGTGATTGTGTCAGGCCTCTTTCCATTTATCATGTGTCACTTTGTATATAATTGGTCATGTGTTGTGCTTTTGGTTTGCTCTTTTGCTGTTGTATGCCAAGTCTGCAACCCAAGGAACAGAGGGCGGGAAGGAGAAATAAAGAATAAAAAAAAAAAAAACATTTTGTGGAGGAGGTTAGTGTCCTACAATTTGAAGGAGAGGGGTCCTCAGAGGACTCTGGGAAAACGATCTTCTCCTTCAGGGACAGGGGAACTCCTCCCAAAGAAAAATGGGTCTCATGAGATCCTAATAAAGCTTGGGTGAATGTGGGGACTGAGTTAGAATCGCCCATCATTGAACCCCAGATGATAATCAGGAAATCCACATTTCCCAAACCTATTCTGGTGACTGCCTCCAAAAAGACGGGGGCGGCCCAGAATCAGAACCAGGGGAGCCAAAATTCCCCCAAAATCCAACTGCCATATTTTTCTTGCAGATCCCCATGCTCCCACACAGAATCATGCCGAAACTACCCCAGTGTCAGAATCAAGAATCAAGAAACTAACCAACCAACTGGCCCAAAAAAAGCACATTATCTTTGCCACCTTCAGCAGAAGGAGGGAAGATTTTATGACCCGGTCCAAGTACAAGGGCAATGTACATTTTTGGCACTGGTGGACACTGGATCCCAACCCACTCTTCTGTCAAAGAGATCCTTTGATCAACTGAATTCAGGAAGGGGGGAGAGATACCTGATCCCTCTCACCCCTCTTCCTGGACAACTTCAGAACTTCGATGGGAATGAAATTCCTGTCGAGGGGACTGCAGATCTGGAAATTAAAATTGGGCGACACAAGGTGAAAGACCCGGTCATAGGCGTGACGTCGGAGGACACACCCTGTCTACTAGGGAATGACATCCTGCAAAGGTTGTCTCTCCTAATAGACTTCGTGAACAAAGTCTTCTGGACCCAGACTAAACAGTAACCAGCCAGTAAAATTTAAATATAGTGTCAACCATGTTAGTTTAAATGGCACATGGTTGAACAAAAACTGGATCATATTGAGTCCCATTTTCAAAATAACCAAATCCCTGACATGACAGTAATTTCTGTAGGACAACAAACTGGTGATGGGAATTCCTCTCTATTTCTGAAAATCAACCTTCCTTTCAAGTGGCATTCAACACTGGAAGGAAATACTCTGAAATTCTATACTAATTCACAATCAGAAAATTCCACTTCCATAATCCACAATTATGAGAAAACAGCTGAAAGTTTAGCTGACATTCAGAAGATTAGAGAACAGTTATTTATCCCTATTCAGTTAAATGAGAGCAAGGACTCTGTTCTCGCCCGAGTGTGCATGAACAACGGTAAGAGCTTCATCAGCGAAGCCATGTTCCGAAAACTCCCAAAAGATCCAGCCATTCCCACATTTAAATTGATTGACAAATGGACCTGGAAACTCCCAACTCCAAACATCTCCTGCCTAGCAGGTGTATGCTCAAAATTTCTATAGGCAATAAAAGCATAGTACATAATTGTTGGGTTGTGCGAGGTGTTCCTTCCACCTTTTAATTGGGCCGTCACATCCTCAACCGACCCGATATTAATTTGGATCCCAGTTATTGCCAAGCCTGTTCCCAACTGGAGAGTAAATCTCAGGGTCCTGGCAATTCTAAAGAAAGCCTTCCGGTCAGCCCCAGTGCTACGGTAGGAAATGGAAGTTTGGAATTGGAGGAGAGGTGCCCATCCCAGGCTTTGCCTACAGAATCTGCATCCCCAAAGGTGCCTCGACAGAGCAAAAGTGAGTCCTTATCAATCAGCTAACGAGTTGCCACCCCTGTCACACTTTGCAGCAAATAGAAGAGTCCATAGAAAACCCAGTGGTGGATATCTCTGAAGCATAAAAATATGACAATGATTTCTGAATGCATGTTTATCCCACTGCTGAAATCACGATTGGAGGACAGTAGGGGGGAAACTTGTCACAACCAGGTTTGTGTTCTATTTTTTAGATTTGCACTGATTATACCTAACAACCAAGGAGGACCTCCTCGGAGACCCGGAAGGAGGAAGGAGAAAACCAATCAAATCCAGAGTGTCGCTCTACACCAGAAAAGATAAACTGAGAGAAAGCAGGGGTATCGTTCCACATCTTAAACAGAGGCAGTGAGGAGAGCGTGTCGCATCATTCGCTGATAGGAGAAGGATTTACATCTGATTAAAACCTGCTTTTTCACGAAAAGAAAGAAAAATCTCACTTGCCCGACTTCCCCATGACTGAAAGTCAAGCCGAAGTAAGGGGGGATTCTGTGGGATATTTTGACCCACTCAGATGTGCCTCACTACATCACTTTACTGCAATGGTGAAAGGAACACCCCAAAATGACCGTCCTGACTCCTGTGCACGCCAACATCTTTAAAACAGCATTTGTGTCACAACCAGAAAAAGGCAGCACACCCTGCCACACACAGTTCAGGTGGGTGAGAACCGAGTACTCACTGCAGGAGCATTCCAGTGGGCTCTGCCACAGTCAACACGGAGCAAAGGAAAGAAGCAGCATTACTGTGCTGAAAAACACAAAAGGCCTCTTTTAAATGTCATCTTTTCAACTTTCAAAGTGCTGTTGGTGCCAAATCCATTCATTTCTCATAAACCACTATGATCAGAAATGCTCAGGATTACCCATTATGGCTCAGAGGAACTGGGCCTCATTGAATGACAGCTCCTGACAACAGTATTTTTGGAAAATCAAACCAGGGTTTGTGTTTTCATTTTTCCACGGGGAAACACAGCAAAAACTTTACAACAAGTATCAAGAATCAGCTGTCCAGAGAAAGACTCTAAACAAATGCTTGATACATTTATCCATGCTGCAAACCATTCCAGCACTCAAGGGAAGGACTAGAGCTGACTAAAATGGGTATTTTCTGCAGAGGAAAACTGAATTTAAAAGAAAGAAGTTAAATGTGCTTTTTTCCTGAATGAAGAACAAAATCACCTATTTTAAAAGTATATCATTGTGTAAAGGCTTGATTATTTAAGCATGTGAAAGGATTTGCTACAGTTAGAAATACACATATAAACTGTTGTAATTCTATATTTTTAAAGTTAACATTTAAAAGTATACATCAAAGCAAAAACCCAGGCTGAATGGCATACTATGTCAAAGAAAAAAAAACTGCTATCACAGAGTGCCAGCCCTGAGAAAGGGTGACACCTCATAAACCTCTGGGGCAGGAAATGCTAATTGCAAGCATGGGGGCTTTGAATCCCAGGACAATGGGGGTTCCCCAGTGCATCAGACATTCATCTTTGCCCAAGGCTGAGACAATAGCAGGCTAAGACTCTCACCTGTCAGGTGTGAAAGGCAGGAAACATCAGTCAAAGGAAAAAGGCCCCCTCATTGTGTTTCAAAGGAATTTGACAGCTGCTGCCAGTTGAAAGAAAAGAAAAAAAAAACTGCTAAGGACATTTGGTGTTTAAATGCCTATTTGTAACTGACCTTTAAAGACATTTAACTTTGCCACATGAAAGAGGAAAAATCTGAAAGTTGGTAGTTTTTCTTTGAAGACATGATTGAACCCTGTCCTGCACAAGGAACAGAAGTTGTGAAGAATAACTGTTTGTGGAGAAAGTATGGAAATTGCACAGATGACATTTTGTACACATATAGCAGGGCTAAATGTGCATCTATGTACACAATTGGGAAATTTCAGGCCAAATCTTTCATGGTTAAAAGTGCCAAAATGTCGCAGAAAGCATAAACCAGGTCCCACAGACTGGGGATTTGGATTGAAATGTGACCCACGAAATACGTAACCTGTGCATCTGATTTTCTCAGAGGTCATCACTGTATAAATATGTATTTGTGGGAAAATTAGATTTTGGTTCTATGAGCTGGGGGAGGTTCCTAGACATTGTGAAATTAACACCATAAAACATGACATCCTTATCTGTTATCTAACCAGCAAAGAGCAAGGTGGAAACTATGCTCTTGCCCAATCATAGCATCATGGGTGTGGGTTGTAGGACTTCCCCTGCCATATAATTTAGTGATTTCATTTGGCATGATAAATAAGGGAACCTCACAGAACACAAAAGACACTTGCACTGATTCCTGACTTCATCCTGCTTTTCTGTGTGGCACCCTGTTCCTGAATTCTCCATCCTTGTTTCTGATTCCTGATTTTACTTATCAGGCCAAGGCCTCGGCATTGCTGAACTCCTTTTTCAGCTAGGCCTCAAAATTCAGAAACAAATCCCAAAACCCCAGGGAAGCATCTTGATCCAGCTGGCTTGCTACTACTAAAGGCTTGCCGGCAGCAAACTCGCCATCCCTATGATCTCCCGTCTCCAGTAACCAGTGCAGCAGTCCGGTAACCAGAACCGCCCAGCTGACCCTATCCCGCTAGATATGCCCTGCTGTCCTTTGTTAAACTGATCCATGTGATGACCAGAACCCTTGACAGTCCAAAATCTTAAATTAAAGTGGACTGTAAGTTTTAATAGGAAGCATAGAAAAATCATAGCATACCTTGTTTCGGTCCATCCCAATCTCTAAACCATCCTATCCTTACCTTCAAAACTTGTCACATTGTCAGAATCCTTATTGCAATCCTGTCTTTGATTTATCTTGCTAAGTGCCATTTCCTTAGTCATTTTCATCTTGTGTAAATCTTAAACCATCCATCCTACTTCGAGTGATCTGACTGGTTCCGCCAGGAGACGACTCTTGGGATTTGGTGTTGAAGTCATGAATCAACACCAGAACTTACTTCATCCCTCCTTGGTACTCTAGCCGGAATGCTCTAGTCATAGAGTAAAACTATAGTAAATAGTTTCTTGTCCAAACTGAGTTCTTTTCTGTTTTCACTGCCCAATTTTTCCAAAAACGCCTCTCATTCAACATTGCATAACTCACTCAATTTAATAGCTAGAGACTTCATTTCAACTCCGACTTATACATAAGACCTGTAGCTACATCCCAACACAAAGACCACACACCAAAACAGTAATTCACCTGTTTTTCTTAAAAACCGGTTAGTGAATTTTAGGTGGGAATTTGCATTTCTGCAAAGTTTTACTCGTGTGATTGTTGTTTTAAAGTATTTCCAAACTTCCATTAAGATCCAAAGTGTTTACTTTTGCTTAAATTATTGCTCATGATTGTTAGCATCTTGTCAATGTTGCTCCCATAGAAAATTGTACTGATTTAAGAACTTTTGCACCTATTCATTATTTCACACAGCCATTTCCGAATGTCATTTTAAAGTGTACGATTTAAAATCTGTTTTTCCTCTCTTGTTTGGGGAGGGTAGGCTAGATTTGGATTCTATTTTGTATTCTTTATTCCTGACTACCTGCTGCTTCCTTACCTCTATTCAGAATTGCTTATTGGTGAGTTGAGGAATTTTGCAGGGGGAAATCCTAACTCAAGTGCTATCTTTTCAAACAAACCAAAAGTGTTCTTTTCTCTGATGTTTTATATTCTGTGGTGCTAATAGTGAATTTACCTTACCTTATTAGCTGTTATTATCACCACATTGGGGATTGCTGCCCCCTATTCAAAAGTATATGTTTAATTTGAATTTTAAATAAATAAATAAATATTACCTTTACCAACCGGCCTGATTCCTGGTCCATTGTAACCTGGCGGTATTTTGAGAAGGGGTGTGATATGAGTGGCATATCACTCAGAATATTGAACCTATAGACATAATAAAATAAATATTTCATTTGCGCACTGCATACTAGGCTGGGACCAGGGTGTATCGCATGATTGAAATCATTAACACCCCAGATCCTCAGATTGGCAGCCCTCTGCCAGAGTAACTAAACATATGACTGCAAGACTGCAGAAAGTGCTGGACAAAGAAGTGAGGCAGCACATGAGGGCAGAATGCTCGCGCCCAGACCTATCGGGCAAGGTGGTGGAAATACCAGAGCTAAATCCAAAAATGCTAGCATTTGTTACGAAAATTAACAAAGACCCATGTAAAGGCATTGACAGGTCATGGAGGAGCTGCCAAGAGAAGTTGCTTGACCTCGAAGGGTCACTAGCCCAGATAATGGACCTAGCCGAGATGGCTAAGGAGACCAGAGAGTAAGTAGATCTAGAGGCCCTAGCAAATTGGGCTCAGAGAGCAGTTTGCCTTCTGGGAAATGCAAATTGCGCAATCTCTTCAGAGACGTGGAGAGGGCTCCTGCTTAAAATAGATACGAAGCTCAGTGACTTGGCCTCACATGAAGCAGGAGAAACAGCAGAGAGGCCTTTGGCAAGGAGATGAGAAGATTCTTTGGCACCTATACATCACTTGAAAAGGCACAAGCAGCGTTCTGAATTATCTTCCCGGGCAGAGTTTTTGCTAGGACCGCTACTACCGAAGTTGAGTGGTCGGTCGATTCCAAGGAGGTAGGAAACCTCACAACAACAGCAGAGCCCAATACTGGGATAACAAGCAGCAAGATTCCTTCTTCCCCAGCAGAGGGTGTATCCCGCAAGGCCGTAGAGGCAGAGGACAAGGTCCAGATCAATGTTTCGCCCCAGTTGAGAATTCTCAGATACCCACCAGTGTGGGGGAGAACGCAGCGCTATTTGCAGAACTGGCACGCACTTTCCAGTGACACATGGGTATTGCAAACAGTCAGAGGGCTGCAATTAGAATTCGTGGAGGAGCCAGTGCAATGGAGCTGGCCACACACAGTACAGTTAGTCCAAGCAGAACAAGAGAGCCTGCACAGCGAGCTAAGAAAGCTCAAGCAGAAGGGAGCAATAGAGAAATGCAAGGCAACCCCGATATTTGTAAGCAATATGAAGAGTTGGATCATATACTGCCACTTCAAGATGGAGGGAATACACCAAATGAGGGACACTCTAAGAGAGGGAGACTGGCTGACAAGGACAGACCTGAAATACCCCTATCTAATGGTGCCATTACAGTCAGAATTCAGAACTATTCTAGCTTTCCGCTGGGACAGCCAGTTCAGGCAATTCAAAACAATGCCCTTCAGGCTCATGTTGGCGCCTTGGGTGTTTACCAAGTTTATGAAACCAGTTGCACCAGCGATCAGGGAGAAAGGGATTTGCATGATTATATACCTAGACGACCTGCTGCTTCTAGCCAGAGAGCGAGAGATTCTGATATATCAGAAAGCATGGTTAAGAGAACTTGTCTTGTCACTGGGGTTCCTAATGAACATAGAGAAGTCACACACAACGCCAGCTTGAAGGCTAGATTTCTTGGGTTTCGTCCTAGATACCAAGAAGCTGACTCTAGAATTGCCAAGCAAAAAGATCAGAGACATCAAAAGAGAGATCAGGGACTGCCTGGCCAAGCAGTCAGTGCTGCTCAGGGTCCTGGTGAGTATAGTTGGACTCCTATCATCATCCATCAAGCCATTTTTCCAGGCCCCATTCATTACTGAGCCCTCAGAGGTTGAAGATCAAACATCTTCGACAGGGTCTGAGGTATCACCAACTGTTCTGTAGATCAAGAGTCCATCAAAGAACTAGAGTGGTGGTTGAAGAACATGAACACCTGGAATGGACTCAGCATATTCGGATAACGCAGTGATTTGATAACAGAATCAGAGAAGCTGTTTCTCTAGATAAACTGCTTGGAGCTGCTGGCGGGCTCCTCCACAATCAAAGCTTTCACAAAAGGGAAAGTCAGCTCCTCTGTCGTTCTCAAAATGGACGTTGTATAGGCAGTCATGTTCATCAATCATCTGGGAGGTACCAAATTGAAACTGCTAGTGCAGCTAAAAAAAGACTTCTGCCACTTTTGCCTGCAGTCAGGGACTTCGTTCACACCAGAATATTTGCCAGGGGAGCTCATTGTGATAGCAGACCGGAACTCTTGTTATATGTCGGATTCCAGCGATTAGAAAATGAGCGCAGAGATATTCCAAAAACGGGATCTCCTCTGGGGACCAATTCACACCGACCTGTTTGCATCGCGGCTCAATGCCCAGACGAAGAAACATTTCAGCTGGAGACTAGACCCAACCACGATAGGGACAACGATTTCCTGCAAGATTGGTCCGGGAGAGTGTATTACACCTTTCCCCCCTTCATGATGCTGAGCAGAGTGCTAGAACAATTTTGCAGAGTGAAAGCGGAGCTAGTACTAGTAGCTCCAATGTGGAAATCACAAGTGTGGTTCCCGACCCTGATGGAGCTTGTGGCGGACCTTCCGTGAGTCCTTACGCATGGGGAACAGTTGCTCATGGACCCAGCTGTGTTGTTTCATCCTCTGAGAGTGAGAGGGACTCTCCCGCTACTAGCGTGCAGAATACCAGGAGACGCTGGGCACTGCCAGGCATTTTGACTCAAGCTGACAAGCTCATCGCTGAATCATAGGCTCCATCCACACGGAGGAGCTGCAATGCGGCTTGGAACCAAGTGGTCGAACTGGTGCAGAGGGAGACATTTTCATCCCATTTTACCACCTGTAGATGTGATTCTGAACTTTCTAGCATACCTCTTGCAGGATGGTAAAGCTTTCAGGACCATAGGGGTAGACAGATCGGTGATATCAGCAGGGCACCTGCCCACTGAAGGGGAGCAACCAGCAATAATCCGGCTAATTAAAGGAGCATGATTTAAGGTGCCCCCGGAGGCGAGATGCCTGCAGTTATGGGATGTAACAGTAGTACTACGGTTGCTGGTGAGTTTGCCAGTGAATCGATATCTGACATTGAAGCAGTTATCAGGTAAATTAGCAATGCTAGTGCATCTAGTGTCCTGCAAGCAATTGGCAGACGTCAGAGCATTAGAAGTGCACAGAAAAGTATTTGGACTAGAAGGAGTTGCATTTATGAAACTCAAAAGAATGAAGTTGAATTCCATGACTGTTCATTACCCCTATCTACCAAATAATATGAAATGTTGTATAGCAATGTGCATTAAATAATACGAGAACAGGACGGTAGAATTTAGGCCAGCCGGCACCACACAGTTGCTTATAGTGCGCAGGAAGCCTTTCCACGCAGTAGAAACAGCTACCATAGCCAGGTGGGTGCAAGAGGTGATGCAGCTAACAGGCGTCAAATTAACAAAATATGGGGCACACTCTGTGAGCGGAGCTATGGCATCGAAAGCGTTTTCAGCAGGGGCAACTCTGCAAGATATTATGCAAGTGGCAGATTGGACCAGTGATAATACCTTTAAGACATTTTATTTCAAGCCATTGGAGGGGTTAGCAATGACTGTGATGGGAAGCTGTGAACAAGCATAATGCTTGCCTCCAGTCTTGACACAGAATGAAGATTACCCCTGCTTACTGCACAGGGAGTCTTGATTCTATTAAATACTAGGAGGCAAGCATTAATTTCCCACCCTCTTGCATGTACTGTGTAACCTCAAATGAACATCTGTTTGAAGTGGTTAGCAGTACATGAACACCACCCTAATGTCATGTCTTATATGCCCCATAGGAGACAACCAGAAGAATAATTGAGCTGGGAGCAGGAGACGCAGCAGACCCGGAGAATGGGAAAGCACAGTCAGCCGTGATGAGTTCAAGGCACGTTTGAGGCCAAAGTTGGAGTTGACACGTTTCCGTCAAGTACAGTTTCGTCAAGGGTTCAGTTCAGAGCACTCAAAGAAGAGAAGGAGTCCACAGGAAGGAAGTGGTACATGGACTGGCAGGACACTAGCCATGACTACAGAGACAGTGGGAGTTGTAGTTTAAGAAAGGAAAAAAGAGAAAAAGGAGTAATGAAGGACCTTTTTTTATAGTTGTTTCCGTGTTTATTGAAACTGCTGTGGAGTTGCAAATAAAAAAGTTGAAGCATAATGCTCACCTCCTAGTCTTTAATAGTACTAAAACTCCCTGCACAGTACGCAGGTGTAGTCTTCATTATTTATCCTTGTTGTATTTCATTGTCTACCTTCCCCTGTCCCCTCCCTGTTTTCCAAGTGGGTGATTTGAAACAGTTTTGCTGATTGTATAAGCACCTAATAAGTGAACAATAAATACATAAATAAAAAAAAAACATTCTAGATGGGGTGCACAGTGCACTTAGCTTGTTGTATTCTACAATGTAGAAATGTCAGCATTGACGTTGTTTGTGTATTATTGTGAATCTCTCCAGTGTGTTATGGATCCCAAGGTCATGAAACGTTGGGAGCTATGATTTATGTTAGAATGTTTATATTAGAACTAAATTAGTTGGGAGTTGGAGGATGAGCTGAGCAGTGCTGGGGGCTGTTACATATTATCTTATTTGCCACAAACAAGAATAAATCCTCCTACCATAGCTTAGCTGCATCTTCATTTCATTGTCTGTAAACCATAACAACAGCCCCCAGCAGGGTCCAGACTAGAGTGGGATCCATCCCATGTTGGCCCATAATTCCACTGCTCGGAGGATCTCCTTAGCAGTGTTGTATTGCTGAAACAGCAGGGGGAATCCAACCCTGCCCAAAAGAGAGAAGGGGTAAAGATGAAACTGGAGAAATTGAAAGCATCTGATGTGATAGAGAAAGCAGGAAGTGTTGAGTGGGTATCTCCATTTGTGGTGGTAAAGTAGCCCAACAGGGAGCTAAGACTCTGTGTGGATTTGTGGTAACTCAACAAGTGTGTCGTTGTGGAGACACAACCCCTACCTAAAATGACAGAGATGTTAATATGGTAGGGAGGGCAACATATTTTTCAAAACCTGACATGGTGTTGGCTTACTATCAAATAGAATTAGATGAACTATCTAATAATTTTACTGCTTTTATCACCCACAACGGTGTATTTCAGTTCGTTGGGTGCCATTTGGACTAGTTTCTGCCTGTTCAGTCTTTCAAAAGATGATGGACACTTTGTTGAAGGGAATAAAGAGAGTACATTATTTTCAAGATTATATTTTAATGAGTGGAGAGAACTTAGAGGAACATGAGAAAGTGTTGGATGTTTTGAAAGAAAGAGGTGTTATGCTGAGAGCTGAAAAGTGTGTTTTCAAGAAGGGTGTTGTAGAGTATTTAGGGCACGAGATTTATGCAGAAGGCTTGAGGCCCAAGAGTAATTTGATTGATGCAATACAAAAAGGTGCCTTTGCCAAGAGACACGGGTGAACTGAGATCTTTTTTAGGCATGGTTGAGTTTTTCTCAGAAATGTGTGAATAATGTTGCTGATAAAGTGGCCAAGATGAGAAATCTGTTGAAAAAGGGAGTAGAATGTGCATGGAGTGCAGATTGTTAGGAGGAATTTGTGCAAATTAAAAATAAAATTGACTTGGTGAGGCCTCTGGTCCAGTTTAGTACACAAAAGAAGTGTATTACAGTAGATGTGAGTGATTGTGGGATAGATGCTCTGTTGGAATAAGTAGGTGCGGTTGGGGTGGAACATATTATCACTCATGCCTCAAGGATGTTCAGAGGGGCAGAGAAAAACTACTCTGTTCTCAAAAACCAAGCCCTGTCCTGTCACTGGACAGTAGAGAAATGTTGAAATTGTGTGTGACGGGCAGAGTTCATCTTAAAAACGGATCATAATCCTCTTAAGGTGATTTATGAGGACAAGGGGTTGGACAAGGTATTGAGGAGAGTTGCTGGATGGGTTACCAGAATGCAGGGTCACAAATATACCATGATGGTGATTCAAGTAAAAGAAAATATTCTGGCAGATCATTTGTCTAGGTTGGGTGGCAAGGTTGAAGGTCTTGATGAGGAGGTAACTTATTCTGTGTTTGTGACACAGCATGGAGTATTGTCTCGGAAAGAATGATGTAGAGCTGTGAGTGAGGAGAACATTTTGAAAGGATAACTGGATTTGTTCAACATGGCTGGCCAGAAAAGATATTGTTGAATGATGAAGAGAGTATTTATTGGGAAGTGCGAACAGAATTGAGCTCCAATGATGGTCTATTATATCAGTGGGATTGAGTTGTTGTGCTGATGAGTTTGTGGAAAATTATTGTGGAGATTGCCCCCGAGGGTCACATTGGAATTACCAAGACTAATGCAGTGTTGAGGAATAATTATTGGTGGCCTCGAATATGTGATGTAGACAGAGTTTTGGGAAGTTGTATTGAGAAGACAAATAAGCGAGTGGTGGCCCATTTTCAGCTGATGTTGAAAGTAGATGTGCCAGAGAAGGTATGCTGTGATTTGGGTTTGGATATTTTGGGCCCGATCGAACTGGACAGCGGTCGGGGAAAGTTCATCTTGGTGTTTATTGATTTGTCCTTGCAGTGGACCTAATTCAACATTGTTTGTGAAACTACGGGGAGGGCAGTGGTAGAATTTCTGCAGTGTGTTTTTGAGAGGGAAGGCATCCCCAGTACTGTGTTCACAGATAATGGTAGCCAGTTTGTAGGCGGGTGTTTTGAAGACTATTTGAAGGAGTATGGTGTGAACATAAGAGGACAGCGATCTGCCATCCTGAAGGAAATGAAGCTGTGGAGAGAGTAAACATGTGTGTTATGGAGGCAGTGAGGATGGTGAAAGTTTGCAGAAAAGATAAAAAGGCTGCAGTGAGAGTCAGGCTGTATGCATTGCGTATGGCTCTCGATACTGCAACAGGGGTGAGCCCATTTGAGATGATGAGTAGGAGGAACGTGAATACCAAGATATCTCCTCCTTGGCATAGCAGGGCGAGTGAGATGGATTGGGTTGTAGAACTGACGAGGAAGATGTTAGAGAGGAAGAAGGATGTATGAGTAAGAAAGGAGAATAAGAAATGTGGTTGGAAGAGAGTGGAAGTGATGGTGGATGATTGGGTACACATTAAGAAAGGGTCCCATGAGAGTGATTTAGGTGTTGAGAGGTGCAGTGCAAGGAACAGGGGGCCATGTTTGGAATTTGGCCAGAGTGGCATTGATCAAATGCAAGAAATGCAATAATGTTAGATACTATGGTAAAATTCAATGTACATAGTTTATTTAAGAGAGGAGATGTGTTATATTGTTTATCTCGCCAGTGTGTTATGCATAACTGGGTCATGTAACATTGGGAACCAGGATTCATGTAAGAATATTTATATTAGAATTAAATCATTTGGCAGTTGGAGGAAGAGCTGAGCCATGCTGGAGGCTGTTACCTGTTATCTTTTTAGCTATAAAAAAGAAGCATTCCTTCTACCACAGCTAAGCCACATCTTCTTTCCAGTTTGCATCAAAGTTAACTACAAATAGGCCATTGAGTGTACAGAGACTTGAACGTGCTATGTTACTCATACCTTATTTGAAGACTGTGCTGCCAATGTTAAGCAATGCATGATCTAGGGTTAGACCTTACGATTTGGGAATACTGACAGCATATGCAGGAGATATAGAGAATATTTCTCTGCATACATACATGTTTTCAAAAAGAAGGAAACATGCTGTTGTACGGGCTATTCTTTTAACCTCAGAAAGTTTGTCAAAGTGGATGTTGACAAACTTTATGTTGTTGTCATGTAGATATGTTAGGAAGCCAACAACTGTACTCATTGCTCCATTGACTAAACCTTGGTCTACATCAAGGTCACATTTTAGGATTACAATGCAGTTTAGTCACAGAGTTAATACTTTTTCTAATCCAGCTTTGTTGGAGATACATTTATCTAAGCTATTTATTATTATTATTACTCGTTGACACATAGGGGGCGTCATGCTTTCCACTTCTAGATTGTCTGTGAAGCTGATAAGTATTCTAGGTTTCATTTCTTTTTTCAACATTGTATTTTTGAATTGACTGGAGCTTGCAAGGGTTGGCATTACGGTCATGCATTTTAAATTTTGTTGAGTTAATTGTTCTATGACATCAAGGACAGATGTGTTTTGCACATATAGCTCATGGATTACTCTAGTTTTTAAGATGGATTTTGAATCTTTGGTAAGCAGACCAGTTTTAATATTTTTTAAAATGTTAGCATAGGTGAGATCTGCAGACTGATAAATGTTTTGAGATTGTTTTCTGCAGCGCAAATGTTGCCAGAGATTTTAATTTCCAATATTGCTGAGTGTGTTACGGCATTGTTTATGTCCTAATGTTTTGAAAATAGGTTGACCTTTTACTGGTGTTAAGTGTAGGAAGTCTTAAAAAACAATAACGTGTTTTCCTCCAAACAGTTCTTTGTAGTTGGTTTTTAGGACTTCTTGCATTCTGAGATGAATTAAAGCTGACATGAGGTTGGAAACCATGCTAACTTCATATATCAAGAGCACTTTCATTTGTTTCAGAATTTTGCGCCCTTCAGTTGCAGCTTCTGCTGATAATTTTCAGTATTCTAATTTGTTATAGTGTTCTACTGGGAGGAGCAGTACTAGGTGTTAAGTTACACCTCCTATGCTGTAGGCAGCTAAATCTGTGGGGGCTGTTACAACAGCTGAAAGGTTGCTGTTTGTTAAATCTTGTACAATTCTGCTGATTATTTTAATTAATACATTTTGCCAGAACCAGCTTCACCACTTACATCCGTGAGCAGAGGTTTATAATTTGTACAGCTACAAGTTTTAGTTTCATGTTTAAAACCATGGTCAATTTCTTCAGTGACTTCTAGATTAATGGTGAATTGGTCTTCATTTAGCTGTGATTTTAGCACTGACAAGTCTTCTTCAGATTGTTTAGATTAATACATTGGGCCTCATTACACGGACGGCGGTAAGGGTTAACGGTCACCGTTAATGGCAACGGTGACCGTTAACCCTTACCGCCGTACTACGAGGTCCCTTTGCAGGTTGGAGGATTTAACGCCTGCTTCTTGCAGGCGTTAAAATCCAACCCGCTAAGGGTCCTCGGAGCTAATTACGGCACCGCAAAATTGCGGTGGCGTAATTAGCGCCTTCCCCATTTCCATAGAGCCCTATGGGGCAGAAATGGGAATGGGGAAGGGCAATGGCGGAAAGGGGATTTACCGCCCCTCCAACCTTGGAATGGGGCGGTAAATCCCCTTTCCGCCAAGGCGGTGCCGGTATTTTACCGGCATGAGCCATGGCGCTAATAGCACCAGGGCTCACCGCCTACCGTGTAATGAGGCCCATTGTATTTTCTACCTCAGTCATGGCTATTTCTGCTTCATTTAGAATGGGTGGTTCTCCAAGTGGTTCTTGTAGAGAATGTTGATTGCTTTCAGGAGTGTCTTTATCTAGTAGAGCTTCAATTTCTTCCTCTTATTGGCGTTCATTGTCCAACATTTGTTTGAATTGTCAAAAAAGTTACATTTGTTACAATGCTTTCATTTGCATTGAATGCAGCTTCAAATGAGTCATGGTCATGTAAAAATTCTTCTTCTTTTATCCAAGGTTTAAAAAGTTGTGATAGGCCAATGCAATAAAGTTCTCTATATTGTGGAGATTTAAATGATAACTTTACATGATTAATTAGACTGTGCTTGGTAGTTTTACTATGATTCCTTCACAAGTTGAGACTGAATATTTGCCAGTTGTCGCATCAAGTGTGACATTGCTTTTGTAGGAGTAGTTATGGGCTATATCGTACTGGTACATGTTTTCCGAAGCAGTACTTCTGTTTGGGTATTAAGTGTCAATTACATTGTTTTTTTTTATGTTCTGGCTGTTGGGACATTTGTGGCTCTTGTTTCTATCTCTTGGTAGGAGTTTAGTAGCAAGGTTTAACCATACAATGTTTTCAGAATTCCCATATAAGGGTGTACCTGTTCAACGGTCTGCAGCTTCGAAACATCTGCATTCTCGATAGGAGGGCATTTTTATACAGAAGCTGTACACTTTTTGTGACAGTGTTTTGTCAGATGATATGTCACCCCAGAGGTGTTTTAGGTCTGTTTTCCCAGCTTTGGTGAGATATGCTGTGCTATATCTTGAAACTGCAGTGGAATTGTCTGCAATTTATTGTATGTCTATATACACAAGAGGGCAACAATTGCATTGTAATCACTGATGTACTTGGATGCTGAGTCCCTTTTAATGTTGTATGTGTTTTTTAGGGATTTCTCTTTTACACTGTGTCTAACAGGAGACATCAAGCTATTTACTTGTCCTTTTGTGCAAACTGGTCTTGGGAAGCCAAAGCGATATTTGGTATAGTTTTTCCTTTCATTTTTATATTGACATCAGCAGTACTTTCTACGCTTATTTTTTTGGAAGCGTAAGATTTGTGTATGTAGGTCACTAAGAGTGGTTTCTGAAGGGATGTCACTGGTAATGCATTTTTGAATACATTGTAAAACAATGGCATCACTGTCATGGCCAAATTTGGGAACATATTTTACCCACAAAGGTATGTGGATGTGTGGTGCTCCTCTGGATTGATAATCTTTTCTCCAAAACAAGGTTTCCACTTCTCCGAGTGGAGGGGTATTTTTATTGAAGATAAAGTGCACCATGGCAATGAAGTGATGGTGAAAGTACATTGATACATTGACAGGGCCAAGAGAACACAGTTTCCTGGTGATTTTATATCTATTCCCTTTTTATTTTGGTTTGCAGTGCATAAGAATTTTTGTAAGTCTTCCCATGCATATTCTGCACAACTTAATGTCACAAACCATGGAGGCGGGCAGGGGTTCCTTAGCAAACAACATACACCAGCATGACATCAAAACAAGTACACTTTTTTAACATGCATGTTTGTCAAGAGATATGTGATATTTAACTGCAACACCTCATCTTTGTCTTTTATCTTTTGAAGAAGATGGGTAGTGGATATGTCTGAAAAATGTAAAGCTGTTTTTAATGTGTCAGCAACTCCATAACATAGAGCTGCTACCTCACTTTCAAACAGGAGGTGGAAAATGTATTCTAGATGTTGTCTGAATATGAGGTCTGCAGAATCCATTCGTAAAGAGTAATATTCTGATGCACTAATTTATGTGGATCTTGCATCATAAGTTCCTCCTTTTCCTGTAGGAAAGAGTAGAGGTAAATAATGTGCTTCTACACTTCGCCCATACACTCATTAGGGAGCATTTGGTGTGATGCATTTGAAATGTTTCTAATGCATCTTCTATGGTGTCTTTGGAGTGTAGTGGGTGAATTGTATACTGGTCTAAAATTTTGGCTGCAGTAACAGGATATACATATTCAAATTGGCAAGTTTGTGGTGAATCTTGAATTATTTGGGTGGCTTCTTTTAAATTTTCCTCTATGTTTATGTCTTTGTAGTAGTCATATTGTTTAAAGATATTGTAGAGTTTGTCTAACTTTGTTTTAGTCAACTGCCAATTTTTTGTGTCTTTTGTTGGTACATTATTAATTAGTACAATCAATGATTGATCTATAGGCAGTTGTACTCCTACACTTGTACATTTTCTTTAAGATCTATTGGCAAAAATAGCACTTTGCCACTTATGCCTTTTAGTAACTCAGATAGAGGCAATGTAGCCTTTTGCAGTTCAAGGTGTATTATAGCTTGAAATGGGTGTACTGTTTGGATTATAATGCTCTCATACAAGTTAAGTTGTTGGATAGCCTTTTGAAGTGGGAAGAGTCCTAAGTTATTAGTAAAAGTAAGTGATGGCATTTGGTTATTGTCAAGCTGTGTATTCAGTATGTGCAACCTATTTAGGGGTCAGTTATTTTGTATTTATGTTTTGCTGTTAGATATCAAGCTGGTTGCAACCATTGGGATTCCTTGTGGTCCTCTATTTTGTTGCCATATCTATGATTTTTGTGCTCTTTTTATAAAATGTTCAGCGACAACAGACACATACTTTGTCTGGTATTTCAGCTGACGTGTTTTGAAACTTACTTTTTAATTTATTGTATGTTTTTGTATGGTGGGTGGTGTTTGTGAGGTTTTTGCTAATTTTTATTTGGTGGAAGGAGCTTTTGCAAGAAGTTCCTGAAATGCAGGCTAATGAATGTCCTTGCACTCCAGGATGCACACTGGGCACGAGTCCATGGTTTGTAAAGTTTGTATTCTATTTCTGTCTTTTAGCTTCACATACTCATTGAGGAATTGTTGTAAAGATTTCAAGAATTGTTGCAATATGTTACATATTGATCTGCATGTCCATTTGTACACTGGATAGTTTGTTTGGGCAAAAATAACAATTGGTTGAAAGTGTGTTCCCAGTGTTTTTTTCTATAAGGGTTTCTTTTGGCATCTTGATGTCTCCTATCATTTCATACTATCGACCAGTATTATCCATCTCAATTGGGGTTTTTTGTTCTTGTTTATTAGCGTCTTCATTGAAATATGGTTCTGTGCTGCTTGTGTGATTCCATTCACCTTCACAGAAGTTTGAAAAGGTATATATATTGAAATTGCACACGTTTTGAAGTACTTTTTATGATATATTGATTCATTTAGTTACTGGTTTCATTTTGTTTAATATTAATATAAACACTGTTCTCTTTAGTAGAAATGCACTGTCAATTATAGCATCGAGGATTGTTAAGAACTGTACAGTGGAACATTGTTTGAAACATTATTATACAGATACAGTGTTAGGTTCACTAGAAGGTCTGCTTTTGTTTGCAAATCTTTTTTTACTTTTACATTTTGTAAGAGGGGCATTATTTATTTTTAGTGTTGGCTGGTTTAGTTTGGTTGAGTGAGGTTACTAGCTGTATTGTTTTAATGTTTTCTATCAATTGTTTTATAGGCGGATGCCTATATGGCTTGTTTTTATTCTTATCTGCTCTATTTTTTCTTTGTTTTCTACTGCATTGCATTTCAGTAGCTGTGGTTGTGAAGGTTGTACAATTAAGAGGCTGTACAGGTGTGATAAGCTTGGGTTAGTGAGCAAAGGGGTGTGGTGTGATTGAATAAGTAGGGACATTATGATGTTTTGAGAAAAGCAGTGGTTGTTATAATGGTGTGTTTTAGTACATAGGTAAGATGGTTTTGAGGGTGTAATGGATCAAGGGGTGAAGAAGTTTAAGTATGTGTGTTAAAGTGTATTAGTGATTTGGAATGCAATGAGTTTGGGTTAGATTTAGGCCCTCATGGGCATCAGCGTATGGAATATTAAGGAAGTGAAATTGTGGTATAGACGTTGAGAGATGGATGTGTTGTTAGGTAGTAAGGAAGGATCAGAGTTTAGATGGGAATAGAAACAGTATACATTTTGAAATATAATTAGTAAGAGTGAAATACAATGTTGTTGAGAAGAACATAATACTCCCGGGTAATTTGTAGTTAAAGTTCATTGTTACAATTCGAGTGATACACATGTTATAATAATGTACTTACTTTGTAGGATGTGAGGAGTGTTTTTTATTCTGTAGCTGTCTTCTTCAATCTTCTTTTTTTTTGTAATTGTAAAAGAATGTTAGTGGGTATATGTGGTAATGGTGAAGTACTTTCAGTAAGCAAGGTTGTTATTTATTGAGGTAGTAGGAGTTGTTGGGAAAAAAAGTTTAAAAAATGGTATTTATGGTGGTGTTAGCTGTGGTGTAGTAAAGTATGTAAACTAGGTTTTGAGAACAATTGGACTATAGCCCTCATTCTGAGTGAGCCGGTCTGGAAATAAAGGTGCTGGTAAAATGTTACTGGCACGTTTTCTGGACCGGCTCACTCCGTCTGAGTCGATAGGGCACTGTACTCCAAGCCGGTACCAGCAGGCTTCAGGGTTCCCATTTCCATGGAGTTCTAGCAGGCTCTATGGGGATGGGAACTTACTGTACCCCCGCCGCCTGTGATATCCCAGTAGCACTGGGATGTTAGGTGGTGATAACAGTAATATAACAGTAATATGTGGTTGCCGGCAACCCACTGGCTACCGCTGTGTTTTACCAGTAACCCTGTAATGAGACCCTATGAGTAGTGCTGTTTGGGACATTATAAGAACAGGGCTAATCATGGGTGTGTAAAAAGGATACATGTCTAGGTTATTTTTGTGCTGTTAATTTGAATAAGAGAAGTGGTGTGTTAGTGGTGCAATGTAATGTGTTGCAGTGTTTTTAAAGAATAGGGAAACGGTGGGCTAGTAGTAATGCAATAGCAGTTGTAGTTGGAGCAATGTTTGGTGCCTTGTAGTAGTGGTTGGAAAAGAACAGTAGTTTATATGTAAGGTGAAGTGTTGTATATAGATACTATGGGAATATACAAATATGTGAGAATGGTGGTACTATAAGGGATGTAATGTATTTGATTTGTATTGTATTGTTCATTTATAATGTGCTAAATACCAGCGAGTGGCTTCTGAGCGCCGAATTGGGATTCACACCTGTGTTGCTTCCAATAAAAACGTGTTGCCCCTGAGCTATCCTTCCTCCCCTCCATTTTAATAAGAAAGGTTGAAAAGCATGAGATTTATATGGAATGAAAAATGGAAAATGCTGTGTGTTTTTGTTTCTTTTTAGGAGCATTTTGTTGAAAGTTAAGAAATGCATATGTACATTTATAGCAGCACTGTGTGTAACCTTTTTCAAAAAGAAAGGAAAAGCAGATGGAAAAGATTTGTAGAACATATTTAAGTGGCACTTGGTGTGTGGTAGTTTAAGATACATTTGCAGGGTGTTGGAATGACATCTTTTCACGATGAAAATATCAAATTTTATATTGTCAACATTTTTTGAAGACATAGATTTTATTCGAATTGATTTTGATTTTGAATATTTGTAATGCGCTCAGGATGGACCTAACCATATAAAGGCACACTTGGAACAATGCACATATAGCACAAGAATAGAAGAGGATGAGAAGTCACCAGGTAAACTGTTCTGTTACTATTTAAACAGGAAGGTTTTTAGGGCTTTCCGAAACTGGGCAAGCATCTGACAATCCCTACTCTCCCACGTTAAACTGTTCCAGAGCCTGGGACCGAAGACAGCAAATCTGCCTCCTCTAATAACAAATACGAACGGGGACTGCTCAACAGAAACTGCTCCCTTGACCTGAATGTCCTCGGGGGTTATGAGGGCACATTTTAGTGCTTAGGTGCTATGGGGCCAGTCTTTTAAAAATCAGGCATGCTACCTTGCAATTAACGCGGTCCTCGACTGCCAGCCAATGAAGAGTTCTGCAGAGAGGGGAAACATGCTCCGCTATACCCAGGTTGCCAATCAGACTGACTGCTGTATTTTGGGTCTTCTGGAGCCTGTATAATTGTTTGCCACGGATACCAATCATAAGACTATTACAATATTCAAAATGGGTGTTCGTCATGGCCCCCACCAGTACTGCATGATCTTCGTTGGGAATAAATGGTAAAACCCATCGGAGCATTTGCAGAGAGTAGTAGACAGACTGAACCTTGTCCCCGACCTGCGCTTCACTGGCCAGGTTCTCGTGCCATAGGCAGCCTACATTCTTGATTTTAATAGTAAATTGAAGTTCCTGACCAAGGATATGTGGGGCAAAAAATTCCCTTGCAGCTAGAACCTGTTTCCCAGGTCCGAAGAGAATAAGCTCCATTTTGGCTGCATTCAGCTGAAGCTGATTTTTTGTCATCCATCTATTTATCTCTTCCAGACAATGATTAACCGTCATGAAGGCCTTCGCAATGTTGGTAATTTTGATATAAATGTGTGTGCCATTGTCATATGAATGGTAGTTCAGGCCATGACTTTTCACAATGTTCAGTACAGGTTGCATGTGCAAATTCAACAACAGAGGGGATAGTGAAGATCCCTATGGGACTCCGCAACTCTTTACAATAGGGTCTGTGGTATAGCTCCCAAATTTCACCCGCAGAAGTCTATTTTCCAGAAATGATCCAACTCATTTCAGGTCATTTTCAGAAACATTTCCAGTCATTGTCAGACGTTTGAGTATTATATTGTGGTTAACTGTGTTGAAGGCCGCAGATAAATCCAGCATCACTAAAAGTGTAAGCTCTCTTTTGCTCGCAACCACTACCAACTCATAATACACCGATAACAAGGCCGTCTTGGTCGCATGCTTAGGCCAAAATCCTGATTGAAACACATCTAGCAAGGCCTCATTCTCAACAAAAGTTTGAAATTTCTAGGCAACCACTTTCTCCAATATTTTTTCACGCCATTATAGGCCTGAAACCAGCCGGAAGTTCTCTAAGCAGGCCGGATCCAGGTCCGGTTTCTTTATTAATGTTGTAATGATGGAGTTTTTTAGCTCCCTAGGAACAATACCCTGCGTGCATGATTTATTGACAAATGTAGTCATAAAGGGAGTGATATTCTGTGCTAGGCTTCAAGCCGCTCAAGCAGGTAACATGAACAAGGAGTCGTTAGTGGGCTTGAGATTCAAAATAAGGGATTTTATAAAATCCTCTGTATCTGGTTGAAAATCAAACCTCACACAGTTTCCATTGCACTCTGATGCTAATAAATCTGGCTGAATGCTCAGGCCTAGGTTATCTATTGAGTCAAGACACACCTGGTCCTACTGGGCCTTTGCCACAATCGCTTCCTGTATAGCGTCCATTTTCACTTTGAAAAATACATGGAACATGTTGGCCTGTGCCAGCGACGGTTCAAGAGATGACGCAATACAGCTTGGCTTGCAAAATCTAGTGACCACCGTGAAGACTTCTCTTGGCTGGTTGCTAGTATTGGCAATTTGTTTGTGGAGAAAATCTCTTTTGGCCCTAAGAATTGCTTGTTTATAATTCTTCAGCGCTTTCTTGTCTCACTCAGTACTCTCCGGTGATTTAGTCTCCCTCCATTTCTTGTCTATTTGGTGAACCGTCTTGTGAAGGGGGGCAAGATTGCGAGTAAACCAGGGTTTAGAGATCATGTTACTCTTAGGTTTCAACAGGGCATATTTGGAGCACATAGAGTCCAACGTGTGGTGCCCTTCATGAAGAAATCTGCACTTGCCAATATACTATCAATACTGGCCAGTCTTTGGAATACTTCATCACTTGCGATGCTGGCCAAATCTTTGACTTTTTGCGTAAGCACTAGTGGCCCACCCATCCCCTTCTCTTTCCCTCTCCCTGGGGTGACCAAGTCAAAATATTGGAAAAATGATCAGACCAAAGATTGGGGACTGTCCCCCTCATCACTGTACAAGTGCCAATGGCCAGCAATATGTCCAGACAGTGACCTCTAACATATGAGGGGGCCGTCGTCAAAAGTGACAGCCCATGATTCCCCAAAAATTCACCTAATTCTTTAGAGTCTGGGCGTTGGGAATCGGCTGTCCAAATATTTCAATCTCCCACACATAAAAGTTCCTTATGTCTGCTCCTCGATAGGGTTAGGAAAATATCCAGTTTCCCCAAAAATCTGGCAGCGGGAGCTGGGGGTCTATAATCCAGGATAACCTTCACTGATACCTTGGGTGATAACTGGATGTAGACCTAGCTCACCTGGGACCCATCGGCCCACTCAAGCTCCTCGAGGTGGGAGGTAAGTATGGAGGATCTATAAATCATTGCTGTCCTTCCCGCCTCTTCCCAATCTGGTTAGTGAACTGAATACAATAGTCCTCAGTAAATAATAGTCGAATGCCATCTTTGACCCATCCGTGAACCATGTTTCAGTTAGTAGGAGCATATCTAGATTGTGCAGGTTGATGAGCTGTGCCACTTACATTGCATGGGCTATGGCAGAGCGGGCATTAATCAATGCTCCTGAAATCCCTTGCTTGTCCTCTGCGCCACCTCCCTGCTGAGTCTCGAGATTGGGACTGGATAGGCCCAACTTCTGAATTTTATACAGAGTTCAAAGTGTAAGGTGACCCATCCCATTGTCGAACCTTCTCAGGATAAGGTCATCATACCTAGCATGCCCCATTATTTCCACCCTCACTATGTCACCAACCTAATACAGCTGTTCATGTTTGCACCCCTCTTCAAACCGGCAGCATATTCTGCTGACTGCTGCACCAGGTTTCAAACAGGCCTAAACAGGCCTGATGCAAGTCTGCTAAGGCATGCAGTGCCTGTCAGTGACACGTCGGGCGATACTCCGGATGCAGGTAAGTCTGGCAAACAGAGTCCCAGTAACCAGCAAAGTCACCACACAAGTTATGTCTCCCCCGTTCTTAGGCCCCCTAATGTGAGATCCCCCACAATATAGTCAGGGGGATAGGTTGCCACCCAAATGCACACAATTATGATGAAATTAGCCTAAAATAAATAATTTTTAAAATCACCTAAAATAAACCAAGAAATTATACATTTTTAAAAATCACGATAAAACAAATGCGAGATAGAGTGCTGACTTTTGGCAATCAGATTTTTCTTTAAAACATTTTCAAAATGCATTGAAAAAAAATTCTGTGAACACATACACTATGCATGGAAGTATTTTTTAGCATTTGCAGTAAACAAAAAGCAAAATTAAACAAATATTTGGAGCACATTTTGTGAAAGTTGGAAAAAATTATGAAGTTCAGTAGAACATTTACCAAACAATCAACAAAAATATATAAAAGCCAGAAAGAGAAAAAAAGTTATTCTAAGAGCCGGCATTTTTTAACAAAAAACAAGTTCATTGATTTTAATTCCCCCACCCGCGCCTGGAAATTTCCAGATGGCTGCAGAGTATCGTACTATCCGCGGACGTTGCAGGCTGCAAAAGGTACTGCGATTTTATTTTTAGTTCTATTTTTTTTACTGTGAAAGGTGTCTCCAAAAGGAACCTTTTTCTTTGTTTTGTCATGGCAAGTGGATAAGGGAAGATGTTGGGTGTGCCTTAAATCTAAGGTAGGTGGAAGTGTTTCTCATGCTTCTTCACCGCAGCCTCGAAAAAAGCCCCCTGAAACTGCTCCCCCCTGCAGTGTGGTGTGTTGCAGTACAAACAGAGTATTGGGACCCTCAAAAGGTAAGGGTACACAGTGTTCTATTTGGCCTGCAAGGCAGCTGATGGGATCCTCTGCCCCACAGGAGGAGCGTATGTGGTGGCTGGAGTGGTTGAGTAAGATGGGGTAGAGGAAGATAACCTACTTCTCCATGGGAAAGGAAGAGCCTTTCTTTGAGCACAAAGGTGGTTGGAGCGAGTGTGGCGTCACATGGAGGTGGTTGCAAAAGATTACTGCCCAAGTTATCCACGACTGAGTATTACCCTGTACTCAATGCATTCAACCTTGATAGCTCAAGCTTTTGATACACCCTCAATGGTCTTAAAGAACCGCCACACCCATGGTTCTTTCAGGGTGCTGAAGGTAGGATCTTTCTTTCCCTCATCTTCCTGTTCCTTGTCGTTCTCCTCCGCATCATCGCTTGTGTTCCCCTGTCCAGGCCCTCCACGTGGTGATGGTGATCCCTGGGAAGGTGGAATGGTCATGACAGATGCCATTCTAAAACTCCTGCAAGTCCCCTGGAAGTTGCTCTCAAAAGATGCCCTCTCCTTGTCTGCCAAATTGAGAAGGATGAAAAGTAATGAGTGGGTCATCTGTGATGTCATCTTTGATGTCCTGGGTGTTCGTCTTAGCAGTGCACAGTGGTGGTGCCAGTTATGGTTGCTTAGCGTACCATAATGGGAGAATTTCTTTTTTTTAAAATTTTACTTTTAACCATAGCATCCTCTTGACAAAGTTTTTCCACTGAGGTTCATAGGTTTTTATTAGTGTAACTTAACCATAACGTCCCTATAAGAAAGATCTTTCACATATATTTATATGTCAGCCAGTCAAATAACTTTATTTGACTGAACACCATCTAAGAGACATAGCATTAAATAATATACATACTTGCTTAATACATACTTTTAAGAGCACCATGTGACGATATCTTTTAAAGCGTTAAAAATAAATGTACATTTATTAAAAAATGATTAAGCTGGATGGATTTGCACCAAATTTGAAGCAAATTGAGCACAAAGTGCTTGAAGAAAACCTTTTTCTTGTTTTGGCCCATATCCATACAGTAGTTTGTTTTAAATAGTGGGGAGTGACCCTGTACCCAGAAAGTTAGTTATATCTCCCATGATGCATTGCTGGTGCCAAGCTTCTTTGTTTCAGAAAAAACGTAATTAGGATATTTGAGAATCAAGTTCTCGGATCGATTAGAAAAGTGCCCTAAAATGATATAAGGAGATAAAGTAGGCCAGTTTTCAGTCCAGGAAGCATGTGGGCAGATTACGAAAGGGTGTTTTTATGAAGGATTGGGTCTTTGCGAGGATGTAGATTTGTTTATCTATTTTCAATACTTTTTTAAGACTGAAAGCAGTATGAACAGCAAAGAAAAGTGCAATTACTTTAAAACTATGATATATTGAGATGTGGTATTCACTAGTTAAGGGAAGAAAAGTATTTTAAGTTAATTTAGGAAGCATTTTTGTGCATGAAAATAAATTACAGGAATTGTCTTACTTAAATTGTTTGGGAGTGGGATATTAGGGGATTAACCATGTTTTGGAGATGTTAACTGTGCTAATTAAGATTATATTTGCTTAATAAGTGGAATAAAAAGTGTAGAATGAAACACACTAGAAAGCAGATGGTTGTTTACTATTACCTTTGTTTTGATTGGAGAAGCTTTTCCTGTAACTTAGCTGCAAAGGTTGCGATGCATGATTGTACCCCCCTTGTTCCTCGGTTCAGTACCCTACTAACTCATCCTCAAGCTTCCTCATCGTAGTAACCCACTTACTCCACCTCACTCTTCCTCATTGCAGTTCCTCACTAATGCCACCTCACTCTTCCTTGTTGCAGTCCCCCACTAACTCCACCTCACTCTTCCTTGTCACAGTCCACTAATAACTCCATCTCACTCTTCCTCAAACACATTTCCAAACTACTCCACCTCACTATTCCTCATTGTGGTACCCCACTAACCCACCTCACTCTTCCTCATTGATGCACCCCACGTCACTCTTCAACAACACTCTATCTTGTCGTAATGCCCCCTAACCTTGCTTCACTCTTCCTCATCACAGCACCCCACTAAATTACCTCACTCTTCCTCATCACAGTACCCCAGTAACTCCACCTCACTTTTCTTCATCACACTCCAAAATCAACTCACCTCACTCATCCTCATCACAGTCCCCCAATAACTCCACCTCACCATTTTTCATTGCAATGCCCAACTGCTCCACCTCACTCTTCCTCACCACAGTCCCCCACTAACTCCACCTCTCTCTTCCTTGTCACAGTGCCCCACTAACTCCACCTCATTCTTCTTCATCATAGTCCTCCTTTAACTCTACCTCACTCTTCCTTGTCACAGTTCTAAAATAACCCCCTCACTCTTCCTCGTCACAGTCCCCCAGTAATTCCACCTAACTCTTCTTCATAACAAGTCCCCACTATCTGCACATCACTCTACATTGTCAAAGTCCCCCACTAACTCAACCTAACCTTTCCCTGTTGCGGTTCTACCCTTCCACCACCTCACTCTTCCTCATCACAGTCCCCAACTTGACCACCTCACACTTTCTCATTACAGTCCCCAAATATCTCACTTCACTAATCCTTGTCACAGTCCCCCACCAACTCCAACTCACTTTTCTTCTTCAGAGTACCCCACTAACTCCAGTTCACTCTGCCTCATCACAGTACTCCAATACCACCAACCTACTCTTCCTCATCACAGTACTCCAATACCTCACTCTTCCTCATCACAATCGCCAACTTCCCCACCTCACTCTTCCTCCTCAAAGTACACAACTACCCCATTTAACTCTTCCTCATCATAGTACTCCACTAACATCACCTCACTCTTACTCATGACAGTTCCAATTTACCCAACATCATTATTCTTCATCACAGTGCCCAACTACACAACTTCAGTCTTCCTTGTCACAGTCCCCACTAACTTCACCTCACTCTTCCCTGTTGTAGTACACCACTAACTCGACCTCACTGTGTCCTCATCACAGTATCCCATTACCCCACCTCACTCTTTCTCACTGCAGTACCCAACTACCCCACATCACTCTTTTTTGTCACAGTCCTACACAAACTTCACCTGACCCTTCTTTATCAGAGTCCCCAACAACCCCACTTCACTCTAACTCATCACAGTCCCCTACTGAATTCAAATTACTCTTCTTCATTACAGTCCCCAACTACTCTACCTCACTCGTCCTCATCACTGTACCCAACTATCCAAGCTCACTCTTCCTCATCACAGTTCCCCACTAACTCCACCTCACTCTTCTTCATTACAGTCCCCAACTACCCCACCTCACTCATCCTCACCACAGTCCCCAACTACCTCAGCTCACTCTTCCCATCACAGTCCCCCACTGACCCCACCTCATGCTTCCACGTCACAGTTCCACAATTGATCCACCTCCTTCTTCGCCAACACATTCTCCCACTAACTCCACATCACTGTCCCCCATTATCTCAATCTCAATCTTATTCATAACTGTCCCTCACTAACTCCACCTCACTCATCTTCATCAAAGTCCCCCACTTATTCCACCTCTCTCTTTCACATCACAGTCCTCAAGTACCCCACCTCACCCTTCCTCACCAGAGTACCCACTAACTCCACTTCAAACCTTTTCATCACAGTCCCCCACTACCTCCACTTCACTCTTCTTTGTCACAGTCCCCTAATTTCCCCACCTCACACTTCCTCATCACAATATTCCTCTCCCACCAACTCACACTTGCCAGAGTACTCGAATACCATCCACCTCACACTTCCTGATCACAGTCCCCAACTACACCACTTCACTCTTCTTCATCAAGGACCCCTACAACCCCACCTCACTCAATTCCTTGTCATAGTCCCCCACTAACTGCATCTCACTATTCATCACTGTCTCCCACTAATTCCACCTCCCTCTTTCTCATCACAGTCCCTAACTACCAACTAGAAACACTTGTGTACAAGCATGTTATAAATGACTTATTACATCACATGTCACAGTCCCCAACAACCATACCTCACTCTTCCTTGTCACAGCCGCCCACTAACTCCACATCACTCTACTTCATCAACATCCCCAAAATCCATCTCAATCTTCCTCATCACAGTACTCAAGTACCACAATCATACTTGCTCAAATTACAGTACCCAACTACCACAGCTCACTCTTCCTCATCACAGTTCCCAACTACCCCATCTCGCTCTTCCTCGTCACATTGCCCAACTACCCCACATCACTCTTCCTCGTCACAGTTCCCAACAAACACAACTTCGGCCGTCTTCATCACAATCGCCCGCTAACTCCACCTTCCCTGGAATCTGAGTTCAACGATAAACTCATTCACCTTGCCAAAACACTAATTGGTCAAAATAAATCCACAATCATCCTTGGAGACTTAAATCGATGGCGTGGAGATCCAAAAGATAAAGAAGCAATCCTCCTTGAAAAAACCCTGCAGAAAATACAGTTTAATGTAATGAACCATGATTCTACCATGGCCAACGGTCATCAACTGGACTGGGTCATTACTAACAACATAGAGACAAATAACTATGTGACTACCCCTTGCATATGGACGGACCATTATAAAGTACTATTCAACCTACACTTACCCCGACCAGCTAAGAAACACATCAATGAAGCAAAGAAAGTCTTTCCTAGAAACTTCAAAAATATTGAGAGATCGTACTTACAACTCTGCGTAAATGGCATCCTTGCCGACATTAACGAAAATGATTCCTGTGACACCATTATCAAAAAATATGATCAGCAGATGCTCATATTAATAAATCGGAAAGCTCCTAACCGGGAAAAACCGGTCAGGCCCAATCTTAACCATCAAAAATGGTTCACTCCTGAACTAACTATCCTAAAGAAGTAAAAGAAATGCAGCGAAGCACATTGGCTAAAGAACCCAACTGACGGCAATAAGACCAGCTGGAAAAGCCTAGGAAAATCATATAAGAACAACATCAATGAGCCTAAGAAGAACTACTTCAATAGTCAAATTGGAGTTTCCTCTAATTCAGCTAGCAAACTATTTGATATTCTTAAATCTATAGATAAGCCCCAAGCCCTGGCCCCTGCATTTACCCCATCTCAATTGGAATGTGAAAACATTCAGGTAGCCTTCGCCAACAAAATCATTAAAGCTAGAGAACGCATAGCATCTGCTCAAGCTAACAAACCTTAACCTAGTCATCCTGTAGCAATGACGACCATCGAAGGAAAGGAGAAATTCCAATTTCAGCAGATCTCTGCTGAAGTCATGTTGACAACTCTGGCATCTATGAAACCATCCTCCTGCGCCAAAAATAAACTCCCCTCCCAAGATCAATCTCGAACATTTGGAAATTTTTGCTCCATTACTTACTAAAATTGTAAACACGTCCTTTTGTGACCAAATAGTACTGAAAAACATAAAAAGGTCACCATTACACCTCTATTAAAAAAAAAAATCTAGACCAACGTGGCCCTAACAACTTAAGACCTATCACAAACTGTAACTTCACACTTAAAGTCATGGACAAGATAGCTACAGCACAGCTTCAGGAATACGTTGAAAGCCACAAGATTCTACACCCACAACGATCCGACTTTAGAGCCGTACATAGCACTGAGGCAGCAATGTTGGACTAACAGACCAAAATGCTGGGAATTATGGACAAGGGAAAAGCTGGCCTACTAGTCCTACTGGATCTCAGTGCTGCATTCGATCTGTTAGACCACCAGCTATTACAACAAGCACTTGATAAAGTTGCGAACTGTTCCAAGGAAGCAATAAGTTGGCTGTCCTCCTTCCTTGAGAACAGAGTCTCTCAAGTACATTGGGGAGATAAATTCTCATCCGAATTCAACATCTTCTGTGGTGTACCGCAGGGAGCCAGTCTGTCACCACTGCTCTTCAACCTGTGCATCCGATTCTTGTGCGAGCTACTAGAACATCTCCAGGTGTTCTTTACCAATTATACTGATGACATTCAGCTGGTTATGGAACTGAGTGGGGACTACGCCAAGGACAGTACTATATTAAACATACTTTATAAGAACATAGAAGAGTATATGGACAACAATCGGATGTGCCTAAACAGCAATAAGACTGAGTTAGTGGTCTTTGGATCCACACAGGCACGAGTCAAACTCGCTTCTGACTACCGGGCATTTCAAATCAAAGAATCCCATATTGAAGTGGCAGGCAAGGTTAAAACACTTGGCATGACCCTGGAAGCTTCCCTTAATGCGGATGCTCAAGCCATGTACATTAGTAAAAATTGTACCTACTACATCAGACTGATCAAAGCAATTAGATCCCTACTCAGTGAAAAAAACTGCGCTACAATAGCCAGTGCTACCATCTTATCGTGTCTGGACTACAGAAATACACTCCTTGTATGTGCAAGTAAACAAAGCATGCACAAATTCCAACTGGTCCAAAATAATATGATCAGAACGATTAAACAAAAAGCAAGAACTGAACACAGCAGTGAATCCAGACGGGACCTCCACTGGCTGAAAATGGAGGACCACATACAATTTAAGTCCTTATGCCTGACACACAAATGTCTGTATGGCAAAGCACTAACCTATCTGAAGTCTAAATTCACTTTCCACAACCCTTCTAAGGCTCTAAGATCAGAAGCCAAGGGTCTAATAACAGTCATGAAGCATAAAAAAGAACTCGGTATGGGTAGAGCTTTCCCCAACTGCGCAGCAGTTAGTTGGAACAAACTGCCGACCTGCCTTAGGTTAGAGTGTAATCACTCCTCCTTTCACAAAAAGCTTAAAACTGTCGTTTTTAAGTAAACCATAGTGTAAGAACCCCGGCCTTGAAACTGCTTAACTCTCCCTGTTTTATGCAACTGTCTTGTTCACACTGTGCTACTCTTCGTCTGTCTTTGTCTCCATGAATGTGCCCCGAAGCCGGCGGGCAGTTTCGGCACGATATAAATAAACAAATAAAATAAAAATAAATAAATTCTTCCCTGCTGTAGTACCCCACTAACTTCACCTCAATGTGTACACATTGCAGTACCCCACTACTCCACCTCACTCTTCCTCACTGCAGTACACCACTACACCACTGCCCCACCTCACTCTTTCTTCTCACAGTCCCCACAAACTCCAACTCACTCTTCTTTGTCACAGTCCCCAGCAACCCACCTCACTCTTACTCATTACAACCGCTATTAACCCTACCTTACTATTCTTCATTACAGTCCCCAACTACCACACCTCAATCGTCCTCATTACAGTCCTCCACTAACTCCACCTATTTCTACAACTCCACCTCACTCTTCCTGGTCATCGTCCTCCTTTAACTCCACCTCACTCTTTCTTGTCACAGTCCCCCCCTAACTCCAACTCACTCATCTTCAGCACAGTCACCCACTAACTCCACCTCACTCTTTCTCATAACAGTCCTCAACTACTCCACCGAAACCCTTCCTCACCAGAGTCCCCCTCTAATTCTACCTCAAACCTCTTCATCACAATCCCCCACTAACGCCACTTCACTCTTCTTTGTCACAGTTCCCCACTAATCCCACCTCTCATTTCCTCATTGCAGTACCCCACTACTAACTAACTCGTCTTCATTACAGTCCCCCGCTAACTCCACCTCAATCTTTTTCATCACAGTCCCCCAGTACCTCTGCCTCACTCTTCCTCGTCACAATACTCCTCTCCCACCAACTAACTCTTGCCAGAAAACTCCAACACCATCCACCTCACACTTCCTGATCATAGTCCCCAACTACACCACCTCACTCTTCTTCATTAAAGAACCCAACAACCCCACCTCACTCAATTCCTTGTCACAGTCCCCCACTAACAGCACCTCACTGTTCTTCATCACAGTCTCCCTCTAATTCCACCTCCCTCTTCCTAATCACAGTCCCTAACTACCAACTAGAAACACTTGCATACAGGCACATTATACATGACTTATTACATCACATCACATCACCCCACATTTCGTTGTCAGAGTCCCAAACTACCATACCTCACTCTTCCTTGTCACAGTCTCCCACTAACTTCACATCACTCTTCTTCATCAAAGTCCCCCCAAACAATCCATCTCAATCTTCCTCATACAGTGCTCTAGTACCACAATCATACTCGCCCTAATCACAGTACCCAACTACCCCATCTCACTCTTCCTCGTCACAGTTCCCAACTACCCCACATCACTCTTCCTCATCACAGTGCCCAACAACACAACTTCAGACTTCTTTGTCACAATCACCCTCTAACTGCACCTCACTCTTCCCTGTTGTAGTACCCCACTAACTTCACCTCACTGTGTACGCATTGCAGTAACCCACTACCCCACCTCACTCTTCCTCACTGCAGTACTCCACTATGCCACTGCCCCACCTCACTCTTTCTTCTAACAATCCCCCACAAACTCTAACTCACTCTACTTTATCACAGTCCCCAACAACCCGCCTCACTCCTACTCTTCGCAGCCCCTATTTACTCCACCTTCCTCTTCTTCATTACAGCCCAAAACTACCCCACCTCACTCATCCTCATTACAGTCCCCAACTACCCCAGCTCACGCTTCCTCATCACAGTCCCCCATTTACCCCACCCCACTCTTCCTCATCACAGTCCCACACTAGCTACACCTCCTTCTTCAACCCCACCTCACTCAATTCCTTGTCACAGTCCCCCACTAACGGCACCTCACTCTTCTTCATCACAGTCTCCCACTAAGTCCACCTCACTCTTCCTCATCACAGTTCCTAATTACCAACTTGAAACACTTGCGTACAGGTGCATTATACATGACTTATTGCATCACATCCCATCACCCCAAATTTCATTGTCAGAGTCCCAAACCACCATACCTCACTCTTCCTTGTCACAGTCTTCCACTAACTCCACATCACTCTTCTTCATCAAAGTCCCCCAAACAATCCATCTCAATCTTCCTCATCACAGTGTTCCAGTACCACAATCATACTCGCCCTAATCACAGTACCCAACTATCCCAGCTCACTCTTCCTCATCACAGTTCCCAACTAACCCATCTCACTCTTCCTCGTCACAGTTCCCAACTACCCCACATCACTCTTCCTCATCACAGTGCCCAACAACACAACCTCAGACTTCTTCATCACAATCACCCACTAACTCCACCTCACTTTTCCCTGTTGTAGTACCCCACTAACTTCACCTCACTGTGTACGCATTGCAGTAACCCACTACCCCACCTCACTCTTCCTCACTGCAGTACCCCACTACCCCACTGCCCCACCTCACTCTTTCTTCTCACAGTCACCCACAAACTCCAATTCACTCTACTTTATCACAATCCCCAACAACCCACCTCACTCTTACTCTTCACAGCCCCTATTTACTCCACCTTCCTCTTCTTCATTACATCCCTCAACTACTCCTCCTCACTCATCCTCATTACAGTTCCCACCTACCCCAGCAAACTCTTCCTCATCACAGTCCCCTATTCAGCCCACCTCAATCTTCCTCATCACAGTCCCACACTAACTCCACCTCCTTCTTCAACTCCACCTCACTCTTCCTGGTCACAGTCCTCCTTTAACTCACCTCACCCTTTCTTGTCACAGTCCCCCACTAACTCCAACTCATTCATCTTCATCACAGTCACCCACTAACTCCACCTCACTCTTTCTCATCAGAGTCCTAGCCAGAGTTCCCCACTAATTCTACCTCACACCTCTTCATCACAATCCTCCACTAACTCCATCTCACCCTTCTTTCTCACAGTTCCCTACTAACTGCACCTCATGCTTCCTCATTGCAGTGCCCCACTACCACCACCTCTCTCTTCTTTGTCATAGTACCCCACCAACTCCACCTCACTCTTCCTCGTTACAATGCTCCACCAGCTCCAACTCACTATTCCTTATTGTAATACTCTAATGCATCTACCTCACAATTCCTGATCGCAGTCCCCAACTACCCCACCACACTCTTCCTCGTCACAGTCTCCAAAAACCCCACCTCACTCACTTCCTTGTTGCAGTCCCACACTAACTCCGTCTCACTCTTTTTCATCACAGTCCATCACTAACTCCACCCGACTTTTCATCGTCAGAGTACTCCACTACGGTATTACTACACAATATGGCAGACCATCACTATGAATCTGAAATGTCACATTTTTAAAGCCCCATTTCACTGCATATATATATGGGGGATGGGTTAAGCTGATAATAAATGTGAGGGGTCTGGGGAGGGGTGCAGGTTATAGGGCTGCCCTCTAGTAATCAGAAAGAGCACTGCACCTTGAGTTCCTCTCCTGAAAAGACACCCTCTAGTAATCAGAAAGAGCACTGCACCTTGAGCTCCTCTCCTGAGGAGGCACCCTCTAGTAACGAGAGGGTCTGGGGAGGGCTGCAGGTGGTATCCCCCTTAATATATATACAGTGAATCTGAAAATATCCTATCCAGTTTTGTTTTGTTTTTCTTTTACCCCACTTCACCATATATATATATATATATATATATATATATATATATATATATATATATATATATATATATATATATATATATTTACTAGCACGTTACAGTCCATTAGAAATGCAATTGTCCTTGGGGTGACACTGGTTCGCACCAAAGTTTTGATGTTGATACCAATGGATGAACTGTGCTATATTTGAATTGTGATCTGACTAGTTCCAATTCTTAGGAAGAAAACTAATTAGCACATATACATCTACCAAATGATTATCCTAATATAACAAATGGTTTATCAAATGCTTAAATAATAGTTTGATATGGTCTTAAATAAATCCAGTTTGTGTTGCATATTAAAGTTTTATTTGGAGTTATATAGTTAACCATAAGGCCAAGGGTTATTGAGTTTTTGATATCATTGGTTTATACAGCTATCAACATCCCAAGATGGCTTAAAAGAATGATGGGAATTATGAAGTCAGTTGCATATGCACCAAGTTCTAAGCAACATGTCCTCAGGAAGCGTGCCAGGTTGAGGGGTTGATATTGCTTGGCTAATACTTAATTTTTTCTAGCTGTGTGTTTCTCACTCCCTCATGGTCCTCTTCCTTCTCATCATTATATACATTCTGCAGTAAAGTCTAATTCTTCAAATGCTATGAATCAGCCATAAGTTAGCCCTTAGGTAGCACTCCTCAAAGCTCAAAACAAATAAAAGAAGAAACATGGACATGTAATCTGGTTTTCAGACTCAACACCTCTGTTTGGACTCACAATCGGTATACGGTATCTCATTTACAAACAAGGTAACTGCAATCCAGGTTGAGAAGGGTAGGAAAGGCTGAGGAATATACATTAACTCTGGGAAGAGGTTAGCCTAAGCTCAACAGAGGTCACACACCATTAGAGCCATCCCAAGAAGTTGCTAGCAGGCCTCAAAAACATTCTAGAAACCCAGTACAGGGGTTTACTTAAGAGGTCCACATTCAAAACCCAGCAACATTTAAAAGTATCCATGTTTCATCCTAGCTTTCTTGTGGAACCTGCTGTTCGAGTCACAAGGAAGTAAAAAGAAGGGCTTTGACCTCATGTTATCTTGACACTGGACACTTTGGCAATTAAAAGCCTGGCTACTGGTGTGAAAAAGACAATGCTTATGTCCTCAAACATTTTGCACAAAAGGACACTTTTAAGTGCTCAGAGACCACTGTGGTGGTGATTTGGTTCAGTATAAAAAACTTTAACATAAAACACACTTTTCGGGATGTTGCAAACATGACAAACACATGTTTCGGACATGCAGCCCTTTCATAATGTTATTAAAAAGTTTTACAGGTGCACAAGATGTCTAGAATCCGATTCCTCTTGACCGTGATTCAATTTTTTATCACATTCCCTTCTGTTTCACTCCCATTATTTCCCCTGGTTGCTGATCTACAGATGCTCTGGTGTCCACATTGTTGGTGTGTTAACTAAAAGCTTATCTCCCTGTTTGTCAGTTCTGTTAGAGTATAGTAGACGTTCATTAGTCTGTCACTGCATACAGGGGACACAAATCTGGCTCTTTCCAGCCTACGTATACTGTTTGTCGTACCTCCTGCCTTTGTCAGTCACACAGTGTAATGAAAATAGCTTCCACATGCAGCTCAGGCTCAGTAGAAGCCTAAGTACTGTTATACTTTAATATCCTACTTCCAAGTAATGCATTGTCCTGTTCCAACATGAACTTAAAAAAGGACTAGCATCAAACTGTAATAACCTTTTTTACATCAAAGTGCCAAGCTTTTTTCAATTTTACTGTACCAGTTTGACCACAACATTCCCTTACCTTCGATTAACAACAACGTTCACCTTTATAAACAGTCTATTTCTGGTTATGCCACTCTTGGCTCAGGCTTTGCTGTCACAGAATTATCATTCTGTAGTTTACCTGAGGGGGCAATGTATAGAGATGGATTGGATTATATTTCACCAAACTTCCATGATTGCCTGAGCAAACTCACAACCCCCTCATGCATCCAGGTTTACACTATGTACTAAATTACAATTATCCACATCTGACTTGGAATCAAAATCCAATTATGCAAAAGGGAGGCTGCAGAAATGACCAAAAATAATTTCTGCAGCCTCCCTTTTGCAAAACTATGGTCCAACCAACAGGATTACTGTTAGGCAGAATTATATGCAGTACCCTTTGGGAACACTACACACAATTAGGACTACAAGTGGCGGCAAAAATTCACCTTTGGTACAGCCTGTACTACACAGTAAAGTGGTAGCAATGGCTGAGCAGCCAACCTTATCTCAAGAGCAAGTGAGCAGTATCAAAAAGTTACACAAAAGACAGCAGTTACTATGATGCAAGCAAACACTGACTCAAGGTTTCCAAGTAAAAGAATATACATTTATTTACTCTTCAGTTGTATAACATTTCACTAAAGTAAAGCAGTTCAAAAATCACACTCTTAATACACCACACCACTCCCAATAGTTTCCAGACAAGTTAAGCTCACTAAATGAAGTGGGAGCAAAATGGCACTCTGTTAATTAAAAAGGGAGGGACAGACAAAATTAGGTAGAAAGGGAGCAGTACCAACAGGTAAGTAAGCAGGGCAATCTAGAAAGAGGAACTACAGTGATGGAATCAAGTCAAATAGGCTTAGGGCCAAAGTCAATAGGACAAAAGTCTTTTGGTCAAGATCACACAGTTCAGGGTAGTTTGCGGTTAAGTCTTTGCCAAGAGTTCAGAACCAAGTTGGTCGGCAGAAAAGTTAGCTTAAAGAGAAGAGAAGGACAAGCCCTCAGATTGGCGAAAGGTTTCACACCCTTCCACCATGGCTGGACGAAACGAACACCCGGATGTTGAACAGTACCTTAAATGGAGAAGAAGCTGTAGCTGCGGCGGACGTTCCTGGTAGTTCCAGACTGACACGAAGCAAGAAGACTGGAGGGTCCTGCAATACCCAGGGAAGCAACCAGCAGCAGAGAAAAGCAACAAATAAAAGGTGCGCTCCTTAAAACCCAAGCAGGGTCCAACCTTCCTGGCTATCCGACCCACTGTAGCTCTGTACAGCGAATTCAACCAGAAGAGGGGGTCCTGGCTTGGAGTTTGGGTGAACTGGTTGGTACCACCAGCTCAAGGGAAGAGGATTCTTGTAGGATCCTCTCTCTCGTTGCAGTATGAAGATTCGGACCTGCAGCAGGGCTTCACCAGACGGTTCAGTCATGGGAGGGGTCCTCTTCTGTCGGCTCCTCTTCGGTTCTCTCGTTCCAGTGGCGACTCTGCTCTTCCAGATCAGAGACCTGCTTTTTATGCAGTTTTCCCCATTCACTCAGCCTGGCTGTCAATCACACAGCAGGGTGGCTGTCCTGGTGGGGACAGTCACCCAGCCAATCAAATAGGAGTGCAACTTGGGTTTCCAAGGGAACTCATGGCAGGGGTCCTAAAAACCCTCTCTCACATCCTGCCTACCCAGACTTTCAGGCGCCTAAAGGAGGGCTTCTGTGCAGAAGCCTGCGAACAGACGGTGAACAAAGGAACCAAACCTGGTTTGGTGCATAGAGACCAACACGAGAAAGACGTTTCCAAAAAGAAATGGCGACTAAACCCAGCCGGAACAACATTAAAAACAATACCGTAAAGCGGGTTTAAGTTCGAGGCTACCAAGATAGCCTGAAACCATACCATGGTTATTTAAGATAACCGCGGTACGAAAAATAGGGTAGTTACCACTGCCACCAGCCAAGTCTTAATGGAAAGGGAGCAAAACAATGCTCCAAGAGAAACAGACAAAAAAGGATACGTATTAATCATTTCCAGTACTCAATGTAAGATGGTTTGTACTGGGTCTGTGGATTGAAAAGAGACTAGTAAAGTTAATGGCAACTTTACATGTTCTGGGGGACAGTAGTCAGCCCCAGAAAATGGAGTCTGAGTTGGGAAGTCTAAAAGACAACCCTGTGTCACTGCACTGAGGGTGCTGTGTAACACAGTAAAAAGATGATGCCAGGGGAGTAGGTGAGGCTCCACAGTCCATGAACACAAAAATGTTAAAGACACACAGCAAAACACGTGTAAGAGTGGGCAAAAAGGCTCACAGTCTTGTCAGGTGAACAAAATAAATCATAGAAATACAGCAATGCTGCTGAGGGACTCAGTAGGTAAGGGAAATTAGCCATTCTGGAGAATTCTCCCTAACAATTACTATGATTCCATGTTATCACAGAACATTCTCCACACACTGCATCCCTCCCTCCCTGTGTTTGTGGTAACTATTTCCTGCTTTCCAATCCACTTATCTTCTCCTAACGCTTTTCCTTTTCTCGGCAGACTAAGGCATTGATGTCACTGGGCAAAATAGTACATATCTCCATGGATAAGCCTAGACATTCTGATACTAATATGGTTCTGATTTGGCAAGTACGAAAGCATTTAACAAATATAACATCCTCTCTTATTAATTGAACAAGGGACATATAGGTCTACTCCAGTGCATATGCTTACTAAATCTGCATGCTGAATTTGGGTGTAATGATTTTGGTTCCTTAAATGTAAGAGGACCTAAATACCCACCATGATTTTACTTTTACAAATATCGGTTTGGTTTACAATTATTGGCACTTGAAAGGCAGACCTTTTGGTCCAGCCCTGATCAATGCCATGGCTGAGGTAGCTGACAGCTTAGCGCTATTAGTGGAGACGCGATTATGTTGCACAAAGCCTTTAGCTCCCTGGTTCAAGCCAAATGTGCTGGCCTGTCAGCATGTGTGCTGTTGGGCATAATGCTGATGGTGCAAGGGATATTAACCCGTAGCTAAATTAGCATACAGGCAGTCAATGGCCCTCATTACGACCCTGGCGGAAATCGAAAAACGATGGCGGAAATGCAATACCGCCATCGAATAGCGCTCGGTGCGACTATGACCCGTCACCGCAAAGTACGAAGCCATTAGCGACACCGTAGTGAACGCCAACGCTAACTGCACCAAGCACGCGCGCGCGCGCCATGCCAAACCGCAAACACCACCATGGTGCAACGGTACGCCAATTCCGACCCTAGCGGACATGTACCTAACGCCATCAGGCATGGCGTAATGTACCATTCCGCCATGGCGAGAAGTACGGCATCGCGAATCAACCGTAAACGGCCCCACTGAGTGCCTGTACACCGCTCCCTGCCCACAAAGTACAACTCCCCGTAGGTGCAATGAAGCCACAATGCAACCATTGAAATGTACAAGTCACCCATGCATGCCAACGAACAAAAGAAACACAACAGGGGCCAATGGGAGCTGCAGGGCACAGATGGCACGAATACAGAAGCCATCCCAATGGACATGACCACAGTCCCCCACCAAGAAACGCACGCAAACACAGGCACCTGTGACCAGCAATATTCCGAAAATCACATCATTCCACCAGTCCACCTGGCTGACCGGCATCTGTCACACAAAACCCAATCCCCCGCCCCTGAGCATGACAACATTCAAACTGTCATATTGCCAGCCCCCATCCCTGACCTCACTGGGCTTCGTAGGCAAACGCGGCCAGTACAGTACCACGCAACTAAACCCCGAAGCCGGAACCCGATGCAGATCTCCTCACAATACATCGCCCCCCAAATTGGCATATGCCACATCACTTGCAAAGAAAACGCTACACGGGCCAAATCCGAATAGAAATTTAATGCACATCAAAATCACCAAGCCCATACAGCCATCAGGCCATGAACTCCAAAACACCAATCACCATTGTGGGCTGCTTCCGCAAGAAATGACCAGCCACTACCTGTGTGTCGCCCTGTTCCCCCATGGTACACAGAGCCACAATCACGTACGAAAAGGCAACATGGAAGCGCACAGAACCGCATGCCCGTCCCAATGGGGAGGCACTAGTCCAGCTGAAAGGCCGAAATGTTGCTCCGAGCCACCAGTACTGCGTAAGGGCATGTGGCCCATTGGCGATCGTCCCATAAGATCGTAATGCTGCTCCACTGATTAACACGAAGCAGCAGGTGTCGGGAGTAAAACCCATCTGCAGGAGTGGCATACAGATGGCAGTGGCAAAAGGGGAGGAGATACCTGTCAACCAAAAGAAAAGAAAAAGAACAGAATGGCCATCAGAACTACATTCCAACTACTCACTTCAATGATCACACGAAATCCACAGCCATATGCATGCTAGCCCAACCAAAAGGATCATCACCACCCCAAAACCACTTGCGACTCATAGCCATCTATATCGAGGTGCAAACACCATCACAAACGAGTGTACCTGTGCATGCGTCTGTCAAAACAGATTCCATCAGATGGGAATGTTAACGTGCATGGACACAAGTGTCTGAGGGCGCCTCGAGACAGGGAGGGCTCAACAAGGCCAGATGGACGATGGTCCCACAATGGCAGCCCTGCATCACATAGCGTAGGGGAGGCGGATAGATCCCAAGAAGCCCTGTACATGGCAAACTCTGCATCAAATCACCTGCCCATGCATCTATCCATCATTCCCTCATCCCGGGATCAAAATGCCTGAATAATTACTCACATAACATTAGAAACATCCATTGAGTCCGTGCGTTATGCAGCCTGCTAAATCCACAGTGCCCCAGCCCGTAATTCCAGTGTTGTGAAGTAACATGTTTTTGGGAACGGACGGCCTCATCGCCCACGTAGCTATTGCGCATCCCAAACTATTCATATCAATCATTGCTCCCTCGCCATGGGCCCTGTCTCAAGGACATAGAACAATAGAACGTTACATTTGCAGTCAGACCTGTGGGCATCTCCTCGCCGCTAGCTGGAAACCGAAAGCGCCGCCCCTCGAATTCCTCATTTGCAACATCACGCCGAAAAGGCATCTGTGGCCGTTTGAAATCACTAATTATTCCATCGAGTGCGGCTGTGTGTGAAAATGGCAACTGCCTTCACCCACGAATGGGACGCCCCGCCCGTCGTTGAACCTCGGTGCAGTGATGCATGAGGGTCCACCGTTACTCGAGTACTACGTTCCACTGACCCCTCACAAGTCAGTTCGCGACTGCACAGATAGTATGTGAAACAATGGGACCACAGCAGAATGAACATATCAACCAATCTTACACGGCCATCGGGTACAAATACATGGTTGCAATAGCAAGATACAATTCCCCGATTTGCAGCGCTGTGCGCGGGACGTGCTCGGCCAAAGGGGAGAGCAGTTTGCACAGGTGGAATGAATCACCACAGGTGGAGGCCATACAGCCTGAAAACACATAAATTGCACAGCCAGTCTCCTCCCACAACCACACCGAAATGCTACCGGCAGGACTCGCGATGTTGGCCCTGGGGGACCTGATAGCACTGCAAGCGCTCCGACTCCAAGAAGAAGACGAACACCAACTACAACCAGCCGCACGGAGGAGACGCAGGAGGAGGAGGAGGGCAAGGCAGGGCCAGCAAGGGCCGCCAGCACAGCCACTACCACCACGCAGGCAGCCCGCAATCCCACGCCTCCGAGCACATCCGTTCAACCTCACTGATGAGCAGATCCACACCCTCTACCGTCTGGACCGGGACACCATAGCCGCCATTGTGGACATGACACAGGCTGACCTTGTCAGCATGATAGATAGCCCAACCGCCATCCCACCCCTACTGAAGGTGGTGTCTGTACTCCACTTCCTGGCCACAGGCACCTACCAGCACACAGTCGGACAGTTGCATGGCATTTCTCAGCCACTGTTCTCACGGACACTATTGCAAGTGCTCGATGCCCTCCTGAAGCACGCAGACGACTACATCTCTCTACCACGCTCGGAGCAGGACATAACCGACACAAAAGTGGGATTCCATGCACTTGCCGGCATACCGGGTTGCATTGGTGCCATCGACTGCACCCATGTGGAATTGGTCGTCCCACATGCCATGGAGGCCCAGTACCGCAACCGAAAACAATTTCATTCCCTGAATGTACAGATGGTGTGTGACTCCAACAGGATCATTACACATTGTTGTGCCCGATTCCCTGGATCAACCCATGATTCGATGGTCTTGAGGAACTCTACAATACCACGCTACATGGAGCGACACGCAGGGAACAGATCCTGGCTACTCGGTGAGTCTCATTACATGCATGATGATGTGGGGTATGTGAATTGGCATTGACCTGCCAGGAAGGGGGGGGGGGGGGTGTGCGTACGTATCAATGGCATTCCACATCATACGTTTCTCGTCCACATACAGGTGATGCTGGATATCCACTGAAGAGATGGCTCCTCACACCAGTCCGGAACCCACGGGACCAGCATGAGGAGGACTACAACCATGCCCACTCACGTACCCGTGTAGTCATTGAACAGGCATTCGGCCTACTGAAGACCCGTTTCCGCTGCCTCAGCAGGTCTGGCGGGGCACTCCTGTACCGCCATGAGAAGGTTGCAAAGATGGTGATGGCATGTGTCATGCTCCACAACATGTGCGTACGTAGAAATGTGCCCATGCCCCCTGACGCAGAACTGCAAGCACCTGATGATGGTCATGATGAGGGTGGGGATGTGGCAGCACCTCATGGAGTCTGCGAGGCACCGGAGGCCCGTGACATTCGTCAGCATCTCATTGATGTATGCTTCTAGCACTCACGCCTGGTGGCTGATACATGGACACGGGACTCGTGGCACTGCGTGTGTCTGGGACATGCACAATATGGACTGTACGCCTATGATGGCCTAGTACACAGAGATCAATGTCCACACTTCTCATTGGTTGATCGTGCACTTTTTATGGCATATGTGATATCATGTTAAACACCCTATCGACCCGCCACCCAAGTGAGCCCAACACACCCCCTCCACCCTCCTACCTCCCCCCCGAGCACCAGTGTCCAAAGATGCTCATTGTAAGTGGGCTGTCGCTATTGCATGCCCCCTCTGCGGGTATCAGGGGCACCCCTGCCTGTGGAGCGCAGGTTCCTCCCAGATCTACGTTGGGGGCTGCCCTGGACGGAACTTGCAACGGATGATGTGTCTGCCTGCTCACGTCCATGCATGTCCCTAAGGGTTTGCGAGAGCTCAGTGAGCACACGGCGCACTGCGGCAAGTTCGGCACATACGTCTTTGGACGTCGCATGCAGTTCCCCCCTCAGGCTCTCGGTGCTTCTCTCAATTTGTGCCCTTAGCGTCTCTGTACCTCTCGCCATTTCTGCCCTAAGTGTCTCAGTTGATGTTTCTATGTCTGCCTTAGTGCCCCCACATTCATCGGCATGGTCCTTGAGGAGTGTGGCCAGTTGCTGCTGTTGTTCGATCAACTGGTCGAGGGACTGTTGCCTCTGCTGGGCCATGGCCATTTGCGGGGGTGTCACAGAGGGGCTGTTGTCCTCATGTTGCCTTGCCACAGGGCTTGTGGGGGATGGCCAGTCGTCGTCTGGTGGGTGCCCCTGCGTGGTATCCTCATGTTGTACGGGATGGAACAGACAGGGGGATTGGGACAGGTCATGGATGGATCTGACTTCGGCATCCCCGTTTTCTGTGTCCGAGCATGCTGCCATCAATGGGGTGTCACCTATGGTGCTGCTGCCACCAGAGGCAGTGCCTTCTGTGGCATCCATTGGGGGGACCTGTGGTGGTGGTGTTGTGGGCATGCTGGCTGCTGGGGTGCCTGTTGATGTTCCCTCCTCTGTGCTGCCACCTGATTTGTGCTGCTGCCGTGTCTTGATGCGTGCAGCTGAGGTGGAGGGTCTCTGGCCGTTGGTCTTGGCCCTCTTTGCAGGTGTGCTGGTAGGGGTGTCCTGTAGCTCGTCGTTTGGATCGGACCCTGTGGTGGAGTAAAGGAGGGCGAGGGTTATTGATGGGTCTGTGGGAATTGGAATGGCATTGTATCACATGCATTGGGGTGGTACCTGAGGGTGATTTGGGTCGGGGCCTTGTAGGTGCTTTGATTTGTGTGTGGAGTGAGGGTGCAGTTGTCTGGCAGCCTGCAGTTAGGGTGTGCCTGCTGCACGTGTAGTGCGTGTATTAGGGGTTTTTAATTATTTATGTATTTATTGTGGGTTTTAACGTGCGCTTGCAGGCCGATGTGTGTGGACGTTCTCCTGGACATGTGTTTCTGTTGCACTATGTGGACGCATGGTACTTCACATGGATGGACTGTGTGGATTTGGCATTGTTTTATCTGGCCCACCTACCTGAATCTTCGGATGTCTGCACTCCTTTCTCCATCCCTCCGACTCCCTCTATGCTCTCCATTCCGATGGTGGAGGCACAGATTTCTTCCCAGGGGGTCAACTTGATGGGTGATTCAGGACCTCCCCCGGTGGCTGTGGCAATGTTGCGGTTGGCAGAGAGTATGCTGCGGACGCGTATCCGCAGGTCGTCCCATCGCTTGCGGCATTGCTGTGGGGTGCGGGGTGCGGTCCCCACCGCACTTACCCGCTGTGCCACCAGAGCCCATATGGCCTTCTTGTTTGCAAGTGCCGTCCTGGTCATTTGCGTGCAGAAGACGACGGCAGCATTCTCCTGGAGGGTCTCTGTTAGCACGGTGAGTTCCTCACGGGAGAAGTGGACCTGCCGCTTGCGGTCGCACGCTTTCTTCGCTGCTTTTCCCATTTTTCTTGGTTTCGCTAGGGTGGTTGACGGGTTGGGGTGTGTTTCAGGGTAGTGATTTTAGTGGTTGTGTGGTTTTAGTGTATTTATGGGTGTACGCCGGGATGTTTCCCGTTCCGGGCCCATGTTTTAACTTCCGTTTCCGTATATTTCCGGCCACCGTACTTTCCGGTAGGCGCACACTGCGGTGACCGCTAAGAGGGGTGGCGGTATTGCACCTAGGGCGCCGTACGGCGGCGGTGTGGGCCGTTTTGGAGTCATTTCCGCCATTGCGGACTTTGCACTTCCGCCATGCCGTGGTGCTCGTGCCCGATGGGTCGGAATGGGCCGCACTTTGCTCCTTCGTGCAATGGCGGAAACGCTATTTACGCTGTGGCGCTCCGGTCAGTCGCTTTCCGCCAGGGTCGTAATGTATTTGTACCATGGGCTGATAAAAGAAGGAAAATCATGTTTCTATGCTAACCGTATTACTTCAGCAGCGTGTTCTTCACAAGAGCTTGTTAGGGTCACAAGGGAATTATCTGCACCACCGTCACTAGGGGCATCTTTCTTGGGGCTCTCAGATTCAATGCAATGCCATTTGCGCTTCTTTTCTCAGAGAATATCTGCAAAATTCGACAATCAATAGCCACTGACGTCCAAAACGGTCCAAAGACCCCCCCCCCACCCTAGGGATGGTCTGCCCACCTGGATTAAACCTGCAGAACCCTTGAAATTTGAACTAGTTAGCAGCGATATGGTTATGGGCGCATTCCACAAATTGTTGTCATCTACCCCTATGGACCTCATTTCTCTCCACATCCTTAAGGGACTTCCACAGACTATTATACCATTGTTTATGGCTTCTCTTCGGCACTCCTTTTCCTCTGGTACTATTCCTTGCTTGCTGAAACATGCACTGGTCACTCCACTCTTAAAGAAGTCACACTTACAGCTGTCTTCACCAGCCAACTATTGCCCTATTTTGTGCCTGCCAGTGCTTATGAAACTTATGGAGGCGATTATTACACCTCAAGTCTCACGCTTCTTGAAAGTGAATATTCTTTTGCACACCTTCCAGTTCAGATTTACACCACAGATGGGCACAGAATCGATTAGGGTCTTGCTGTTAGATGACGTGGTGCTGTGTAGAGAATTGTGTGTTTGCTCACGCTCTGTGCCTCGCTGCAGTCACGCGAGCCTTGTTTATGTTCGAGAGGGTGGCTGCCACGGGACCACAGTGAGGCAGTTGGAGACCGAGTGAGAGGCAGGTGTTGGCTCTGTGGGGGCTCTTCAAAGAACACACTTGAGGTCACCTGAACCAGTGTGTCCTCATCTTTTCATTGGCGACGAGGATGGCGGCGAGCCCCCGCAGAGCATGGGCAGCAGGGGCCGCTTCTTTCCAGTAACGGAGCGAAGCGGAGGCGTAGGGCGGAGCAGCAGAAGGCCACCCCTGCAGTACAGCCTGATCGTACTGCAGCAAATTGGGGCCGCGCTGCCGGGAGTGCAAGGCGGCGCTGCGGCGCTGCAGGGAGACAGTCTCCCTGGCGCTGCTTCAGGCCCCGAGGCCGTGCAGAGGCAGAGGCAGAAGCGATCCTGTTTGGGACCCACCCCACCAGCTCCCATTGGATACTGAGGTGAGGAGCAGACAGAGGGAGCACGCCCAGAGGGGGAGGTGCAAGTTTTAACGAAACAAACCCAATTGCCAGAGAAAACAACCTCAGCAGTAGTAGGTCAGGCAAGGGAGCACCTGCAAATTTCACTGTAAGAAGAAAATTCAAAAAAGTTAAGGATTCAAAAGTTAACAGATTCTGTGGGCACACTTGGCCTGTTTACAAACAGTATTGGCACAAACATATGTACTGAATAAGAAGTAGGAAAAGGAACACTTAATACAGCAAGGTACACAAATTAAAGGGCTGGAGAATTTGTTATTCACCACAGAAAAGAACAGAGTAGTAACCCCAGTAACATGGCTGCAGCAAGCATGGCCCCACCGCCGCCTTTTCTATCTGAACCGGGCACTCCGGCAATAAGGTGGGATAGGTGGAAAAGACTGTTTGACACTTACCTGATTGCCATAGGGGGGTGAAGTTTGCTCCAGCAAGAAAGGAGGCAATATTGCTCAACAATTTGGGTACTGAAGGTCGAAGTGTTTATGATGGGCTGCTTGATCCCCCACAGGAAGGACAAGGGGATTTAGATCAGTATTCTGTGGCGGAGAGGAAGTTGGAAATTCATTTTGAAGCTAGAAAAAACATTAGTTTGAAAGACACACATTTTTCCAGAGGGTACAAGATCCACAGGAACCAGTGGAGAACTTTATTGCTGCATTGAGGTCTCTCAGCCACACGTGTGAGTTTGGGCCACTAACAGACTCACTTATCAGGGACCAATTTGTCCGATGTATCAATAACATGAACATTCAGGAGAGACTGTTTTCAAAAGATGTGTCACTGGAGTCAGCTGTGGAAACAGCAAGAAGTATGGAACAGACCCACAAGTACATGTCATCTATGAGAGGCAACAAACAGGAAGGTGAAGTGGCTGCTGTGAGAGGATTTCACAGAGGAATCCCGAGCAGGGAAATCAAATGCTACAAATGCGGGAGCAATCGCCATATATCTACAAGTCTGTTCTGTTCTGCGAGAAACATTTCATGTTTGAAGTGCAAAAAGAAGGGACACTTCGTGAGAGTCTGTCGGGAATCTGGACTGGTGCAGAACATTGAGTCTGGTGGAAGAGTACCTGAACAGGAGGAGAATTCAGCAACGTTGCAAAGCAGCCAGGCAAAACACGTGCTGGAGATATCGGAGGTTTCATACAAGGGAGGTGCGCCGACGGATGTGTTTATGGTCAACGGTAGAGTGGTAACAATGAAGGTGGACAGTTGTTCACCTTGGACCCTGATGTCGAAGGCAACTTTTGAAGGTTGCATGCAGGGTGATGTGGAACTATTAAAGGAGCACAGGATAGAACCTTATGCGTATGGCAATGTGAGAATTGGAGTTTTGGGGAACTTCCAAGCTTCCATTAAATACAAAGGGAGAAGCTGTGATTCTGAGGTGTATGTTACTCAAGAAGGTTAATCTCTCCTGGGGTGGGGTGAACAGCGTAAATTGGGAATTAGAATACAAGCAAGTGCTGAGGAACCTATTGCTGTGGCTGAGCTGAGAGACAAATGGAAGAAGGAATATCTGACGGTATTTAAAGAGGAGTTGGGGATGCTGAAGGGGTTTGAGCATGAGATACGGTTAAAGGCAGGCGTCAGTCCTAAGGTGCACAATGTGAGGCCAGCGCCTCATGATCTGAGCGAGAAACTTAAATTGGAAATTGAGTCATTGTTGCAGAAAGGAATTATAGAGAAGAGAGAAAGTTCAGAGTGGTTGTCACCGGTAGTGGTCGCTGCTAAGTCAAATGGAGACATTAGACTCTGTGTAGATCTCCGAGACCTCAATAGGAACATTTTAATAGATAGGCACCCTTTGCCGATTATTGGTGACAAGTTGTCAGTGCTTAATGATGCCAAAGTATTTTCAGTGATCGATCTTTCTCAGGCATATCATCAGATTCCTCTGAAGGAAGACTCTCAACACTTAACATCGTTCATAACAGTTTTTGGAACATTTAGATATTGCAGAATGTCGTTCAGGCTTGCCTCAGCGGCGGCCATGTTCCAAAGGGCCATGGAGACTGTGATGAATGGAGTAAACAACATTATTGTATTTCAAGATGATATGTTAATATATGCAAACTGCATCAGAGAACATGATGAGGTTTTAAAACAAGTGTTAAGTAGATTGAGTGAGGCTGGGTTGACTGTGAAAAGAAGCAAATGTAAGATTGACATTGACAGGGTGGAGTATCTTGGGCATGAGATCTATAAGCAACGAGTGTAACCTAAGGGGAACTTGGTAGAGGATGTTAAATGTGCTCCTGTGCCAGTAGATAAGGAGCAAGTGAGATCATTTTTAGGTTTAGCCGAATATTATCATAGATTTGTGAAGGATTTTGCCATAGTGTCCACACCTCTCAGAATGATACTCAAGAAGGGTGCAAAGTTTGAATGGACTTTAGAATGTGATGCAGCTTTTGATTGTATTAAGCAGGCGGTGAGTGACGCACCATCAATTGGAAGGTTTGATCCCAAAGATAGAATTAGTAGTTGATGCGAGAATGTTGGAGTTAGGTGCAACTTTGGTACAATATGACAGGGATAACATAGAAAGAGTCATTGCATTTGCCTCTAGGGCGCTTAGGGGTACTGAGTGCAAGTACTCCATTATCGAAAGAGAAACGTTGGCAATGTTTTGGGCCGTGAGTCACTTTAAATATTTCTTGTGGGGGAGAAGATTCATAGTCAGGTCGGACCATAAACCCATGGTGCAGCTTTTTGAGAGCGGTAGGTGGGCTATAGGTTCCCCCAGGATAAGTAGGTGGGGCTTGGGACTTCAAAATTATAATTTTGATGTAAGTTATCTGCCTGGGAAGAAGAATGTTGTGGCAGATTGCCTGTCCAGGCTGCCGTTTGGAAATGTACTAGTAGACAAGGCCGAGAGGGAGGTGGAGGAGGAGTCGGTAGTAGCGGAGATACAAAGTGCTGTTAGTCAGGAAAGGTGGGCACAGGAAGAGGATTTAGATGAGGATCTCAAATTGATCAAAAGGTGGACGGCGATGGGATGGCCGGACAGGAAAGAACTTAATAGTAAATTCAATGTGTGGTGGGAGATTAAGGAAGAGTTGAATTTGTACGAAGACAGGTTAAGGAGGGGACGGTGTATAGTTTCCCCAGAATCTCTGAGATCTGTGTTGGTAGAACTTGCGCATCAGGGACACCCAGGGGAAGGAGCCATGAAGAGGAAATTAAGACAGAGCTATTGGTGGCCAGGGATTGACAGGAGGGCGGAGAGGTATGTCAAGGATTGTATGGCTTGCCAAACTAGTGACAAGTGCAGAGTTGTAAGAGAAACTCCATTAGTCCCCAACGTCATACCTGATCAGCCTTGGACCAAGTGGGCGGTGGACATTATGGGTCCGGTAGCGGGATTAGGGGAAGGCCTGAGATTTTTGTTTGTTGCGGTGGACTTTCACTCTAAATGGATTGAGTGGGAAGCGGTCAAAGAAGTCACGGCTAAGGAACTGATTGCGTTCCTAGAAAAAGTTTTCCTCAAAGAAGGAGTTCACGCCGAAATTGTGTCAGATAATGGAGTACAATTTGTGTCTGAGGCCATGAGGACATTTCTAACTAGTTATGGAATAAAACACACTAGGACAGCGCTGTATAATCTCAAGGCTAAAGGACTCGTAGAGAGAGTCAATAGATATCTGAAAGGGGGTTTGCAAATGGCCATGAGGTTGAGACAACCCTCGAGGGAAGTGTTGAGTATGTTAACTTGGAATTATGTAACCACTCCACATTCGGTGATGGGAGTTTCTCCGTTTGTGTCCATTAAGGGAAGAGAGCCGGGGACAAGACTCTGTCCTGGATGGCTAGGAATGGCCAGAGTTGTTCAAGTTGACAGGGACCGCATTATGAAACTTATTAGCTTGAGTCAGAAAAGAAACAAAGAGTTTCTTGATGATAAAATGAGTGTGTAAGATCGTGAATGGAATGTTGGGGAGTGGGTTTATGTCAAAAACCCTAGGTTGGTGAATAAATGTGTGGAAAGTAGATTCCTGGGTCCGAAAAAGATATGCACAGTAAAAGGGAGTGTGGTCATCCTAGAAAGGGGAGAAGTGTGGTCCAAAGGAAGATTGGCAAGAGCTGGGATTCGAAAGAGGAGTGGAACGGTGCAGCGGCTTTGCGGGTTGATAATAAAAATGCCGGCGGGGTGGTGGGGGAAGACTTAAATGGGGAAGGGTCCCATAGGACAAGATCAAAGCCGGCATGGATGAGAGACTATGAGTGTTAAGGCACTGCTATAATCAGTGCTAGATTTTTCCATTAGCTTCTTCTTCTTTTATCATTTTGTAATTTTGGGTTTGCAAAATCAGGCCAAATGTTAATGGTTTGTTATTCTCATGTTTTATGTTTTATAGTAATTCTTATAGTATTAATAGTGTATTACTTAGGGTTAGGAATGTTATGGTTACTTTGTTACTTTATTTTCTGTGAAGGGGAAGATGTGTAGAGAATTGCATGTTTGCTCACGCTCTGTGCCTCGCTGCGGTCACGCGAGCCTTGTTTATGTTCGACGGGGCGGCTGCCGTGGGACCGCAGTGAGGCAGTTGGAGACAGAGGGAGAGGCAGGTGTTGGCTCTGTGGGGGCTCTTCAATAAACACAATTGAGCTCACCTGAACCAGTGTGTCCTCATCTTTTCATGCTGCTTCTGGCTCATGGAGGGATTGGGGTGCTGATTCTCCTGGACCTCTCTGTAGCCTTTGATACATATGGCCATTTGATTCTTTTGCAACAACTATAGCAAGCTAGCATCTCTGGAAACCCCTTGCTCGGTTTTCCTCTTTTCTTCTAAACTGCGCGCAATGAGTATCCCTATGCCTCTGTCATTCTGTCGCAACTACCCTCTCATGTGGAGTCCCCCAGCAATCTTCTCTTTGCCCCCTTCTCTTTAATTTATACCTCCAACCTCTGGCAGATCTTATCGCTCACCACAAGGTGCATTTCTACACCCATGCAGATGACGTTACGCCTTGATACACCAGTGCTGGAACCACCTGGTAAACTGAAAAAGTGTCTCTTAGCAAAAGGGAAGTGGATGGCTGAAAATGGTCTTAAATTGAACAGGGAAAAAATGGGTACTGTTGATAGCATCCTCTACCCGTAATTCTAACTGGAGGTCAGAATTCTGGCTGGATTCTTTAGGACCATGTCCCACTCCGAGCAGTAAAGAGTCGAGGGGTGAAGCTGCACCCTCTGGCTCTTGAGAGGCCCAGCTTACTGCGGTTTGCACTGCCGGGTTTTCTAAATTGAGAACTATCAGGAAGATTCCCCCACCCCCATAGCATTGAATAAAGGTAATCACAGTCTCTATTATGGGGTTGCTTGACTACTGTATAGGGTGTACTTGAGACAACCCACATTTCAAACTCACCATCTGCAAATTCTGCAGAACTCGTCAGCATGGGTGGCGCTTGACACTCCACACCTCGCATCAACTACATCAGCTTCACTGGCTGCCGGCGAACTCTAGGATACAATTTAAGGTTCTGTGCATGACTCATCATGCAATATATAAGGACGGGGCAGAGCACCTTCAGGGAATGGATTTCCCGTCGAAGCCCAATAGGACCCTTTGCTCTGCCTCTCAAACGTGTTAAAATCCCCCGTTATCAGAGAGTGTGTCTTGGTGGATTCTACTTCTAATTTTCGGCTCCATCTTTGTGGAACATTCATCCTGCTTTGTTATGTGACACTGCCGACCATCCTCGGTTTCATTGGGTTTGAAAACACATCGGTTCTAATCGCTTCTTCTTGGGAGGCCTGCCTGGGTCTTTGCTTTTTAGCACCTTGATGGCATTGGGCCTTTTCTTTGTGGTTTATAAGTACTTCATACATACACACATACATACATGTACTCATCGAAGCATAAAGTGTACTGAACACCCCATAATGTTCACCCTTCTCAGACATATGACACATTACAAATCGGGGCACTGAATTTTTAAGGGGTATAACCATTAAATGTAATGGATAAACATCTTGGATTAATGCACAAGGTCATAGGGGTACAAGATTAAGGGAGGAAGACTGGATGATGCTATGCATTTGTTAGTGGCCTGGTCAAAGGGACTGGTATCTGCCCCCAACTAGTGGATTCTGGACCCAGAGGAGAAATAAGGGGGTACTCAGAAAACTGATTCCCCAGACTAAGGCAAGGTGCAATCACAGGGGCATATGCACCCTTTCCATTCCTACATATGTCCTTGGTCACCTGGGGATAGTCTGAATGACATTGACACTGCTACTGGTATACAGAGCTCTGAAGAGGATATTCACTGGAGTGTTCCCACTCTACTTCTCATTGTGATATTAGGGAAACCCTAGAGGGTAGTGACAGGAATGCTCAGACCCCATCAACAATGCTGATATGCAGGACCTCCAAGGGGATAGTCACAGGTATGCGTTCCCCCTTGATCTCTGCAGATATAAAGGAACAACATGGGAGTAGCCCTAGGGACCCTTATACCCAAACCACCGAGAGACTGCTTTCCATAAAGTAATCACACAAAGAGAGACTTTATAGACCCCTGGCTAAAACTAAACATTTCGAAAAGGAAAAGAGAGTCTCCTTTAAAGAGAGCAATGTTACAACATTTCAAAATCCCCGATTAGTGGGGGAATACATTTCTGCCTCTGGCATCACCATTTCACATTATGACACACTCACACACGTGCCACGGCTCTGCTATTTCAAAGCTACACTCCAAGAGGAGCTGATTTGTGTGGAATGCGGCTCCATTCCACTTAGCATGGACGTGTGATTAAATCTGTGAATACGGGTATGTTTGCACTTGATGGGGTGTGTTTGTACATTTGCACAGTGCCTCCTTCCCCATGCTATTCCACATGTTCCTACTTTATAGAGGACATTTGTGTATTCTGTCCCCTTTTTCCTCTTTGCGCTTGCCCTTCCTTCACACCTCCGGCAAAGCACTCAAGCATTGCACATTGTGCGAAGGACCAGCGCAAAGTCAGATCTATCAATCAGGGAAATTAGTTTTTCACGGCACAAAGTGCAATTTTTAAGCGAAAAATGCATTTGCGCCATTTTTGGCATTAAAGCCTTATTTTGTTTTTTACATGGAATTTCACAAACAGACTTTCGTGTTCCACACCACAGTTCAATAGTTATCTTAATTGTCTGTTTTTTTTACCATTTGTCAAATTGTTGTGAAAATTAGTTTTAACAGGAAAATCTTTACATTATGAAGAGTTGATTCAAAGTTAAGTGTCTTAGACATGTATACATAGTTACACCAGCTCTGTGCCATAAACTAACCCCAAAATGAATATGTGGTTCTTGATGTACGCTTCAATTAAATTGATTTCTTGGAAGGTTACTAAACTAAATGTGTTGCATAAAACATTTGACACAAAGTTAGTAGAAAGAAATGTGCAAAATGTTTGCAAACTAACTTTCAAATGACAAAATAAAGGGTGAAGGTGGACACCCATAGCATTTAAAAATTAACAGTAAAGAGAAAAAGAAAGAATTCCAAATATATACAAAGTGGCAACCAGAGCACCTATCAGCACTTTGGCCTGGAGCTAATGTTGAAGCATCAACATGGCAGATGAACTCCAGAAAGGGAGCGAGGCAGTGTGCACACATATCATACTTTTTTCTTTCAGTATTAAGTTAGGTACCAGGTGCTACACAGTCTCTTCTGGAACCCTTATATCTACAGTGCTGCATCCACTATGATAAGAATAATGTGAGTTTGTGTTCTGGAGCTCATTTTCATTTGAGCCATAAGGTCAATGGAAGACATAACAGTCTTGCATAAGGCTTTACGCCTTCATTGACGCCACGGCTCATCGTCATTCATTTGTATGGTGATGTGTAGGGGCGAAACTTGCATTTCCACCATCTGTCTTCCTCTCCACCATACAAATTCTGCAGCATTTGTGCAGGCATGGATTTCCATGCTGACACAAATGCTGGAGATCCCTATTGGGTCTGCTAGCTTTATGCACTAGCATGCCAGGCAGCGTCTACTCACTTTGCACTGCAAAGTGCAAATTTGAAGGGCAAACGGTGATGTACACGCTTGTTTGCCACCTTGTGTCCTTTGCATTTGCACCCACTTCGCGCAAATGGCCAACCTTTGGCAGCAGGTCCTGCTGATGTTACAGTGTAAACGTAACGGGTTCCCACCGTCAAATTACATAGAAATCCAAAATGAGCACCACAGTGCTTCATGGTGCATTCCTCCAGCTTGTAAGTTCTGCAGTAAGATGTGACATTATTACCCCCCAATAGGGTAACTCAATTTATTGACTTCGGAAGGATGAAAGGCTAGGTCAGCCCTGCCACAGCATTCACACTTGCAGAGTGCAGGCTAGCCCCATATGCTATTCAAGCATTTAACGTGTGACCTATATACCCAGAGAGTGTAGTTAGTGTCAGGTCAAAACACTGATATGCTGAAATGTGAATGATCAAAATGAGATTTATAAAGCACAACCCAACCCAATGCTAAACCTTCCTGAATTTTCCGAGATGCAAAAATAATCTAGTGTTTGGTGAATGTTAGGTCTAATCTCTGCAAAGAATCCAGATTGTTTTTTTCAGCCCTGGTAGGAGTTGAAGGCGGGAACTGAGACTTCAAAAACAGGAGTGCTAAGAAGAGCAGGGAAATGGTAAGTTGTTTGGGTGTGGGAGCAAAACACAAACATATTGAGGGGGTTCGGAGCACATATGGAGGGTCTCTGAAGTGAGAATGGGGGACGTTTGGCAAAAAGGAGGCAATGAGGGTTCCCATCCCCCATCAATGTGTTATGTGCAGAATTGGCATGGGAGAGGTTGACAGAAACCTCTTATGGGAGGCTACCTTACCATGACATGTATCATAAAGGATTTAGAGAAGGAGGAGGCCAATAGGAGATATAAACATTATGTTTTAAATTATAGTAGGGATGAACATATTTAGTTCATTTCTTTCCAATGTAGAAGACCCTTTTTCAGATCCGCCATAGCGCCAGGGGACCACTCTGGTGGTGATAGTGTGTGGTACAAGTACACTTTAACATTGACATTTGAGTAATCATCTTTCAGCATTCTCATTGTTAGCAGTCTTATTAAGAAATGATGATCCATGGGCATGGGGCCATTCCAGCCAAGTCTCGAGTATGGGTGGTGTTGCACAATGTATCAGGCATCAGAGAATGGTCACAGGTCAAGGGGAGTCGTAGAAGGGTGTTTCGCCTGGTGGTCACCAGCCATACCACCATTGTTTTTTTTTTTAGATTAGATCTTCTTCGGACGATCATCCAATGACACACATTGGTTTGCTACAATTCATGGGCTGCAGTTCACAGGTGAGAAAGACGGCAGATATCAGGATTCACATTTCCTGCATCGAAGACATGAATAGTATATCAACTGTGATATTGTCTGGGGAGAGAGACGCCAGATAGGCTGCACAGGATTGTAAATTGTGGTAAACGAGGCCACAGTGACCGATGTTTCAAGACTGTTTAATGGGGTGTTTTTTAAATTAAAAGGTTATCCGACCTTTGAAATACATGGGTGGATAGGAAATTAGCTTCATTTAAATGTATCTTAGAGGACATTCCAGTGTCCATGGTTTTGCATGTCAAGGTAGTTCCATAGTCCAGATGCCCGGATGTACTTCATCACAACCTTCCCGGGATTGAGACATTGTGGATACTGCTCCTTCCTGCTTGAAAATGTTGGCGAAAGATTTGTAAACTTGTTTTTTATAGATTCTTATGATTCGCTTTCCATTACTTGACATATATCCCATACGATGTCTTAGTGCATGAGCTTCACCAAGGCATGGTTCATAAACCGTCCACTTAGCTCACTGTAGATTAAAATAGATTCGTGGAATAGTTTGTCCAGTGTGGTCTTGTAAATTTTGAAAAAGAGGTTTTGGTTTCATATAGAGAAATGTGAACACGTGTTTCCCTCGGTGATGACAGGGAACCTGTTGTTTTCAAATCTAATGTAGTTTACACACTTTTAGGACCAGTTGTCGAAGTCACCATGTGGCTTAGGCTCATTCTAGGAGACAATCCAGGGGATGTAACTGGCACTTATGATAGTTAAATAGTTGTGAAATGCATCTCAGTAATTCAGTGCAAACCCACATGCTCTTGTCTATGTAAGACATATGTGATGCAATCTGAACAAGTTCACAGCTGAAACATTTTCCTCAGAAAATATTCAGGGCTATTAAATAGAGTGGTATTGTGCACAGAAGAAATCGTTCCCCAAAGGACATATGCAGTCATTGTTATGGAAATATCTTATTACAACTAAGGCTTGGCGCTCAATACCTCTTTTTTCAATGCAGAACAATCTATGAATAAATGCAGGGAAATTGAAAGATCTTGCTACCCCATTATGTAAATGTTAGAAGGAGGTGAAAAACATGTTCGGTGCCTTGCATGACTTATTTCACTAATTGATAAATTGCAGCTTGTGTCAGGTCTGAACCCTATATATGTTCTAACTTTGAAACTTTGATTGTCTGTTATGGTTTAACTTAAAATGTGACTCCTTTAATAGTGTACATCTTGAAAGCAATGTACATATACTAATAATAAATAGTGACTATTGCCAAAATGGTGAACGTTGAAACTGCACTTAAATATATTTTCTAACATTTCATAATATGATTGCTACAGCTCCAGAATTTTGCAGCCTGAAATACTGACAGAAAGTTGATCTGATGCAGGAATTGAGAACCTGGAGAATTTACATTGGTGGCCAGTCCTTCAAAATGCTGTTTTCTAACCTCCATATGTGGTCTACCGAGCCTCTGCAATGGTACCTGAGTTTTCATCAGGTAGCAGTCCCAGCACAATATCACAACCTGCAGTCCCAGCACAATATCGTCCCAGCACAATATCACAACCTGCAGTTCCAGCACAATATCACAAACGGCAAGTTTAATTTCTGCTTCAGCCTTGGAGCTTTCATTCACTGATAATTAAAATAATGTACGTAAACAAGAAATACATTATTACCTTAGGAACATCCCCCTTTGTTAGGTTGGAAGCTTTAGAGAGCAGGTTGGGCCAGTAAAGGTTGTACTAGCCAGAGGAAACGACCTCTCAGAAGAATTTAAAAACCAAAATGGATACGTGTCTGTCATTTAGAAGATCCCAGAAGACATCTCTCTCTCCTTCATGACCTTTCCATGAGAAGCTGATGTTGGTCACGGGTCTCATTACGAGTAGTGTAGTTATGAATACCGCATGCATTAGCACATCATCAAATTATGGGTTTCTGTAAAAAAATAAAAATAGCACTGCCAAATTTGTGTGCAGAAATAATTACTCTGCTTCTCCAATGATACCCAACGGCCTTCCAAAATGGGCAATCACTGAAGGGCCCACTTGACCCTGAATCATGACTGCCCCTTCCTTCCAGTTGCTGCATGATTGCCTTCGGTGGTAGCAGTATTTCAGCCTGGTGGTATTTCCAGGGGAAAATGGTCAAACTTGGAATGCGGCTCAAATACTTTTCCATATGTAAGTAATAATCAATCGAGTGTGCATACCTAAGGCATATGCACGTCCACAATTATTTATTTATTGTGATCAGAGTGCAGAACAATATCTGTCTTCAATATGGGCAATGTCTGGGATTAAGGAGATTGTATGCACGTTCTTCATAAGTGTGATAGGAAACAGCAATGAACGTGTTTTTCTGCTGCCGGATCTACCAGTCCATAGGGTAGAAAACTATTATTCCTATATTAACAGATGTGAATGTTAGGGAGTGTCGGCCGACCTGCATTCATTTCTTGGTCTTCTTTAGCACTGATGCATTTTATGAGAATAGACTTTGCTTTTAGGATGTGTTATCTATGTCTGTTGGCATACAATCAGAAATTTAGGTTGGGAGTTAGGAATGAAGTGTAGTAGGACAGGATGGGGTCACTAATTGAAGTGTGATTTCATTGTTATAATCAGTCTTCATGTTAAGCAAATTAAATGCAATTCTACGCACTTTATTGTTGACATGCTGCTAACCTGATTTGATTATTTATGCACTTACTAGATGACATGCTGTTTATTTGTCTCGGGAGGATAGCTCCGGGGTAACGTGCTCCCTTTGGAAGCAAGACGACACAGAGCAACACAGCTTCGATCCGGGTCCGTGCTTAGAAACCTCTGGGTATTAAGCACATTATAAATAACCTATCATATCATATCATTACTTATTGAGACTTGAGTACTCGTTCCTTTACTCCTTTTTTTGTTGACACACATGGCCATCCAATTGAACAATCCAAGTCATTTGTGAGCGGGTGTGAGGAGAAATAGTTAACCATATCTATCTATGAATGAATTATTTTTGGGGTGAATTGCTTATTTTGAGAAGAATTTGCTTCAAATGCAGGTAAGATAATTGTATTGCATAATTGAATTGTATTGTTTTTATTATGATGTTGTTTTCCAATAATTGATTAGATGGAATAAAGTTGTGTTTGATTGATTGATTGATTTGTAATGCTGCCTTGTGGCAAGCTCATGCAAGAAGGAACGTGTATTCAGGGTGCATATGACAAGAGATCTGAGAGGAGGTGCGTTAAGGGAAAGGTTATTTTGAAGACACAATTTAAGCCATAAGCCTTGAAACACCCTTAACACAGTTTAGAATTTGTTATGACAGAAGTACGAAGAAATAATAGAGAGTTACAAAACATTGCAGCTTGATCTCCCTTGTCCCCGCTACCGTTTAAACTTTACTTACGCGTCTGGTGGATCATATAGCAATATTTGGAATATCATTTTACAACCAGGCTGACAATACTCAAATCATCCTAGACTTTGAACCTTCAAACACAGAGTGGAACAACCATGTTAGACACCGTTTTGCTGCAATTAAAGTCTGGGTTGACGCTAACCTACTAAACATCAACCCCGATAAAATGAACATTCTGGTAGTTAACACGTTTCCATCGACCTGGCATCCTTTTTTCTGGCCTGAAGATGTCAGCCAATGACCAGAACCCAAGCTAGAGGTCATGGATGTAGGCATTCTCATTGCTAAGGAACTAACCCTAAATAAACAAGTGGGTTCAATCCTTACATCATGTCTCTTCCTTATTAGGAAGATTATACAATGTTGCCCTATACAACCTTCTTGCACAAAGTCATGGTGAGGAATGCAATCATCTCCTAGATTTCAATAATAGCATGACTGACTAGACTTCAGAGAATCCAATACATAGCAGACGGAATTTCGATGAAATTCAAATGATCGGACCACATTACCCCCTGCTCTGCAAGGCCTATACTGGCTCCTGATTAAGAAACGAGACATATTTAACAGTGTGTGTCTTGTTTTTAAAAGTCTAAACTCCACTTGTGTCTCACCATAATCATCTAAGTTTAAATAGTACACCCGGAGATGTCCCTTAACATCAGCAAATAAAAGATTCTTCATATGAAGGAAAATGATACAGGGAGTTTGTAGTTTCAGGCTGCTAAACTCTGGAACACACTACCCCTAACCCTTTGGAAAGCAACATATAATTTTTTTCCTTAAGAAAGAGTCTGAAAACATTTGTATGTAACGTTCCTGATATGTACTACAGTTCTAACTAATGCCAGATTCACCTCACTGCTATCCTTGGCGTTTCATCTCTGTTGTCATGTCTATAGTGCCAATATGACTTTGGGCGAACGTTTGCTTGTTATAAAGCCACACTAACATAACATAATATAGCATAAGATAACATAACATGTCTCTCATGTCTTACGTTTTATGTATGTGTACCACTCACTATCAAGCACATGTATCTTACTTCTAGGCATCAAAAGAGGACTTACCCAGGGCAGTGTTGACACAGTAACACATTTCTTGCACTGTTACAGGACCGCCACATTTTCTCCATTGTTCTTTGCGTCTAGGTGTAGTTTGTACAGATCATAATGTGCTTGTTTATTTTTGCAAATATGTAATTCTGTAATAGTGTTTTTAAATAAACCATATTTGACGAGCATACACCCGGGAATGACAATACTATTCAGAAAACTCGCTTTTTGGTAGACCCAACAGAGAAGGCTAAAATGGAAATGTGAAACCCCAATTTAACTAATGCCATATTTCTGGGATGGTCTAGCCTGATTTGGCCTAGCCCTATATCTTATCTAGGCATATCACTTCAACAAAATAATGCACATGGGGTTTGTGCTGATCTGATTTTTGCCCTAGAGTACAAGGATGAGCAGAGGCTACAGCACATACTCAGCCTTCACAATTCTACAAACGAAGAACAAACTCAAACATAAAGGTAAAATAGGTACAGTTAAGAGATCTATCTCCTTTGTCATTTGTGGTCATGTGGGCCGAGAGACGTCTGTACTCTCAAGAGAGTTATGAATGTGGTTCAGGGGCAACCCAAACAAGGAAGCATAGCAGTCCAAAATAAAAGAATGCCCAACCAAAGTTCTATGATAATATCTATATTTTAATTAAACAACATATGCAATACTAGCTAAATAGAAAACACTTCAACAACTCAGTCTGTAGAAAGAACACAGAATATGCAAGACATCAAGATGCAGCACTCTGTTTAATGAGACAGGGGGAGAAAAGGCAATAAAACACAATGTTTGAAAAGGATATATGCTTGTCCTTGAGTTACAAAAAGGGATTAATGTGACATAGCGAGTCTCTAGGGCCCAAAGTGGACCAGGTGGGGCAGTCTTCAGGCAGTAATACCTTGAGCAGTGTCTTTGCGGTTCCACAATGGTGAACCAGGCTTTCCTGTGCTATTTGGGGGGTACAGTTAGTTCGGGATGCAACAGTCATGGTGGTCCAGCGGAGAGCAGATGTTGAGTCAGGGTCAAACTGGTAGAAAGCTGCAGTTCGAGTGATGGGGATTAAGGGTGAAACCAGGTTCAAATCGACATTTGATGTCAGTTGGACTCATGGTAGGATCTCAGGTGAGCTGGTTGGATCTGGAGACTTGAAGGGTGAACTTCAGGGTGAACTTCAGGACGAACACAAGTGTCAGTTTGATTGTTTGTGATGAAGAGGCTGTTGATCTAAACATTGGTTAGAGCAATGCAAGTGCAGGGGTACTTCTGTGTACACACCTAGGTAAGGATGCAGTACAGCTGGCATGGTGTGATGCCAAACTTGTTTGAACGGGCAGAAACTGCAGTTCGAATGTCGTAGAGTGCCAAGGGTAGCTCCCAGGGGCCCTGTGGTTCATACTCGGTTGATCACAGTAGAATCACGGCTCACAGTTTGACTTAGGAATTGCAGGAATCCTGGCTGTCTTGGCTCTCAGGAGCTATGAGTAGCACTCTAGGTTCCCCAGGAAAAGATGGGTCATTTTCTTGGTCACCCAAACATGGGGTAGGCTGGAAAATACCTTCAGGGGTCCTACAGCATGACCAGGGGTCCTGGGCAGTAGTGTGGCTGGTAGAGATGCAGATCTTTATTCAGCAGCAAATTCACCACCAATAATCTGCTGGGATGGTTAGGGGACCTACCTTGCTTCTGCATTAGAACACCTGCCTTCTTCTCACAACTGGATGACTTAGGAAATTAGTGCTCTCCTAACCAGGTCCAAAACAACCTTTTGAAGGTGTGAAGTCCAGAGATGATACAATGAAGTGGTGGGAGACCCCTTCTTTTAAAAGCAAATGTCTACAGGTGATTGGACAATAGCAAGCCTGCTATAAGGGTCCAATCCATGTACTTTGGCTACTGACATCACACCCATCACAGCTAAGTGATTTGTACTACTGAAAGTGGCGGGGACAGGAAGAAAGAGATTTCCTCTGCTTATACATACCCCACCCACTTTCCTTCTCAATAGTTTCAACAGAATTTTGTTATGCAATTCCCTGGTATGAGGCAACTCCTTTTGTGAGTGTGTGTACCCTTTGATTCCTGTTCACAGGACAGCTACCTGTGGAATGACTGTCTCTCTGTGGAGGGTGTTACCTGCCCACACAAAGCAACAGAGTGAGGCAACCTCCAAGGCTACAATCTTGCTAGCAGCAGCAAGAACAGCCTGTCAGGGGAGAATACACAACACCCTTCCACAGCTGAATTGTGCTCAGAGGGGTGACGCATGCATGGTATCAGATTGATGTGGCTTGTTTCACTATTTATTTATTTATTTATTTATTTATTTATATTTATATAGCGCGCAAGCAGCCCAGGGGCATTGAGGCGCTGTTACTTGCAATAACTTAGTTACAGGGTACAGGCAAGATAGCGATTGTTGACACATTATGAATACTACAAAACATCATACTGTTGTTACAGATATTGCATTTGGTCATATATTACAAATTATATGATAAGTATTCATGCTGATGTGACGGGCCTTATGTGAAGAGGGTAGTTTTCAGAGTTTTGCGGAAGGTGCTGAGGGAGGCCTCACCTCAGATAGTGGGAGGTAAGGCATTCCAGTGAGTGGGTGCGAGATAAGGGAAGCTGGATCCGCCCGCTCTGACTCTTTCTACTAGTGGCACAGAGAGCATGTTGATGTCCGGTGATCTGGTTGGCCTGGTAGTGGAGACGGGGTGGATCCTTTGTGAGAGGCAGATGAAAGATGCTGGTCACCATGCACAAAATTCAAGTATGGCTTATATGTACAGTTTAGTGTTCCACTAGGACATAATTCCCATAATGATGCAGTTTTTGCAATGGGGTGAATATCTTAAATGCATCTCTTTGCACTGTGGAGACTTGGATGTCACTGCAGCTGTGAAAAGGGCACCTGTTATCCGAGAATCTGCTCTGTGCCACTGGAGAGCAGGCTCTGCACATCAGCGTACTGATGCAGCTTGGCACAGGAGTACACTATGCATTTGGTATGGAGCTTTGGGAAAAGTGGAGCTGGTTAGCAGGTCACACTTTATGAGATGGAAATACCTGCATAATTTCATTACTTCATATGCTAAATTGCTAGGGCTTCTACACCCTTGCCAGATGGAAATTCCTGACATAGAGCGACTGGAGAGAAGTGCAGAAGGTATAGCATTTTTAGATGTTTAGACCTTCTGTGATGTTAACATGTTGGCTGGCACCACAGCCAGTCGGATTGCTCAGAAAACAGGCTATATATTGCAGGATAAGCCTGCATTCTTATCAAGCTGACATCTCCTTGCATCCATCTGTCAACCCCATTTGCCTCTGCCCTCACACCCGTCACATTCAACCAAATGAAATACATCCACCTCACCTATCTACACATGGTGCAGCCTCATTCACCTCCTTTCTCTGTCGCTGCCACAATGGGGCCACAATGGGAATGAATTAGGGGATCTAGCAAGAGCCCCAGCAGCCATTTCCATGGTGGTTATGCAAAATGTGTGCTGTAGCCCATGTTTGCTTCCAAAACATCAGCACTCAGCAACTGGTCATTTTGCCTGTTTGCTAATAGCTTTAATGACAAGTTCGATAAGCTGTACTGGGTGGCAGCGTCCCACTGTCCTTGTTAACGGCCTGAGCATGCTTAATAATCACCACAAAATATAGCCCACCAAAATCGTCATTATAGCTTAATTGTAGGTGCATAACACAAAAGTAGACTACAGTAGTACAAACATGAACATACTTAGTGTAATCTTATTCGTTGGAAGTTATGGAAAGGGAAGTACTACATTTAGGATGAACATCTACAAGCATCCTCTTTCATTTAGACTAACTCTTTCCAAGCAATCCTGCTGTAACAATGTTTGTTGCTAAGTATATTTCTGATCAGGATCGGTGCACTGCATACTCCATGTACTTTATCCGATCTGATCCCCTCGTGGAGTACTACTACTAAGATGGCCACTGTGCTGCACTGAGCAGCCCTCTACTATGTTTGCTGCATGGTCCTTGTAGCCTGCACTGGGATTGGGCCAAGTAACCCTCTTAATCCAATGAACGAGCACCGGCAGGCGCGAATGCCGGCCCACAAACAAAGGCACTGAACTAAGGCGCCTGTCTCCGAGCCTGTCCAGAGCATACCAGAGGCCAGGGCCCGTCACCCAACCCTCTCATCGCCAGACTCGCACCACCTACAATAGACTGCTGCAATCGTGCTGAAAGAGTCACTATACTTCACAAGGTATCAGGAATTGCTGTACACCACAATAGTGCGGTCTCACCTACGTACCTCGCTCCCTGTTTAACTCCAAGAGTCTCCCCTGGGACCGTGTATACCATTACTTAACTGCTCACATACGCCTGAGGCGTGCATCTGCCCACTGCATCACGCTCGCCCACACTATATTGGGGCTTGCTTACATACGACTATTCCATGATGCTATTTCCCGTTCTTATATATTGTGCTATGCTCTGTGACAACCAGCGCCTCACAATCTGTATCCTCCCATGCTCTCTGAACTATCTAATGCTGTTGTACTGATTAGTATTACTATGTCATTAAGCGTGATTTCCTAATCTTACTAGCTACAGTGCATAAGGTTTTCACAGTGCACCCAAGCTACTCTTATCGGTGTTTTATTCTACTTGGCTTCACTACATTACCAAGGTAATCGAGAAAAGACATATGTAACATTTGTTAACTAACCTGCCTCATTGCACGTGTGCACTCTATCCGAAGTATATTTAGCATATCACAAGCTAATGTATGTCTTGTATTCACTCCATAATGATGCTTAGCACTGTATCTCATGCGCAACTGACCCACACAAATGCATTTGCGCTATATTGATCTTTGCCTCACACTTTATAGATCTGCTAGCCAGGGGAGTTGCTAGGTCTGGAAAAGACCCGGGGCTAAGCTGATGTCGGAACTGTTGGGACTGGGGGCTAGCTAGTCTTTTGGCTGTAGCTCCTGAGATTCTATCCGGGGCTACAACCAAAAGATCAGGGGCTATAGCCCCCTTAGCCCCCCCCCTAGCAACGCCCCTGCTGCTAGCGCCTTGTATCAAATAGACTTTTTTGTCTGCTCGGCAACACTTGCGGACATTTATAAACACGTCCCAATGTCCGTATTGTGACTTGTCTGGACCTTGCTCTGTATGCCTTTTGCTACATACGGCCCCTAAGCCCTGATCTACGTGTTGCATTATGGTGACCTGTAGCTTAGGGTGAACTAGCCCCCAGTCTAGCCCTGAATCCAGTCCCACCCCATAGAACGCTCCAGGACGCTCCAGGACAAATACCAACAATAGTTACAAGCCTGTCACCTGTGTCACGGCTCCTGCCACTGTCTCCCTAACTCCGATGCCATACTTGCTTCAGGCAAGCTGCCAGAACATCAAATCAACTCAACTCCACTTCTCACTCACACACAACTTAGCAAATGCCAATCCACAAAGTATATTTGCCCAATGCACTATCCACACTGATACTAGTCATGTTGCCGTTACAATTAGTGCTTTTTGCCCTCATTTACCGCCCAACCTACTCCAACATCTCCAAAACAGCACCCTTGACAGATGCCCCCCCCCAAACACATGGTCACCCCGTTAGATCATAGCGTCTTCATTGCATGTCTCACAATGAAAACTCCCCCTCATTCATACGACGTACCACCGTCAAATTTTCTGAAACCCTGCCTTAACTCAGACCTACATCATCCCCAAAGACTCCCTTCTCTTATCTTCAATATGGATTTCACTGACTACTAACCAATATTCTTGCATGCCACAGAGGCTAAACCACTTGCTACCTTGCCATGACATAACACCACGACTCAGTCATTCCAATCTTCTGGACTTATCCCTAGACCTGCACCTCACAGTATCTCCTCTTGTCCTTTACCGTTGAGAAACTACAGACTTGGCTCCAGATCATCAGGCCACCAGCACACAATGTCTAACAAAGATAGCACAGCAGCCATCACCTCTACTGACAATGCCACCACATTACCCACTAGAACTATTAGCAGCCAAAAATTATAGGTGCCCACATCCAGCAGCCCTGCCAACACCACATCCAGCAGCCCTGCCACTACCATTAAAGCAGGACCCATCAATGCCAGATCTCTTCAATCACATGCCTTGGACCTAGCTGACATCATAACACTACATGACCTTGACTTCATTGCCATCACAGAAACATAGCTGAACCCAGATCAAGCCCCTCTTCAACCCTGTCCATACCAGACAAATACTCTATTTTACCTTCAGATAGAGATGCTAACATTTCAAAAGGTGGATGGATCGCATTTATTCACAAAACAGCGCTAGATCTCAGAATGATCAACAAGCAATACTTACCATCTGCTGAAATACTATCCATCAAATTATCTACATCCTCCACAACTACTATCACCATGCATTTGATTTACTGACCTCCAGGCCCAACTTCTACCTTTGAAAATGACGTATCACGTCTACTGACCACGAACACCAAAAGTAACTCCCAAGTCATTATTTTAGGAGACTTTAATTTAGGCCTCCATGATCCTAAAGATTCTAAAGCGTCTGCCCTTAAGGACACCTTTTCCAAACTTGGATTCACACATTGGATAACAACCCCACCCACAATAAAGGAAGAACGCTAGATTAGTTAGCATACCTTAACTGCAGTATTAACATACTCTCTAACAGTCTGTGTGCATGGACCGATCATCATCTAATCATGTTCTCCATCAACAAGGCAGTATCCCCCTCTCCACAATCTCAAGCTCCTGCCATGATGATGAGAAGTAAACAGAACCTCACACTAGAAAACCTACTTCCTCTACTACACCTGATTACCCACCCTAGCATATTGCACTCAGACCCATCAGTCCTAGTGGACTTATATAACAAAACCATCATCAAGGCCATCAACACTATAGCACCCTTTAAACTGCAGAAATCTAAACCAGGTGCTCATAATAATAAATGGTACACCCCTCAAGACTTTGAGGAAAGTGAAAAGAACAGCAGAATCTGCATGGAAAAACTACCCTTTGGAGTCCAACAAAGACAACTTCACTGCTGGCTCTCTGAAATATAAGACAGCCGTTGTCCAAACAAAAAATGATAATTTCAATGATAGCATATCCAAAGCCAATTCTAGTATGAAGGACTTATTTAACATTCTGAAAGAACTCGAAACTCCTGCCCCTGGACCTGATACCTGTATCAAAGAAACCTTATGGTGCACCAACATACAGAATGCTCTCCAAGATAAAATTACCATGTTGTTAAACAAAACACAAATAAAGAAAAACCTCTTTGACACTTCAATCCCACAGGACCTCCTCTCCCCCCATTCCGAATATACCACTATTTAACAACAAATCTCTCACTTGCAAAGAAGTGGAAACTATTATATCTAAACTCAAACCATCCAACTGCCAGGGTGAAACCTGCCCTGTCTCACTTATCAGGGAGGTGGCCAATGAACTTGCCCCCTTCATTACATCATGTATTAATGTCTCATTTGACTTTAGTACCGTCCCCAATACTGAAAGACGCATGGGTACTCCCACTATTTAAAAAAAAAAAAACTCCCTAGACCCCAATAACCCATCAAACTACAGGCCCATTACTACAGTTCCTTTTTTGTAAAAAATTCGGGACCATGCAGCCTACCTCCAGATTCAGCAATACTTGGAAACTAACAATCTTTTAGGATTGAGACAATCAGGCTTTAGACCTATACATGAGACAGAGACAGGGCCCCTTGACTTGAAGACACAAATTCAGATCTTAAAAGAATAGGGTAAGACTGTCTCACTTTTATGACTTGACCTATCAGCGTCATTTGATTTAGCGCACCATAAAATATTATGTAAACACTTGTCATCTGCTGCACACTTCTCGGATCAAGCAAACGCTTGGATTGAATCCTTCCTTAGCAACAGATCCATGAGGGTCTTTGCACCCACTGCAACTGCCTCACCTTTGCCAGTGACCTGTTGGGCTCCACAAGGATCCTGTGTTTCCCCAACTCTCTACAACGTGTTCACTAAGCCTCTATTTAACATACTAGATTATCTGGGTATCATGTACACCAATTATGTGGATGATACCCAGATACTCATACCAATCACTGGTGACGACACTGCAGACAGTAAGACACTTAACAAAATCTACAGTACTATACAAATCTGGATGGCAAAGCATGGGCTATGTCTAAACGATGAAAAGACTGAACTGTTCCTACTAGGATCACCATCTAAATTGAACAAATTAGGGACCTTACTCACCTCTTTTAATATCGACGGCAATATCATTAAAGTTGCCAATGATGTGAAAACCCTAGGAATCTATATTGACTCTGCACTTTCACTTACTAGACAAACTAATGCCTTAGCATCCTCCACAGCTTATAAATGTAAGCTCATCATGGCCTGCCACCCTTACCTGACGACCACTAATTGCATCTCAGTAGCAAGAGCATTAGTCCTTTCAAAGCTTGATTACTGCAATGCGCTCTATTTGGGCAGATCCAATCAAAATATCAACAAAATGCAAATTATGCAAAATAACGCCATTAGAACGGCATGCAACATTCCTAGGAAACAACATGTTGCAACAACTAGATAGACCATAAAATGGCTCAACATTAAACAAAGAATAGACCTAAAATAACTCTCTCTCACTCACAAGTGCCTCTACAAGCAGGCACCTACATTTCTATCTGACACCTTCTCTCGTCACACATTGATGTGACCTACCAGAACTGCGCAAGCACACTGCGTCTCCTTCCCACGATTAAGCCAACAACATGCAGGCGGATTCAGTTTCCCAGTACTTGCTGTAAAAAATAAAATGCACTTCCTTTCTCAATAAGAGAGGAACCATCCTTCCCACGTTTCTGTAACAAGGTTAAAGACTGGTATCATGAGCAGGACCTTAACCCATCCGCTCTATAAAGCACTCGACATAAACATTCTCCTTCGCTACTCAAGTGCTAATGCCTACCTCACCCTTGCTTTTAATGCCCCTGTATATAGGTACGTTTCGTACTACTTGTACATTTCAGTTCTTTGTACTTTGTGTACCAAATCTTTGAACATGTGTAATGCTCTACATTCATGACTGTGTAACCCATTTATAGGTATGTTTTGTACTACTCGTAAATTCCATGCTTTGTATATGTGTGTACCATATCCTTGACCCCTTTTACTGCTCTATGTTCATGCCTGTGTAACTTGTAAGAATAGCGCCCAGTTGCCTCAGGGCTTGGCTGCGCTTTATAAATAAATAAAATACAAAATAAATGAATACAAATACACAAACGCGAACACATCCCATCACTGCATCACACTGTGAGCATTACCTGATCATCCTTGCACTTCAGACGCCACACATTTCCCTCCAAGTGTTAGGTCAAATTGATGCACACATTTAATAAAAAAACAATATAAGACAGTTTGACGAATAATTCCTGAGTTAGCTGCCAATGATAAAAAATGGGCAGGGGAATGTTTGCGGAGAAGAGGAAAGCCACAGAAGAAAAATACAGATCTAAATCAAAGACAGGGTAAGGCATAGAAGTAGAGGGTGGAGGGTAGGAGTGGTGAAAGGTGAAGATCGTGGGGTGGAGCTTTCTCCAGTTAGAAAAGAAAATACAGAATTTATTTGAAGGAAAAATGTGACAAATTTGATCAGAAATAGCAAATCAGGATTCTGATCACAATTGAAAGCAAACACAAATTGTATTGCTCAAACATCCTTCTAGATTTGAAGGGCCATCCCAAAGGGCACAAGGTACATTACACAATCATATTTGTGGGCATATATGACATTGACACAAATGCTGATTTTGCTATTGAAATGCATAACCTTCATCTGAAGAAATGGGGCTTTACATTTGCAAAACATCAATGTTAGGGGCACATAAACAAGATTTTTAAAGATCTGTTTTGGAGCATTGATTCGGGTCACTGTGGAGTTGCTAATGTTTAGTCACATGTGTTAGCTGATCCGCTCAACATATGTATGGTGTCACATACTTTTTGATAAATTGAGATAGAGGATTGGAGGACCTGGACAAGCTAGAAAGGGTTTCCTCAGAGAACATGCATAGTTCTACCAGGACATGCCAAATTATCTTATTGAAATTTGGTTCAATCTAAATCCATTTACTTTTTTTTCTTTTAAGCCATTTTGCCGCAAATTCATGTGAGGGGAAGATCCCTGCCCCTCTTGCGCACCTTAATTAGTACCCTTACCCACCCCCCCACATATATTTGCAGCCAAATTCTGCTGAAAAAATGTGATGGATTTGGCTTCGACCAAATCCCCTTCAAATAAACCTCGTTATCCCTTTTAACCATACGTTTACGCAGATCCTGTTAAGGAAGTATGACTTTCTTGCCAGAGCGCAGGACTACAGGTCAAGTCTGTGGAAACACGTGATAGTACATCTGAGACCTGCATCTGAAGGTGGTGTGTTCTGACCACACTGCTACCCATTGTCGAGCCTGCCACCAGCATGCATGCATGCTACAACTGTACAGGAAGCTACCCTTAAGTGCCTGTGCACTTGTCCCATTCAAAGACAAGATTATTATAAGTGAGAATATGTCTGCTGGATCCAGACTCCCCACACACACCATATGGCTGACGAAGTATGGATGTTCATACTGAAGGAAAGGACCAATTACCATCACTGTGATTGGTCGATTAGGCCAGAATAAAAAGCATAAACCCATTATCCTTTCACTGAGGACATACACCGGAGCTGGCGCAAGACTATCAGGTACATAAGCTAATATAGTGTGGGGTTCAAAGTCTGAGGTTGCGGTAAGTGAGGAGGTTGAGCGGTCTGCGTATTTTCGTATGCATTCATTATAAGTTCCAGTCCACATTTCGGCTGCATGCTTGTGGCGCCAGAATGTCATTATGGGAAGACAGACTGACCACGGGCAAATTACTGAGCTAACAGAGAGAGGAGTCAGACTGGACTGCTCTGCAAGTTTGCAGACAGACGCCACACCAGCACACCTTGTAATGACATAGCTAACACAGTCTGCACTGAGGGGGCCTGTCTGAGTGGCAGCAGCTGTTATTATAAGCTCGAGGTGGCACGCACATGCAAGGACACTTTGTACCAACTTTCGCGCGGCTCTATTTTTGAACCATCGTAGTTTAGTTCATTCTGCTTGTTTTAAATATTTCAACTAGGTATCCTTTTCTTTTTTTAGAAAAATTATAAGAAATGTAAAAAATGTGGCACCTAAAAAAAATATTTTCAGAGTGTTTACTGAATAGTTTCCTGCCAGCAGGCTTTTCCGAGTAACCTGCAGCAGGGGAAGGATTTCAAGATGTGTGCCATTATGTGCTCAGAATATGTGTGTTTAGCTTGCTCTGCGAGCACCTTGCTTTCGGGTATATTAGCAAGAAACGGTTTAAGATGTATTTAGTTCTCATGGCAGGCGTATTATGCAGTAATGTTAAAAAAGAGAGACATTTCGAAACGCTCTGAAGAAATGCAGTGATGTCACTGCTGTTCAGTGAGCTGGGCTAGTTTAATGGCATTAGAGAACCACACAAGCTAAACAGCGGTATGTTCGAATTTAGAGCTATTAGGAGCCATGTTACTTTGCCGCAACGAGAAACAAACATCCTGCTGCAACAGCTAACATCTGGCAGAATCGAGTTTTGAATTCTGTTCTGTTTGCCTTTTCTGAGGGGTGTCCATTGCCTCGATATTAGCTTGGCTGCAGGGGCCTCTTGTACTGGGTAATGTTTCTTTACTGCAGCAAGTAGCATAGGATGTTTTTCCCCCTTGTTTCATCTGTCAGTTCTCTCTAGTCCAAAGAGAATATTGCCTAGACCGAGTCATCACTTCTGCAGGTCAGATAGTTCAGTAGGTTAAGTGCTTCCTGCTGAAACATGGGAAAGCTGGCTTTTGCATTGTTTCAATGCGGATGAATTGGGTAATACAGTTACTTACTCATTACTTGGCTACAACCTCACAGAAATTCTATAAGCAAAATGGGTGCCACGTTTAACCAATTCTATTCTAACCAATTTCATTCTAACCAATGTAATGTTTCTATGCAATGTATCATGCTTGGCACATCATTGCCTGTTCCCTCCTCTCCCCTGCGGCACATCAGGACATGTCTCTCTTTTTCGCTAAGATTCTTATACGCATGACTGTGTGCAATTTGGATTAGTAAGCCAAATAGCAGGTTGGCATGGGTCTTAACCAATCATCCACAATACCATGAAAATACTCCCATTGTTTTGTGGCCACATTCGTCCATGCCCACTCCTTCATTGATGCAGAACAGAGGGAAATCTATACAAGATTATACAACCAAGGACCTCATTATGAGTTTGGTGGAAGTCCATGAGAGGTTACCCCAGTTTCGGAATTACCATGACTCAACACATCGATTTGATCAACACCCATCAAGAAAGATTGCATATATGGGTAAACTGCAAAGATAAAATGACATCACTATACCATATCACACTTATCATCACCACATGTGTGCAAACATTGAATATACAGTAGTAGGCATTTTAAATCAACAGAAACAAACATAACAGATCTCAGAAGATGACAACCATTCAGCATCCATCATACAACTGCCCCAAAGAACCGACTGCAGTCTAAACGCACACCCACAACATGGTCAGCGCACAACCTAGGAAATCAGATAGAAGTCACATGCACTCTGAATTTACCACTTTATATTATGGTGACTAAAGCTCTCAGACTCACTAATTTAACTGATTTTAAGGCAAAAGGTAATTACACTCTGACCTGGAGAAGATTACGAAATACAATAGCAGACTCTTCTTAAAGTTGGGCAAGGCTACCCCTGCTCAACTCCACAAAATATTGCTCCCTTCGTGGAAAACAATATTTAATCAGGTCTATACATTTCGTGACAACAGTTTCCAATAATAATTGAAGTGATTCACATTCATAACATAGAACATTTGCTTTAGAGACAATTCAGTCCACTTAACTACACCAAGCCATGAGAATGTCAAATTGTGCTTTACACGTTTCGGTCTATTGACATTCTTCAGGCTCATTATTAGGATACAAGAACTCATAGAAATACAATAAAATACTTTAAGACAAGTAGGATACCACAACATATTCATGTGTGGAACATTAATGAAATGTGCATTTGCTTAATCTGTTGTTTTACACTTTTAAGTATAATCCTGGCACACCAATACACCTTCTTAAGTCATACTCAAAGAAAGAAATGTCATGTTCAAAATTGTAATCTTCAAACTAAGTGCTCAAAAATCTCCCTGGAAGTACAAGACAGAAATGATTCATACAAACCAATTTGATATTTTTTAATGATGAGGCATCAAGAATATGCCACTGTAAAGGATACAAAAGAACATTGCTTTTACCACACTCCAAAAGTAGTTCTCCTGATGCGAACACTGCAAGAGGATCAATCAGTTGGAAATGAATGCTAAAGGATGATTTTGCATCATGCGAGGACAGATGTGTTTCTACTTTCATGAATAGAGATTAGTCATACATATGAACTTGAATCCATGTAATCTTCCTTACTAGTGTCCAATCTTCAAGGTGGACTCTAGTGGTCATCTGCATTCTAAAGGATTGATGCAGATTGTGTTACCTTTGTATTATTAAATAAGTAATGGCTCTGCACCACGGGACAATTTCGTCATGCATAGGTGCAGCAAAATCATCACAGAAAGCGTGAGGACATGGATCAAAAACACTAAGGCCAAGCAGAAGACCTTTTAAGAACTATATTAATAGTACACTGGTGTGAATTCATTATGAAAACCCCACAATAAAATGTGACTTTCAAATAAGTTGCATTTCAGTGGCACAGTGTCCCAGTGCACAATCTTCGAGGTAGATTCTAGTGGTCCCCTGCAGTCTAAAGGGTTGACGTGGACTGTGTTACCTTTGTGAGTATTATTCAGTATGTAATGGTGCTGCAATACAGGATAGTTGCATTTAAATGACATTGTGTAAAAAAAAAAGGAAAAGTACCAAGGAAATTGGAACAAAGGAAGACTTCTTTAAGGTGTCAAATCACTGTTATTGTGAGAAGCAATGTTTGCCTTCTGACATTCTGACATCTTACTTAGGTCCTTTGTGTTTAAGGAAGTGGATCCTCCAACTGTGCTGAGTTCCCTCTTTCTAAACTAACTCCGCCACCTTCCCTTGTCTATAGCATCATAAGCCCTACTCGTGTGCAGCACGTGGTGTCAGGTTTGTCCTTTTGAGGATGTCCTCTTTGATTACTGTTTTCTCGGACAGATCATGCTGGAGGTCTGTCCTGCTGGAGAGAGGTGTGTTAGGAAAGATTTCTTAATTGTGGGTAATTTTCCTTCCATGTGGCAACCCCTAAACTTTTTGCTGTTGTTTTCACCATGATCTAGACTTTGCCAGGGAAGTGCAGCCTTCTGCTGCACTCCTCTGGGCTTTTGCTCCATTCTTACGGGGAAACTGACATGCCTTAAGACAGTCAGTACCGGGAAACGTTGTTTTCCGTAGTTCTTTTATCATGTTGCAGCATTCGCGCAACATGGCACCAGAGGGCACTGTAAGCTAAGTTACTGCTCTCTTGGGTCTCTAGTCTCCTACAGGCCCTAGATACTCTCTTTGGATTGTTAACGAACGGTGCAAGTGAATCACGGACTGGACTGGTGGCAGCGATTGTTTCTTTGTGTTTTTGAGCTCCTTTTGGCATTTAAGCGCGTTTCCCGTGCTTAGCTCAATATGGTGGCCTGGCTCCCAAAATGGCCAGACCACGAGGCTCTTTGTCCTGTCCGCTGACCGCTTGCCCCCTTCACCTTCCCCAGGTCGAGCCGACCCGGGGCCTTCCTTATTTGGGCATGTACTTTCCCGCGAAACACAGATGCTTTCGCAGGCTTCTACAAGCCTTGTGTGTGCCTCCAGGATGTGGGCTGGGATGTCTGGTCCCAATACACATCCTGGGTGCCAGAGAGTCTAGTGTGTCGTGAATGCCTGGGACCACCGTGGTCCGTGATAGGTCCACGTATGGTGTGAGTGTTTTGTGAGCAGATCTCCCATTGGGTCCCCTCCGTTTTGGCGCTAAGGGAATCGTGGATAAGAGGAAGCTGGAAACACCACTACCATGTCGATCTCCTGAGTTCTCATGAACGAAGGAATACAGGAGCCAAGTATCCTGCAACTATGAGGCTGAACCGAGGAATCGCTGGTGACCCGCTGAAGGACTGCTCCTCTGCACTGCTGTCGCTTTGTGAAACCCTTTCTACCTTTGATCGAACGAGAAGGCCTGTACTGGTACTTCGACCCTTGGAATAGTGGGAACAACTATTCTCGGCATCTTCACCATCTCCTGCACGTAAGCCTTCGGAAGTGTCTCTGGGCCATCCAGCACACTGACCAGCCTACCCAGGAGTCTTGCTCTGTAACCCCCGTCAGGTTGTGTTGTATAACGAGTCCTTGCCACTCTCACACAATTCGTACACTTGGCATTCCCAGGTCTGACGTGAGAAGTGTACATTGGGCTGAAATACACACGGCCGCTCCGTCGCCCTGCTGTGGTGACAATCTGTGCGGGTTCACTGCGTTTGGGACATCCTCAACTCTAACTTCTGCTGCTGCGGAATCTACACGACAACGAGACAACCCCTGCTCGTATCTCAACCTGCCAGCACTGAAACTGACGCGGAGAAGCCTGGGACTGTCTGCATCGGGCACCGGTGAGTAGCATCGCTAGGAACTGGTCGCCCTCCTGCAGTAGCCCATAGCTTTTCCCCGCTGTGTCTAACAGCACACCTTTCCATACTCGCTCTCTGCTTCTGTCCACAGTGGAGGCTGCACTTGAGTCGCAGAGCTTTGTTCATCTTCATTTGTTCACCAAACTGAACTGCCTGATTCCCTCAAGGAGATTCCCCCTTGGCCCGTTGGCACCTGCGTGTGCAGGTACTTTTGAGCACAAGGCTCCACTCTTCATAGGGCTTGGACTTCCTTCTAGTAAGGTTCCTCTGAAGGCGGACTGGGTCTAACTATTATTCACACTGCCTGTTTTCCTCCCCATCTAGGTGGTCTACACATTTTGTGCGTCTAACTCGTTAGACTCGTTTGTATTTGTATATATATCGTATTTGATTGTGATGTGTTGGTTTACTTGAGTTTTATTGTGATTTCTCGCTTCGGTCAATGTTACAAAGGCCTTGTAATAAATGTGTCTATATTTTTAATATAACACCTGCTTAGAGTAATTTGTAAGAGTCCTTGCTTTGTGTGCTCATTGCGGGCTTTCAATCACCCTCACCCCTCTTGAGACCTAGTCTTGACCGCCGCGATCGCTACCCTGATTGGTCTGGCTTGTCCAGAGGTTACCCTGTTCCAAGAAAATAGGCTGGCCTTCTGATCCTCTGCCCCTCCAGGACAGAGTTCAGAAATCCATCTTAACAAGGTGTTACTAGGCCTCACAAAGGATCAAAGGAAAGTCTTAGTCATACCGTCCACTGCCCTGCAGGCCAACAGGGCCACACTAGGCAGTGGTCACACAATCCTTCCACAGCTGGGCTCATAGTTCTGACACATGCATGATATCAATCTAATGTGCTTTCATACAGTTGCTTTGATTACTAGCCGCCATAAGCAAAACTCATGAATGGCTTTATGCCTAAAGATTGAACTGCCACCAGAATAGTAATTCATCTTGACTATGTGGTTTTGGAACAGAGATGCAGACTTTAAATGCAGCCTGTGACTTTGCGGTCACAGCATCTGTCAAATGGGCACCTGTTACCTCTGAGGCTGCTCTGTGTCACTGGAGATCAGGTGCTGCAGATCAGGAGACTGATACAGCAAGACACAGGTGTACACTATGTTTTGGTATGGAAGTTATGAAAGCGAGCTCTGGTTGGCAGATTGCCCCTTCTGAGATGGACTTTCCCAGTGTATTCGTACCATTAATAACAAGGGCCAGGGCTGTTACACCCTTTCCAGATGGCAATTCCTGGCAAACATGCAATGGGTTCACTGCACCCATTTGTGTCAACAATGAGAGGAATCCCCTACTGAGAATGCACAAAAACCAAAATAGCTTGTTCTGTGGATTTCAACCCACCCAGAGGAGTATCTCCATTTGTGTACAGGTCTGGTTCTAGTCATATGGGCAGTGCCACCTGCAATTGCAATGTACCTTGAATCACCATGTTGCTGTATAAGCGCATCATAAATACACAATATATTCATACATATATAAACGCCACTCAAGTCTCCTCGGAGACAAGGTGAAAACTGTGATCTTAGACACATTCAGACACCTCCTTCAGCATCATAATTGAGGTGATTAAATAGGTATGTGTAATAACGCTTGGCTTATGGAAAGAAGATAATTGTTATGTGTGCTGGGTTAGGGAACGTTTTAAGTCACACATATAATATCTTACTTATTGATTGGTGGATTTGTGTAGATCAATAAATGATAACTTTAAGTGACTTGGGGGCACTGGAATTCCAGACATTCTGGTTGGTATATGGTATAGATTGCAGTTCATTAGAATCCAGACAGATGCATGGTGTGATCTCCAAACTGGCCTTTCTTTGGCAACAACCTCTTTGGAGCAGTTTATCACTCAAAGGACTGTCTGACAGTTGCCAACATTTTCTTGAATCATTTGATGATTGCTTTTTTACTCGGGTTATGGATAACAGCTTTTCAGATCCTGTAACCCACAATGCATAGGGATTTAGATCCAAGTTGTACTCATTACAACTGTATTGGAGCATCAGACTAGATTTGGATTATCACAAGATATGGTTGCAGTGTAGCGGGATGGCATTTTATGTTGCAAAACATCCCATACATCAGTAGTTTGGCCTTAATCATCCAACATTCACATTTATTCCACGTTGTTTAATGCTTGGGGTTTCATTCCATGTTAGTAAGGGCATTTTAGTCATGGACACGTAGAGAACCTAGAGAGATATTTTACCACAGCCACACCTTACTGATGATTCTGCAAAAGGCCCAACACAGGTCGGAGGTTGCTAGTAGTACTCTTGTTCAGAAGAGAATTGTCAAACATTCTGGTTCTGGGATGCCCTTATGGGTGGGCCCAGACTAATATGAAAGTGGGCATTTCATCTATAGTATAGTACTTTTACTAAATCCTGACTGAAGACCCTCCTCTGTGGGCACCATAGTATTCAAGAGGTTATATGATCTTCTTTATTCGCAGTGGAGTTTCTCAACAATTGTGGAAATTGAAAGACTTGAGGCTTTACCCTAAATTACTAAGGGTAATCCAGGTATGGACCCCTTGCTTTCTGTGCCCAAAGAAGTGCACAACATCCACAAATCACAAAATGCCCAATAAGGCAGAATTGTGTGTGTGGAATTATGATTATGTATTTTTTTTTTTTTGTATTATGCTTTTGTTTGTGCAAACCCTATCACAAATAAAAATATACTAATAAGAAAAGTAAAAAATACAATTTTTACATATCATAAGCATACTGTCAGTAACAAGAATATCAATTACTCCTATTTATGATCATAAACATTCCACCTCATTACGACCCAGGCGGTAAGTTACCGCCTGGGCCGTGACTTTACCACCATGGCGTAAACTACGTTTATGCCATGGTGGTTGGCGGATTTACCGCCCCATTCCAACCTTGGCAGGGCGGTAAATCCCCATTTTCCCATTTTCCCTTCCCCATTCTCATTTTGCCCCATAGGGCATAATGGGAGTGCGGAAGGCGTTAATTACGCCACCGTAAATTACAGTGGCGTAATTAACTCCATGGTCCCTTAGTGCCATGGATTTTAACACCTGAAGCAGGTGTTAAAACCTCCATGGCGCTAAGGGACCTCGTACTCAGGCGGTAAGGGTCGGCGCTGTTTACGCCGCCGTAAAACCCTTACCGCCTGAGTTGTAATGAGGCCCATTGTATCAGGACCCACAAATATACCCATTTAATACATTTCTTTGCAACTAATAAGATCATTCTAAACAATTTTACAAAATTAATTTTGATTACAGTTAGAAAAATAACTTCATTAGTATTTCGAACATTTCCAATGAATCTCGTATCTTACCATTGCCAAGACAAGGGCAACCTGGTTCTCCATTTGCAAAAGATGCCGAAACGCATCCGTGGAGACCATTTCTATGGAATGGACACATTGTAAAATTCATATGGCTTAACAAGGCCAACCTGATTCAAGCCAGTACCAGATGCTTAAGAGTTTACTGTTGGTCTACCGTCCCACACAATCTACAGTATAGCTTGTTAGACGAGAGGTATGTTCTAGTACCGATTATCTCCATCATAGGAAACAAAATAAAGCAGAATCATAAACAACTCAATTGTTTGGTTACTCCCAGCATATTATTATCTAAATGTCAGTTCCGTTTTTTTGTAATTCTTGACTGGGTTAAACATGAACATGTTGGTTTTGGATGTGTTAATCATGCAATCCTTTCAATTTGGGAGGCTGTCAGAGACGGATGCTAGGCGGTATGCCTTGACAGCTTTGGGTCCCTTCCTCTAACAGTTTTAGAAGCAGCCACAGCCGCAGAGTGCTGAATCATCTAGAGAGTGCCATAGAGGTACAATGAAGATCCTTGACTTTAGTCGAATGACTGTCTGTAGTTGGGAGTGGCTGCTGGACGCAGAGAGAGCCGAGCAGAGTTGAGTATCTCAGTGAGTCCCTGGTGCCTGTGACTGCATACACCATCTGTGCCCTTTTCCATGCAGAAGGGCACTGTGCAGAGTTTCTTGCCATGTGTGCACTGGAGGTGGCTTCTGGGCTGTGAGGTCTGTGGTGTTCCGTGGTGTTCGGTATTCCCTGTATTTGTCCTGCACTGGCTGTTGCGGTCTCCGGCTGCAGTACATTGGGACAGGAGTTCACCTAATATGTGGCCTTTTCATTTTTACACTATTACCATTACTAGCCATATAGGCTCATTTGCTGTGAGGTAAGCAGGTGCTTTTACTGGTTTTCCCCCCGTTGCATTCAGGTCACTCTGGTTATAATAGGCCTCATTACGACCCAGGCGGTAAGGGGTTTACGGCAGCGTAAACAGCGCCGACCCTTACCGCCTGAGTACGAGGTCCCTTAGCGCCATCAAGCTTTTAACACCTTCCCCACTCCCATTATGCCCTATGGGGCAAAAATGGGAATGGGGAAGGGTAAATGGGGATTGGGGACTTACCGCCCCGCCAAGGTCGGAATGGGGCGGTAAGTCCGCCAACCACCATGGCGTAAACGTAGTTTACGCCATGGTGGTAAAGTCACGGCCCAGGCGGTAATTTACCGCCTGGGTCGTAATGAGGCCCAATGCCTATTAGCAGAGCGGAAATGTCCAAAACCACATGTTTGCCCCCTCTCATCTACACGTGCTAATCATGGGAAAATGATGCATCTAAACGTGATGCCTTATCCTCCCAAAGGAAACAGAGGCTTCAAAAGGAGAGAAGGGAATTAATGAATGAATATTGTCCCCCCATATATTCCCTGCCTATTAGCCCTTTTTCAGTAAAGATACTGAGACCCCAATGGAGCAACAAAGTGATCTTGCAGGATCACTTGAGCCTCCCCGAATGGACTTCCCAAAGCGGCTTGAGGTGGGTATTTCTGAGACCCAAATTGGAAAAATTAACTGCATTCACGAGCAGTGAGTAAGGCAATTCAATCTTCATCAACAAGTATGGATAATTTTATCGTTGAGGCTCTTGCAAACTCCCATATGGGAGAGATTAGTGTTGTAGGAAAATGGCAGGTCATCATGGAAAGGATGTAAGGGAGAATGTTCATTTAAGTGCTTAATTCCTGCCACCTTAGAGACCCCCAGCTTTTTTTCTGGACTTAGGCCTTTTTATTTTAACCCTGGAGTAAGTCAGACCTTTTACTCACTCTCTCATGTGTTAGTACCTGATTTGGATTTTGTGTTTTCACTGTTTTTGGAGTCTGACAAACTCCATAGACATCTACTTGTTGTGTGGTGACACACACTACCTTCAGTGCAGTGTCACTGAGAAATCCTTTAGATTTCTCATAAGGTTTAAATACATTTTCTTGTGTGAACTACTGTTCCCAAGAATAGTAAAGTGAAATTGACTTTACTTAACTTTTCTCTGTGTAGGTCCAGCACACACCATCTTATGTGGTGTGCTGGGCGTTACCTAGTAGCCCCTTATCCCAAATTATCATGTAACATGTTTATGTTACCCTGACTACTTTGAATGGCTAGTGACAGTGGTTTACTTGTTCCTACCGTTGTGCTTTTCTACCATAAGCTGAACCCTCAGTTGCAGTACAGCACCCATGGGTGACCATTTTGTCAAAATGACCCTTGTCTTCTTTTTTCAACATTTTCTGTTTGTGAGGTCTTTCTTGGGTTTACTCTGTGCATTGAGACAGGTTTGAGCCCTTTGTCTGGCTCCAGTGTGTCTGGAAGGACAGTGTGTGAGGGAGGTTCCTGAAACTCCCCTGTGCTTTTTCGTCTCTAGGAATGCCTGAATGCAACTAGTCCTGATTGGCTGGCTGGCTGCCCTTCCAGCCACCCGGCTGTGTGATTGACAGCCTATGCTGTGCATGAATGGATAAAACCTGCTTAAAAGGCAAGGGCATTGAGACTACAGGCAGAGTAGACCACTGGAAGAAACCCCTGATGAAGAAACCATGAACAAAGCTTGCTGCAACCTCCTGGACATTTGAATTGCCCGATGAAGCCCTGCTGTTGTGCTGAGCTCCTTTTTCACCTCAACAGAGAAGCTCCTCCAGAACGACTTCTCCTCTTGGGTTAGTGGGACCAACTAACCCAGAGACGAACTCCACTGGACCACCATCCCCGACTTGCTGTGCCTCTCCGTTGCATTGGAAGCCCAATGCCAGGGGACCAGTGTCTGTCGTTGAGTGCAATGTCTGCTGCGGAATGAATCTGGGTAGAAGCTCCAGGGGGCTCCTAAGGACCCTCCAGAAGCAGAACCTCCAGATCCAGAGTCCCCGCAACAGAATGCAGGACCGAGGGAGTGAAGAAGGTCCAACCAGTGTCCAAGATCCCCAACAGTGCTGTTTGCTAAGCGTTGAAACAGAGAAGTGCAGCTGAACCGAAAAGACCCCTAGCTGCCGACAATCTCCCAAGTACCACAACAGGAGCCCTCCAGACATCCTCCCTCTTGTCTTCAAGACTGAGGCTCAGGAAAAAGGGCCTGCACTGCTGTAGCAAGACAGAATCCGGCTGGACCACTCTTCTTCAAACCAGAGATACTGTTTAGGCTTAGGGTACTTACCTTATTGCCTTTAGCCACGCTCTTCTCAGTTGGGAATTGCATTGGCTTACCTTTTCAAGTTGATTCAACTCTCTTTTCACAGGCTTAACAGCTTTTGACCCTACAAGTGATTTTTCTAACAAACTCTCTAACGTTGTGCAAGACTTTGATCTAAGAATTGTATCAGATCCATAGCCTGTGTCCCAAATGACTTTGCCTGTCCTGGCTCCCTGAAGACTCTTCTATTCCATTGACTTTGATTCTGTTTGTCCCTCATAGGTGGTAGCTGTTGTATACTGTTGCTACTGGGAAAGGCTTATCTAGATTTCATTGGAAGATTTAGTTGTCCTCACATTTTCCTTCCCTAACCTTTCCTTTCTGCAACCTCAGATTCTGCAAAGTATACTAGTGATATATATAAATGCCATTACTGTCTTTGTGATTGAGGTCACCAAAGAGTGTAGGAATTGTGTAAGATGCATATCCAAAGATTATCCACTAACTTGTTTGGATTCTGAAACGTGATTTTAAAGTAGATTTACATGGTTACAACAAATTGCCTTTTTAAATAATGCTTATTTAAAAATTGATGTTAATTAAATAAATAACTATTTACTCGGTTACTTGTATTTAAGGATTTCATTTGTACACCTCTACAGCTCACATTTACCCCTCTTGAGATAGGCCTGGCTGCTCAGTCACACTAACAACTTGTGTAGTACACACCTATATCAAAAGGTGGGTTACCTTATTGTTTTGTGTCGTGTGCAGTAACCTTTGAGATCACTTACCAGACCACACAGACCAAAAGTTCTTGGACTCAGGGAGGCAATAACCCATAATTAGACCAATATTTCGGATATAATTGGCTCTTTACAGACCCTTTATTCACACATCATATACACATAAACCAAACACTATAAATGAATGAGGTTGGTTATACATAAACACATACATCAAGATAACTAAAGAAAATACTTCACTGTTAGAGTAGATGAGGAAGAGAACTTAATCTTGGCCATGACAAAACCACCCAGTCCCAAAACAGGTGGGCAGAGAGAGATCACACATTCTAACAGGGTCTGGAGTGGACTTCTTCACTCGGGGTGCCAATTCTGAATTCTACTACCTAGATACCCCTCTCTTATCAGGAAATGAACCCCACCCACCGTAGGTTGCCAAACCGCCCCCGGCTGAAGGACAGCCAACAAGCATGGAGGCACAGAGTGGAAAAATTCAGTTAATAGTAGAAAAACCCAGCTCATCACCCGCACGCTCGGTCCCAGCACCCCTCATCACTGCACCTGCACAGCTCCGACTCCCTTCTTGGTGCGTACTTCATCGAACAATGTACCAACTATCCCTCTAAATGAACTCATCTTCTTCCAAATATAAACATTGCAACCGTGCAACTGTAGCAGAGCTCATGTCTGCTTAATTGGGTTCGGAAAAACATATACTTCCATTGCGGTTATGTAAGTGAATGTCCAAAATGGGCGCACACCAGCGCCATGTTTTTCGTTAGCTAATTTTTGCACATGCATTACACTTATACCAAGCAAATAAGTTTTGTGTAGTCTCACACAGTGTGACTGCACCAATTCTTGCCTAACAAAGGATTATCTGGGATTTGAACCAATGTAATAACATTATGGACTTCCACATTTGGGTAGACTCCTTTGCGAAGATAATACCTCAGCTAGACAGGATGGACAGTGGGTTTCATCACACCCCTGCATAATAGAGACAGTCTCTAGTAGGGTGGAGACATGTTTTCAAATGGAACCTGACCCAAAGGTGATCAGTAGCCCAATAGTTGATAATGATGTACCTCAAACAGGCCATACTGAATTGTGCGGCTTAGCCTTTGCCTTAGTTCTGCCGTATGGGCCTACTGCCTCTGACTGTATTGTGACCCTTAATCCTATGAATTTGCTGGTAGAAAAGACCTCTATTGATAATCTGATTATCCTCCCTTTGAGGCAAGACCGACTTGTCAGAAAGGTTCTAATGCCAGAGATTATGTACCCATATTTAAGAGGACTGGTTGCGGATCGAAGAAATATTTTCATCACAAATGTGAATAAACAGGAAAGACCTGAGCCGAGAGAAGACTTTCAGAATAAAGTTTTGGCTTGGTTGCAGTTCAAAGTTGGAGGGAGCAGTATTAGAATCCAGGATCTTAGATTTATTCAGAGGGTTCAAGTCAAAGATCGGGCCTCGACAAATGATACAGACTGTATTGTCATCAGCTGTGGTTGCAGTTATCTCCCGTTTTTTTGAGTCACTGTAATAGATTGGGAAGTTTGGCCCCCAACACTAGTCTAAAAATTATAATCTTTTGAGTTTGTGCCTTGATTTGAGATACCAAAGTGAAGACGGTGTTGGAGATTATATGCAGGTTTATGTGATGTTGCAGGGGCACTCGGATAATTTCGAAGCAATTGATCAATGTTGTAGACAAAGTGATTCGGAACACCACAATCTCTGATTTTGCTCCAATGAGATAGTGGTATCCCTCGTTCATTTACTGGTAGATATGTTAATAGTGAATTGGATTTGCTCTTCTGGTTCACTGATTTCTTCACAAGCAGAAATGGATGTGTGTTTCATCAGAGAATATTTGGAAATGCACCAACAGCTGTTGCAATCCCGATCTAGAGGGGGCATACATATGTTAAATAAAAGGGGTGTCAGTGGGAACCCAGTCAATCTGCCTCATGGTGCACAAGATGAGAGGAAAGCCAGTGTTCCCATCTATATTGTTGCCAAAGGTTAGTTAAGAAAGAGCTGGTTCATCCAAAAAATGTCTACTGCAGAAGGTAAGCTGCTTGGCATGGCAGAAGACCAAGTAGCAAGCCTCTATAGTCTGATCACTGATGCCACTGTTTATGTGCTTGATCTTCTGACATTGTATGTAGAACCAAGAAGCAGCACATTAACTTTAATTTTGACCATTCTAGAATTCATAGATTGCTATACATTTGAGTGACAGGACTGTACCACTACATGTGTACCTTTTGTGCATTGGATTTCACCTAGCGTTTTGAAAAGATCTTGAGCCTGCATTATGTGCGCTTGCTAAGACATGTGTAAAACTTCATGCACTTCCCAGGTACACCTGGGGAACCTTATAGAGTCTGGTTTTGCTAGGTTCTCTAATGCTGTGGGTGCAACAGATCAAACACATATTTCAGATGAATAACACCAGGGTCTATTGAACAACTGGACCGTCATTAGTCCATGAACGTGCAGATGATTTATGAGGATCACATACTGCTTTTCACACGTTCCTTGCTCTGCACATGATTCCTAATGCTTGTGAACTAGCACCTTTTCACACGTTTTGTCCAACTTGGAATATAGCAAAAGTGGGTTCCTTGGTGGTTAGGTCTAAAGCACAGTTGTCATAACCACAGTGAGAGTTGTGTAATGTAAAATACCACACCATGTACATGTATGTGACATCAAAGCGGACTTGGAATGCATCATATTCACAAATTGCTTTCCTTTATCATTGTGTTGGATCACAATGAGCTTCTTGCCCATGTGTCTCTGTACTGCAGGATACAGAGCTTACCCTATGAAAGCATGCAAGGTGGCGCCCATCTTGAACCCCACATATCTTGCACTGTCTAATAGCAAGCATGCAGGCATCAAGACCAGGTATGTGCATTTGGGCTATTGAAGAGGAGATTCAGAATCCTCTGTGAATGTGTCTGCAGGTGCTTCCATGTACTCACCTGAGAAAGTGTGATCAGTTAGTGCAGTAGACTGCAAGTTGTGCAACTTGACCTTCTAAGGAAACGTTTCTGAACTGTCCTACTGCCAGAGGGCTCATCATACGTGATGGCAAGTTCATGAACGATTCACTCGATCATGTCAATTGGAGCTCTGGTTCAGATGAACAGTGATAATATCATGAGTGTAAAACATACGTGTAGCCCAAACGTCTGTAACAAGTGGTAAGGTGAGACACAAACAGACAAAGGCTGATTGTTATAACTGTTGTTTATTTTAATACATTACATGTTCATGAAATATTCTAATTGTGTCATGTATGTTATATTAGCCATGCACAACAGGGATAACTACAGATTAACATTTATAGGGAGTACAGAGTGTGCGTGCAACAGTCTGTGCCAGCTGCGTGCGCCAAAACCCATTTTGGCGCACAGCGTATTCATGGATTTATACATCCATAAGCAGCCGTGGTGCAGAGTGGCACAGCGACCCTGCAGCAGTGCCAGATACGCCCCCAACCCCGCCCCATGCGCCAAAACATCGCACAAATCCAGTACATGACGCAAAGGCCAGTGGACAAGCATACAGCTCCCAACCACGAAATTGCTTGTATAAATCCACACGCACACCTCGGAATACACGTACCCCGCTCGTGCCAGCAAGATTGCGTATATAAATCCATGCGCACCCCTCCGAATACAAGTACAAGTCCCCCCTGTGGAGTGGGCTGCCTACGGAGCATGCCCAGGGGTGATGCGCTTCCTGCCGTGCATGGGGAGGGTGGATGGGCTGCCTGCGCGTATTCCGGGGGTGCATGTGAATTTTTACACGTGATTTTGCTGGTGCTAGTGGGGTACGTGTATTCTGAGAGGTGCGTGTGGATTTGTGCACTCGATTTCGCTGGGGCGAGCGGGGTACGTGTATTCCGAGGGGTGCGTATGGATTTTTACATGCAATTTCACTGGCGTGAGCGGGGTACGTGTATTCCGAGGGGTGCGTGTGGATTTATACATGCGATTTGGCAGTGTGTGCCCTCCCATATGTGCCCCCGCCCCCTCCCCCTGCCCCGCGGGTAGTTCACACCACAGGGGAGCACCCCATACCCCTGGGCATGCCCCACAGGCAGCCCATCACCCCTGGGCATGCCCTGCAGGCAGGCCACATGGCACCATGCATCTGGAAGCCCCGACTCATGTCCCCCCACCACCCCCCACCTGCATTGACGGGCCCCTGCCAGCAGGCCCTGACTCATGTCCTCCCACACCCCCACACACCCCCATTGATGGGCATCTGCCAGCAGGCCCTGACTCATGTCCCTCCACCCCCCACCCACCCATATTGACGGGCACCTGCCCCCGCCCAACACATCATCACAATGCAGACCCATGGCCCAACACATCATCACAATGCAGACCCATGGCCCTTATGGCCATCCAAATCCAACAGCACCCCACGCCAGTCCAAACACCCGAACCAAGCATTCCATCTATTCCACATTGAAAACCCGATGTCATGACAGATCCCAAACAACCAGTATGGCCATGAATACATGTCCATCAGAACCACACAATGGCGACACATGACCGAGAAAAACCACATTGTGACATGAACTAAACCAATGAGAGAAGACCACACAAATTAATTAAAAAATAAAAATGTATTCTATACAAAACGGAACAATGAAATGAAATCACACAAGTGAAAAATAAATAAACAAAAGTCTGGATGTCCAAAATAAAGGCAAAAAAATGAATGCAGAAATCAATGAAATCCAAAGTAAAATGGCTGCAAAGCATCCGTTCATAAACCAAAATCCAAAGTTCTAATAAAAGAAAATCATTCCTTCATGGAAAAAATAATATAGTAAAATCAGGTCCATAACTATGTACAAATATAAAATCAAGGGTGCATGTGCTCGACAATCCAAATAAAACCTAACAAAAAACCTACCTAACAAACTATTTACAAAAAGGCGGGGCATAGTCCATGCGCCCCAAAGAAAAATAAGAAAGAAAGGAAACCTACACCTACTAAACTATTTACAAAGGCGACGGGCCAGTCCCATGGCTCATTTAGTGATGTTCTGGGCCAGGGCATCATCAAACTCCACCTCAATGTTCCGGAGGTGGGCCTGTTCCCTGGCCTTGAAGTCTCACAGGGATGCAGCCATGGAATCCCTCAACTCCCTGTGAGTTTCCTCGAGGCCCTCCGCCCGCCTCAAAGCCTGGTGCATGGAGTTCTCTGTCCTGACCATCCTGAGCCGTGCCCTCTACGCCCGCCGCCTCTCCGCATCTATTTGCCGGCCCAACCGCTGCCGCACAGAAGACACTCCCACTCTGGGGTCCTCCTGCCCCTGGCCGATGCCCGCCCCTGGGGTGTTGATTGCCCCGAGCCATGATGCCTCCCACGCTGACCCTGCCGCTGCCTCCCACGCAACTGCCTCTGCCACCACGATGGCATCCGGGCTGATGGAATCCATCGGCGCCATCATGCACGTACCCTGCCCGATGATGCTGGCACATCCTCCATCTGCTGGGGTCCAGTTGGTGGGGTGGCCACCCCTGCTGGACCTCCGACGACTCCCGACTGTGGCAGGGATGGGATCTCCACCAGGCTGGCTGCGTTGGTTGGGGCAGATCCACAGGGGGCCCTGGTGGCATCTGGGCTGGAAGACGGCACAGAGAACGACTGGCGTATAGTGTGCATAGAGGAGGAGAGGGCCGCAATACTGGCTGACACATGGAGGAAACCCCCAACCATGGTCCCTCTCATCTGGGCCACGTTGGCACACAGCTCTTCGTGATGACGTGTGTGGTCCCCCCAGGAAGCACGCACGTCATTACAAATGTCACGTGTGCGCAATGTGACACCAATCAGGATGGACTCAATCTGGTCACGGGTCCCCTTGTCCGCAGGTAGACGAATGCAAGATGACAACGACCTCCCCCCTACCTGCGGATGGGCCTGGGACGGGGCATCCCTGCTGGTGCATGGTGATGCAGTCACAGTGTCAGGGACAGAGACATGCACAGGCACCTCTGTGGTGACCTGTGCTGCCTCCTGCCCCTGCCCCTGGACTGCACCACTTGCACCAGTGGTACCACCCCCACCAGGCCCCATGTCCGTCTCTGTAGCGGCCTCCTCCTCCTCTATACACACCAGCAACCGGGATGGCTCTGCACCATCTTCCGCCATTGCAAGCCCCTGTGGGGGCTCATCTGACCCTTCCACTGCAGCCGTACTGGCAGACGCAGCACCAGTCCCCTCGCTCCCGGATGATGGAATTTCCTGGGGGGTGACTGGGCCTTGCGTCGCCAGCCGGTGGAGGCATCCTTGTCGCTTTCCTCCAAAGCACTGTCTCCGCCCTCTTCTTCACTCGTCGCTGTGTAAAGGGAGACATTTAACACAAACATCAGGGTACTGAACTATAGTCCCCTAGACACAAAGCAATAGCACATGAGTGGCACTGTCAAACGTCACTTCCATCATATCCCTCCACAACACAGGGTCAGTGCAGGCAACACACATGCAGGAACAGGCATGGCACATACAACATACATTGGCATCCATGTCCAAGGCACCGTAGATTCATCCAATGGTGGGCTGATACTCACATGCATCATGGGACATGCTGGTCACATGCACACACATCACCGGAAGGTCATGCATCTGGCCCAGTATATCCCCAGACACAGTGGATAAAAAGATGACTAGGCTGTATCAGTGAATCAACACATCATCACGGACATGTGTCATGCATCCATGGCACACACACTACTCCGACACACGGACATGTACATCATGCATGTCCATGACAGCAGCACACATCACTCACACCCCAAACATGTCAAAGTACAGACACAGGCATGCATACATGTGTGCATTCCGCATGCTGCTCCGTATGATGCATTGTAACACATACACCATCCATGTGGGTCACGCCTGACTGGACTCACATGAAGCACCATCATGTCCCTGCACACACACATCCAAAAATGACCCATGTCACACATGCAGCCAAGTAGCTAACTACCAGCACACTGCAACATGCCGTTTTTTAAACGTGAATGCATGGGCACTTACCGCTCGACTCCATACGGGCCTGCATCCTGAGGATCTGGTGGTGAAGCACTGGGTGAATGCGCTCCAGGACCTTCATATGCTGGGTGGTAAGCTGAACCCGACGCCCCACTGCATCCGCTGCTTCCAGAGGCGCTGGGCCTACTTGAGGTTGATGGACTTGTAGTCCTCCAAGTGCTTCTGAACGTGTTTGATGTCGCGGGGTGCCACCCGACCGCATTGATGGCACCCACTATGTCCTTCCAGATCCTCTTCCGTCCTTCCTTGTCGGCGCGCGATGGTGTGAAGAGGGCATCTTAATGCCCCAGAGCTTGCTCCACCAGGATACCAACTTCCTTTTCACTGAAGCTGGTAGCCCTCTGGCTCTCTGCTAGGGGGTTGCCACTGGTGCTGGAAGGTGTTGCGTCAGACATGGCAACCCCCGAGACAGGTGTGGGTGGGCAACTGGGTCCTGGGCCTGGGCTGTGGAGTGATGGAATACCAGTCGGGAGTCTTCTGTTCCAGCAGGGGTGATCACAGCAACTGGACACCTGCAGATGGCAGATGTGCAGGAACCAAATGGCAGGGCATGGTGGCAGCAGGCAGGCAGGCAGCAGCACATGGCTCGTGGGAGGCTGCTCAGAGCTCTGGGGGGCAGTAATTCAGCTTTCTGGGCAGGAGCGTGGTCTTCCGTGTGTTGTTGCATGGCCAGCTTGATACAGAGTGATTTGGCACGTGAAAAACAGCACGTTTGCGTGAATTCCGAGGAAAGGCCCTGAGCGCGTAAGCGCGCAAGCTCGTAGGTGACGTAATGTGTGCGCAGGAGTTTCCCTCAGCATGGGTTGAAGGTCCCACGTGGGTGTACATCGCTCTGTACGTGCTTTGCGTGGAAAGCGGTGCGTGTGTTTTCCCGACGTTGGGGTTCACACGCAATGTCTTCACAGCGGCTACAGTGCATACTTCTTCTTTTGGCGTGGGTGTTGGCTACGCGTTCTTCTTCTATATGCAAGGCAGACAGTGAGACGCACACTCTAATTTTCCTACTGCGTGTGTCCCTGTTAGTCGCGTACCCCTTTTTTTCAGGCATAATAGCCTGCGTGTTGATCACGTATGCATTTTTTGTGTTCTTGGCTGCCACAGCGTACTGCTTGTGTTTTTTTGCACGCACATGGGCTACAGGGGTCGCGTATCTCTTTTTTTTGCTTTTTTGGGATGCCTGAGCGTTGCATGACATGTAATTTCTCCTAAGGGACCACAGAATGGGACATTCATTGTAGCTGTATATACATGCTTTGTTGTTTGTGCACCCTTTTATACTGTGCAGGGACACTTCCGCCTGCCTTTGGGTGGCGGTCATGTTTAGGCCTGTGCATGTCTTTTGGCGTGCTCGTGTTTCCCCTATTCGATTCCATGAATTATTGGAGTTCGCATGCGTGTGTGCGTTCCGTGTATTTCACAGCAATACTTCCCCAGTTAAGCCCTTATTTCCACACGTTGTTCCCCATACCGGGTATTCCGCTCCGTGTTCCGCCCCCTTTTTGGTGTGTGCGCTAACGTTGTGCACTTTCGCTGTGCGTGTTGTGCACGGCGCTCGGGATTTTGCAGTGACGTGTGCGCCACGCGCGGATTTGACGCACATCCCGGGGAAAACACATGCAGGGCCTTCCATGAATCACACGTGTGCGCATGCGCTTGCTTTTTCACGCTTGCGCCAGCTTGCGCAACGGATTTCGGCGCACGTTTGTTCCATGAATCGGCCCCATAATGAATTACTTTTAGCAAACTGTGACCTATGATCTCTGTCACGCACCATGCATCATGTGGGTCTATGAAATGGCTGAACTCAATGGAATGAACTACATTAACGCTACATTTCACTTGTTTATATCGGCACACGTGTCATCAAATGAAATGAAACAACCAACTATCAGTTCTGGTATGTTTGTTGTTATGGATGTATTAGTAAAACATTTCTATTTTCATCACTCCCTGTGAGGGGCATTTCCAGGTACAGCAGGGACCCTTCTGCGCTTTTGGAGGCCCACATGGGCAGCAACACTTCCTTCACATGAACTGCCTTGTCCTCAGTGTATAGTAATGCTCTCTGTCAACAGGTTCTGTTTCTTGCATGTGAACGATTGCAGTCAGTGTGTTCAACCACTGTGCATTGCTTTCTACTGTGGCTACTACAGATCTGTGACTTATGAAGGAGTTAGCTGGTAACTGTAACTCTGAGAGTGAGCAGTTACAACAGTTCTTACTTAACTCCAATGTGTGTTGTGCCGTTCTGAAAAGTATATGTAATGGTTTTTTCCCCACATGTGAATTGGTTGTGCATCTTCTCAAAAGTAATGTTGTTGGCTTCACTAAACAATGTCCTGCAGACTATTAGTGTGTATGTTCACCAACTGGGTCTTGCTTCCTCTGACCTGCTGTACAGCCTGTTTAAACTAAGTCTGCCTTGGGTTTTACCTATCTTGAATTATACTGAGTGATTTGAAGTATAACATTGGACTTTGCTTTTCCTGGTCTGTTTTATACAGATGCGAAAACAGTTTTCGGTGTATGATATGATATGATATGGCATTCATAACACGCCTATATACAAGTGTTTCAAGGGGCAACAAGGCAAGGGAGGGGGAACAGAGGGAAGACAAACACTGATCCTACTAGGCCAGGTCTCATTCAGATTGAGCAAGTGCATGGGAAGGGAGAGGAGGAGAAGTGCCGGGTTCAAGGGGCAGAGTACAGTGCAGTACATGGGATAAGAAAATAAATAAATAAACGATAAGTAAAAGTACAGTCAGCAGGTAGTAAGTGCAAGGCTAAGTGCAGCCGTCAGGTGTCAAGTGCTGGTAGTGGGACTGTAGGGATACAGCAAACAGTCCCTGAGTGCACGGTTTGCCAGGAAGGCAGTGCAGGAGTGTGACTGGAGGGGGAGGGGACCTGGGCCTGAAATCAGAGGGTGGCCAGGTAACCCGTGCAGTTTCAGTGTTAGCCAGGAAGTCAGCAAGGGAGAGGAGGAGAAAAAGCAGACGCAAAAAGAAAGGTTTTGAGGTGCTTCTGGAACCGAAGATGATTCTCCTCAAGTTTCAGGGAGGCAGGAAGGCTGTTCCAGAGGGAGGCCTCAGCCGAAGAAAGAGATCTACCACCTATCTGTTGCTTGGAGAAGCGAGAAGCGGCTGACCCAAGCATACCTTTCAGTTGCTGATAGCTCCTTTTAAAAGGTATATGGGGTTTACTTACCTTGGTCGGCCTTGGGCCATCCTTAAAATAAGTTAGAGAGTTATTGCTTATCTTAGTCTGTGTTCTACTGATCTCAAAAGCAACTGTAATTGGTTATTGAGACTTTAGGTTTTACCTGCTTAGAATAGCTGTGTGCCATTCTTAAAAAGTGTTCTGTCGGTGAGCTGACTTTGTCGTACCTGGTGCATTACTAAAATAGTATAAATAGTTCTTGCTTAGCCTATTCTGTGTTCCACTGAGCTGAAAAGCAACTGTAATTGAATATTCCACCAAAAGGTCTTACTCATCTAGTATAACTGTGTGTTATCCTGAATGTGGTTATAGGTTTCTACTGTTCCTTGAATGACTCTATGACAACATACTTACCCCAAGACTTAACTTGTCCTAACTGTATTTATAATAAATCATTATTTTTCTATAATACTTCTGGTTGTAAGTGTTTCTATTGAACCCTTGGTATACTACAGGTTCTTCATACCTTCATTCAGCCCTCTCTCCCTCCTAAGATACGCCTGGCTGCTCTGTCTGCACTACCATATACTCAGGTGGTACAGCCTATACTAAAGTGGAGTCTTGTACTGTCGAAGTTGAATGGTTTTGCTAAGCTCTTAGTTGGACACTGTCCTCCCCTGCATCCTCGCCTTCGTTCTCCCTCCCAGTTACATGCACTCTAAACGGGCCCAGCAGTCAGTGGGCGTGCTCCTGCTTGATAGCGACAGGGCATACCATCACCTCACCTTCAACATGCACTTTCAAAGCAGCAGTAAGTTGAAAACCTGTGCAATAACACCTCCTACATGTAAAAACAGAGATTTGAATTCTAAATACATTTGAAAGAAATCTGATTATTTTTCCGATACGGCAAAAATAGCTGTTCATTTGGAAATACGAAGATGCCATAAATGTCTGTGTATCAGTAGCTACTCTCAGGCTTTGGATCATCGTTCACAGTTTCTTTGGGGCTATTACGGCAGCAGCCTTACGCCACCAAGAAAAGAGCTGGGGTGCCAATTCACCCAAATGCAAGGGGTAATCAGAATGCCATCACACCTGAAACAGAGGAAGTGTAAGATTAACGACATAAAAAAGTAAATAGAGCAGAAAAGGCATTTTAGTTATCAACCACATATAAGCTAGGACTTAATATGTCAGGGGTGCATCATACATGACTGGTGTACTGTCTTCACTAGCCTGATGGGCCCAGTTACTTCCATCTCATATCAGCATTAGACTGGCAGGTCAAGTATAGTCATCACATGTTACATAAGGGCTCACATTATCAGATGATGCTTTAATAATGCATGTGTAGTCTAATGTACCAGAACTCGGCTGTTCTACGTCCGTGATAGCCTTAGATCACAGTTATTGAATTCTAAGCAAGACACGGCCTCACATCCCCAGGTCATACACTAAGGATTGTATGCAAAACCCATAGGCCGCCATCGTACTACAGCCAAAGCCTCGTGTGCCCGGTGTAATCAATGCTATGTCCTGCTATGTATAAATTGATAGCCACATTTCATTTTGCCAGTTAGTACAAAATTACCAGAGTCGACTGTGCTCATTATTACAGAAAGGCCTGGTTCTATCATGCGAAGTTAGCACGCAAAGGCCTTTTGTTTATTATGCACAATTAGCACAAGAAGACCAGAATCACTCACTATAATCATCTTAAAATAACATGGCAGTACACGAATCCAGTATTCTAAGTTACCACAGGTACAAGTGCGGATCTCATCAACGTCAGCTGCCATAGTTTAGTTCGTTTAGTTAATTCTTGTCAAAATATGCAAGCCTTGTTTACATTGTGCACAGTTAGCCTATTTCCATATCCCATTATCGCCACTTTGATTGGGAAGGCCCAGTTTACAATATGGCAGTTATCAAAATAAAACCTTACCCTTTTATGTCCAGTTCACATAGCCGAACCAAATTCATTTACACTCAATTTTAAACGTTCATGATTGTTTTCTATTTTGTGCGGGTATGACAGCAATACCTCATTTCATTGTGCATAACCAGTGCTAGGACTTATCCCGTTATGCACAATTTACATATCTAGCCTTGATCCCATTGTAAAGTGTTAGCATATATGAAGTCCTAATTCCATTTTGCACAGTTTTCATAGCTGGATCTGATCCTATTATAATCCAGTTAGCAGACATTAGGTTCATCCCATTAATCTCTCTTGGCATGCTAAGGCCCAATCAGAGCATGCACAGTTGGTATGGCCAGGAATGGTCCCATTATAACCAGTTGACCCAGTAAGACCTGATTCCATATAATAATAATTTAGCATTTATATAGTGCTACAAACCCTCAGGCATCTGAGGACTGCTTAATATTACCCACGGTGTGGGGTGCTCATTTATTGACCTCGGAAGGATGAAAGGCTGAGTTTGCCCCTGCCTGGATTCAAACCTGCGCAGATGTCAATGCAAGTGCTCTATTGGATGTGCTATGGGACCGGCATATACGCCAAATGGAATAGTATGGCTGATATGATAAGTCATTTTTACCACGCCTGTACACAAGTGTGTCTACGCACGAAAAGACAAGGAGGGAGGACAGAGAGGGGATAATAAAAACGATCTGACTAGGCCTTGTGACATTCAGATTGTACAAGTGTGATAGCGCCAAAGCACATAGGGGAGGGAGAGGGGGAAGTGCTCTGAGCAAGTGTACCCAGGGCAGCGCGGCTCTGGGTAAGTGCCATTACGGGATAATCCATTATGGACACTTTCCTTGTGAAGAATGGAATCCCTTATACGCAGTTATCAAAGTAAGGATTGATTCCATAGACCTCCGGACCTCGTTAGTGCAATGCTTGCTCTCTTCTTTCAGCAGCACTTCCTTCCACATGCATGTGTAGTGGAGCTCTGCAACCAGAAATCTTAAACCTAAAACTACCATTCCAGTCTGCAACACGTAATAAGAATTGGAAAAAGATAAGTCTTTCATCAACATTCTGAACAACCTGTTATCGTCACACAAAATTTAGCAGTAAAAAACTATTCTCAGTAAGTTCCCCGTGTATTCCTCTAGTTATCCACTCAGGAGGCAGTCTCTTTAAGAACCTCTTTGCTACATTATCTTCCCTTCAAAAGGTTGTGGAGACGTTTATCCTTTGGAATCATCACTCAGTGTCTTACTTTTTGAAATACAGAACATATCTTGCCACTCGTGACTTCCCATTTTTTGTTTCTATATTTGACATATTTTCATTCCACTCTATCTATTCTTTTATGATTAACTATCCAACACAATATATCAAGTGTTAATGTCATACTATCTATCACAATAGAGATTTCAAGGGTGCCAACATCTGTAAGCAAGCAATAGGTTCTCCTGTGGCAGGATGATATACAGCATTTTCACTAATAACACTGGTACAATTTCCACAGATATGAATATGATCCACATTAGTCCACATTTTCGGTTTTGACTAACAAATCACACAATTAAAACAATGGGGGATGCACACATTTCTTTCAATGTCCATTCATGTTCAAATATAGACAATTTCTCTTCAATATTTTGTTGAACTCGAACCCAATTAGAACATTTAAAAACACATATCAGGATAAATAATGGTTGGAGAAAAGTCGTTTGTCCCAATCGGACATCTGTGTGAGGAATGTGTTGCATATAAAAAGTGGCAGAGCTAGCACGGTTACCAAAAACAGTAAACGTGAAATCATCTGGTGCTATTAGCACTGATAATACTTCAAAACCTGTAATCAGGGCCATTGAACAAACCACAGAATACATCAATGCAGGATTGAGAAAATACAAAATAAATCAAGAATAATTAAAGATTATTGACACTAACACAACTAAGTATAGTGCAACATCAGAGGATTGAATGAAAACTGTAAGGTACAAATACACATAAATATGCAGACAATGATGTACTATGATTCATGAGATAAATAGTGCACAACTGGTTTCCAAATTCCTTCACCTACTTTAGAGTGTGTCATAAACTTCCAATATAAAATGTTCTACAATAAATGTGCTAAATGATCAACAAATATGAACCCATAACACATTTGCAAATTTCCAACTTGTAGTCACAGATATGAGAACAACTCTGACACTGTTCTGGGCAGCCCATCAGGCAATTGTTTTGAACATGCCATGCCATAACATAACATGAAGGAAAATATGCAAATCGGGCCTGGTCCAACCTTAAACTGCTAGCTCCCTTCTACACAGGACAACAGACAACCCAAGACATGTTTCAGCATCCTCCGTGAGCTGGTCTGTGGGTCTCCAAGCACTGCAGGCTCAGCAGATAAGCCTGCACATCCCCGTCCCTCTGACCAGGGGTGGCATTTTCAGACTGAAGCTTGATGGTTGTAAGAATATGATTGAATCATACCGTCTGACACAGCATGTTCTGGTTAAATCTTGGGTACAAATCTTCCTCACAAAAATACTTTACAATCAGCAATTTATTTTAATTTATACATCCCTGACAGGAAATGTTTTGACTTTTCTATTAGGTTACTATTCTGTTTTTTTTTGTTTTTTTGTTAACATGTGCTGAGAGGAGAGGGCCTTACCCTTACACCTACCCAAACCTCTGACCAGGGGTGGCATTTTCAGACTGAAGCTTGATGGTTGTAAGAATATGAATGAATCATAACGTCTGACATTGCAATTTACAACCCTGAAGATAATCACTATTCAACATGCCATGCCACACCGTAAATAGAAAAATCATATGCAAGTAACAATTTGTGGGAACCCAAATGCACAAAATCCAAAGCAACCAGGCACATTGTCCAGCCTCACTGGACATCATCACCAAAGTGTATAGTTTTACTCTTGGTGCAGCAGGCTTGGTAACCATCTCTGGGAATATCCATCCCGCCCGGGAAGAACAACTGAAGAGTGAAGGCTGGGAGGTTTGAATTAATTATAATCTCAGGCATTTTTCTGAGCAATCAAATAGTTAATTGTGTTTCAACCTGCTTGACATTACAGAAGAGGAAATACCCTTTGAATCTCAGATATAGTCCCAACCTACAAGGGGCAGTGCAACCCAAACTCAAATCCCTTCTGCAGAAGAAAATAAAAACTCCAGACATGAAACAGCCTTACTGAGCACACTGGTGACATTATCAAACTACATATTTAATAATACCCTCTGCAATTGCTATCGGGAACCCTAGGGATCATTCAGCCAGCCATGCCACTACAGAAGGGCGAAGATCATATGACAATCAGGACTGTTCAATCTATAAATGTGGATGTCCAGCTCAAATTGATGTAACACATCCCTTCTGCACAAGACCACAAGCAACCTGAGTAGTGTTTCTGACTCATTGGGCATCATCAGTGAGGAACAGCCTGGGTTTCAAGGCACCACCAGATTGGGACTCAAATCTGGGCATGACTTTACCTCTCGGGTGAAATTGGCACATTGCCGATTGATGGCTTTATGTTTGAGTGCAACTGTATGCAATGGAAACACATTTTCGTGAGGTTATTATGAACAGCACTGGCTTTCAATACCACAATGTTGAACAATATCAAAATCATCATTTACAGTAAAAATAGTAGTAATTTTTTTTCCAAACTTTAAAACAAAATGGATTAATTATAGGGCAGTAATAAATCATATATCTGCATTGTATGGAAAACCTATAGGGTAATTTAGCGGTTCTATATTATTTATTGTAGCAGAAGAGCATACACATATATTCAATATTTATTTTTAAAAAACCTAGGTTTCAGACAATGTGGAAGAAATATATTTACATTTCCTTTAATGTTTCATTTTTAGTTTTGACATTCTAGTATGATGAAAAGGCTAATTTCGGGTTTAATAAGCTTGCAAGATTGTTGACATCCAAAAAGAGAACGCTATGTTTGTTTTCAATATAATAATATAGATAATGGGACCCTCTCCCACGTTATCTCAGCTGTACGTAGCCTTGGGGAGAGAATGTTGAAAGAGGGAGGAATAGAACCGAGCAACTGGTTTGACAACATGTTCAGCTGGATACCATCCTGGTTCAACACTGTGATGAACATTTCCGTTCCCGTCATCATCTTCATCATGCAATCTTTCGATGTGTGCTAACTAGGTATCCAATGTTGTGCAAAATCTATGCCTAACTCAGCTATGATGATGGTAACGATGGGCCGACAGGCAAAGGTAACAACTATTATAGATGCACAAATGCAAACTGGGGAACCCAACCCACCAAAGTATCCCATGACAGCGGTGTACCGCCAAAATGGGGACAGAGTTGACAACCTATATCACACCACCATAAAAGAACCAAGAGAGCTACAGTGGTACAAGGAAGTGTGGATGGACCTGGATGGGGATGGAGAAATATACATGACATGCACCCCTGATGAATACGCAAGTAAAGGACACAGTCTGAAAAGCAAATGTAGGGCATGGATGCCCATAAAAGGTACACCTGCTTGGGATGAAGCAATAGCAAAGGCTGAGTATTATCAAAGCGAGAACAAAAGAGCTAATAGTTTGTTACTTTAGAGGTAACGAAAGGGGGGATTGTGTGGGAGTGAGGGGCCAGTAGGCCCCCCATCCCTTTTTTCCTTTAGTACAGCTTGGACCATGTGCCTCCAATGGTGGGGAATGCCCCCATCGCCCTTATGTAATACCAGCGTCGGCTGGCATTTGCGTAGATGGGGCTGCTGTGCAGGGCACGTGGCATCCATGTTGTGCTCCCTTGACTCCATCTTTGCAACTAGGCCTCACTGCGATAATACGAAAAGGCTCCTCTCCCCTCAGCAGCGCCGCACACACTGCGCACATGGCCCCCACCTTTTCTCTCACTATGTTTGAAAGCTTTGCAGCTCCATTCTCATGCTCGTGCCGGAGGTAATTGCAACAAAAACAAATGTAACATCTCACTCTTCCTCTGAGATCACTGTCCTGCGTGTGAACCGGCTTGAGCCAGGCCTGTAGCTCATCCATCTCCACAAACCTGCTCATGCCCCCTCACCCTCACTATTGGAAAATGACTGCTAGTGTAACCCTGTGTCCTCCCAAGGTATTCTCTTGATGTATCAGATACGTGACACCGCCATCATGCCCACCTAGCATGCCCTCAGCTAACATCAGATCTCTGTCGCAGTATATTGTCTCCCACTACTAACAAATGCCAACCTGCCTGAGCCCTTTTACGAGTCCAGACCCTCGGCGCAATCAATGTTATCCTATTGGTCAAGACCATTAACCTAATACCCCATATAAGTCTCAATAAATGATGATGTAAATACATGAATGAAGTTTATAGGTCTATAATGATTTGCTCAAAGGACTTGCAATGACTATTATTTAGTGCAGGTTTTATTAAGTTGTGTTATGTTAGCATAGTTAGTGACCACCCCGCCTCGCAGCGACCTGACCCTCACCCCTCCTGGATGCTGGCAGCCGGACCACATTGTTATTGTTATTGTTATTGTTATTTTGCATTTATATAGCGCCTTATATACCATTGGTATGGTCTGAAGGCGCTGGTAGGTTGAACGCCCTTGGGAACCGAGGTTCGGGTCAGTGGAGAGATTAGAGAGGGTCAAAGGTGCGTGTGCGCACCAGGTATGTGTGCAGCTGGTGCGGCATTTCTGTGGTAGCTGCTTCCTAGCGATAGGTATGGTGGTTGAGGAATCAGGAGTATGTGTTCGATCTGGCAGGAGATTATCCAGTCCGAGTGAGGCAGCGTTAGACCTGACGAGAACGCTTGGCTGGGGGTGAGAAACCAGCAATGTTTACTTAGAGTGATGGGGAGTGAGCGGCGGATGTTGATATGAGAACAGATATACCGAATGGTGTCATAGTATCTCTGTGTTCTACTTGAGTGGTGGTGTAAGGAGAGAGTAAGCGTGGGGTGTGAAATGAAGTATGCTCTTACAACGGTTCCTTGCGTTCCACATCAAAGTCTGCACATTACGCAGTTCAGGGGGGTCCGGTCCGGTCCGTGCGATGTGTTTTGTTTCTCATCTGCTCTTATGCACTATTCATCGGGTCGGCGAATTCTTCCGTATAGCGTACTCCTCCATCTAGCATGGAGGAGTACGCTAATCATGCGCTCTGGTCCATTCATTCATTTGTTTCGTGCGTTCACCCGCTCCCAGGCTCATCTGTTACGCACTCAATCGCATCAGATGCTCCACAGGGCATCCGCCCTCTACAGTCTTCCGCCATCCACACCCGCCCTCCACCGTCATCCGCAATCCACACCCGCCCTCCACCGTCATCCGCCCTCCGCCGTCATCCGCCCTCCGCCGTCATCCGCCCTCCGCCCTCTGCCGTCATCCGCCCTCCGCCGTCATCCGCCCTCCGCCGTCATCCGCCCTCCGCCGTCATCCGCCCTCCGCCGTCATCCGCCCTCCACAGACATCCGCCCTCCACAGACATCCGCCCTCCACAGACATGTTCCACAGGCATACACCCTCCACAGGCATACGCCCTCCACAGTCAACCGCCCTGCCCAGTCATCCGGCAATTATCCCAGCTTTGGACTGACTGGACGCACTTGGTACCCTACCCAGCCCTCCCCCTTCCTCTCCTGTACCAGTCTGCACACTTGCACAATCTGAATCCACCATGCCTTGAAGAGTCTGTTTTTCCCTTGTCTCCTCTCCTGGCATGGTGGCGCCTCAATGCACTTGGAAAAACTGCAGCATCGTCATCAAAACTATATGCGTTTATCTATACTGTTAATTGTATTACATATGTACTTGTTCCTGGTATCCATTCTGCCTGTGCATAATTTTATCATCGAGAAATTGAAGGGCTCTGAATGACTTTCCCCCTATTGCCTCCCTCCTTGAGCACTTAAAACACTTGCTTTGTGTATGGGCGCTTTCCAAACAATACCATACCAAGTTTTTTTTAAAGTTTTTTTATACATGCTTGTCTGCGTTCCTTGACTGCTTCATTCTGTACTCCTTGTGGACCCCTTACAAGCTCACCACCTCTTGAGACTTGGCTAAGACCACTCGCCTTGCTACTTTGAATTGGTTAGATTACAGAATGCCGTTGTCACAGTGATCGCTCGGGTGGAATGGGCTCTTGGACGGCCGGGCAGCGGTCGGTTTGCCAACCGGTGACTGATGCAGCCAGAAAGCTACCTGAAGATGGAAACCTTGGACAAAGCCTTCCCATGGTTCACAGGACCAAACTTCACGAATAGTTTAACTGGTAGTGCCTTCCCTGCACCACGAAGCACAGGAACTTCCGATGCCTCGTGAATGGGGATAGGGAAGTATGCGCCCTCCAGATGCAGCGACAAGAAGTCTCCTTCCTCCAGTTGGCCGAACACGTGCTGCAACGTGACCATCCTGAATTTAAGGTACCCGAGGTATTTGTTGAGGGGCCGCAGATCTTGAATGGGCCTCCAGCCCTCGGTCTTTATCAAGGAGTATCTGCCATAGATTGCGGAGACCCGGAGTCGCTTTGGAACCAGCTCTATTTTTTTTTTAAAGCATGGCCCGTACTTCCTGCAGGAGCCGAGGGATGTGCAGCTCCTGCCGGGCTACCGTTGGTATCCGCTGACACTTCTGCTGTAACCTGAGTGTGAGAGAGATTGCATCGGTTGGTGGAGATTTTCCCACTCACTAATGAAGCCCACCAGCCGGTACTCCCATCAGGGTGCAACGGTGGGGACCTGGTGTTGCGGCCAGTTCAATTTTGCTTCTCGGCCTGCCTGCCGCCTTGGGAGCGACAACGCTGGCTACCTCTGAAAGCCTTGGAATGGGAGGGCTGGAGGCACAAACATGATCCCCCGCCGAAACTCGGGCGACGTGCCGGATTTCCCTCCTGAGGCACGGAAAGAAGGACGATGTTGCTGAAGCATGCAAAGGGCACGGGCCATCTACGTGTCGGTCTTAGCTTGCAACGATTCATTGACGGCCTTCCCAAACAGCTGGTCCCCGTCGAAAGGCATGTCCAGAACTCTCGTCTGGACTTCTTGCCGAATGTTGGTGGCTTTCATCCAGCCATGACAATAGAGGCAGACACCGTTCCCCATCTGTCAGAACCCTGTGTCCGCGATGTCCAGGTCCACGGTGATGGCATGGTCCAATGCCACCTCGCCCTCATGGAGGAACTCAAGCACCTCAACCCGTTTGCCATCGGGGAGAAATTTCAGCAGCTGGGCCATCTTATACCACAGATTGCTGTCAAATCTGGCCAGGATCGCTAGCGTATTCGCTGCCTTGACTGTTTGTCAATGCTGAGGAGCACACTCCTACCCATGGAGTCAAACTTCTTGCCCTCGCTGTCCGGGGGAACAGACTGAGGGATTAGAAGGCTTCTTTCTCGCAGCCGCCGAGACCAAAGAGTCTGGTGAGGGCTGTGACCGTAGGCACTTTGGTGCGTACTCCGGAACTTCTTTTCCAGCCGGTCCCTCTTCGCAGGGGCCGGGTTTCTCATCAGCGCCAGACCAACGTTGTCCAGGAGAGGCACTGTCAGGATGGTCTTCATCTTGACCTTATGTCGTTAGTAAAGGAAACTTTCCTTCTTGGTCTCTCCTGGCATCAGCTGAAAGAGCTCAGACACGCTGGCAACTAGGGCATGGAACCTCACTTTGTACGGGGGAGAAGCCCTCAGCGACAGAGAAACACTGCTGCCACCCCCAATTGGGGGTGGGAATTGTGTGGCGGCATAGGGTGCAGTTTTCCCTTCTTCGCTGGTGGCGGGCCCTGTACCACCGGGCACAGTGCCGGGGGTTCCGTGAGCATCCTCTTCTGGATCCTCGACACTAGTGTGTCGATAGTTGAAAGGATGTGGAGCAATACGTCCCTGGGAGGTGGGGATAGGCTTACTGGGCCCAGCACCCACACGTAGTAGCAGTTTCCGTCATCCGTTTCGGTTATCGGTCCCCATATACTCCGGGATCATGTTAACAGACACCAGGTGGTCCTCGTCCAAGGAAGAAATATCTGTGCCCTGGAGCATGATGTGCACCCTCCCGTCAACTGGACAACCAATCCGGAAGAAGCAGCACCTACACCTACATACGTGGCATCACTTTTCAGCCTATCCTGCACTGTTGTAGTACCCTATGTTAGTTTTGTCATCTATGACGATGTTTCACTTTATATTGTCGTGTACATGCAATGTTTGCCAGAGCGTTCTCTGGCAACAGAGTTCTCTGAATGCCAATTCTATATAAAAATCTTGAACTCTCGCATTAGCCTCATTCCCTGTTTGGGGTATGTGTCATTTATTTGTCTTGCACGTAGTAAGACGGGGAGGGCTCTTACACTGTTCCAAGTCGCTTATCGCCTGATGTGCTTTCTGTTCTGAAGTAAACTGCACTGAGAATGGGCACATGTGGCTGGCTAACACAGTGCGGAGCAGACATGCAGGGGAGGCCAGTGTTGGCATGCTGCAGCATACTGGGACCTTCTGTGTTCCCTTTCTGTCTCCTCACCCTTGCATGGTGCGTTGCAGTACAAATATCTCAGAAAATCTTGTTCTAGGGCCTTGAAGGGTGGTTTTCAAGAGTAATGTTCCTCCCATCAAGATGCTTAAAATTAGTTTTGTCCGGTCCTTCAATGACCACATTGATGTTTTGCCGATTTCAGGCAACTGTCTAATGTGTGAAGGGGCTAAATCCAGGGAAATAGGTGGTGTTTCCAAATGTCCTGTAGCCAGTAATGCTCAGAGGGCCCTAAAAGGTCATATGTGGTGCAGATACAAATATGTATTCAATGAAAAACTTTGTTAATAAATGACATTTGTGATGTCATCTTTCATGTCCTGGGTGTTAGTCATGGCAGTGCACAGTGGTGGCGCTAGTTATGGTTGCTTAGCTTGCCATAACTGGCGATTGTCTGAGGTTTTTCGGTTTTACTTGTAACCATAACGTCCCTTTAACAACGTTTTTTCATTGAATTTTATAGGTTTTTATTAGTGCAACTTAACCATAACGTCCCTTTAACAATGTTTTTTCAGTGAATTGTATAGGTTTTTATTAGTGCAACTTAACCATACTGTTTTTTCATTTAATTTCATAGGTTTTTATTAGTGCAACTTAACCATAAAATCCCTTTAACATTTTTTTCATTGAATAGCATAGGTTTTTATTAGTGCAACTTAACCATAACGTCCCTTTAACACAGTTTTTTCATTGAATTTCATTGGTTTTTATTAGTGCAACTTAACCATGATGTCCCTTTAACAATATGTTTTCAGTGAATTGTGTAGGTTTCTGTTGGTGCAACTTAACCATAATGTTTTTTCATTTAATTTTATAGGTTTTTATTAGTACAACTTAACCGTAACAACCCTTTAACAACATTTAGTGCAACTTAACCATAAAATCCCTTTAATAAAGTTTTTGTATTGAATTTCATAGGTTTTTATTAGTGCAACTTAACCATAACGTCCCTTTAACAAAGTTTAGTCAGTGCATGTTATAGGTTTTTATTGGTGCAAATTAACCATAACATCTCTTTAAGAAAGCTTTTTCTGAGAATTTCATGGGTTTTTACCAGTGCATGCTATTATGCTTACCGAATATAGCAACATGTTTGTCCAATTTACACAATTTCACCTTAAAACTCTGCCATTTCCCTCCTTCTAGCATACGTTTTAACACTTCTATACTTTTTCCACTGTTTCTGCTTCTGTCGATGTCTGCGAATGTCTGACATCATCTCATCGCGGACCTTCCAGACACTGCCACATGAGCATGCGCTCGTGTCCGACATGATGTTGTCCATGAATGCGTTTGCACTTCACGCTTGGTCCTTGCTTCGAGAACAGTTCAGAACTGCATTACTGTTCTAAGAACTTTCATGCTCAAAATGTATCCATGCACAGTTCCTACACCTATTTTTACTCATTATCCATTAACAATGTAGTACAAAGCACATACTTGGAATAATAGTAGAAAAACTGCTATTTATCTTAAAAATGGCATCAGCTATTGCCATCCCTCCTCCCCAAGAGCCACCACCACCATCACCAACTGGAAGACCCACACAACAACAAAAAGCACAGTATTTCCAAAGACAATGACGAGAACCAAGAACATGAGGTAGAGGAAGTGCCTACCTCTAGCACCCCGAGAGAATCATGGGTGTGGCCGTTCTTTACCACTGTTGGGAATGTACGAAAGGCTAAAGCTACAAAAGTGAAATGCACTGACTGCAGCTTTGTACTCAGTCGCAGACTACCTGGACATTACTCCCACAGGACCACCTCCATACGTTGCCACACCAAATTTAACCACTGCAATACTCTCAAAAAGATGTTTACTTTCTTGGCAAGTAGTAGGCTGTCTTCCTCCACATCAACTTCCTCAACCAATACTGTAACCACACAGCCTACTTCTATGGAACACAAAATTCCACCAGCTACCTTGTAAGCAATAAAAGAGGCTTTTGATCCATACCTTTCGAAGACAACTGTCCTCTGTATATACTGCAACACACCACTCTGCAGGGGGAAGCAATTTCGAAGTGTTTTTGAAGCTGTAATCAAGGAGCATGAGAAACACTAATGAATACATAAATAACAAGGGCTTTGGACCATTATCCTCCATTCCAGGCCGTGCAAAGGGGGATAAAGGCCATTAGCACACCTGGTTCACAAAGCGGAAACCCGGGGTGCTGAAAAATAGATTTTTCTTCCTACAACGGGATGATGAAAGGTAAGGCAGGGTCCGTACAGAGCCCATCTCCCCTTTCCATGGCAGCCTGCAGAAGGTTAAAACAAAACCCTATGATCATATTAACACATAGCACATTTTTTTCCCTCTTCCCTTTCCATGGCAGCCTGCTGAAGGTGAAGACAGAACCCTATGACCATATTGCCACAAGCAATTTTTTTTCCCTTTCACACCTATCCCACTTTCGAATAACTTTCACACCTATTCCACTTTCGACAATCTGTCCACTGCCAATGGCAACAGACTATACCTCAGTCACCAAAGGTAGGTCACTGTTTTTTGTACATACATTATAACACTTGTCAAAAAATAAAACACAGGCACATTTGCAAAACCATGCTTTCAGGTCCTTGCCAATACCTCCTTACTCGAGTTTGCTTGAAATCAGTCCATGTTTTCTTTTTTTTTTAAAGTGTTAAAATGTAGGTAATTACAATTGTCAAATAACTTAGCCCCCAACTTGACAAAATCCATTCAGACTTTAGACAAATATTCAAGGTTGGGTCTATAATCTTTCTGAAAACTTTTGTCCATATTTGTCAAACGGCAACAAAGTTATGTCATCTAAATTTCAGATCCTTAAGGTGGTGAAGTGACCACAAAGAGGAGGTGATTACCATTCCCTCCTCCTACAGAGAGAACTTTATCAGATTAAGTTGCTTGACACCGTTCAACCTAGATGATTGAACGAGGAATGTTCACTAAATTGTTTCCTGCAAGATATTACTAATTTCTTGTCTGCTTTAGCCAGAACTGTTTGGATTTGCTTGTGTACTCTAGCTTGACTCTTTAGACAATCTTTATGTCTGCTGTATTTGGTATTCTAATGTACTGACGTACATCTTTTAATAATGTCTTCCTTATTGCATTGATCCTGTATAGGTACATTTGTTACACTGATGTTACATTTATTATATTTACTGTACTTGATATCATATCGCACCAACATGTTACCTTCTATGGATGCTATTTTTATTGTATTGATTTTGCATTGGCCAGTTTGTGATACTGACCACTCATGTGTCATCTTGCCCGTTTGAATTAACCATGTAATTACCTGTTTAGGTATTGATTTATGAACATTTGTTCACCTCATTTCTTCGTTGTATTAGTTGTCATACTCTAAACACACATGTTATCTTAGCATAACCCAACTATGTCATTACTTTTATCAGACTGATTCGTTACACTTGACTAGATCTGATACACGTATTTACTACATTTGATCATCAAACAAGTTAAGCGCGCATGTCATCCTGGCATAACCCAACTTGGTATCTAGTCAGAATAGACTGATCTGTGATGTCCGCAATTTGACATCTCGTTATCAAGGGTACTTGTCTTTTTACATTTTTTTTTATTATTACACCTATACAGTACATCTATTTGGAATCCTTCGGTTCTTTTCATTCCCTATTTATATTGTTTACACTTCTGTTCTGTCGCCCCACTATTCTCTGTGCAGTGACTGTACTTTCTTGACACCATAGTTTTGGCTTTTGCAGCTGACTATGGTGTTTTCGTATTTCACTGCCCCGTTTTCTTGTGATGTTGATAAGATTCAGTATTCCACACTCCAATATGGCTCCTCTTGGATGCATCTTTAGTCCTGATGCAGTCGCTTCTCCATTTTCTGTTGCACTTGTAGTCTAATGCTTACGATAATGGTGTTACCCACCATTTGTATTTAAACCCTCTTTAATATGGTGTCCAGCGTTATCGTGGAGATGGATGACGATGCAGTGTACTCATTGCTAAACTGCGTACAGCGCTCTAAGCCCACAGGGATGTCTCTACATTTTCTTGTTAAACACTAGGGACCCTCAACAAATCTATGATATTTCCTGATGTTCGATACATTTTTCTACTCTGTGCTAGCACCAGACTTCACAAACTTTCTGCAGCCTCACTGATGACATTGGGATCTTCATCGCTGAAGCCCGTGCATTAATCTCTTTAATATATACATTGCAATCTAATTCGGTCGTCTGGGATCGTCAAGCCTTGGGTATGTTTAGATTGTGTATCTCTGATCTATAACCTAGCTGTATCCTAGTATCTCTGCAGTTCTTACTGTGTGCTCTTAGTAATTTAGATTTACCTTTTATTTATGTTCATGCAGAGTTTGTCTGGTCATACAGATTTTACCTATGACTATTCGCATCACAGAACTCGCAGTTCTGATTGAATCTACAGCATGTGACTTTGAATGTATCTGGTGACTACCCGTTTCCCTGGATGCTCATATGTGAGCATTACTCGTGCTGCTCTAGTTTTATTATCCACTTTCACTATTTCTATCCTCACACGTGGTGACTTTGCAGAGCCTGACTGTATATGTAACCGGTGTTTCTTTATAATAACTGCTAGTCACTTGTGATATCTTGGTTTAGGGTATTTTCGACACCTGTAACCTACCTCACTACTCTGTATAATTGCTGCTCATTGTATCTCACACTGCCCTTAATATTATGACGTTTTCTGTCAGATACAGCACAGCTGTGGCTTGTATCTATTATATTTGAGTCATCTTCGCTCATCTGCAGCCCTGAATATATAAGTTGAACCAATTAGATAAGGCGGGTGGCCGACTACTACAAAATTATCTGGAATTTGGGATTCTCACCTTGTGTAGCTTACAAGCTTATATTAGGTAACTCCATCTACCCAGTCTGAATTGCCTTGACCATTTTTGTACCCTCTTTTATTGGGTTGTCCCTGATTGACTGCGCACTTAAAATAAAAAATAACTGATTGGTTAACTACTTTCAACATGATTCATAATATATAAACACCCCTGGACGTTTTGTTCAGAGGATAGTTCATAGAAGGTACAGCTTGGTTGATAAAAAAACATAGAACATGCTTCCGGTTCTGTTTGCATAGTATTGTATGACACAAACTTGCTTTTTGAGTGAGTTCACAGAGGAAATATTTAGTTCTATTTTGAACAACCTGTGATTAACAACAGAGAGTATAAACTATATATATAAAAAATAGTGTTTATTTACAGCATGATCATTGTTTAATTCAGACCTTTCTTTGTTTAATTTTTTTTTACAGTCCGTTAAGGCCTGTGAAGAAGAGGATTGATTACTCGACACGTGTCGCCATTGAAAACGGACTATTGTATTTGTTTTTCCTTGTATATATTTTTGTGAACTCATATACTGTCGAACTTGTAACTTTGAGAATATACTTGTACATCACTTTTTACAAACTTTGGTGTTAGGTTAGTTATTGTTGACAATAAAATGTTTATATTTCATTTCTTTACACTAGTAGTTGGTTTTACCAACACGAGAAAGCGTGCAGGGGACGGGAGGATTCCTATGTTGAATCTTCTTCCTTTTCCTTGTTCTATGTAAGGGCCTTGTGCCAAGACCTCAGTTCTTCCACTGCACCTTAAAACTAACGTCAGATTAATTATAAACCATTACCTCTAAATAGTCATAACATTAGGAGTGCACCACTGACCTTCATGCTTATCAAAATAATGAAACAATCTCTGGAGAGATGAGGGATGATGAGGATGGGTGGGTTTTCAACTCCGAAGACCGCGAACAATCCAGATGTCCGGCGGCAGTCCTTTGATGTTCACGAACATCTGAGATGTTCGCACACATCAGTGCATATTTCTGCATTACAGGGTTTGTGAAAAGCAGTTTTTGGATGGCTTACAACTTTTGCGCCACTCAATGAAACTGCATGACATTTTGGAATATCATTCTAGACCTGACTCTAAATTGCTCTGCAAAGTGTGGTGCTGTTTTATCAAGAGGGAACACAATTAGAGTGGGCTCCCAAAATATTTTAAAGGCTTAAAAATATGGTGCCATTTGACAAATCTGCACAATGGTTTTCAAAAAGATTTTAGATCTGAATGTTTTTGCAAAGGTTGGTGGGATTTTGTCAAGACGGGACAAAATTGGAGGTGGGTCTCACCATTTTTAGATGGCTTATAACTTTGTTGCCATTTGACGAATATGGAGAGAAGTTTTTAGAAACATTATAGACCCAACATTGAATGTTTGGGCAAAGTCTGAATGGATTTTGTAAAGTGGGGGCTAAGTTATAAGACTATTTTATGTATGTACATTTTGACATTTTTGAAAAAATAAAACATTGCGGATTTGCAGCAAACTCATGCAAGAAGCATTGGCAAGGACCTGCAATCATGGTTTTGCAAATGTGTCTGTGTTTTATTTTTTGAAAGGTTTCATAATGTAGGTACAACAAATTGTGATATACCTTTGGTGACTAAGGTATGGCCTGTGGCCATGGGCAGTGGCCAAATGACCCAATTGGCCATGACCCGCACAATCTGGCTACTGGCCATGACCATGAGGGACCACCCATCAGGGTAAAGTGGGTAAGCAACACCAGGGACTGGCTATGTGCTAACTTTTTTCAAAATTGGGATAGTTTTGAATGGGAAAAACTATTCTGCTTGTGGTTACAGGTTGAAGTGCTGGATGGGATTGCAGCAAATATGCACAAAGACGGACAGCAAGAACTTCAAAGCATGATTTTGCAAATATGTCCTGTGTTTTTTTTAAGTGTAAGTACAAAACACAGCGATATAACATTGGGGTCTGGAAAAGGGGTGTGGCCATCAGCAAGAAGAAATGTTTACTGTAATCTGCTTATTGGTTGACTACCCCTTCCTTTAGTCTCTGAGTCTCAACGGGTCTGATCAATGACAATCTAATTATTTCAGAGATTGTTCAATCCACAATTCTAATATTTCAATTAGACATATTTGTTTATTTTAATACATGTTTAACAAAACTAGAAAAGGCCTCCAAATAATTCCTATACATATTAATCTAATCCAATTTATTTCAAACCTGTGCAAAGCACTTACATTCTTAAAGGTGTCAGTGCACCATATTATCAAACTAAGTACAAAAAAGAGAAAATTAAAAAAAGTATAAAATTCAGGAAAAGGGAAAACAGCCTAAGCTACTGTTGGTATGTATTATTGATTCACATTTTCTGGAAAAAATCTCGCATCAATAGCCATGATTCTTCCTGCATAATTAAATGCAACAATTTACTATGGAGACAACTGTTTCTTCTTTGATATTTATATACAGCCTCTATGTGCTACTGTACAAAGTTATTTAGGGGTGTACATGATGTTATAGATCCAAAAGGACACCCTTATAATGTTTGGTGTAGATTGAGAGAGAGAGAGAAAAAGGTTGGTAACAATTTCCTCAACTCTAGTCGACATATGTTTTGGCCATAACAACTCATACAGTTCACCCTCACAGTGCTGTTGGTAATGTTAATTAGGACCGTCTTCAGGACAGAGAAAGTGATTTAAACGTGTAGTATGTACTTCCCAAATTCACAGTTCCTTATAGAGCACTCTAAAAAGAGAAATTAAAAATAATTTTAACATTTTTTTTTTAAACATTCAAAATGTTCATTGATGGTTCTATTCTTAAAATGGTGGAATCGGCATGTGTTATTATGCCACCGCATTGACTGACCTGTATCTCACTCAGATTGCTTTGAGACATTTAGAAAATCTTGGCGCCATCTGGCTGCTCTCTGGATATTCAATTCAGATGATGTAATCATTCACCATACCTATGGGTGTACATGCTTGTGTTAGTATTGATCTCATTTGATTTAGATGCATTTGTTATTTTATTACAGGATGCAACCATTGTTATATATGAAATAGGTACCTTTGACTTCTGTCCTGGAAAACCTTTATTCTTGTACTGTTTCCGTGACGCAGTTTGCATAAGAAATATCGGTATTATATGTCTACTGCGGTCTTCACCGTTGTTCGTTGGGGCGCTATGTTCACGATTGCGCCCACCATCTAAAAGTTAAAGACAGAATGTAACAGGAATCAATTTCTTTATTGATCTATGGTGACTATATTGTTATATTTGAAAGTATATGTATTATTCTAAATTATTTCATATGCCAACGATAGTATTGTTATTCAGTCGCCCGTGAATATAACTGCATCAACTGTTGGATTTTTTTAATAAAAGGGTGTCTTTGTTATTACTTATCAAGTAATTTCTAAAACTGCAAAGTTCATAGTAAGGCTATTGCAGAAGATAGAGGTAGACTAGTGCTTTCAAAGTTCATAGCAATACCTTTGGGACCCACTGTTCTGATGCATATGTTACTCATGGCAAGTTATAAGCTATGGCCGTGAGGAAAGAAAAGGCATCAAGTATTCATTTTCGTCCATGTAGACAGAATGCTGCTTACCTCAAAATAGTTTGAAATGCTCCTATTCTTTCCAGTAACCGTTACCGTTCCGTGTCATACTTCATATCAAACAAACTTTGTTTCCGGTCACGCGGTCACCTGATCAAACATCATGTGACCTGCCTGTGTGTTATAGCAGTTGCCATGAGGACTTGCCTGAGTGCAGGGATCTGTATTGTATGTGTTTATTGTATGTATGCCCAACAAATGCTTAGGTAAAGCCGTGCAACAAAATATATATTTGCAAAAATGTAAAGGCCATGTATAAAAATACGGCAATTGCTTCTTAGTATCAGAAACAACTTTATTTCTGAAAATGCAGTCACATGGTCATGCGTCCTGTGGCCAGCCTGTGTATTGTGGTAATCGCAATATGAAATGCAACCAGGTGCTGGGATTGTAGTTTATTGTGCATACCTGGAAAGCTGGCATAGGTTAGACCGTGCATCAGAAAGTGTATGTGCACAAGCCCTCCAAAAAAGGAGGGTTCGGCTTCATAAGAACTCTGCATTGACTTAACTAGCACAACTCACTTGGTTCAACTAATAATCTTGCCACCATGCCCTCACTCAGAGGGGTACCTCATAACAAACAAGCAAAGATGTATGTATTTCAACTGTGGTGCTTGTAAAGCAATCTCTAAAACTTGCAATTGACTTAAGGTATTTTATAATTTTATTAGAGTAAAAGGAAACCATGTGATTCACGGATAATGTATATATATATATATATATATATATACATATATATATATATATATATATATATATATATATATATATATATATATATATGTATATATTCAGTAAAAAAACTTTGTTAAAGGGACATTATGGTTAAGTTGCACTACTTGCGACAGTGATGTCATCAATGACATTTGTGATGTCGTCTTTGATGTCCTGGGTGTTAGACTTAGCAGTGCACAGTGGTGGCGCGAGTTATGGTTGCTTAGCTTACCATAACTGGCAAATTTCAGGGGGTTTTCGGTTTTACTTGGAACCATAACGTCCCTTAAACAACGTTTTTTACTGAATTTCCATAGGTTTTTAGTAGCGCAAATTAACCTTTTCATCTCTTTAACAACATTTTTTTACTGAATATATATCTTCATAGTGTAATTTTGATAGATGTGTACCAGGGTTCCCTTACTTTATATACAATTAACTTAGAGCATACCGAACACCCTGCTAATGATTTTGATGTCCGCAGACGGTCACGGACAACATCAACACTAACCAAACAAGCAGGGGGTATTTGAAATTGTTCTATCATACCATATAAACACTACGCAAGTTGAAAAATCAGCACATATACACATTATATATATTAATAAGTAAGCAGTGGAACCTACTTATTTAACACATCAACCAGCCATTGAAATAGGATATGTAATAAAATGGAGTATACCATAACAAAAAAGATATACCTACAACATAATTACCTCACAGAAACTGCAGAGCTAGAAGCAACAGTAGACCTACACAACACAACGAATACAACTTTCCCGAATCTAGTAAGTAAACTTAATTTTTTGTATATATTGCTCTAGTTTGTGTGTGAGGTTCAGTATAATTAATATATTTTTGTTTTTCACACAGAAATGTGCAGTACTTTGGAGTGGCTGAAACAACATTTTCCACATGAGGAAATGTCGGAAGAGAGTGATAATAATGGTAGACACTTGTCAATACAAGGAAATTAATTATCATTACATAATGTGAACTTAAAATATATTGGTTTATTTTTTACAGACCATACAAAGATTGAAAATGTGACTCCAAAAGACACAATGAAAAAGACTCTCGAACGCATTGAAAAGAAAGTAGACATTCTTAAGGAAAATTTCAATAGTTTGAAACAGTTAGTGGAGGACCACATCAAAGAAAAAAATTAAGTACCATTGTCCCACCTGTACCTGTGCCCCCTCTCCATGTCCCAGTGAACTATCCCCAAGCCATGAACAACAAAATAATTTGTGTATATGTATACAAATAAAAAAATGTTATGTTTCTTGTAATGAAAATCTTTGTACCTTGTTTTTTTTTAAAAAAAGCAGTTAAAATGTCGGCAGAGAGCGCGCCTGTCTGGCCTGTCCGTAATTAATAAAATGTGCTTGTCCTAAGGACACTACACCTCTCCGTACCATTCGCAACCAAGATGGAACTGTTCTTAGAACACAGCAGCTGTCCGGGATGTCCGTAAATCAACAAAATGGAAGTGTCCTAAGGACACTATACCTGTCCGCACTGTTCGCAACTAAGATGGAACAGACCGTAGAACAGGCGCGGTGTCTGGGATGTCCGTATACAAACAAAATGGGGGTGTCCTAAGGACACTATACCTCGCCGTACAGTCTGCAGAACATCTACGCACATGCGCACCATACCCTTACGTCCTGCAAATATCGCACCTGTCCGTAACTGTCCGTCTCACTTGTGTCGCACTTTTAAATAGTTTCAGGACCCGAACACTGTCCGTAGAACATCCGCGCACATGCGCACAACTGCTCCTGTGCATTTGATGTCCTGTGGATACCCGTTCCCTTTGCGGACGTGTTCCCGACATCATCATGTGACCGCACCCACGCTGAGCGTGTGTCCTAATTTGCAGACTCTTTCTGGATGCCCAACAATTATAAAAGAACTTATTTAGACAATCCAAATTATTTTACAGTAAAAAATCACCATTTCACATGTTCTAGACAATGGCCCTGGCTTTCCACATATTTTTTGTAACTTTTTGAACACTTTTGAGTGTTCAATATTTTCTCGAGGTGCACCCCTCCACCCCTATAAAAAGCCACACCCCAGAGCTTATCTTCATTGCACTTCTGGATATTACAGATTCACTTTTGCTGCCTTTAGTGCTCTAGCTGAGATTACCTCATCAACCCTAATGGCATCTATGGCTGCTGTTGCTACATCGGCGTCAGCACCACCTCCAAGCCCTCCACTACCACCTCCCCAAGGGCCTGCAGAGGGGAACACGCGTGAGGATGTAGAGAACGAGGATGAAGAGGATGAAGAGAATGAGGTGGAGGAACGCCCTACTACCAGCACACGCCGGGAGTCTTGGGTGTGGCAGTTGTTTACTGTTTATGGTAACGTACCAAAATCACGTGGTGACAAGGTCACCTGTAACCAGTGCAAATTAGTGCTGAGTCGTGGGAGATGTGGTTCATACAGCTTTTGTACTACATCCATGAAGCGACACCTAACTTCGTTCCACGGTGCAGATATTCGAAAGGTTGTACCTTGTGAAGAAGGTAGTAGGTTGAGTTCCTCCATAGAGTCCTCCGTTTCTGCTCCTCTCACCACAAGAGACACTCCTCTGGGAGAGTGCATCCCTCCAGTTGCTTCACAGGCCATTTGCGATGCTGTTGACCCTTACCTTTCGAGGGTCACAATATTGTGTATGTACTGTGACGCAGTACTCTGCAGGGGGGAGAGTCTTTGAAGTGCTTTCGAGACTACAGTCAGAGACCACCAGAAGACCTGCTACCTACCTAAATCAGGCCCACCCTACATCTTCCTCTCTCCACCTGCCCTTTCTTATCCTCGTGGTTGGTGTTGCTTCCTTACCCTCCTTTGCCCTCCTCTCCTAGTGTGTCGCGTGTAAAAAAGCCAAAAAAATATAAAACAACACAAATAAAAAAAGGCTCTTTTCAGAGCCGCCTTTCTCAGTTTAAAAATAGAACTTTCAAATAAACAGTGCAGGTCCCTGTGCATTTTTTAAAAGTCTGCAGCAGACAGTCTTAGTACAGAAAAAAGTTTGGGGTGCTGCCCTAGCAAAAACCAATGCACTTTTCTCTGGGAGTAAGTGGTGTCTCTGAAAAGAGCCTTTTGGTGGTGTTTTTGTGTGTTTTAAAAACTTGGAATCGTCAACATGAACTGCAAAATAGATGACTATAATTCCAAAAAAGGTTGCAATGCATTTTGTACTGCATTTCTCAGAAAAGTCTGATTGCCAGCATATGTATGATGGACTACATCTATGCGAAAAATAAATGTGCTACGAAACATAATATTTTCATTGTGAAAAGAGGACATGCCAACATCTCTTAGAAAGGCGCCAACAGCCTTATTGACATTGCGCCTCGCTTTCTCCATTTGTGGACCAAATGAGGAAGAACGCAGCCACAATATGAGAAAAAATTACTTGGGAATTTGGAAACATGTCCATGTCCTAAACTGTTCCTTCCACAATGAATTATAATTATGTCAGGATGACGCTCTGTCTGTAAAGTAGCACAGAGAGGTACCAAGTCCAGCCACTTCATTCCACGCACTCCATACCAGTGCACTTCCACATGAGGAAATCCAAGATCTGCAGATACACCACAATGTTCTGCATGCACCTCCAACCAATGTATCCATGAGTCTCCAATCTGTTTTCGAAAACACTACCATAGCTATCTCTTCCTCTCTCAGGAAAAAGACGTCCTCACTAAATCTCTCCTTACACAACACACCCACTAAACTTTACTGACCAATCCCTAGCTCTGCTCATTCTCATTTGCATGCCTCTTCACCCCAGAATGCCCGTATGTAATACGCGCTGTCCGCAGACTGCCGCCATGTCCGCGGACATGTAGAAGATCTGAGTGTGGTGAATGTACATGTAAATAGTGTTCCCCATTTCCCCTTTAAGGTGGGCTCTGAAAAGAGCCGTTTTTTTTACAGATGCCTGACAGACACCTGTTATTTTGTATTTTTTTCTTTTTTTTTTCTTACTTTACTACTAAAATCGTCACATAACCTGTTCCAAAGCAACCCTTGCATTCCAAAAGAACATGGCATTTCCCAAAAAAGATAGAGAAATACCATCTGCTTCAAAATAAGCAGCATTACTCGAAACATTCTCGTTGTTACAAAAAAACATACCAGCTCTTAGCATGAAAGCATGCATGCCTCGATTGAATGCACACCTAGCAATGCTTTGATCAGGACAAAAAACAGAACTGTTGTCCCATTTTGCTCTAGGAAGTAATTCAGAAAAAATTACTTTCGCATTTGGAATGATGTTGATTACTGCTTGAACCAACTGTTCCAAATCTGCCAACAGAGTATGGGAACTCACGTAGCCCAAATGCAAAGCACCATAGTGCAAAACTACCACATGGGGACTGTTCATCTGTTTGCATATCTCTACAAACTTGGAGAATTGCCTCTACATTGCAGTCAGTCACAGCGCTCCACACCACCTCCACTCCTCTAACATCAAAATTGTTTGCCGTATGCCTGCATTGAGAATACTCCAGAAAACCATAGACAAACATATCTCCGAGCACCAACACCCTGACTTTCTCAACCTCTGCCATCTTCACTACCCACACTCTCTTTCTAGACAAATCAACAATGTCAACTTATTGGCAGATCCCTACCGTCCCCTTTCCATGCTGTATTTGCTGGAAAACCCTGTATGTGGCACGCCCTGCCTGTGAACAGCCGCAGCGTCCGTGCAGCACCTAACTCTTAGCCAGCCCTTCTGCCCTTTCCACATCACTCTCAATTCCATTCCCTCATTGGATACAGCTAAGCAGTCACACAGCCATCCACCAATCACATCCAAGACCTCTACATCTAACTCCATCATCAAAGTTACGCACTTCAAATATACTGTTGATCACTCTGAATACAAGTCTCATATCATTGGAAAGCACCTACTACAAAAACTACTGTACAAGTCTCGAAGATTTCTACTTACAGCTCCATACATATCCACATGCATGATTACAAAGTACAGGTATGCATATTTTATTCAGAGTACATGTACAACTCTTATGATTCCATATAAACAAAGTAATGACACTAAATCTGCATAGCCAATACATACATGCCAACGCTCCTGATTTAAGTGTGAGACTCCCAATTTTTCATTGAAAAATCACACAATTTTTTACTTTCTCCCGCATAACCTATACATACATGCCAACCCTCCTGATTTACACGCGAGACTCGATTTTTCATTGAAAAATTTCACCATTTTTTAATGTCTCCCGCCTAAATGAATGCTAATCCCAATGCAATCGTATGAGAAAAATAAATGTTTCCGATTGCTGTGGTGAAATCTCCCTCTCAGGTGCTCCCAATTGTTTGCATGTCTAGTTATAATGTGAAATTATTCAAATGTTTCCCATCTAGTATAACCAACTGTCACTTCCAAACCTCTCTGCTATCTAGAACATAGCTGTAAAAAATCAAGTGAATTTCATGAAATTAAAATTCTACTAATTTGCGAAGCATGTTCAACTAACATACTGTAAATAACATATAAAGACTGCACATAGTCAAATGAAATGCATGCATACACTATGTTCAAATATCAAATAAGAATAATACCACAAAAACATAAAAATCAACGTGTACATTAACATCAGTGCTATAAACACACACAATTACTAACTTCTTCCTTTTACAATTGCAGTGAAGACCACTCTACTGAAAATCAGCAGCATCTAAACTACAAACAACATATCCGAAGAAACCTACTCATTCCACAAAAGAAGGTATGTACAGAAGACAGACATGAAGCTATTAACTTGTCAATTTTTGCAAACTGGTCTAGGGAAGCCAATGTGACATTTGGTAGAGTATTTACCTTTGTGTTTATATATATGTCGGCAGTATTTGCCACACTTATGTTTTTGGAAGTGTCAAATATTTGTACATAGGTCACTATCTGTGGTTTCTAAAGGGATTTTGCAGGTAATGTACTTTTGAATGAACTATAAAACAGTGGCATCACTGTCATGGCGCAATTTGGGAGCATCTCTTACCCACAGAAGCATGTGATGTGTGTTGCTCTTCTGGATTGATATTCTTTAAACCAAAATAGGTGTTTCATTTCTCCTAGCTGAGTGGTATTTTTATTGCGGATAAAGTGCAGCACGGTAATGAAACAATGGTAAAAGTACCTTGATACATTTACAGGGTCAAGAGAACAGAGTTCTCCTGTTTTTTTTTTAATATCTTTCCCCTCTTTAATTTGGTTTGTAATGTGTTAGAAATCACACATGTCATCCCATGTGTACACTGCACAACTTAAAGAAACAAACCATATGGGTGGAGCTAGGTTCCTTAGCATACAATATACATCAGTGTGATGTCGGTACCAGTATTCTTTAACACCATGCATGTTTGCCAAGAGATTTGTCATACTTGTGTTGTCTTTTATCTCTTGAAGCAGTTGGGTAGCAGATATGTTTAAAAAATTAGAGCCTGTTTTTAATGTGTGTGCAACTCCATGACTTAGAGTTGCTAGTTCACTTTCGAAGAGGATGTGAAAAATATATTCTACATTTTGTCTGAATCTGGGGTCTTCAGAATGCATTTATAAAGAGGGATATTCTGATTCTCTAATTTGTGTGGACCATTGATCATATCTTCCTCCTTTTCCTGTAGTAAAGAGTAGCGCAAAAGAACGTGCTTCCACACTTTTTTCACATATGCTCATTGGGGATTCTTTGGCTTCATGCATTTGGTATGTGTCAAATGCATCTTCAATGGTGTCTTTGGGGTGTAGTCAGTGAATTGTATGCTGATCTAACATGTTGGCTGCAATAACAGGTTCTACACATTCAAATTGGCCAGTTGCTGGTGAATCTTGAATTATATGTGTGGTTTCTCTTACATTTCCCTCTATGTTTATATATTTGTAGTATTCATTGTTTTGTATTAGATATTGTAGGGCTTATGTAACTTTAGGTCGACTTGTTGTTGCCACTTTTTTTGTCTTTTGTTGGTACACCATTAACTAGTACAATCAAAGATTGATCAATTGGTCATTGTATTTCTAGAGTTTCTACATTTTCTTTCTGATCTAATGGCAAATATACTACTTTCCCACAGGTGCCCTTTAGTAACTCGGTTGGAGGTAATTTGTCTAATTTCGGTTGAAGGTGTATTATAGCTTGAAATGGGTGTACTGTTTGGATTTTAATGCTCTCACACAAGTTAAGTTATTGGAGAGCCTTTTGCTGTGGGAACATTTCTAATTTATAGGTGCTAGCATAAGCATGTGATGGCATTTGGTTTTTGTCAAGCTTTGTGTTGCAGTACATGCAAACTATTGAGGGGTCAGTTATTTTGTATTTAGTTTCTGCTGAACCATTGGGATTCCTCATTGCCCTCTATTTTCATGGGTATATCTACTATTGTTGTGCTCTTTTTATAGAAAGTTCTGCGACACATGACACATATTTGGTCTGGTATTTAACTATTTCTTTTTCTTAGGAGGTAGGTATTTGTGAGATTTTTGGTGATGTTTTCTGAAGTTACTGACTTTTCTAAGTCAACTTCAGCTCCAAAGTATTTACTTTGTATGTGCTATATTTCTTGAAGCAGTTATTTGGCTGTTCCATGTAGGAGAATGTTATTTCAATGTTGTTGTTCTAGATCAGAACCTTTTGCATACTATAGTCTATGCACAAGATTCCAAAATGGTGCAGTACTAACAATTTGATGTGGTGGAAGGTGCTTTTGCAACCAGCTCCTAAAATGCAGGCCAATGAATGTCCTCGAAGTCCAGTGTGGCTGTGCACTGGACACGAGTCCATGATTTGTAAAGTTTTCATTTTACTTTTGTCTGTTTATAAGCCTCTTCATTGAAATATGGTCCTGTGCTGCTTGTGTGAATCCATTCCTTTTCACAGGCATTTGAAAAGGTATTTATATTGACATTGTGCATGTTCAAAAGTACTTTCTGTAAATTATTGATAAATTTAGTTAGTGGTTTAATTCCGTTTAAAATCACTATAAACAATGTTCTCTTTAGTAGAAATGTGCTGTTGTTTAGAGCTTCGAGGATCCGTCTCCTGTGGTTGTTATTAAAGGTAGATCATGACTTTTCAGTTGTTTTTATAAGATTGTGAAGAACTCTACTGTGGAACATTTTTTGAAAAATGAATTATTTTGATTGCTCTGCAGTGACTACGTTAACACTGGTAGATGCAGTGTTAGGTTCATTAGTAGGTCTGCTTTTCTTCTACTTTTAGTTTTTGCAAGAGGGGCCTTACCTTTTTAAGTTGTGGCTGGTTTAGTTTTGTTGAGTGAGGTTACTAGCTCTTTTGTTTTAATGTTTTCAGTAAATTGTTTTCGAAGTGGATGACTATATGGTTTGCTTTTATTCTTATTTTCACTATTTTTCTTTCTACAGAGTTACCTAGAGTAGGCCTTTTGTTTTGTCTGTTGGGAAAAGAGAAAGCATGAGTTTCAAAGTTGTGGAATGCATATGCATGTATGTATGTATTGTGAACATGTGTGTGGGTGTGATTGGAGAGGTTAATAGAGTGATGTTTGATTGTGAGGTAGCACACTAGGTGTGGCTAGGAAGGATGTGAGAGTAAGAGTCTGCAGAGGTGGGATGGCATTGGGTTACCGAATAAAGGAGTGGTGGTGTGATTGAATCAGTAGGGACATTGTGATGTTTTCAGGAAAGAAGTGAGTGTTGCAATTTTGGTGTTTAAATGGGAATACAAAGTGTGAATGGTGCAATATAATGAGTTTGAGTCAAAGAAATGTTGGTTTGAAAAGAGTAGTCTGGGGTAAGATATAGTGGAACTGTGCTGTTGCAATTATATACATGTATATGGTACATTAATGCAATTACTTTGTAGGATGTGAAGGGTATACTTTTTTTGTTACTTGTTTACGGCAATGTACTTCTTTCCTGTAATTGTTAAAGAAAGTCAGTGGGGATATGTGGTAATGGTGAAGTGCTTTTAGTAAGCAAGGTGGATATTTAAGTAGGTAGGTGGAATTAGGTGGAATTGTTGGGAAAATGAGTTAATGGAACACATTTTTTGTAAAAGAGAAGAAAAGTTGATGGAAACAATTGTAATACACTTCTAAATGGCACCTGGTGTGTGGAGGTTTAAAATGTTAGGAGTATATACATACTTGCCAATATGATGCATTCTAATGTGTAGGTGTTTATGCAGTCTAGATTTTTTTCTAGTACTTGTAGTTACACCTTTCCCTTTATAAAAGTTGGAGTACATGTCCCAGATTAGATAAGCACCTACAGAATTGAATGGGTGATGTTGGGATGTGTACTGCCAAAATATTAAACAGGCACACAATAACTCCCACTTAAAAATGGTGTACAATCAATACTATTTGCTTTACCTTTCTTTTGTAAAAAGAAGTGACACAATGCTGCTACAAATGCACATATGCATGTGTTAACATTTATCAAAATGCTTTTAAAAAGATACATTTGGAAACACACAGCATTTTATATGTTTGATTCAATATACATGTCACAGTTTCGAATGTTCAAGTCCAGTTCTGTTTGTTTCTTTGCATTCTGGGACTTGTAGTTTGAGTTTTATAATCAGAGAAGTGGAATTGGAAGTCACAGAATGCAAAGGAAAAAATGAAGACTTGATAAGCACCTACATATTGGAATGGGTGATGTTGGGATGTATGAATGTGCTGCCAACATATTAAACTGGCATATACAAATGGTCCACAAATCTATTTTATCTGATTTTCCTTTCTTTCATGAAAAAGTGACACACAGTGCTGCTATACATTTCTTAATGTTCATGAAATTGCTCTTAAAAAGAAACATGTTTAAACACAGAGCATTGTAATTACTTGCTACTTCGTGTGAGCAGGTACTGAAAGCTGCAATGCATGGCATTTGCTAGAATGGGTAAAAAAGAGAATATGCTTATTGAGAAACTTATTACAGGGTAATTAGCAGGAACCTTCTCTCTCTATATATATTTTACACTGCCTGCCCTTGCGGGCGTGTAGTAACGGTTATGTTGCTAAACACATAGGAAGAGCACTTTTTGGGTTTATAACTTTGCTCCCCCTGGACGAATCCTCACCAAACCTTGGAAAAAAAGTATATGGCCTGCTCTGAATATCTCTGCCAAGTTTAGTGACGTTTCATCAAGGGGGGGCAAAGTTATAGGGCGTCCCCAAAACATTTGAATGGAAAATATTTTTGCTCACACCTACAGCCCAAACTGTTGAACTGATTTTCACCAGATTTGCAGCAGGAGCAGCAGCTTGGTCCCGAAACCATGTTTTTGTAAATTTGGTGAAACTCCATCCAGTATTTTCTTTTTAAAAACAGGAAAAATTAGGTGTGAAAAAATGTGTGATATCAGGCTCTGCTCTGCGGACTCCTATACTTGTTCTCTCCATGGACATGACTCCGATTGGTCCAGAGGGCCGCATGATGTCTGCGGACATACGACATGCTCACTGATTGGCTTGTCGGAAGCTTGATGTGCATCATATTTTACCGAAAAGCCTGCCATGTTTAATGAGTGGAAATCCGCAGATAGCGTGGCGGCGAATTGGGCTGGAAAACACGTTTTGGCCCATTTGGTGTTGGGGGGAGGAACTGCAGAGGGCAGGGGAGTGAAAGATGGTTCATTTCATGTATTTGTTTAGGTGGAAGAAGACTGTGTTGTGTCTGCAGTGTCCGCGGGCAGTGCGGTCGCTCGCGGGTATGTCACCAGGAAAGCAGCTCATCTGGTGACTGCAGGCAGGCTTCAGTAGGGTAGGGGTGTGGAATGTAGATGATATGACAATGTTTGTATAGGCTGTATTATGCTATGGTGGTTGTGGCAAGCTTCTGGACTCTTGGTTGCATGGCCTGGTTGACGTACTGTAATAGTATGTGCAGAGAAGTGCCCAGGGCCTTAGGCGGCTGGCTTATTGCAACCTAGAGTCTGCCGACTGGTTGCAAGTAGTGCAATAGTATATGTACAGAAGTGAACATGGTGTATGGCAGCTGGCTTATTGGACTGTCCCTAGGGCTGTGGCCACTGGGAAGATTCTTGGGTGCATGGTTGTATTATGCTGTGGTAATTGTGCCCAGCTACTAGAGTCTTGGATGAATGGCCGGAGTCTGCCCACTGGCTGCAGGTAGTGTAATAGTATGTGTACGGAAGTGGATAGGGTGTGTAGCAGGAGGCTTATTGGACTGCCCCGAGATTATTGGGTGTATGAGAGTCCGTGCAGTGGGTGCAAGTAGCGCAATAGTATGTGAACGGGAAGGTCTCAGTGAAGACGGCTGGCTTATGTGTGTGGGTTGTGGCCAGTGTGCAGATTTTTGGGTGCATGGCCGTATTATGCTGTGGTGATTGTGGCCAGCTACTAGAGACGTGCAACCAAGAGTCTGCACACTGGCTGCAAGTAGTGTAATAGTATGTGTACTGAAGTAGATAGGATGTGTGCCAGCTAGCTTATTGGACTGTCCCAAGGGTTGTGGCCACTGGGCAGAGTCGAACCACTGGCTTCAAGTAGCATAATAGTATGTGTACAGAAGTGGATAGGGTGTGTGGCAGGTGGCTTATTGGACTGCCCTGAGATTTTTAGGTGTATGAGAAGCTGCGCAGTGGGTGCAAGTAGTGTAATAGTATGTGGACGGGTAGGTCCTCAGGCTAACAGCTTATCTGGTGACTGCATGCAGGCTTCATTATGGTAGGGGAGTGAAATGTAGATGATATGAGGATGTTTTTATAGGCTGTATTATGCTGTGGGGGTTGTGGCAAGCTCCTGGACTCTTGGGTGCATGGTTGGATTATTGCATCCAAGCGTCTGCTGACTGGTTGCAAGTACTGCAACATTATGTGTACAGAAGTGGACAGGGACTTAGACAGCTGGCATATGTGTGTGGGTTGTGTCCAGTGTGCAGATTGTTGGGTGCATGGCTATATTACGATGTGGTGATTGTGGCCAGCTACTACACCCTTGGGTGCAAGTAGTGTAATAGTATGTGTACAGAAGTGGACAGGGTGTGTGGCAGCTGACTTATTGGACTGCCCTGAGATTCATGGGTGTATGAGAGTCAGTGCAGTGGGTGCAATTAGTGTAATAGTATGTGAACTGAAGTGGACGGGGCATCAGGTGGCTGGCTGCCTTATGTGTGTGGGTTGTGGCCACTGGGCAGATTAATGGGTGCATGGCCGTATTATGCTCTAGTGGTTGTGGCCAGGCCCTAGACTCTTGGGTGCAAGGCCGGAGTCTAGGGACTGGCCACAACGGACGCAGCATAATACGGCCATGCACCCAAGAATGTGACATTGGCATATGAATTGCAAAAACATGTGTTTAGAAATGCAATTGGCTGATTACAAAGAAGCATAACACCAATAATCTAAAACTCACTATATATTGTTGAGGCACTGTATAACTTTTTGGAACTCAGTGATAGAATACCATTGAAGTGGCAATAGCAGATTTGAATATTGTGGCACTGTGGCAAATATTGGGGGTCATTATGCGTTTGGAAGTATTAGCACCATGGCTGCCTCCAAACCCGGGTCCGGGTCCAGTCTCACTGAATGGGGACTTACCAGGACATTCCGACCTATGCGGACCTGGTAATTCCCCATTCAGTAAACCATTCCCCATTCCCATTTGAGCCCCCACAAATTGCGGGCCCGTTATTAGCTCCAAGGTTTCTTGAAGAACGTTCCTGTTAGGACACGCTAAGGGACATCGGAATATGGTGGTAGGGGCTTAACGGTACCGCCATCCTTAACGCCTTTAAGCCCCTACCGCCATACTCGTAATGACCCCATTGTCTTTCTTACATGTGGAAATGCAGGAGAAATCTTTGTTTTATTGTCTGTGATAAAAAAAACAAAAAAACATAACAAGTTAGGGAAGGTACTTCATAATGTTGTATTGTATTCAATTTCAGAAAGTTATGTACTTCGTGGACCCTCATAATTAGTACATTACAAGTACTATGCTTCAAACAAGTGTACTGTGCTATGTGCTCAGTTCCTGTGTTTGTTTGCGTAATCATTGGGTTTGTGGGGAAAAAAATCCATGCAGGATTTTTTAAAAAAGTCCACATTCATTTTATGTTATATTGCGCAATCTGTTTCATTGACATGTGCAGTACTTACAGGATTATTTAAGGTGCACATCTATGTGGTCTTGCTGTTATATTCACTGTTGCAGTAGGAGGAATTGAAATGGTGTATGTGTTTTGCTTTTTGGAAGTGGTGGTACTATGGTTGCAGTTTGATACCAGTTGCTGTATTCTAATTGTTTTTCTTTTTTCTCTTGTTAACAGTATTTGTTTATGCTGTTTGATTCTTGTTGCAAACTACAATTGCAGGACTGTGGGGGCAGTTAGGCTTATTCTAACTGTTGGTAATTTGAACGTTGCTAAGGGTATGTTTTGTAGCACTTTGATTGCTGAAGGTTGATTTTGGCAGTTTGACCGTTGGAAGTAACATTGTAGTACTGCGGATGTAGTAAGATACCAGTTGGTGTATTCTGGTTGTTTATAGTTGATAAGTCTTCAAAGGTTTCCTCAGAAAATCTTTCATTGTTGCTGCTGGATTTTAAATTGTGTTGTAATGGGAAGTAATATTGCAGTATTGTGGTTTCAGTTAGATACCGGTTGGCGTATTCTGTTTACAGTTTCACAGTTTTGCAGGGTATTTCTACAAGTACCTACATTATTGTTGGCAGATTTCCATTTTCCACTATGTGAAGTGCATTTGCGGTGTTATGGGTGTAGTTACATGCAGTTGCGTATTTATTGCAGTGGTATGGGCATTATTAGACAGCCGTTGCCTTATTCTAACAGTGGACAATGAGGACAGTTTGTAAACCCTCATACTCAGTGTTTTTCTTTTTAAGTACTAAAGGTGAAACACTATTAGTGTGCCTTTTCCACGGTTGGTTCTGTAACTATAATCATTGGGTCAATGGGGAAAGAACTGTATAACAGTCCAAATGATGTTCTCATGGGCCAGTTGGCGTATGCTAAATTGTTACAGTTTCACAGGGCAGAAGGTTATTTTTTGTTTTCAGTTACTTATCTGTTGGTGGGTATTGGGCAGTAGGCTATGCTACATTTGTAGATCAGTGAGTTCATTTTGGTTTCAGGAATATGAAGTAGGCATTTGCAAAATTTGCTGGTAATCTCTCCTTCAGGGTAATGCAACTAGCATTGCATTCAAACCACTCACATTTCTTTTTAATGTGTGCAGTATAATGACCCGCAGTGGTTGTGGCTCCTGTGTGGTAGATTATGCCTACTGTTGTGAAGGTTGTCTTGCCAAGTGATACTTGCCCATGTGTAAAGCTACTAAGCTTGCAGTTGTTTTTGATACCATCTGTATTGCATCATAAAAGCATTACAATTATGTATTGGCTATGTTACTGGATCTGTAAGGTGAAATGATTGTCTGAATTGCAAGTAGTACATAATATGCCATGATTTTGAACTGGATGGACCCCAGTCGGGCCATTTGACTGAGGGTCTACACACAGCCCTTTAAGATGAGTTGCAGCACCCTCAAGATAGATGGGGATGCAGATTCATACTCTTGCACCAAATAACTATGACAACTCAATAGTTTGACAAAGAGAGTCCGTTTAATGACAAGTACAAAAAACGGGTTCAATGAACATCAGCAACCGCTCGATCTTCCTTCTCGCTTAAACTCCACTTAATTTCAGAAAAAACACAGTATTTATATCAAAAACTCGTCATCACTGAGGCGAAATCTTAAAAACCTAACATGCAACTTGATTGGTTATAGGAAGGTAACTTTAACATAGGTACTATAACTGTATGTAGTAATGGGGAGAGGAGATTGGATAATCAATGTCAGGTGGGGCAACTAAGACCTTCCTTCAAAATGGCCACTGTAAACATCACTAAAAGTATAACGTCTCATTGGTTTTACACACTATAGGACCCTATATTACACGGTACACTATGATTGGGTTGGCATCAACCCCACTCATACTTTTCCACTCAAATCTAGCAGCATGCAGAACAACCAGCCAGGTGCAGGGAGTTTGTCTGCACCCCAGCACCCCTCCAATTATGTACAATCTATCATCACCTCAGTGGTCATGTGTCAATTACTGATTTGTAGTTTGGCCTTGAGTCTGCTTCTTGGTCTAAGAAAGTTTAAGGAGAATGGGTATGGCAGGGATCCACGCATAGGTTTGAAAGTCTCATACCTTCCTGCCTGCCTTGTCAAGTGATTTGGACACAGTGACATTGACCTCTTCTTCATGTATTTTCCTGTATTTGATTTAATTCTGCCAGTCTTCTACCCTCTGTGGCTTATCTTGACCTTCCTGAACAGGATACTCTGTTCTTTTTCTTTTTAATTGTATCCACTGTTGGCCTTTTCCAGCCCGATGTGACCTTGGCTTCTTGGCATGGTTACCTTCAGCTGGGTTTCTTCTCCGTCGTATTCTCGATTTGTTTGCTGCAACACTCTCCTCTTGAGACCTTTAGTAACCTTTGTTAAATCCTGCTCATGTGCGTAGTGGATTTTCACTCATCTATAAAGTGCTTTTGAGGTATATATACATGTATAGTTGGCAATTGCCGGAATCTATTTTACTACTAAGCATAAGCAAGCTCCATAGTTTCTTTGCTTCTTGCGGTTTCTTGCATCTGTACATGTTTAAACTAACTTAATATCGTCATCGTGCATATGACACAAGTTTCTGCATCTTGACAACAACTGTTTCACCATAGGCTCAAGATGTCACTTATCCATGGTATTTCGTCTCTTTGTCAGTATTTTTAGGTCATTATATCTTCTATATGTGCATCAGTCCGATTTAGTATCTTTTTGGCTTCTTGGGGTATTCCATCCTGACAAACGTCATTTTGTCTTGCCTGTAGCTGTGGTTTTCTCAATGGGTGCCTTACTGTCTAGGTTTTGTTAGGTGTTGGTACTTCAATAGTTGTTGTTACTCTGATAGGCACTGGGCAGAGCCCAACTGCGGTTCTCTGCTGGTTTATCTGTTCTTCATACGTCACATATTTTGGTGTGAACGTACCTGTACTACGAAGGGGGTGGCTGGAGTGTGGATCGTGCTTGGCACTTCCTCTTCAGTCCCCCCTCTGGTTGATTCATCGACCACTCTCACTTCTTTCTTTACATGCACTTTTATTTTATCCTCTGGATCTAGACATCTAGGTCTGAAGAAATGTTCCTTTGGGGTCCATATCTTTATGACTCCCCTCAAACATCCTGCTGTTCTTACGTGCTCATCTTTGTTCAATGTCATTAGTGGACATTCTCCACTTGGATTGCAATAGATCCATTTTCCCACATATTGTCTATGTTTCCTCAGATACCGGTACTTAGTTCCTTCCGGTGCTTAAATGCTGGTCTTCAAAAAGCCTCTTATTTCTACGTCAGTCAGGTCCAAAAGCTTCCATTAGTCTGATTGCCCTCAACTCTTCTCTGATTGCATTGAATCCCTTTATGGTTGTGTTGATGGTCTGAAGTAACTCCCATCTGGTTATCTGCAACCATTTAGTCTTTGCTCCAACCTGAACTCTTGGCATCATGATCAAGGTGAATACTGAAGAAGTCTGACTGAGCAGTCTATATTCATATGGGATAGCATCGAAAGCTTCTATGGATTTTGCAGATAAATAATTTTCCTTCTTCGTTCTCTTCATAAGCTCCATAGATCTCTTCTTTCTTAGGTGAGCATCTGCTTTCGGGAAACTGTCAATATCCAGATCACTTTTTGGAATCACCAATGCTGGAACATGTACATTCACCAATGTATATATACCTCCCCAATTCTTCAGCAATCTCATGTATGCTTTGGATCCACACGTCCAATAGTGATGCATGATCATTGCCGTACCATGTACCATTCCTGGGATGTCAAAGACTCAACCACAATTGTGATTCTCTGTCATTTTTCCTGTGCCATTATTTCTGAAACAGAATTTTGGGCTCTCCAATGGTATTATCTGCAAGGGTCCTCCTCTGTCCTCAACCCATGCCAATAGTTTAGCAAGCTTTGGCCATAATTGCTTGCATCCATTTTGTACTATGTCAATGGTAGCCTGGTAACAACCAATCACTACCCATGCTCTGCAGATCACTACTCCCTTTCCCCATCCATCTAGTGAAAGCACTGTTCCCCAGATTTGCATTTGACCTCTGTTCTTCCATCTGCAAGCTTCTTCTGTAGATTTCCTTTTGACGTTCAGCTTTTTGTTTTTTTCTCTTCTGATCTCTGCTCCTTTAACTCCTGGTTTCTCAAATCTGATCACAATATTCTTTGTTTTGGCATTGTTTCTCGTCTGTATGTCTTGAACATAATCATCTTCATCTGGGTCATCTGCTTCAGTTAACCATTTGAGTGAAGCATCACTTTTCTGGAACTGACCTCTGGTATTGAACATTGCTATATGTGACAGACAGTGTGCTATCTGCACATTTTTCTCAAAAGCTATGAATATTTTTGACTTCTCCATGCTGTACGGTAGGAGTGCACAAACAAAGCCATTCTTCCTCTGAAGTTCGTCTTCCAGCTTCCTTCAAATGTTGGTTTGATATGTTGTTTCCCAAGTGTGCTTTGCTATCCAGGTAATCATTCAATACATTATTGTCTTCTTGTGTGCTTCTTCTAATTCTTAAAGTCTTTCTGTAGTTTGCTAAAACCACATCTTTGAACACATCCGTATATCTTCTTCTTGCTGGAGGATTCTCAGGTATCTCCATCAATGATCTGGACGTGTTCACATGTATTATTCTTGTAGGATAAGGTCTGTTAAGTCTTTCCTTGTCCTCCTGAACGTTCATATTTGTTCTGCCATTATCTCTTCACGTGATTGTATTGCAGGACTTAAGCTTGACCCTGTCATCACTGGATCAGTTGTGCTCGTCGGTGCAGTCTATGTTTTTTCATTCTCTAGAGTCTTTTGTCTCCTTAACAGTTCCTTTTCCAGCTTCTTGTTGAGCTCTGTCCAAACTCTCCCCATTTTCTGGAACGTGATTCTGTATTCATTGACACTAGACCAGGTGTGTATCTACTCATTGGGCCTCATTCCGAGTACGGCGCTAACCAACGGCGCTATTAACGCCTTGGTTGACGCCGTACCCGGACCGGCAGCGCCTTGGTGGTTGGCGGAATTACCGCCCCATTCCAAGGTTGGCGGGGCGGTAATTCCCCAATCCCCATTTACCCTTCCCCATTCCCATTCTTGCCCCATAGGGCATAATGGGAGTGGGGAAGGCGTCAATTACGCCACCGTAAATTACGGTGGCGTAATTAACATCAAGGTCCCTTAGCGCCATGGTATTTAACGCCTGCTAAAAGCAGGTGTTAAAAGCACCATGGCGCTAAGGGAACTCGGAGTATGGCGGTAAGGGATTACCGCCACCGCTCTCGTTAGCGGTGGCCGCTATCCCTTACCGCCATACTCGGAATGAGGCCCATGTGTACGTATACCTTCCATCAACCCTCTCTCGGGTTTACTTTGCCGACCCTGTCTCCAGCGTTTCAATTCATTTGTTACCACAAGTGTCGCATGTGTGTCATTGTTTATCACATCCATCTCAAGTTCAGAATTCTTTCATTATTTCTAGGAACTGGAATGGCTATGTAAGGTATGGGTTCCTTTGTAGGTTTCATGTGTACATCATTAGGTGGGTGCACAGGAATCTGAACGCTTTGTACACCAATGAAAAATGCAGTTATAATTGTTAATGACAGTAATATGATAATAATGAACACAATGCATGTGTAAATGATACTTTTGTAGGTTAATTTACAGCCTTTGTTCTTTTGCCAATATGAATGTCTCTCCTCATGAGGGAGGAGAACGTTGCGGTTCTGGTTTCCCATCTCGATCATCTAAAGAAGCTAAACTAATTCTTTAATACATGCTAAACATTGCCACTTTATCTGGATTCTGCTGCCTCCCCTTGCAGGTCACGAGTGCTGAACTGATTATCCTCTTTGTCTGAATAATAGACTGTCTCTGTAAACAGTTCTTTTTCTATTAACGAAATTTCCAAATGAGGCAATGAGTTCACTAAGTGTGAGTTTGCCTGTTCCATGTAAACCAATTCCCAATCTATGCCTCTAATCTGTTTCACTCCAGAAAACATGTTGGTTCCTTGTCAGCATAAACAAAAGTGAAGTCCTTGGCAACACCTTCACGATCTGCCCCTCAAAGGAAAGGAGCATGCTCAGATGTGTAGTGTTCGCTGGGTCTCTGATGAATGTGAGGATGTCGACATTGGCATGTCTCCCCACAAGTTCTTTAAGTCTTCAATTAAGTGAAAAAATACATTACTGGCTAGTCTGCTATTCTCTTGTGACAGGGACATTTGTCTTGTCTTCGCTGTACTCCGGAAGTAAAAGAAACTGTTCTGCAATCACTGTGAGCAGCCTCTTTATTATCTTTTCGTTTTCAGAATCTTGAAGACACTCTCTTATGTTTGTGATTCTTCCCACCAATGATGGGTAGGACCTCAATACTAATTCAAAATAGATCAGAATGTCTTTGGGGAGGTCCCTATTGCGTGACACCATATGTGAGTCCAAATAAGGATTCTGTGATGAAGGACTCAGGATACTGTATTTTCTCCCAATTTACTTATACTCGATCACAATTGGACAGAGCTTTTCTTATCAAGGCTTCAGTGTGCCTCAGTCAAAAGTTGAAAGTCAACAAGTTATTTTGTGGCTTAAATGCAAGTTTTCTCCTTCAACGTGCAACTAGGATGCAATGAGTGTCTGTGTTTTCATGTCCTTCTTCCCTTATTTTGCTCAGCAGAAGTGTCCAGAACTAAGCCACAACTTTGCACAAATGTTCTTTGTCTTCTACTTGGCTGGTCATGCGTCCTTCTTCCTCGTCATGGATCTTGTCTGTACGTGCTGTGATTCTTCCCCATTGTCTGTAGTCTCTTCGCGGTGGGGTGCAGGCAGAGGGATTTCTCCGATGTATGCCTTTATGTCGCCCAAGAAGATCCAAGCTTTTCTTCCCTGTAGCTTGACTGCAGAGGGTGTGTGACCTCATCACTTCACACACTCCCCATCTGGTAAACACCTCCCTCGCCAGGAATTTGGCTGCACAGGTAGAGTCTGGGTGTGTACATGGACCTGCTTCTATCCACCTAGAGAATGGACACACCACCAACAATTAGATACCTGTACCCGTTATATACTTGAATCATAACGACATAATCGATATGCAAGTGCTCAAAACGCCCATTAGGCCTTGGGATATCTTCTATAATCACACGTAGTAGATGCCCAGCTGTGAACTGCTGACAGATTATACAATTTACCATAAAAAATACAATGTGCTCTGCCAAGTTCGGTATGAACCAGTCATCGGCAATTGTTGCTGCTAGATTCTCCTTTGTCATGTGCGCTGGATAGTGTAACTGTTCCAGTGCTATTTTCAATAAGGCGATAGGCATCTCTGGTTTACCAGTGTTGTCTTGTCACCACAAGCTCTCAGAGGGGTTTAAATAACACCCTTGTTGCTTCCATGAGTTATTCTCTTCCTCGGGTGCTCCTTGAATCTCCATTAACGGAGTCTTTGCCATATTGCTATAGCTTTCCGGCTCACTTCATGCAACAATCATTCTCTAAAGCACATCAATTATTTCCACACTCATGATTATTTTGTCTTTGGTTGCCACACACTTGGCTTCAGTGTCTGCTGCTTGATTTCCACGTGAGATAAAATCTGTCCCTTTCATGTGGGCAGCGCATTACATGACCGGTATACCCACTGAGAGTTGTAGTGCCTTAATTAGCCTGTCCAATAAGACTGTAACTGCACCAGCATGTCGTCTGCTCTGAGGTAGCCCCTCCTTTTCCAGCACGCTAGGCCTGCGTGTACTGTCGACGTCACATAGGCGGAGTTACTGTACACTGTTACTTCCTGGACTGCGTGATTCCCGAGCGCGAGCATCAATGCCAATAATTATGCAGCTTGTGCTGAATAATGTGAGGGTAATCATGCTCTAATGAGTACTCGGAATTCTCCATTTGCCTTGTGCTTCACCACAGCGGCACCTGTATATCTCTGTCCATCATTTTGATCGATCCTCAAAGACCCATCAACGAAGATCATTTCTCCTTCAGCCAATGCATTTTCTTTCACTCTGGGAATCTCATCATAAAATTCTTCATAGTTTGCGCAATCATGTATTGGCTCTCCTTCAGTGACTGGCTCTGCTATAAACATAGCTGGGTTCACTATTTTGCATCAAACTATTTTAATCATTGGATTTGATATGACTACTTCATAAGTAGAAGCTCTCTGAGATGTCAATGTGCCTTTTGGTTTCTCTAAAATGGCAAATAATACGTGCTTGACGAATAACATCATTGGGCAACCCAGCACAATGGTTGTAGCCTTCTCTATGGCGAACGCTGTGGCAGCCAAACTCTGTTCACATGGGAAGTAAACCCTCATCACTGGGTCTAAATTCCCACTGTAGTATGCAAGGGGCTTGTACCCCAACATGGTTTTCTGTGTGAGTACTGCTGTCATAACACTGCCACTCGTATGTGAAAACAGGTAAAATTCTGCTGCATAATTGGGGATCCCTAAGACTGGTGCCGTGCAAATGGCCTTTTTTAGTTCAACAAACCCTTCTTCCATGGTCTCGGTCCACACAATGTTTTCGTTTGTTGCCTGTGTTCTCTTCAAGGCTTGTAACTAGGGCCTGGTACAAGAACTGTAGTCAAGGACCCATGCCTGACATAATTGCATAATCCTAGAAAACTCTGCATTTGTTTTATTGTGTGTGACTTGGCTGTTTTTTAAATGGCTTCAGCTTTTTCAGGGGTAACCTTTTTTCCCTTCATGTGATATCAGCCGGCCTATGTACAGCACTTCTTGTTGACAACATTGGAACTTCTCTTTGTCAACTTTATATCCTTTCTCAGCAAGTATAGTCAATAGCTGAATGGAATCGTGTCGGCACTTTTCCTCTGTTGTGCTGCAAACTAGAATGTCATCCACGTATTGAAAACAACACTCTCTAATGCGATATTGCTTAAGTCCATCTGCAGGACCCTGATGAAAATCGAAGGAGACTCACAATACCCTTGATGCAGCCTTGTGATTTTCAGACAAACTTGTCTGAACATAAATGACGTCAAATCTTGTGAATCTTTGTACAATGGGATTGAGAAAAATTGATTTTTAAGTCAATCACTGTGAAATACCTTGCTTCAACAGGTATATTACATAGGATCGTGGATGGGTTCGGGACTAGAGGGAACTCGGCCTCGACTATCTGGTTTATTGGTCATAAATCTTATATTAAACGCCAAGACCCACCTTTGATTTTTTAATCGGATAAACTGAGCTGAAACTATTTGCATAACGACTTTGACGTCACTAAGATGCCCTGCTCCATCATGGCAGAAATTGTCTTAAAATCCCTTCATCTGTTTCCCTAGACATTGGATACTGTCGGGCTTTTGGTAAAATTGCTCCTGGTTCCTATTTAATCTTCACTTCTCTGACTTATCCGACTCCTTTGGGTAAGCCTACATCATAAGGGCTTGTAGTCCATACTGAGACAGGCACCTTTGACATGTCATCATCAAAATATTCAGGACGTTTTTGTTCCAGCATCATTCTCTGAGGCACTTCTCTTTTGATTATTTTCATCCAATAAATGAGATTAGCCTCAACTGTCATCTCATCTTTACCTATTTGCTCTTCAAATAGATTGTCATCAGTGACGTCAGTAAATCTGTACCCCTCCCCAATGGCGATTACTGCGCACCACTGTCTGCCTTCATCATCACAACCATCAAGCAAAGCCATCTTTCCTCGCACTATGGCTGCTTGTATTGTTAAAGGAATGGTTCGGTGAGACATTTTTATTCTCCCTACGGGTCAGCCATGTGTTTTTAAGCCTAAGTCGCTCGATATTAGAAAAATTTCCTATGGACCTTACCCGAGTTTTCGTCCATTAAATGCACGCGGAAACAGGCAGCAGGGCGCAGCCATTTTGTGATAATCCTATCACTTGCCCCATCGCCCTGGGTGACCTGCGTTTGCGGCACTAAATCATATCCCCCGCCCCTGAGCCTGACATTATCAAAACATTCATATTCCCCACCTCCCTCTGTGACGTTACTGTGCTGCGTAGGCAAACACGCCCAGTCGTCTTCTACGCGACTTCACACAGAACCCAGAAACCAACACAGATCAACTCATAACACAGCACACCACAATTCGGAATATGAAACTGTACTTTAAATTAAACAGCAATATGGTACATTTGGTAAAGTACACTTATTTGACATTAAATGTTTAGAGAATATTCAGCAATTGGCATATTAAATCGGAATAGAATTTTTTTTTCTTTGCTCTCGATCCGCAAATCCTCTAAAGTTTATCGTGAGTCACGCGCTGTTCCTTTATGGTACACAGGGTGTTGGTTTTCGTTAAAACAAGCACTTTGGTCGAACGGTGAACCGCAAGGCTGTTCCATCAACTAGGCACTAGGCCACCGTAAAGGTTGATATGTTGCTTTTAGCCGCTAGTACTGCGTAAGGGCATATGGGCCCCTGGCGATCATCCCATATAATTGTCAAAGTAGTGCAGTTGTTTACAAGAAGCTGCAGCTGGCGATTAAAGAATCCGTCGGCCGGGGTCTTGAATAGATGACAGTCGCAGTAGGGTAGGATGTACCTGTTTTGAAAACATAAAAATTGAAATTAGTCTCACCAGCCGATCTTTATTACTATTATTCATTTTATTTATTATGGCTGAGCTGAAACTATTTGCTTGCGAGGATAGTGCAATGGAGTATGTTTGGCTCTAAAAGCAATGCAAAAACTGACCAAAGAAATCGGGGTTAACACACAATGTAATGATTTATTAGCGTTGAACCACTGAGAAACAAATGTTTGTCTACATTCGTGTCGAATGGGCACATGCATGCCAATGTGCCCGGTAGAAAGACGATCCCACAAATGTTTTACTTGCTCTTCACTGTAATATGCCACACAGAACAAACAAGTACAACTTAACCTGCCTTTAACGGTACGCTATTGGTATTAAATTCCGGTGTAAAATCGTCTAAAGACTTACTTACATTATATTTGCCATTTCCATTGTGTCGGCGTAATGCAGTCCGTAAAGCCCACTCTGTTTGTGCCAACGATTTTTCATATACTGAACTAACATGAAACTCGGTGTAGTTTCACAATATTCAACCTTATTGTCTCTTACGTTATTGCATCCTTCCTTCAAATGAAGTCCTTTCGGCATGGTCCCTGTCTTTCAAGGTCAAGAAACAATAGAACTTTATACTGCCAGTGCGAGTCGTGGGCCTCTTCAGCCCGCGAGCAAAAAATCAAAGCCGCTGACCTTCACTCTACATGAGCATACATTCTTACTTTGCAACATCCCGTGTAAAGCCATCTGTGAGGACTTGCATTTTCGACTCCATCTTTCTAGTAGGCCTCAATGTGCTAATGCGAACTGGCTTCTCTCCCATCTGCAATGCCTCGCTTGGCGCGTTATATGGCCCCCAATTTTGTCCTCGTTGTCCGCAAGCTTTACAGCCCGAGAGAACCATAACTATGGAGACATTGACTTTTTGGGGGAAGGTCAGGAAGTACCCAAGGAGTTCAGTTGAAAGTGAGATTTATTGTTTGTTTGTTTTATTATTTGCAATGCGCAAGCTTCCCCTCAGTTAACAGTGCGCAGCATTTACATGAGATTGCAAAGCTTAGTTGCAGCAACAAAAATATATACATACACATATTGACAAGGTCAGCGATATGAGCTGAATAGAGAGAGAAGTCAAAGATGACACCCAGGTTGTTCGCCACCCAGGATGGTGAAGGGAGGGGTTAGCATACTTTGTATGTACACTGTACAATAACATTTTTTTCAAAAAGACAACCAGATTACAATGATTTAAACCAGGATTTGTACTTGTCAACAAGCTCTGCTTTGGGTGGACATGGCACAGTGGCAATGTTTGGTGGCAATGTATCAGTGCTCTGCACAGAATCGCTCAAAATTCCATGTCTGCGCTTCTCTAGTACATTAACAATAAGGCCTTTAACAAAGTCGAACTCCATTTCCTCATATACTGGTTTCACCACCCATTTCTTACTTCTTTTTGCAAAGGCCGTAGTGTAGCGAAGCATCCCTACATTTCCCGTAGTCCTAGATTGTTCACGGCACACATTCTCGTTATGGGCCAAGACCGCTAGTAGAGTCCTATGTTTCATGCCCTGTATGTCGAAATGCAATAGCTTTGGCCTGTACTTTAGGCACATATTGTGGAACACCTCCAAACCTCTTGTGTGACAGAATTCTGTCAGTCCCTTCAAATCTCTTGATAGAGTTTTATCAAAAACAATCTTCTCAATGGCTTTGTGTGTAGGTGAAGATGGAATCAACCACTTCTTCTTCCGTGCCTCTTCTGTGTACAAAGGGCCATGTTCACATTGTTGGAAATGTTGGATTTCTGTCCAGCGGTGAACGTTGGTACAGTGGTGCATCAGTGACCACCATTTTTCAAGTAGGATTTCCACTGACCCTTCACAAGTTTTGGAGCTCCACCAAAGATGGTTGCTGATAGACTGGGACCACTGTGAAATACTTTACAAACCTTTTTATCCCCTGCAGCTGAGATTTTCTTATTGATTGATTTAGCAAGATGCCATACGTCAAATTGATGTTTAATATGTGGGAACTACTCTCTCATTGTCTTGGCTATTGAAATGTGTCTGTCCGTGGAATGAGGTCAATGTGCATTCCCCTCGATTGTAGATATTCCGATGATTTTATAAATCCTAGTATTCCATGGCCACTGAGGATTTACATTGGGACAGCTGCACGACCACCAAACTCAGAATTTTCTTACTATCCATTTCCTGAAAGTGGTAGGTGCAGTACTTGGCAGAAAATCCAGGGCTGTCGCACTGTCCATCACCAGCTAGCCTGAATTTTTGCCTTCGAATGTACTTTCAAGAGACAATTGTTACATTTTCCAAGCATCACTAATGGCCGGAAATAGATAATCATGTTGGAATTTGTAGTGCTGCATTTTAGAAATGAAATGGAGTCTCACAAACTGAAAGAAAGACTCTGGGCCTCATTACGACCCAGGCGGTAAGTTACCGCCTGGGTCGTACCTTTACCACCATGGCGTAAACTACGTTTACGCCATGGTGGTTGGCGGACTTACCGCCCCATTCCGAGGTCGGCGGGGCGGTAAGTCCCCAATCCCCATTTACCCTTCCCCATTCCCATTTTTGCCCCATAGGGCATAATGGGAGTGGGGAAGGCGTTAATTACGCCACCGTAAATTACGGTGCCGTAATTAACATCAAGGTCCCTTAGCGCCATGGATTTTAACACCTGCTAAAAGCAGGTGTTAAAACCTCCATGGCGCTAAGGGACCTCAGAATCAGGAGGTAAGGGTCGGCGCTGTTTACGCCGCCGTAAACCCCTTACCGCCTGAGTCGTAATGAGGACCTCTAACTTTCTAAAACTGGACCCACTAAAAAATGAGGCAGCTGCACACAGTAGATTGCCTGCTGGCAGTTTCCCCAGCATTGGTGGTGCAGACAATGAGAACATATGATGTAATGTACAGGCGGCATGTATTTTGACGTTACTGTCTTTTGCTTGACGAGTCACATGAATCAAAGGCTTCCCACATACTTCCCCTCTAACAGAATGCCCACATTTCAGCATACTTATAATATAAATCAAACAACTGTCGAATACTATGTATTTGCCCTCTTTCATTAGACTGTCATCCTGCATCACAGTTGTTTCGGACTGCATCGTTGCGGACATATCACCAGAATTGAAACTAATGTCGCTGATATCAGGTTCTGATGCGTCGGTGAATAATGATTCTGGTTCATTCTCTGTCATTTCAACATCTGTTACTTGAACATTTATGGGAGAACACAACAATATTGATAGCATTTTGGGTGGCATTTGTTTTTGCTGGTGTAGATTGTGTGAATTGATCTGCGACTACTTCAGAGCTATCTTCAATACCTCCATTATCATCTTCTTGTGGTGGTGCAGTCGCACTGTGGCAATGGTCCAATAAAACTTTACTGGGTTCTCCGGACACATTCAATTCATGTTCTGGCGATTGGACATGAGCATCTCGAGTCTGAACACGCTGCGTCTGAATTAATAGTTCCTCCATAGTGTAAATGGTCTGGCAAGCAACATCTCTCATTTGCTTCACTGTCTGTGTATGTATAGTTTGTACACCCACAGGTAACTAGATGACAGATTGGAAAAGGGATGTTCAGTTTACACACAAGATTAAGGTACAATTCACAGAAAAAAAACACAATGTATTCCCCAGCACAAAACAATTTCTAAAAATATGACCTGTTTGTAATTAACCATATTTTTGTTTCTTTTCTTTGCAACTTTCTTGACTTGAACTTCAACATCTGCATGCTGTTGCTCCGATTCATTTCCGCATGTCTTCCCTTACTCTTGTTCTGCAACAACTATATTTTCTGGATCCGCACAGACAGCACGGAATGATGCTCCATCGACTCCCTGAAACATTTTTCTTTCATTACTATATATCACAATATTGAAAACATAAAACACATGTGAGGACGTCCACACAGGTACATCTCAATAGCTAAACATGAATTAAACATTGTGTAGAACAATCAAACGACAAGTATTCGAGCTCTGATGATCTAGTTTGATGGAACTGTTAGTATCCATACCTGTGGTTCTGCATAGACTACCATGAATGATTTTATTGGAGTGGGCACCACAGCAACTCCCTGAAACACAGTACTTGCATTAGGATGGTTTTCAATATTGTAAACATAACACGCACTTGGTGTCGACGGCACAGATGATGCATTGTCTAAAAGAATCAATGGATTTCTAAATATGATCTGATTTAATCGACTTATTTCTGTGATTTCTTCACATCTGCATCATCTACAAGGGATGTTGTGATTGTAGAGGAAGCTCCGTCGTCTCCCTGAAACACAGTACTTGTGTTAATAAGGAAGAAAGTATAGCAAATGGAATCACGTTATATGATCACGCTCGATGGAACTGTCAGTATCCATACCTCGTGCTGCTGAAGAATATCTATGGATGTTGTAAATGTAGTGCGCACTTCCGAAAGCTGTTGTGCCGATTCGTATACGCATGATCCAGCTTCCACTTCCCCTGGAATTACTTGAATGTCAGGCTCCTCTTCAAGTGCAGGGGTTGACGCTCCATCTACTGCCTGAAACATAGTACTTGCGTTAGTAAGGATTACAATATTGAAAACATAACACACACTTGGGGTCGACCGCACAGGTACATATCAATGGCTACCCACAAATAAAACATTGTGTAGAACAATAAAACGACAAGTATTCCAGCTCTGATGATCTAGTTCGATGGAGCTGTCAGTATCCATACCTCGTGCTGCTGAAGAATATCTATGGATGTTGTCAATGTGGTGGACACTTCATCATCTCCCTGAAAGACAGTACTTGCATTAGTATGGATAACACTAATTATAACTTAAAACAAACACCAGGGGATGACAGCTAAGGTGTATATCAATTGGAAAGCACTAACCAAACATTCGGTAAAATAATTACACGATACATAAAAACTATTACTTGACATGCATAAAACAAGTCTGTAGCAGAATAGCTAAGTAAGATTACCTGATACGCGCTAGAAGTGGTTGATAACTGCGGGCACGTCACGGACGTAGAATGTTCTTGCTTCAGTTTCAATGGATAGTCAAGCAGTTGTAAAGGTAAATTATTGTTTGATAATGAAATGCCAATATTAAAAATTGCCATGTAAGCTGACAGAATACTTGAGAATAATGCTATTGAAAATGCGCAATATAGCACAGTTCCCTGTGCCCATAAATAGATTTCCTTTGGGGGTTATAAAATCGAAAAATAATTTATTGGTAAATGTCATTATTCAAAAAGCAATACACTCATATCGATATTGAAAGTATTCCAAGTATTCCACTAATCGAACAGGCAGGTGTAGTAAAGCATTGTCCATACTTGGGTTAGTTTGCTTATAGGTACGTTTACTTCCGGTTCTTCAGTTACATGTCACAGGACATAAAGACATAAGATAGATACTAAGATAGATCGCCGGCCCCATCACCCAGGGAGGGAGGGACCAACTGACCCATAAACAGAACACTCAGCACAGCCTTCTCTCACTCATACATCAACATTCAACTTGGTACTTGCATGACATCACAGTACCAAGTGGCTAGCTCAGCTGGCTCAGGCAGTGCCTGAAGAGTGTGACATAACACATCTTCCTCCTTACCGAAACGTCTACACAAACAATAAGCACTTTACATATAGGCAAGTCATATCACCATCCACCATAAAGCTTCAATCCCACAGCTATCCCACAGCTATAGCAATTCCAAACTTCACCTACATATCCAGGTCACCCTCAATACCAACACAAATCACCTTCTGTCTATCCCTGCCATGGATAAACTCTAGACTCTCACCCTACACACATGCCAGCCTATACACCAGGCTAAAGCTACCCTACAAACCAAAGACTTGCTCACATAACATATAACCTTCCGCCCGCCCCTGCCACAGGCGAGCCTCCTGGATGCCACCCTGAAGCATGGCTTGTGATCCTGGCGCAATACTAGACATCCAGGAAAACAACAGAATCACCATGCCTATTGAGAGAATTCATAAAACCGCTAACCACTCCTGAAATATCACCACTATGCCTACATCACGAATATACAAACAAATACAACAAACGGACTAGGCCAGAAGAGCCCAACTCAACCACACCAAGATAAACAGATCCTACAACAACTCGAAGATACTGGCCAGGCATCTCCAAGACCACCAACAAAACAGTGGGTTGGACTAAACGCTCAACTCAATGGCAGCACTGACGAGTCCCATAATCCTGACCTTGGGGTACCTTGGCCTGGATTTACATATAACACAAAAAGAAAACAACTACAAGGCAACTCTTCATCTTGGACAACATATTTCCGTTTAGCCAATGTTACCACCAGAGGGCGTCCCCAAGCAGTACAACAGCTAATTCTAAGATAACCACTACCACATCTTCATCCAAAAAACCACCTGTCCATTTCAGATAAGAGTTGACTTCTTCTAACAGTGCACTGCTACCATTCCTAAGATCTTCCTAAAATCACCCGACCACAACTCCCACTCACCTTAGTGCACTTCTCCACTTACTCACTCCTGCACCTGAAATGGCGCTACCCCCAGGAATTACCTCACTCGTCCCCATAACCAAAAGAGGACTTTACTCACCATGCTTAAGTAAACAAAGGCGCTACCTCCATATACAATGTACCAAAATCCACAACTAGTATGGATCCTACCTCCCAGTAACACTTAGTCATCTTAAAACAACCAATTGACACCTAATTGAGGCGCTACCTCAATACCGTCAATTTAAATAAAAGCACTTCCTCCATCTAATGGGGCGCTACCTAATACACATATTTAAGCAAAAGCACTACCCCATCTCAACACAGATGGACAGTAATCCTAACTGTCGTAACTCCTAACCTACCAAACAGATTAATGACCCAAAGTCATTTGAACATGAACTAAGCTCACATCATTCATAACCAGATACATATCCATCAGGTTTACTTATTCACAGTCAACCTTATGTACAATGTATGAACCACAAATGACAATTCTTTAGGCTTGGTGATTTAACATAAACATTTCCTACATAGTTCTTTTGCTTATCCATGTTTTGCATTAATCCTAAATGCAAAATATTTCCTACATAGTTCTTTTGCTCGTCCATGTCCTGCATTAATTCTAAATGTCTAAAAGTCCAAAAGTCTATAAAACTCATTGAACCTAAAAATCCTCAATAAGTTACGCTAGCTCATTCCCACACAAAGAGCTCAACATGGTATCACATTGCATTTAATTATGCACCTTTCAGTGAACTGTGTAAAAAGTCCATAAACCTACAAATATTAAAGAAATGGTTAAATTCTAACTGCAGTGACTTAACCCATTCCATACACACTCTCACCAGACCAGCATTTCTCATACAACAGTTTTCACCAAAGCCCACACTAATACTCAGTACAACAACAACCAACATTGCATTAATTAAGTTCTTAACTTAAATCCTAAATGCAAAACAAAATAAACTCCATCTCAACATGCATTTAAGCATTATACAGTCTCATACAAGTAGCATTGTACAACAATTTTACCAACATGTTGGCCGCTGCATAGCGCCTCAGTAGTGAGGCGGAGCGGCGTTACCTGCACCCGACCTCATGAGCGAAGCATGTCTTCCACAGTACTTCGCCATGTCGCCCGCTACATCGTACCCCTCACAGGCGGAGGATGTTTGCTACATACCGAGCAGTACAGCGTTCCTCCCCACACAGTAAAATTAGAGCGCGTTCCCGAAACGCAGGATCGCTCCTCCCTTCCTAGTCTCCGTTCCATCCAAATCCAATTTAAACTCCTGTGCTCCTCCTGTGCTCTCTAGTAGACCAACAGTCTGTTGAGCTCTTGTGCTTTCTGCTCTACGCGCTATTTCTTCACGCACCACTGAAAAGAGATCTGCTCAAACTCCCCAAGCACTGATCATCCGTGCACTGAGCAGTCTCAGGAAACATACTTGGCACATATATATTACGTCCATTGTCCTTCCGTTATGAAGCACAAGAAGAAGCAATTATCCTTCCTTTACTTCATTTCTGTTTATGGGACCCTTCACTGCGTGCACACAAAGGAAAGGCTTCACTTCAAATTAAAAGGGACCCTTCCATCTTATTGGCGAGCCTTTCATCACTTCTGCAGTCCCTTTAATTTCCTTATGGCTCCAGACACAACACTCCCTTAGATAGCAGGCTGCTGGTCCATCCAAATTAGTCCAGGAGCACTTTTACTAAAGCGGATCAATGAATCTTCTTATTCTAACTCCCCAAGCACTGATCATGCGTGCACTAAACAATCCCAGGAACCATACCTCATGCATATATATCACGTCCATTTAAGTCCAATATGAAGGGTATAAAGAAACGTTTATCCTTTCTTTACTTCAATAATTTAAAGAAACCCTTCCATCATATTGAGGAGCCTTTCACCACTCCTGCAGTCCCATTATGTTCCATATGGCTACAGACACTTCACTCCTGTAGAAAACAGGCTGCTGGTCTGTTCATATAAGTCCAGAGGCACTTTTCTTAAATGGACTCCTCTTCTTTTGTCCCACAATCGACCATTCTAGGGCCACCCTTGTTGCATGGACCCCTTAGATTTCTCATGCCCCGGGACCCTTCACTCCCAAGGCAATGGGCTGAAGGACCAGCAGTCCCAATGCAACGGGCTACTGATCCAATCTGCTATGGTCCTCGCTATGGTCCTCGTCCTCCTCCCTCTCCTACCTTGTACACCCTGGGTGATGGGTATGCTTACTTGGGGGCGGTGATGTCTTCTTCTTTCCTTGGTCCTGTTGGTTCCTGCACCCCCCGCAGCAGGTCTTTGCAGTCACCTTTCCAGCTTTCCTTTCTCCAGGGTTCCTCTTCCAGAGATCCTCGTCGCCATTGTAGTAAAGCAATGTCCATACTCGGGTTAGGTTGCTTATAGGTAAGTTTACTTCCAGTTCTTCAGTTACATGTCACAGGACATAAAGACATAAGATAAGTTGCTTATAAGTAAGTTTACTTCCATTTCTTCAGTTACATGTTACAGGACATAAAGACATAAGGTATAACACATAAGATAGATACTAAGATAGATCACCGGCACCCATCACCCAGGGAGGGAGGGACCAACTGACCCATAAACAGAACACTCAGCACTGCCTTCTCTCACTCATACATCAACATTCCACTTGGTACTTGCATGACATCACAGTACCAAGTGGCTAGCTCAGCTGGCTCAGGCAGTGCCTGAAGAGTGTGACATAACAGCAGGCATTGTTGAAAATTCTGAAAAGTAAATATCAAGATTATTATAAAACCTTGATGAATAAAAATGTCATGAAAAAGTAAATGAACCGTACCATGTTCAATGCAAGGTTTGTTTTAGTCGCCGGAACTATACCAGTTCATCAAGTGCGGCTTAGTATTTGCATTACTTTCAAAAATTAAAAAATGATGGAACTAAACTCTGAAAATGTGACTCGTCCCTTGGATGTACTGTCTTGCACAAGAAGGAAACATGCTTACATTATAGATAGGACCCGCAAAGGATGCAATTCGATGACAATTTACACAGATGAAAATAAATAGATCTATTGATAGCATAACAATTGAAACTCAAGTCAATAGCAATGAGACCAATGAACATAGCACTAATGAGTACTCTACTCGCAAATAGCTAGAAATTTAAAAATGACCGAAATATGACTGTGGTACTGTAGTATCCTCACGTGTAAAATGGTCCGTGCAGCTGCACGAGAGAATGCTTGCGCAGGAGGATGAAGGTGACGAGATGGAACGTGGGAAGCGACAGTTGGAGGAGAAGCCAAGCAGAGAAGACCCACAGTTCATGTTCCCTGTTAATCCATAGCACTATGTAAAAATAACATTATAAAAGTTAAATAATAAATACATTAAGCCCCATCTATTTGCCCCTCCATACTTCAATGGCGACGAGGATGAAAATAAAAACGAAGAAACAATAGTGGCCGTTGAGAAGGATCTCCGGCCGCGCAACAGGTAGGACCGCGGTTCCCATCCCAGCCGCGATCGCCTGCAGCACATACAGACTGTCTGAAGCTGCAATCGTGCTGTCCCCGCCCACTCTTCGTGACATTGAATATCATCTGCATTTTGCCTCATTCACCGCCGCTTTCTACGCATACTGCGTTACGTGCCCCAGAGGAGGCGGGCCCAGCTGGCAATACAAGTTAATTTATTCACTGCCCCTGGCTGTATGCCAATCCATTACCTCCTACGCATACTGCGTTACGTGTCCCAGAGGAGGCGGGCCCCAGCTGGCAATACAAGTTAATTTATTCACTGCTCTTTGCTGAACATCCCAATTTATCTCCTGGCCTAACCTACGAACTTTAAGTCGTGTTTTCCTAGCGGAACCACATTATGCTGCCAATAACCGACTCCATTGTCATTACACACCACTCCACGTCGAGCAAACAGTAATCCTCATTACTCCTCATACTCCTCCTCTTCACAGTAGAAATTACTCCACGTCGAGCAAACAGTAATCCTCATTACTCCTCATACTCCTCCTCTTCACAGTAGAAATTTAAAACAAAGTAATATCAAACACTAAGTTTTCCGCGCTGCATCCTCCAGTAATCCTTATTACTCCTCATACTCCTCCTCTTCACAGTGGAAAGATAAAGGAATTAAGATCATACAAAGTACAGAATCAGGACTGACTCCCTGAGTCTATCTAATACAATCAAATATGGCCATGCAAGGAGTGCAACCACCACACATGTTTCTACCGGAAGTTGGCGAACCTACACTTCCGTGGAAACGATGGTTTAAAGCTTTTGAACATTACGCACATGTGGTTTGTGGAGTGAACTACAGCATAGAAAGAAAGAAGTCTCTACTATTACATTGTTTAGGACCAGCAGGACAAGAGAAATTTGAGGATTTACCTGACCTCACAGAGGATGAAACAGGGGACATGAACATGTATGAAATTTGCCATTGCCAAACTCAATAAACATTATGACAAGAAAATGAGCACTATCCTAGAAAGATACAAATTGCCATTGCCAAACTCAATAAACATTATGACAAGAAAATGAGCACTATCCTAGAAAGATACAAATTTGGGAAGCGAGTTCAAGAGAAAGAAGAATCTGTAGAACAGTATGTTACTGCTCTGAGGAAATTGGCCCGGAATTGCAATTTCAACCAACAACTTGATGAAAGGATCAGAGACCAATTTATGCTCGAGTGCAGGAGCAGTAAGGTCAGGGAGAGACTTTGGTCTGAAGATGATCCCACACTCGATGTGGTACTTAGATTGGCCAAGGAAGTAGAGCATACGGAAACGTGTGTTTCCACTTTAGAGAATAGAATGAAGGACATATCAATCAACTCATCGATTAGTGTTGTACAATCAGATCAAGATGAAGAAATTGGAATAATTAGAGGCAACAAGAAAAAGAAAATGAAACCACAAAGAGATGGAGCAATACCCAATACCAGCAATTTTCGGCGAAGACCGTTTGAGAGCAGAGATATGTACAACAACCAAGCGAATACAAGAAGACCTGACAGAGTAGAATCCAGAAGAGGGAACAGACCCGACATCATAAGGACGTCTACATCAGGAGGAGAACGTCAAAACAGGAGCATGTTTCCCCAGGACAGTAGGGGAAGGACCAGACATAGAGGATGTTACCGATGTGGCAGTCCAAGTCACTGGGCCGACAATAAGGAATGCCCTGCTCTAAAGATGATTTGCAGAAAGTGTGGAGGAAAAGGTCACATAGCAAAGTGTTGTAGGACCAACCCAAATGGTGAACAATCCTCTAACTGGATTGGAGATGATGACGATGAGGAGGAATGTGTATTCATGGTTACCGATGAAGATACACACATAGAGAGTCCCAGAACTGAAATTTTTGTGAATGGATTTCCAGTCAATATGATGGTTGACTCTGGAGCGAAGTATACGCTGATACCAGAGGAGATGTGGAAGAAATGCGGTCCAGAGTATTTATATGAAGTTGATGTAAAACCCAAAGCCTACGGAGGAGTCAAGATAGAATTGATTGGGTGGTTTGTCGCCAATTTAGACTTCAAAGGGAGGCAAGCAAGTGGTCGAATTTATGTATCTAAAAGTGGAGAGTCTGCTCTACTCAGCTGGACACACCAGAAATTACTCAAAGTTCGTTTAGACCCCAATGCTGATGAAATGGTTTACCAAATCGATGGACCATACAATGGTAACATTCAGAAGATAAAGAATGAAATATTTAGAGATGATGTCATAGGATGTTTAAAAGGATTTTCACATCGCATATTGCTAAAGAGAGATTCAAGACCTGTAGCCCAGAAACTCAGAAATGTCCCGTTGGCCCTCAAAAGGGAAGTCAAAGAGGAACTAACCAAATTGGAAATGCAAGGTATTATTGAAAAAATTGATGCAGCGGAATGGGTTTCGCCATTGGTCATTGTTAGGAAATCTACAGGGAAAATCAGAATATGTGTTGACATGAGAGAGTTAAATAAATGTGTAATTCCCGACAGACACCCATTACCCAATATACAAGAACTAATATCCACTTTGGGCCCTGCAAAGGTCTTTTCCATGCTAGATCTTACAGCAGCATACCATCAAATTAAACTACATGAAGATTCTAAAACTTTGACGGCTTTTATCACGCCAGAGGGACTTTATCAATTTCGCAGGATGCCGTTTGGCTTAATTTCAGCAGCTTCAGTTTTTCAAAGAGTAATGCAGAATATACTTGGTGATATGGAAGGAGTAGTTTTTTTTCAAGATGATGTATTAGTTTATGCAAATGATCAAGACAAGCATGATATGATGCTGAACAAAGTTTTGCACAAACTACACCAGGCTGGAATGGTGTTGAGTGAAGCCAAATCGAAAATCAACAGAAAGGAGATTGAATATTTGGGACATGTAATATCTGGTGATGGTATTAAACCCAAGAAAGACTTGGCAGAATCTATCAAGTCCATGAATACTCCAGACAACAAAGATCAATTAAGAACATTTCTGGGAATGGCTGAATATTACGCCAAGTTTATAGAGAATTTCTCAGACCACACAGTTGAAATGAGGAGTCTAATGAAAATGAAAAAGAAATTTCTGTGGAATAAGAAGAGCGAGAAAGAATTTCAGTTCATAAAAAAAGCCTTAGCCCAAGCTCCGGCACTGCAAAGCTATGTTAGAGGCAGGAAGACTGTAATAACCACTGATGCAAGTGATGTGGGTTTAGGCGCATCTCTATCGCAATATTATAATGGACAAGAATTAGTAATTGCTTTTGCATCAAGGTTACTTAAAGGACCAGAAATGAATTACGCCACAATTGAGAAAGAAGCTCTAGCAATCAAGTGGGCCATTGAGAAATTCCGATCTTTCGTATGGGGAGTACAATTCATCATACACACAGATCATAAACCTTTAGTGGAAATATTCAGTACTAAAGGCCTCGACAGAGTATCCAGCAGGATTAGAAGATGGGTTACGAGACTTCAAGAATTTAATTTCAAGGTTACATACATTCCAGGTTCAAAGAACATTACAGCAGATTGTTTGTCCCGTTTGACCAATTTTAATGATGTAGAAGTGGATCTTGGAGATCAAGAAGCTGTGTGTGAAATATCTAGTCAAGCTATATCCAAGGAAGATTGGAGCGATAACATGGTGAAGGATGTCACTTTATTAGAAGTTATGAAGATGGTCAAAGAAGGGAGATGGAGGAAGAATGAGGTACTTTCTCCAGAAGTTAAAGTTTTTTGGGAAGTGCGAGAAGAATTATATCTTCAAAGTGACTATCTCATGAAAGGAGACAAAATAATACCCCCTATCGGCCTAAGAGAGAAGATTATAACAATGGCTCATGAGGGACATCAGGGCATTGTGAAGACTAAAAGGAGAATCAGAACCACATATTGGTGGCCCGGCTGTGATAGGCTGATCGAAGACCAAGTTAGAAAATGTATCCTTTGCTCAAAGAGTGATAAAGTGTGCAGGGGTGCGGACTATCCTATGGTACTGAGAGAAGTCCCCGAGAGTCCGTGGAGTGAATTAGCTATGGATGTGATTGGCCCCGTTTGGAGTGATGGGTGTGCTACTTATTGTTTAGTGATAATTGATATGTTAACCAGGTGGGCTGAAATTAAATTTCTACCTCAAGTTACCACACGCAATATTATAAATTTCATGGAAGAAGTGTGTGAAAGAGAGGGTTATCCCAAAATAGTTCTCACTGATAATGGCTCACAGTCTAAATCTGAGGAAATGAAGACATATTTAAAAGGGAAAGCCATCAACCATAAATTGTGCGCCATTTACCATCCACAAACTAATGGTATTGTGGAGAGGTTCAACAGAGTGATAAAAGATGCCATTAAATTGGCATGGGCCAATGGAAAGGAATGGAAGGTGGCATTCAAGGAGACTCTGTTGGCCCACAGAGTCACTCCTCACAGTTCGACTGGAGTCACGCCATTTGAACTCAATAGAGGCAGAAAAGCCAATACAAACATGTTTCCGGGTTGGATGAATGAACTTGTGAGAAGTAACTATAAAATAGAAGAAGCAAAGGAGAATATTAGACACAGGCAAATTGACAACAAAAAAATACATGACAAAAAACGCTTTAGGAAATTGCCTGAATTTCAAGTAGGTGGTTGGGTGAGGATAAAACTACCTGCGAATCTGAGAGTAGATGGTTGCGAATGGTCCAAGCCCGTGAGAGTGGTAGAGATATATTCCCATGCCGTTAGGACCCAAGATGGCAGAGTATGGAACAATGAAAGAGTAATGGATATAAGTGATCAATGTTGGGGGAGTAAGTCTGCTGGCTTGGGTGAAGTGGATAGTGAGAGAGGAAGAGCTGGTATAACTGTTGACATGGGTGATAAGAACATACGAAGGGAGAGTGAGGTGTTGAGCAGAATTTCTAAGAGAGTTATTTCCTTGGCAACAGAATCAGATGAGCATCAAGAGGGAAGTAACAGGATGAGATCCAGGACGGGAAGAGAATGCAGACCGCCAAGATATCTATGTGACTATGTAGAATAAAGGGATTATGCCAAAAAGGTTTTCTATATAAAGAAGGGAGATGTGTAGTATCCTCACGTGTAAAATGGTCCGTGCAGCTGCACGAGAGAATGCTTGCGCAGGAGGATGAAGGTGACGAGATGGAACGTGGGAAGCGACAGTTGGAGGAGAAGCCAAGCAGAGAAGACCCACAGTTAATGTTCCCTGTTAATCCATAGCACTATGTAAAAATAACATTATAAAAGTTAAATAATAAATACATTAAGCCCCATCTATTTGCCCCTCCATACTTCAGGTACATGGCTTTACCTTGACCAACAAACAGTTAGATTCAGCAAGCCCAATAGTTTGTGGCAGGGGAACAGGTAGATGGCCACAGCTAGCACACTGACGAGTTTGCTTGAAGCGCACACAGAAGTTCACAGACAGCACGACGACGAGCAGATTAGCATCGATCTCAGTGGTTCTCAGGTAGCACGTTCAGGAGTTGACTTGCAAAGCACAAAGAGGTTCTCATGAGACATGTCAAGTGGTTTATAAAGTATTAGAAACAGGGGTGTGTTTCTGAATGAATGACGTGTATATGTCGTGGTATTATGTGGTTTACCGGAGGGCAGCCAGCGTGAGGGGGGCGTCCTGGCCAGAGACAGAGGGTCTGAAGAGGCCATGTGAGCAATGGCCCCTGGGCGTGGGATACCTTTTGAAGTGTACATAGTGTTTGGCACCTTGGCCGATTGCGCCCCTGACAGCACACCATGGCAGCGCTCATCCCCTGGTGCGAACTGCCTTTGATAGGGGGGGGGTGGATGGGCGGGTGGGCATGCAGGCAAGGCACAGGAAGACTGCTGAATGGAGACACACTTATGTGGATTGCAGGGGGGCGGCCAGCGGCAGGGGAGGCCTGCCTGGAGACACGGGGTCTGGGGAGGCCATTGAGCGATGGCTCCTGGGCGTGGGATACCTTTTGAAGTGTACATGCTGTTTGGCACCTTGGCCGTTTGCGACCCTGACAGCACACCATGGCAGCGCTCATCCCCGGGTGCGAACTGCCTTTGATAGGGGGGGTGTGGATGGGCCGGTGGGTGTGCAGGCAAGGCACAGGAAGACTCCTGAATGGAGACACACTTATGTGGATTGCAGGGGGGTGGCCAGCATCAGGGGAGGCCTGCCTGGAAACACGGGGTCTGAGGAGGCCATGTGAGCGATGGCCCCTGGGCGTGGGATACCTTTTGAAGTGTACATGCTGTTTGGCACCTTGGCCGTTTGCACCCCTGACAGCACACCATGGCAGGGTTCATCCCTGGGTGCGAACTGCCTTTGATAGGGGGTGGGTGTGGATGGGCCGGTGGGTGTGCAGGCAAGACACAGGAAGACTGCTGAATGGAGACACACTTATGTGGATTACAGGGGGGCGACCAGCGTCAGGTGAGGCCTGCCTGGAGACACGGGGTCTGAGGAGGCCATGTGAGCGATGGCCCCTGGGCGTGGGATACCTTTTGAAGTGTACATGCTGTTTGGCACCTTGGCCGTTTGCGCCCCTGACAGAACACCATGGCAGTGCTCATCCCTGGGTGCGAACTGCCTTTGATGGGGGGGTGTGGATGGGCCAGTGGGCGTGCAGGCAAGGCACAGGAAGACTGCTGAATGGAGACACACTTATGTGGATTGCAGGGGGTGGCCAGCGTCAGGGGAGGCCTGCCTGGAGACACGGGTTCTGAGGAGGCCATGTGAGCGATGGCCCCTGGGCGTGGGATACCTTTTGAAGTGTACATGCTGTTTGGCACCTTGGCCGTGTGGGCCCCTGACAGCACACCATGGCAGCGCTCATCCCCGGGTGCGAACTGCCTTTGATAGGGGGGGTGTGGATGGGCCGGTGGGTGTGCAGGCAAGGCACAGGAAGACTGCTGAATGGAGACACACTTATGTGGATTGCAGGGGGGTGGCCAGCGTCAGGGGAGGCCTGCCTGGAGACACGGGTTCTGAGGAGGCCATGTGAGCAATGGCCCCTGGGCGTGGGATACCTTTTGAAGTGTACATGCTGTTTGTCACCTTGGCCGTTTGTGACCCTAACAGCACACCATGGCAGCGCTCATCCCCGGGTGCGAACTGCCTTTGATAGGATGTGGATGGGCCGGTGGGCGTGCAGGCAAGGCACAGGAAGACTCTTGATGGAGACACACTTGATTCATTTAGAAAGTCGAAACAACCGTTGTTAAAATATATGTGGTGTTTATTTTGTTTGATTGCACAAAAATACAAACATTTACACATTGTACAGATCAGGTTGCAGCACAGCGAGGGAAAATCCCCTGTACTGACCGCTGTCACTAGGGAAAGTTTTTCTTATGGCAGCAACGGCACAGGTGGGTATTACTCTTTGAATGTGGTGTCCAAGTCTCCCGTGAAGCCACATGTAAAGGAACGATACGCCCCCAGCCTGTACCACCTGTGAAAAAGAATGATACAAACTGTTTTTAAATGACAAAGATAAGTTTATTAAACCTTTGTTGTCAATGACAATTCTTGTAACCAATGGCATTCTGCTCGGATAAATGCTATCTAGACACTGTACACTATTGAACAACTTTCATGTGTCACAATGAAATGTAGATGTAATTTTGAATATAGGAGACAACCATGAAATAGTAGCGGCATCACAACCAGAGCATACTTACTCGTTACTCTGATTACAAGGATGAACAGTTGCGTGACGTTCGTGCATAAGCACCATCATTATCCTCAACACGGACCTTGTATGGCAGGCTGCCCTGAAGTCTGGCAGCTCGGTGATGCATTGCGGCCGTGTCTCCCCTTCCGAAATGTAGGCCACGCATCCCGAGTTTTCACAGCAGCAGCAGTTCTCGTCCTCGGTTGGCATTAGCTTGCACCGATTGCATGTGCACCAGGTGGAAACACCATCCATGCGACTAGGTCCAGTTTATTCATCCGTTGATTCGTCCTTCCAACTGCCGTCCGAAGCCCCATTGTTTTTGCATGTTTCCCTTTCTAGTAGTTCCTCCTCGGTATACTCGGGCTTGTACATGTAGGGCATTATTCTAGCCGTAGTGTGATAAACAAACTAAAATAATTTTTAGCGATGGTACAGGTGTTCAAACGGGCTACAAGCGGCGAAGGTAGCTGACCAGAGCACAGAAACGAGTCACAGAATACTCAAAGTAACACAGAGAGAGGAATGGAATCTAAAATCTGCTGCTGTGTGTTGTCAAACGGTCTGTTTATACTTATTGAGTAAAGAGGTGTCCTGCCATTTCCATGGCGACACGTCAATGGCTGAAGTGCAGTGAATGTTGACACGAGACGTGCTTTGGCGTTGTGAAATGGGCGTTATGCGTCTGCTGATGACAGGCTCAGGGGGTTGGGATATGATTTAGTGCAGCAAAAGCAGGTCACCCAGGGCGATGGGGCAAGTGATTATCGCAAAATGGCTGCGCCCTGCTGCCTGTTTTCGCGTGCGTTTAATGGACGAAAACTCGGGTAATCCATAGGAAATGTTTCTAATATCGAGCGATTTAGGCTTAAAAACACATGGCCGACCCTTAGGGAAAATAAACATTTCTGACCGAACCATTCCTTTAAGGGAAACACTTGTCCCTTTTCCTTGTGCATAGGTATTCTTGGTCTGAACAAAAACTCATCTGGGGTTCTCATTGTTTTGTCTGCAAGGCCTGGTAGCCATGACATTAATATGTGCACTCCATATGTGAATATTTCAGGTTCTAATGGAATAGCTCTCATAGCCATTTGTCCTGTGTATGCTCTAATCATTTTGCACACGTTCCAATAATGCATCCTGGAGTTGAACATACTATGCCCTTCACCGTGAACCAGATTGTCATGTTTAACTTTGTCATTAGGTCTCGTACCAATACATTCACCGGTGTCTGCCTCGAATATAGCAGTGACACTCTCATGTCACATTCTCCTATGGAAACTGGAAGTTATTTTGTAAAAGTAACATGACTTGTGACTCCTGTAAAGCCCTGAGTGTTTATGGTGTTGCGGGACAAAGAAAACTTGCCTTCACGTATACACGAGCGCATCGCACCCATGTCAACAAAGAAAGAATATTCTTTATCCCCTAAACAGACATCTACCCTTGGTTCCTGATGAGGGTTCAGTGTCACAGATAGGATAGAACACATCACGTCTCCCAGTGAGCTGTCCTAATAGATATATAATATTGTCCCACTCTGAGTGAATGGATTTCCTCCATCACCAGTGGCATCTCCTATTGCAGAATTCAGTACCTGTACTGTACCTGTTGTTTGTGACAGTTGCATTGGGGACTGTTGAAACTGTCCCTGTGGAAAATAAATGTGTCACATTCTGTTGCAGCTGCAAGCTTTGCTGCACTCTTGGTGCTTGCTACTGCACAGTGTGATTCTATGCACCTCCATTCACACTCTGCTGCGAGAATGCAGATGGATTCACCATCCTCCTCTTGTCAATTGGTCATTTTTCACCATTCCTTGACTTCTGCATGTGCGTGCTAGATGCCCTGTCATCCCACACATCCAACATTTTGGCAGTGGTCTGATTATTTGCCCATTTTGCATATCCTGTTTTCCGACTTGCATATTTAAAAAACCTCCTAGTTTATTTTGAAAACCTCCCTGATTAATCTGCCATCCTCTTCCTCGAAAGCCTCTTCCTCTTGGGTAAAACTCTTTATTGCTTTGATCTGTATTAGATATCATTGCCCGCTCAATGGCATACTTTGATAATTTTTCTGCACTAATTTAGCCTCTTCACCTTTTCGTGCAGCATCCTTTTTGCGATTCTTCTCTTGAAGAAATCTGCAATAGTGCACGGTGGTCAGCTGTATTTTAGCCTCAATCCCTACCAATTTCTTGAGCTGCTTCTGTACCTGTTCTGGCAGCCCTTGGCATAACATATGATAAAACACGGCTATAGATTTCCCCCAAGATTCACGAGTTTCCAATACCCAGGCGTCTTGGAAATTCTGAATGTAAAGCAATGGATCATTTGACTCCTTCATCTTGCGTTTCATTATAGCTCCCATATCAGAAGTGCCTGGGTATAGCACTCGAAGCGTTTTCCATACCGCGGTTCTGCAATTGTTAATCAGCGGTCCGTCATGCACGTATTAAGTATAGTCTCTCCAGGGTAACCTGCTTGTGTCCACACATCACCAGCTCTATCACCAAGTATGGTAATTAAAAGACCCTTAATATCCCCTATAGCTAACGTGTTCCCTCACGTCACTTTTTCTAACTCATGTATCCATTTTCCGGCTCCCGATGTCAACATTGGAGCTTATTTTTCAGGTTTTCTCTATCCATCTGAGGCCAAGGTATATATTGTGACCTCAATCCTCCTTTTTCTATGAAAGGGAACTGTGACACATGGCACTCCTTTTCCTCTCTCATAATTTTTCTGTCTACCGCATCGCCGTCTACCTGGTAATGTCCGTAATCTGCTCACATAGGGTGGTGGAGACACCCCCCTTTGACAGTAAGATACTCCTTCATGCCGATCTGATTGTATGGCTAACTCTGATGCCTTAGGTGCAGACCCACTAGAATCTGACCATCTTATCCCCTTAACCCTAGAGAAGCATCTTTCGCATCTTCTCTCATCTTCTCTTTCTTCACATTCTTCTCTTTCTGCATCTGATATTGTCTGTGCTCCTTTTCTAGCCCCATCTCATCGTATATTCTATTGACCGTCTCTCCGATGCTTCTGGTGTAGAAGTCATCTTCTATATTTGCTCTAGATGTGCCCGGTACTGAATCGTACTCAGGAAAAAAGTCTTCTATATCTTCCCAGTCTACTACTGGATCAGGTTTTTTAACCTCTCTTTTCATATATTCGAGATCCCGTGCTCTCTGGCTTCGCTTGCTTTAAATGTTGTCATCAAACTCTCTATGCTTCCTCGCTTCCTCTTTGACACTGGGCCTCATTCCGAGTTTGGAGGTAGCCATGGCGCTATAAGCGCCATAGCTGCCTCCAAACCTGGGTCCGGTCTGGTTGAATGGGGACTTACCTGGACATTCCGACCTGTGCGGAGCCGGTAAATCCCCATTCAACCAACCATTCCCCATTCCCATTTGAGCCCCCATAGGGCTCAATGGGAATGGGGAAGGCGCTAATTACAGGCCCGCAAATAGCAGGCCCGTTATTAGCGCCCTGGTCCCTTAGCGGGACCCGCAAAGGACGTGTGGTCAGACCACACGTCCTTTGTGGGTCCCGCTAAGGGAACTCGGAATTGGCGGTAAGGGTTTACCGGCACCAGGTTCCTTACCGGTGACCGTTAACCCTTACCGCCCAACTCGGAATGAGGCCCACTGTCTTCTACTTGCTTCCTCGCATCTCTTTGTTCATTTGCCTTTTGCATTTCCTCATCTCTTCATCTTTTTATTCTCTTCTCCCATATATTTTGTTCTTCTTCTTCTATTCTTCTTTCTTCTATTCTATTTATTTTTAATTTTTGCATTTTTAAAGCACTCATACAGCCCGGGGGCATCAAGGCGCTGTTACAGAATTTTGTATTTGTTGTTGGGGCTCATTACGAGTTTGAAGGCAGCTGTGGTACTAATAGCACCACGGCTGCCTCCAAACCCGTGTCCGGGTCTGTGGTGTCGGAATGGGACTTACTGGGAAATTCTGACCCTTGTGGACCCTGTAAGTCCCCATTTCAAAAGCTATTCCCCATTCTTATTCGAACTGCGAATAAGAAACAAACTGCGGGCCTGTTATTAGCTCCCTGGTCCCTTAACGGGTCCCACTAAGGGACCTCGGAATGTGGCGGTAGAGGGTTAACGGCACCGGCATCCTTACCGTTGCTGTTAACTCCTAACGCCGTACTCGTAATGACCCCCGTTGTCTTAGTTGCATATTTATAATGCGCTTAAATACTCAGAGGTTTCTAAGCGCAGACCCGGGGATCAAACCTGTGTTGCTTCGTGTCGTCTTGCTTCCAAGGTGAGCACATTGCCACTGAGCTATCCTCTCGTCCTCCCGGGACAATTCTATCCTAATCATCAGCTGTTCTCTGATTATGACAGCGTTTTCTTTGTTCCTGCGCCTTTTCCTGTTTTCTGACCTGCTCATCACAATATCACTGCTCTCGTTTCTGCCTATCTTTTTTCTTAGCTCCTTTGTCTCTCAATTGTTTTTCCTTTTCCTTCTCTTTCCTTTCCAATTAATCTTGTTCTCCCTTTGTCTCATATCCTCAATGCCTTTAACCTTGAGTTTCAATAAAATCTGACCTCCCATCCATTTGTTCTTTGTTAATGCCATCTCATAAGTCCTATCCACATCTCCTTTCCATCTCTTTACCTCTCTTTCCGTATCTAGAAATGTACTTTCTTGTGCTTGGTCTCCTTTTTCCTTCTCGTGTCTCTCCTTGTCCTTTGGGACTTTGGAGGTAATATCTCTTTTTCTGTCCTACTCTGGGCTTTCGTCACTACTTTGCAAAGGCGACTCTTATGAAGCACTGCTATATCCCGTGGCTGTTTTAAGTTCCCTCAGTGGATATACTCCTTCATCTTTATTAGCTTCGCTTTTGGTTTCAGATGGGGTAGGTGGCGCAGAAGGCTCTTTACAACCCTCTGGGCATATATTCCGTATCCGATCTAACGGTGGCTCCTGCTCCTTTTCCTCTTGGTACATTTTCCAAAGTTCTAAACTAGCTAGGCGTTTGTCTAACTTTTTGCCAGTATACGTGGCATGCAAATATGTCATCATGTGTTACAGGATCATTTTAGATAGCAATCCGCCTTGTGGACATGGCATAAACATTTTGTTTGCGGTCCCTTTAACTCATTCTACACTGTACTGTTTAAGCTTGTGTGCATGCTTCGGCAGCTGTTTGCACAAGTGTATCAATGGGGTAACGTCTTCCATGCTTAACCTGTTTATCCTCTCCTTATACAACACTTTGTTATGCTTTACGTTTCACAAACAAGATCAACAATATGAGCTAGCACCAATCGACGCAAGCTCCAATCCCATTTTTTCAACAATGAATTCACTTTTACTTTATTTAACTAAAACCATCCATCCATGCCATGCAACATCTTATCATTACAATCGTGCAATTTTCATGCTATATATATATTTTTTCAAATAGTTGTTTACCTTAAGACGTCATAGATCTACCAAAACATCAAAACACATCAGATGCATCCCGCCCCTAATTTGTATTCTAACATGGAATTTAAGCTCATTTCTTTCAGATCATCTTTAATCGATCTGGTCTTCTATGTCATCCTATAAATTCAGGACCTTAAATGAAGGCTTCTTCTAGCGCTCTTGAAACCTAGGAAATGGGCGTATACTGTTATCTCGAACACTCCCGGTACCTCTCTGTATTGCTCGGCCACCCTCCCTTATATATACATTATACTCTTACTCTGATGTTATTTTTTGTCCCACCTCCCTCTGTCACCTTCCCTTTACTTGTTTTTAAGGCATGCAACTTTTTGCAAAAGCGTTCAGTCTTTTTCACTCACTGTTCGCATGTTTTTCCTCTCCAGACGCACGGCATCAACACCTCCGTTACCGCCGTTCTGTGCCATTCGTTCGATCAGCTGCTCATAGACGTGGGAAGGGTTCTTGGGAGAAAGCAAAAGTCCCTTCACACATAACCTGCAGGGGTTTTAATTAAACTAATCACTATCTCCGTGGAACTTCTCGTTCTTTCAGCAGATGGCAAAGGACTTGTGATATTGCAGAGGACCCAAAGTTACTTATGTCGACGGCCAATGGGTGTGTTATCTAATTTAACCATCCTCTGCTACAAAGTGAACTGGATGGACCCCAGCCGGCCCATTTGACTGGGGGTCTACAAGCAGCCCTTTAAGATGAGTAGCAGCACCCCCGAGATAGATGGGGATGCAGATTTGTACTCTTGCACCAAATAACTATGACAACTCAATAGTTTGGCAAAGGGAGTCTGTTTAATGACAAGCACAAAAAACAGGGAGTTCAATGAACATCAGCAATCGCTCAATCTTCCTTCTCGCTTAAACTCCACTTAATTTCAGAAAAAACACAGTATTTATGTCAAAAACTCGTCATTACTGACGTGCAATCTTAAAAACCTAACATGCAACGTGATTGGTTATAAGAAGGTAACTTTAACATAGGTACTATAACTGTATGTGATAACGGGAAGAGGGGATTGATTAATCAATGTCAGGTGGGGCAACTAAGCCCTTCCTTCAAAATGGCCACTGTAAAAGTCACTAAAAGTATGATGTCTCATTGGTTTTACTCACTTTAGGACCCTAGATAACACGGTCCACTATGATTGGGTTGGCATCAAACCCACTCTTATTTTTCCACTCACATCTAGCAGCATGCAAAACAACCAGCCAGGTGCAGGGAGTTTGTCTGCACCCCAGCTTCCCTCCAATTATGTTACAATCAATCATCACCTCAGTGGTCATGTGTCAATTACTGCTTTGTAGTTTGGCCTCGAGTCTGCTTCTTGGTCTAAGAAAGTTTAAGGCATATGGGTATGGCAGGGATCCATGCGTAGGTGTGAAAGTCTCATCCCTTCCTGCCTGCCTTGTCACATGATTTGGACATCGTGAAATCAACCTCTTCTTTATGAATCTTCGTGTATTTGATTTAATTCTGCCAGTCTTGTACCATCTGTGGCTTATCTTGATCTTCCTGAACAGGATACTCTGTTCTTTTCCTTTTTAATTGTATCCACTGTTGTCCTTTTCCAGCAAGATACGACCTTGGCTTCCTGGCATGGTTACCTTCAGCTGGGTTTCTTCTTCATCTTAATTCTCCATTTTTTTGCTGCAGACTTTTATTAACCTTTGTTCAATTCTGCTCATGTGCGTAGTGGATTTTCACTCAACTATGAAGTGCTTTTGAGGTACGTATATGTATATTTGGCGCCTTCTGCAATTTATTTTACTACTAAGCATAAGCAAGCTTCACGATTTCTTTGCTTCTTGCGGTTTCTTGCATCTGTACACATTTAAACTAACTGAATATCTTCATTGTGCATATGGCATACGTTTCTGGATCTTGACATCAACTGTTTCACCTTAGGCTCAATATGTCACTTATCCATGGTATTCGTCTCTTTGTCAGTATTCTAAGGTCATTATATCTTCTATATGTTAGTCAGTCTGATTTATTATGATGTCACCATTCGTCTTCTTTTAGTATCTTCTTGGCTTCTTCGGGTATTCCATTCTGACAGATATGGTTTTCTCAATGGGTACCTTACTGTCCAAGGTTTCTTAAGAATCAGTACTTCAATAGGTGCTGTTACTCTGATAGGCACTGGGCAGAGTCCGATTGCGGCTCTCTGCTGGTTTATCTGTTCTTCATACATCACATATTTTGGCGTGAACATACCTAATACTACGAATGGGGGTGGTTGGAGTGTGGATGGTGCTTGCCATTTAATTTTCAATTTGCATTTTGTACCAGCTGCTGAAATGGAATTGATTCACAGTTAGGTATAGATACAATCACAAAGCACTTGTTGGGGACTTGTTCCTGCGCCACATGGGTGCAGAGAGTGCATGTATGTTTCCACATGTATGAAATCTGGAAGATTTCATTTATAGGTATGGTTTTGCTTTCCAGTATTTGCAGTAAGTACATTAGGAATTCTGGTGGATTTCTTGTGTGTTTATAGGGAATCTCAGCATTACTTCACAGTAGTCCAAATCGTGCCTTATTCCTGAGACACATTAGGTGTTGTCAGGATTGTTTGTTGCATTTCTATGAAGGAGTAGCATTTGAAAATACAACTGGTCTGTGCCGTTTAAGTAAATGTTTTCAACTATTGGTGGCAATTGGAAAAGCATAAACAAAGAGGCGATGGCCTAGAGACCCAAGCTACTCCTCACTGATGATGCCCAACAAGGCTGAAACATGTCTGGGGATGCTTGTGGTCTCATGCAGAAGGGATGTGACCTAGCAGTTTGGGCTGGACTACCCCTTTGGGGGTGGGGCCAAGCCTGATTTGCATATGGGTTTTCCCCTTCTGTAATGGCTTGGCAGGCAAAGAACGATGGTCTGGAGGGTTGCCCAGAGCAATGCCAGAAGTTAAAATTCATTCTAAACCTTCCAGCCATCACCTCTTTTGTTTTGATGTTGTCACCCCGAGTGTGACGGGTAGGCCCAGACATGGGTCCCGTGCCTGCTGGGCCTAGAGACCCAAGCTACTCCTCACTGAAGACACCCAACAAGGCTGAAACATGTCTGGGGATGCTTGTGGTCTCGTGCAGAGGGATGTGACCTAGCGGTTTGGGCTGGTCTATCCCTTTGGGGGTGGGGCCAAGCCTGATTTGCATATGGTTTTTCCCCTTCTGAAATGGCTTGGCAGGTGAAGAACGATGGTCTGGAGGGTTGCCCAGAGCGATGCCAGTGGTTAAGATTCATTCTAAACCTTCCAGCCATCACCTCTTTTGTTTTGTGGCAATTGGAATAGAACATTGATTGCTACATTTGCATAGCAATTTATACCAGTTGTTTTGGAAAATTTGAAGGGACCAGACAGTCACTTGCTTTTTTTGAAGAGGCACTTCTCTTTGTTTGTGCAGTTGGGTATGCATTTACCTTTTCAGTACAACCAACTGTGGTTGTGGTAATTGATGGAGTAGCAGCTGCTTCCAATTTCTTTGGTGGTACTGTTGGAAGTTCACGTATAAGTTGTGTTTGCACTAGTTTTCTTTTACCTGGTTTGCCCATTTGAGGAACCAGGTACGTTTTGAGATGCAGTGTTTAGAGTGCACATTGTCTGTTGTACTCTACGATGCAAGGATTGTCAGTCTTGACTTTGCTTGCATCAAAATTGACTAGAAATAGTCCTTTGTGGACACTGCTACGTAACTCATGTCTTCTTTAAAGACTGTGCTGCCAATGTTAATCAATGCTTGATCTAGGGTTAGACCTTGCAATTTATGAATAGCTACTGCATATGAAAGAGACAGAGAAAAATGTTCTCAGAGTAAACGCATATCTTTGAAAAGAAGGAATCGGTCTGTTGAGCGTCTGATCCTTTTAGTGAATGTTGACAAACTGAACTCTGTTGTCACGTGTGTCTGTCTGGAAGCCAACAACTGTACCAAGTGCTACATTAACGAAACCTTGTTCTACATCAAGGTTACGCTTTAGCACTACTCTACAGTTTAAACACAACATTAACATTTTCTCCAAACCAGCAGTGTTGAGATAGAGTTTTATAAGCTATGCAGTTGTGTTGTGGCTTGTTGACACATAGGCAATATCATACCGTGCACAACCACTTTGTCTGTGGAGATCATTTGCACTATTGGTTGCATTTCTTTTTTCAACATTCTTTCATTGAATTGTGCACAGCTTGCTAGGGTTTGCATTAAGGACATATATTTTCCATTTTAGCGTGCTAATTGTTCCATGAAATCAGTATCAGATGTGTTTTGCCCGTATAGCTCATGGATGCATCTTCTATTTAAGATAGACTGTGCTTCCTTAGAAAGCACACCAATCCGAATGCTTTTCTAAATAATAGCATAGGTAAGGTCAGCAGACTGACACATGTTTTTAGTTCCTTCTCTGTATTGGAAATGTTGTCAGATATTTACATTTCCTCTTGCTTCTCCACTCTTTTTGACTGCTTACTCTCTGTTTTCTCCTCCCCTCTCCCTTTTCCTATCTCCTCCCCTTACTTTCTTCTACGCACTTGCTCTATCAGAATTGTCCCTGGACCTAGTATGATAGCAACCTCATATGTCGCTCCCCAATCCCCTTACTGTTCCCCCCTCACTCCAGCACTATCTGAAACATTGTCAGGCCTAGTACGATAGTCGTTTGTTTTGTTCCTATCCTCCCTTTCTACACCCCTCTCCCTCGCCTTTTGTTTTTCTCCGACTCTACCAGAAATGTCATCAGGCTTAGTATGGTAGTTGCCTGTCTGTTTCCATTTCCTTCCCACTCTCCCCCTCCCTTCCTTATCTATGTCTTAGCTCTTTCACTATCTGAAATGTCATCAGGCCGAGTACGATAGTTAATTTCTCATCCTTACTGTTCATGGCCTGTAAGAATGTCATTGTATTTTCCCTTGTTCCCTCCGTTGCCTTGAAGCGCTTTGAAACACATGTGTATAGGCACTATATAAATAAATTAATATATCATATCAAGTGTGTTATGGCACAGTTTGTGTCCTAAGGTTTTAAAAATATGTTCACCTTTCACTGATGTTAATGGGAGAAGATCTACGAAAACAATAACATGTTTTCCTCAAAAGAGTTCTTCATAGTCCGTTCTAAGGACCTCTTGCAATCTGTGGTGAATCAAAGCCAACATTAGGTTGGAGACCATGCTCACCTCATCTATTAGGAGCATTTTCATTTGTTTCAAAATTCTGCATAGCTCCATAGCAGCTTCTGCTGAAAGTTTGTAGCAGTCTAATTGTTTGGTGTTCTACTGGAAGGAGTAGCAATCGGTGTAAAATTACACCACCTATGTTGTATGCAGCTAAACCGATAGGGCCAATTACAATAGCAGAAAGCTTGTTGTTTGTCAATTGTTGGAGGAACTTTCTGGTGATTTTTATTTAGAATGTTCTGCCTGAACCAGCTTCACCACTTACATGCATGAATACAGGTTTATAGTTTTGACAGGTACAAGCTTTAGTTTCATACAGCACACCATGTTCAATTTCTTTAGTTACTTCTAGGAAAATGCTGCACTATCCATTATTCAGTTGTGATTTCAGTAGAGCAAAGTTTTCTTCATATTTCTCATACTGATACATGGTGTTTTCTACTTCAGTCATGGCAAATTCTGCCTCATTTACTAAAGTGTCTATATTTAGTTGTGCTTGAAGTTCTTCCTCTTGTTGGCGTTCATTGTCCAACATGTGTTTGTACTGTTTGAAGTTTATAACTCGCATTGAAAGCATCTTAATAGGAGGCATGAGTGTCCAATGCATATTCTTCTTTTCTCCATGGTTTACAAAGTTGCAGTAGGGACATGTAGTAAATTGCTCTATGTTGAAGTGTTTTAAATGATAGCTTCATATTATTATCAGGCTGTGTTTGGAAAGTTTAACCAGGCTACCCTCACAACTTTCGACTATGTATTCACCTTTATTTTCATCTGGTTTAATATTAGTTTTGTATGAGAAGTTTTGGGTTATGTAGTATAGACACGCGATTTCCAAAGCAGTACTCCTGTTTAGGTAGAAGTGTAAAATATATTGTTTTTTCAAAATGTCTTGGCTGTTGGGATTATTTTTGGCTATTGTTTCTATATCTAGGTACGATTTGAGAACTCTTTTTCTGGTTCAGCAAGACCAAGGCTTAGCTAGACTATGTTTTCAGATTTCCCATTCAGGCTGTGCCGGTTAAATGGTCTGCGGCTTCGTAGCAACCACATTCTCTATGGGAGAATATTTTTATGCCAAAACTGTATCATTTTTGTGACAGTGTTTTGTCAGATGATATGTCATCCCAGAGGTCTTTCAGCTCTGTTTTCTCAGCTTTGGTTAAGTAGGCTGTGACTTATGGTGCAACTGCAGTTGAATTGTCTGCAATGTACTGCACATCTATTTTTGCATTCCAAAGGCGGGCAATGATTGCATTGTAATCATTGATGTACTTTGATGCTTCAGTTCTTTTAATGCAGCATGTGTTCTTAGGCGATGTGCCTTTCACACTGTGTCTAACAGAAGAAATGAAGCTGTTTACTTGTCCTTTTGCTGAAACCAAAGCTTCATTTGGTGTATTATTTGCCTTTGTTTTTATATCTGCACTGACAATACCTGCCACATTTATTTCTTTGAAATCTCAAAATGTGTGCATGTCGCTCACTATGTGCACTTTCTGAAGGGATTCCGCAAGTGACATATTTGTGAATGAACTGCAAAACAGTGGCATCACTGTCCTGACCAAATTTAGGAGCATCTTTAATCCACAAAAGCATGTGGATGTGTGGTGCTCCTCTGGATTGATATTCTTTCTCTAAAAGAAGTGCTGCACTTCTCAGAGGAGAGGAATTGTTTTATTACAGATGAAGTGCAGCATAGCAATAAAGTGGTGATGGAAGTACTTTGACACATTTACAGGGTCAAGAGAACAGAATTCTCCTGGTGTTTTCATGTCTACCCCTGCTTTGTTTTTGTTTGCTATGCATAGGAAATTGTGCAAGTCTTCCCATGCATACTCTGCACAACTTAAAGTGACAAACCATGTGGGTGGGCAAGGTTGCCTAGCATACAATGTACATCTGTGTGATGTCGGAACCAGTATTCTTCCGTACAATGCATGTTTGCCAAGAGATTTGTAAAACTTGACTGTAAAACTTAATCTTTCTCTTGCACCTTTTGAAATAGCTGTGTAGCAGACATGTTTATAAAATTGGAACCTGTTTTCAATGTGTGTGCAACCTTGTAACATAGAGCTGCTAGTTCACTTTCAAACAGGAGGTGGAATAGGTATACACCATTTTGTCTGAATCTGGGATCTTCAGAATACATCAGTAAAGAGCAGTATTATGTTGCTGTAATTCGTGTGCATCTTTCATCATACCTTCCACCATTCCAGTAGGAAAGAGGAGAGGTAAGGCTTGTGCTTCTACACTTTTTTCCCAAATGCTGATTGGAGATCCTTTGGCTTGCCACATTTGAAATGATTCTAGTGCATAGTGCATCCTCTATGGTGTCTTTGGAGTGCAGTGGGTGAATTGTACACTGGTCTAAAATATTGGAGGTTGTAGTAGGGTCTAGAAGTTCAAATTGGAAAGTTGATGAGGAATCCTGAATTATTTTGGTGGTTTCTCTCAGGTTTTCTTCAATGTTTATTTCTTTGTAGTATTCATTGTTCTCATTAAGATATTGCAGGGCTTCTTTAACTTTGTTTAAGTCTACTAGTTGCTGCCAATTTTTTTTTGTTGTCTCTTGTAGGTACACCATTCACTAGGATGATCAAAGATTAATCTATTGGCTGTTGCACTCCCAGAGTGTCTACATTTTCTTTAAGATCGAATGGCAAATAAATGACTTTTCCACAAATGCCTTTTAGTAATTCAGAAGGAGACAACTTGGCTGTTTTCAGTTGAAGGCGCATTATCGCTTGAAATGGGGGTACTACAATGATCTCATCCAAATTAAGCTGTTTTAGTGGTTTTGGAAGTTGGACTATTTCTAAGTTATTAGTGATGGCCCGTGAAGGCATTGGTTATTTTAAAGTTTTCCAGTGCAGTATGTGCAAAGTATTGAGGGGTTTGTAATTCATATTTGTTTTCTAAAATAAGATAGAGAGTTAATTGGAACCATTGGGATTCCTCATTGTCTTCTATCTTGTACGTTATATCTACAGTTTTGGTGCTCTTTGTATAAAAACGTCTGCGACAACACAGACATATTTGGTTTGGTACTTCAGCAGATGTGCTTTTAAACTTTGCTATTTCCTTTTTGTACGTGTGTAATAGAAGGTTGGCATATGCAAGTGTGTCGCTACTCTCTTCTAAAGTTACTGAATTTTGTAAGTTTTCTTCATTTCCGAAATATTTGCTTTGGATGTGGTCTATATCTTCTGCCATAATGGCACTGTCTACCTTTTCATACCCTCAGTCACTGCTATGTATGGCAATTGGGTTTGTTTGCTTTTGTTTGTATGCCTCTTCATTGAAATATGGCTCTGTGCTGGTTGTGTGAATCCACTCACCTGCACAGAGGTTTGCAAAGGTATCTATGTTGCTATTGCATATGTTGCGAAGCACTTTTTGTAGTTTACTCATTAATTTTGTTAGTGTTTTCATTTTGCTTAACATTAATATAAACAATTTCCTTTTGAGGAACATTGCACTGTCTATGAGAGCTTCAAGGATCAGTTTTCTGTGGTATTTTTTAAGGGTTGAGCCTGATTTCTCGTCCTGTTTTCATAAGATTGTGACGGATTCTACGGTGTAACATTTTCTGTCAAATTAATTTTTGGGAATTTTGGAATGCTTACTTGTGGCTATGTTAACATTGGTAGATGTAGTGTTAGCACTACTGGTAATTGCATTCTTCTTAATACATTTACTTTTAATTTTACATTTTGGAAGAGAATTCACACTTTTGTTCCTGCTACTTGGTTCCGTTTTGCTCAGTGACTGTATTAGCTGTTTTGTTTGAACTTTTCATACAATGTCTGCTAGAGGTGGATGGCTATTGTGAATGGTTTAAGTTGTATCTGCTCTGTTTCTGCATTGTTTTATAAAGAGTTGCTTTTTGGTAGGCATTCTCTTGTGTCGGTTGTAGAAAAAAGGAAAGTGTGGGTTTGGAAGTTGTGCAATGTATTTGTGTACTATGCATGAGTGTCTGAGTATGAGGGTAGGCATAGATATAGGAGTGTGAATGTGAAAAGGGCTGTTACTTTTGGTTGGGAAGGTTGTACTGGTATGTGCGTATGTTCCTGTGGGAAAGGTTTGCTTCTGTGTGTATGTCAGTGTAGTGTGCTTGAAGAAGTAAGAACATTACAATGTTTTCATAAAACTAGTGGGTATTACCATACTGGTGTTCTGATGACAATACAAAGAGTGGACCTGGCAAGGTGCAATAAGTAAGGGTGAAGTGAGTGCTGTGGGGTTGGATAGAATTGTCTAGGCTACAATACAACAACACTGCACTGCCTGAGTAACAGGCAGAATACTACTACAATACTGCACTTACTTTGTTGGATGTGAATAGTAGGTTTCTTATGGGTTTTATCTTTCCAGCAGAGATGTCACTGGCTTTTAGGGGGTGGTTATTTGCTGCAATTGCAAAATAAGGTAGTTAGTGGGTATGTGTGTTAGTGGCACAGTAATAGCACTAGGAGAACACAATATTTTAGATTGTATGAGGATTTGATGGTAGGTAGGAAGAGTTAGTGTGTGTGTGTGTCCAATTGTACAGCACTGCATATAAGTGGGCACTTGGGAGTATCAGCATTGTTGGTATGGGGCAGTACTGCAGTGGTAACTGTGCCCTATGGCACTGCAATTTTGAAGTATGTGAAATGTTGTTGCACTAGTTGCTTTGGAAATGGATTAGTGCAAGTCCTGGTAGGGTGATAAAAAGGGAAGGAATATGTACAGATTGGAAAGGAGAATGTTACTGTGTGTGGAATTTTGTTACCTTTCTCTCACATAGATGCTTGCCAGATGAGTGCAGAAATCCTTTCCTGTTGTTTCATTTATTTATCCAAATTTACAGATACATTTTCAACTATCCTCCATAAATATCTCCCCTCTCTTGCCCTGTGCTCCTCTACTTCTAACTCCCTCAGGGTCAATCATTTTTCAAAGAAACAAGCTGGGGGTAGATCTATGTCCTCGGGTGGGGCCTCCCTTTGCAACAGCCTCACGGCCACCTTGAAACTTGAGGAGAACCATCTCTGCTTCTGGAACAACCTCAAGGCATTCCTCTTCGCTTCCGCCTTTACCCGTCCTCTCCCCTGCTGATCTATCCGCTCTCTCGGCACTGTGCACCTGACCACACTCTGACCTTCTTGCCCAGTTACGTGCTCACCTTGCCTCCTTCCTGCACTTCCTCTGGGCAACCCCTGCACTGGGGCCTGTATCCGTACCCATACTGCCCCCCTACTTTCTTCTGCACTTATCAGCTAAACCCTATTTGACTAATCTAGCACTTGCCACTTGCTGGCCGCACTTCCACTGCTCATAGCCTTTATTTATTTATTTTATTTAATTATTTATTCTGTTTTTCTCCTCTGTTCCACACTTTACACTTCTCCCCCTTTCCATGCACTTTCCCCCTTTTTCCCTTTTCCATGCACCTGCGCGTTCTCAATTTCACTGGACCTAGTACGTTTGTTGTTTTTGTTTCTCCCTTTTTGTTTCTCCCATCTTCCCCTCCCTTTGCCTGGCTGCACTGTGAAACACTTGTGTACGAGCACAACACAAATAAAATATCATATTATATCCTATCATATCATAACACTATTTCCAATGCACACATACATTTCTTTGCTTTCCTTCCAATGGTGCATTTTGTCAATTGTGCAATGTATGTACTGGCAATGCTTTCCTAACAGACATGAAGGTTCCCTTTTCTGTGTGCATTCTGGGATTTGTACATAGGATCCGGCACTTGAATTTGGTGTGCCCATGTTCCCAATGTGTTTTTTTTATTTTAAAAAATCACAGACAGCGGTGCTCAAATTGAAATATGGGGATTGCAGCTGTTATGCAAGTGGGCATTACAAGAACACATTGAAAGCAAACAGCATTGCAAGTAGCTGTCAGTTGATGTCAGGAGATGGGACAAATGAGAGTATGATTATTGAGTAGGTTAAGTAGAGCAAGAGGCAGGCACCCTGTTCACATGCATGCAATCTATGTACTTCCTATGCTTTGGTAACATACTTGCATGTTTCATTTTCTTTGTGCATTACAAACATATTATCCTGTAGTTTGTGTTGATGGATTTAGATGTGGATGAATCTTGAAGTAGACATCTTGCAGAGTTTTACAGTACTTTCGGATGCAGGTGCTTGGGTATCACAGGAGACTTGTGCTGTGACTCTTGAACAGTGCATCTGTAGTGTTGTACTTAGTTGACAGAGATAGATATAGAAATCTTGGATGTGGTTGGTGAATGGGTGTGGGACTGCTTACCACCAGCCAATGAGAGAGTGCTGCAAAGAGTGAATTGCAAAGGGAAGAACGGCTGCCCCTGTGTTATGTGATCTACGAACACTGCAGTAGTTTGAGGATCACATGTGCCACATCCGGGGCTTCTCGGCATGCCTGGCATGGAAATGGGAGTGTGGGGATTAGCCAGTTAGGTGTTCAGTGTGTGCTTTACTGAAAGGAGGGTAATAATCGTTTACATTGCTGTGTTGGTTGTGTAGTGAAGATGGCTGGAGTTATTGTAGGGATAGTGGGAGATTCATTTCTATGTGATCTGGAGAGGTATACAAAGGCAAGAGGTGTTTCTGCTGATCTTGGTTTTCCAGGCCTGCAAACTTTGTGGTACAGTGTGCTTGGCCGCAATATGCAGGCACTGATTGCTCTTTGCAGAAACATGGGTACTTTTGGTAGTCCTGATGTTTTGGTGGTGCACTGTGGAGGACAGAATTTGTGCTACATCAGTGCTCCAAGTTTGGTTCCTGTACTGAAGTTGTTGGTAGAAGAACTGATGCTGTTTTTCCCTACTCCAATGTGTTTTCTTTCTTCAGAAATACCCCAACAAAAGGTTGGATGGTGCGTTGTAAATAGAGGCTTGGGTATAGTTTTTAGATGTGCTGAGATTTCTGTTTTCTCTAATGACAACATTGACTCCCTTAGTATGCACTATTTTACCATAGACAGCGTTTCGTTGTCCATTCTTGGAAATGCAATTTTTTTTCACAATCTAAGGGATGCTTTGCAGAGGTTGATGTAAGGCAGTAAGGTGGAAAAGAAGAGAACCCCCATCCCAAAAAATCAAAAATAAAAGGTGTTTGTTCAGTAGCACCTAAAAAAATTAAATAAAAAAGGCTTTTTTCAGAGTCACCACAATAGAAGAAATCTCCTACCCTGGGTTACATCCCCCCCCCCTGAATTGGCCGATTTATCCTCAAACAGTGCATTAGTTTGCAGATCAAACATGCCACATCTGGGACTTTTAAGGATGGCAGTCATGGAAATGGGACTATGGAGGCCAGGGGATTGGTCAATAAGGTTCCCTGGGTGTGGTGTTCAAGGAGACAGTGCAGGAGAGGCTCTGTTTTCTGAGAGGAGTGCAGGTGGATGTGGCTATGGCTGTGGGATTCAGGAGGCAGTGTGTCTGGATGTTGGGGGACTCCTGGATACATTGATTGCAGGCATATGCAGAACAATGTGGAGTGGTTGCTCATCTTGGATGCCCTCATGTGGATATGCACTGGTATGGAGTGCATGGCATTATTATTGTTCATTGTGGAGGGAACAGTTTAGGCCACAGTACTAGAATCCCTCTGCAGATTGCAGTTAAAGAGGCACTTGGGAAAGTCATGGACATGTTTCCAAACTCTCGAGTAATTTTTTCACTCATTGCCCAGAGACAGATGTGGCTGAGCTCTTGCTCATTTGGTCTGCAAATGTAGAAAGCCAGGTGCAATGTCAACAAGGCCTTTTGCACATCTTTGCAAGGTGTTGGTATGTCTTCCTTCCACACCGAAAATATTACATTTCGTAGCACCAACATTTTCCGCAGAGATGGCGTCTATCTTACTGATGCTGGCAATCACCTTTTTTTGCGCAATATCCAAAAAACACAGAGAGGCTCTTTTCAGAGCCACCACATTCTCCCGGAAAAGAATGCAATGGTTTACATGCTGCCACACTCTGCATGCTTTGGGAGTCTGTAGAACACCACGCTGTCCGCAAACTTCACGAACAGCGCATGGGCCTGCACCTATTTTTTGGTACTGTTTTTGAACTGTGAAAGATGGCTCTGAAAAGAGTGATTTTTTATTTTATTTTTATTTTTGTTATTTTTTTTAGATTTTTTGAACACGACAAACAAGGGATGGAAGGGAAATGAGGATAGGTAAGGGGCACCAAGCACAGGGATAAGAAAGGGCAGATGGCGAGAGGAAGATGTTAGGTGGGCCTCATGAAGGTAGGGGGCAGTTTCCTTCATGGACCTGGACCACAGCCTTGAAACGACTCTGGAACTGCCCACCCCTGCAGAGTACCACATCGCAATACAAACACAAAACAGTGACCTTTGAAAGGTAAGGATCTACTGCGGTGCATAGGGCCTGCAAGGCTGAGTCAGGAATCCCTTGCCCCACAGGAATGTCCCTTGTGGTGACAGGAGCAGATGTCAAGGATGCTGCAGTGGAAATCAACCTACTACCCGGTTCAAAGGGGTTAACCCTCTGAACTGCTGCTTTGTGGTTGGATATCAGTTGTTGCTGCATGGAGGGGGTGTCATAACTCTACAGCTCAGGTTTGCTGTGACTGAGTATCAGTAGGTTCATTGCAGTGAACCTTGGCTGCTTGAACCTTGGCTACCCCTTCAACGGTGGTAAAAAACCTCCACACACAAGACTCACGTCGGCAGCTGGTAGTGGGGACTTCCACTACCTCATCCTCCTCTTCTTCTTGTTCCCCCTCTGCATCATCACACCTGTTCCCATCTCCAGGCCCTTCGGAAGGTGGTGGTGATGGTGGTGGAGGTGGTGCTAGGGCAGAGGCAGCAGATGTAACAGCAGTGGATGCCATTATTCAGGAAGCAACTCAGCAGCTCATCAATGCAGCAATCCAGCAATGTGGAGCAGTAATGTGGAGCAATGTGGAGCAGTAATGCAGCAATCCAGCAATGTGAAGCAGTAAAGCAGCAATCCAGAAATCTGGCAGCGTGCTCTGTTCAGGAAATCCAAAAACAGAATAAGGAGCTGCACTGGGTTATGGACCTTTATAGTGGTGCTGGGGAACGCTTCACAGACAGTTGTGTGCTTCACAGACACTTCACACCCCAAGCTGGGATTAAAAAGTTCCAAAAAGTCTCTAGATTGGCAGGGTCATGGTCTGGGACCTCTGAAAGTGTGAGGTTTCACAGTAAAACATCTTAGATTGCTCAAAAAAGCACTTTTTTGCTGTTACTGTACCAGACCCTGTTTGCAAAAAAGGACCAACGCTCAGCGTGGGTGCGGCCAGATGGGACAGCTGTCCTCAGGACACCTAATGCTTGGGATCCATTGTGCGCATGTGCCTAAGTTTCCTACGGATCAGGTTGGGCTCCCTGAACTAATTAAAAGTGCCGGACAGGCACAGTGTTGATAGGACTCAGGGAGCGTGATGCGCATGTGCCCAGGTGTCTGCTGGACAAGGATGGACTCCCCGAACTAATTAAAGTACATCACTGCTTTGCAGACATGCCAGACAGGCCCGTTGTTCATAGGACCCTGGGGACAAGATGCTCATACACCCAGCTGTCCACCGGACAGGGATCTCTGAACTAATTAAAAGTATCAATATACATCTATAGGGAAACCCAATAGTACTACTTAAGTAGTCGCTCTACCTTTTATCGGGGGTATGTCAATATTGCAAAACATAGGAAGGTAGTTAACACATGTCAACAGTTTACAGTCGTGTTCATTAAATCGATAGTGTAAGTAGTATATTTAAAGTCATCGTTTAATATTCAATAGTTTGTAGAAAAAATACATTTCAGGTTAAGAAATGATGGGTCGGCCCCATTCATTTAGTACAGTAAAACATTCACACAATGTCTAAAAAAAGACAATTTAGTCGTGACACAATGATTTGTATACTTTGATAAAAAATATCTAGTAGCTGAAAATAAATATATTGATCTATGCAGAGAAACGATCGTACACTTGCAATGATCCTTATGCCCTGTTATAGGGCAGTTATTTCATCAAGCTAGTAGTTGTTACACTAGATGGAAAAATAAAACTCGACATGTTTCAGTTCTCTGATATTTCTGGGAACTTTCTTCAGGAGTAGTGTCACTGTATCTTAATCATTCATTACAGTAAAAACAACAACAGTAGGAAGTGTTTTAAATACATATATCGTCAGATATTAATTCCTATTGTTGGTATTGCATAACAGATTTGAATCTGCCTTCTGCAACTGTTGATATGTGTTTACTAATCTAATTAAAAGTATGCCACAACTTTGAGGACATGTCGGACAGGCACGTTGTCCATAGAACACAGGATATGTGATGCGCATGTAACCAGGTGTCTGCATGACAGGGGTGGGCTCTCCAAACTAATTAAAGGTACATCACACCATTCAGTGAAAAGAATTTGTTAAAGGGACATTATGGTTAAGTTGCGCTAACAAAAACCTATCAAATTCAGTGCAAAAACGTTATTAAAGGGACGTTATAGTTACTTTGCACTAATAAAAACGTATCCACATTATGGTTACAAGTAAAATAGAAAAACCCCAGAAATCAGGCAGTTATTTTACGCTAGACAACCATAACTCAGCACCCCCGTGCACTGCTAAGACTAACACCCATGACATCAAAAATGGAGATGTCCAAAAATGTTCAGTCCACAAATGGAATAATTGAGGCAGCTTGTCAATAAAGCTGTATCTGTTTTTTGTATATGCTGCAGGAATGTCATATTTTGAGAATAACAATATAAGCTGTGATTGTTTAAATTATTTTCCTAAAGATGTAGTTCATTTTACTGATGCCAGATGTTGGAAATGCAATTTTTCTTTACAATATTAGCAATGCATTGAAAAGGTTCCTGTAAGAAATTGTAAGGAAAGTTGTAGAGTGTATAGTACTAGTGTACATAAAAGCAAACAAAAGATAAATAAGGTGTTTGTTAACAAACACCCCAAAAAACAACAGAAAAACAAAAGGTTCTTTTGAGAGCCACCACTAAATAACTGAAATTGAGTTTTAACTCCCCCCACCCCTTTGAGGGGCTGTGACGTCCACAGACACTGTGTTAGTCTGCGGACAGCAAGTCCACATTTGGATATTTTAATGATGCCTGGCATGGAAAGGGGCCTGTGGGGATTAACCAATCAGGTTACCTGGGTGTGGTGTACAGGAAGAGAGGGTAGCAGGAGTTTTGTTTGCAGGAGTTTTGTGAGCACTGAACATAGCTATGGCTACATGTTTGAGGAGGCAGAGTGTATGGAGTTTGGGGGATGCTTGGATGCATTGGCTGAAGGTCTATGTTGAGCACTATAGATTGGCTGCATGAATTTGAATTGTCATGCTATCAAGTGCGAGAGATGAAGTGGGCTGACTAACTCCCTTTTTGTGAGAATATGGTTTACTTAAAACATCCAGACATCATTGTTCTTCGTTGTGGAGGGAACAGTATGGGGTATGTTACTGGAAATTCCTTGCAGTTTGTAATGAAGGAGACATTTGGAAAGTTGATGGAAATGTTTCCAAATTCCAAAATTATTTTTTCTCCAATTGCTCAGAGACAAATGTGGATGCGTTCAAATATATTTTGTCTGCAAATGGAAAAAGCCAGGTGCAACATGAATAAAGCTGTGTTTGTTTATTAGCGATATATTGGCATTAAATCTTTTCATAATGAGAACATTAAATTTGATGATGTGGGCAATCCAATTTTTCTGGAAAACTTTCAAAATGCAATGAAGCCGTTTTTGTGAGCACATAATAATCACTGTGTAGAATCTTTGTTAGTTTAGGATATAAAACAAAAACAACTAAAACACATTTAAAAGTAAAAAAACTAAATACAATATTTCTATTAATAGCCACCATTTTTCTGTTAAAAACAATCACCATGATTTCCATTTCCAAACCCCTTTTTTCTTAATTCTCTTTTTAACAGGGAAATGTGGCTCCCAAAGGAATAATTTTTTTGTGTTTTTTTGGTTTTATTTTTCTTTGTGGCTTTTTTGTGTTTTTTTCCAGGAGATGCAAAGATAAGGTGCGGGAGGGAAGGCAGGAAAGGGTCACCAACCACAGAGATGAAGGGGGAGGTGGACAGAAGAAGATGTTGAGTGGGCATTAATTAAGATAGGTGGCAGTGTTTCTCGTGCTCGTGGAACAAGGCCTCGAAAGCACTCTGAAATTACTCCTCGTACAGATCGATTGTTTACAGTACAAACACAGCACTGTGACCCTCAAAACGTGAGAGTCAACAGCGTTCTGTATGGCCTGTGAGGCCTCTGGCATTCTCTGCCTCAAAGGAGCATGCTTTTTGGTAACAGGAGCAGTTGAAGAAGATATGGTAGAGAGCATCAACCTATTTTTCCCTGAGAAAGGTACCACCTTCCTCGAGCTCCCGGGTGGTTGGACTTGGTGTGGCGCCACATGGAGGTGGTCCTGAAGGAATACAGCCACAGTTTGCTGCAATACAGTACAACTTTGCACTCAGTGCATTGAACATTGGCTGCACAAGCCTTTGGTACACCCCCAACGGTGGTGAAAAACTGCCACACCTAGGACTCACTCTGAGTGCTGGAGATAGGAACTTCCTCCACATCACCTTCATCTTCCTCTTCATCCTCATCATCTGTATCCCCGCGCCTGTTCCCCTGTCCAGTCCCTCCAGGTTGTTGATGTGATGGTGGTGGTGGGGGTGGCTGGGAAGGAGGGATGGCCATAACAGATGCCATGATGGTCTCCAAGAAGTTCTGCAAAACAGATATGCAAAGCAGCAAAACAGGTGCTCTCTCCTGGAACCAGATTGAGAATGAGGAAAAGTAATGGGTCGGTCCCTTTAGAGGAACCATCTGCAGACAGTCATGCTGTCCACGGACTACCGAGTCACAAATAGGCCTTGAACAGTTGTAAACAGTTGTGAGATCAACCAAGAATGGATCTGGGAGCTGTGGAAGAGTAAACTTTCATCTTGAAACACCCTAGATTGGTGGGAAATACACTTCTAAACTGTCCACAGTCACGGACGCCGCCTGCGCACAGGCCGTCATGCCATGCAGGTGTAGTCACATGATGATGTCTGTTCGTGGACACCATCGGGTGGGGGACGCAGGTTACATGGGTGTCAGTCGAACGCACGTGCTGTCCGCAGACCAATTAAAAGTGCATCATTTTGAGAATGTACATGTCCGAACACCGCTAATGACTGGGGGAGCCTCCATTTTGAAAACAGACACCCCAAACTGTCCGTGGTGTCCGTTTTCAAAATGGAGGTGCCCCCGACCAGTCATACTGTCTGTGGGCTCATAATTGGGCTTTTAAAAAAAAGAAATATCACAGAACAATATACAGCACATTTATAGTATAAAAGGGACAGGTGCAATAAGGACAGTTATGGGGAACATTTTTAATGACATGATTTTAGACATATCATAAAAGTTCCTTAAAATTATTACTTAGATATGTTATCATTACTCACTTCTTTTTGGAAGTACTCCTCGAAACATTTCTGTTATAATGAAAACATGTTGCTTTTTCCTTATGAGACATGTTTACATAATGAATGCTAATAATAAAGAAAGGAACACAGTGTACTTACTGTTTGGTGAGAGATTGTTTAATCTGAGACATGTTTACATAATGAATGCTAATAATAAAGAAAGGAACACAGTGTACTTACTGTTTGGTGAGAGATTGTTTAAGAATAATCCCTTGGTATATGTCTGTCTCTATGAATAGTTGTATTGAAGTGAAAATATAAGGTGTACAATTATGGTTTATGCTTGGTTCATTCCATACATTGTGTGTTATAAATAAACAATTATTTGTAAATTGTCAAGTAATCATTTGTACAAAAAGGTATATTTGGGTGCAGTAAATATAAGTAATGCTGTTTTATGTATATGTATTTGTTGGTTGATGGGTACAACATTTTCTGTTCTACCCTGTGCTTCTGGGCTTTGTGAATGTTACCTGATGTTCATGCACAATGCTGCTGTCTGTGGACTCTATAGGTGATACATTTGGGGTCAGTACAATATAAGGAAAGTGTAGCAAATTAAGGGTGCACTGGTAAAAACCTATGAAATTCAGTGAAAAAACATTGTTAAACGAACATTATGGTTAAGTTGCACCAATAAATTCCTATCAAATTCAGTGAAAACATTTTGTTTAAGGGGCCTTTTGGTTTCAAGTAGCACCATAAAAGCCATTGAAATTCAGCAGTTGTGGTACACTAAGCAACCATAACTCACACCGTCACCATGCACTGCTAACACTGACACCCATGACATCAAAGATGACATGACAAATGTCATTGATGACATCACTGATGACATCACATATCATATGACAAATCAAAAGTCAGGGTTGTGTGTACAGTGTTTGTAGCAACATATCACGGATGATTGGGGGCCCACTCATGAACTATTTAATGTATTCACAAATGTACTCATTTAAAGAAAATGTTATATTGGAGTGTTCTTGTTATTAAAACAACCTAATTATACATACACATAGGAAATGGATGCAGCATGCACCAAAGGGGCACAGTATTTTTTATCTGGTGATATTGGTCAGTAAAATAATGAATGCAACAATATCATGTTAAACTTGAAATTAATAGGTAACAATACAAAACTTACTACACACTTCTAATAGTACACAAATACATATAAAGAGACACAATGCATTGGGATCTGAGGCAATACAGTGAAACTCCAGTAAGAAGGAGAGAAGGAGTATTACTAGCAAGTGGGAATAAGATTAGAGTGTATTATCATGTATACAAATGAATTGTGTGTTTGTGGCATGCTTATTTCCCCATATATGTTCACCATTAGCTGAGGTCAAACCCTGAGGAAAGACTCTTAACAACTTAGGACAAGGTTAACATCTTTTCCATTTTTTAAAATCTCACTGTCATTAAAGAAAACCACTAGGACTAGATTTGTCAGGGAACAATAACAATGGACTAGATATCTGATGTCAACAGTGATGTCATCAATAACAGTTGTCATCTCATCCTTGATATCCTGGGTGTTAGTGATATCAGTGCAGAATATATAGATACATATATAGATTTCATACCCAATATTGCTATAAAATCATGAATACACTTTGATCGAAACACACATTTTTCTGTGGCACTGTTTTGTAGTTAAACATGTGTCTCTACTGAGAAATGGGCAAAGCAAAATTCAGAGTGAAATTTGGCAATATCTGTTCAGCTACAGAAGGTTATCCCACACTGAGTCCTCTGGCCACGTTGGGATCTGGAACCCTTCTGTCCCACAGCTTTGAAAATAGTATCTATATTCATCAATGAGCCACATTATCCTATTCCAGACCCCATAAATGAACTTTAAAACCCTGTGTTTCCCATATATTTAAGTGTGAACGGAGGTGCATGTGTCTTGTTGACAGGCACGTTGAAGGCTAGGATATTGTTTCTTTTTTCATTTCAACATGCATGCTCGTGTTAAGTTTAGAAAGCCGATATCAACTATGTTTAATGGAGTAATTGTTTTCGTGACCGATACAATAGTTTATGACTTGTTTATATTCATGTTAACTTTATTTGGTTATAGCTAGCAACTACTGCAGTAACATTTTCATATTCACTGCATAACATTTGAGGTTTGGCTGTGTGTGTTATTATGTTTGACTGAAATGTGCTCGAGTTGTCATTTCACAAAGCAGAAGTTGGAAATGTTTATATCCAATGGAAGGATATATGTTGCCAAGTGCAAAACCAGGAGCATTTCCTTTCTTTCAGTGTGCGTGCCGTGTCACCAAACACACTCTTAAAACAGGTGCACTTGACACTGTGTTCCTTAATGTTGGAACTATGACTAGTGTTGTGTGTCACATGTGTGACATCCCTTGTGAAGTTCATCTAATTTTGTGCAAGCCTTTTTTGGGCAATGCATAGATGTTGTTTGACTGATCATTAGGCTAGTTTTGAAAGATTGTCTTTTCTGTAACTCATCATGTTGAAAGCCATACTGTGAATATGTCGCAACAACATATCATTTGATGAGTATTCACTTTTAATGAGTTCCAGAGGCTGCTGTTGCTTATTATGTTATTGAGGTAAAATGAATCTGCCAGTCAAAGGGTGTGTATGCCCAATGTTAAGGCAGTGTCCTCCAGAACAGATATGCTGTGCAAGATATTCCAGTGCAATATAATTGTATCAATTCAACAATAGGGAATATTATAATTATTAGGGTATGCATTGAGCAGATCTAACTTTGTGAAGCAACAGAGCACTTTCCAATCATAGGGGGAAAAACCTGGCGAGGGAAGCAGATACACAAGGGAATATGGAGCTAACAAATGGGGAGGGAGAGGGTGCGCAATTTGGCAGCATGGTATCTAAAAGTAACCAGATCACCCAATCTCAGGTACGGTGGAAAGTACAGGGTGTGTGGTCCAAGGTCTTAGAGGGTGGAGGGGTATAGACAGAGAAGGGCTGTCTTCAGGTTCTTTCCTCCCTCCACTGGTGGAGTTCAAGTCTGTACATGTCTATACTTCTGGTGCGTTGCAGGCCTCTGGAGATGCTGAGTTTCTCAGTGAGGTAGATTGGGGACTTCAGGGTGATAGCCTTGCAGATGATGCAGCAAGACTAGAAGATGATCCAGGATTGCAGTGGGAGCCACTTCAGTATGATGAGGATTGGGGTGGTGTGCATTATTAGAAAACTACTCCTTTTTTTAAAGTCTCCTCTCTGCAATTATAAAAACAGCTTGTTTTACAATGCGTTTACTATTGGTGTGGCAAATTGTTTTGATAGAGAAATTAAAGTAATTCTGGATGCTATATTTACAAAGTTTGTAATTTAACAAGTTTCCCCTTTCCAAACATGCTTGTGAAAATCATAAAGACAAATAGGAACATTAAATATGTTGCTTCAAATTACATTGTTGCAGCAAAATAGTCAGCCTGAATTCAGAGTGGAAATAAAAGGTTGAAAATGTAAAGATTCACTGATTTCACTGTGAAAAATAGGCCACTGTAGGGTTCTATGTGGGAGTTTTAGGGGAATTTGCCTCTCAAATTGGAACTGTTTTTACTCATTTCATAAAAAATATGTTTGCATTGTCTTAAATTCCAATTGCAATATGTGAAACTTCAACTGCACAGCTCTAGAACTAGACATTGGTCTAAAAATAAAATGCATTTGTACTTGTAGCAAATAATTCCCAAACTCGCGTCACGTGTGTTACTTTATAAGGCAAATCATTTTAGCTGTAAAGTACATTTCAATAAGTCTTATTTTTTAAAAATTGTACTACTCGCATTTTTGAAGTAGCCTTATTGAGTTGAAATAATCGATAGTGTGATGTGTACATGCTTGAACTTCTAAAATCGGTAACTCAATTCCCTCAACCATTTTTGAGGAGTTTGACCCCGTCTGTGAGGTTCCCACATGCATTTTGCCAGTTCCAACTGAGCATTGGCTCTCAAGGTGTTGTTCAACACTTAAGTTAGCTCGGGCAGATAGGAAGCCCTGGATGTCAGGAAGGTGTTTACACAGCCAATCAGAAGCCTTGGTTTGTTGGTTTTGGCGCATTACGCTTGTGCCACCATAATGACAAAACTAATGCTACATGTAAAAGAGAAAGAAAGTGGGCTAGGATGAAGAATATCTGGTTGACATGGCAACTAGTGACGCCTGTACTATTAAATGGCAATTTGTTGCATAATGAAGACATCCTCCATGATCACCAATGAGGTCTTAGGTTACACACATTTTGGCAATCAGGAGTGCTGACATATTTGACGCTTGCCTTCAGTCTGGGCCAGCACAGTGATCTGACTTGCTTCCGTTAAATAACTCATAGTTGGCTCTCCCTGAAGACGAGTGCTCACACGCATTCTGTGATCACTGAACTGCCCCTGAACTAACTAAAGGTCCCATCAGCATTACACCTTCCCCACCACTGCAGGATTCAGAATGCAATGCTGTTCTCTTCCCTTAAGCCTTGGCTATCACCTAACTCTGATGGGCAGATTTCTCAACCAATCCTTGCTGCGCTCTCAGCCTTAATGTTCTCCTTTAGTTCCGGCTCAGGGGAGAGGACTGCCTCTGTTTGTCCTGGGTCTTTGTTTGAATGCATGGAGTTGCTGGGTTATTTTTACTGAATGTGAGCGTTGTGCAAATTCTAGACTGGAAGCGTCAGCGGCTATATCATTTGGGGTCTCGGGAACCAGAGATACAGACTGCAGGGCCTCAGACATTCATGGGCAAGGGCCTGCTATTTCAGGGAACCCACACACATTTCAAGGAAATTACCTCAGAAAATAGTAAATGTTCCTTAAATGGACTTTCGTTTTCGTGGCATGAAACAGCGGAGAGTAGCCTACTGAGTCTATAACTTGTTTTCAAATTCGGAAGGCACCAGGTACTTGAGCAATATACAGGATTATGTACCAATGAGTCTAAAGAAATTGAAACGTGTTCCTTTAACTATGAAGACTGCAGCCATAGGGCCTGATTCATGGGAAAGTGTACACTGATCCTGCAAAGTCCACGTGCAGAGAACTACTTTGCTTATCCCTGTGCGCATAACTCATATTCATGGAATGTTTCCCGCAAAGTAACCCTATGCGCGAGTAGCGGCCTGAACGCCCACGACACACCCCCACCAAAACCGATCCCAGCCACAAACACCTACCTCTGTGGGTTCTTTGGCCACAAACACATGTAAACCGGTTATCCTGTGTAGGGTCCCCCGCAAGCGAGCCAGCACCCTGGCGACACTATGTGGGTTCCCCAATAACTGTAAACAGCACCACAACATCATGTGTAGCATTTTCTGTAACTCATGTAATTCCCCAGTAAATCTGTGTGCGACCCCTCATAAGCAGTGACTGCACCCCGATATACTGCATACGGGCACCCCTAACTCCAATTGTCACCCCAAGTGCATGGACACGCCCCTAAATTCCTGATCAGACCTTACATTTGAGCTGTGATTCCTATGCAATCGGGAATATATGCATGTCTTCAGATGGAGGTGAGATTGTGATCTTTGCGTGCTGATTTCCACGAGGTGTAGTTGCACGATCGGATCCATGAACACGTTTGGTTGTTCATAGTTGTGGGCCTGTGATTTCTTTACATGGGAAGTCACTCAACATGCCCTAATTTCCCCTTGTTCTTCCTCATTCTGCATGTTCCACCCCATATTGCAGTCTCTGCATAGGCACAACCCACACTCTGTCAGGAGTCTCGAGCAAGGCGCCTGTCTTCTTGCAGAGGCGTGCAGGGACTGCCCGAAGCCCTCGCAAAGGGTGTTAAAGTAAAATTCATGCAAAGTCGATTCCATGATTCGACAGAGGGTTTGCGCGCAGAATGATGAGGAAAGTCCTGAGTTACCGTATGATAACTATTTTCGTGCATCTGAGCGCTTCTGAAATTAAATGGATCACCGAGCCCATATACGTGTGAGGTTTGTGTTAATTAATTCTGGAGCTTTTGGGGCCGTCTTCTCTGACCATGAATCATCAAATGAGCTTATTTACCGTGATCCTTTAAAAGAATTCCCTATTAAGGCTGTTCTCAACGGAGCTACAAACATATTTGTATTACTGAGGGGAAACGCAATACACACTGACATATTTTGAGATCCTTTGCATTGTTACTATATCCACATATCACTGTTCATATGGGGCTACAAATGCACAAGTGAATTGTGAGCGTTTTGTATACAGGACAGTGGGACATATTTCAGGTACCCATGCAGCACTGAAATATGTCTGCACAACTTGTATAAAATGTCCTTTTTTACCAAATGTCACTTTTATACCGGATTGAACGCACTTTGAGCCTGTCCGGATTTACTGCGAGTTGGTTGCTGTGCATTGCCTGTTGTGGAATGTTATGCTTGAGAATTAAAGGTAAAATAGTTAGGGTCTGCATGAATCTGCACATATTCATGTGTATTCATGGGCTCCGCATCCAACTCTGACCCAACATCCAGCACCCCGGGGACACTGTGCAAGGCCTCGCGAGAGTAAAGGCTGCACCCCAGTCAAACTGCTCCAGGTTCCACGTAAGTAAAGGCTGCACCCCAAATAAACTGTACAAGGTCCCACGTAAATAAAGTTTGAACCCCTGTGATTCTGTGCGAGGTCCCCGTAAGTAAAAGCTGCACCCCAGATAAACTGCATGAGGTCCCACATAAGTAAAGGCTGCACCCCTGCAAGTCTGCACAAATTCCCCATAAGGAAAGCCTGCACCCTTGCAGAACTGTGAAATATCCCCCATATTCCCAACACACCCAAACTGTTGGCATATACCCCTGCTTCACAAAACAGAAATCTAAACGAAGAACTATATACACAGGCAGCAGGCTCAATAGTCTATCATTACATCCTCCAGGGCAGTGTCACATTCATGGTCCTCCGCATGGAGGCAGGCCTCCGTTATCACCTGGATGGCTTGCAGGCCCCCCAAGATCCTCCTCTCCTCCTCCGCATCCCTGGAATCCTCCTCCAGGATGGCAGCCCACCACAGAGTCCATCTCTACACCACCTCTGCCCGGACCCTAGCAATTGTCACCTCCTGAGCCTGCTGCCTCTCTGCAATCAGCTGCCTTTGGAAATCCATTGAATGCACACCATATTGCAAATTCTCCTCTGTTCCACCTGCCAGGTGTCTGAACTGTCACACCTGACTTGCCTCTTCAATGAAACATGGCCCTGGGAGGATTGCCTCTGGGCTGAGCGTAGCCTCTGCAGGTACCTCACCCTCTGGATGGTACATGTTGGGGTGGTACAGTGTCAGCACTGTCCTGAGGTGCCAGCTGTCCAACAGCTGCCTGTCCCTGTGTTGATGCCTGGTCAGGCACAGTGACCACCCATGCTGTAGTTGGGACTTCCACCGGAGACAGGGACGTGCTCACCACCAGAATTGGCAGTGTGGGTGGGATGAATGTAGAGGGCTTCTTGATGGGAACTGGCAAGGAAGCGCCCCCCCTGAAAGAGGACTGGGGCAAAGAGGTGGCGGCAGAAGAGGAGGCCGGTGAATGCGCCAGTTCACAGAGACTGCTTAAGAGTAGCACATGTGCCAGCTGGGCCAGGTAGAGGGCCATCAATTCATGATGCTGTGACAGCTCTGCATGAGTAGCTTTCAATTCATCATGAATCATGGCCATCCACCTCGCAAGACCAGCCAGTAGGATGTGCAACATCTCAGGGGTGATCTCCTTGGGCCCAAGGTGGGGCTATGTCTGGGTGGAGGTATCCACGACAGTGGACATTGCTTCATTCGATAGACCAGGGACAGGAGGTTGCGCAGATACCTCCATGGTGCACTGCACATCCTCCTGTCCCTGGCCCAGGGGTGCAGCTGAACACCCTCCTGGATGCCCTCACCATACCGCGTGTGCTGTCCTTCACTTGCCTCCTCTTCCACCACCACCTCCATCTCCCTGGATGACTCCCGAGAACCTTCCTCCATGGATGGCCCCTATGTTACTGAACCCTAGCCCACAGCCACTGAGGAGTCCCCCACCACAAAAACCTCCTGCGATGCACCCCTAGCAGCTCCGTCCGATGTTACATGCGCTCCCCCAACCAACATTCCCCTCTCAAAAGTGGCTGGCCGGGGTGTGTGCTTCAGACTAGTTGCCCGGTCCCTCCCCTTCTGCTCCACAGCGGTGCCTCTTCCCTCTTCACAAGCTGCTTCAACTGTGGAAAATGGGACAAAAACAATGACATCAGTCATCATCGTCAATGTATCTGTGGCATACACAAAATTAACACCACCAATCACGCAGCATGTTGCAACCATGAACTGACACACACACACAATGCATGTATTTGCATGTATGTGCCCATGCAAACTGCAAGTCAACTGATGCATGGGTATAGTGTGAAGGATGAATAACAGTCATTAAAAAGGCTCATGTCAACACAGCACACTACTGTGTGGCACATTACTGTGTGGCCACAAACACATCACAATAAACATGCTATGCCACCATAATGCAGCCAGAGCCATGGGAACTGCACCAAGGCACATGCTCACACAACACAGTCACCAACATGCATATGTGACAGAATGATGTGCAAGCAAGCAACATGTACTGCCACATATATCTGGGACCCAATTGCCCGTGTGGTCTGGCCCAGCATACACATATTGCATGTACACATGTACACCTGTGCTCCAAATGCATTTGGATGGGACGTCACATCCCTAGCTCAGAAATGTCAATGCAACAGCTTCCCATTCACAGACATCCATTCCCATTTGTCACTCTCAGCAGGTGTGTCTACATGGATACACTTGCAGGTGTACCACACATGGAGGTGTCCATTATGCACGTCCCTCACATGCCCACGACATAGCATTGCCACATACGTACTGTCCCTGCACCTGCTCCATATTCTCACACAGCATGTGCTTGAATCACTGTGGAAAATTCTGCCACTACCGATGCATATGCCAGTATACAATGTCCAATGCCAAATCCACCCAGCAGTGGCTTGAGCCAGCAAGATACTGTGTACCACACCACACACAAGCTTTAAACATAATGTGGCATCTGTAAACATGCTTGCTACACATACCCTGTAGAGCATTGCTCCACATGGGTACTCACCTTCAACTTCCAGACAATGGGGGTTATTACGAGTTGGGCGGTAAGGGTTAACGGTCACCGGTAATGATGCCGGTGTCGGTAAACCCTTACTGCCCTATTCTGAGGTCCCTTAGCGGGTCCCAGCAGGAACAGCTGGTCTGACCAGCCATTCTCTGCGGATCCCGTTAAGGGACCTTGGAGCTAATAAATTGCGGACCCGTTATTAGCACCTTCCCCATTCCCATTGAGCCCTATGGGGGCTCAAATGGGAATGGGGAATGGTAAACTGAATGGGGACTTACCGGGTCCGCATAGGTCGGAATGTCCCGGTAAGTCCCCATTCAGCCAGACCGGACCCGGGTTTGGAGGCAGCCATGGCGCTAATAGCGCCATGGCTACCTCCAACCTCGTAATGACCCCCAATGTCTCCATGCACAGATCTGGGCGTGAAGGGCCGGATAGAACCTCTCAAGGACTCGCAGCACTACCTGGGAGAATCAGTGGCAGCCCACAGGGTGCACCTCCATGGTGGGCTGCTTGGAGAGGGTTGCTGCCATCATGGAATGGCTACAGGCCTTGAAGTTGTCCCAATGTTTCTAAACTGTGTTCTTGCACGATCGGCCACCCCCTCTACATTGATGGCGGCTGTGATGTCGTCCCAGATCTGTTGCCTGGCATCATTACGCAGCTGAGTTGCTGTGTTAAGGAGGGAATCATAGGCTCCCAGGACCTGATCCATCAGGATACCAACTTCAGTTGAGGTGAAGTTGGCTGTCCTCTGCCTCAACTTGGGGGTGCTGCACTCCTCAGAGAATGTAGATGATGGCAGCACTGAGGCAGGTATGGCTTTCCTTGGTCCTCGGTAGGTGCTCTGGAGCTGTGGTGGACAGGGAGAGGTGGAAATCCCAAATACAGAACAGGTGGTTACATGTCCAACACAGGAGCACAGGCAAAAGTAGCAGAGCTGGCACTCAGAGACAGTGCTGGTTGCAAACAGGCACTAACACTCAAGCAGGCAGCAGCAGATGAGAAGTTAGTGAGGCAAAGCAGGGCCTGAGGAGGCAAAATCAGCAGTCCGTGTGCAGGAGGAACATTAGTGTGCATCTCTCATCTCTACCAGCCGATAGCAGAGTAAAGGCCCTTAATGCGTAAGTTACGTCTGCCGCGTGGGATGCAGCACACCTACAGGGCATACATATGCGGCTCACGGCAATGGCGGTGTAATATAAGGCACACAACATACATCATTGGTTGTTGCGTGAGAAGGTACGAAGAAGGACAAGCATCATCTACACGTATTTGGGGGTGTTGTGCAAGCCCTTTCCTTCTGTGTTCGGGGGTTACCTCTGCATATACTTGCATGTATTATTTTTCCATTCTGAGGCCTACAGTGTGTCGCGTATGCAATTCTTGAGTTGTGGGGTGCCTCTACGTATCGTGTACTGCCTTTTACACCTTTCGGAAGCTTTCTGGGTATCACATATGCAATTTATGAGTTTAGTGGTTCCTCTGCGTATCGGATACCATATAATTTGCGTTTGGGGTACGTTGGAGCCTTGCTGGAGCACGCATCCAAGGACGTAATTTGTTCCCTTCCTCAGATTATGCAGAACATTTTCTTGGTGTGCCTTCCAATTGACCTTTGCATCTCAGACATGAGTGTAAAGGCCCCGATAGGGAAAGGAAGCGGACGGGGTCAGGGACGGGGTGAGGAAACATCTGCCCCATCCCTAGAAGGACATGGCGGGCTTCAGGCCACAAGTGACCCGGCACCTGGACACCAACATGGCCGCAGACAGATAGGTGAAGCACCAACACCTAGGGTCTCTTGGTCCTCCTGGGCCAAGAAGGGACACCCTGCAGAGCAGGAAGAGGCTTCATCCCAAGATACGTCATAGGAGACGGATCTGCAGAGGAAGAGGTGCGATGTGCTAGTATGCAGGGGAGCACCCATACACCCTGTGAGAAACCAGAAGGTGCCTCACCGGCTAGTCCCCAGGGGCTTGCCATCCATGTGGCCAGGACAGGGCCATCGCTTTTGGATACAGTTCCTGGGGTGGACCAGTGCAGGAGTATCACCTGTATGAGGGGTCCTCGGGACACCCGATAATGAGACGCAGTATCTCTCTGTTCCCTATAACACCTTTATCCCATTTTATCAGATGGGATATTTAGAAACTCAACCCCCGCATCCCTTTACCTGCATGAACACTTTCACCTGGACAGCCCGCTCTTTGTAAAAACATACTCACACCCGAGACATGTACATGACCTGTCCCAGTAGTATGGTCAGGCCCCCACACTGATAAAAGGTGGAAAATGAAAGCACAATCTGAGTGAGGCAAAAAACACAAAGGTACATCAGTTTTGTGTTGGCAGTTGAATGAGGGGAGAAAAATGGCCAGGCACAAGAGGTTCGTGAGTGGGGCAACACCCTTGACCTCATCGATGGGAAGCCATTACTTTCAAGAAACCTTCAAGGCACAAAACATAAGACCAGGAAACAAGGCTAAACAATCCTGCATTGTATGTCAGAGATATCGAGGGTCCTCCCGCGTGACTGACCTAGGTGGAGAGGATCAGCAGATGCCATGGTATCCTCCTTGGCTCCAAAAACAGAGAAACAACAGAGAACAACAAAGCTGGTGAGTTGGGGAGACTGGTCTGTGTTGAAGTCATGGTTGCAAGCAGCAACATTGTAAAGTGAACGCTGGAAGAAACATTGTTAAACGTGTGTGATGTAAGAAGCGAGTGAAGCTAAATTACTGGTGAATATTTGAACAGTAGAACAAAAACATAGAATACCGTTAATCAGGGGATGGTATATCGTGGCACTGGGAGTGCTTTCAAGCGGTTTCAAACCTCTCAATTATCTCTATTTGGGAGTCCTCTGACTGTCATTCTGACTCTAGCCGGAGCATTGTGTTCACAATGACCCCTCACCAGAACGAGAGGTAAGTGGTACCTGGTCCTTCACTGCATGGCACTCAGGGGGGCAGGCAGAGTATGTGTTGTGGTTGGATGAGGTGTAAGTGTGTATGGTTTTTTACTTGCATTCACTCGGGGTGGGTGACTCTGGCCCCATGGTAGAGAGAGATGGTGATGGGTGGCTGTTGATTTCTTGCTTGCATTTGTTGCATGCCACTCAGGGGGGCACATGTTGCAGTGTAATCGTGTGCATGGATGTGTTACTTGCTCTGAACCTGTGTTATTATTTTAGTACTGAGGAATTCTGCGTGCAAAGATGTTTTCTTTTATTTTGGAGGACAGTGCTCTCAGAAACCTGCACGTGACACATTGGCAGAGTAGGCTGGTTTGTGAGCCTAACAAGGGCAGGTGCAATTCATTCGAGACTATAGCTGCAGCAGGCTCACATGGTGAAAGGTGTGGGGTGAGATGTGCATTGTTCTTGTAATAGACCTATAATGTTTACATTCTGTTTGACTAGTTTGATGTAGATGGGAATTGTGGGCATTTCTGCTGTGTGGGAATTGGGCAGCCACTCAAGCTGTATATTATTGTGAGTCACAAATAGGGGTCCAGGGTGGTCCACACAAGTTTTTGTTGTGGATTACATTTTGTGCTGTGCCTGCCTACTTGTGTTCTCCTGTGTGTTGTTATGAGTCTGCATGCACTTGTGTTGTCATGTGATTGTGGTTGTGGATTCCATTACTTGTGTTGTGTGCTTTGATGTGTGCAACATGGTCACTGTTGTTTACAGTTGCAATGATTGTGTCAGTGTTGTTGGCAGCTGTAAAATAGGGCTATGGCCATGCACAGTTTGCTTTTCCCAGACAGACATTCAGAGGGTCTTGTTATGGCCACATAAGATTGGCCTCTAGCTCATCATTGAATGAACCCAGGTATGTGGCTTCACTGTGTGTGCTCCACAGGGACTGATTTTCATTAGAAGTATGTTTACACAAGTTGATTGTGTGCACCACTCCCTTTGTCCTTTGGCCGACCAAAGGTAAGGGTGGTGGCTGAGGCTGATGTCCCTCCTGCATATCGACTGGTATGCAACGCCTTGTGGCAACATTGTGCCAGACTCATGCCAGATCATTTTACATACTACTGGTGGGGCATATAGCAATACCCCACCAGAGTGGTCAAGGCAGCGGAAATGTGACTTAGGCTCCCAGAATGTGCACTCCACTCAATATATGTGCTGCATTGTATCTTGCACAGCGGGTGTTGCCAGATTCCTGAATGCCATGAGCAGGAATCTTGATAGAGGGTAGGCTCTGTCTCCAGCAAATGTGTTGATGGTTGTTACTGGCATTTATTGTCATGGTCAGTTGTTCACTGTGTCAGTTAATACTAACCTAGGAGCCAGCTTTTGCCAAAGTTTCCCAGGGCCAAGTAGAGTGGTGACAGGCGGTAGATGCAACTGTCATGTGTGCTGCCGGGAAAATTGGCATTGACTTGCATGATTACTCCATTTGCATCACATATGACTTGCACATTGATTTAATGCCAGTGATTGCAGTGATGGTAAATGCTTATGTTATGTTTATGTTTATTGAATTTATATAGAGCTTTAAGCCAAAGCGCTTTACAATATAACAACAGGTACAAAAGTGAGAAAAGCATATTTACAAACATGACCAGGTCATTAGAACAATAAGTTCCATCAATCGGGGTAGGCATAGGGCAACATATGTAAAATCAATGCCTCTAAGTAAATGTGGGACGTGTGCTACTGCATATAACTCCTGGCACACTCTCTGCATTTCCTGCATGGTGCACGTCATGTATATGTTCCGATGAAGGCTCGCACGTGATGCATTGCAGGCCAACACTTGGTGGAGACAGTGGGATTATGTGGCTTGAGATTTGCCTCCCACAATAGCTGTTGAGCACTGAAAGGAGCCTGTGGCAATTAAATGGAGTGCTCTCAGCACCTTTTCCAGGGGGATGAGGGCATGGGAGCAGATGGTCCAGGATGCAAGGTCTTCTTCCCACTCCCTGACCAGTTCAAGTATGACATGGGGTGGGACCAGTACCTTGCATACACTGCATACACTTGGTTGTCTCGCATCCCATACATTGTGGTGCATGTTTTGAAAATCCGGTGTCTCCACAGCCTGCTCCTCCTTCTGTGCCCAACTACGATGGCTCCCACTGTTCCTGCATTCATTTTGGCTGACTGACGTTGGAAGGGCATGCATTGAGTACTTTATACGTGTTATTTCCATTGCAAGTTGTACGCGCATTGTACTTTGCATGTACCATCATGTGTGGTGTGATCAGGAGGTCTGCGTGTGACATTTCATGATGTGCAGGGAAATCCATAAATTTGGTTGTGTTTGTGCTTGAATGGGCAAAGTCGGTTCCATGAATTGGTGAAAGGAGTTTTGCGCACTGATTAGTGCGGAAAGTCACTATTCAGCATGCAAATCATACTATAAATCAGCCCCAAAGTCTCTCCTGGGCCAAAGATTTAATTTCTATCTTTTCTTTCCAAAAGTACCTAGGATTGATATCATCATGCAATACTTTAGCTTCTAAAGCATGCAGCTAAGGGCCTGGTTTTGTGCACCTCAGGTCTGCAGGTTATGCTACCTGATCGACGCTCGATATGACTACAGGACACACCCAATGCATCAACGTTCTATGCCGCTCTTGTCTTAAAACATGCCTACATAGCCCTCAGCTGTGAAGCCTGTGCAGGCTAATGGTGCAGTGTTGTGTGCCGCAGGTCCTCAGGTTACGGTGCCCTATCAGTGCTCACTACGACTATGCCACACACCCCATGCATCAATGCTTGATGCCTCTCTTGCCTTAAAACCTGCCTACCAACCCCTCTGTGGTGAAGCCCATGCAGGCTAAGGGTGCAGCGGTGTGCACTGCTAGTATTTGGCACTAAAGGTGCATGGCAAACCATTGATCTTCTCGACCACAATGGCTACCCTTCAGCCTCCCGCTATACCCGTCTTATCCACCCTCACTGCCACTGGCCCCTGGCCAGCCATGGCTCTCCCATGGCCCTTTCAATCTGCCCAAAGCCCAAGGTAAGTCATTGCATGCTGGCTCTCTACTCTTCTTCCACTTATAGTGTGTTTCCTCATCCACCCACCACCCCTACCCCATTCTTGCTTCCCCTACACCTCTCTACTCCTCTCTCCTCTGCTCTTCTCACCCCAGATATAAAACTGATCTCTGCACCCTTCTTGCCTGCTGGCTGCACCTTACACTTCTCCATACACACCCTCCCCACGCCCACACCCGCAATGCAACCACCTACGCTGGACTTCCACAACATACAACTCCCCACTGGCCCCCAGCACCTCACCTCCTCACCCACCTTACCTGCCGGCCACCTGGCCCCTCCTCCCATCAAACAACCCTCTCACCTGTACTCTCACCAGCGTGCCATTGCCCACACCACTGACATTCACAACCTCATTATCTCTCACAACTTTGACCTCGTGCTCCTCACCAAAACCTGGCTCCATTATGCCACAGGCCCCTCCCTCTCCATTGCCATACCCCCAGGCTATGCCATCTTTTGCAATGATGGTGTATCCCAAAAGGGTGGTAGAGTTGCACTCATCTTCAAAGACACCCTCCACTTCCGCAACACCACCACAACCCTCCTCACCAACTGCCAATCCCTATCTGCTAATCTCTGCTTGTCTGCCAATAGCACCATCAACATTCAACTGATCTACCACTCATCAGGCCACCCCTCAGCCTTCAAAGATGACCTCTCACATATGATTTTGCACAACCTTAATCCCCATACCAAGTCTGTTACCCTAGACAATTTCAACCTGGGTTACGGGGACCCATCTGACAAAGAGGCCACATCCCTCTCCTCCATCGGCTCACTCAACTTTTCCCTTTTGAATCTCAAGCCCACACACAACCTTGGCCGTACCCTGGATTGGCTGCTCAACCATAACTGTCATTGCTCCAACATCTTCAACACTCCCTGTGCCTGGACAGACCACCAACTCATACTTTTCTCCATCCCCACCTGCCAGCCTGCTCCTTCAAGGCCCCTGCTGCCCCCACTGTTGTATTCCTGCTTGCAACCACAACCTCACAAGTGACCACATCCTACCACTTCCAAACCCACCTCCACCACCACTGCTAGCAACGGCACCGACAGACATGTCACCCTGAACAACACTACCCTCACCCCAGTTGTGGACACACTTGCCCCCTAAATAAACACCCCCAAGCCCTCCTCTACCATCACCGCCTGGTTCACCCCTGAGCTTCATGCCCTCCACTCCAAAAAGCGGGCAAGCAAACTTGCCTGGATATCCTGCCCTTCCACTGAGAATAAGGCCAGATTTGCCTCCAATGCCAAAGCCTAAAAATGCCATCCACCTTGCCAAAGCATCCCACTACTCTGCAAAATCCGACTCTCGCAAACTCTTCAGAATCTTATGAGAGCTACAGTCCCTTCCCCGCCCCTCCACTGTCTCAAAAGATGATGCCTGGTGTAATAGCGTCCAGGAAGGCCTTCTGGACAATATGTCCCTCCTGCTAACCAAAATACAGCACAATGCTCCTCCTTCAACCGCTCCATATACACCCACCCCCCCAACTACACACCTGTGTAGCACCCATTCAAATTTCACCATGTCACTTCCCTAGAGGTTGCGTCGCTCCTCAGCAGCCTCACACCCTCCAAATTCAATGCAGACATCTGCCCAGATCCCCTTCTCATAGCATACTTCAACCCCTTGATTCATCTCATCACTGACTTTATCAATTCCCCATTTGACTCCTGCTCCATCCCGTCCACCATCAAAGAAGAGTGAATTACCCCCTTCCTGGGGAAACCATCCCTAGACCCTGACATCCCTGCCAACTACAGGCCCATCATGTCCGTCCCATTCATCTTGAAAATTATAGACCGCACCACCTACATCCAGGTCCAAGATCACCTAGAAAAAGACCATCTCCTCAGCCACTGCCAATCTGGCATCCGCTTTGGTCATGGCACTGAGTCTGCCCTCTTGGAGCTAAACAATCAACTGGATGATGCCTGTGACTTTGGCAACCTCTCCCTCCTCATGCCACTAGACCTGTCTGTGGCGTGTGACCTGGATGACCATGCCATACTCTGCAACCACCTCTCCACCAGCGCCCTATTCTCCCCCAAAGCCTGCCTATGGATCTCATCCTTCTTGTCTGACCGCACTTCATGTGTCTTTGCCAGAAACCAGTCCTCCACTCTGCCTGCCATCCCCTGTGGGGTTCCCAAGGCTCATGCATCTCCCCAAACATCTACCCCACCTTTACCAAGCCCCTCATTGACCTCCTTGACTCCCACCAAATCAGATATACTAACTATGCGGATGACACCCAAATCATCATCCCCATCTCTGGTATTCTCCACAAAGACATTGCCAAAGTCAACTGCATCTATGAATTTGTCCAATCCTGGATAGCAACCCACAGGCTTTGTTTGAATGACTACAAAACTGAGCTCCTCTTTGTTGGCAACCCAGCACACTTAACCAACGTCAGCTCTATATACTCCCAATTCACCATTGACAACAGCTCCATTCCTTTCTCCCCTGTGGTCAAAACTCTGGCGTCCACCTGGACTCCACTATCGCCCTCTCCAAGCATGTGATCTGCATCATTTCTTCATCAGCAAGTAGCAGCAATATCATCAATGGCTGAAGCCCTTACGTATCCATTGACAATTGCCTCAACATTGCACGAGCCACCATCTGCTCCAAGCAGGACAGACTATTGCAACTCTTTCCTCACTGGTACCTCCAAAGGTAACCCGCAAAAGCTACATATTGTCCAAAATAATGCCTTCTGTGCTGGCCTGGGTTTAAAAAAATCAGACGCCATCTCACATGCCAGGAGGGACGCACACTGGCTGCCAGTGAATGAATGTATCTCCTTCATAATTCTCACCTTGACCCATCGCTGCATCAGTAACACTGCCCCCAATACCTCTCAGAGTGTATCATCAAACTAACTTCCTCCAGACCCACCAGCAATGCCTATGTCAACTTCCTGCACACACCCAAGTTCAAAAGAACCCGAGCTGGAGGCTCCAGTTTCCCCGCCCGAGCCACCGTCCTCTGGAAGTCACTCCTAATTCATCTCACAATAGAGAACTCTCTGACCATCTTCAGAAATAAACACAAAACGTTTCTGTTTAACTAACTGACCACCCTGAACTGGAACTTCTTGTTCATACCTGACTTGCATGTAACTGAAAAAATACCCATATGCTTACAGTGTTTTGATGCCTTGGATTTTTGTGTGCTTTACAAATTTAATGAATAAATAAATAAACTAAATGAAACAAAGTGACGTATGCTTGCAATTATGCACAATATTAACACTAGGCCAAGCATTAACCTTGTGAGGTTTTGTATTGCTTCATTTCATTTTTGCACTAGAGAAAAGTTTGCCCTAGTGCTAATAACGATGAGTATTAGGACTAGGGCAAATGTTGCTTTCCTGGTGTAAAAATCATTGAAAAATACCTTTTTTGCGAAAGGGCAATGTTTGTCTTAGTATGTTTTTAATTTAATTTAATGTGTTACACTTAGTAAAAACTTTACACATATTACAAAAAAATTAAACATCTCAAATAGAAAATGAAATAATAATTCTTTAAGATTTACATAAAATAGTTGAAATGGCATAAACCACACTAAAATCGGTAGTCTAAAATCATTCAACTCATTAATTGCTCTATTATTCACATCCCAATTCCAATTTTGCTTTTACTTCCAGTCATACTCTATACACTGCAGCTTGCATTGCCTTTGAATTTGAATTCAGGAACCTTAGTCAAAAATCACGTTACTTAGTGGAATTCGCATTGTGTACTAAGGAGCTCAAGTACCTTATGTAGAAAGGACCCATACTAGGGCATAATGCCAAGACATGCTTCCCAGTTTTCTTACACTGTTTACTCTAACAAAGTTGGCAGAATCTACCTTTCGTTGGGATTTTCAGAATTACACCTGTGTTGGTCAAAACTGGCAGGCGATCTAATCATAACAACAGCATGAATCTCCACAACTCTTTGGAAGGAAAAATGGATGAGCTTGAGCCTCTTCAAAGTTATAAATCATGTGTGATACAAATATTGATATTGTTTTAATTTAGCAAGATGAGTGAAATTGGCTACCCAATCCTCATCCATTTTCTTTATCAGGCAGTTTTTTAATACCTCACAATTCTTGCTCCAATCTTGTTGCCAATTGATTGTTTTAAGTTGGCTCTCTATTTGGGCCCTAATCGTCTTTGCCTTCCTTATTTACATTTCCCTTCCAATTGAGTAGATGGGGAGGTCTTCCGCCGCCCTTTTAGTCTTCATGTAAATCAGGACTCTTTTCTGCTGTTATAGATTTACCATGGATATTAGACCCAGCTCCAGGCGAATAACTTAAATTGGGACACATCTGGGCAGCCCCAGGATCTTCACCCAGAAATTGCCCTTGATCACCTGAAGCCATTTCGAGTTAGTTATGGAAACCACTGCAAGCCTGTACAGCACCGGGGGAATAAAGCACTGGCAATATAGGATCCTGGCCCCTAGCATCATAAATACCCCCATTTTGATAGCAAACTGAGCAATTAGAGTCATCAGTTGATTAGCTCTTCTTGTGCGCTCATTGCTGCATTCCTGATATCCAGGCCGAGGCTCCATGATGATGCCTAAGTATCCATACTGTTCTGCATACTGAACCAGCTGCTCATCGATATGTAAGGCAATTCACATAATCCCTTTTCTTATCAAAGAAGATCACCTGAGTTTTCTATCTATTAATATTCAAATCGTTTTTTTTTTGTTGCAAAAGTCCATAGCTCCTCAGCCATTCTTTTTATTCCCCTTATGGTGCAATCAAGAATGACCAGATCGTCCGCATACGCCAGAATGGCACCTGCATGGCCATTTACTCTATGAGGGGCATATACCTACCCTATTTATGGCTATAGGCAGATCAGCCATATAGAAGTTGAAAAGCATGGGCGCCAGACCGCACCCTTGCTTGACTCCTCTACCAAATGAAATTGGGGATGTCGCCATCGAGTCGCACCCAGACTATTATTTTCATGGAGCCTTTTTATGAAGTAGAGAATATATCCTGGGCAACCATAGATCTCAAGTTCCTGCCATAATCGATCCCTGTCCACTGAGACGAAGGGTGTTTTAAAGTCTACATATAGCACATACAGCCACAAACTATCTTTAGCTCTTGCTCTTTCAATCACCATATCCATGAGCCATAAGTTATCCCCAGTAGAAAATCCAGGTCAAACACCTGTTGGCAATCAATCCAGTATTCCCTTCTCTGCTACCCATTGTTGCAGCTTTTGAAGCAGGAAAGAGGCAAACATCTTTCCTGTTACAATCAGAAATAAGAGGATTCTGTAATTTCTAGGGTCCATAACATCTCCGTTCTTATGGACAGTGATCTCTATAGATGACTGCCATCCTTGAGGAATAATTCCCTCATCAAAGACGTTTTCGTATAGTGCTCTAAGAATGACAGCCCAGGCCTCTGGCTCCTTCTTTAATACATTTGCCAGGCCATTTGGGCCTGGGGTATTGGATGCATTTAACCTTCTAATTTTGTATTCAATATCCTCTCTTTCAGTCATAAATTTAGAATTTCTACCATACAACTGACTGTTCATGCGCACATTCATATTCAGGTAATTACACCATTGTCTTTCCCTTATCAGGTTTTCCCGTTAGCCTCTCCCAAAGACTTCCATATATTTCACCATTTCTTTCTTTTAATAGCTTAACTAAATATTAACAGTGCTTTATTTTGGAGGTGGGTTTCCACCAGTATATATAATTTCTGTATTTATTTTTTATTTCTCAATCCGGCTTACTTCAGTGGCCTTGCTCTCCTCCCCTTTGCTTACCATTCTAACTTCCCTCCTAATTTCCTGTTTCTTTTGTTGGATCACCCTATTGTATTTCAGTGTGCCTAACCCTACAACAGCAATTTGAGGCAATCTGGTGAACACAAACGTCGATGTGAATGCGGAGATCTAATCCTCAATATCATCCTGTGGGGTACAATTCCCCTCCATCACTAATCTGCACTTCAGCAGTTACCAGCAGATTGGCGGCACAGGCTCATTTGTGTGCCCTTGCCTTGCATCAAAACTGCGGTTGCAGTGACAAAAATGATGACTTTGCTGTCTTTGCCAAGCACATATGGGGCAAGATGGAACCGGGAACACTCCAAGAAAGGCTGCCAGTGTGTTTCCTGATGTGCACCAAAGAAGAGAGTTGAAAAGCAGCGCTGCTTGGCTGCTAGCACCAAATTTTTCAATGAAAAAGGACATATTTTGCCTTAAAATGATGATGCCTGATGCCCTTTTTCATCTATTCAACAATACACAGTTCTGATCCAGTGAGACCCAGCCATATTCAGGTTGTGCTCCAGCAAAAGCAAGCATTTTTCACTGAATGACAGGCTGTGTCAGGCATGATCTGTGAAATCACAAAGAACTTTATTCCCAGCCGTACGGAAAAATGCTTGACTTTTTGCTACAAAATATCCCAGATAAACTCTTCAAAAGAAACCCTATCTCTCTGTGCATATGTCGGTTTCAAGGGATCTGTATTTGGACAGATGCTTTTGCATTAGAAACATGACTGGGGCTTTGGAAAGATTCAGAAAATGGATGTAAGAATCCTGTATTTGAAAGTGCTATGCTTGTTGTGGAATATGCAATCTGCCTATGTAATTTTCAAAAGTGCCACAACTGTAAAAATGTGAAATTTATGTCAAAACTGAGTTTTGGGCAAAATTCACTGTGGGAGGGACTGGGCATACTAAACCCACATCATAAAACTGATATCATGCCTATAAGGTTCATCCGGTTGACAGGAAGGCAGTAACAATAAACCCTGTCCAATCCAGTTGTTAGAGGCATGTCCAGCTAAAGCCTGCCCCATCGTATAATCCTGTGATGTCATCCTCCTGATATAAGGTAGAGGTTCACAGAGACAGGACACACTCTCTTCTGAATTTTCCAGCGCCTGCTTATCCAGACATTTTATATTCATCCAGCAAGATTCCAGACTCAACTGCCAGGAAAGGGATAGTTGATCCCGGTTCTCCTATCCAGGCAGAACCACCCTTCAGAACTAAACCCCATAACAAAATCCCACTAACTCAGGGAGAGAGGGGGAAAGCTGTGGTACCCTTTTTGAGAGTATCCTGTCACCAGACCAGCTTTTACCCCACTACATGCATGGTGCTGTGCCGTGACCAGACCTTTGCCCAGCTGTTTTCTGTTAGGAGAGCCTGCCACTATGATCAATGACCAGATAGTGCCTCGCTGTCCAGAAACTCGGTTGGTTGTCCCAAAATCCCAAACTCAAGTTCTGATTGTGAGTATTACCTGATCCCATTGCAACACATAGCTTACCCCATCTTGATACCTTGCCTTTGTTCCAACTTCTAAGTAATCCCATCCACACCCTGATAACTTGTTTAAGATAGTCTGCATCCTCTGTGTATTCTGTTACTTGATTTTCTAGTGTTAGCACAATTCTTCAATTAATTTCTGTCTTGCATAAATCCTTAGACATATTTTGAATAATTGAATTAATTTCCACATAGAGCTGAACACGGGGTGAAAAGGTTAACCTTGTAAATTAACCTTGCAGCATACCGTGTCTTTCTTTAACAATCTAGCAACTAAATCTAGTTTCTGTAAAACATGTTCTTTCCTTTTTAAAACAAGTTTCCCTGCCAACTGCTTTTATTTCCCAAAACCGAATTTCCTTTCAGATTGACTATCTCATCCAGTTAGTCAGCTAGAGTTCCTCTTTCACTTTCCTATTATCCCTGTGATGGGCATCTATCACCCTGCCTAAAAACTGTATTTCTCTTCTGTCTATTTCACCCGTTTTTCAAACCGCTTTTGACATTTAAGCCTGTGTAATTTAGTAAATGCAAATTCTGTGCGTGTGATTTTGGCTGCACTGCGTTGTCACTTCAAAGTTGATTTTTGAACTGTATGCCCTTTGTTGGTACCTTGCCTTGTAGTTGCTAGTGTTATTTCATCCCTGATACTGTGATAACTCATATTTACCTCATTGATTCAACCGCATGTTTAGAATAATTATTCACCAATTCCTAGTGTCATTTATGCAATTGCAAAGGTTTTCAAAAAATATGCCTCCCATTTCCTGACGGAAGGTTGGATTTTAATTATGTTTGCTGCCTAGTATCCCTGGCTCCTTGCCGCTCCTTTCTATCCACTCAAAATCTGATTAATTGTGGTTTGAGGAAACATTGCAGGGGAAAAACTTAACTTGTGTGCTAACTACACGGCCAGTAAAATTTCTCCTATTATTCTGTGCTTTGGATATATTCTAGTAGAATGTTAACCAAGTGTATTTCATCAGTTTACATTGTAATTATCACCCCATTGGTGATTGCTGCACAATATAAAAATTGTGTGATTTTCCTTGATTTTAAAATTAAAAAATATTGTATTCCCACCAACTGGCCTAGTTCATGGTCCATTGTGACCCGGGGTATTTGTAAAAGGGGCTGTGAGACGGGCTGGCTGCCAGTTTAATCTGAATTCTAGGAAGTAAAGAAAACATATTTTCATTGAGTGCTGCATCCTAGGATAAGGGCAAGAGTCCTGGTCTGGTGTGTGATGCCCGATTAGAATCCTTAACAGATTGTGGGCTCGTCCGGGATTGGGTAAGTGTTGCCACCCGTGGCAGCTTAACACAACAGGCTAACTTTCAAGATAGTGATACGTTGTGTGGCTAGAAAGCTGTGTTACACTGTAAAAAGTGCCTGCCTCCTCAAACATAGACCCTAAGTACTAGGCCTGTGTAATAAATTAATGCAAAATCAACCCCAAAACTAGACAAAAAGCAATAGAATGCAGCTAACCCTTATATAAATAAATTAGCAAAGAAACAACACTTTCCAAAATGACCACAGGAAAGATAAATATGGCCAGGGAGTACCTTCTGCAAACATTATTTGTCAGAGGAGAATGCGCGCAGTAAGATGAGGCGGTCTGGCTAGAAGAGATGATGCAACAGGTCACCACCATGGACATGGATCTGTGGCAGGACGGTAGTCTATTACATCAAGCTTTGAGCGAGTTGTACATGATTCTGAATATTAAAGAGGAGCAGATTAAAATTGTCAGCATCACAGCATACATGTAGCTCCATATGGGACTGATGCAGGCAAACATGAAGAAAATAGAACTCTTGCGCACAACCAATCTGAACTCTTAATTCAAATCCAAACTGAGCTAAAATTAGCGGAACACAAATTGCAAAAGACCCAAGATTCGATCAAACAGTTAAAAGAGGACTTGGCTGGTTAAATGCCTTAAGAGTGGAGTGTCAAGAAAAGGTTGACTCTTTGGAAGAGGGTCCACTGAAATTAAAACAACAAGTGAGATACAATAACACCAGCGCAGAGCAAATGGTCACTTTAGAGAATCAGATAAAACAATTGGAAGAGGAAAAGAATAAATTAATTTTGAGAGTACTCCACTCTCAATCAGAATTTGATAAAGAGCGGCAGAATTTGGGTGCCATAAAAAAACAAAGGGATGACCTGGCTGAACAAAGGGACACTCCGTATCAGGAGAAAGAGGCCCTATATCAGGAAATGTGCAATCTGGAGAGAAGGGAGTCAGACCACCAGGGACTGACTGGCATAAAAGAAGAATATGATAAATGAATGGGACATAGGAGACAAATGGAACTCCAGTTAGAGAAGGCCGTAGAGGTTCTAAATGTGAAGAAAAGCAGATTTACCTCCTGCATCAGAAATTGTCTCAGTGTTCCCAGACCATACAGCTAGCACAAAGAGACAATGAGGCCCTCTGTGAAGAGAACAATGGACTCCACAAGCAGGTGGCAGCTCAAGAGCGGGTCATAGAGGCCAGTCATGCCCTGATAGCAGAGTAAAAATCCCAGACCTTTGCCTATTATCAAGAGGTAGGGGCTGACAAGGAGAAACTAGGGAGGTTGGAGTAAGAGCATGCCAGGCTAAAACCAAACTTGAGGGACCCTGAAAAAGTAGAGAGGGACAGGGCTACCCCGGATGACAGTGTGATGGCATCTGTAATAAGGGACTCAAACCCATTTAATACTTTGTGCACTGCTGACTTCATGTCTACTGGTTCACGAGCCAGAAACCTATGAGGCATTCAGAATTAAAAAGGCCTAGCCTGATGGAGCTGACAGATCACCCCCCTCATAAATTGATAGATGGGCATCCCTGTATAGATACAAAAAGATTTAAGCTGATGTCTCTGACCAGGAAGCCTCCTATGAGGAGAAAGTTAGGGAATTAGATCCATTTGGTTCAATTTGGCCAAAAACAGCATGAAACGAGGCCCCAAAAGAGCATTCTGAAGACCTCCACCCAATCAGGGCAGTGGGGGGGATCCTTCGCCAACCCTGAAAACAGGGAGGAGTCAGAAGACTACTCTCCTGTGCGCCACAGGGGAGAAGAAACTAAGCCCCACAATTCTGCGAGCCCCTCACAAGCTCAAAGAATCAGGGAACGCCTAGAAGATCATGAGGGGTCCTCAAATAGTAGCACCTCTTGGTATGAGGGTGAGTGGAATCAGGTGACATGGAAAAAGAAGGCAAATAAACAAAAGAGAGCACTGGGGAAATACCTCATTAGGCAGATCAAGGCCATTAGGAATTTATAACACCGTCCCACAAAAAAACGCTAAATATTCTGTTTGGGAGCATTTGGAACTCTATGAACAAATGATGGACACTTTTCACCTTGAAGATAGCCAGAACTGCATAGATTATGCCAAATGGACGTTCTCTGCAGAATACTCCAGTTTCGTTGCTGGACTGGAAGACTAAAACCATTCAAGATGGTCCACCTACAGGGCGGCCATCTTGAAGCACTTTTCCTCCCACAGAAACCCCCAAAAGGCTCGCAAAGTGGCCTACAATTTGCAATGCAGAGAAGATCAGGCCTCACAAGAATTTGTGCAGGAGCTAAAATGCGCCTTTGCACAAACTGCCAGCAGGGTGCGCACGGATAGCAGAGAGTTTATAACTACCTACTTTCATTTACTCCCAAAATACATCATGACCCAGCTTGTGAGGGATTTTCATGATAAAAAGGACCCTGGACTGGGTAATAGAGCAGGCTACCCGGATTTATGAGGTCAACCAACACCCCTGCTGCTAAGGTGGCAGAGGTGAAGGTTGCCCCCATTTTTGACCTAGAAATGGGTGAGCCTAAAAATGCACCTACCTGCAACCATAAAGATCAGAGGCAAAGAAGGCCTTCTAACCAATCAGCAACAGGTAGCAGTCAGGGAAGTAATCCGACCAATGAGACCCCTAACTCTCCTGATCATATACGTCCCAGGTACAAGGGCAACCAGCCTATTTTGGGGTATGTATGGACTCCTCCAGCCCAAGGAGGTGGGGGGGCCCAACCAGGTAAATACTTCCCCGGGAAACTTCCTGCTAAATTCCCTCAGGAGGGCAGTAATCCCCCAAATCCTGGGTTAAGTTTCTTTCCACGGTATCTACAAAACCCAACCTGCAGGTGAACCCGCCTTTCTTTCAGTCCATACCACCCAATCTGGGGAGAGGAGGCCAAGGGCGGAGGGTGAACAAAATACCCAATATTCAGGGTACTCCGGGAGAAGGGATAGTTACCCATCCTGTGAACCACCTAGGTATGAACAGAGACCATGTACCAGCCGGAACGGGTGTCCCAACTGGAGTGCCAGGTCCAGAACCTAACGCAGGACAATGACTGGGAGAGAACACCAACAACTCACCGGTTCCACAGGAGGAAGCACAGGAGGGGGTGTAAAGCCCAGAGGAAGCTTCCTTCCTCACCAGTAAAAGGCCCCTGGACACCCCGGAACCGGAACTAGAATCTCCTGCCCCTGAAAATCTGCAAGCCAGGGAACAGAGGGTGGTTAGGAGAAATAAAGACATCAAAAAGGCCCATTTTGTGGAGGAAGTTAGTGTCCTCGAGTTGAAGGGGAAGAATCCCTATAGGATTCTGAGAATAAAATCTTCTCTTTCAGGGACGAAGGAATTTCTCCCAAAGAAAAATGGGTCCCAAGAGATCTGAATGAAGATTGGGTGGGTGTGGGGACTGATTCAGTCACCCATCCCGGAACCCCAAAATGGTCTTTCTAAGAGAAAAATATTGATGGATGGATCCTCCCCACAAACTTGTTCTAGGGACTGCCTCCAGATAAGATAGGGCAGCATAGAGCTATGGGAAAAAGGGGGTTCCGAAATCCCATCTATTTCAGGATGCCAAATTTTTATTACAGATTCCCAGACTCCACCACAGAAAATTTTCCAAAACTCCACCATGTAGGAGTTCAAAAGAAAGAAATTGACCACCCAATTTGCCCAAAACGCCCATTACCTATGCCCACTTGAGGAGAAGGACGGGAGATTCTATGCCCCATTTGAGTGCAAGGGCCTTTGAGGAGCTAAATTCCGTAACGGGGGAGAGACACCAGATCCCACTCACCCCTCTTCCTGGGCAACTCCAGAACTTCGACGGGAATGAAATTCCTATCGATGGCACTGCAGATTTGGAAATAAAAATTGGGTGACATAAGGTGAAACACCCGGTCATAGTCGTGACTCCAGAAGGAACCCCCTGTCTATTAGGGAATGACATCCTTCGAAGGTTGTCTCTCCTAATAGACTATGTGACCAGGGTCCTCTGAACGCAGACTAGCCAGCCAATAAAATTAAAACAGAGTGTCAACCATGTTAGTTTAAAGGGCACATGCCACATGGTTGAACAGAAATCTGATCATATTGAGTTTCATTTCCAGAATAATCAAATACCCGATGTTACAGTGATTGCTGTAGGACAACAGACTGGTGATGGGAACTCCTATCCATTCCTGAAAATCAATCTTCCTTCCAGTTTTAAGTGGCATTCAACACTGTAAAGAAATACTTTGAGTTTTTATAATGATTCACAATCTGAAAATCCCAATTCTATAGTCGAAAGTGATTAGAAACAAGCCCAAAGTTTAGCTGACATTCAGAACATTAGGGAACAATTGTTCATACCTATTCAGTTAAATGAGGGGAAGGAGTCTCTTCTTGCCAGAGTGTGCATGAACAACGGAAAGAGCTTCATCAGCAAAGCCATGTTCATAAAGCTCCCAAAAGATCCAGCCATTCCAAAATTTAAATTGATTAATAAGTGGGAAATGTGCCTGGAAACTCCCATTTCCAAACACCTCCTGAGGTGTATGCTCAAAATTTCTATTGGTGACAAAAACACAGAACATAATTGTTGGGTCGTGTGAGATGTCCCAGCTGCATTCTATTTAGGCAGTGACATTCTAAATCGATTTGCAATTAATTTGGACCTAATAAATTACAAGGCCTGGTACCAACTAAGGGGCATTCCCATGGGCTTTGATGATTCAGAAAAAACATTTCGGTCAGCCCAATTGCAACCGTATGCGGTTGAAGTTCAAATTGGAGAGGAGGTCACCATCCCAGGACAGACCCGGTAATTCCCATTTGATTTAAACGTAAAAGAGGACAGAAACTGCAAACTCCTGATGCCTATGTACATCTCAATGCCCATCTCCAACAATGGGGTTGTGGTTAAACCCAACATCATTAGTCAAAATATAACACAACACTATTCCAATATTGTTGGATAACAGCAACCCTAGGAGTATCGCTCTGGGCACAGGCACCATTATTGGAATAGCAGTCAATGACCAATATTTTTCTGTGGATCTAGGAAATAAACTGATAGGACCAATCCGCAATAACTGCTTTGACAATGACAGTGAAAATGACATACTACCAGACATCATCTTCACTCGGCAAGGGGGGAATTTCCCGGTGTATTCTTTCTGCCCTTATAGGAGGAAGAGGTGATCTGTGACATCAGGTAGGATGAGGTGATATTCCAGGTCCACAATGACTGCCTCTCCTACTGAAACCCCTCTGTCCAGGTCAATACTCTAACCAGAGACCTCTCCGCCCAGCTAGAGGAGGCTGCTGAGATAGCAAAACCCGAAGTTTTTCCAGGATTGAGGCAAATGGTTGAACAGCGGTTCAACCTCGCTGATGCCTGTGAGACTGCGGAGCAAAGGCAAAAGTTGAAACAGGTGTTCTTAGATTTTCAAGTTCTCTTTGCTGTGGACACGTGCGACTGTGGTTGTACTGAGATCCATACTACAACAATTCCCGCAGACCCTGGAATAACTCCTGTGTTTGTGAAGCAATACTGCTCACCTCTCGCATCCATGGAGTCCCTGACAGAAATAATCAAAAACCTTGAGTCCTGTGGAATAATTTGTCCAGTCCACAGCACCTTTAATAATCTGGTACTGGGGATTTTAAAACCAAATGGCCAATGGAGACTTTGTGCAGACCATATGGAGCTAAATAAACGGGTTCACATGTCCCGATTGCCTCTCCCCTACATTGACCAAGGGCTTTCCCAGATCCAGGGGTCGAAGGTATACAGTGCTATTCTCGTGACAAATGGGTACTGGACCGTGCCCGTCAGTAGGGAGGACCAATACAAGCTGGCCGTTACCTTTGGGGGGCAGCAGTACATGTGGACCCAGACTCCCTTCGGATACATAAACTCCGGCAACATATTCAGCATATTCCTACACAAGGCCATGCCCGACTTGGATGAAAGGGGTAACCTAGCCTATGAGGATGATGTCTTGATTAAAAGCTGAACTTTGGAGGAACAAATAGCGGAAATCCATTATATTCTGACCCAGTTGAGGGTTTCCGGAGCAAAACTGTCCTTCCAAAAGGCACAGTGGTGCAGGACCGGTGTCAAATTTTTGGAACATGAAATAACTTGTGAGGGTCTCTGTCCCCAGGAGAGGAAAGTGGAAGCTCTATTAAAACTGAAAGACCCCACGACTCTGCGTGAGCTTAGAAGCTCCTTGGACTGACTAATTACAATAGGAAGTTAATTGAGAATTACATAGAGGTCACATAACCCCTGATCCATCTGTTGAAGGAGGGATTAAGTGAGAGTGGGTTGCAGAACAAGCCAAGGCAGTAAAGCAACACATAAGAAGTCTCTCACAAGAGCCTTATCTAGTTTACCCTGTCAAAAACAAGGAGTTCTTCTTGAAGACAGGCTTCTCGAATACATGCTTGACAGCAGTAGTATATCAAAAGCATGACAAGGTCATTAAAGGAATCTCCTATGCAAGCAAGACTGTATCCTCTGTGGAGAAAAAAGTCTATGATTGTGAGAAGGCACTTCTGGCAATGGTGTGGGCATTGAAGAATTACTGCCCCTTCATCCAGGTGGAACACATCATAGTGGAGACTCCACACCAGCCGTTGCAATACCTCCAAAATGTCAGAATCCGGCCCACAAATGTGAGTAATTCCAGAATTACTTCCTGGATTTTGTCAATGCAAGGCTTTCCTGTAGAGGTCAGATATGGCCAAAACAAGAAGAATCCCCTCGCGCAAGGTCTGGCTGACTTGCATGATTGTGCCAGAGAAGACTGTCTTGATGACGAAAGTCTTAAAACCTAGGACAGCATGGAGGCGTACCTGAATTCCCCATTCAATGTCTATGAAGAAGACAAGTGCCAGGGGAAGACCACAGTTTATGGGGAAGGGTGCTTGTTGACAACAATGGGGAAAAGGAACTGGCGGCTGGTGTTGGGAATGCCTGGGTGAATGATGCTCCGGAACCTTCCAGTGGGTACAAAATCGGTCCCCATAACAGTCAGGTGGCGGAGTTGATGGCAGTTCATCAGGACATCCTCATTGCCATCAAACACCCACTCCAGGAACTGGTCATAATCACTGATTAAGATTATGTCCCGAACGGGTTTGTGGAGTACCTGGTTAATTGGAAAACCAGAGGTATGTTGTGTGCTAATAACAAACCACTTAAACATGGCAAGCTAATACAAAACATTGATGATCTGATCACCTCTAATGGGATGACCACCTATTGGAAGAGGATTAATGGTCATTCCAATTAGAGTGGCCAGACGAAACTGGAAACAACCTTACTGATCAGCTGGCCAAACCAAAGCCTTCCAAGGGGATCTCCTTGAGATCGAGTCCCTGTTGGGGGAAATACAGGTCACTGCTGTCACTAGGTCGCAGACAAATGCTCACAATGACATCTGCCCAATGGAGTAAGGAGACCCCAGATGCTGATTTAATCATGGCACAAAAAGGGGATCTGATTATTGGGAAATGTTACCAACACATTGACGACCCTGAGAACTTTCCTCTGATGGATACCGATTACATTGGGAAAGAGGACATCAGGGTGTTGATGAAGTGTCCAAAAATTTTCTGAATCTAAGCCAATTGTGACCAGTGGGTGGAACCTACCTCATTCTGGAGCCTAAATCACACCCATGACGCGGACACAGCCGGTCATTGGGGGTTTTACACTATTCTAGAAATCTTGCGGGAGGTTGCATACTGGCCACAGAAGGGGCAGGACCTCAACCAATATTTGAAGGGGTGTCTTGTGCGTGCACAATTTCAGCCAACTTCACTCCCACACCGAGCTCCCCTCCAGAAGAGGGGATGACACTGCCTTGGTCAGATTTACATGTAGATTTCATCGGGCCGGTGATTCGCTCCTCGAGGGGGAACAAGTACATGTTAACCCTAACATGCTTGTTTACCAAATGGGTGGAACGTCTCCCGGCTCCAAATTGCAAGGCAGAAACGGCAGCTGCCCTGATGATCAACACATCTTCTCGAATTTTGGCCTAGCCCAAAGGATTGAGTCAGACCTAGAAAGTCACTTCACCAGCAAAGTGATGACAAAGACGTGGGAGATATTTGGCATGAAAAGGAAACTTCACATTGCATACCAACACTCCTCTAGTGGGGGAGTTGAGAGGTACAATAAAACAATTGTGAGCATTCTTAAAATGTTTGTGACAGATTCTGGGCCAGGTTGGGGCTTCCAATTACCACTTGTCCTGATGGCCATCAGATCGAAACCCCCTTCTGCGTCCAAGATGTCTCCATTTGAGTTAATGACTGGACGAAGGATTGTGCTACCTCAGTATCTGCTCTATAGAACACAAGAGCAGACACTGATAAACGCGTCCACAACTCATGAGTATTTTGAGAATCTAAGAAAACACCAGCAACAAGCTTTTGTATACACTCAGTGGAATCTGGAAAAATCTGCAGAGGGGATGAAGACTCAATATGACTTAAAAACAACCAAAAAGGGATACCAAGTAGGAGACAGAGTCTACTTGTACAATTTCCAAAGAAACAAGACCAAGGAACAGAAATCTCTCCCTAGCTGGTGCGGTCCTTTTGAAATTGTAGATAACATTTCACCTGTTGCCTACAGAATCTGCATCCCCAAAGGAGAGTTGGCAGAAGAGAAATGGGTCCATATTAATCAGTTAAAGAGTTGTCACCCCAGACACACTTTGCAGCGGATTGAGGAGTCAAGAGAAAGTCAAACAGAGGAGGCATCTGGAGAACAAGAACAAGAAAAAGAAGAACCAGAAGAGAACAGGTAGGTTTATAGGTATATCTATCTAACAGGGAATATTTTTCTTCATTGTCAGTGCAAAAGGATATTACCAAAAGCCCTAGTAAATAAATATCAATAGTTATCTTTATCTTGTAAGGAATTTTTGGTTGTTATTGTCCGAGTGCGTGAATGACCATAAGGTATGTGTGTCCCACTGCTGTCAACATTCCGGGAAGACAGTTGGTGGGAACATGTTGTAACCTGTTTTTATTTATCCATTAGAGTAGTAGTGACTCCGCTCTCAATTACCAAGGAGGACTTCCCCAGGACCCGGAAAAGAAACACTGAAGGAACATCTGTGGATGTTGCTCCAAACTCTAAAGAAAGACCGAAGGAAAATGTGTGGGTGTCGCTCCACACTCCAAAAAAAGACAACGGGATGATCGTGGCATTCCACTCCCTGATGCAAGGACTCCACCTGATGAACCCCACTTTGCCCTACACTCCCTCAACAATAAGTATCAGGAGAGTCGAAAAGCAGTGCTGCTTGGCTGCTAACTCCAAAATTTACAATGAAAAAGGAAATATTTTGCATTAAAATGATGGAGCCTGATGCCCTTTTTCATCTGTTCAACAATACACAGTTCTGATCCAGTGAGACCCAGCAATGCCCAGCCATATTCAGGTTGTGCTCCAGCAAAAGCAAGAATGTTTCACTGTGTCAGGCAAGATCTGTGAAATCACAAAGAACTTTATTCCCAGCCGTACAGAAAAAACGTTTGATTTTTTGCTACACAATATCCCGGATTAACTCTTCAAAAGAAACCCTATCTCTCTGTGCATATGTCAGTTTCAAGGGATCTTTATTTGGACAGATGCTTGTGCATTAGAAACAAGACTGGGGCTTTGGAAAGATTCAGCAAATGGATGTAAGAAGGCCGCATTTGAAAGTGACATCCCAGCAGAATGAACCCATGTGTAAAATGTCTTTTTGTAAACAAAGAAAATGAAATGTGGAGGTAAGGCCCTGTCCTTGCATAGAAATGTGAGGGGGGGTTTGTTTGAAATATAATATAACGTTTTATTCCAACAATCTTCCTTTTGGCTCAGGAAAAGAAATATAATAATAAATAAATGCAGTTGCTGTACTGGGGAACCAGTAAAACAGGTTTTGATGCTTGGCTTCAAATGACATTTGTTTGCTGGGAACAGGAGTTGCCTTCTCCCAAAAGGGGCCAGCCCCTTGCAAACTATGAGTAGACCAAGAGGAAGCATATCACACGCTTGTCAGACTTTGTGTCTGGCCTTGAGGCTGATACAATAGATTCCAGAACACTTAGGTGTGAAATTGTAAATGACACTTAGCCTTAACTTCAACTGAGGGGCTTCACAGCCAACTCCAGAGCAGCCTTGGAGATTATGCCCTTATTTGGGAGACAATGCTGGCCATCTAGCTCAAAAGACTATTTTAATTAATACACTTTAAGACTGTTATTTCTGCTATTGGACAACACAGTAATGCAAAAGTGTTACAGTTTAAATGCAACTTTTGTCACTTTATATTAAGACATGGTAGCCTTCACTAGCATATTGGAGACAGAAATGGCAGAAAATTGGATATTCTGAGGTAAGTGTATATGGTGGCAGTTTGAAATTCAATACTAACATGCCGTATGATAATATTTACATATTTATACAATTATAGAATTCAAGTGAAATATTTCCCAATGAAAATCACCAAAAATTATTAGAAGGATGAAACAATGTCCTACAGACCTGGGAGTGGGAATATTATGCTCTGTATGGAATATGAAATCTGCCTATGTCAATTTCAAAAGTGCCACAACTGTAAAAATGTGAAATGTATGTCAAAACTGAGTTTTGGGCAAAATTAACTGTAGGAGGGCCTGGGCATAGTAAACCCACATCATAAAACTGATGTCATGTCTATAAAGTTCATCCGGTTGACAGGAAGGCAGTAAAAATAAACCCTGGCCAATCCAGTTGTTAGAGGCATGTCCAGCGAATGCCTGCCCCTTCGTATAATCCTGTGATGTCATCCTCCTGATATAAGATAGAGGCTCACAGAGACAGGACACAATATTCAGAATTTTCCAGCACCTGCCTATCCAGACATTTTATATTCATCCGGCAAGAGTCCAGACTCAACTGCCAGGAAAGGGATAGTTGATCCCAGCCCTCCTATTCAGGCAGAACCACCCTTCAGAACTAAACCCCATAACAAAATCCCACTAACTCAGGGAGAGAGGGGGAACAGCTGTGGTACACTTTTTGAGAGTATCCTTTGACCAGACAGGTTTTTTGCCCCACTACCTGCATGGCACTGTGCCGTGACCAGACCTTTGCCCAGCTGTTTTCTGTTTGTAGAGCCTGCCGCTGTGACCGGTCACCAGATATTTCCTTGCTGTCCAGAAACTTGGTTGGTTGTCCCAAAATCCCAAACTCAAGCACTGATTGCGAGTATTACCCCATACCATAGCAACACGCAGCCAACCCAATCTTCATACCTTGTCTTTGCTCCACCTTCTAAGTAATCCCATCCACACCCTGATAACTTGTTTAAGATAGTCTGCATCCTCTGTGTATTCTGTTACTTGATTTTCTAGTGTTAGCACAATTCTTCCATTAATTTCTGTCTTGCATAGGTCCTTAGCCATATTTTGAATAATTTAATTAATTGCCACATAGAGCTGAACGCGGGATGAAAAGGTTAACCTTGAAAATTAACCTTGGAGCTTACTGCGTCTTTCTATAACAATCTAGCCACCAAATCTAGTTCCTGTAAAACGTGTTCTTTCCATTTTAAACCGATTTTCTGTCAACTGCTTTTATTTCCCAAAACTGCATTTCCTTTCACTTTGAAAATCTCATCCAGTTAGTCAGCTAGAGTCCATCTTGCACTTTCCTATTATCCCTGTGATGTGCATCTATCACCCTGCCTAAAATCCGCATTCCGTTTCTGTCTATTTCACCCTTTTTTCAAACCGCTTTTGACATTTAATCCTGTGTAATTTAGCAAAAGCAAATTCTGTGCGTGTGATTTTAGCTGCACTGTGTTCTCACTTCAAACTGTATACCCTTTGTTGGTACCTTGCCTTGTAGTTGCTAGTTTTATTTCATCCCTGATACTGTGGTAACTCATATTTACCTTCTTGATTCAACCGCACGTTTAGATTAATTATTCACCAATTTCGAGTGTCATTTATGCAATTGCAAAGGTTTTTATTACCCGATTTTGCCTCCCATTTCATGGGGGAAGGACAGATTTTATTTCTGTTTATTGCCTAGTATCCCTGACTACTTGCTGCTTTTTTCTATTCACTCAAAATTCGAATAATTGGGGTTTGAGGGAGCATTGCAGGGGGACATTTTAACTCGGGTGCTATATAACCGAACAGTAAAATTGCTCCTATTCATCTGTGCTTTGTATATGTTATAGTAGAAGGTTAAACAAGTGTATTTCATCAGTTTACATTGTTTTTATCACTCCACTGGTGATTGCTGCCCAATATTAAAATTGTGTGATTTTCTTTGAATTTAAAATAAATAAGTATTCCATTCCCACCAACCGGCCTGGTTCATGGTCCATTCTGACCAGGGGTATTTTTAAGAGAGGGTGTGAGACGGGTTGGGTGCCAGCTCAATCTGAATTCTAAGAAATAAAGAAAAAGTATTTTTTTTATTGATAAAGCTGATAAAATCAACTTTAAAATGTAATTCATTAATTAAACAATCAATTGAAATATATAATAACACACAATAAAACTTAACCAATAATCACTTTCATACCGATCAAATTATGTAGGGACAAGAACAAACACCATCAAAGTAAAATGGTATAATTAAAAAAAAGAAAGCAATATACAGAAAAGTACACGCAGAATTAGCTGTAGTTATCCTGTAACATATTAGCATCTGTCTCATGGAGTTTTTACTCGTATAAAAAGGCCAGTGCCCTGAGTCGTACAATCGTAGAATACCCAGAGTATATAATTTTCCACAAAGTTTCTGAAGTACGAACTCCATACAACTCCACTATTGACTCAAACTGTATCTTATGTTGCTTGACCAATGCCACACATTCAGTTAAGATATGTTTGACATGTTCTTCAATATTTTTTTGCTGACAAAAACAACAAAACTTCACAGGATCTTTGAGAAGTTTGCGCCACGCCAGAATCTGTCTGGTGGGCCAGAGATTCAGTCTCAAACGCATGAAGTCATGTATGTGGATTGAAGATGGTGCTTTAATCAAGTATGCTTCTGGGATACTATGTTTTTTCCTAGGAAATAGCTGTGTATCAAAATCACGATATTTGGAAAAATCAGCACTGGTGTTTTCCCAATCAAAAGCAAACAATCTAGTTTTAACCTGTGTCGGGTTTTGGAAAAGAGTTGTTAACAAAACATCAACCCATGCCAGTGCCTGAACCACCTGAGACCGCCATTTACTGATAAAGGTATTGTTTGATGAAAAAACATGACCTGCCAAAATACCCAGAACAGATGTTGTATGATAAGCCAAAAGGCATTTTCTAAACAGTGCCACCATTTGCCAAATGGATCTCATATAAAGAGATGTTAACCCATGCTCATTTTGTATGAAAGAGAGAGGAGTGCAGGATGGAAGCTTAAGCACCCCGCGCCAAAATTTCCCCTCCAAAGATGACCAGAATTTTTTCGGCAGTATGGGTCTCATTCAGTTGCATAAAGCAGTATTGGCGTTGTCTTTTGATAATAATAAGTCAAAGCAGGCTCAACTGTAAACTTGCCATATTTGCGTCGTAATATCCTAGTCTGTTGTATGGCCGTGATGACTTTGTGAGATAACAGTTGACCATACAGAGGGACACCTCCATAACTTAATATTTTGACTCCTAAATAAGTATAAGTTTGTACTACTTGTAATTTAGTCCCCATGAGAGTCCACGCGCCAGACTTATAGCTATGGTTTCTAGATGAATTGAACAACATGACCTTAGTCTTCTCAAGACTGATAGACAAGTAATTTGCCTGGGTATAGTCTGTAAGAGCATTCAAGGCTCTCTGAAGACCCTTATGACGAGGTCATTAGCATACATTAAAAAGGGTATTGGTTTGTTTGACAATTTGAGAGGGTCATTTAAGATGTTAATGAATGCTTTCCCTACGTCAGAAATTAAGAAATTAAATATGGCCGAGGCCAAAGTATACCCTTGTCTCACCGCTTTATGTGTTAATATCGAAGTTGATAATTTCCCATCCACCGAGAGTCTTACTCGTAGTGAGTTATTTGTATGCAGAACTTTAATTAGGGAGACTAAATAGAGCGGACAACCTTGGTGAATTAACTTGTGGATCAGTAATTCTCTCGAAATAGATTCGAACACAGCGTGTAAGTCTACAAAGGTAATATATAGGGCTTGCTTTCTGGATTGGTGAAGTGTGATTATAGATGTAAGTGTCATAAGGTTCACACCAGTACCCATACTGGCCATAAAGCCCATTTGCAGAGGATCTCTTAGTCCAGCTTCTAAAGTCCACTTATTGAAGTCCCTAAGTATGAATTGAGAGAACAATTTTCCAGGTGCGTCAAGTAGGGAGACAGGTCTGTAGTTACTCGCCATAGACCTATCACCTCTCTTGAATATTGGGACTATTACTGCAGATCGCCAAGACAAGGGTAGATGGTGACTAGAGATAATTTGGTTAAAGATGGTAAACAGAATTTTAGCCCAAATTATTGGATATTGTTTGAAGACAACGTTGCTTAGCCCATCCGGGCCAGGCGCACAGGAGTTGTACAGTTTTAATATGAAGGATAAAACATCTTCTTCCTCTATAGATAGTCGCTCGAAGCTTAAGCCTTCTAAAGTGTTATATGAAATGACCCCCATCGGTTTTGATACATGTGGGTGAAATGTGCAACCTACTCCATCTCATTGACACCATTAAGTTGAACAGATTTTTGTGACATATTGTTAGCCAAGTTGATCATGGTCCAAATTTGTGCAGTGTTTTTGCGAAAAATATTGGCCAACATGGATTCACCATCTGTTTGGTACAGTTGGATTCAATGTGAACGTAACCAGTTTGTATACTGACAAGAAAGCGTGCAAATACGTTCTTGTTTATTTTCACAGTTAGAAAGGGCTATCAACTTTTTGGTTTTGCGCAAGGTAGATTTTTTAAATTGAACCATCACATCAAATTCATGCCGAGGTTTGTATTGTACATTAGATGATGACTGTACTTTCTGTTGATAACTGTGTAGAAAACAAGTGTAATCGCCTGAAACAGTTTTAGCATCATAACAGGAACTCTCCACATTTTGATAAAAAGCTGTCAATGCACAGAGATTCCTTGTTAGGCGCGTTCTTGCCTTATAAACCATCATTGGTTGGGGGAAATATTCACATCGATCGTTGCTTGCTTGGACTTCAGACAACCATATTAAATTTAGCATATTGTGGTCGCTGTACATGTGTGGTATTATGGTGAAACTCAGATTAGCATCAAACATACTGCGATCTACAAAAATATAATCAATGATTGAAGCAGATTTCCCTCTTTGCCAGGGCATCTGAGGAGGGATATCTCCCATGGGGGACCCATTGCACATAAGGAGTCCCCTCTCCTTCATGAGTAGATGACACCTTAAACAAGATAGATTATATTTGGGATTATTGACAGGTAGTAGTTGCAGATTCAAGTCACCCGTTACAATAATATTCGTTATGTCAGCTGATTCTGAAATAAGATTAAAAAGACATTCTAAATCATTGAAGAAGACCTCATCTGATAGCCCTTTTGGGTTGCGATAGGTGTTCAAAATTGCCACAGTCGCAACTGGGCAAATAAGCTTAGTCAACAAAAGGTAAAAATTTGGCGCAGCCCACCAAGACAGAAACCAGTTTTTATGATTCTTGATCGCTACTAGAAGACCAGCAGAAGGTCGACCACGCAAAGCAGTTTTTGCAGCATGACAGACAATAGTATATGGCCTTCCCAGGTAGGTTGTGCTAATAGCCACGTTTCTTGTAGAATAATTATGTCATGTGATGCTAGAAAATCCGTACTGCTGCCTAATAAGTGGGAATGACCACCAGTGTTCCAGCTGATCATTGAAATTTGAACCCTTCACTTGGCATTTATTAGTTATAAATCGGGGTTATGTGTTGATACTTGTATTGAGGTCAAATTTTGGAGGTTGCTAGTGATAGAGTTTACTTCACCAAGTGTACCATGTGGCACTAGAGGTTCCCCTGTCTTGTTCTCACTAATTTCGAGGGTTAAGTTCCCCTCAGAATCAAAGACAAAGGGATCTCTGGCCAGGACAAAGCCCAAAGCAAAGATGTCCATCTGTGCTTGCCATAAGGCATTTCTAACTAGATTCGATTGAAGCCATACTCTAACAATGGAACTATCATGCTGGACAAACTCAACCTGTTCAATGTCTGCAGATGTTATGTCCTGGAGTGTGCTAACCTCCTCACATATTGCAAGTAGACTAGTTCTATTCATAACATATGGAGGAAACGGAGCTGGGTGACATTTAAGTATTAAACGATGAAGTTGTGCTCGTTTTTTTTTATTAGGGCTAAGTTTAACTGATCGCCTAGAAGCCACGTTTTGTAACTCCTTTTCTCTATCTTTGACTCCAATATTTGAATTAGAAACTATGGCTACTGGTCCCTGTCTCATCTGCTGCATTGCATCATGTGGTATTTGTTCTGAACCTTCACTCCACGGTTGAGTTCTGGCTAAAGCAATTACAAACAGCTCTTGCAATTTGATCTTTAATCTGTACCATATTATTTAGTTTGTCCAGCATTTGTACATAGGTCTTACAATTAGAAGAATTTATTACATTAGAATTTTTTGAGAATTGTTAGCATTCATCAGATCCTTGCCACTCTGACAAGCATCAGCTCCAACCATCAAGAAACCCTGTGGTGAATTATCTCTGGGGGCAGCTAAGGGAAGCGTCAGTATCTTCTTGTTCTGGATGAGCTTACCCACTTCTTGATTATAGGAAACCACCTCTGAGCAAATTGGGTCCTGACCATGCTGCATTTCATTGATCACTCTCGATATAGCAGGTACACGTAATGGCTGAGCCTGGCTCTTCATGTCCGGTTTGAGTGTCAATGATACTAATGGGGGCTGTCTTGTTGTTAAATCAGTACCTATCTTTTTTAGATCAAGATAATTTTGTATAGAGTTTTCAATCTTCATATGAACATCAGCTAAAATAGAAGCTTGCGCTTCACCCCGTTCAACAATGCTATCATTTTCCTGATCGTCAGTTATAGTTGATTGTGAGGCTTGCGACTCAGAAGGAATCGATTGTATAGCAGAGATCGACTCTATAAGGTCATTTAATGGAGGATATTCATTGACCTCATTCGACTTCTCTGCCTCTTTCTTCCCACAATTCATTGTAGCAGGTGGCATTTTTTTTTATTTTTGTACCCTTGATTTTCCCCCTGTTTTCATTTGGGGAGCCAAACGTTTAATGAGCTGTTTTATATTTGCTCTTGCTCTCAGTGGAGTTGTAGTCTGGGAGCAGACTGAAGAGGGAAAATGGGACGATCCCTTCCCCCGATTCTCATCCAGACCACGGCCTAGGACGTCACGACCCAAGCACCCACCGCGAGAAGAATTCGACCCACTCACGGCCATCCCAGATGTCAAGATCCACTGTGGCCATGCCCCACACAACCAAGGTGGCTGCACATCAATCAAACCATGTGCCGGAGCCTCAGGTGAAGCTAACGACCGCATGAACCAAATCGAGCAGACAGCAACTACTACTACCGCCATTGTTAGAGATGCCATGACGACATAGCAAGCGGACAAGAATACACGTGCCACCAAGCACATTGGTCATACACACACCAATCCACACGAAGAACATACTCAGTGCTATGACGTAGAGGACCGCTTACATACACACACACACACACATGCATTGTTGTTATTTTTGACATAGGCCAGCCACAGCACTGCAGAAACGCAAGACGCCAGAAGAGCTTGTGTACATGCTTGCAGACACTTCCTCGCCACTAAAACCATGAAGACATAAGCCCTGCATATGGACTAATGCATATGAATTTCCGTCGCCCCTCGCGACCCCTATATTATGAACAATGTACCGCAAAACCAGAGCGTCCAGGCCGGAGCAGGTCAGACAAAGCTGCAAGGTGGTGATCGCACAGAACAAGGCCCCAACAAGAGCCCATTCCAAGGCCGCAATGTTGCAATCTACATGCTGCGCTCCCCGCTCCAAGGTTACACCTGCTACTGCTAAACGCACCCTGAGCCGTAATACAAATCAAATGCTCAAAATTCTGCTCCAGCCACGGTCCCGCAACACGTGACTAGGCCAGCCGGATACGATGCCAAGCTCCAGGGACCAGAGAAGCGCTGGGGTCTCACGTCTGGGACACATACTGCAGCAATGAAGTGACAAATCGGACACCAATAGCGATGGGAAAGACTTGCACACCAGCTAATGGTCAAACCTGTCCATTGTCTGCCACTGACACATAGTCATACTTTGTTGCCAGCACCAGGTACACCGCGAGCTGGGAACAATGATGGTCCCAGGCTTGGGGGCTCGTGAGTGAACCAATCAGAATACAAGGGGCACATCACTGACGCCATTATAGCTTAGCCAATCACTAATCGTCCCCATGTAACATTTCACTTGTAGCAATTATTAGGGATGACCCAAGCGTACCACCTGATCCTTTCTCAACCACTAACTGCCTTTCCTATATGTGCCTATACTAACCCCACCACTCGGAGAGCCAATCCAAGGTGGCGTTAGGTTTGGGCGCTAGTCCTCCTGAGGTGACGTACGTAACCGCGTCATACAGCTAGAAAAAGTGCCTGTGAGCCCACCAAGAGCGAGTGGTCTCTCGGATGCCTATGACCTGTGAGCCCGTCCCTGCCTGTTTCATGTAATAAACAGCAGTAACTCTATGTTCTTGTGTGTGCCTCATACTCTCTTAGGACGCGGGAGGTGTTGGGGCCTCCCCAACCCCGGAGGTCTGTGGATGGCCCTGCCGGCCCCCGGGAAAAACACCCCAACAAGGCAGGTCAGGAACACATAAAAGGGACTAGCGTATGCCACGCCACAAAATCAACAATCCTTTGAAGTCAGGAGAGAGTCTTCTACCGACTCTGACCCAAATACACTGCTCACACACACAAAGCATTTTAATTGAGCGCTACATCCTGGGATAAGGGCAAGAGTCCTGGTCTAGTGCGTGACTCTTTGCTCTTGTACGTGCCTCATACTATGTTGGGATGCGGAAGGCGTTGGGGCCTCCCGCGGACGGCCCTGCAGGCCCCCGGGAAAAACACCCCAACGAGTTGGAGGCACTGCTGAGATCTGCTGAGACTGGGTGAGATCACAGCGAGGCCACTTGCGTCAAGGTGGCCCGGCAACGCGGCCCCTTCTTCCGTTGCCCCCTTTGGAGAACTACAGGACCATTGCGGAACTGCGAGACTACCAGACAGCGCAATCCAGAGATTTTCCATCGGGAGGCAAATTGGGAAGTATCCCGCCCGCGGTTGGCGAGTGTCCAGACATGGTCCAGACGAGAGGAGGCGGCGAGCTGATTGGGAGGGGTGCCCACGGTCGAGCAGCACCGGCAGGCGAGAACTCGATGTCAGTATGGCACACACAACCAGCAATACAATGTTGTGTGGGAGGTGAGAGGAACTGTAAACAGGGTGGCAGGTGGCTCTTAAAGGGTGTTAAGAAAAGATTTTGGCCATTGAGTGGCGATCGTTTTGTAAGGTGTAACGGGGACTGGCACGAGGGCCGTCCCTCTAGCGGTACAGAATTGGCTGGGTGGGGCTTCAAGCTCCCACGTGTGACCAGCAGATCGCGCTGATTGATCGAGATCGCAGACACCTGTATAAGGGGGTGTGGCATTCCTATGAGTTGGCGTTGTAGATCAATGAATAGATGGAGATTCCTATTGATCGAGTGTTTTAACTCTGTGAATAGATGACGTATTCCTGCAGGAGGTAGCTAGATTGTTTCTCAGTGCGGAATATAATTGGCTGGTTAAGCTCCCCTAGAGAGGGGGCGTATCACACGCGAGGTGACGCAGCGTGAGCATTCCGATTATAATAACAAAGTAATTGACGGATACTCCACTCCAGGTCTGGTGGGAAGACAGCTGTGGGGATAGCTGGGAAAAGGTTGCCAAATATGGCGCGCATTCATCTCTTGCTGTAATTGTACATAACGGGAACCCTTTGTAGTAGTTGTTGACGTCACCCATAGGGCTTGTATAGGATATTGCGGTATTCTTCCTTCAAGAGTGATCGGGGATATGCGGTAAGGTAGGGGTGAAAGGGGAATGGCGGCTGAGCACAGAGAACGCTGCCACACGATCGAGTACGTGGGTGGGAGGGGGATCAGAAGATAGTACACTGTGCAGACAGTGAGGACAGAGGAGAAGGAGGAAGAGTTAGAAGTATGTTGCACTTGTGCAAAATAGCGCCAGCATAGTAAAGGCGGGGCAGTTCAGAAGCATGCTGCATAGGGAACGCAGCCGCAGGGGGCTGGTGCGCCACGGTTCGAAGGGGGCCCTAGTTCCGGAAGGAGAGGCATAAAAGAAGGTGACATTGCTGTAGGAATAACGAGGGCGGTGACGCCCAGCACAAAAGCATTGTAATAAAAATTGTTTTCCTTGGAGCGGAGAATCAGAAGACCCCAGCTTATGGGGCCAGGTAACAGTGGTACTGAGAAAGTAAAGTTTTAATGATGTCTACGTATTATGGAATAGGGGCAGGGTATAGGGCCAAAACCTTAACAACACCACTCCAACATATCTGCGCAACACTAACACCGCACAGAGATAAAATAGTAAAGCACAGCATTGAATGGACACAAGGGTCAGATAACAAAATAAGGATACCATGGCCACCCAACGGCAGTTTTGACATGACTACCCAACATTTACTACTAGCGTATTTACATAACACATACAAGGGGAAGAAGTTGGCGAGCCACCTAGATGTTTTTGACCTCTGGAAATGTTCCAGGGTTGTGCCCCAGGGGTAACAGGGATGTTCACACTGCAGGGAGTAAAAGAGAAAAAGGTGAATGGAGAGGGCGGGTGTAGAGAGCCCGGGAAAACATCCAGTGCTGAGGAGAGTGAGGAAGATTCAGAAGGATCGTTCGCAGTCGCAGAGGTGAAGAAAGAAAGTGAGGAAGTGACACCCGCTAGTAAAGAAATAAAGAAAGAAACAGAGGGGCTGTATCCGTTGAGAGAGTTGAGGGAAGCAACACAAGCACAACTAACAGCAGCCGAGGGATATTCCATCCCTGCATACAGCCCACCATCCTACACGCCAGCAGACAGTTACCAAAAGGGGGTAAGCGTGACAAGTGCAGCGGATACGAAACAAACGCAGGTAAGCACTGGAGGAGGAAAAAGGGTGCAGCTAGACTTAGCAAGCATAGGACCAGATGAATGGATAGCAGCACAGGTGCTTCTGAAGCTTTGAGGGACATTAACTGGGGAGGAGGAAGAAGCTGTAAAGAAGGGAAGTAAAGAAGAGACAGAATACAGAAAGAAGGGGTGCAAGATAAGTAGAGAAGAGGAAGGTAGACTGACACTGGAGGAAGAGGAGATGCTAGAGGTAAGTTTAGCGGAATTGAGGGAAGCATGGAGCGCACTGATCGAACAGTTCGAGCGGGAAGAGCGGAAAAGGAGGTAAAGGAGGAAGGGGAGCAAGGGGGACAAGGTAGGGGTAAAAGGGCAAGAGGAAGAACAGAGGAAACGAGAAGAAGACCGTATAAGGGCGATTGCAGAAAAGGGTGGCACGCATGGAACAGCAGGAGATTAGGAGAAAAGAAGAGGAGCGAGACGAAAAGGACAGAGAAATGGGGCTGTGGAGGAAGAAGATTATATCAGAAAGCGCATGAAAATATGAAGAGGGGAAGGTTATAGAAAGTATACTGGCAAAGGAGGGCGGAATATGGGGCAACAAGGAGAAAGAAGAGAACATGCTAGTGCAGGTAAGTGACGCAATAATGAGTGAGCTTTGCAAAGTACGAACGTAAGTAGGTGGTGAAGCGGGCAAGCAAAAGAATACAGCACAAGGAGAGGTGTGCAAGGAATGCAGGGCCAAGACATACACGTATAGCAATAAGGAAGTAGCGACAACCCTGCAGGAGGGAGGAACGGAGATGAAAGATGAGTACACAGACATAGACCTAGGGACCGTTAGAGTAGGAGGAAAGTGCATAGGCCCAGGATTGACATTTTCAGATGGGTTCTGCAGTGAGGAAGAGGAGGGATCGTGTGGAGGACGAAGTTATGGAAGGGGGGAGGGGTTAAGCAAATTATACATAACATGCACAGACTGCGGGTCATCGTGGGAATGTGAGATGCAGGAAGAAGAAAACGCAGGGGAGGAAAAGGAAAGGCAACTAAAAGGGAGAACGCCACGGCCACTGACGCCGCCAGAGCAACACACACCATATGTTAGCAGACTCAGAGACCTCCCAGGATGCAGAATGGAAGAGATAGCTAATGCACACAGGGAGGGTCACGAGGGTCAGCAGAGAAGGAACAAGAGCATAGGAGGTAATAGAGTAACACAACACATTACGGATTTTATTGAACAACTTTCTGACATGGAAGAGGACAGTGAATACACTCACACATCCCCACACAGATGTACGCCAGGGGAAGTAAAGGAGTACACTCTAATGCTATTACTAGAGAGAGGGGAAGAAAGGCCACAATATGTCCCATGGAAACATGCAGACAAGGAAAACATCAAATGCAGACTCCCATCGTTGAGCGGAGGGGCCGGAAAATGGATATATGAAATGGAAAAACAAACTGCAGGTCAGAAATTAGCGGTGGGTGATGTAAAGGGGTTACTCATTTCAATACTGGGTGACGCAGCAGATGACATTTGGAAGAGGGCGGGATTCCGAGGAGTAACTATAAGTGACGCATCGCATGATGGGGCACCATTTGCAAATTGCAGACACGCACTGTGTCAGGCACTGAGGATGCAATACCCAGACACTTCATACATAGGAGCAATAACGTCACGCAAAATGCGTGAGAATGAAGATCCTGTTGATTACATCCAGGAAATTCAGGAGAAGTGGCGCCTGGAAATGCGGGAACCGTGGGACAAAACACTGGCAATTATTTTACCATATGTTGATTCAGGGTCTTCCAGAGCCAGTACAGAGGCAATTAAAGAAATGAGAAGGCAGGCCCGAGATACAGCTCACAATAGTGCATCATTGTAGACTGTGGCAAGAGAAGATGAAACAGAAGGAGGAAGACAGAAAGCAAGAGAAAGCGAAACTGGTCCAAAATAAACTGCCTAAATATGCAATGGAAGGTGCACTGATCACAGGCCCCACACCGGCCATGCTGGCACAGGACACTACACAACAACAAACAGCATCACTACAGCAAGCACAAATGACGACACAGCAAATGCCACCACCACCACCATACACAGAACAATACCCAACAGAAATGGAAGGTGGTTACACTCAAATGGGAAACGGGTACACAAACAACTAACGGGGGAGGGGAGGACACATGAGAGGGAGGGGATTTGGGCCAGCAGCACCACTACAAGGGGGAGGGTTCCAGGTGCAGAACCAATATGGGCAGCAGGGTTACTCAGACAACACTGGGGGATACCCAAGGCAAGCACGGGAACCACCAACGTGCTGGACATGCGGCATGATAGGACACATGTCACGCACGTGCAGAGTAAGACTGACACAATCAGGATGGGGAGAGCAAGGGCAACAGGCTTACAATGGGGGACAACAATTATACCAACAACAACAGCTGCAACAGGGGACAGAAACACTGATACAACAGCAAGCACAACCACCACCGCCTTAGCAACCATTACAAACATACACACAACCACAGCAGTAACCACAACAACAGGTAGCAATGGCACAACAACAACACATCCAGGCAATACAACAGCTCACACAAATACAAGACAACAAATTACTACCCGCAGATACGGCAACACAACAGACACAACTGGGAAGGGTGACAATATTGGGTCACAACCCATACACAGGGAGTGGACAGTCACTGTATCCACAATAGGACAGCCCACAGACGTCTTTGATGTGTCCCACCTAACCCTGCGGAGGAACCACGCATAAAGGTGGCGATAGGTGACAAGACATTTTCTTTCCTAGTTGACACAGGGACCACTAGGTCCTGTATTAGAGAGGGAAGTTCAACTTGTCAGGTGAAGATATGCACACTCAAGGATTCTCTGGGGCTCGAGGACTGGTTCTTTTCACTGATGACATCTCCTTATCTGTTGGAGATCACAACCTGTCTCTACCACTGCTATACTCAAAGCAGTCACCAGTAAACATACTAGGGAGAGATATATTGAGCAGGTTTAACATGACTATATCCTTTACTGATAAGGGAATAGTGTGTTCCACACCAGGCATCAACATGCTCACAGCACAACACATACTTCAGGCTTACTGTGGCAAAACAGTAGCGAGGGCAGAGCCAGTGGATGGGGACCTCTTCCAATATGAAACGGACATGGCACTAGCATGGCTACCAGGAATTGAGGGTAAGGTGTGGAGTAGACCAGCAGCTTACCTCTTCAGACCAGAAACACCGACCAGTGAAGGAGAAGGGGCTATAATATAAGTGGACATAGAAAGCATTGTAGCAACCACAGACTACATTACAGTTGACACACAGGATGGGGAGGGAAAAGCATGGAGAGCAGTAACAGCACTGGCAGAAGGATGCAGGCTAACACAGGTGTCAGATGAGGAACTGTTCTCAGACGAAGCAGGAGATGGAGAAATGGTGTTCCAAATGAACGTCTACATTTGGCTAAGAGTGACATACAAGGAGGTAGCACAAAAAATAGCAATGGCACTAGAAGCACATGCCACTACCCAGGTACCCTTCTACGAGGAAGATTTAGCTGCTAGTCCATATGAAGTAGGCTGCATAAAGAGCATTGGAGGAGCAATAATAAAGCTAAAGAAAGGTGCAATACTGCCCAGGGTGAAACAGTATCCACTATCCAAAGAAGCTGATGAAGGGATATATGAAACAATCACTGCCCTAGTGGATAGAGGGATATTGGTACCATTAGAATCACTGTGCAACACTGCGGTGTATCCGGTGCGCAAGGCAAAAGGAGGGTCATGGCGTTTTATACAAGAATTGAGGCCCCTCAACCATATTGTAGAGGCAGAATACCCCATAGCAGCTAACCCAGCTACTATACTGTGCGGGATACCCAAAAAACAAGCATGGGACATAAGCCAGTGGCATTTTACAGTGGCCATTTAGATCCTGCAATGATGGGTCATTTCCTGTGCGAACAGAGCCGCAGCAGCATTTGCGGTAGAAAAATCATACAAAATAACAATGCGATCCCCCACAACACTATACGTGGAGCACGCTCTCTTTGCAATACTGAATAAGTCAAAATCCACACTGACCACACAGAGAGCTACAGGTTACGAGATAATGCTGTCCAGACCAGAGCTCAAAATAATGAGATGCAGTAATGTTAACCCAGCACGATTTATAGCAGAAGTGGTGGAAGATGGAGAGTATGCACATGTCTGCACACAAGCTATTGAAATTTACTCAAGCACCAGGAAGATGAAAGAAAATGCCCTAGAGGGGGGAGAGATAATTTACATAGATGGATCATCAACAATTGACCAAAGCGATGGGATAAAAAGAACATGAGCAGCAGTAGTACGTTTGAGGGAAGACTGGTCCTACGTTCCGGTGAAATGTGTCCAATTACCACAACACTATTCAGCGCAAACAGCGGAACTAGTAGCACTGATTTTATCATTAGAAGAAAGCAATGAAAAAAGTGTAACTATATATTCTGACAGTGCATATGTTACATCAACAGTACACTCAGGACTAATAAAATGGCAAAGAAGGGGATTCAGAAGAGCAGACAGTACCCCGGTTCAACATGCTCTCCTACTGGCTGAACTAATTGAAGTAATAAACTACCCGGAAGAGGTAGCATTGGTAAAATGTCAGGCCCACACTAACGGGGATTACCCAATATCAAGAGGTAACGAAGCAGCAGATGCACATGCGAAACATGCTGTGTATTCTGGTGAGACATGGCCCCACCCAGAAAAACAAAAAGATAAGGGGGGGTTAGAGAGATGTTGATGAAGGGTGGGTACACACACATCCCAGAGAAACCGATCATGGAATTACAGGCAGCAGCACCAATGGCAGAAATTGAACTATTTCTTAAAAGATGATGCACCATGTTCCCCCACAGATGCATTATGGCAAAAGAATAAAACCGGAAAGGTTGTGATGCCCCTGGCACTATTGAAAACAGCCATGACCCAATTGCGCTGACCCACACATACATGGAAAGAAGTAATTGCTCCACGAATGAAAAAATCATGGTTCTGTCCCGAGCTAAACTCACATGTTGCAAATTTCATTAGCAACTGCCTCACATGCCAGCAATGTATGGCCGGTCACAGACTGCAAGTGTTCAAAGGTACAATACCCCGGCCTGAACGACCCTTCCTGCACTTACACATTTATTACGTTGACATGATCAATGTATGTCAAGGCTACAGATACATGATTGTAGTAGTAGGCCCATTTTCAAGGTGGATCAAGGCTGGTCCCTGCTCCCATGCAGATGTGTTCAGAGCAGCCACATTTCTGGTGAGGGAGGTCTTCCCGAGGTGGGGGGTATGTGAAGTATTACGGTCAGACAATGGTCCTCACTTTGCCAATGAACTGTTCCAGCACGTAACTGCCCTTTTGGGAATTAAGAATAAGTTTGCATGCGCATATCACCCGCAAGCAAATGGAATCTGCAAACGCCTCAAAGGCCTCCTAAAAGAAGAGATAGCAAAGATCCAACAAACCACAAAAAAGATCTGGTTGTATTGCCTCCCTTTGGCCTTATTTGAGTTGAGAAATAGGCCAGGGTCGGACCACCACCTCACACCCCACTAGGTGGTGACCGGACGTCAAATGCACCTCCCACTCACACCACCATCAAAGGCCACAACTGACTGCCATGCCACAAGTGCTGTTTTGGGTGAAGAAATGCATGAGTATGTCTCTTCCTTGGTTACTAGTGCCACTTTTATCTCTCAACAGATCGAACGGAAACAGGTGGGTCGAAGAACAATCAGCAAGGAGAAGCAACCAACAAGGAACAAGAACAACCAGCACAGTGGACAGTGAAAGAAGGAGACCAGGTTCTCCTATGAAACTTCCGCAGAAGTTGGAACAACCCTCTATTTACAGGTCCATACTTGGTGGACAAAATTGCCCCTAGGGCGGTGAAACTCAGGGGAAAGACGTGTGGACGCACATCCACGACATCAAGCCCTACAAAGCACAGACCCACCCTCACCTCAGCGAAGGGGCCAACGCTTCAGCACCAACTGACAACAATGAAAAAATGCAGACACTAGATACCCCAAAGGACATAACCGACCAATCACCTATAGCCCACCCTATGATCACAAGATCTCAAACAAAAACATAAGAACTAGCAAAAAATTAACTCCCACCACCACCAATAAATGAAGAACATTGTCAAGCAACCTGCAAAATACACCACACTGTGTATACACGTGCATGTTTTTTTCTTTTTTTGTCTCACACATGCAGGTATCGCGTATTTGCTTCTGTATATATAAGAAAGATAAGGAATATATGTCACTGCCCAGGAGTAAATGCTACCCACAGACGATAACACCCCAGAAGAACTATCACACCAGTTTGTATGCGTTATAAAAAGGCCAAACTACTTGAGAAGAAGAAGAATACGCGTATATTATAACATGTTCCTTATGATAATAGCTCAATCATTTCCACATCTCCACATGTACTACCCGCCCTAAGGGATATGATGGTAGGAAAGCGTGGGAGCAGCTTTTTGCCTGGGCATTGAATGATTATTTGATAAGCAGGGCTTGACTAAAAGATACTAACAAAATAACGCATATTTTGAGAGATTTTCAGGCAGGCAACTATATCATCTAAAGTAAAGGAGTTGTAGGACCGCATCAAGAGACAAATGCCAATGGTATTAGCAACTGTAATAAACATTTTAGGGATTTTCTTTACCACTGGTCTGATTACTGCTGCTGTCTGGCAGGCCTACTATGCTTTTTACGTGATGGCATAACACCTCCGCTACCATGGCTGCAACGAGCACAGTGTCAGGTGGTACAAGTAGTACGGTGACCAACATAAAGAGGGATAAGCGTAGTGTTTCTATTGATGTACATGGGGTGGACACATTTCTTACAGAATCAGCACACGTTTCTAACAACATGTGGTACAAGAATTCGACCCACTCACGGCCATCCCAGATGTCAAGATCCACTGTGGCCATGCCCCACACAACCAAGGTGGCTGCACATCAATCAAACCATGTGCCGGAGCCTCAGGTGAAGCTAACGACCGCATGAACCAAATCGAGCAGACAGCAACTACTACTACCGCCATTGTTAGAGATGCCATGACGACATAGCAAGCGGACAAGAATACACGTGCCACCAAGCACATTGGTCATACACACACCAATCCACACAAAGAACATACACAGTGCTATGACGTAGAGGACCGCTTACACACACACACACACATGCATTGTTGTTATTTTTCACATAGGCCAGCCACAGCACTGCAGAAACGCAAGACGCCAGAAGAGCTTGTGTACATGCTTGCAGACACTTCCTCGCCACTAAAACCATGAAGACATAAGCCCTGCATATGGACTAATGCATATGAATTTCCGTCGCCCCTCGCGACCCCTATATTATGAACAATGTACCGCAAAACCAGAGCGTCCAGGCCGCGCTCCCCGCTCCAAGGTTACACCTGCTACTGCTAAACGCACCCTGAGCCGTAATACAAATCAAATGCTAAAAATTCTGCTCCAGCCACGGTCCCGCAACACGTGACTAGGCCAGCCGGATACGATGCCAAGCTCCAGGGACCAGAGAAGCGCTGGGGTCTCACGTCTGGGACACATACTGCAACAATGAAGTGACAAATCGGACACCAATAGCGATGGGAAAGACTTGCACACCAGCTAATGGTCAGACCTGTCCATTGTCTGCCACTGACACATAGTCATACTTTGTTGCCAGCACCAGGTACACCGCGAGCTGGGAACAATGATGGTCCCAGGCTTGGGGGCTCGTGAGTGAACCAATCAGAATACAAGGGGCACATCACTGACGCCATTATAGCTTAGCCAATCACTAATCGTCTCCGTGTAACATTTCACTTGTAGCAATTATTAGGGATGACCCAAGCGTACCACCTGATCCTTTCTCAACCACTAACTGCCTTTCCTATATGTGCCTATACTAACCCCACCACTCGGAGAGCCAATCCAAGGTGGCGTTAGGTTTGGGCGCTAGTCCTCCTGAGGTGACGTACGTAACCGCGTCATACAGCTAGAAAAAGTGCCTGTGAGCCCACCAAGAGCGAGTGGTCTCTCGGATGCCTATGACCTGTGAGCCCGTCCCTGCCTGTTTCATGTAATAAACAGCAGTAACTCTATGTTCTTGTGTGTGCCTCATACTCTCTTAGGACGCGGGAGGTGTTGGGGCCTCCCCAACCCCGGAGGTCCGTGGATGGCCCTGCCGGCCCCCGGGAAAAACACCCCAACAAGGCAGGTCAGGAACACATAAAAGGGACTAGCGTATGCCACGCCACAAAATCAACAATCCTTTGAAGTCAGGAGAGAGTCTACAGAGCCCCTTCTACCGACTCTGACCCAAATACACTGCTCACACACACAAAGCATTTTAATTGAGCGCTACATCCTGGGATAAGGGCAAGAGTCCTGGTCTAGTGCGTGACTCTTTGCTCTTGTACGTGCCTCATACTATGTTGGGATGCGGAAGGAGTTGGGGCCTCCCGCGGACGGCCCTGCAGGCCCCCGGGAAAAACACCCCAACGAGTTGGAGGCACTGCTGAGATCTGCTGAGACTGGGTAAGATCACAGCGAGGCCACTTGCGTCAAGGTGGCCCGGCAACGCGGCCCCCTCTTCCGTTGCCCCCTTTGGAGAACTACAGGACCATTGCGGAACTGCGAGACGACCAGACAGCGCAATCCAGAGATTTTCCATCGGGAGGCAAATTGGGAAGTATCCCGCCCGCGGTTGGTGAGTGTCCAGACATGGTCCAGACGAGAGGAGGCGGCGAGCTGATTGGGAGGGGTGCCCACGGTCGAGCAGCACCGGTAGGCGAGAACTCGATGTCAGTATGGCACACACAACCAGCAATACAATGTTGTGTGGGAGGTGAGAGGAATTGTAAACAGGGTGGCAGGTGGCTCTTAAAGGGTGTTAAGAAAAGATTTTGGCCATTGAGTGGCGATTGTTTTGTAAGGTGTAACGGGGACTGGCACGAGGGCCGTCCCCTCTAGCGGTACAGAATTGGCTGGGTGGGGCTTCAAGCTCCCACGTGTGACCAGCAGATCGCGCTGATTGATCGAGATCGCAGACACCTGTATAAGGGGGTGTGGCATTCCTATGAGTTGGCGTTGTAGATCAATGAATAGATGGAGATTCCTATTGATCGAGTGTTTTAACTCTGTGAATAGATGACGTATTCCTGCAGGAGGTAGCTAGATTGTTTCTCAGTGCGGAATATAATTGGCTGGTTAAGCTCCCCTAGAGAGGGGGCGTATCACACGCGAGGTGACGCAGCGTGAGCATTCCGATTATAATAACAAAGTAATTGACGGATACTCCACTCCAGGTCTGGTGGGAAGATAGCTGTGGGGATAACTGGGAAAAGGTTGCCAAATATGGCGCGCATTCATCTCTTGCTGTAATTGTACATAACGGGAACCCTTTGTAGTAGTTGTTGACGTCACCCATAGGGCTTGTATAGGATATTGCGGTATTCTTCCTTCAAGAGTGATCGGGGATATGCGGTAAGGTAGGGGTGAAATGGAAATGGCGGCTGAGCACAGAGAACGCTGCCACACGATCGAGTACGTGGGTGGGAGGGGGATCAGAAGATAGTACACTGTGCAGACAGTGAGGACAGAGGAGAAGGAGGAAGAGTTAGAAGTATGTTGCACTTGTGCAAAATAGCGCCAGCATAGTAAAGGCGGGGCAGTTCAGAAGCATGCTGCATAGGGAACGCAGCCGCAGGGGGCTGGTGCGCCACGGTTCGAAGGGGGCCCTAGTTCCGGAAGGAGAGGCATAAAAGAAGGTGACATTGCTGTAGGAATAACGAGGGCGGTGACGCCCAGCACAAAAGCATTGTAATAAAAATTGTTTTCCTTGGAGCGGAGAATCAGAAGACCCCAGCTTATGGGGCCAGGTAACAGTGGTACTGAGAAAGTAAAGTTTTAATGATGTCTACGTATTATGGAATAGGGGCAGGGTATAGGGCCAAAACCTTAACAACACCACTCCAACATATCTGCGCAACACTAACACCGCACAGAGATAAAATAGTAAAGCACAGCATTGAATGGACACAAGGGTCAGATAACAAAATAAGGATACCATGGCCACCCAACGGCAGTTTTGACATGACTACCCAACATTTACTACTAGCGTATTTACATAACACATACAAGGGGAAGAAGTTGGCGAGCCACCTAGATGTTTTTGACCTCTGGAAATGTTCCAGGGTTGTGCCCCAGGGGTAACAGGGATGTTCACACTGCAGGGAGTAAAAGAGAAAAAGGTGAATGGAGAGGGCGGGTGTAGAGAGCCCGGGAAAACATCCAGTGCTGAGGAGAGTGAGGAAGATTCAGAAGGATCGTTCGCAGTCGCAGAGGTGAAGAAAGAAAGTGAGGAAGTGACACCCGCTAGTAAAGAAATAAAGAAAGAAACAGAGGGGCTGTATCCGTTGAGAGAGTTGAGGGAAGCAACACAAGCACAACTAACAGCAGCCGAGGGATATTCCATCCCTGCATACAGCCCACCATCCTACACGCCAGCAGACAGTTACCAAAAGGGGGTAAGCATGACAAGTGCAGCGGATACGAAACAAACGCAGGTAAGCACTGGAGGAGGAAAAAGGGTGCAGCTAGACTTAGCAAGCATAGGACCAGATGAATGGATAGCAGCACAGGTGCTTCTGAAGCTTTGAGGGACATTAACTGGGGAGGAGGAAGAAGCTGTAAAGAAGGGAAGTAAAGAAGAGACAGAATACAGAAAGAAGGGGTGCAAGATAAGTAGAGAAGAGGAAGGTAGACTGACACTGGAGGAAGAGGAGATGCTAGAGGTAAGTTTAGCGGAATTGAGGGAAGCATGGAGCGCACTGATCGAACATTTCGAGCGGGAAGAGCGGAAAAGGAGGTAAAGGAGGAAGGGGAGCAAGGGGGACAAGGTAGGGGTAAAAGGGCAAGAGGAAGAACAGAGGAAACGAGAAGAAGACCGTATAAGGGCGATTGCAGAAAAGGGTGGCACGCATGGAACAGCAGGAGATTAGGAGAAAAGAAGAGGAGCGAGAAGAAAAGGACAGAGAAATGGGGCTGTGGAGGAAGAAGATTATATCAGAAAGCGCATGAAAATATGAAGAGGGGAAGGTTATAGAAAGTATACTGGCAAAGGAGGGCGGAATATGGGGCAACAAGGAGAAGAGAACATGCTAGTGCAGGTAAGTGACGCAATAATGAGTGAGCTTTGCAAAGTACGAACGTAAGTAGGTGGTGAAGCGGGCAAGCAAAAGAATACAGCACAAGGAGAGGTGTGCAAGGAATGCAGGGCCAAGACATACACGTATAGCAATAAGGAAGTAGCGACAACACTGCAGGAGGGAGGAACGGAGATGAAAGATGAGTACACAGACATAGACCTAGGGACCGTTAGAGTAGGAGGAAAGTGCATAGGCCCAGGATTGACATTTTCAGATGGGTTCTGCAGTGAGGAAGAGGAGGGATCGTGTGGAGGACGAAGTTATGGAAGGGGGAGGGGTTAAGCAAATTATACATAACATGCACAGACTGCGGGTCATCGTGGGAATGTGAGATGCAGGAAGAAGAAAACGCAGGGGAGGAAAAGGAAAGGCAACTAAAAGGGAGAACGCCACGGCCACTGACGCCGCCAGAGCAACACACACCATATGTTAGCAGACTCAGAGACCTCCCAGGATGCAGAATGGAAGAGATAGCTAATGCACACAGGGAGGGTCACGAGGGTCAGCAGAGAAGGAACAAGAGCATAGGAGGTAATAGAGTAACACAACACATTACGGATTTTATTGAACAACTTTCTGACATGGAAGAGGACAGTGAATACACTCACACATCCCCACACAGACGTACGCCAGGGGAAGTAAAGGAGTACACTCTAATGCTATTACTAGAGAGAGGGGAAGAAAGGCCACAATATGTCCCATGGAAACATGCAGACAAGGAAAACATCAAATGCAGACTCCCATCGTTGAGCGGAGGGGCCGGAAAATGGATATATGAAATGGAAAAACAAACTGCAGGTCAGAAATTAGCGGTGGGTGATGTAAAGGGGTTACTCATTTCAATACTGGGTGACGCAGCAGATGACATTTGGAAGAGGGCGGGATTCCGAGGAGTAACTATAAGTGACGCATCGCATGATGGGGCACCATTTGCAAATTGCAGACACGCACTGTGTCAGGCACTGAGGATGCAATACCCAGACACTTCATACATAGGAGCAATAACGTCACGTAAAATGCGTGAGAATGAAGATCCTGTTGATTACATCCAGGAAATTCAGGAGAAGTGGCGCCTGGAAATGCGGGAACCGTGGGACAAAACACTGGCAATTATTTTACCATATGTTGATTCAGGGTCTTCCAGAGCCAGTACAGAGGCAATTAAAGAAATGAGAAGGCAGGCCCGAGATACAGCTCACAATAGTGCATCATTGTAGACTGTGGCAAGAGAAGATGAAACAGAAGGAGGAAGACAGAAAGCAAGAGAAAGCGAAACTGGTCCAAAATAAACTGCCTAAATATGCAATGGAAGGTGCACTGATCACAGGCCCCACACCGGCCATGCTGGCACAGGACACTACACAACAACAAACAGCATCACTACAGCAAGCACAAATGACGACACAGCAAATGCCACCACCACCACCATACACAGAACAATACCCAACAGAAATGGAAGGTGGTTACACTCAAATGGGAAACGGGTACACAAACAACTAACGGGGGAGGGGAGGACACATGAGAGGGAGGGGATTTGGGCCAGCAGCACCACTACAAGGGGGAGGGTTCCAGGTGCAGAACCAATATGGGCAGCAGGGTTACTCAGACAACACTGGGGGATACCCAAGGCAAGCACGGGAACCACCAACGTGCTAGACATGCGGCATGATAGGACACATGTCACGCACGTGCAGAGTAAGACTGACACAATCAGGATGGGGAGAGCAAGGGCAACAGGCTTACAATGGGGAACAACAATTATACCAACAACAACAGCCGCAACAGGGGACAGAAACACTGATACAACAGCAAGCACAACCACCACCGCCTTAGCAACCATTACAAACATACACACAACCACAGCAGTAACCACAACAACAGGTAGCAATGGCACAACAACAACACATCCAGGCAATACAACAGCTCACACAAATACAAGACAACAAATTACTACCGCAGATACGGCAACACAACAGACACAACAGGGAAGGGTGACAATATTGGGTCACAACCCATACACAGGGAGTGGACAGTCACTGTATCCACAATAGGACAGCCCACAGACGTCTTTGATGTGTCCCACCTAACCCTGCGGAGGAACCACGCATAAAGGTGGCGATAGGTGACAAGACATTTTCTTTCCTAGTTGACACAGGGACCACTAGGTCCTGTATTAGAGAGGGAAGTTCAACTTGTCAGGCGAAGATATGCACACTCAAGGATTCTCTGGGGCTCGAGGACTGGTTCTTTTCACTGATGACATCTCCTTATCTGTTGGAGATCACAACCTGTCTCTACCACTGCTATACTCAAAGCAGTCACCAGTAAACATACTAGGGAGAGATATATTGAGCAGGTTTAACATGACTATATCCTTTACTGATAAGGGAATAGTGTGTTCCACACCAGGCATCAACATGCTCACAGCACAACACATACTTCAGGCTTACTGTGGCAAAACAGTAGCGAGGGCAGAGCCAGTGGATGGGGACCTCTTACAATATGAAACGGACATGGCACTAGCATGGCTACCAGGAATTGAGGGTAAGGTGTGGAGTAGACCAGCAGCTTACCTCTTCAGACCAGAAACACCGACCAGTGAAGGAGAAGGGGCTATAATATAAGTGGACATAGAAAGCATTGTAGCAACCACAGACTACATTACAGTTGACGCACAGGATGGGGAGGGAAAAGCATGGAGAGCAGTAACAGCACTGGCAGAAGGATGCAGGCTAACACAGGTGTCAGATGAGGAACTGTTCTCAGACGAAGCAGGAGATGGAGAAATGGTGTTCCAAATGAACGTCTACATTTGGCTAAGAGTGACATACAAGGAGGTAGCACAAAAAATAGCAATGGCACTAGAAGCACATGCCACTACCCAGGTACCCTTCTACGAGGAAGATTTAGCTGCTAGTCCATATGAAGTAGGCTGCATAAAGAGCATTGGAGGAGCAATAATAAAGCTAAAGAAAGGTGCAATACTGCCCAGGGTGAAACAGTACCCACTATCCAAAGAAGCTGATGAAGGGATATATGAAACAATCACTGCCCTAGTGGATAGAGGGATATTGGTACCATTAGAATCACTGTGCAACACTGCGGTGTATCCGGTGCGCAAGGCAAAAGGAGGGTCATGGCGTTTTATACAAGAATTGAGGCCCCTCAACCATATTGTAGAGGCAGAATACCCCATAGCAGCTAACCCAGCTACTATACTGTGCGGGATACCCAAAAAACAAGCATGGGACATAAGCCAGTGGCATTTTACAGTGGCCATTTAGATCCTGCAATGATGGGTCATTTCCTGTGCGAACAGAGCCGCAGCAGCATTTGCGGTAGAAAAATCATACAAAATAACAATGCGATCCCCCACAACACTATACGTGGAGCACGCTCTCTTTGCAATACTGAATAAGTCAAAATCCACACTGACCACACAGAGAGCTACAGGTTACGAGATAATGCTGTCCAGACCAGAGCTCAAAATAATGAGATGCAGTAATGTTAACCCAGCACGATTTATAGCAGAAGTGGTGGAAGATGGAGAGTATGCACATGACTGCACACAAGCTATTGAAATGTACTCAAGCACCAGGAAGATGAAAGAAAATGCCCTAGAGGGGGGAGAGATAATTTACATAGATGGATCATCAACAATTGACCAAAGCGATGGGATAAAAAGAACATGAGCAGCAGTAGTACGTTTGAGGGAAGACTGGTCCTACGTTCCGGTGAAATGTGTCCAATTACCACAACACTATTCAGCGCAAACAGCGGAACTAGTAGCACTGATTTTATCATTAGAAGAAAGCAATGAAAAAAGTGTAACTATATATTCTGACAGTGCATATGTTACATCAACAGTACACTCAGGACTAATAAAATGGCAAAGAAGGGGATTCAGAAGAGCAGACAGTACCCCGGTTCAACATGCTCTCCTACTGGCTGAACTAATTGAAGTAATAAACTACCCGGAAGAGGTAGCATTGGTAAAATGTCAGGCCCACACTAACGGGGATTACCCAATATCAAGAGGTAACGAAGCAGCAGATGCACATGCGAAACATGCTGTGTATTCTGGTGAGACATGGGCCCACCCAGAAAAACAAAAAGATAAGGGGGGGGGGGGGTTAGAGAGATGTTGATGAAGGGTGGGTACACACACATCCCAGAGAAACCGATCATGGAATTACAGGCAGCAGCACCAATGGCAGAAATTGAACTATTTCTTAAAAGATGATGCACCATGTTCCCCCACAGATGCATTATGGCAAAAGAATAAAACCGGAAAGGTTGTGATGCCCCTGGCACTATTGAAAACAGCCATGACCCAATTGCGCTGACCCACACATACATGGAAAGAAGAAATTGCTCCACGAATGAAAAAATCATGGTTCTGTCCCGAGCTAAACTCACATGTTGCAAATTTCATTAGCAACTGCCTCACATGCCAGCAATGTATGGCCGGTCACAGACTGCAAGTGTTCAAAGGTACAATACCCAGGCCTGAACGACCCTTCCTGCACTTACACATTTATTACGTTGACATGATCAATGTATGTCAAGGCTACAGATACATGATTGTAGTAGTAGGCCCATTTTCAAGGTGGATCAAGGCTGGTCCCTGCTCCCATGCAGATGTGTTCAGAGCAGCCACATTTCTGGTGAGGGAGGTCTTCCTGAGGTGGGGGGTATGTGAAGTATTACGGTCAGACAATGGTCCTCACTTTGCCAATGAACTGTTCCAGCACGTAACTGCCCTTTTGGAAATTAAGAATAAGTTTGCATGCGCATATCACCCGCAAGCAAATGGCATCTGCAAACGCCTCAAAGGCCTCCTAAAAGAAGAGATAGCAAAGATCCAACAAACCACAAAAAAGATCTGGTTGTATTGCCTCCCTTTGGCCTTATTTGAGTTGAGAAATAGGCCAGGGTCGGACCACCACCTCACACCCCACTAGGTGGTGACCGGACGTCAAATGCACCTCCCACTCACACCACCATCAAAGGCCACAACTGACTGCCATGCCACAAGTGCTGTTTTGGGTGAAGAAATGCATGAGTATGTCTCTTCCTTGGTTACTAGTGCCACTTTTATCTCTCAACAGATCGAACGGAAACAGGTGGGTCGAAGAACAATCAGCAAGGAGAAGCAACCAACGAGGAACAAGAACAACCAGCACAGTGGACAGTGAAAGAAGGAGACCAGGTTCTCCTATGAAACTTCCGCAGAAGTTGGAACAACCCTCTATTTACAGGTCCATACTTGGTGGACAAAATTGCCCCTAGGGCGGTGAAACTCAGGGGAAAGACGTGTGGACGCACATCCACGACATCAAGCCCTACAAAGCACAGACCCACCCTCACCTCAGCGAAGGGGCCAACGCTTCAGCACCAACTGACAACAATGAAAAAATGCAGACACTAGATACCCCAAAGGACATAACCGACCAATCACCTATAGCCCACCCTATGATCACAAGATCTCAAACAAAAACATATGAACTAGCAAAAAATTAACTCCCACCACCACCAATAAATGAAGAACATTGTCAAGCAACCTGCAAAATACACCACACTGTGTATACACGTGCATGTTTTTTTCTTTTTTTGTCTCACACATGCAGGTATCGCGTATTTGCTTCTGTATATATAAGAAAGATAAGGAATATATGTCACTGCCCAGGAGTAAATGCTACCCACAGACGATAACACCCCAGAAGAACTATCACACCAGTTTGTATGCGTTATAAAAAGGCCAAACTACTTGAGAAGAAGAAGAATACGCGTATATTATAACATGTTCCTTATGATAATAGCTCAATCATTTCCACATCTCCACATGTACTACCCGCCCTAAGGGATATGATGGTAGGAAAGCGTGGGAGCAGCTTTTTGCCTGGGCATTGAATGATTATTTGATAAGCAGGGCTTGACTAAAAGATACTAACAAAATAACGCATATTTTGAGAGATTTTCAGGCAGGCAACTATATCATCTAAAGTAAAGGAGTTGTAGGACCGCATCAAGAGACAAATGCCAATGGTATTAGCAACTGTAATAAACATTTTAGGGATTTTCTTTACCACTGGTCTGATTACTGCTGCTGTCTGGCAGGCCTACTATGCTTTTTACGTGATGGCATAACACCTCCCCTACCATGGCTGCAACGAGCACAGTGTCAGGTGGTACAAGTAGTACGGTGACCAACATAAAGAGGGATAAGCGTAGTGTTTCTATTGATGTACATGGGGTGGACACATTTCTTACAGAATCAGCACACGTTTCTAACAACATGTGGTACAAGCACATGTCCAAAATCGGTAAGGATACGACTAAGGACAACTGCTATGTGTGCTTGTTGATCCCATACGCCATGAGTGCCTCAAGAATGTTTGTGGCAACTGAAGTACCTGCTGAATGCTTGTTGTACCTAGCATTGCTCCAAATACGTGGACGATTCCAAGGGAAAAGACCAACACTAAGATGGAAATCAAGGTCAACATACCCCTATGAAGATAACTTCATTAAAACACTACCAATGTATGACGGATTGTGGCAACTGACGAAAGGGCTCATTTACATAACAGAGGGACCCAACAAAAGAGAGATAGAAGAAGTTACACTGAATTACCTACCATGCGAGTGGTACGCAAAAGAAGTTGCTGGAGAACCAGGATGCTGGGAAAGGCCACTGAAATTAATATAAGGCAAGGTATACACTAAGGATGGATGGGTGGACGGAGTTGTGGGAAGCAAAATATTGACTTTGGCAAAGTCTCCAGTGATGACGGTCCAAGTAGAAAATGACAAATGCTACAAGGAATGGACAAAGAGTGCAGCACTGATGACATGGTTAGATAAAGAGGAGGAACCCATAACAATACTTCCACTCACTGCACCCACACTGTGTTACCATCATGATGGGGAAGTTGATGTTGGAGTAAATGAAGGTTGCAAGAGAACCATAAAGATTCCTGAGAGGGGTGCAGGAACGGACAATTCTGATGGATCACTATTGGGTCTGTGGATCAAAGTCATACAACAGCCTGCCACCGTTGTGGAATGGAGTTTGCAAAATGGTTTACATCAACGTACCATCACTGGTAGTACCACAGAAACACGTTAAGATGGAGAGCTTCCGTAAGTTGGATAAAGGGAATAAAAGGAAGAAAAGGTCACTAAAGATGGGAGGAGGAAAAAAAGTGAACAACACTGTCGATCTATCAAGAGTAAAAAGACAAGGAGAACCACTGACACAGAACTACCTGTGGGGAAATTCAGAAACTGCCCTAAGCGACATCCCACCAGCACATAGACTATTTAGCAGGGTGGCTATGTTCTTTTCCTCCATCATACATCCAGGGCTACAGGCATATGAAAATGCGAAGTGGCTCCAGATCACTAGGTGGGAGCTAATGATGACAATAAATCAACGATTAACTGATTCAACGCAATAAAGGAAGAGCTAAGAGCGATAAGGATGGTGGCCCTACAGAACAGATATATGCTGGACCGCCTAACAGCAATGGAAGGAGGTGTTTGTGCAAAAATTTGAAGCTTGTGTTGCACATTTATTCCTGCCAACGACGAGGAGAACGGTACGCTATCTGAGGCAGTGTCACAACTGGACAAGATGCACGCCAAGATGGAAGAAGAAGCAAAGGGAGTGAAGAAAGACGGCAGATGGTTCTCTTACATTTGGTCATGGATGCCATCTTGGCTCTCAGATGGTCTTAAGGTTACGGCAGTATGCATAATTTTAGGAATGGCTCTTGTAATGGAGATAAAAGTATGGAAGGAACGGTCCAAATGTACTGCTGAAGAAATGATTGGTATGCACGTCCTAATGCCAGCTGAAGATGACAATCACACCGACGTCATTATTAAGGAACATGAACGACTGCGCCAGCAGATAGTAGAAGCAGACTTGTACCCTCCATCAATAAAGGTTGAGAACCCAAGGAACCCGAAAAGCTACGCAGGGAAAAGGGTTTATTGCAAACCCGGTGGCGGATGTGTTTATATGTATTGGTCATTTGAAGATCATGTGGACGGATAAGGGCACTCGGCCAGAATAACAAAGGTATGGTGAGTACGAGGACACAAGAGAGTGGATAATTTTGTGGTCGACAATTGACCCAATGGGGGACTGAAGAGGGAAAATGGGACGATCCCTTCCCACAATTCTCATCCAGACCATGGCCTAGGACGTCACGACCCAAGCACCCACTGCGAGAGGAATTCGACCCACTCATGGCCACCCCAGACGTCAAGATCCACTGTGGCAATGCCCCACACAACCAAGGAGGCTGCCCATCAATCAAACCACGTGCCAGAGCCTCAGGTGAAGCTGATATCGACCGCATGAACCAACTCGATTAGACAGCAACCACTACTACCGCCATCGTTAGAGATGCCATGATGACATAATCAGTGGACAAGAACACACGTGCCACCAAGCACACTGGTCATACACACACCAATCCACATGAAGAACATACTCAGTGCTATGACGTAGAAGACCGCTTACACACACACACACATCATTGTTATTTGTCACATAGGCCAGCTACAGCACGGCAGAAACGCAAGTCGCCAGAAGAGCTCATGTACATGCTTGCAGATGCTTCCTCGCCACTAAATCCCTGAAGACGTAAGCCCTGAATATGGACTAATGCATATGAATTTCCGTCGCCCCTTGCAACCCCTATATTATGAACAATGTACCGCCACCCATAAACCAAGCCATGGTAGGCTGCAAAACCAGAGCGTCCAGGCTGGAGCAGGTCAGACAAAGCTGCAAGGTGCTGATCGCGCAGAACAAGGCCCCGACAAGAGCCCCAGCCAAGGCCGAAATGTTGCAATCTACATGCCGCGCTCCACGAGCCAAGGTTACACCTGCTACTGCTAAACGCTCCCCAAGCCGAAATACAAATCAAATGCTCATAATTCTGCTCCAACCACGGTCCCGCAACACGTGACCAGGCCAGCCTGATACGATGCCAAGCTCCAGGGACCAGAGAAGCGCTGGGGTCACACGTCTGGGACACAGACTGCAACAATGAAGTGACAAATCGGACACCAATAGCGATGGGAAAGACTTGCACACCAGCTAATGGTCAGACCTGTCCATTGTCTGCCACTGACACATAGTCATACTTTGTTGCCAGCACCAGGTACACCGCGAGCTGGGAACAACAATGGTCCCAGGCTTGGGGGCTCGCGAGTGAACAAATACGAGGGGCACACCACTGATGCCATTATAGCTTAGCCAATCACTAATTGTCCCCATGTAATATTTCACTTGTAGCGATTATTAGGGATGAGCCAAGCATACCACCTGACCCTTTCTGTGCCTATACTAACCCCACCACTCGGAGAGCCAATCCAAGGTGGCGTTAGTTTTGGGGGCTAGTCCTCCCAGGTGACGTACGTAACCACGTCATGAAGCTAGAAAAATGGCCTGCGAGCCCACCAAGAGCGAGTGGTCTCTCAGATGCCTATGACCTGTGAGCCCGTCCCTGCCTGTTTCGTGTAATAAACAGCAGTAACTCTTTGTTCTTGTATGTGCCTCATGCTCTGTTGCGACGTGGGAGGAGTTGGGGCCTCCCCAACACCGGAGGTCTGCGGATGGCCCTGCCGGCCCCCAGGAAAAACACCCCGACAAGGCAGGTCAGGAACACAGAAAAGGGACTAGCGTATGCCACACCACAAAATCAACAATCCTTTGAAGTCAGGAGAGAGTCTGCAGGGCACCTTCTTCCGACTCTGACCCAGACACAGTGCTCACACATTAGAATCCTTAACAATCCATAGTCATAGCAGCAATTTGATAGGTTGTTTCTGCACTATATCTCAGTATTGCTTCTCTGGCCCGCTCAACATTTTTCTCCGTACACGTCACTTTTTCACAGTATGATTCCCTTCAATGCTACCACCAATTGCCTGCTTGTTCACATTCTTTGATCTCTTGTATTTTAGTGCAACAGTTGCAATATCACTGTATGTGTTTTCTAAAATCATCAGTCCTACAATATTACTAAGCAATGAGTGTCTGGCAAAAAGTAATCAAGGGTGGCACTCTTCCACCCCATCTTCCCTGTGGGTTTACCCTTTTTGTTCCCCTCCAAACAACCATTTGCATTCTCAATTCACATTCTTCAAAAAAACTCAGCCAATTTCTCCCCTTCTTACAAACACCATCTCTGCCTTTTGAGCACACTGTGTTAACAGCAGAGAGGGAGGGAAGGTACAGGTCCTTCTTGGCAAAACATCTACAGTTAAAGGAATGGTTCAGTCAAAATGTTTTATTGTCCCTACGGGTCGGCCATGTGTTTTTAAGCCTAAGTCGCCCGATTTTAGAAAAATTTCCTATGGACTTTACCCAAGTTTTCGTCCATTAAACGCACGCGAAAACAGGCACCAGGGCGCTGCCATTTTGTGATAATCCTATCACTTGCCCCATCGCCCTGGCTGACCTGCTTTTGCGGCACTAAATCATATCCCCCGCCCCTGAGCGTGACATTATCAAAACATTCATATTCCCCGCCTTTCTCCGTGACGTTACTGTGCAGCATAGGCAAACGCGCCCACTCGTCTTCTGCGCGACTTCACACAGAACCCGGAAACCAACACAGATCAACTCACAACACAGCGCGCCACAATTTGGAATATGAAACTGTACTGTAAAATCAAACAGAAACACAGTACATTGGGTAAAGTTCATTTATTTGAGATTAAATGTATATAGAATATTCATCAATTGGCATATTAAATCGGAATGTGATTTTTTTTCTTTTCTCTCTATCCACAAATGCTGTTCTGTTTTATCGTGAGTCATGCGCTGTTCCTTTATGGTACACTGGGTGTTGGTTTTCGTTAAAAGAAGCACTTTGGTCGCACGGTGAATCGCAAGGCTGTTCCATCAACTAGGCACTAGGCCAGCGTAAAGTTTGATATGTTGCTTCTAGCTGCTAGTACCGCGTAAGGGCATATGGGCCCTTGGCGATCGTCCCATAAGATCGTCAAAGTGGTGCAGTTGTTTATGAGAAGCTGCAGCTGGCGGTTGAAAAAACCATCTGCCGGGGTCTGAAACTGGTGGCAGTAGCAGTAGCGTAGGATATACCTGTTTTGAAAACATAAAAATTATAAATAGTCTCGCCAGCCGATCTTTATTACTATTATTCATTTTCTTTATTACGGCCAATCAGAAACTATTTGCTTGCAAGGATAGTGCAATGGAGAATGTTCGGCTCTAAAATCAATGCGAAAACTAACAAAATAAATCGAGGTTAACACACAATGAGAAATGACTGTTTATCTACATGTGTGTGGAATGTGAACCTGCATGCCCATGCCCGGTACAAAGAAGATCCCACAAACATTTTACTTGCTCTTCATTCATTCATTCATCCGTTCATTAATTCTTCATTCCGGTATAATAGCGTCTAAAGAGTTACTTACATTATATTTGAAATTTCCATTGTGTCTCTGCGTAATGCAGTCCGTAAATCCCACTGTGCTCGTCACAACGATTTTTCATATACTGAACTAACATGAAACTCAGTCTAGTTTCCAACTGTTCTGCCTTATCGTCTCTTACGTTATTGCCCACCTCCTTCAAATGAAGTCCTTTCGGCATGGTCCCTGTCTCTCAAGGTCAAAAAACAATAGAACCTTATACTGCCAGTGTGAGTTTTGGGCCTCTTCAGGCAGCGAGCTGGAAATCAAAGCCGCTGACCTTCAATCGAAATGAGCATATATTCTTACTTTGCAACATCCTGTAGTAAAGCCATCTGTGAGAACTTGAATTTTCGAATCCATCTATGTACTGGGCCTCAATCTGTAAATGCAAACTGGCTTCTCTCCCATCTGCAACGGCTCGCTTGGCGCGTTCTAAGACCCCCAATTTTGTCCTCATTGTCCGCGAGCTTTGCAGCCCTACAGAACCATAACTATGGGGATATTGACTTTTTGGGGGAAGGTCAGGGAAAGTATAAAGAACCCGAGGAGTTGAGTTGAAAGTGAGATTTATTGTTTGTTTGTTTTATTACTTGCAATATGCAAGCCTCCCCTTGGTTAACAGTGCGCAGCATTTACATGAGATTGCAAAACTTAGTTACATCAACAAAAATATATACATACACATATTGACAAGGTCAGCGATATGAGGTGAATAGAGAGAGAAGTCAAAGATGACACCCAGGTTGTTCGCCACCCAGGATGGCGAAGGTAGGGGTTAGGGTTTGCATAATTTGTATGTACACTGTACAATAACATTTTTTTACAAAAAGACAATCAGATTATAATGATTTAAACCAGGATTTGTACTTCTCAATGAGTTCTTCTTTGGGTGGACATGGCACAGTGGCAATGTTTGGTGGCAATGCATCAGTGCTCTGCACAGAAACGCTCAAAATTCCATATCTGTGCTTCTCGAGTACAGCAACAATAAGGCCTTTAACAAAGTCGAACTCCATTTCCTCATAGACTGGTTTGATCACCCATTGCTTACTTCTTGCTGAAATGCAAGCACTTTGGCCTGTACTTTAGGCACATATTGTGGAACACTTCCTGTGTGACAGAATTCTGTCAGCCCCCTCAAATCTCTTGATAGAGTTTTATAGAAAACAATCTTCTCAATGGCTTTGTGTGTGGGTGAAAATGGAACCAACCACTTCTTCTTCCGTGCCTCCTCCGGGGACAAAGGGCCATGTTCAAATTGGTGGAAATGTAGGTTTTCTGTCCAGCGGTGCATCAGTGACCGCCATTTTTCAAGTAGGATTTCCACTGACCCTTCACAAGTTTTGGAGTTCCACCAAAGATGGTTGCTGATAGACTGGGACCACTGTGAAATACTTTCCAAACCTTGTTTTTCCCTGCAGCCAAGATGTTATAATTGATTGATTTAGAAAGATGCCATACATCAAAGTGATGTTTAATATGTGGGACCTGCTCTCTCATTGTCTTGGCAATTGAAACGTGTCTGTCCGTGGCTATGCGGTCGATGTGCATTCCCCTCGATTGTAGATATTCCACTGATTTTATAAATCCTAGTTTCTCCATGGCCACTGAGGATTTACATTGGGACACCTGCACGACCACCAAACTCACCATTTTCTTACTATCCATGTCCTGAAAGTGGTAGGTGCAGTACTTGGCAGAAAATCCAGGGCTGTCGCACTGTCCATCGCTGGCTAGCCAGAATCGTTTCCATTCGAATGTACTTGCTAGAGACAATTGTTCAATTTTCCAACCATCACTAATGGCCGAAAATAGATAATCACGTTGGTATCTGTAGTACTGCGTTTTAGAAATGAAATGGAGTCCCACAAACTGAAAGAAAGACTTTAAGTTTCTAAAACTGGAGCCACTAAAAAGTGATGCAGCTACACACAGTAGATTGCCTGCTGGCAGTTTCCCCAGCATCGGTTGTGCAGACCATGAGAACGTATGATTTAATCTACAGGCGGCATGTATTGTGACATTACTGCATTGTTTTTGACTATTCACATGAATCAATGGCTTCCGACATACTTTCCCTCTGACGGAATGCCCACATTTCAGCATACTTATAATATCCATCAAACAACTTTCGAATACTATTTGCCCTCTTTCATTAGACTGTCATCCGGCATCACACTTGTTTCGGACTGCATCGTTGAGGACATATCAGCAGCATTGAAAGAAATATCGCCAATATCGGGTTCTGATGCATCGGTGAATGCTGCTGCTGGTTCATTCTCTGTCATTTCAACATCTGTTACTTCAACATTGATGGGAGAACACAACAATGTCGACAGCTTTTTTGGTGGCAATTTTTTGTCGGGTGTAGATTGTGTGAATTGATCTGCGACTACTTCAGAGCTATCTTCAATACATTCAGTATCATCTTCTTGTGGTGTTGCAGTCACACTGTAGCAATGGTCCATTACAACTTTACTGGATTCTCCGGACACATTCATTTCATGTTCTGGCCATTGGACATGAGCATCTCTAGTCTCAACATGTGGCGTCTGAATTAATAGTTCCTCCATAGTGTAAATGGTCTGGCAAGCAACATCTCTCATTCGCTTCACTGTCTGTGTATGTATAGTTCGTACACCCACGGGTAACTAGAGGACAGATTGGAAAAGAGATGTTGAGTTTAAACACAAGATAAAGTATAGAACAATTGACTGGAAAAAAACATAAAATAGTCCCCAGCACAAAAAAATTCTAAAGTTATGAACTGATTGTAACTAACCTTATTTTTTATTTTTGTTTCTTTTCTTTGCAACTTTTCCGACTCGACCTTCAACATCTGCACGCTGTAGCTCCGATTTGTTTCTGCATCTCTTCCCTTCCTGTTGCGCTGCAACGACTATATTTTCTGTATCCGCATAGACAGCATGGATTGAGGCTCCATCGACTCCCTGAAACACAGTACTTTCATTACTATATGTCACAATATTGTTAGCATGAAACACACGTGAGGAGGAACACACAGGTACATCTCAAAAGCTAAACACGATTTAAACATTGTGTAGAACAATCAAATGACAAGTATTCAAGCTCTGATGACCTAGTTCGATGGAACTGTCAGTATCCATACCTCTGGCTCTGCATGGACTGCCATGAATGATTGTATTGGAGAGGATGCATCAGCAACTCCCTGAAACACAGTACTTGCGTTAGTATGGTTTTCAATATTGTAAACATACACGCACTTGGGGTCGACGGCACGGGTACATATAAAGAGATCACCACAAATGATGCTTTGTCTAAAAGAATCAAGGAATATTTAAATATGATCCGATTTAATCAACTTATTTCTCCAATTTCTTTACATCGGCATCATCTAAATGGGATGTTGTGATTGTAGTGGAAGCTCCATCGTCTCCCTGAAACACAGTACTTGCATTAATAGGGAAGAAAGTATAGTAAATGGAATCACGTTATATTAGCACGCTCGATGGAGCTTTCAGTATCCATACCTCGTGCTGCTGAAGAATATCTAGGGATGTTGTAAATGTAGTGCGCACTTCCGAAATCTGTTGCGCCGATTCGTATCCGCATGGTCGCTCTTCCACTTCCCCTGGAATTACTTGAATGTCAGGCTCTGCATCAAGTGCGGGGGTTGACGCTTCAACAACTGCCTGAAACATAGTATTTGCATTAGTAAGGATTACAATATTGAAAACATAACACACACTTGGGGTCGACCGCACAGGTATATATCAATGGCTAACCACGAATGAAACATGGTGTAGAACAAACGACATGTTTTCCAGTCCTGATGATCACGGTCGATGGAGCTGTCAGTATCCATACCTCGTGCTGCTGAAGAACATCTAGGGCTGTTGTCAATGTGGTGGACGCTTCCGCATCTCCCTGAAAGACAGTACTTGCATTAGTATGGATAACAATAATAATAATTATAACTGAAAACAAACACCAGGGGACGACAACCAAGGTGTATATCAATTGGAAAGCACTAACCAAACAATTGGTAAACTAATCACATGATACATAAAAACTATTACTTGACATGCATAAAACAAGCCTGTAGCGGAATAGCCAAGTAAGATTACATGATACGCGCTAGAAGTGGTTGAGAACTGCGAGCACGTCACGGAAGTAGAATGTTCTTGCTTCAGATTCAAGGGATAATCAAGCAGTTGTAAAGGTAAATTATTGTTTGATAATGAAATGCCAATATTTAAAATGGCCATGTAAGGAGACAGAATACTTGAGTAATGCATTTGAAAATGCGCAATATAGCACAGTTCCCTGTGCCCATATATAGATTTTGTTTGTGGGTTAAGAAATCAAAAAATAATATATTGATAAATGTCATTATTCAAAAAGCTATACACACATATCAATGTCGAAAGTATTACAAATTGGAAACAACACCTAAAATATCAATGAATCCATTTGGCTACCTACACACTACCGCAAGGCCTAAAGCTAAAAACGAACACTTGACTCACCAGTGGCGGAATGTGGACGAATAGAGTGGGAATAGCGTTTGCCAGCAATTTTTGTGTCGTTCGCCGTTTATTCTTCTTTGTTACCCAAGATGTGGCGTACATGTTCGAGGGAAAGTGCCGGCTGCAGATGCGGTATCGATCACCCCTCTTGTCCTCAAAGACTTGTTGGACTCTACTTTCAAGCTCATGCAGTGGATATCCGCAATGTCTGACCCATTCTCTTATTCAATCAACAGTTTTCGGGAATACATGCATTGTAGTGCCTTCAGATTTAGCATGGGTCTTCGAAGGGCAACCGCTAATCGAAAAGGCAGGCATTGTCGAAAATTCTGAAAAGTAAACATCGACATTATTAAACAATCTTGATGAATAAAAATGTGATACAAAAGTAAATGAACCATAAAATGTTCAATGCAAAGTTTGTTTTACTCGCCGGAACTATACCAGTTCATCATGTGCGGCTTAGTGTTTGCATAAGTTGCAGAATTTTGTAAATGATGTGAATAAACTCTGAACATGTGACTCGTCCCTTGAATGTTCTGTCTTGCATGAGAAGGAAACATGCTTACATTATAGACTGGACCCCCGAAGGATGCAATTCAATGACAATTGACACAAATGAAAATAAATAGATCTATCGATAGCATAAAAATTGAAACTCAAGTCAATAGCAATGAGCCAAATGAACATACCGCTATTGGGTACTCTAATCGCAAATAGATAGAAATTTAAAAATGACCTAAATATGACTAGAATACATGGCCTTACCTTGACCAACAAACAGTTGGATTCAGCAGGCCGAGCAGTATGTTGCAGGAGAACAGGTAGATGGCCACAGGTAGCACACTGATGAGTTTGCTCGAAGCGGTCACAGATGGCACGACGACGAGCAGATTAGCATAGATCTCAGTGCTTCTCAGGTAGAACGTTCGGGAGTTGACTTGCAAAGCACAAAGATGTTCTCATGAGACATATCAAGTGGTTTATAAAGTATTAGAAACAGGGGTGTGTTTGTGAATGAATGACGTGTGTATGTCGTGGTATTATGCGGTTTGCAGGGGAGCGGCCAGCGTCAGGGGAGGCCTGCCTGGAGACACAGGGTCTGAGGAGGCCATGTGAGCGATTGCCCCTTTGGCGTGGGATACCATTTGAAGTGTACATGGTGTTTGGCACCTTGGCCGTTATCGCCCCTGACAACACACCATGGCAGCGCTCATCCCCGAATGCGAAATGCCTTTGATAGGGGAGGGGGGTGGATGGATGGGCCGGTGGGCGTGCAGACAAGGCACAGGAAGACTGCTGAATGGAGACACACTTATGTGGATTGCAGGGGGGCAGCCTGCCTCAGGGGAGGCCTGCCTGGAGACACGGGGTCTGAGGAGGCCATGTGAGCGATTGCCCCTTTGGCGTGGGATACCTTTTGAAGTGTACATGGTGTTTGGCACCTTGGCCGTTATCGCCCCTGACAGCACACCATGGCAGCGCTCATCCACGGGTGTGAAATGCCTTTGATAGGGGAGGGGGGGTGGATGGATGGGCCGGTGGGCGTGCAGACAAGGCACAGGAAGACTGCTGAATGGAGACACACTTATGTGGATTGCAGGGGGGTGGCCTGCCTCAGGGCAGGCCTGCCCGGAGACATGGGGTCTGAGGAGACCATGTGAGCGATTGCCCCTTTGACGTGGGATACCTTTTGAAGTGTACATGGTGTTTGGCACCTTGGCCGTTATCGCCCCTGACAGCACACCATGGCAGCGCTCATCCACGGGTGTGAAATGCCTTTGATAGGGGAGGGGGGGTGGATGGATGGGCCGGTGGGCGTGCAGACAAGGCACAGGAAGACTGCTGAATGGAGACACACTTATGTGGATTGCAGGGTGGCGGCCTGCCTCAGGGGAGGCCTGCCTGGAGACACGGGGTCTGAGGAGGCCATGTGAGCGATTGCCCCTTTGGCGTGGGATACCTTTTGAAGTGTACATGGTGTTTGGCACCTTGGCCGTTATCGCCCCTGACAACACACCATGGCAGCGCTCATCCACGTGTGCGAAATGCCTTTGATAGAGGAGTGGGGTGGATGGATGGGCCGGTGGGCATGCAGGCAAGTGTGTGGGAGCGAGGGGCCATCAGGCCCCTCTCATCCTTTCCTTCTCAGTAGAAACTCGGACCAAGTGCCTCCAGTAGTGGGTTTGCCCCTTGCCCTTATGTGATGTTAACTTTGGTTGACATTCGCGTAGATGGGACCACTGAGCAGGACATGGGGCATCCATTTTTGTACCCCCTTTCGACTCCATCTTGATGACCAGGCCTCACTGCGATAGTACAGCATGCAGAGCACATGGCCCCCACCCTCGTTCCCACTCTGACTGGAAAACTCTACAACAGCTAATACATGTAACACATCAATCTTCCTCTGAGATCACTGTCCTGCATGTGAACCAGCCTGAACTAAGCACATAGCTTGTTCATCTCCACAAACGTGTCCTTGCCCACGCACCCTCGCCAGTGGAAACTTACTGCCATTCTGACCCTGTGTCCCTGCAAGGTATTCTCTTCATGTGCCAGACCACTGACCACGCCATGATGCCCACCTAGCAGATCCCCAACTAACATTAGACTCCTACCACAGTATATCGTTGCCTATCAATAACAAATGACACATACCGGAGATTATTGTGAGCACAGACCCACACTTCAACCAGTGTGTTAATTGATAGTATAGATATATGTGTGACTCTTATAGAGACATAACCTACTGAAAGACTTTGAACAAGTGTTATTTAGTGCATGCATTATTGAGAATATATTATGTTAGCTTAGATAGTGACCACCCCGCTTCACAGCGACCTGACTTCACCCATTCGGAGCACAGATGTCTGACGTCCATCCTTCAATGGAGACACACTTCATTCATTTAAAAAATCGAAAGAACCGTTGTTGAAATATATGTGGTGTTTTACTTTGTATCTTATTTTGATGGCACAAAAATACAAGACTTTACACATTGTACAGGTCAGGTTGCAGCACAGCGAGGGAAAATCCCCTGTACTGACCGCTGTCACTTGGGAAAGTTTCTCTTATGGCACGAACGGCACAGGCGGGTATTACTCTTCAAACGCGGTGTCCAAGCCTCCCGTGAAGCCACCATGTAAAGGAACGATAGGCCACCAGCTGGTACCACCTGTGAAAAAGAATGATACAAACTGTTTTTAAATGAACAAGATAAGTTTATTAAACGTTTGTTGTCAATGACAATTCTTGTAACTAATGGCATTCTGCTTGGACAAATGCTATCTAGAGACTGCACACTATTGAATGACTTTCATGCGTTAACATGATATGTATATGTAATTTTGGATATAGTAGCAGACCATGAAATAGGAGTGGCATCACAGCAGAGTATACTTACTCGTTACTCGGATTACGAGGACGAACAGTTGCGCGAAGTTTGTGCATAAGCACCATCATTATCTTCAACACGGACCGTGTGAGGCAGGCTGCCCTGAAGTCTGGCAGCTCGGTGATGCATTGCGGTCGTGGCTCGCCTTCCGAGATGTAGGCCACGCATCCCGAGTTTTCAAAGCAGCAGCAGTTCTCCTCCTCGGTTGGCATTAGCTTGCACCAATTGCTTGTGCACCAGGTGGAAACACCGTCCATGCGACTGGGTCCAGTGTCTTCATCCGTTGATTCGTCCTGCCAACTGCCATCCGAAGCCCCATCGTTTTCACGTGTTTCCCTTTCCTGTAGTTCCTCCTCGGTATACTCGGGCTCGTACATGTAGGGCATTATTGTAGCCATTGTCTGGTAAACAAACTAAAATAATTTATAGCGATGGTACAGGTGTTCACACGCGCTACAAGCGGCAAAGGTAGCTGACGAGAGCACAGAAACGAGTCACAGAATACTCAAAGTAACACAGAGAGAGGAATGCCATCGAAAATCTGCTGCTGTGTGTTGTGAAACGGTCTGTTTATACTTATTGAGTAAAGAGGCTTCCTGCCGTTTCCATGGCGACACGTCATTAGCTCAAGCGCAGCGATTGTTGACACGAGACGTGCTTTGGCATTGTGAAATGGGCGGTACGTGTCTGCTGATGACAGGCTCAGGGGCGGGGGATATGATTTAGTGCCGCAAAAGCAGGTCAGCCAGGGCAATGGGGCAAGTGATAGGATTATCACAAAATGGCAGCGCCCTGGTGCCTGTTTTCGCGTGCGTTTAATGGACGAAAACTCGGGTAAGGTCCATAGGAAATTTTTCTAAAATCATGTGACTTAGGCTTAAAAACACATGGCCGACCCGTAGGGACAATAAAAAATGTTGACCGAACCATTCCTTTAAAGTCCCTGGACACTATAATGAGTCCATTAGTAGCACTGTTTGACCATGCGGCAAACATATTGAACAATTTATCTTGAATCTCTTCTCTTGTCTCTCCACCTGGAGTATTGTACACGCTCACCACCAATGTTCACCCCTCCATGGGGAGGAGTTTATGCCTTCAACCTCAACTGCCAATACACACCCCACTCTCCTGGCATCCAGTGTTTGGCTAACCCCTGTCACCATACCACCATAGGGTGTACCTTTTTCCACTTTCTTGGCCAGAATTTGGAATGTAGCACATTTTTCACTTTTTCCCCTTTCTTGGCAAGAATTTGGAATAAAGCACATTTTTCTACCATGAAGTTCATTATCAGCCACGTTTCTTGGAGATAAAAAAATAGGTTATCAGTTAGTATTCCCCCCCACTTCAATTGACCCCGAAATGTGCCTGAATCCTCTTGTGTTGGAAGAGATGACCGAGACGATTCAAAATGGCTCAGTAGACATTGTTGCTAGAGATTCCACCAACCATTTTAACATTTTTTGTACACCAGACTGGGTGATTTCATCTGTAGACCCAGTTAACTTAACTTGCCCTCTGTCATTTCTGGTCTTTTCCCTTAAGTGGAGAAAGGATTCCTCTTTCTCCATATCAACATCCAAACTCAATGCCACAAGTCAGTACCTGCAGGATACAGTTCCACAGGAGTGACACTGTCGCCATATTACGACAGCGTACCCCACACACATTAGGATTAATACAAGTCATGGGTTGGATGAACTCAAAGTCATATGGTATAAGGACCCTGAGCTGTGCAAATTGGTGCAGCATTTTCAATAAGACCACCCGATTAGCTCATGTATTCCTCTGTTTTTGATTTAGATGTTTTATCGGCAGGATTTTGGAGTTGGCATCAGCCCCAGGGGCATCCACAGGATCCTCAGGCTGCTCGTTAGGTTTTCTATGGAGAGACTACCTCGTGGTCCACCTTTCTGGTGTTGAAGTAAGAATTCCTTTAAATGCCCCCCCACCCCCAATTCACTTGCTCTGCTCTGCTGTATGTGTGGTCGGGGTCACTATACTTTTGAGAAATCAACAATTGACTCCTGCGTGGCTTCGTTAATCGCCCAACTGGTCAGTGTGCCAGATTGTTAAGAGAGGCGTCTATGTGCCCGTGCTGCTTTTTCTTTGTTTTCCTTGTACATGGTATTTCAGTTCCTTCCTTTCCCACTAGCTCTTTAGGTTGCCTTTTAGAAGGTCTAAGGCGAACCGTTTTAAGGCTTTCCTAGCATGTCAGGAATACTTCTGGTTCACCTTGAGTTACCAGGATTATTAGTACCATGCAGAATTCAAAGTTTGTGTATTACAGCCCTAGGGGGATTATTAAAGACATATTGCACCAGGACAAGTGCGATTAGCCCTGTGGCAAAAATGTCCATCTTTCAAATAGTTATTCTTCAATGCATGTTTGCATGACAGCCATATTTGTCGGGTCCCAGTCCTTAGCAAAAAATAATGCATTGAAAGAATATATTTGTATGCACTACGTCAAAACTTAAAAGTCTGGCTTTACTGTATGAAAACTTCAAGGTAACATTAGTGATCAATTTCATGTTTCTTGATCATCAAGAAGCTGTACTGTTCACGTGAGTTCATGCAATATATTAGGTCTTTCATTGAGAGTGTTTCTTTCCATTTTCCAAAAGTCTTAATTTTCCAGATTAGTCTGATAACTATTCAGTTAGTTACTAGTTAAAAATGTTCACCTATGTTTCTTGTTAGAAAAGGAAAGGAAGGAGGATATCAAAACCCCCTACATAAGGCAGTTTTCCTCTTATTGTTGGTAGCTTGGATGTGTTTTCTCTGTTCATATAGAGCACATAATGTTTTGTAGTAAGTGCCTGCTGCATATGACACTGGTAAATAAGTCACATGTTTTCTTTCATTGAATTGCATGAAGAGGTTCACGTGTGTCATACACTGCAATAGAGATAACGTTGTCATTGCAAGGATGGTCTGTGTCTCTCACTTGAATCTCACATGAACAAGGCTTCCATGCACTGATCACTGCCATTACACAACACGAGAGTCTGTATGTCCCTCCATTCCTCCTACTGAACAATTACATCAAAGGAATGTGGTTTGCGACACACACATGTTGGGATCTCGTGACGCCCAGGTTCAGGAGGATGCCATAGACTACATTTCTGCTGCTCGGCTCGCCGAGGGATTCAATTGCTTACAACCCGATTTTGAGATGAAACACCACCATAGCCTCTCTTCATGACCCTCTGTATGCATCACTTCCACCAAATTGTCGGTGCAATCTCACCTCGTGCACCACTTCATGCAGGCCAACTGCCATCACCATGACATCACCAACCACTTCTAAAATAAAGGGAAAATGATTCCGCTGGTTATACATGCCTCACAGCCTGAGGGGTTATATGGAATCTTCACCAATGACAACCCAATCTCAAGTCCAGCATTCAACCAATTCCACCCAAACAATGAAACGAATTTAAAAAAAGAAATCATGACAGACAGTAACCAAACAGTCTTCCCAGCAGCGCACCACCCACATTACATGTAACAAGAGATCCTTGCCAAAGAAAGGCAGATGCTCTATTTTCTCCAGTTGATCACTGGACACATTTATTGTACCACGATCCTTCAAGATGGCATACTTTAAACGACTCCTCAAAACGACCACTGGAGACCCAGACCATCCCACCAGCTCCCACAGTATCTCATGCCCTGGCTAGCTAACATTCTAAAAAGACACATATACAGCCAAATATTGTAACATGCAGAGGACAACATTTTACATCACCCACAAGTAGGATTCAGAGCAGCATTCTTAACTACTGGGACCACCTCCATATCAACACAGACAATAACACAAACATGGATCCATTTTCAGGAGACTGGAAAAAGTTGGATTTCACAACACAACATTGCAACGATTGAATTCCTTCCTCTCAGATAGAACAGAAATCATGTGGCTTGCCCATTTTAGCTCCTACTCAATTACCTGTGGAGTCTCACAAGGACCGGCCCTATCACTTCTCCTTTTCAGCATCTACATGAACCCATTGCTGAGGCTAATTTAATACCGGTGGCCCATCTGCTACAACTATGCACACAACAAACATCTCATCTTGAAAATGACCCACAGCAACGAGGACAACACCAAACTCAACAACTGTCTTACAAAACGGAGCCCATGTAGACAACAAATAACTTAAAACCCAACCTGTACAATAAAGAAATCATGATTGTCCAATCCAATGAAGCACCATTGGCACCACTACTGTTTGGAGGCAGATTAATATGTTGTATATGATTCTGCCCCTCCCCTGACCAAATACCACACAGGTGAGAAATGTTACTCACTGAGGCAACCATACCGCCCTTATCGAGGTAGGTACAGAAATACACAAACAATTAGACTGAAGATGGCAAAAGCTGTCAAACTAACATGTAACAGTAACAAGCGCATGCATTAGACACAAAGCACATATGCACTCCACATAAAGAACATATACAAAAGGTAATACATACATTTATACATGAAGAATATTAACATAACATCCATAAAACAGAAAGAACACATAAGAAAATAACCAATGTATACTTTGAATACAGCATGAACGACAAATGAATATAGCATGAATATAGCACACTAACATAGAAAAACAAGCGTAATTGGGCAGCCATCTTAAAGATGTAAGCCACATCGTGCTTTTCAAATAAAAAAAGGCCTCAAGACTTTTAGAGAACTCAAAACGCTGAATCCACAGAAATACCGATCTGTGTCGAGCTCAGATAGTAGTTGACAATGAATGCAAAGGTTAGACTGGAATAGGTAGGATAGGCACAGCAGAATGAAGGCACAAGATAGGATTTTCCAAGACGCAAGCAGGATACTCCCAGAATAATTAAAGGTTTTTAAAAGCACAACCATTCTTTGTTAAGCCAGATGCAGTATAATAACAAGCCAAAAGGCTCCATGAAGAATAACTCAAGAGTGTCCCCACAGGTAACAGAAAGCACGACACACACTGTACTTTTAGCTAAAATCTCAATAAATAGGAGGTTATTGCAGTTCATGCATGTTCTAGCAGCACATGACCCATAATTGGAAAACACAGTCTATTAATTAGAAGCTGCAGAGATAGAACACCTGCAAGTACTCCCTACACGTACACACAGAAATGAGACGCGATACAATGCCAAGCATAAAGAGATCACCCTGGGTAGTTGCCTAGAAATAAGGGATAGCAACTTTATTTGAACAAAATATAGTCCATAGGCCTCTCTCCACCAACTACCCATCTGGGTCATACCTTGACAAACTGTCAAGTAACCAAGGTAGGTCAGCAAGAAGCCATCCTATCAGAGTCCCTAGTGTTAGGCCGCCCATGAAGTAGTATGCCAACCAATCACCTCCTGTAGGGATGATGTATTTTTACCTTTATCAAAATAGAGGTGGTCATAGTTGGAGCCATCAGATAGATTGTAACCAAATAGAATGCTCAACACATATAGGCCCTCATTCCGAGGTTGGTGCTAGTCATGGTGCTATTAGCGCCATGACAAGCACCAATACCGGTACCACCACCAACGTGGTGGTATGGGGACTTACCGGTCCATTCCGCCCTTTGCGGGACCGGAAAGTCCCCATTTGAAATGCCATTCCCCATTCCCATTTGAGCTCCCATAGGGCTTAATGGGAAGGGGGCAATAACGGTACCGCAAGTTGCGGTACTGTTATTGACCCCGGTATCCCTTTGCGGGTCCCGTCCTTAATATCTGCTAAAACCAGGCGTTAAGGAAGGACCCGCAAAGGGACCTCAGAATAGGACGCAAAGGGATTACCGGCACCGGTGTCATTACCGGTGCCCGGTATCCCTCCGCGCCGGGTCGTAATGACCCCCACCGAGTCTATATGAAGTTAATCCCAATAACCTATCCCTGTTCCCCATAGGTTTTCTAAACTGAGACTATGTTATGACATCATTGATGATGAGTTTGCAGCTTTGTAGTATTTAACCAATTGTTTCCAATTTGAATGCTTGTATGCTGTCCTTACTTTAGTTGAATGAAAATAAATCTGGGTTTTGCTGCACACTTGGTTTACATCTTCATTTGAGTCTGGTTTGGACTGACTCCAGTTCCTCTCGGTGTGTTTGAGACCTTTTGGGGCCGTCTTAACACTACATTATCCTATGATAAGGGAGATGTGCCCAAGAACATGAATGGTAATCAAGAACATTGGAATACCTATCAGCAACAAATTTACCATCGAACCACAAATCAACTCACTCATGAATAAATGTTTTTGATATTGTTGCTTATTCTGAAAGATCTTGCCATTCCTCATTTTTCAGCACAGCACTCTTGCTCTCATTGGCCTCATTCTATCAAAGATCAACTGTGCCAACAGTGTTTACCTTAGCACGGACTACCTCATGAAGACACTTCAATGTATACAAAGGGAAAACATAGCCTCAACACAAACAAATGATCACTATTTACCAGCAAAAATAACTATGTTAATGGTCCTCTACTTCACCCACATAGCTGTTCCAAGTGAGGTAGCAGAAATTATCTGAGCAAAGATCATCCAATACTTACCAAAAAGGATGTTAAGATCCAGCTTTAACATGCGAGTAGAAACAGACCCTTCCCTAGAGAGAGGCACAAAAGATCAATCTTCTCCAATATGGTGGCCAAACTCTAGAACACCCTGCAAAAAGAAATCTACACAATCAAGAATCATCTTAGATTCAGGAACATTATGAAGAGTTGGGTTGTCAGTGCCTAATGTAATCAAGAAACAACTCAATAAGAGGAAGGCCACTAACATCCTTCAGCAACCAACAACCAGGACAAACAACAAGCAAGCTACCCACCTTTGAGCCTCCACTAATTTGTTTGTGGAAATGTCATATGCCCCACCCAAAAAAAAACACCACCTTGGGGAATGCCATAGTGTACCCGTACCACCACTACCCAACTCAATAGAATACTCACTACTGACTACACAATTAATAACAGACTTTAGTGATTCCACATAAGGCATCAATCCCACTTCAAATATTATGAGACCCACACATTTGCCAAAAAAGTAATCCAAACCCCGGACCAGTGCCTGGGCTCCACCAAAATGGTGGGAAAAACCAAAATGCACTTTCATATGTCTCACCTGAGGCTCTTCCAGCCCTAGCCATTAACCAATCAATTTTACATTTTCAAACTAAAAGTACAAAAACCAACTGCCACTCATACATGGCATACATAACCTCTTTACCTTACTAAATGGCAAACAATGGAACCGTCCATCTCCTCAATTGACTACACACCAGAACACCCCACTCATACTTCTCCAATAGCCGGCCTCGTGCCCTCCTTCCTACTACTCCTTAATGTTGGCCAGGCTGACTGAATAGACCTATATAATTGATTTAAATATGTTTAGAGATGCATGGATACCTCTATCTGCATAAACGTGCTTTCAGTCTGGCCTATGTGATTTTGTTTTGAGTTAAGCAATTACTCTTGACTTGCTTCAAGGGAGGGTTTGTAGAACTTTGATTATGTTTGAACACTCAGACTTAATGTTCATAGATGTACTTATTTTTGTAATGGATTGTACGTGTGAGAGACAATGGGCCTCATTCCGAGATTGGATGTTGCCATGGCGCTATTTGCGCCATGGCTGCCTCCAGTACTGGGTCCGGCACCGGTGTTGTTCAATGGGGACTTACCGGTGAAGTCCGACCTTGGCGGGACCGTTAAGTCCCCATTGAACAAACAATTCCCCATTCCCATTTGAGCCCCCATAGGGCTCAATGGGAATGGGCGGGGTTCTAATAATGGGCTCGCGACTTGCAAGCCCGTTATTAGCACCCTGGCCCCTTAGCGGGACCAAGAAGGGACGTGTAGTCAGACCACACGTTCCTTACGGTCCCCGCCAAGCGACCTTGGAATAGGGCAGTAAGGGATTTCCAGCACCAGTCTCCTTACCGGTGCCCGGTATCCCTTACTGCCCAAGTCGTAATGACCCCCAATAGCTCCATGTGTATGTTCCCCATTTCGTCAGTATTTCATGCTTGATTTTCCACCCACTTTAAGTTCTATTGGAAACCTGATGCCTATGAACTGCTGGTCACGTCCCCATGTGTTTCTGTAAACTGACAGTCTCTACTTCAGTCATACCATGTCCTATTACTGTGACGTGGTCTTGGCTTTAAAGAATGTGCACAGTGAGTACCCTGGGCTTGTTTAATTTAAAAAAAAAAAAAAAAACATGCCTATCACTCTATCATATTTCCTCCTCCTTTAGGTTCTCCAATCACTTCTTAGAGGATGACACCCAGAGCTTCTTGTCCTTCCCTACATACTCCCACTCTGGTTCTCCCAACTTGTATTTAATGCAGCCTTGTGGCAATCCACCACTGGATGGAACTTAAATCGAAGACTGGTGCCATATACCACACAGCCTCCAAAGTCCCCCTTCCTCTCTCGCCCATTTCCCTCTCACCCATTTCCCCCAATCCCTTGCTCCATGGCACACACCTTTGGATACTCTTTAACAGGACCACAATCTCCACTGCCTTATTATGGTTACAAATACCATTGCTTTGACCAGCCTGCTTAGCATCAGAAAACAACTTGCAATACTCTAATTTGATACAGTTACAAAAACCTCATTCTAAATTCTGAATATAGATTAAAATACTCAATTACCTGGTAGGTTCAGGGCTATAATCTTCATGCAAAGTGTATTTGTTACTTTTATATCCACCTAAGAGTAAAAATTGAAGTACATTGTTTAAAGCTTAATTTCAGAGGTATTAGTCTCACTCTTCTTAAAATGTGCATAGCAAACTCACCAGTCATGTAAAGGCATACTTCTTGGAGCAGGTTCTGCACATAATCAGAGCCAGAAGTAGTTAGTGATGGATGTAAAAGAGGGGTAATCAGAATCCAACTCTTTTATCGAGCGGGAGCCAAAGTGCTCCCAATATCTGTAGCAGACAAGATGAAATATTTCAATATGCTAGGCTCCAATCTTCATCCCAATCCTTACAAATACAGAGAACATAACCAATGTCAAGAACAAGTCCTCTTACCAAAGGTGTGTAGCTAATTCCATGTGATGTGAAACGCCCAATTCCCTTGGCTGCTGTGCCAGAAATCGTCCAGCATCTGTTATCATGTCAGCATCTGTTAGTCTGTTAGTCCACCAATATGTTTTTCAAACTGCCCCGTCATCGAAGTAATGCTGTGTGCAATGCCATGAAGCCATTTATCAGCACACCCGTATAAGCGTCCAACGCCTGATCCTCTTTGTGAAATCAATGACGTTTAGAGAGAAGTGGCCTCCCAACAAGGAAATCCTGAAAATGGAAAGTGGCAAATGGAATATTTTGGCAGCCATTTTGGAATAGGTTGGACTCTATATCTTAACCAGTACATGCACCTATATTAAAGTATGCAACAATATATAAATATTGCCAAACCATTGGAACGTTTGTGAATATATGATCATGTGTGCACTACTCTAGGAATAAGGAAAAGTACTGAGCGCTCTGGCATGTTATTAACATTACGTTAACATACACTGTGATATATGATGAACAGACCTCAGGCTAATGTACACGCTGCTGACAGAGGATAAAGATACAGAGGAACCACTGTTGGCGGCATTATCCTGAGAACTTAGCAGATGGAGAGGGGAAGACTGGTCGTTACAGAATGACATTTCCAGAAAAGGGTCTAAGGGACACTGGCATCTGGTGGAAATGTGGTTATGCTGCAGGTTCCTCGATCGATAGACGTCACCTGCATGTTAGGGAGATCTTGGATGCTGATATCATTCTTAAGTGCTGGGTGCTTCGGGAACCTGCAAAAAGTGCCCCAATGACAGCTGATCTGATTCAAGGAAGTGACTTTACTGGTTAAAAAGTTGATATCAAGGAGGTAGGTTGGCAAAGCAGGATTGACCATTCTCAGGGGACAATTGGCATGGATACATGCTATGTATGTCATGGCTACATGCTGGCATAACAGTTGGTGGCAGAGTTTTAGCATGTCGGGTGGACTTGATGAACTGCTACATTTCTTTGAATGTTTTAATAAAACCTCGATTTGCCAAATACAGGTCATTTATGCTACAGGCACTGCACAGCATGACAATCTAGCACTTGTTTCTGATTCCATTGGTTATTTCTGTAAATTCCGATGTGCACAATGTTTGTTTGATGAGCTAATGCATCATGAATGCAAAAGTTCTCTACAGCGCACTGTACAACTGTCCAAGAGCGCTGCGATATTGACAATGGCGTTGAAGTTGCTCAGCCCTCCCGAGCTATTGACCCCATAAGCAACTAACGCCAACAAGTAAAATACTGACGTGTGTTTGTGGTTTACTTATTTTCGGAATACATACTCTATATGTAACGCAATATGTTCGGTCAAGCAATCTAAGCTGGGAAATGTATTATTTAAAATAAATATTAACGCGAAGTGCTGGGTTTGTCCAGTTAAAAAAAAGTAAAAAAAAACATTTAAAAATGTCCATGTATCCATTGGGCGCTGTTCATAGCATTTGTCGACTTTCTTCGTGGAGTTTGCATACTGTACATGAAACAGGAAGGAGAGCGTGGGCTTTTCAGGTCACCTGGAAGTTCTAAAGAACAGTAGGACTTTGAATGCAGCAAAGTGCCAAGCATCAGCAGAAGGATGAAAGATGGGTGCATTTTCCAGAAAGCCAACCCACCACTTGACTTCGATTTCCAAACGAACTCTTAGGGGTGATGCTACCATGATCAAACAGCATCACGTTGCAAGCAGTATAGATTGCTGCAGTGAAGGTTTGTTCAATAACAAGGCCACACGAATGAGTGTGGGGAAACGCTAGAGCAATCACCTTACATTCATAGTGGCATCTATTTATAGGCCTTCATGTGAATATTGATTTTATGTTACAATGCTTTTAACACTTGTTGTAATTTTACAGTCTCACAGCAGTAAGGCCTCAAGATCAATTAAAAAATGACCACACCATCTTTTAGGCCTGCGCTGCGAGGGTAAAGATCTGCCAGCATTACTGCATCTTATTTTCGACAACAGAAGCGCAAGGTGAGTTTGCACATACAGGAACTGGAATCGTTCAGTCCATATTATTTCATAGACCTGCGCAAGCGCGGGCTCCTATCAGCAACCACACGACTGTACAAACTGCCAACTGTGGCTTTTCTCTCTTATTTGTGGACGATATTTCTGGAAACGAAAATGATCCAGTATGCAAGTCATGTGACAGTAGATATGTGCGAGGAGAATCTTGAAAAAAGATTCCGTCCAGGGGAGGTCTGGCAATATTTAGCCTAGGGGGCAAGTTTACTTTTCTGGCACGTAGTGCAAAGGACCAACGCCACAGTGCAGCAGGCTCAACTTCCAGAAAAAGAAAACTTAATACCAACCTATCCCCCTCTTGCACATTCTCAAGTCTTTATGGTAGATATTATTGACATCACTTTACTTTTATGCAACATATCCTTCAGTTACGTTTATGGTTTCTTAGAGATCCAGGCCCCTGGAAATTCTCCCACTTACCAAACATGCTCAAATTATTTCACCAGGATAATATAACTGGTGAAATGGGAAAGCTGGGGGTTGAGTCTAGTTTTTAATGTGTTACAGTTAGTGTAACACAAAACCAACGGTTTAGTGGGCGAACAACTTTTAAATTTTACTATGCTTAGCTCAAAGGAGAGTGTGAAAAACCAACAAAAGCCTGACTGTCCCTGAAAGAAGGACACCCTATCCCTGACAGGAGTGCCTGGCCCTAGGCGACGGATGGTGCACTGCCTATCTAATAGGGATAGGTAAGAAGGAAACTGTCCCTCAACCTTATTGTTCCATTCCAAAACAACACAGAGTTTGCATAGTTAAAAATGAAACTGTAGAAAAAGACCATTTGCGTTGTGTGTGTAATTTAGCATGCAAGACTGGATATTAGATCTTGTCTGGATCACAAATGACCTAAAGGGTTGCTAAAAAAAACTGGGGATTTTTTACTGCTTTTATTCACCCTCAGGAATATTGGCTTCCCAAAGGACAATTGGTCAAGTCTGTGGTTTCATAGCTAAAGAAAAACATACACGCTGGATTATATTTTAAGAACTCCTAACTTGTGAGTAGAGCTTAATAATAGAGAATATAGTATCCCTTTATGTGTTTGGAATAGCTAGAACTGGTCACACATGACCATAATTTGACAGCAGGTTACATCTCCTCCCATCTCATCTTTAGTTTTAGAACAATGTAAAGAGGCAGTGAAGCTAGGGAATTCATTGGTAGAGAACAGCCATTGCTGAACCAGGGTATCTGGGTTTGCTCTCAGAGTCAAACATGAACTGGCATGGCAAAAGACCCTCGGGGGCAATTGCCCTTGTCCCCTTGCCAGTCCGCCCCTGATTCTGTCCTTGATCTTTTGAGTGTCACACTCTCAAAAACGTAATATACACATGCCATTGTCATGAACATGTTCCTCTTTTAGACTTACAACTCAGCTTTTACATATGAGCTTAAATCAGAATGCCAAACGCATTGTTATGCATGTTGCATGTACACATATGTTTAGTTATTCATACATATTTGAATGACACACTTATGCTCAACGTGTTTTCGTGTATCTCTATAATAGGTTTATATTTACCCCTTTGTTTTGTCCATCCTTTAAACTAAAACGAATATTTGTATGACTGGAAAACATTTTAAAGCATGCTTTGTCAATGCAATCTGTTTCGGCTTTACTAACAAAAACTCCTCCTCCTGCTGCAAAGGCTGACTCCAGAGGCTGAGAGACCAAAGAGGTTTGTGTATAGCCCAAAGAGATGTGTCACAGGAGAGGAATGCATTGCCTTAGAACGCCCTCGTACGATTCTCCCGTCCAACCTTGGTGCGTTTCAGTGTACACAGGCACGCTCGGACTGGCCTATAGTGCAATAGGCGAACCAAAAATACAAAAATCAAGCGTGGGCGGTTGTTTGGGTCAAAATGGGACGGTTTGGACACCATGCGGCTAGTAGTTTTGACCAGTATTACTGAATAAATATTCTTTAAAATGCACAATTTGCATTGCATTTTATCAAAAACCTCCCCCTTGTGTACTACTCGAACCGTCTGTCACAAAAGTAAAGAATTGACATTTGCAATGGTGGCTCACTTTTTCATTGGTGCACGAGACAATTTTATGCCCCAGTCTGAACTTGTACACAGGCTGTATGTTTTCGGCTGCATGCAACATCCTGTATACTTAGAGCAATAGTCATGGCTCCCTCTATTTTGTGCTGAAGCCATAACTAATGGTGATACTAAATTACCACCTACAAAGCATAGCCACAAAGCCTCAACAAGTGGGTTTATTGATTGATTGAGAGATTTGTAATGCACGTCATGATGAACTAAATCACATCTGATCGCAGATGACAATTTCACTAGTAAAAATGAATGTACAAATGACATAGGCACTTAACCCGGAAACTACGATCATGTTTCATCTGGCTTACTTGAAAAGATAGGTTTTTACTGCTTTACAGAACTGGAGGAATGAGTCAGTCGTCCTGACCGCCCAGGGAAGTCTATACCAGAGTTGACTTCCATACTCAGAGAATATGCGATCTTCTCTGCATACACATGAAGAGGAGGGAACGGATAACAACAATCTGTCCCGTGATCGAAGGGCCAGTTGGTGGTTGGTAGGGATTCAGCTACCCTGCCAGATATGCAGGTAAAATGTTGTTAAAACACCTATACATTTTGCAGGTGATTTTAAATTTGATTCTGTCCTCCACTGCTAACCAATGCAGGGAGCGGTGCAGCCCTTAGATAGGTGAATATGTTCTCACACCAAACACCAATCTAACACCATCATTCTCTACCCTCTGAAGACGAATAATGTGATTGGCTGGAGCCCCAAATAAGAGACTGTTACAGTAGTCTAACTGTGAGTTTACCAGGGCTCCAACCACTGTCACATGTTCCTTCTCCGAAATGAAAGGGAGAGCATGAGTGTAGAACACGGCCTATACCTTAGCTCCAAGTTGGCCTACACTGCTGAGATTTCTCTGCCATATACAACCACAATTCCATATCCTGGATGCATACTCCAGTTCTGCTCCCAGACAAAAATAGAGGTGGTGGGAAACTGTCTCCACTTAACAAGAGTTTTCACCCAAAAAGAATGTCCTATGTTTTATTTGGGTTATTTTGGAACCAATTAGTGGACACATTTCCCAATCTAATGAAGACCTGTGTATCATTGACATGTGACTGAAACAGACCTCATGTTTCTGCAGTCTGTCCATTAAACTGCATAGATAAAGATTAAATAGCAACAGGGAAAGGCAAGACCCTTTCGGGACTCTGCAATCCAGTGGAAGGATATCTAAGAGGTAATATCCTGACCTCACCCATTTGTGACGCTCTGATAAAAATGAGATGAACCAATTGATTGTGCTTGCTGAAACACGACCTTTTTCCCTCAGTCGCGTGATAAGGAAACAGTGGTCCACCGTATGAAATACAGTGGACAAATCCAACATTACAAGTAATGAAAGTTCTCCTTGGTCAGCAAAACGCAAATATTCAGCCCAAACTGCCACACGTGCTGTTCTGTTCCAGATTTTGGCCGGAAATCAGATTGTAAGGGATCCAAAAGAGATTCAGTTTCCATAAATTCCTGTAGTTGGACCATCAACACTTTATCCAAAATGTTTGCTGGCCAGGATAAACCAGCAACTGGTCAAAGGTTTTGCAGACTCTCTGGGTCCAAATTAGATTCTTTAAATAAGGGGGAATTTATAGATTTTTTTTAGGTCCAGCGGAACTGAACCGTGGGCCAATGATTTGTTTACAAAAAGAGTTATTAATGGAGCTATATCTGCCGCCAGAGGTTTTTCAGTACATGCAGGTAGAAAAAGAGTGATTTGTTTGTGGGTTTAAGAGCCCTTAATAAGACAGGGATCATTTCATCAGACGCTGGTTTGAAATCGAAAGGCAGTAGCATTGGCGTGGTGGAATCCTCTGACCTCAAATTTCCAGATCAGAACTAATAGGACCTAGTTCTTTCTCTGGTAGTTCATTTAGAGAAACATGTTCCTAAATACGTTTGAATGTGTTAAGAAAAAATGCATTGAAAGTGCTATCCTGGTCAGGTGAAGATTTGCTGACCACAGACATGGGGTTAGGGTGAACAAAATTGGAGATGATGGAGAATAATCCTCTAGAGTGTTGTTTTGCTGCATCAATCATCCTGGTGTAGAGAAACCCCTCAATGCTCATACACCAGAAAGAATGCAACACACTAGGGAAAAAGGCCCAGCAAACCTCTTGCAAGGAAGACAAGGTTTTATTTCCACAAAAATAAAGATGCCCCCGCACAGTACCATGCAACGTTCTGGTGAAATCAGTATGAGCAACACTTTATGAAGGCACATAGCATCATCAATGACATAAATTTACATAGTGTATGAATCCAAATGGCTGGTGGCTGAGACCCTATACATAGGCACCTGCTCCATAAAGGATGCCAGGCCATTGGTCCCATCCCCTTCTGTCCATCTTCTTCCAAGTGGGTTCCCCCTTGCGTGTCATCAGGCATGAAGCTATAATTAATTGGTCATTATGTAAAGAAATACAATACATGCTCTATCTGTAACGAAATGCGCACCTGGTACTGCAGACAAGGGCTAAGAGGATACTTCAAGGTCATTGCATCTAACAGACTAAAGCTTGATTCCTGACACATTATCGCCCGTCCAACGCTCCCACACTCATTTTAGATTTGTTGTTTTGCCCCTCCCGGCACCTGGCAGCACAAATCAGGTGACCTATGGTGAAGGCAACTAGTCCCTTCTTTCTGACTGTTCTCGATCCATTAGGGGTCTAATAGTATTTTTCGTTGGTGCTTTGGGTCTTACCGGTACGTTGGAATGCTGAGGCATCTGGGTGCTATTACGTATAGCTGGGACAGGAGAGGTTGGAGGCTCCTGCCCTCCTTTTTGTGGGATCACTTTTTGCATAGAGCTCTCAACCCCCTCATAGCCTTGCAAGGTGCATTCCTTTTGTTTGGTTATTTGTTTGTTTATTTAATATAGCGGAAAACCAAACCCGCAGGTAGCAGGGCACAAACATTACAAGGATACTTGAGAACTTAGTTACAGTGACAAGCAAAATAGGCAGTAGGATAGTTCAGCAGTGTTACAGTCTGAATATACTTATACAGTTAATGCCAGGTGTCGGAAGCATAAAGAGCTAAGTAACAATCAACCACAGTTTTGCAGTCCCGGTAGGATCCAGTGAAATTCCTAGATACAAGCAGTGTTAGTCGGAGGTCCCTATGCGGGGTCAAGTTAACAAAGGGCATAGTCAGGAGGTGTCACTCAGGACGAGTGGTTCTAGTAAAAGAGGGTGATCACATTAGATGTCATTAGATCGTCTCCATGAAAGAACCTTGCGCCTGAAACTTAGGTAGGGTTGGTCCTTTCTAAGTTCTAAGGGGAGTATGTTCCAGGTTCGGGCAGCTATGACTGGAAAGCTAGCGCCGCCAGCTGTATTCTTTTTATATCTAGGTACCATCAACCATCAAGGTATAAGCATTAGTCATTCTTGTTGGGTGGTTTGAGATTCTCTTGTTGATTCTATTTGCTAGATAGGGAGGAGCTATATTGTTGAGGCATTTGGACGTGAGCGAAAGAGTTTTGAGGGTGATCCTGTCTTTAATTTTTAGCCAGTGGATATTCCTTCTGGAGGTAGAGACATGGGCTCTATTAGGAATGTTTAAGGCTACTCTAAGAGCATTATTTTGGAGTTTGTTACTTGTTAGATCCTGCATATACGGCAATACAATAGTCCAATCTGAATATGATAAGTGCATTAGCTAAGGTAATAGAGCTAACCTCTGTTAGGAATGGTCTACATGCTCGGATCAGTTTACAAGTACAGGCTGTGGAGGAAGCTAGGGAGTTAATTTGTTTCTTAAAAGTGAGTGCTGAGTCCAGGTAGACCCCAAGGGTTTTGACTGCAGGCATCACTTTGATGACATTGTTGTCAATGTTAAACGATGCATAGTTCGGGTCAAGTTTTTTAATTGCTGTCTCTGTGCCGAGGATCAGAATCTTTGTTTTGTTGTCATTCAGAGAGAGGCCATGGGATGCCATCCATGCCTGAATGAGGAGATATATCTTGTTTACCAAAGCTGAGTCTTCCAAGAAGTTACCCGAAAGGGGGATGAGGATCTGAGTGTCATCTGCGTAGTTAGTGTAGATGACACCCAGTCTATCCAACTTGTCAAACAAAGGTTTGGTAAAGATGTTGTACATAGTAGGAGACACACATGATCCCTGGGGGACACCGCAGGATACTTTTATGGATCCGCAACTGCTAGGGGGAAGAAGACTCTCATTGTCCGGTTAGTAAGGAAGGATTGTACCCAGGTTATGGCATCACTTGAAAAACGGGCAGCGGAGACGAGGTGATTGCATAAGACTGCATGATCTACCAGGTCATAGGCTGCCGAAAGGTCAAGGAGGAGTAGCATAGCTGATTTTCCATTATCCTTCAACTCATTAATTTGAGTCTTAAGATCAATCAAGGCTGTTTCAGTGCCGTGAAGGGGGCGGAAGCCAGATTCCCGTGAGCCTAGAAGGTTGTTAGTTTCAAGGTAATCCTGAATTTGCAGGTAGGCTACCCTGTCAATGATTTTGAGTAGGAATGGGACGGTGGTGATGGGTCTGTAATTTATCGGGATGGAAGGGTCGAGAGTTTGTTTTTTTAGCAAACGTAGGACCCATGTCTGTTTAAGGTTATTGGGCACTAGGTTAGTCTTAAAGGAGGCGTTGTTCAGTTTGGAGATGAAGGGAGCTAGGTCTCTCGCTGCATCTTTTATAATTTGAGCAGGGCATTTATCTCCTTTACAAATAGATGGCTTTAGGGAGAGTATCATTTTTTCTGTCTCTAGTATGGTTATTTGTTTGAAGCTAAAGAGGTGAGGAGTGTTATTGGGCTGGTTTCGGGAATGCTGTACCTTAGGAGTAAGCTCTGCTGGCAATAGCAAGACAGCTTTTTTGATTGCAATATTGGTTTGAAGAGAGCTAACGTTTCCTGCAAGGGCATTTTGTATATTCGTGCACCAGAGATTATTTTTGGGAGTATTATCAGTTTGCGGTATGGGTGATTCCATTTCACGGAGGATGGAGAATAATTCCTTAGTGTCAGATTTGGCTTTAGCTATTCTGTCATTGTAAGTGTTCTTTTTTGTGCTAATGATTTCCTTTTTGTACCGCTTGGCATGGGTGGCTAACTTAATTTTGTTCTCCTCAGTAAGCGAGTGTCACCAGATTGATTGCAGTTTTCTTTTTTGAGTTCTAAGGTCTTTCAGTTGAGGTGTGAACCAGTTATTCAGGTGTGAAAGTTGTTTGCCTTTACGGATTTTGGTAGGGGCGATCAGATCTAGTGCCTTGGTCATGGTGCTATTATAGGTTTCCACAAGTAAAGTAGGGTTTGTGATATTGTCTACATTGTTAAGGGAGGGGAGGAGGTATGGAAGGAGTTATTCTAATGTGATGTCTTTTTTACTTCTAATGGGGAGTGGCAGGCCCATAATGATAGGTTTAGGGTGGGTAAGGTCAAGTGAGGCAGAGAATGAGATTAAATGGTGGTCTGTCCATATTTGAGGAGTTATACTGGTGATACTGATGTTGCAGTTCAATTCAGCAACCCAATCTAGAGTCCTACCTTTAGAGTGTGAAGGGGTAGTGGCTTTTTGTGTTAATCCATAATCATGCAGTAGTGTGGCGACAGAGGTGGCATGTTTGTCATTCCAGTCATTGAAGCCAAGGTTGAAGTCTCCTAATAGTAGGATTTGTGCATGGTCTTTTGTATTGTTAGTCAGGATATTAGTTAGGTTGTCCTCGAAAGTTACTAGTGGTCCAGGAGGTCTGTAGATCACATAGATGGTGAGAGTATGGTTACATGAGAGTTGGAGTTTGGCAATGAGGAGTTCACAGGACTGAAAATGCATAGTAGTGGCTAGTCTAATGGGCAGGTTGGCTTTGTGGATAATAGCTAAGCCACCTCCTTTGGTATTAGGTCTGTCAACTCTTAACAGTTTGTAGCCATCTGGTATTGCTAGCATAATAGCAGGGCCAGCAGCCTCATGGAGCCAAGTTTCAGTTATGAACAGCAGGTCTAGGTTCTCATTAGTTAGGGTGTTTGAAATCTCAGTGGCGTGGGCTACCATGGATCTATCATTAATGAGGGACCCAGTTAGCAAAAGGGTGCTAGTTGGTATGGTACTAGGGAGTTGCGTCTTTTTAGTTAAAGTAGCTACCTGAGATAGTAGTTGCTTGGTGGGTGAGACGCCTAGAGGCAGAGGAGCAGGCTTGGGGTGTTGTGAACATTTGTTCGTTGAGTTAGTAAGGTTGATATAGCCCCTAAATGTGTGGTAGGATTATGGTTCATGTAGATAGGACAGTCTAGCCCTTAGTCTCATGATTCTATCTTTCGGTGGGCAAGAGGCAACGGGTGCAAGTGCCATGATAGTAAAGAGGCTCAGTGCAAAGTCTACTGTATACTTTTGGGAGGTTTTCATTATGGTCGTGGGCAATGAGTAGCTAGGTTTGTTAGTACAAATTAGGCTAGGACCTGGCCTTGCATGGACATGTGCGGTTTAGACAATGTGCTGGAAGTTGGGGGGACTAGGCACGTGCAATTATACTATAAGCTACAAAGGCCTAGACATATACAGATTAGGCAAGGTACTGGACATAAGGCTGACTAGACAAGTACAGCTATGCTATGAACTGCAAAGGCAAGGTCAAATGCAATCACAGATTAGGCTAAAGACATTGTGCAGGCAGGTAAGAACCAGTATGGCCGCAGGGTCTGTCTAGGTTCGACAATCACAGATTAGGCTTAAAACACTGTGCAGGCAGGTAAGAACCAATATGGTAACAGGGTCTGTCTAGGTTTGACAATTACAGATTAGGCTAAAAACACTATGCAGGCAGGTAAGAACCAGTACGGTTACAGAGTCTGTCTAGGTTTGACAATCACAGATTAGGCTAAAAACACTGTGCACACAGGTAAGAACCAGTATGGTAACAGGGTCTATCTAGGTTTGACAATCACAGATTAGGCTAAAAACACTGTGCAAACAGGTAAGAACGAGGATGGTAACAGTGTCTGTCTAGGTTTGACAATCACAGATTAGGCTAAAAACAGTTTGCCGGCAGGTAAGAACCAGTATGGCCACAGGGTCTGTCGAGGTTTGACAATCACAGATTAGGCTAAAAACAGTGTGCAGGCAGCTAAGAACTAAGACAACTGGCAATAGTATTGTTTCCAGTGGTCACTTAAAATTGCTCTAATAATGCGGGAGCAACAGCAATACATCTCAATCATAGCATTACAGTAATATGCATGGCAGTAGTACCAGAGTGTAAATATATAGTTAGCAAGAGAATAGTTGGTTAAGGGACAGAAGTGAAACAGTCAATTATACATTTTGGCTAGCCCAAGTGAGCATTTGACTCATTGAAAACTAGAGAAGATGATCTGGTTGATACACCATATAGGCTGTAATTTTTTGTCCATATATAAAGTGCATACTTGATGCAATATGAGAGCCCAACAAGGTCAGACAACTGTGAAGCCAGGCAGCAGTGCACAAGTGCAAAAGTCCAACACACGGGCAGCAGAAAAAGTGTCTTTTAAACAGTTCCTTGCAACAATGTGAACAACAATCTGGCGGAATAAACAGCACAACAAAGGTTGCAATGAAAGTTGGACCAGAAGCACTGGTGAGCTGCTTTTGCTATACGAATGTGGCAATATGAGACACAAAGGGTCTATGAATCTCTGAAGCTCTGGCCTTTCTCACCGGTGCCCAAGTTACAACCTATTCCTGTATGAATACACTTATTTCTATGTGTGTGGCTAGGACTCAATTTCAATATGTGCTTTGCTTTTGCTTGGTCATGTGGGGAGAACACTTACACATTGCCGGCCCCCTGGCAAAACAAGTTATTGGACTCAGATAGACAAAAAATCCCACATAGGCTAATTGTTATAATAAACAAATGGCTCGTTACAGGCCGTTTATTCACGCAATACAGATATATATATATAATATATATATATATGAATTTAGCATACGTAAACAGACATAAACTTAGATATATAAAAAGATAGGTAAAAAGGTCATCACTGTTAGAAAGGCAGCAGAAGACACCTTCATCTTGGCCACTATAACAATGCTTAGTCTCTCAGCAGGTAGGTGAAGATATCACTTGTTCTAAAGGGGTCTGAGGCAGAATGTCCTCCCACTCAGCGAGACTGCATACCTCGGGGTCCAAATTCAAACTAACTTCTGCCAGACAATGCCCTCTCCTTTATGGGGGCATATCCCCGCCCTTCTCAGTTGTGCCTGCCCTCCGCCAAAGAGCAGATCAAGTCGAAGGGACAGAGGGTGGAAAAAACCAGCCAGAAGTGGAAAAACCCAGCACCCCTCTCCTCACATTCATTCCGAGAACCCCTTATCATACACCTGCAAGACGATCCGAATCACTCTCTGTATTTGTCCTTCAGTGGACAATACAATAACTATTCTCCACACACTATTCTCGACACCATGTTTTTTTTCACCTGCATTTTGCACATATATTACAATATGGCTGCTGCTAAAAATGGGTTTGGTTTCGCCATGTACTCTAAATCCGAAGCATGCACAACCTTCCCCGCACTATAGGCCCTGTCAAAACCCTCCTTCACCTGTCTTCTCCCTGAGTACATACTGCACACTTCCAGGTCTTTGCCTCATCCAAAAGCGCTCGGGGGTCTGCGATGATCGTCCCTCTTTCGCAATACTGGTCAGAAACTCAGTTTTGGCTGAAAAGATTGCTACTTTATAAACTTTTAGCACCTGTTTCACCTCAAAAGCCCGCTCAGGAGTACTACATTTTCTCCTCTTCCGCTCAGTGGCTCTATAGTGTTTCTTAAGATCAATACAATTTAGCGCAAACCATGGCTTGGAGATTCTTTTAGATGCTTTTGGCCTAAGCAAGGCAGCTATGTAGCAAATATTATTGATAATAGATGCACGCTTGCTCAAAAGTACCACTTCCCGCCTAGGTTTTTATTACCTTTGAAGGTCATGACTTTTATTTTTACCCTGGTATGTGCCCCACTTCAGTCACGATCATAAAAGAGCAAACCACTGCTTCTCATCTTTGTGCTGTTGTATAGGCACCCTTTCAGGGAATGCCTCTGACATCTAAAAATGTGTCACTGTAAGTCATTTCTGTCGAAAATGTCATCCCTCTTCATCCAAAAACCTTAAGTACAAATGCATTAAATTGGCTTCCAGGAGACAACAATGGGTAACATTAACAAGCCATCTAGAGGGCAAAGGGCCCCCCTGTTATACTTAAATCGACTGCAGTTGACTCTGAACTACCTCAACCATGAGGGATACTTCCAGAGCAAATGTATGAAAGAGTGGACAGTCAACTTTAAAAAAGCAGCCAATTCCATTGTGTTCATTGTAATCTGATTGCCACTGTGCATTCCACCATAGGTTGAATGATTGTTTATTTTACATCCTACCCTAAAGTACCCCCATTTCTGCACGGAGAGAACTGCAGTGGTATCTTTGTGGTGCTCCACAAAACAATTAATAAACGACCTTCAAATGTTTGGCAATAAAGTAGAAACGTGTATGTTTGGTCTCAATCCAGGTGACCCCACACTTTCAATTGAAAAACACTGAAATATATGTTGCTTGAACAAAGAATATTTCAAAAACTATTTGCCCCACTCCAAAGCCCTTGGTTAGTAAGACTCAAATACTCTTTAGACTGCTGCGACCGCTTTTTGCCAGAAACGACCCTCAAATCTTCATCTGCAAACCACCCTCAACTGGTAATTTTAAGGATGTGAGAGCACACTTTAGTTTAATAACTAGGTGACTTTTCATATTCAAAACTCTGTACTGCAAACTCCTCATAACGTTTTTTTTTGTGTGAAGAGAGTCAATGGATCTAACTCTGTCCCACAAATGTCATTTTGCGTTAAGCTTCTACGCAGGGTTTCCATTCTCATCAGGGTCAAAGGAGGCTGACCTAATATTGTCTAGCTGGTGTTGCATAGATCTCGCTAGATCTCTGTCTGCTAGGTTAGCTTTGTGAAAACGTGAATGATCCTCAACTACAAATAGGATTCCAGGGTTTTCCACGGCCTCTGCTGCACACGTTATACTTAAGTACAATTTACTACGCATCACTTTTCTCAAAGTGTGGAGTGAAGTAAGGTCCAGGTCTATTCTTATTGCTGCCATGGGAACCACCATAGGCAATCCCAGGAGTGACCTAAGAATCTTTCCCTACAAGATCAAGCCAACACACGTGCTTTTTTTCCATGATGGTTTCTAACCCATAGAGTAATGAAGGCTCAATTGCTTTCTTGTATATTTCCATATGTCCCTCTACTGAGTCTCCACCTACCTATTGGATACATTCCTTAAGTCTTAGCCATCTTCACAAAGCTTTTGCTTTAATGTAGGTATAATAAACAGCAGCACAGGGAACACTTCAAAAGGGAAGGCCTAAGCAGATAAAGGCCATGACTACCTCTAATTTGACAACCCTAATATGCCATCTATACAAAGCAGAATGCTGTCCTTTGCCCCTAATCTACATCACCTTAGTTTTTGTGTAATTGATCTTTAGAGGGTTGTTCTCGGTAAAAGTGGGCAAATTATCAATGGCCCTATGCAATCCCAAGGGGGTGCGGTCCAGGAGGACAGTGTCATATGCATAAGAAATCCAATGTATGAACTTGCCTCGAATCCGAGGGTGCGCCATCCCCCCACGCCCAATTTATCCCCCATGTCAGCCACATAGTGGTTGAAAAGCAGGGGCACAAGAACACACTCCTGCTTCAAAGCCCTTTTGGTAGACATGGGGGCGAACAAAGCACCCTCCTGCGACAATGAAGCTATAACATAGTTGGCTGTCGATTCCCCATTTGGCCAGTTTGGCCCACAAAACAATCAAAGCCGGACGAGTAATCGACGAAGCACAAATGCAGTGCTCCGTTGGTACCATTCAGGACATCCGCCGATAGTAAATGTAAGGCCCACATTGCCTGTATTGTCGAGTGCCCCTTCCTAAATTCAAACTGTTGTAAACGTAATAGCTTCTTCTACCTGGCCCAATTTTCGAATAGCCGTAATACCAGCGTGGCAAAATGTTGCTGCCAGTGTGCAGCATAGCTAACAATCTGAAATTGAAAAGGATCTGCATATGATCCACGCTTAGGAACACGGATCAGAATAGAACTAAGCCAGCTTGAGGAAGGGTACCCCAAGTAAAGATGTTCATATACATATCGTACAACCCACTTGCCCAAAATGGAGGGTTAGATTTTAATACTATATTTGCCAAACCATCAGGGCCAGGGGTCTGAGATGTCAATATCCATTGCCGGCCGAAAAAGAACAGATATCAAACGTGTGTGTGGTCCTCTGTACCCAATAAAAACTTTTACCATGGGAGTAACACTCCACTTCTACAATGCTACACAGCTCTTTTGGGGTAATAACAGAAATGTAGGTAAGATACAAATGCCAAAATGTGCACGAGTCATGCATTCTCAGGCCATGTATCATTTTCCGATTTGCTGATTTTTTACTCATTTTATGAATGTGAAGCCGATCTTTACATTTGACAATGATAGTCCCGATATCTGTTCCCACGCAGTCAATAATGTCTTAGCTTTTTGATAGTGGCCACCCTTTTGCACTTAACATGCTTTTAAATATGTATTTTATAATCGAAAAGCGAGGCATTACTGTTGCCCTGGGCCTTGATCTTGGCTAACACATATAATGATGGCCTGATTGCTTTATGCAACTCACGCAAATCCCCTCTGCACTTTTTCAGAAATTCTTCTGGGGCACACACCATGTTACCTATGCATTGGTTAACCCTTTTCACATCCGCCTAGGACCACACAATATGGTTGCTGTGGGCAGTCACTGACACCTTGCTTAATGCTTTTTTTCTTATCTTTCATATGTACATATGGAACTTTACTTTTGGCATATCCTGATCACTGAGTGAAGTATGCATAATTTCATATTACCATACAGTACCACATAACATGTCCATTACAAAAATACAGTTCAGGCAAGAGGAACTGCGGACATTGGACCAGGTAACAACCTCCATCAAGATTACACTTTCACTCAGAATCATAGGGAGGAGGTTAAATTCCGATAATGCTTCCCTCCATATCCTTCCCCTACTTAACAATAGGCCGGCGTGTGCAGAAAAACCAGATTCATTTCATCTGCTTGATCACCCACAAAGTCTAGGTAGCACTCTTCTTACAATGGAGTGAAATGAGCATTAAAATCCCCAGCAATCATTATAAGTCCACTTGGAGTTACATCCTCCAATGTGTCAATAACTCTATCAAACATCTCTGCAGGTCCTCACTCAAGGTGCCATCTGGGGAATCATTATACACACAGTTCTGACAGTAAAGTTCCTAATCTCCACCGCTAGACACTTATCTTTGGCTAACTTAAAAGTATACTTTGCTGCCACATGTCTTTGGATGAGACCTATACACAGGGCTCTCTTGGACCTCCCCATTTGCGCCTTAGTTGCTGGTTCAGTGAAAACCTTATAGCCATCCAGAATTAAGGTAGGCATGATCCATATCTCCTGTAGGAGAAATAGGTCTGATTTTACCAAGGTATCTATCCTGCAAGCTGGGACATAAAAAATCTAAAACCCTGCATGTTCCACAATAGGACCGGACCATAGCTTTCTGATGGTCAATAATTCTCTTCCTCCCATACTGAGGCCCATTGTTCATCTCCCTGCATTTGTAAACCGCCATTATACTGTTTCTGCTCATAAGTCAACTTTCTCTTAGGCCGATCAGCTTTGGTTGGTACATTTTTCTCTTTGCCATTCATATTAATATTTGGGGCCCCACCACCTTCCTCATTAGATCGGCCTTGTTGATGTTGTAGCACAAAACCTATGGCATAAAATTCCTGGCAGAGAGAATTATTTTTTCCACCACCATTTAGTTCGCAAGAATTATAACTGCTCAGTTGGCCTGACTAGAATAGGGCGGGCGTTTCACACTTTTAATATCTTGAGATGTCATAATTTGTAGCTACCTAAGTGGTTGAAAAAGTAGCATCAAATTCCATCTGTTAAAATGTACCATGTTGTTGTGTACAATGTTTAACATTATGGCTTTTCCTCAATGTATTTGGTCCCTCCTCAATAAAATGGTTTGTTCTTTTCGATCTATTTTGTGTTACTGCTAGTGCCCCTGCATTCTTGGGCATCCTAGATGGTAGTTGATTTTTTTAACTACCCTCGCCTTGACCTTGTTTTTCCTTTTCCCGCATTTGTGGGGTCGCTGTACCAGGACAGATTGCCACGGCAAAACCAATTTTGTCTCCATTGACTCCTCCATCTCTGATCCCCTTGTGTAATTGTCGTCCACGGTGCACGATGAATTCAGGGAAATGAATAGTGCCATATTTAACATACTTGAGTCATTGACAATGTCCTCTCCTCCTTCCATTCTACCTTCCTTCCATTCAAGCTAGCCCTATAGCACTATTAGCTAAAATACCATCCACCACCCTGGCTAAAATGTCTTTTATATCTCTTTGTTCTTTGGCCAGGGTAGAGCAGGGAACGAAGATGATGTCTATGGTCACTGCTAGCATATTAATCATTGGAACATAACCAGATTCATTTAATCTGCCATTTTCCTGAGTAGTGCTACCCAAAGTGTCCAAGCTGGAGGTTGCTTTGTCTTCCCGGGCAGTATTCACAATACGCTATAAATCAGGGGTCACTGACAGGTTAGTAGGAGGTATAGATGCTGACAACTCCTCCATAGGCTGCCAATGTCGTCCGCCAAAAATTCAGGCACATATTCAGTAATGAATGGTTGCTATCTATGTTACTGAATGAGATGGGTGTCGTAATTAATGTAATTGTAGGCATTGACTCGGACGTTGCAAGGACAGTGGAAAAGTTTATAATCTTTGACAATTAACTTTGTGCTGTCCATTTCTCGATGTTGCAAGTCTGGATTACCGGTTGTAGCAGTCTATAACAAAGACCTCTCCTGCATATTCAAACGTGCCTGCACTTATTCGATGGCTGAAGGCTCTCGTGAAGGTCTCAAGCACTACAGGAGGCAATGTTTTGGAAACCGATTAGGTTTTTCTGTCCACCGCTGAGTTTTCGATTCGCTCTATCTCGCAATGGATATGAGCTTGGAGGAAGCGACCTTGAAGACATTTACTTGTTGCCAATGGCCTTCCTTTTCAGTCACATAGACGTAAATAAACATATAATATCGGTAGTTACTCTTTGCAATATGCAGCACCTATTCCTTAATGTTGCAGCCAATCTACAGTGCCTCCTCTGGCAGGCCACCCCCAGCTGCACCGCAGACACGTGCAGACGACTCACGAGCCACTCTGTGCAGCGCTTCACGCAGCAATGATGGTTTTATGGAAAATCAAGTCAGGAAGCACTCTTCCAGCAGCTCCTCCCACACCAAGTAGAAACAACAGAGTTACTCCAAACAGGTAGGATACACTGCCCCCACTGCATCCACTCACAAGCCACTCTGCACAGCACTCCGCATGGCAATGATGGTTTTATGGGTAGTCAAGTAGCACTCTTCCAGAAACTCCTCTCACATCAAGTAGAAACAACAGAGTTGCTCCAAACAGGCAGGATACACTGCAGACCACTCACGAGCCACTTCACCAGGCGCTCCCAGCATCAATGATGATTTTATGGGAAGTCAGGTAGCACTCTTTCAGTAACTCTTCCCACACCAAGTAGAAACAGTAGAGTTACTCCAAACAGGCAGGATACACTGCCCCACTGCAGAACATTCACAAGCCACTCTGCTACCCTATTTGGGTTTTCCAGTATATGAGTCCATCTCTATATTTGTAAACTTCTAGCCTAACTAACAAAGTGGCACAGATGAAGATAATACGCAAAAAATACTGTTTGAACTGATGCTGTTTATAAAATACTATGAGGCCAAAGTGACACCGGTTGTGATCTATGGTTCAGAGATCACGTAATTGAGGGATGGACAGATATTATATACGCTTGAAGGTTTGCTGTGTCAACAGGTGCTATTCCGTTCAAATTGTTTACTCATTGCAATCATAAGATAACCATTAAACATCCTACCTTGGTCAGATATTTCAAAATGACATCTGATGCAGCGTTATTTAAAATTACTGGTACCTCCAAAATGATCCATGTTTTTGAATCTGTGGTGGGGAATGGTTAATAACATTTATGAGGTAATATATTAATTTTCTAATGGGTTTGAATCTATAAATAAACGGTTTATATTTTGCAGTAAAAGACCTAATACAAGAGAAATGATGAAGATGAAAGTATGGAGGTCAGGATGGATACAAGTGCAGTACTATGCATCGACCTACCAACTATTTTGACAAATGAAGAGAAGAAGGTGGGGAACTTGCCCTTTACTTAACCAGATTTCCAAGGTGAATTGGAGAACCTGTTTCTTACATTTTGTATTACATTTGTTTCCACATACGAAATGATAGGTGTAAGAATGGGGATTACACATTGTATGTTATGTTATACTAAATAATACTTATACTGCACCCCTCACTACACTACCATAATGGTGTTACGGTGCCCGTCCTTGTCCGAGATGTGGCATATTGTAACCCAGTCCTTGTGTCACCAGACCTTAGTCTGTGGGCAAGAATGAAGAGCATGGGGGCCGGGGTGATAGTGAAAGGGGTTAGCTCAAAGCCAAACCACATTTAGTGCGGATGATGTTAATGGAGTATGTTTTTAGTAGTAGGGATGTGTGTTTCTTACTGTGATTGATTACAGATCCATTTGAGAACATTACAGGAATGTATAGCTTGTTTAAATGCAAAGCTTAATGTGATATGTATTGACAATATATATATTCAGTTGGTCCAAACATCATAGAGAAGAGTTGTGGCAGAAGGATGGGGAAGAAATGTTGCGAGCATTGCAAAATAATTCCTCACGAAATTTTTGGTCACTAATTAATGCTTCTCAAACACACCAAGACATTGTTCAAACAAACAACGTGTCAGAAGCAAGTTGGTTGACTTACTTTGGCGAAAAATACCGGGAACCAGTGGGAGCCCAAAAATACAAGGGGGATAATGGAAATTGGGGATTGAATTTTGATTGAATTTTGATAAAGAGGATATTCTGAATTTGATCGCAAAATTTTCTGCGTCAAGATCTGCGGGACCAAAAACTTATCAAGTTCTTAAAGGAAATGGGATACTGTGGGGAGAAATCCTGTACAAGGAAGTGATTGAAAATAGAATAATTCGATCCTCTTGGAAGACCTCAAGCATAATTCCGATCTTTAAAAAGGGGGATTGCGAAAACCCAATAAGTTATAGACCAATCTCGCTGCTTGACGTGGAGAGTAAGTTGTTTACCAGTCTATTATTAAGAGAACTTGAAATGTGGGCGATGATTCATGGTACTAGGTATGTATACTGTGTGGTTGCAAGTTGGGCCTCCGTTCTGCTGAAGTAGGCCCTTGTAGTTTGGAGGCTTTCAACAACTTAGATTGTAAGAAATCATGCTGGTACCCAGAAAGAGCGTTAGGTTTGCAAGGCCATCTGAACAGATGTGCCAGCACTAAGAGTTTGGCATGTATATACATGTTCATGGATTAAGGCGTAGAGTGGAAGAAGAGGGGAACAGCTGGACGTGAGTTAAGTTAAATTAGGGTCTGTAAATAATGACCTAAATTAAATTCACTGAGTTTAATGTGCATGAAATATATACATAGCAATACCCTCAGAGTATGATTGAATAATGCAGGCATCTTGATTCACAAGTTATGTTAGGTTATATTATTTGATATTTGAATAGCATCTACTGCAATATGACACATATTTGAAGCACCATAGGCAGAATGGCCCTTGGCAGACCGCAGTGTATACAGACATGGGAAAAGAACTGTTGCATGCAAACAACAATTATAATCCCAGGAACTTCACATCCACTTGCAGAGATGACCAGTGCAGTGCCATTTAAGAAGAGGTAGAGTGAAGTGTGAAGAATGCCTAGGCCTGGCACACAAATCCCAATGGCAGGCTCACAGCTGTGCCGAATCGCTCCAGTGAGCCAGCCACACCATATGGGGTGCATCGCCAAAGGTGCAAAGGGAGATAGCACAAACTACTCCATCAACCCCAAGGGCAACTGTCACATGTGCATTTCTTTTGTTGGTTCTGTGAGATTACAATAACATTTGATTCTCTATTCCACCTCTCTGTCCAATGTACCTATTAATGTGACCAAAGACAACATTATTTCAGTGTGTTTGTATTGACTTTGAAAGATGTGATCAGACCGAGTTTTGGAGGTACATAGTTTTGGGCAATCAAATATCTGTGATATCTACCACTGTGTGCTTCATACATTTTTTCTTCGTGTAGTTATTTAACTTGTGGTAGTTACTTAACCTTTTGTTGGGCTCTACTCTAAGCGAAACAAATACATGTGATCAGAAACAATCCTCTATGTAACTTAAATTAATATAGTGGATTTTAAAAAGTGCTGATCATTCTTTGTATAGGTTTTATTATAACCAATTGTATTATTTTCTTAAATTTAAGAAGGGGGCACATTCTTTCCTCGAGCTAATCTCATGTTCATTATGAATTTGTTCTGTTATAATATATATATATATATATATATATATATATATATATATATATATATATATATATATATATATATATATATATATATATATATATATATGAATTTAGCATACGTAAACAGACATAAACTTAGATATATAAAAAGATAGGTAAAAAGGTCATCACTGTTAGAAAGGCAGCAGAAGACACCTTCATCTTGGCCACTATAACAATGCTTAGTCTCTCAGCAGGTAGGTGAAGATATCACTTGTTCTAACGGGGTCTGAGGCAGAATGTCCTCCCACTCAGCGAGACTGCATACCCCGGGGTCCAAATTCAAACTAACTTCTGCCACACAATGCCCTCTCCTTTATGGGGGAATATCCCCGTCCTTCTCAGTTGTGCCTGCCCTCCGCCGAAGAGCAGATCAAGTCGAAGGGACAGAGGGTGGAAAAAACCAGCCAGAAGTGGAAAAACCCAGCAACCCTCTCCTCACATTCATTCCGAGAACCCCTTATCATGCACCTGCAAGACGATCCGAATCACTCTCTGTATTTGTCCTTCAGTGGACAATACAATAACTATTCTCCACAGTGAGTCCACTCAGCAATAATATGTGTGTGTCTATATGACATTGCTCTGCTTGCACTACTGAAATGCTCATTTATTATTTGAGGCCCACAGAGACTCAGATGGGAGATGAGTGTCCAAAATGGCTGCGCATCGACACCATGTTTTTTTTCACTTGCATTTTGCACATATATTACAATATGGCTGCTGCTAAAAATGGGTTTGGTTTCACCATGTACTCTAAATCCGAAGCATGCACAACCTTCCCCGCACTATAGGCCCTGTCAAAACCCTCCTTCACCTGTCTTCTCCCTGAGTACATACTGCACACTTCCAGGTCTTTGCCTCATCCGAAAGCGCTCGGGGGTCTGCGATGATCGTCCCTCTTTCGCAATACTGGTCAGAAACTCAGTTTTGGCTGAAAAGATTGCTACTTTATAATCTTTTAGCACCTGTTTCACCTCAAAAGCCCGCTCAGGAGTACTACATTTTCTCCTCTTCCGCTCAGTGGCTCTATAGTGTTTCTTAAGATCAATACAATTTAGCGCAAACCATGACTTGGAGATTCTTTTAGATGCTTTTGGCCTAAGCAAGGCAGCTATGTAGCAAATATTATTGATAATAGATGCACGCTTGCTCAAAAGTACCACTTCCCGCCTAGGTTTTTATTACCTTTGAAGGTCATGACTTTTATTTTTACCCTGGTATGTGCCCCACTTCAGTCACGATCATAAAAGAGCAAACCACTGCTTCTCATCTTTGTGCTGTTGTATAGGCACCCTTTCAGGGAATGCCTCTGACATCTACAAATGTGTCACTGTAAGTCATTTCTGTCGAAAATGTCATCCCTCTTCATCCAAAAACCTTAAGTACAAATGCATTAAATTGGCTCCCAGGAGACAACAATGGGTAACATTAACAAGCCATCTAGAGGGCAAAGGGCCCCCCTGTTATACTTAAATCGACTGCAGTTGACTCTGAACTACCTCAACCATGAGGGATACTTCCAGAGCAAATGTATGAAAGAGTGGACAGTCAACTTTAAAAAAGCAGCCAATTCCATTGTGTTCATTGTAATCTGATTGCCACTGTGCATTCCACCATAGGTTGAATGATTGTTTATTTTACATCCTACCCTAAAGTACCCCCATTTCTGCACGGAGAGAACTGCAGTGGTATCTTTGTGGTGCTCCACAAAACAATTAATAAACGACCTTCAAATGTTTGGCAATAAAGTAGAAACGTGTATGTTTGGTCTCAAACCAGGTGACCCCACACTTTCAATTGAAAAACACTGAAATATATGTTGCTTGAACAAAGAATATTTCAAAAACTATTTGCCCCACTCACAAAGCCCTTGGTTAGTAAGACTTAAATACTCTTTAGACTGCTGCGACCGCTTTTTGCCAGAAACGACCCTCAAATCTTCATCTGCAAACCACCCTCAACTGGTAATTTTAAGGATGTGAGAGCACACTTTAGTTTAATAACTAGGTGACTTTTCATATTCAAAACTCTGTACTGCAAACTCCTCATAACGTTTTTTTTTGTGTGAAGAGAGTCAATGGATCTAACTCTGTCCCACAAATGTCATTTTGCGTTAAGCTTCTACGCAGGGTTTCCATTCTCATCAGGGTCAAAGGAGGCTGACCTAATATTGTCTAGCTGGTGTTGCATAGATCTCGCTAGATCTCTGTCTGCTAGGTTAGCTTTGTGAAAACGTGAATGATCCTCAACTACAAATAGGATTCCAGGGTTTTCTACGGCCTCTGCTGCACACGTTATACTTAAGTACAATTTACTACGCATCACTTTTCTCAAAGAGTGGAGTGAAGTAAGGTCCAGGTCTATTCTTATTGCTGCCATGGGAACCACCATAGGCAATCCCAGGAGTGACCTAAGAATCTTTCCCTACAAGATCAAGTCAACACACGTGCTTTTTTTCCATGATGGTTTCTAACCCATAGAGTAATGAAGGCTCAATTGCTTTCTTGTATATTTCCATATGTCCCTCTACTGAGTCTCCACCTACCTATTGGATACATTCCTTAAGTCTTAGCCATCTTCACAAAGCTTTTGCTTTAATGTAGGTATAATAAACAGCAGCACAGGGAACACTTCAAAAGGGAAGGCCTAAGCAGATAAAGGCCATGACTACCTCTAATTTGACAACCCTAATATGCCATCTATACAAAGCAGAATGCTGTCCTTTGCCCCTAATCTACATCACCTTAGTTTTTGTGTAATTGATCTTTAGAGGGTTGTTCTCGGTAAAAGTGGGCAAATTATCAATGGCCCTATGCAATCCCAAGGGGGTGCGGTCCAGGAGGACAGTGTCATATGCATAAGAAATCCAATGTATGAACTTGCCTCGAATCCGAGGGTGTGCCATCCCCCCACGCCCAATTTATCCCCCATGTCAGCCACATAGTGGTTGAAAAGCAGGGGCACAAGAACACACTCCTGCTTCAAAGCCCTTTTGGTAGACATGGGGGCGAACAAAGCACCCTCCTGCGACAATGAAGCTATAACATAGTTGGCTGTCGATTCCCCATTTGGCCAGTTTGGCCCACAAAACAATCAAAGCCGGACGAGTAATCGACGAAGCACAAATGCAGTGCTCCGTTGGTACCATTCAGGACATCCGCCGATAGTAAATGTAAGGCCCACATTGCCTGTATTGTCGAGTGCCCCTTCCTAAATTCAAACTGTTGTAAACGTAATAGCTTCTTCTACCTGGCCCAATTTTCGAATAGCCGTAATACCAGCGTGGCAAAATGTTGCTGCCAGTGTGCAGCATAGCTAACAATCTGAAATTGAAAAGGATCTGCATATGATTCACGCTTATGAAAACGGATCAGAATAGAACTAAGCCAGCTTGAGGAAGGGTACCCCAAGTAAAGATGTTCATATACATATCGTACAACCCACTTGCCCAAAATGGAGGGTTAGATTTTAATACTATATTTGCCAAACCATCAGGGCCAGGGGTCTGAGATGTCAATATCCATTGCCGGCCGAAATAGAACAGATATCAAACGTGTGTGTGGTCCTCTGTACCCAATAAAAACTTTTACCATGGGAGTAACACTCCACTTCTACAATGCTACACAGCTCTTTTGGGGTAATAACAGAAATGTAGGTACGATACAAATGCCAAAATGTGCACGAGTCATGCATTCTCAGGCCATGTATCATTTTCCGATTTGCTGATTTTTTACTCATTTTATGAATATGAAGCCGATCCTTACATTTGACAATGATAGTCCCGATATCTGTTCCCACGCAGTCAATAATGTCTTAGCTTTTTGATAGTGGCCACCCTTTTGCACTTAACATGCTTTTAATATGTATTTTATAATCGAAAGCGAGGCATTACTCTTGCCCTGAGCCTTGATCTTGGCTAACACATATAATGATGGCGTGATTGCTTTATGCAACTCACGCAAATCCCCTCTGCACTTTTTCAGAAATTCTTCTGGGGCACACACCATGTTACCTATGCATTGGTTAACCCTTTTCACATCCGCCTAGGACCACACAATATGGTTGCTGTGGGCAGTCACTGACACCTTGCTTAATGCTTTTTTTCTTATCTTTCATATGTACATATGGAACTTTACTTTTGGCATATCGTGATCACTGAGTGAAGTATGCATAATTCCATATTGCCATACAATACCACATAACATGTCCATTACAAAAATACAGTTCAGGCAAGAGGAACTGCGGACATTGGACCAGGTAACAACCTCCATCAAGATTACACTTTCACTCAGAATCATAGGGAGGAGGTTAAATTCCGATAATGCTTCCCTCCATATCCTTCCCCTACTTAACAATAGGCCGGCGTGTGCAGAAAACCCAGATTCATTTCATCTGCTTGATCACCCACAGAGTCTAGGTAGCACTCTTCTTACAATGGAGTGAAATGAGCATTAAAATCCCCAGCAATCATTATAAGTCCACTTGGAGTTACATCCTCCAATGTGTCAATAACTCTATCAAACATCTCTGCAGGTCCTCACTCAAGGTGCCATCTGGGGAATCATTATACACACAGTTCTGACAGTAAAGTTCCTAATCTCTACCGCTAGACACTTATCATTGGCTAACTTAAAAGTATACTTTGCTGCCACATGTCTTTGGATGAGACCTATACACAGGGCTCTCTTGGACCTCCCCATTTGCGCCTTAGTTGCTGGTTCAGTGAAAACCTTATAGCCATCCAGAGTTAAGGTAGGCATGATCCATATCTCCTATAGGAGAAATAGGTCAGATTTTACCAAGGTATCTATCCTGCAAGCTGGGACATAAAAGATCTAAAACCCTGCATGTTCCACAATAGGACCGGACCATAGCTTTCTGATGGTCAATAATTCTCTTCCTCCCATACTGAGGCCCATTGTTCATCTCCCTGCATTTGTAAACCGCCATTATACTGTTTCTGCTCATAAGTCAACTTTCTCTTAGGCCGATCAGCTTTGGTGGGTACATTTTTCCCTTTGCCATTCATATTAATATTTGGGGCCCCACCACCTTCCTCATTAGATAGGACCTGTTGATGTTGTAGCACAAAACCTATGGCATAAAATTCCTGGCAGAGAGAATTATTTTTTCCACCACCATTTAGTTCACAAGAATTATAACTGCCCAGTTGGCCTGACTAGAATAGGGCGGGCGTTTCACACTTTTAATATCTTGAGATGTCATAATTTGTAGCTACCTAAGTGGTTGAAAAAGTAGCATCAAATTCCATCTGTTAAAATGTACCATGTTGTTGTGTACAATGTTTAACATTATGGCTTTTCCTCAATGTATTTGGTCCCTCCTCAATAAAATGGTTTGTTCTTTTCGATCTATTTTGTGTTACTGCTAGTGCCCCTGCATTCTTGGGCATCCTAGACGGTAGTTGATTTTTTTAACTACCCTCGCCTTGACCTTGTTTTTCCTTTTCCCGCATTTGCGGCGTCGCTGTACCAGGACAGATTGCCGCGGCAAAACCAATTTTGTCTCCATTGACTCCTCCATCTCTGATCCCCTTGTGTAATTGTCGTCCACGGTGCACGATGAATTCAGGGAAATGAATAGTGCCATATTTAACATACTTGAGTCATTGACAATGTCCTCTCCTCCTTCCATTCTACCTTCCTTCCATTCAAGCTAGCCCTATAGCACTATTAGCTAAAATACCATCCACCACCCTGGCTAAAATGTCTTTTATATCTCTTTGTTCTTTGGCCAGGGTAGAGCAGGGACCGAAGATGATGTCTATGGTCACTGCTAGCGTATTAATCATTGGAACATAACCAGATTCATTTAATCTGCCATTTTCCTGAGTAGTGCTACCCAAAGTGTCCAAGCTGGAGGTTGCTTCGTCTTCCCGGGCAGTATTCACAATACGCTCTAAATCAGGGGTCACTGACAGGTTAGTAGGATGTATAGATGCTGACAACTCCTCCATAGGCTGCCAATGTCGCCCCCCAAAAATTCAGGCACATATTCAGTAATGAATGGTTGCTATCTATGTTACTGAATGAGATGGGTGACGTAATTAATGTAATTGTAGGCATTGACTCGGACGTTGCAAGGACAGTGGAAAAGTTTATAATCTTTGACAATTAACTTTGTGCTGTCCATTTCTCAATGTTGCAAGTCGGGATTACCGGTCGTAGCAGTCTATAACAAAGACCTCTCCTGCATATTCAAACGTGCCTGCACTTATTCGATGGCTGAAGGCTCTCGTGAAGGTCTCAAGCACTACAGGAGGCAATGTTTTGGAAACTGATTAGGTTTTTCTGTCCACCGCTGAGTTTTCGATTCGCTCTATCTCGCAATGGATATGAGCTTGGAGGAAGCGACCTTGAAGACATTTACTTGTTGCCAATGGCCTTCCTTTTCAGTCACATAGACGTAAATAAACATATAATATCGGTAGTCACTCTTTGCAATATGCAGCACCTATTCGTTAATGTTGCAGCCAATCTACAGTGCCTCCTCTGGCAGGCCACCCCCAGCTGCACCGCAGACACGTGCAGACGACTCACGAGCCATTCTGTGCAGCGCTTCACGCAGCAATGATGGTTTTATGGAAAATCAAGTCAGGAAGCACTCTTCCAGCAGCTCCTCCCACACCAAGTAGAAACAACAGAGTTACTCCAAACAGGTAGGATACACTGCCCCCACTGCAGCCACTCACAAGCCACTCTGCACAGCACTCTGCATGGCAATGATGGTGTTATGGGTAGTCAGGTAGCACTCTTCCAGAAACTCCTCTCACATCAAGTAGAAACAACAGAGTTGCTCCAAACAGGCAGGATACACTGCAGACCACTCATGAGCCACTTCACCAGGCGCTCCCAGCATCAATGATGATTTTATGGGAAGTCAGGTAGCACTCTTTCAGTAACTCTTCCCACACCAAGTAGAAACAGTAGAGTTACGCCAAACAGGCAGGATACACTGCCCCACTGCAGAACATTCACAAGCCACTCCGCTACACTATTTGGGTTTTCCAGTATATGAGTCCATCTCTATATTTGTAAACTTCTAGCCTAACTAACAAAGTGGCACAGATGAAGATAATATGCAAAAAAATACTGTTTGAACTGATGCTGTTTATAAAATACTATGAGGCCAAAGTGACACCAGTTGTGATCTATGGTTCAGAGATCACGTAATTGAGGGATGGACAGATATTATATACGCTTGAAGGTTCGCTGTGTCAACAGGTGCTATTCCGTTCAAATTGTTTACTCATTCCAATCATAAGATAACCATTAAACATCCTACCTTGGTCAGATATTTCAAAATGACATCTGATGCAGCGTTATTTAAAATTACAGGTACCTCCAAAATGATCCATGTTTTTGAATCTGTGGTGGGGAATGGTTAATAACATTTCTAAGGTAATATATTAATTTTCTAATGGGTTTGAATCTATAAATAAACGGTTTATATTTTGCAGTAAAAGACCTAATACAAGAGAAATGATGAAGATGAAAGTATGGAGGTCAGGATGGATACAAGTGCAGTACAATGCATCGACCTACCAACTATTTTAACAAATGAAGAGAAGAAGGTGGGGAACTTGCCCTTTATTTAACCAGATTTCCAAGGTGAATTGGAGAACCTGTTTTCTACATTTTGTATTACATTTGTTTCCACATACGAAATGATAGGTGTAAGAATGGGGATTACACATTGTATGTTATGTTATACTAAATAATACTTATACTGCACCCCTCACTACACTACCATAATGGTGTTACGGTGCCCGACCTTGTCCGAGATGTGGCATATTGTAACCCAGTCCTTGTGTCACCAGACCTTAGTCTGTGGGCAAGAATGAAGAGCATGGGGGACGGGGTGATAGTGAAAGGGGTTAGCTCAAAGCCAAACCACATTTAGTGCGGATGATGTTAATGGAGTATGTTTTTAGTAGTAGGGATGTGTGTTTCTTACTGTGATTGATTACAGATCCGTTTGAGAACATTACAGGAATGTATAGCTTGTTTAAATGCAAAGCTTAATGTGATATGTAATGACAATATATATATCCAGTTGGTCCAAACATCATAGAGAAGAGTTGTGGCAGAAGGATGGGGAAGAAATGTTGCGAGCATTGCAAAATAATTCCTCACGAAATTTTTGGTCACTAATTAATGCTTCTCAAACACACCAAGACATTGTTCAAACAAACAACGTGTCAGAAGCAAGTTGGTTGACTTACTTTGGCGAAAAATACCGGGAACCAGTGGGAGCCCAAAAATACAAGGGGGATAATGGAAATTGGGGATTGAATTTTGATAAAGAGGATATTCTGAATTTGATCGCAAAATCTTCTGCGTCAAGATCTGCGGGACCAAAAACGTATCAAGTTCTTAAAGGAAATGGGATACTGTGGGGAGAAATCCTGTACAAGGAAGTGATTGAAAATAGAATAATTCGATCCTCTTGGAAGACCTCAAGCATAATTCTGATCTTTAAAAAGGGGGATTGCGAAAACCCAATAAGTTATAGACCAATCTCGCTGCTTGACGTGGAGAGTAAGTTGTTTACCAGTCTATTATTAAGAGAACTTGAAATGTGGGCGGGAAACAACAACATAATCCCCAAACAACAAACAGGGTTCAGAAGAGGTCCTTCCACCTCCTTGAATGGTATCATACTTGCTTCATTAACAAATCAAAAAGATAAAAATAACGCAGGAAGACTCTATGGCGCGTTCATTGATCTGTCGATTGCTTTCGACATGGTAAACCGAGATAAACTTTGGAGTAAATTGGAACAGAAAGGGGCCCCGGAAACTCTAATTAACATATTAGTAAATCTTCATGAAGGAAACACAGCTAGGGTAAGATTAAATACAGCTGGACACTTGTCAGAACACATAAGCATAAATAGGGGAGTTAGACAAGGCTGTATGGTGGCACCATTTCTTTTTAAGTTTTATCTGGGAGATTTTGGAGCCGCCATAGAATCCTCATCATTGATAAGTCCAAGGGTGGGGTCATTGGCTATAAGATGGTTTATGTATGCAGACGACATAGTCCTACTTGATAGGACTCCTGTCGGTCTGCAAAGATTGCTGAGGGTACTTGATTCGTATATGAAAATAAATGACCTGGTGGTAAATCCGGAAAAATCAAGGGTCGTAATTTTTGAGCGAAAAGGCCTTAAAGATAACAAATATTGTTGGTCAATCGGCAGTAAACCGATACCGGTGGTAAAAGAAGTAATATACCTTGGCTTTACTTTGCATGCGGCCCCTACAGTCGGGATGCAGTACGGGGAAATTTTGGCCAAAGGGACACAATTAATAGCTCAAATGAAGAAGATCTCTAGCCTGTATGGTAAATTCTCCATCATGCCAGTAATAAAGTTTTATGTTGCGAAAGTGATCCCTGTACTACTGTATGGAATTGAGGTAAAACCTTTTTTGTGGTCTGTCGATTGGCATAAAATAGAAAGTTATATTTGGAAGCAGGTATTAGGTTTGCCCAAAGGACTTCACACGGCAACACTTATTTACGAGCTGGGTTTAAAATCTCTCAAGTATGCAGTCGTCTGGAAAACTTCTTTCCCTATATAGATCTATCATCGAGCCAATGACCAACACACTTGAAGTGGGAGAATGGAGGACCAGGCTCCCGCCCTTCCCCTCTCGCGCTTGGCCTAGAGGATCACGGCCCAGACACCCACCACGAGAGGAGTTTGCCCATCTACCGGACGACCAAATACCCTGGTACAGGAACATACGGATGTGCCCATCTACCTGCCCAACAGCCCGCCCTGTCCATGCCGACACCTGCGGCACGGACCAACTCGACTAAACCTACACGTCGTTAGAGATGCCATGACGACTTAGCCAACGGTCAGCACACCTGTGCAAATATACACACCGGACACTCCCGCACCAATCTACACGAAGAATATACTCAGTGCTATGACGTAGGCGACAGACATACTCACGGACGTACATCTTTATTATTTTCCACATAGGCTTTCAAAATGCAGAAGCGCAAGACGCATCATGAAACTTATATAAAAAAGGCTTGCTCACGCTTCTTCTAAAGAGCCATATACCATAATGAAGAATATAACGGGGACACGATACTGAGGACAAAGCAATATGATACCGTAACCTAAAGCGCTCTGCATCAAACGGTCCCACCTATGCACCAGGCCCAAGTAGGCTGCGAGCAAAAGCTTCCATGAACATTGAGTGAGCAAGAACTGGGTTGCTGACCCTGCAAAATGAGCCCGGCAAAAGCACAACGCCAAGGGCACGATGTTGCAATCTCGCACGCTGCAAGCCAACGCCAAGGTCGCACCTGCAAGATAAACCAGGCACACAGTAGGAAAAAACAATATTAATTGTGTTGAATTTTGCCTCAAACACGGTCCCACCTCACGTGACAAAGTCAAACCTGACAAGATGCCAAGCCCAGGAGGAAGGAGACGCCTGAATCCCACGTTTCGAGACACAGGCAGATACAATTAAAAGACTCATTTGGACATCTGCAGCAGTGGGAGTAGTCGACCTTCCAACATATGAATAAATCCTCACATTGTTTACACCTACCCATATTAAAACATTGTTGCAAATGACAGGTGCACCGCGAGCTGGGAACAGCGATAGTCCCAGACTGGGAGGCTCGCGAGCGGACCAATTAGAACTTGGGGTTCTTATCACTGACGCCATTCACATTGACCAATCCTCAGAGGTCTTCATGTAACAATTTTCATGTATCAAATTGAAGGGACAGCCCAGGTATACCACCTGACTAACTCTCAGCCAATAACACCGTTCTCTATATGTGCGCTATACTAACCCTACCACTCGAGTAACCAATCCAGAGTGGAGATAGGTTTTTGCTAAAAATTTCCAAGTGACGCAAGTAGCGCGTCATACTAAGGTAAAAAGGGCCTGCGAGCCCCACGATTGTGTGTGTGTCAGGACGGACGCGTACGCTCTTTGACCCATCCCTGCCGTTTTGTCTAATAAACAGCAGAGTCACCTTGCTTCTTGCGTGTGTCTCATACTCTATCTCTTTTGGGATATACGGGAGGAGTTGGGGCCTCCCTGCCCGGAGGTCTGCGGACGGCCCGGCCGACCCCGGTAGAATTTCCCCCCCGACAAGTTGGAGGCACTGCTGAGATCTGTTTAAGATCTGCTTTTTTATTTTTACTTTTTCCAGGTACTCGCGTTGCGAGGAGGCCCGGCAGCGCGGCCCCCTCTGCCGTTGCCCCCTTCTGAGGACTACAGGACCATCGCGGAGCTGCGAGAAGACCGGACAGCGCAATCCGGATATTGGCCCTCGGAAGCCGGTTGAGAAGTATCCCGCCCGCGGTTGGCGAGTGTCCAGACGTGGTCCAGACGAGGGGAGGTGGCGAGCCGCTTGGAGGGGTGCACGCAGTCGAGCGGCCCCGCATCAAGAGAACTTGGTGAGCATGCCACGCACAACAAGCAATGTGAAATTGTGAGGGAGGGGGGAGGAATTAAATACGGGAGGTGGGAGGCGTTGCACAGGTGCGCGGCGAAGTTTTGACAATTTAGTGTTGGCAATGGAATGAATGGTAGCCGAACGAGTGTGAGAGCAGTCGGCTACGTTACGCGAAGGGGGGAGGGCGGAGCACGACAACATCACGTGCGGCCGCTCGTAGACACTGATTGGCCTATGTCGCGACTACGTGTAAGGGTGTGTGTGTGTGGTTTCCTACGATTTGGCATTTATTGATCAATGAGTAGATGAGGATCCCTATTGTTCGAGCAAGAAACTCGATAGGTAGATGACGTTTCCCTGTAGGCGGTAGCTAGTTAGTTGCCTAATACGGAAGATAATTGGCTAGTTAAGCCCTCCTGTCGAGGGGCGTATCACACGCGAGGCGACGCAGCGTGCGCAGTCCGATTATATTATTGATTACCTTGTTCCAGGAGTGACAGGAAGACAGCTGTGAGGTTAACGGGGGTAGATTGCAAGTGTATTTTGAACTTAAAGAATATATGAAGAACTTACCAGTAGCTCGAAGAGATCGGTGACGTCACCAGTAGGGCTTCCATAGGATATCCCGAGTAAGGCATCTTTCTTTCTGAGAGTGGTGGGGAAGAGAACTGTGGTAAGGGAGTGGAAACGGAGATAAACGGTAATGAGTTGATCGGGGAAAGGTGAAACGGGGGACGTGGCTGCGCACGGAGAACGCCGGCCACGGCAAGTGTAGAAGAAGGAGGAGGAGCAAGTGAAAATAGGACGACTGTATGAGAACGTCATAAGGGGTACGCAGCCGCAGGGGGCTACGTGCGCCTCGGCCGCAGGGGGCCGTAAGGGTATCGTGTAAAGGAAGAAAGACAGAAGAAAATATACAAATGTAAATATTATATTTTTATAATTTTCCTTAGCGGACTATCGCAAGTCCCCAAACTTACGGGGCCAGGTAACGATATAAGGCTGCATATTGTAAACTGCTAGTGAGATAACCGCTACCAAATAGGGGAAGGGTAACAAGTGGAGCGCGACTATGTCATACGGGACAGGATCGGGAGGGTGGGGGGAACACCCTCACTACCCCACTACAACACATATGTACAACACTGTCACCCCACAGGGAGAAACTGATTAAGTATAGCATAGAATGGACCCAGGGGACGGGCAACAAAATGATAACACCATGGCCGCCTAACGGTAGCTTCGATCCATATGTCCAACATTCACTACTAAACCATCTGCATAATACATACAAAGGGAAGAAGTTGGCAAACCACGTGGAGGTGTTTAACTTATGGAGGATGTTCCAAGGGTCCCGACCAGGACCAAATGGAATGTTCACCGTGGGGGAAATACCGGAAGAAAAAGAGATTAAGGAGGAAGGAGAGGATGGGAAAAAGGGGAGTGAAGACCCAAAGAACACGGGGAACGGACACGAGGGAGGAGAAAAGAATAATACATCAAATGAAATAAAAAAGGAACCGAGCAACGATATACCCCTAGCAAAGGGAGTGAAAACAGAGGGAGGTGGGTTGTACCCTTTAAGGGAGTTAGGAGAAATAGAAAGAGGTCAGTTAAGGGCGGCTGAGGGGTACTCGAACCCGGCATACAGCCCTCCACCATATGTGGCTCATAGGAAGATGCCAGCAGGGGAGGGGAGGACTGGAGAAGAACAAACTGTGGAAATAGGAAATGATGAGTGGGTAGCTGCACAGATACTATTAAAACTACGAGGTTCACTAACAGGGGAAGAGAAGGAGGTAGTAAGGAAAACAGACGAGGATAATACCAGGGAGAGTGGAATGAGAGGGGAAGAGCTGTTACGGCAAAAGGAAGAGACTTTGGAGAAACGACTAGCAGAATTAAGGGATGAGCAGAATGAATTGATCAAACAGCTCGAGAGGGAGGAAAAAGAGAGAGCGAGGAAAAGGAAAGAAGGTAAGAACGAATTGGAAAAAAATAAGGGAACGAACTGAGGAGCAAAGGAGAGAAGCTGAAAGGGTAAAAGCAGCAGCAGAAAGGGTATCAAGAGCAGTGCTGCGAGAAAAGAAAAGGGAAGAAGAAGAGAAAGAAAAAGAAATGGCAATGTGGAAGAGGAGATTACTATCAGAAACGACTAAGAAATTCGAAGAAGGGAGGGTGATAGAGAGCATATTGGAAAGGGAAAGGGTGAAATGGGAAAGGAAGAAAGAGGATGAAAGAATATTGGAACAGATGAGTAGTGAAGTAATGGAGGAATTAAAAAGGAAAAGGGAGGAAAATGGTAGGGAGACGGAGGAGAGAAATGAAGGAGAAAGAGAAGATAGGAGAAGGGAGAGTGAAATATGGGGGGATGTATATAAAGACACAGAAGTAGCAACAACATCAGCGCAAAGGGGAGCGGTTGATAAAGGAGAAAAAGGAGAACTGGACCTAATAGACTTACAAACAGCAACAATAAGGGGGAAAAAGACCGAGTGGGGGTGCCGTTTATGACTGACTTTTGTAGTGAGGAAGAAGAAGGAGTGGAGAAGGAAGGAAGAAACAGTGAAAGGGAAAGCCTAGATAAACTATACATCACCCGGACCAACACAGACTCACCATGGATCCGTAGGAGAAAGGATGAGCTGGAGAGAAGTGAGGAGGATGAGCAAGGAACAGCGGAAAGACAGACACATGAGGCCGCACCGTCCCCATCACGCCCTCTCCCATCGCACCCTACATGTTCAACCACCTCACGCTCGTTACGCACAATAAAACTTGCGCCCTTCACAGACGAACTAACGCCCTATGCATGTCGGCTTAGGGACCTCCCTAGACGCAGGCAGGAAAGGCGAATACACATGCCCACATTAAATACAGGAAATGATGGAAGAAGGGGAAAAGATGGAGAAGAAAGAGTTACGAGCAGGGGAAATACGGATGAAATTGATGATGTAGAAGAAAGGGAAGAAGAAGAAGGGTGTGAGGACTCGATTTTATGGAACACAAAGGGTAAAACAAGACATAACTTAATGCCACTTCTGGAGAGGGGAGGGGTTAGGCCACAGTATGTCCCTTGGAAGCATACAGACAAAGAAAATATAAAATGCAGGCTCCCATCATTAAGTGGAGGTGCGGGTAAGTGGATATATGAAATGGAAAAACACACCGCAGGACAGAAACTGGCAGTAGGAGATGTGAAGGGCCTTCTAATATCGATATTAGGGGATGCAGCGGATGACATTTGGAAGAGAGCGGGATTCCCTGGGGTAACAATAACAAACACATCGCATGATGGGGCACCATTCGCAAACTGCAGACAGGCACTATGGCAGGCACTGAGGGTACAGTACCCAGACACATCAGACATAGGAGCAATTACCTCCGGCAAGATGCGTGAGAACGAAGATCCTGTTGATTATATCCAGGAAATCCAAGAGAAGTGGCGCATGGAAACTAGAGAACAATGGGACAAAACACCCGCAATATTTTATCATATACTACTACAAGGGCTCCCGGAAGGAGTTCAGAAACAACTGAAGAAAGTAGTGGGAATGGAAGCAAAAGCATGGCCAGAAATACAACTGACTATAGTACATCATTGCAGGACATGGCAAGGAAAAATGAAACAAAAGGAAGAGGACAGGAAAACGGAAGAGGCTAAACTAGTACAGAAAAAGCTTACTAAATACACAATGGAAGGGGCACTAATAACTACGCCTACAACAATGACCCAAAGCCCCACACAAGTAGTGGCTGCACAAGATCCCTCCCAAATACCACCTTCACAGACTATAACACAACAGGTGCCGCCACTACCACCATACACGACCAACATGGGAGGAGGATACCCAATGCAAGGAGCTGGGTATTATAATTACAACAGGGGGAGAGGAGGAATTATGAGAGGGAGAGGATACGGATATAATACCCAACAGCAGGTAGGAGGACTTAGAAGTTCCTATCCCACAGGGCAACCAGTATACCAGGACAACACAGGGAGCTTTCCATGGCAGAGTAGGGAACCACCGGTGTGTTGGAGTTGTGGACTATTAGGGCACATGTCACGCACGTGTAGAGTAAGACCAGGAACACCATCATGGAGTGAACAGGGACAACCAAGGCCCACACAGGAACAGCAGGGCATACAGCAACAGCAGACGTTGCAACAGGGAAATGAACAGCAACAACTAATAACACAACAACAGCCACAGACACATTCACTGACACAACAACAGGTAGCGATAACCCAACAACCCCAAATACAACAAACACAACTGGGTAGGGTGACGGTGCTGGGACACAACCCTTACACAGGAAACGGTCAATCGTTGTACCCTCAATAGGACAGCCCACAGACGGCCTTGGTGTGTCCCATCCTGTCAGTAACACCTAATAGTGCGGAGGAACCACGCATAGAGGTAACGATAGGTGACAAAAAGTTATCATTCCTTGTTGATACCGGGGCGACCCGGTCTTGCATAAGGGAGGGTAAATTTAAGATGTCAGGCGAAGCCATGAACACCCAAGGATTCTCTGGGGCTAAAGGGTTGGTTCCTTTTACTGATAACATTCCCTTATCTATAGGAGATTATGACCTGTCAGTCCCACTTCTATATTATAGTGCCTCACCAGTAAATATACTGGGGAGAGACATAATGAACAGGTTGAATATGACGATCTCATTTACTGAGGACGGCATAATTTGCTCCACTCCAGGGATTAACATGCTCACGGCACGACAGATTATGCAAGCATACTGCGGACAAACAGCGATTAGGGCGGAGCCAGTAGATGGCGAGCTCTTCCAGTACGGGACAGACATGGCATTTGCAAGGATGCCAGGGATAGAGGGAAAAATGTGGAGGAGGCCAGCAGCCTATCTGTTCAGACCAGAAACACCAGTCAATGAGCCAGAAGGAAAAGTGGTTCCAGTGGACATTGAGAGCATTATAGCAACAGCTGATTACATTGCTGTACATGCCCAAGACAGAGAAGGAAGGGCATGGAGGGCAGTGATAGCACTAGCGGAAGGATGTAGACTCACCCAGGTGTCAGATGAGGAGCTGTTCTCAGATGAAAAGGAGGAAGGTGAAATGGTGTTTATGATGAGTGTGGAAGTATGGCTAAGAGTGGCGTACAAACAAGTAGCACAGAAAATTGCAATGGCGCTTGAGGCACCCGCATGCACCTCAGTCCCCTTCTTTAAGGAGGATATGACAAAGGTACCCACATCACTGTGGACTACTAGCCCCTATGACGTGGGGTGCATAAAAAGTATAGGGGGAGTAAGGATAAAATTGAAAAAAGGTGCAATACTCCCCAGAGTGAAACAGTACCCACTATCAAAAGAGGCAGATGAGGGCATATATAAAACCATAACGGCCCTTATAAATAATGGCATATTGGTCCCCTCAGAATCACCATGTAACACAGCTGTATACCCAGGGCGCAAGGCTAAAGGGGGTTCTTGGCGCTTCATACAGGACCTCAGGCCCTTGAACAACATAGTAGAAGCAGAGTATCCCATAGCAGCAAACCCGGCCACAATATTGTGTGGCATTCCAGCAGAAGCATCACGATTTACAGTGATCGACCTTAAAAATGCATTCTTCTCAATACCATTGCACCCAGACTCACAAGATCTGACAAGCTTCACTTACAGAAACACAAAGTGGAAACACACCAGATTGCCACAAGGGTATTGCGAATCACCCTCAATTTTCAACAGAGTAATACAGATGGATTTGGGTAACATTGAAGTGGAAAGCACAGTGTTGCAGTATGTCGATGATATAATAATCTGCAGTACAAACGAAAGAACATGCAGAGAGGACTCACTAAAGATGTTGACAATAATGGCTGAGAAAGGTTACAAGGTAGACATGGAAAAGTTACAGTACTGTCAAGAACAGGTACTTTACATTGGTCAGCTCATATCCCAACATGGAAGAAAGATTGCACCACAAAGAGCACAGGCTATTTCAAACACACCAGTGCCACAAACAGTGAGGGAACTGCAGCAGTTCCTGGGTCTATGCAACTACTGTAGAGCATGGGTATTTGATTACAGTTCATACATAGGGCCCCTGCTTGAAGCGTTAAAGGAAGCTAATAAAGGGGAGAAAAAGCTGAGGTGGACAATGGAAATGAAAGAAGCTTTTGATGAGTTGAAAGATGCGATATCAACTGCTCCGGTACTGGCATCCCCAGACTATGAGCGACAATTTTTAATATTTTCACATTGCGACTCAGCAGTAATGAAAGCAGTGTTGGCCCAAAAAACAAGCATGGGCTACAAGCCAGTAGCATTCTACAGCGGCCACTTAGATCCTGTGATGCTAGGTCATTTCCCTTGCGAACAAGGTCTCGCCGCAGCTGCTTTTGCGGTAGAGAAAGCATCAGCAATAACCATGGGGTGCCCAACTACACTGTTTGTGGAACATGCACTATTTGCCATATTGAATAAACCTAAGTCCACCCTAACCACGCAAAGGGCATCAGGTTATGAGATCATTTTATCCAGAGCTGAACTATCAATTGTTAGATGTAGCACGGTCAACCCTGCAAGGTTCCTAGCAGAAGTAATTGAGGAGGGAGATTATGCCCACGACTGTACGCAAATAACTGACATGTACTCATGTACTAGAAAGGTTGAAGAAAACGCGCTAGAGGGAGATGAGCTCTTGTTCATTGATGGGTCATCAACTATCGACCAAAGGGATGGTGTAAGGAGGACTGGGGCAGCAGTGGTAAAAATGATGGAAGTACCAGTGTGTGTGGCCATGAAATGTGTACAGTTACCACAGCATTACTCCGCTCAAGCAGTGGAATTAGTTGCACTGATCTTGGCGTTGAAGGAAAGCTTTGACAAACGAGTGACCATATACTCCGACAGCGCGTATGTTACATCCACTGTCCACTCAGGGCTGTCGAAATGGAGAAGAAAAGGGTTTAGGAGAGCTGATGGCACTCCAGTGCAACATGCCCTCCTATTGGCTGAACTAATTGAAGCAATAAATGACCCCCAAGAATTAGCTTTAGTGAAATGCACCGCACACACCAATGGCGAAGATCACATCTCAAAAGGGAATGCAGCAGCAGACGCACATGCGAAGTATGCTGCCTACTTTGGTGAGATATGGAACCCCCCAGAGTCACAGAGAGGGAGAGGGAGGGGAATGGCTAAGGAGATGTTGATAAAAGAAGGGTACACCCATCTCCCAGCCACACAGATTATGGAGCTACAAGCGGCTGCACCAATGGCCGAAAAAGAAATATGGGTAAAAAGAGGATGCACAATGTCACCAACCGACGCACTATGGCGCCAGGGTGACACTGGAAAGGTTGTAATACCATTGGCACTTTTGAACACCGCCCTGAGCCAACTACATTACCCAGCCCACACAGGTAAGGAAGTAATTGCAGCACGAATTAGGGAAGACTGGTTCTGCCCCGAGTTAAATTCTCATGTGTCAAATTTTATCAGCAACTGTCTCACATGCCAACAGTTTACGGCCGGCCACACTCTGAAGGTGATAAGAGATACTATACCCCGGCCAGAGGGACCGTTCCGACATCTCCATATTCACTATGTTGATATGATCAACGTATGTCAAGAAAATAGGTACATGATTGTAGTAGTATGCCCATTCTCGAGGTGGATTGAAGCAGGGCCCTGTCAACACCCAGATGCATTTAGAGCAGCTAAATTCCTAGTGAGGGAGGTCTTCCCTAGGTGGGGAGTGTGTGAGGTATTAAGGTCAGACAATGGCCCACATTTCGCGAACGAAATGTTCCAGCACATTACATCCTTGCTGAACATCAAGCATAAATTTGCATGTGCATACCACCCACAGGCCAACGGTGTATGTGAACGCCTGAACGGCCTATTAAAGGAGGCAATTGCAAAGATACAGCAAACAACAAAGAAGAGTTGGTTATATTGCCTTCCATTAGCCCTATTTGAGCTAAGGAATAGACCAGGGTCCGACCACCACCTCACCCCTCACGAGGTGGTTACCGGACGTCAAATGCGCCTTCCCCTAACGCCAACATCAAGAGCATTTACTGACCACGAGTGTTCTTGGTGATGAAATGTACCAATATGTGTCTTCTTTGATTTCTAGTGTAGTGTTTGTGTCTCAACAGCTCGAGCGCACGGGGGGCGGGTCTAACAGCGACCAACAAGAAGACGTGGATAAAGAAGTGTAAAAGGAAAGACTGTGCAAAGTTGCTAAAGGTGACCACGTACTACTTCGCAATTTCAACAGAAAGTGGAACAGTCCACGATTCACTGGCCCCCATCTGGTAGAAGAGGTATCAACGAGAGCAGTAAAGTTACAGGACAAACGTGCTTGGAACCACCTACACGACGTAAAGATCTACAAACTCCAGACCCGCCCCAGCGCCACCGACAGGGCCACAGGAAGAACAACAACAGCGTCACCAGCGGAGGAAGAGACTCCTCCCACAAGTAACAGCCTAAGTGTCCCCATACCCTGCCTCCCCCCAGATTCCCCAGAGACAACTATTAGAAAAGAAAGGGGTGATCCCCATACCGCCCACCCCATGGTTACACGATCAAAGGGTAAAGAGACTCCCGCCAGCCTGAGCCCCAAACCCTCTGCCCATTGACCCCCTACCCACTGTAGTAATAACTGAACTGAAGGACATTGTTCTTGCACATATACACATGTAAACACCTGAATGTTCTCTTTCTTTTCTCTCGCACATGCAGGTAAAGCGTATTATTGTACTGTTAAGAAAGTAGATAACTAACTAATTCACTGCCCAGGAGTAGATGGTACCCTCAGACGATAACTACCTGGAAGAATTGTCACACCAATTTGTATATGAAATAAAACGGCCAACATACCTGAAAGGAAGGAGGGTACGTGTCTACTACACAGCATTCCTCTTGGCCATAGAACATTCAATGCCCCACCTCCAACCATACTTGCCTGCCCTAAGAGATAGATCGCTTAGATTGGCGTGGGAACAGCTCTTCGCCTGGGCACTGAATGACTACTTGATAGGGAGAGCTTAATAACAATAACTAACCTTAATAATTAGCATATTAAGAATTTTCAGGCGGGCAACTGTAACGTCGCAAAAATAAGCTGCCGGACTGCAGCAAGGTAAGAGCAAAATGCCGGTGAAATTAGCATTTGTAATAAAATTGATAGGGATTTTAATGATCACCGGGTTCTTGGCTGCCTCTGTATGGCAGTACAGCTATGCTATTGATATTATTGCTGTACCCAAACCTAACATACCCCCACCCCCAGCTGCAACAGGTGTTACATCAGGTGGTACTAGTAAAACCCCACACCAGGAAAATAGAGTTAAACGCAGCACACACTCAGATAATAAAGGCATTGACAACTATGTACAAGAATCAGCACACGTCTCTAACAACATGTGGTACCAAGACATGACCAAAATAGGCAAGCAAACAACAGTAGACAGCTGCTACGTTTGCTCATTAATCCCATACGCCATGAGCGCTTCTCGAACATTTGTTGCCACGGAGATAGATGGAAAAATAGCACGATGTATAATATACCTGGCACTGTTCCAGACGAAAGGAAGATTTCAAGGGACAGTTGTGCATCTGGTGTGGAAAACACGAGATACATATCCATATGAAAACAACTTCCTTAAGACTTATTTGAGTTACCACAAGAGCAGTCTACATGCTGAAGCATTCAGATACATAACAAGTGGTCCTGAAAAAGGAGAAACAAAGAAGGTAACACTGCAGTACCTACCATGTGATTGGTACACCGCTGAAGTCCCTGGTAAAAACGGATGTTGGGAAAGACCACTGATGATAATAACAGGGAAGGTGTACATGGACAACAAATGGGACATAGGAGTGGTTGGCAGCAACATGATAACAAGAGAAAATATTTCAACTATTGATGGACATAACCACAGATGTTGGATGACTTGGGTCAAGTACGTACCCATGCTTCCGTGGATGAGAAGGATGAAGACCCAATAACAATATTGCCGTTAACTGCGCCTAAGGTATGCTACCAACATAAAGGAGAGGTGGATGTAGGATACAACACCAACTGTGAAAGCGTGATGGAGTTACCTGAGGGGGGAGCAGGAACAGCAGTGGTAATGGACCATTACTGGGCCTGTGGAGACAAGGCGTATCACACACTGCCCCTTCGTGGAATGGTGTATGCACTATAGTACACGTTAATGTACCATCACTAGTGGTACCCCAGAAGCATGTGAACATGGCGAATTTCCCCAAGATGGATGAAGGAAACAAAAGGAAGAAGAGATCTGCACAACTTCGAAAAGGATCAGAGAACAGACGCAACGGCAACGACACTGTCCTCAACAGAAGGAAAAGACAAGGAGAACCTCTGACAGGAAATTACCTGTGGGGAAGGTCGGAAACAGCACTGACCTCAATACCGCCGGAACACAGACTATTCAGCAGAGCCGCTATGTTCTTCTCCTCAATAATACATCCTGGACTGCAGGCTTACGCAAACGCAAAATGGCTCCAGATAACTAGGTGGGAACTAATGATGACAATCAACTCTACAGTAAATGGATTCAATGCAATAAAAGAGGAATTGCGAGCAGTAAGAATGGTTGCACTACAGAACAGATACGTACTGGACCTCCTCACAGCAATGGAAGGAGGAGTTTGCGCAAAGATTGGACAATCATGCTGCACATTCATTCCTGCTAACGATGCTGACAATGGTACCCTCACGGAAGCTGTGTCACAATTGGCCCAGATGCACTCAAAAATGATGGATGAAAGTAAAGGTGTGAAAAAGGATGAGAGCTGGTTTTCAATATTATGGTCATGGATGCCATCCTGGCTGTCAGATGGACTGAAGATTATAGTTGGATGCACTATTTTGGCTGGGGCTGCACTGATCATAATAAGATTTTGGAAGGCCCGGAAGGCACGCACCACAGACGAGATGATCGAAATGGTTGGTATACACCTCTTGATGCCAACAGATGACGGCCAACACACAGGTACAATAATAAAAGAGAGGGAGAAGTTGCGCAACCAGATCATCACCAACCACCTGGACCCACCATCTGTAAAACTCGAAAACCCAAGAAACCCAAGGAGCTACATAGGGAAATGGGTATACTGCACTCCTGGAGGAACATGTGAATATATGTATTGGTCATTCGAAGACCATGTTAACCACTATGGACATTTGGGAGGAATAACTAAAATATGGAGAGTAAGAGGAGATAACGAAAAGGATATGTTTGTGGTCGACAAGTCGACCAGAGGGGGGACTGAAGTGGGAGAATGGAGGACCAGGCTCCCGCCCATCCCCTCTCGAGCTTGGCCTAGAGGATCACGGCCAAGACACCCACCACGAGAGGAGTTTTCCCATCTACCGGACGACCAAATACCCTGGTACAGGAACATACGGATGTGCCCATCTACCTGCCCAACAGCCCGCCCTGTCCATGCCGACACCTGCGGCACGGACCAACTCGACTAAACCTACACGTCGTTAGAGATGCCATGACGACTTAGCCAACGGTCAGCACACCTGTGCAAATATACACACCGGACACTCCCGCACCAATCTACACGAAGAATATACTCAGTGCTATGACGTAGGCGACAGACATACTCACGGACGTACATCTTTATTATTTTCCACATAGGCTTTCAAAATGCAAAAAACGCAAGACGCATCATGAAACTTATATAAAAAAGGCTTGCTCACGCTTCTTCTAAAGAGCCATATACCATAATGAAGAATATAACGGGGACACGATACTGAGGACAAAGCAATATGATACCGTAACCTAAAGCGCTCTGCATCAAACGGTCCCACCTATGCACCAGGCCCAAGTAGGCCGCGAGCAAAAGCTTCCATGAACATTGAGTGAGCAAGAACTGGGTTGCTGACCCTGCAAAATGATCCCGGCAAAAGCACAACGCCAAGGGCACGATGTTGCAATCTCGCACGCTGCAAGCCAACGCCAAGGTCGCACCTGCAAGATAAACCAGGCACACAGTAGGAAAAAACAATATTAATTGTGTTGAATTTTGCCTCAAACACGGTCCCACCTCACGTGACAAAGTCAAACCTGACAAGATGCCAAGCCCAGGAGGAAGGAGTGAATCCCACGTTTCGAGACACAGGCAGATACAATTAAAAGACTCATTTGGACATCTGCAGCAGTGGGAGTAGTCGACCTTCCAACATATGAATAAATCCTCACATTGTTTACACCTACCCATATTAAAACATTGGTGCACCGCGAGCTGGGAACAGCGATAGTCCCAGACTGGGAGGCTCGCGAGCGGACCAATTAGAACTTGGGGTTCTTATCACTGACGCCATTCACATTGACCAATCCTCAGAGGTCTTCATGTAACAATTTTCATGTATCAAATTGAAGGGACAGCCCAGGTATACCACCTGACTAACTCTCAGCCAATAACACCGTTCTCTATATGTGCGCTATACTAACCCTATCACTCGAGTAACCAATCCAGAGTGGAGATAGGTTTTTGCTAAAAATTTCCAAGTGACGCAAGTAGCGCGTCATACTAAGGTAAAAAGGGCCTGCGAGCCCCACGATTGTGTGTGTGTCAGGACGGACGCGTACGCTCCTTGACCCATCCCTGCCGTTTTGTCTAATAAACAGCAGAGTCACCTTGCTTCTTGCGTGTGTCTCATACTCTATCTCTTTTGGGATATACGGGAGGAGTTGGGGCCTCCCTGCCTGGAGGTCTGCGGACGGCCCGGCCGACCCCAGCAGAATTTCCCCCCCGACACACTGTTTGAAAATCTTTTAGACAACATGAACTTTGATACCTCACTAACCCTGAGAGAACTTAGAAAGACGGCAGAAAATCTGTTGATTTATTGTGAATCTGATAAATCTACATTAGCCACAAATCCGTTGAAGGTAAAGAAAGCCTTGTCTTTGAGAGATTGGATCTCTACAGGAGGTATGGTGAGATCGTCTTCTATCCCCGAAGCATTTTTCAAGTACGGGAAAAAACAGGGTTTCGTACCAAGGTACTTGACAAAGTTTCCAAATTTAAAAGGAAGGCAGAACTTTATGAGAGTACGGCTGAACTTGATTAAGACAGGCTCAATATTAACAAAATGGGGTTTCACTGAAGGAATTCGGAGTTTATGTACGGAATGCTCGGATCCAAGTAAACAAACCTTAGAGCATCTGTTAAGATTCTGCAAAGGTACTTGGAAAATTAGGGTGGAATACTTGGGGAGTTTAGTAGGTTCACTTGTTCGACTCCCCTCTGACGCTTTCTGGGAAAGAATGATTGCCGGCCACGAAATTAAATTGACTCTAAATGTTTTAAGGGTATTGCAATTCACAGGTTTTATATCACAAGAATACTGGTAATTGAATATTTGAATGGAGGGGTAAAAAAATGTTTACATTGCAAGACTGTGATGAATTGGTTTTAAATGCTATATAAAGGGAATGCTATTTAAATTTGATACAACTTGTAACTGTGAGGTTTATACATTCTTAACATGTTTAATTTTAAACAAAGAATGTGTAAAAAAACAAATGTGGTTATATCACAATAAATAAAATAAAATATATATATATATATATGATGATTCATGGTACTAGGTATGTATGCTGTATGGTTGCAAGTTGGGCCTCAGTTCTGCTGAAGTAGGCCCTTGTAGTTTGGAGGCTTTCAACAACTTAGATTGTAAGAAATCATGCTGGTACCCAGAAAGAGCGTTAGGTTTGCAAGGCCATCTGAACAGATGTGCCAGCACTAAGAGTTTGGCATGTATATACATGTTCATGGATTAAGGCGTAGAGTGGAAGAAGAGGGGAACAGCTGGACGTGAGTTAAGTTAAATTAGGGTCTGTAAATAATGACCTAAATTAAATTCACTGAGTTTAATGTGCATGAAATATATACAATGCAATACCCTCAGAGTATGATTGAATAATGCAGGCATCTTGATTCACAAGTTATGTTAGGTTTATTATTTGATATTTGAATAGCATCTACTGCAATATGGCACAGACTTGAAGCACCATAGGCAGAATGGCCCTTGGCAGACCGCAGTGTATACAGACATGGGAAAAGAACTGTTGCATGCAAACAACAATTATAATCCCAGGAACTTCACATCCACTTGCAGAGATGACCAGTGCAGTGCCATTTAAGAAGAGGTAGAGTGAAGTGTGAAGAATGCCTAGGCCTGGCACACAAATCCCAATGGCAGGCTGACAGCTGTGCCGAATCGCTCCAGTGAGCCAGCCACACCATATGGGGTGCATCGCCAAAGGTGCAAAGGGAGATAGCACAAACTACTCCATCAACCCCAAGGGCAACTGTCACATGTGCATTTCTTTTGTTGGTTCTGTGAGATTACAATAACTTTGATTCTCTATTCCACCTCTCTGTCCAATGTACCTATTAATATGACCAAAGACAACATTATTTCAGTGTGTTTGTATTGACTTTGAAAGATGTGATCAGACCGAGTTTTGGAGGTACATAGTTTTGGGCAATCAAATATCTGTGATATCTACCACTGTGTGCTTCATACATTTTTTCTTCGTGTAGTTATTTAACTTTTGGTAGTTACTTAACCTTTTGTTGGGATCTGTTCTAAGCAAAACAAATAAATGTGATCAGAAACAATCCTCTATGTAACTTAAATTAATATAGTGGATTTTAAAAAGTGCTGATCATTCTTTGTATAGGTTTTATTATAACCAATTGTATTATTTTCTTAAATTTAAGAAGGGGGGCACATTCTTTCCTCGAGCTAATCTCATGTTCATTATGAATTTGTTCTGTTAGAAATGGAAATACCAGGGGTTCGGCTGCACCATCCCAAACGGTTTTGTAACCTTTAGTTAAAGAAAAAAGATGAATACATTCCAATTAGAGCTAGTTGAGTTCAAACCCACAAACCTTTAGCATGCACATTTTAAAGTTGCCCACCTGGCATGAGTCTAACAGTAATTAACACAACACTCTTCAATATAACAGCGGAACGCCACATTAAATGCGGATTTAATGCCTTTATTTTAGTTAAGTATTACCAGTATTTAGATTCATTTAGATGAGACTTGATGTTACCAAGTTGATTCTTTTGGTCAGAAACCAATTCAAAAATCCGTGAAGAAGACCCAGTTGAGGGTCGAAACACGTGTTGACTGTTATTGATAAAAGAATTGGAATTCAAAAATGCATTACAAGAGGACTGGAATTAACCATACCAATAGTGAAGATGGCTGTGTTAATTATTGTTAGACCCATGGCCAGTGGGCAACATTTACATTGGCATGTTTAAAGGTTTGTGGATTTGAGCACAACCGGTTCTCATTACACTTTAGTATTTTCTTAGATGAGAAATATTGTGTAAGGTTTAAATTTAACTATCACACAGTAAGGGGCAGAGGGGCAGGCAGTAGATTATAAGCAAAACGCCCCTTAGCAGAGAAAAGAAATGGTGTATTATTTAGGTTTGGATTTGTATTCATGGAACTTGGCTTTCAAGAATGTAATATAACATTTTTTGGTAGACATAACACTGTCACTAGAAATTATCTTAATCTCTCATTGTGAGTTTAAAACATGATATGACATATGTGCATTTCAACTAGAATATGAACCTCCATTTGATGACTGTTTTTCAGATCTCCATTCTAGGAGAGAAGGGGTGCTCAAAAATTCCACTACACACATTTACATCTTTTGTAAAGAGCAGAGTAAAGATGAGTTGAGGTTGTGGCTACCTTCAATGCTATTCAAATTAAAATTTTATTTTTCTTCCTCCTGTCGCTATTATTAGAAAATACTGACTAATGTGCTATTTAAACATTACTGACAAAATGATTGCCATTGCTCTTCTGCCAGATGTTCTCCAATGAACGATTATTCAGTTCAATAACTTTAGTTAGGAGAGAGTTTAGGTGATCAGATTTTAAGTGATAAATACATAGCAACTCAACTTTTGAAATTCAGTGAAAAGTACCTTGGTTAAGAGAGTCTTAAGCTAACCAGATGCAATACAACAAAACCCCTGAATTTCCGCAAACGCATTCCGAGCAAGTCCACCTTAACTATGTACCCCCCTATTGCACAGCGTATGACCACATTGATGATATCACAGATGTCTCACCAAGATCTTTTCAGGATTATTTTGTGATCAAAAATGACACACGGGGCATGTTGCTGAAAAAATTGCAACTTCTCCAGGAATTATTCAAAGGGACGACCCAGGCTTCACTTTAGCACTTTAATTGTTAAAATATACGCTATATATAGAGTTGTTATCATGCTCATTAGGCCAACGTTGCTTGCATTATTAACAGTGGATTTAAAGACAGATAATTCTATTTGGAGAACAGCCAGTTATTCAGTCTTTTAAGGAAAACAGATATTCAGATATTCTGGCTAAAACATACACTACCTGTAATTGAATTTCAAAGTTTTGGTTGAAGGGTAAAACAGGATCAATCACTGATCCTTGCTCACCTCGCATGCAGTATGTTGTTGAAATGGTCTGCTACCAACCCTGGACCAGTTAAGAATGGCAGTGGGAGCTACCATTGCCCAGACACAAAGTGACATTTGCATTACATGCTCCTCCTGAGACTCTCAAAGTTTGAAGGGTATATTCGTTCTATAAATATTAAGACGTGGAAGCACAGAGAATGAACAGATACAATCTGGGAATATAAGAAAATAGAAAAAAGTAAAATCAATAAGAAATCTCTGATCTTTAGGGACAGGACATTATTCTAATGCCATAGGTCATAGCTAAAAGAGACAAAGATTGGGTTCATCCACCAAAGATAGCACCTCGATTTTCTGACATTGAAATTAAACCATTGATTTATCATCTAATTGCTGATGGCTGTCCTGTAAGCCACTGAACTATCAGAAACGGTACTGAAATCACCATCCAGTTGTAATTGGCTGCATAACTGCTTGCTGGCAGTTCTTTAGAAAGGATGTAGCCCCTGCAGTGCCAGATTCCTGAAGCATATATTCCTTAAAACAGCAGATCTGAATCACATGGTCATAAGTGTCCAATTCAAACAAGTGGAGCAGAATTAGGGCACTTACATTGCATTGTCAGTTGCCTCCCAAAGTCCATTTAGTACAGAGGATAGACTTGAGTTATCCACATCTATAGCACTTAAGATTTGAATGGAGGAATTTTTCACTTCTAAACTCTGTATTTTCCAAGTTCAGTGGCATTTGTATGGACATTACTGTTACTGAGTAAGAGTACAGGCACCTGGATGGCCATCTATTATCAGACATTTGGGAGTGCTCCCTGCTATGAATTCAAGACTTCCTTTAACCAGCAACCACAGATGATTTGTCTGAATTTAATGGTTCTATCAGCAACCATTGGCAATCCCTTATGAATCTGTCACTCATACGCAACCTGAGATTACTTCTTGCTTTAACTGGTGCTGGTGTGATAAACCAGCACTAACAAATCATGTGCAGAACGAATTACAAGCCATCATATAACACTTATAGAAGTGTTACTTGTGATGACTCCTGTATCCAAAGACTCTTCATCAATGACAGAAAACTGATGACAAGCACTGCTCTCTCTGCAGAACTACTGCTTGTTTCTCTCTGGTCAGGATATATTACTGCTTGTATCTGTTCTTTCAGAGACTAAGCCCAAAATAAAGGCACATTTGTATCTTCAAGTTCTATAGGTCGGGTGCCACATCACTCAAATAATGGTAATAAGTAGGACAAGTTAAGTTCTGGGAGAGCCATTTTAACATTTTTCAGGCAGCTTGTCACATGCACAGTGCTTCATTAATACATATTACTTCCATAGATTACCTTACTTTGGAGCAGGGGCAGCAGGGCACATCACCTCTATGTATTTGGGCCAATCCAAGTGATAGATTTACGCATGCCAATGGCAGAGGAAGGTGCGGTAAATGCATGGGGTATCAACTGCTTCAGGGAGATTGTAAAATGTCGTGTGAAACCAAAAGTCATTTTCAATGGGTACAGACATGTTGCCGAATAGCAGGAACAGCAGTTCCTGATATTGTCATTTGTGTTACATGGTGCTTACAACGAAAGATATCATATCACATCATCAGAGGTTAGAAGTGTAAATGATAAAACACTCATTTTAACATGATCCCCAAAGCATGTTTCTCTCTCAATGTTTGAAGTAATGCTGCCATTACCTGACTCAAGGGCCATCCGTAGGCCACTTTGGATTTGCCAGCATGATGTTTATCAACCATGATGACCCATATTGAGTTGAAGGAAAGGAGGTGGAATCTCCAGTGATATTTTAGACTGTTACCACCCTGGGAAAGCATGCTGATGTGCAGCTGATTATGCAATATATCAGAATGTTGGCAGATGGCAGATGGAACACATACATAAATGTGTGATGAGTACAGCACTAATGTGCAACCAATAATCTATAAAATACAAAATCTGTGGGCCTTACGAACTATTATAGCTTCCACCACTATTGGAAAATAAACGAGCACTCACCTAGCGGGCACAATGTTCAACGGTTGGCAGATGGCAGAATTGAGGCCAAGTCTGTCGTTGAGGAAAAGTAGAAAAGAAATATCAAAAGCTGGGGGATAGGGAGAACCAATAAAATAGATTTAGTTGAGGGGAAGGCACAGCAGTATACACCAATTTATCTGAGGGAGAGTCAGAACACTGAGAGAACAGGCCAATTTCTTTGTGAGTACAAGCTGCTACAAAATAGTTTGACCAGTTGAATGACATCCCATGAGGATGAGAAATTCCCCAAATTGTTCAGAGGCAGGCATGAGATTGCATTTTGCTGCTCTAAGTGAGGTAGTGATATTTTGGTTTCTAGAAATTACACGTTGAACAGAACATGATTTACCATTTTCTCGGGGCAGGAGGATATTCTATTCAGTGGCTGTGACTCAGTGTGCCACCTGTCAGTAAACCCTAAAAATTCTTTGGAGGCAGAGGTGGAGTATATTCAGTGGATATAACTGAGTATAGGATGCATCTTTAGTGATACAAACTAACAATTGTTTAAGATAAATAGAATTCTTTGTAGACAGGACAGTGCATTCGGTTGCTGTAACTGAGTGTCCCATATATTTGAGCCAATAGAAAATACTATTAAAATTAGAGAAAATTATAGAATTCTTTGGAGGCAGTAGACTATTATAATCAGTTGCTGTAACTGAGTGGGTCATCTTGTTGTGTCATGAGAAGAAAAACATATTTACTTGCAAAGAAAAGTCTTAGAATTCGTTTGGCAGAAAAGTGGATTCAGTGACTGTAACTGAATGTGCAATCCTTGTGTACCAACAGTAAATACTGGTACCAGCTTGAAACATCTGATCATTCTTTAGAGGAAGGAGCATAATGTATTCAGTGGCTGCAAGACACAATGTTCTTGTGAAGAACACATCTTATATATAACCATATTTTTGTGGCAAGACAAGACAAAATGCTAGTGCCAACTACAACAATTCTTTCAGAGTATAATCAGTTACTGTAATGAGTGCATGGCCCTTTTGTGGTGAGTCAACATATTAGGTTTGTGTTAAGAAAAAGTGTTAGAATTGTTTGCGCTAGCAGATATTCAATTACTGTATCTGAGTGCCCCTCATTTTTGCTGTGAGAAAAAGCAGTCGTTGCTTGCAAATACTTCATTTTACATTTTTTTGGAGGCAAGAGGGTGCAATCGGTAGCTGTGCCATATTTCTGAACAATAGAAAATAGCCATTGCTTGGAGAAAAAAATGCAATCCTGGAGTGGGCTGGGAGAGATTATACTCAGTATTTGTTCCTTCAGACATTATAGCAGTATCACAAGTTTCAATATAAAAAAAGCCAATTCCCAGGACAACAACCTGTCCATTACATTGATTCTGGATTATATTATTTAACTTACATTAACTCATGAACTCCTCTTTACACTTTTTTACAGCCACTTTACAACTCTGCAGATAGAGGTGCATCTTCAAGTGTAGTGTTCAGCATGGTTGCATTTTATTTGACAAAACACCACACTGTGAGAGAGGCTTCTTTAACTTGCACAATTGGAGAGTCACTCATGTGACTCCGATAATAATGTGAGACTAACACACTTGCTCTGAGGGCAGTCCCTCCACCTGCCTTATTGTTACCCTCTAGCTGAATGCACGTCAATTTCCAGCAAGCTGGTTCTGGAGCATGTCACTATCCCTGGGGTGAAGCCCCTCAGGTTGATAGTTGTCTGTCACTACAGGTTTTATGTTCAGCATGATACATCAATTGATCTCTCTGTGCCTGCTAATGCCATCCACAAGGCTACATGTGGTACTAAACAAGAGCCTTTGATGTTGGTGGTGAGATGAATACCCTGTAGTTGAATGGTATCTTTGGTGCAGATGGAAGAAGTGCATGGGCAGACTAAGAGGCCGGTGAGCTGAAGGCTTCTTGTATTAGTGTGTATGGCCATGAGAAGGTGTGACCTGCTTTGAGGAACAGAAATAGATGTTCTATGTGTGAATTACAGGTCAATTTTCTTCAAATTCTTTTGAATTATATATACATTTAATTTCTCTACTCTGTATTTAGTATTTTGATACATACACCAAACCTGGGGCTTGTTTCTCTTTGGGTCTTTCAAAAGATGATCAGTTTGTTGGATATCTGTGTTCCGTTCCTTTGTTGCATTGATCTCCTTGGGCTTGTAGCCTTTGGAAAAACACATTTTTACACATTATGCTAAATTCACAAACACCCCACTGATCAATAATCCCATAGTGACAGCCATGGACAGCATATTATAGCCATTGGGGAAATATATTGATTACTTTTTACAACTTCTGAGTCAGAAAACTAACACATATATTCGTGTTACCGCACATGTTTCTTAACTTTTCAGACAGGTTCCATACTCATTTGAAAGCATCATGTTCACTGTAGACGTAACAGGTTTATATATGTCAGTTTCACACGATTTGGGAATGGAAGCGATAGAATGGTTACTCCTTAATGAAGAACATATGAAAGTATGTAAGGAGTTTATCATAAGTCTGCTTCAATTCATTGCAGAAAATTCCTACTTCAAGAACAAAGACCAGTTCTATCTCCAGATTTCCGTTACCTCAATGGGGGCCATGGTGGCCCCCATATATGCAAATTGTTTTATGCATACATTTGAAAAGGACCATGCGCATGATCATCCAGTGTGGTGGAACTATTTGCAGTTCTGGGTGGGTATATTGGAACAGCAGACAACCAAGAGGGTTTTCTCAATTACCTTAACAATATAGACTGCAGAATATAATTTACCAGTGAAGTATCAGACACTACGATCCATTGTTTGGACATAGAAATAATCACAATAGATAACCAATATTTCACCAACATCTATCATAAAGAAATAGATAGAAACGATTTGCTACATCGTCTCAGTTTTCACCGGCCCAACTTGATCAAAAATCGAAGATACTGCCAAATGCTGTGCTTAAGAAGGACAGCCAGTAGTCCACAAGATTATGAAAATCCGATATCAATCATGGAGAGCTCATTTTTATCCCAAGGCTACAAGCGAGAGGAGATCAGTGCATCCAAGGAACGTCTCACAGGTATCCAACAAACCAAAATTCTTTTGGAACAACCCAAAGAGAAACAAGCCGCAGGGTTGGTGTATGTTTAAAATGATCAATACAAATTAAAGAAAGTACATCTATAATTCAAAAGAATTGGAGAACATTGACATGTGGTTCATAGGCAGAACACCTGTTCCACAACCCCCTGTTTTGCATATTAGCGGAGTACTAATCTCAAAGACCATCTGGTGAAGACTAGACCAACACAAAAATTAACCCAGACTAGCAAGACGGGGATGTTCCCATGTCTGCACTGCTCTAACTGCTCTAACTGTACCAAAGGGCAATGAAATACACCACCCGAGATTAGGAGACAAAAATAAAATACATTGTTTTCCCACTTGTGACACAAAAATGTTGTTTACCCAATAAAATACCCATGTTGGGTGCATTATGTTGGTCAGTCAACACAACAGTGCAAACTACGATGGAACAAACATTGATTGTGCCTTTGATCATGGAACACCCACTCGGAAGTAGCCCAACACTGGATTGAGAAAAAACATGATATATCCCAGATCCGCTTACAAATTGTGGAGGTAGTGATAAAAAGAGGACAACATGATGACTTAGCATTAAGACTGCCTGCATTCTGGTCACAGAATCATAGCAAGGTAAGCCCCTCTCATATGGGCTACTACGAGTTACATGCAATGGTGCTTTCCAAGGATCCAATTTGTTAATAACTTTTGCCTACTCAGGCATGTATGCCTTCTGCAAGTAATTGACACTGGAAGCCTGAAATAACTCTGTTTCGCTGCATCGTTTGACTTTATTGTATCCGTTTTTTGCCTCTGATCTGCCATTCTGTTGCCTGCACTGGAGTGCTGAGCATGGTGCTGCTGGGGCACAGGGATTGGCCTGTGCCTGTTTCATCTGGGCCAATACGAAGGCCGGCAGGCTGGGTGGGTCCTCCTCACAAGGCCCACTCCTAAGGCCCTGTCTACCCCTGTCCACCATGGTACGCGGCGTGTCCGTGTGCCTGAATGCCCCCCCTGGTCTCTAATGTGTGTGAATGCATCCAAACCCCCCCTTTGGTCGTTAGTGTATATGATTGCATTGCACCGCACCCCCATTTGGTCGCTAGTGTGTATGATTGCATCCCACCCCTTCTTTGCTTGCTGGTGTGTACGATTGCATCCCACCCCCCTTTGGTTGCTAGTGTGTATGATTACATCCCGCCCCCCCTTTGGTCACTAGTGTGTATGATTGCATCCCACCCACCCCTTGGTCGCTAGTGTGTGGGATTGCATCCCACCGCCCCGCTCTTGGACGCTAGTGTGTATGATTGCGTCCCACCACAATTGGTCGCTAGTGTGTATGATTGCACCCCCCCTTGGTCGCTAGTGTGTGTGAATGCATCCCCCCATTGGTCACTTGTGTGTATGATTGCATCCCATCCCCCCCGGTTACTATTGTGTATGATTGCATCCCAGCCCCCCTTGGTCACTAGTGTGTGTGAATGCATCCCCCCTCTTGGTCGCATGGCTGTTTATATGAACCCCTGCCCTCCCAGATGGTCGAGGTTTGTCGGTTCAAGTGCTCCCATGGACCTGACGACCTGTATGTGAGTCACTGCCACCCTATATCTTTATCATCGCTCCATGTTATCACCCGTTGATCATACGTATATATCTGTGTGTACTTGCCACCTGCAATATAGGACTGGCACAATGATTGTATATGTAGAGGTCTTACCCTGTTGATATGTAGAATGATAATATGTAATTGCGGTTGGATCCTTGTACTTTACTTAATTATGACCAGTTTATACGTGTAGTCTGGGGACATGCAACATGTGGCTGCACCATGTATTTGCTCACTGACTAAGACCCTTCAACATGTATATCTCGCTGCCGTCATGCAACAAGTGGCTGGCACCATATACATGCCACCTGACTATGACCCATGCATATGTATGTAGTTGCCACCATACAATATGTGGCTGGCACCATGCCTCTACCCACTAACTACGGCTTTGCTTTTGTACATTTTGCTGCCGCCGTGCAACATGTGGCCGGCACCTTGTACTTACCCACTTTGTATTTATCTTGTGACTGTAAGCACTTTTGTTTTCTATCACTGTAACTTTTGAAGTTAAAGCGCCTTGGCACCTGAGGGTTTGGGCGCTATATACGGACAACAAATAAATAAAATAAGACTGGACAAAAGAGAAACGTTTTGGAGAAACACATTGGACTCCATGTCACCAAGTGGGATACATGAAGAAGTCAACTTCTTTGTTTTTTGTAAATGAATGACACAACTTACAATGTTATATTAACTGGTGACTCATGTATGAGCAAGGATCTGATGATATGTGAATAATTATTGCTTAACGTTGTGCAAAACTAGAATAAATTATGTGATTTCAGAATTTTGTAGATTGACATGGCCACTGCAAGGATGTATCTAACTCATAGATGTGTAGAGTAAAAAGTGTGGAGGGTAATCACTAACCAACCCCACTGGTATATGACCTCTTAAAGAATTGCGGGAAGCGTGCGTGACACAACGTTATACAACATTCATGAATGAAATGGTAAAGAAAAGGGTGCATCACATCAAGGTTGCATGCCTTAGATTTAATAATAAAATGATCTTAATGGGTGCAATAATTACGTAGGCCTTACATTTACCACCTCTTCCCGGTTGCCGTATACCTGCTAGATGTATGTATTCTCTTTACATTTAGTTAAGGAACATGGAAACAGAATGCGGATCGATACATCGGTCCCTTTACAAAGGAACCACAGACAGATAACATTGCTTCACACACAGACATCTAGCAAGGAAGATAGTCTTTCATGTAACTGTGTAAGATAAACTCTAGTGATTGTAAGAAATGATCATTGCCTAACTTAGTACACTCATTCACACCGATGTAACACACGCCGTCTGTATGCATTATAGCAGACTTGATAATGGATTAATATAGCGGAGATGTAGTAAGTTACAGACCCCCAATAAAATATCTCATGATGAAGTGTGCTTGCAACAAAGTACTGTTTTCAGCCTGCAGGCTAAGGTTATTAAGCAAGTACGCCGGCTCAGTGAGTAGTGTGTCTGTGTCAGAGATATGCTTATAATAACAAAATGTAGGTTACAATTCCTGCCCACCAACTTTCTCATGTTGCCAAAATGAGTCCCTTTAAATTGAGTACAACTGACAGATGTTACTAATGAACCAGGAGATCTTTTTTTTAACCAAACTGCCCAAGTCTGTGGCACCAGAAATATTCCTTCCCACATTAGAGAGTTAATAAATAGAGATATTTGTGTAATAAAGACAAGGAGATACACGGTTACAATTTAGAAACTATGAACTAAATGGAGGTATCCGTGAAACAAATATGAAAATAAATATGCACATGGTAATTAAACATCTGAAAATCAGCACTTTCGTTTCCCTAAAGTCTCAGCAGAGAACCATGGAGGACCCAACACTGTCTATATATTTCAGTCTTGTGTCTTTTAGGATGCCCCATGATGCTGCAAACATACACCACCTGAAAAAGCATGAACATTACTGTCTATTAATGAAAAGAAAGTGCCTCATACTGACTCTGTACCACAGGTAGAAAGCATGGCTTTAGCATCCCAAAGGTTTGTATTCAGTAGCACCTAAGCAGTCAGCCTTTTGTGTTTCATTGCCTTGCTGGATCCAGAAGGATAACAATTGGCAGGACCAAAAGGAACATTTGAAAGTACAGGTAGACACATCCCAGTCTCCCCTTACAGTGATTGCATACATGCGTAATATACTTTTGGGCTAATCTTAGTTACTTGGGCTATGCCCAACAAATGACACCTATGAATGCACACACATACAAACTGTGCTGTTATTCAACAGTTTCTTTTTCTGATAATGTATTCCTTTCAGGGTTTATACAAACATCTTCTGTAGACAGCAAAGACATGCAAAAAGACTGTATATACATATTTTAAAGAGTTTTTTTAATACACACAGTGTTTTTCTTGTCTATATAACTGTATTTATTAAAACGACAACTATTTGGTATTCAGCTGAATACTTAAATCTACTATTCGGTACACCCCTAGAATACATGGCTATATATGTAAAGGTTATGTAAATATAAACAACATTTTGATTTCATCTGACCATATTTGGTCCACAAAAAGAAGATACCACATTCATCATCCATCCACAGATGGTCAGGGTTAATGCACAGAGAATCCACTTATATGTATGCTGATGCAAACGCAAAGCAGGTAAAGAAGTGAACAATCTTCCAGAAATTAGAGCCAATTGAAATCAAGTGTAAATGAGTTGTGGGTGTGTGAAAGCATGACCACGAGTTTGAACCACAGTGGCAATGCCACTTTGATGACCAAATAATTTCACAAATAAATATGTTGTGTTTCTTAATTGCTTGCTGTTTTTGTGCATGATTTGATTTGTTAAATCAATAGTCGCACTTCCTTAATTTACAGCACATTCTGAAATGGTGATTTTGTAATCCCAGAATGTGCTGTAAATAAACCAAATATGTCCCTAGTGTTCAAGACCACACAAAAAAACAAGCCGTAGCACATCCCATACAACTTTCCTGTAAACATTCAAATACAGTACAGCACAGTACAGCACTGCCCACCTCTTACAGTGTGCGTAGCAGCGCCCCACAGCACATTACAGCACGTATCTCAATGCTTTGCCCTCATGGAGTATAAAAGAGTTACAAGTCATACTGGAAACCTGTAATGGTACATCCAGCGCCAAAATGCTCTTTCATCTTAGTGCTCAGCAGTGGAGCAATGAATGTTGACATTGTGCACAACAGCCATGGGGTGACAATAGCAGGTGAGTAGTTGCAATGAACAATGCATGAATGTTCGGATATTCTCAAACTGTTGTCCTATAAAGGCCTAGTATAGGGATGAGTAAGCAAGTTTTACGTTTTAAATGGTATATGGGCATTGTTTTACTCTTTGTCACATTACAGTCTATTGTGAGATGGTGAAATCTCAAAACACCATGGAAATTCAAAAGGAGTCACATAATATTGCTCATATAACAAACACATAACTTTTAATGCAGACTATTGCACAAAGACATAATTAAAAAAAAACTCTATTTACCATAGTTAATGTCATATTTTTACAATGTCTGCTGAACGTGATAGTGTGCAAACCCTAAATTATAACTGGCCATCCCCACACTCATTTTTTACTTAGCCATCCATGCCCCAGGCACACCGCAGATCCTATATCACTCCAGATTTTGGCCGGACTGCTTGCACATTGGATCTTTCCACCCATAGGATTCAACGGCTGATGTGATTTTACCGTTGAATCCAATAGCTGGGCGGTTCATCACAATCGTGGGAGATGAAAAAAGGGCACATCATGACATATTTCTGAGCATCCTTGCTGTTAGCGCCTAAAAATGTGTAGGCAAATATTAACACCAGCTGAAAAATAGGTGAGCATCTAGTGTTGGGACATTATAAAAGGCTGAAATGATATATATATATATATATGTATTACATGGACGCGGTAGCGTCCATGTAGTTATGGTTAAATTGGTGTTTCCATAGGAAGAGCATTTTTTGGGTGGCTTATAACTTCGCTCCCTCTGGACGAATCCTCACCAAACTTTGCAAAAAAAGTATATGTCCCACTCTGAATATTTGTGCAAAGTTTGGTGAGGATTCGTCCAGGGGGGAAAGTTATAGGGGGGGTCCCAAAACCTTTGTTTTTTCCTATAGGCATAATGGGAAAAAACTTTGCGCACGGCCACAGGCCAAACCGCTGGACGGATTTACACCAAATTTGCGGCAGGAGCGTGGGTTTGGTCCCGAAAGCGTGCTTTTGCAAATTTGGTGTAAATCCGTCCAGTAGTTTTTTATAAAATGACCAAAATGTATGGCAAAAAAATTAGTGATATCTGTGTTCGCTTCGCGGACGGACTTCCCTGTTCGCTCCGCGAACAGCACCCCGATTGGCCCATGGCCTTGCGTCATGTCTGCGGACATGCGACATGTTTGCTGATTGGACGGCGAAGGGCATGGAGCGCGTCAAATTTTCTGTGGCACCCGCCATCTTGTATTCGCCGTCGACCGTGTACAGCGCGGTGAAACGTGGATAAAAAATTGTATTTAGTGCCGTGTGTTGGTGTGTAAGAGTGTTTGGGGAGGGTGGGGGAGTATGAGATAGGTTCAATGTTTTGTTTTTTTATGTGCTAGACGTTTTTGTTGCGTTCGATTTGTCCGCGGAGAACACGGCTGTTCTGACATTTTGTAAATAAACTAAATGGTGGGGTGTTTAGAGGACGGAGTATGTGTCATTTTTGTTCGCAAGGAAGGTAAAAATGAGCTATGAACACTCGCGTTGTACTTAATTGTTTGTAAATACACAAACTGGGGGTGTCCTCAGGACGCTGTCCGTATTGGAATCTGTCTAGTTGAATGTGTTCTAAGAACACTTGCGGTGTCCCGAAATGGTTGCAATTAGACAAAATGGGGGTGTTCTGAGAACGTTTTTTGTATTGTTCGTTGTCAGGGTGAAAGTGTTTTAAGACCACTCCTTTTGTCCGCTAATAGTACAATTTCCTATGGGCGTCAACCGACTTTTTGTCCACTAAAGAAACGATAAATCCGGCTGGTGTGCGCCGACATTATATGATAATCCTATGACTGGCGCTATTGACCTGGCTGACTTGCTTTTGCGACACTAAATCATATCTCCCGCCCGTAAGCCTGATATTATCAAAGCATTCCTATTCCCAACCTCTCTCCGTGACGTTACAGGGTGCGTCATCAAATGCGCCCAGTCCTCTGCAGTCCTAAGTGACTTTACACAGAACCCGGAAGACAACACATATTATGTCACAACACAGCGTGCCACAATTCGGAATATGAAACAGTGATTTAAAAGCAAACAGCAAGATTGTAAATTTTGTAAAGTACATTTATTTGACATCAAATGTTTAGAGAATATTCAGCAATTTGCATTTGTCTTTGTTGTCGATCCGCAAAAGTTCATGTTGAGGCACGCAATGTTCCTTTGCGGTACAGAGGGTGTTAGATCAGCTTACAACTCAGTGCGCCACAATTCGGAATATGAAACTGTGGTTTAAAAGTAAACAGCAGGATTGTACATTTGGTAAAGTACATTTATTTCACATGAAATGTTTAGTGAATATTCAGCGATTTGCTATTGTCTCTGCTGTTGATCAGCAAAAGTTTATTTTGAGCCACGCGTTGTTCCTTTGCGGTAGGTAGGCTGTTGGTTTATGATAAAAGCAGTAAATGGTCGCTCTGATAATCGGAAGGTTTCTACTACAACGAGCCATTAGACCACCCTATTGGTTGGTATGTTGTTTGTAGCCGCTAGTACTGCGTAAGGGCATATTGGTCCTTGGCGATTGTCCCATAAAATGGTGAGGGTCATGAAGTTGCATATTTGGACCTGCACCTGGCAGTTGAAGACCCCATACGCTGGAGTCTGTAAATCGTGACATAAGCAAAATGGGGCCACATACCTGTTTTAAAAAACATAAATTAGTCTCACCAGCCGATCTTCATTAAAAATCATCATTTTATTTATTAGGGCGTGAAACTATTTGCTATCGAAGATAGTGCAACAGAGTATGTTAATAATAAAATAATAATATTTTCCCATTCGTACAGCGCTAAGAACCGTGAGGTATCTAAGCAGTGCTTATTATTAACTACGGTGTGTGGTGCTCATTTATCAGCCACGGAAGGATGAAAGGCTGAGTTTGGCCTTGCAGGGATTCGAACTTGCGTTAGCAAGCTGTGCACGGATGTCAAAGTGAGTGTTGTACTCGCTGTGCCACTTGACAGGCTACAGTGAAGTGGCACAGCGAGTAGAGCGCTTGACCGCCTATAGACCGGTTACATTATTTCTATTAACCCACCCTGTGTCGTCTGCCTTTTTCAGAGCCCTCTAAACAACAGGGGATCAATTTGGCAGTGATAGTGCGCGGTAGAAAACATTATGCCACTTTCAACGAACAAGTTCAACTTGAGCGGTCTTTAATGCTACGCTATTGTAATTATATTTGGTATAAAATAATCTAAAGGGTTACTTACAGTACAATTGCAATTTCCATTGTCTACGAGTAGTGCAGTCCCAAAATATGACTCCGCGTGTGCGAACGATCTTTCACATAGTGATATGATATATAAAAGTGGTTTCATTTCAGAAATGTCATCCTTATCTTCTCTTACGTTTTAGCAACACTCCTTCAAGAGAAGTCTTTCATCACAATCTCTGTCTGTCAAGGTCAAAACACAATACAACCTTATAGTGCGCTTCGTGAGCCTCTCCGGGGCCGGAGAAAAAAATGGAAGCAGCTGACCTTCACTGTGAACGAGCATAAATTCTTACTTTGGAACATTCTGTGTAAAGCCATCTGTGAGAAGTTGGTTTTTGCACGCCATGTTTGTATATTGTTTGTGTGATATTAAAAAAAGTTTGTTTAAGGGACGTTATGGTTCTAAGTACAGCCAAAAGACCCCTGAAAATCACAGGTTATGGTAAGCTATGAAAAATAACTTGCGCCACCACCGTGCACTGGTAAGACTAACACCCAGGACATCAAAGATGACATCCAAATGTCATTGATGAAATCACTGATGATATCACATGTGTATGTACTTTTCATGGAATTTGTGTACTAGGGATTTTTATTATAATGTTGCGAAAAAAGTGTAAAGGACAACGCAATAAATATCATACCGTTATTAGTGCTTTGAACGATGCATTGATATAAATAGCATTGTATTATGGGATTCTATGTAGTATACTGAGCTACTAATGGAGAAACATAGCATTGTGTGCAGAGTACAAGATGAAAGTATAATATTTGTAATGTTAATATGTTGAATAATGAAATGATAATTGTCCTGAAATGTTCAAAAATTCACAAAATGGGGGTGTTCTGAGGACGTTATTTGTATTGGCTGATTGCTTAGCTGTATGCAATGAGGGAATGGCACAGAGAGTAAAGTGGACGCCGTCCGCGGACACCGCGGCTGTTCGTGGACAGGGCGTGCTACATCTGGGTTTTTCCAGGAAATCCAACATGGAAAGAAGACTGTACGGATCAGCCAATCAGATGTCGAGGTTGTGGATTTGTGTTGAAAGAGACTGTGTGTGGTGAAGATGGCAGAAGTAGAGAAAGTCAGGGTGTTGGTGCTTGGAGATATGTTTGTGTATGGTTTACAACAGTACGCTCAATGCAGGCATGTTGCAAAGAATTTTGATGTTAAAGGAGTGGAGGTGGTGTGGAGCACTGTGCCTGATTGCAATGTACAGGGAATTGTACAAGTTTGTGAGGATATGGCCATGATGAACAGTCCGCATGTGGTAGTTTTGCACTATGGTGCTTTCCATTTGGGCAACGTCAGTGCCCCTACTTTGTTGGCTGATTTGGAACGCTTGGTTCAAGCCGTAATGAAGATCCTTCCAAATGCGAAAGTAATTTTTTCTGGATTACTACCTAAGGCAATATGGGACAATAGTTCAGTTTTTTGTCCTCAGCAAAACATTGCTAGGTGTGTCATCAACCGAGGCATGTGTGCCTTCATGCTTAGAGCTGGTATGTTCTTCTGTAATAATGAGAATATTGATGCCAGTAATGCTGTTAATTTTAAAGAAGATGGCATTTCTTTATCTTTTACGGGAAATGCCTTTCTATTTTGGAATGTAAGGGTTGCTTTGGAGAAGGTTATGTGAAGATTTTAGGAAAGTAAGAAAAAAAAACAAGAAAAAAAATACAAAATAACAGGTCTCTGTCAAGCATCTGTACAAAAAACAAAAAAAAAACGGCTATTTTCAGAGCCAACTTCAAAGGGGAAATGGGGCACACGTTTGTGATGTCATCTTTGATGTCCTGGGTGTTAGTGTTAGCAGTGCACGGTGGCGCGAGTTATGGTTGCTTATGTTACCTTAACTGCCGAATTTCAGGGGTTTTTCGGTTTTACTTTGAACCATAACGTCCCTTTAACAAAGTTTTTTCACTGAATTTCATAGGTTTTTAGTAGCGCAACTTAACCATAACGTCCCTTTAACAAAGTTTTTTACTGATATATATATATATATATATATATATATATATATATATATATATATATATATATATATATTACTGCAGCATAGAATCATGGGGCCTCATTTTGTGACCGGTCTGCCTACTGTGGCTGCTGCACCCAGCAGGGTCAGACCTGTCTGGCACAGTGGCCCTGGAAGGCAGACTCTTCGTTTGCAGGTCCAGAAACAAGAGTGCCAGTGAGTTTACCAGCACCCTTGTTTCGGCACCGGCAAACTTGTAATGAGGCCTATAGAGTGTGCAACAGGCCAATACAGTGCATTGAGGTTAAACACCAATATTAACTGTCATTGCTCTATTGGACAATAAGCATCCCATCAGACATCCTATCATCCTCCCAATATCAACCCCAGCAGCTTTCCTAGTGTTCACCACATGAGGTAGAAGAGTTGCGGTGTCAAAAGGGAAGGATGATAGCAAGGGCCCGATTTAAAGAAAATGCATATAGACCCTGCAAAGGCCTCTGAACGTAACAACACTTTGCGCATACCTGCACTCACAAGCATGTTATGCGTGACCCACGTATTCATGAAATTTAAAGCGCAACGGCACAAGTAGAGGCTGGAACACCCACAACACACCCCCACGCAAAGCAGATATAGCCACATATAACAATCTCTGCACAGTCCGCATCCCCACCATCATGTACCCCGTCAATACTGTATGCCATCCTCCTGCAATTAAGGCAACACCCCCCAGTGATACTGCATAACTCCACCACGATTAAATGCATTACATGTCACATAAATCAAGCTAGCCCACAGGAAATCTGCATGTGAACCCCCATAAATGATGACTGCATCCTGCTAATCTGCAGACGCGCACCCCTAACTTCACTCGTCACCTCAACTGTGTGCCAGCACCCCTAAATTCATGACTGTACCTTTAATTTGCGCAGTGTTTCCTGTGTGATTGGAACTTTGCAGGACCTTTCACGTGGTGTTTGGGTTCCTCAACATCACATTGCGTGGTCAGACCCATGAATTCCCGTTTCTGTGCGCATTGCTGGGTGTGCGATTTCTTAGCGTAGCCCGTCCCTTGACACGCCCTCCTAAGTCCTTGTTCTTCCTCATTCTGCATGGGGAATATGCATGTTCTGCTCACTATTTATTTCCTTGTGTAGGCCCGTTCCACATTTTTCGTGGAGGCTCTGGCAAAGCGCTCAACTGCATGCAAAGGTGTGAGGGGCATGCGCAAAGTGCCCACAAGGTACAAGAAGAACACACAAAGTCGATTCCATGGATCGCTGAAAGGAGTTTTGTACATTGAATAGTGCACAAAGTCACTTTTTCGGCATCCAGAAAATTCCATAAATCAGGCCTCAAGTGTTTAAAGAAATTAGCTGTTTCTCATAGATTTGCATGACCAGCAGTTAACTGCATCCTACCGGTAGGGCATGTGCATGTGACCAGTCATTAAATTTTCCGGAATTATATCTCTTGATGTATTGTAAACTGGCAACGAAACGCCACTTTCCCAAGCTGCCTAAGAATTGTGTTAGATTAGTAAATAAACCCAGTCCTTCAAATGGCATCCGAAAATAAATACAATTTCAGAAATTATATTTATTTCATTAATATGATCACATAGAACCCATACAAGCTCACCTCAAATCGAAAAGAGAGATTGGAATGACAATAGCCCTGATTACAAGTTAGCCAGTCGGTAAAACCATACCGGCACCATTTTCTGGACCGGCTAACTATGACTTCTGTGGATGTGTGGTCTTACACTGCCTGGTCTGACCTGGCGGATGTAACGCCACCGGCCGCAGACAGATGTGGAAACACTGTTACCATTACTGCATGGGGGGTGTTTCCACAGCCTCCATTCCCGTGGTGTTCTGGAATTACCGGACCACCGGAGCTGTAATGCCCCAGTAAGTCCAGCAAGTCCAGAGCCAGTAAATCCCTACGGGTCTGGCGGCAGCCTGCTGGTTTTACCACCACAGCTACTGCCAGACTCGTAATGAGGCCCAATGTCTCTCCTGATGTAGCTATTCACTGTTTTGCACATCTGTGCAAGGGACACAGTCTGGGACATCATCACACATTTCTAAAATCCTGATACAGATCCTGGACTCCACGATGAGGGTCATAGTGCAACACACTCATTTCGTAACAATACCACTACTCTAAATGTATTGACATCAAAATTATAAAGACATTGCTGAATTTCCCAATGTGTTCAGGATCTCCAAACTCTACAAACTGGACAGAAGCGGATCTTATACTAACTAATGTCAGCAAGCATCTATTCCAGAACATGTGGATAAAGTCCAGTGCAAACTTCAAATGCTCTTCACCCATGTATGTGCTCGATATCTAGTGCCAACCCACAGACCTGGAATCAAAATATGTTAGGTATTTGTCAATATAAGTACAAAACATTAACTCTTAATGTAAAGAACAGTGCATTAATTACATGGAAGTACTCTATGTATCATATTCCTTCACATGAGTGGAAACACAGATGCTATGCATCACAACCTCCAAAACATAAGTAAGTGAAGACAATCACATAAAACAATGAAAATGATTTCTAGTATTCTAAGAATAACCATGTATGTGTCCTTCCTCTCCTCTATCTCTAGCTCTACCTGTGGCACCGAAACTGCTCTCCTGAACATGTGTGAAGACCTGCTCTCCAACCTTGACTCCAATACCCCCTGTATCCTCATCTTACTTGATCTCTCTTCTGCTTTTGACATGGTTAACCACGCCACCCTGCTCAACAGTCTCAGTGGGTAACACTGATCAGGCTCTGTCTTGTCTGACCTCTTTTCTCTCCGATCGAACCTCCCAGGTCCAACTTGGGTCCTTCCTTTCCTCTATCTCTATCTCTATCTCTACCTGAGGTCTAACATCTCTCCCTGGCTGTTCAATCAATACCTCGCACTTCTTGCCCACAGCATTGCCCAAACTTTCAGTGCTATGCCGATGACACTCAGCTAATTTTCAGGCTCCCTTCCGCCACCTCTTCTCCCTCTCTCATCTCTGACTGTCTTTCCGCTATCCAGGAATGGTGTGCCGCCAACAATGTTTGCCTTAATGCCAGAAAAACTGAGATCCTCCTCATCAGGACAACAGCTCCCTACTTCCCTGTCACTCTCTGGCTGGCCTCTCTTGGCCCTCATCCTTCTCCCACCTGTGAGGCTAAAAACCTCGGGGTCATCTTCGACTCCACTCTCTCCTTCTCTCCTCACATCTCTGATGTCTCTAAGAAGTCACACTCTCAGCTTCACCTCGTCAGAGTTATTCTTCCTTTCCTCTCCTTCCCCCAGAAGCTCACTGTCTCTAGAGCTCTGGGTCTCCCTAGTCTTGATTACTGCAAAAAGCCATCCTCTTAATCTGCCTGATTCTACTCTCCAACCTCTGCAACTCATCCAGAACAGGACTGCAATACTTGTCCTTCGCTTCAAGCCCTGAGATCGTATCTCTCCAGGACTCAAATCTCTGCACTGGCTCCCAGTGGCTGTGAGGATTAAGTTAAACACCCTCTGCATTGTTCACAAGGACTTCTGGGGCCTGGGTATTCAATACTTTCAACTCTCTCTTCCTAAATATCTTCCTTCTCAAGCTCTTCGCTCATTCGCCTCCAACTCCCTTAGGGTCAGTCGCTTCTCCAAGCAATGAGTTGGTGGTAGATTTCTCTCTTCGACTGGGGCCTCCCTCTGGAACAGCCTCCCTGCCTACCTGAAACTTTAGGAGAACCATCTCCGGATCCGGAAGCACCTCAAGACCTTGCTCTTTGCTTCTGCTTTCTCTCCTCCTCTCCCCTGCTGAACTCCTGACTGAAACTGTACTGGTCACATGGCTACCCTGTGGTCTCGGGCCCAGGTCCCCTCCCCCACCAGCTGAACACCTGCACTGCCTCCCAGTGAACCCCTGCACTTGGGGGCTGTTTCTGTACCCCTACAGCCCATACCAGCTCTTGACGCTTTTACTTATTGTTTTATTTATTCTCTACTGTAGATCCTATGTATTGCACTGCCCCCTCCCCTTTTCCCAGCACTTACCCTCTCCCCCATTCCTTGCACTTGCACAATCTCAATGTCACCTGGCCTAGTAAGATCGTTTTCTTTGTCTTCCCTCCTTTCCCCCTCCCTTGCCTCATCGCACCCTGAAACACTTGTGTATAGACGCGTTATAAATGCCATATCATATCATATCATATCATATCATATCATATCATATCATGCGCACACAACATTTGTGCACAAAGGTACATGGAACAGCACCACTACATAAATGGCCCTCTGTACGTAGAATCACTGTTACCTATAGACCATTCCTTCCTTCTTGCCTGGTTGATTATGGATACCTGCAAAAAAAAAAATCTGGCTTATACACCAGCCTGTGATGCAAAGTTATCAGATGAAACTCAATGATTAAGGTCTACAGCTGCAAATGAATTCCTTCAAGTCTCCATCAGCACCATACTCAACTAGGTATGTTTTAAGAAAAATAAGGGGTTTTTGCAGTTGAAAAATCTGAACATTGTTAGTTCATTTGAGAAATGTCAACGGATACAATGGTGTGTCAAAGAGAAATGCATTATTATCCCTTGGGGACATGTAATACTTTTCAATGTTGAGCTTTGATGTCAGTAATCAAATCATCAGATTCATTATCATGGTAACTTCATAGCATAGTCTTTTCTTGGAGGATTCTTATGTGAATGTGTGCTTTCTCAGATATTCCAATCCTCTATAATCAACTCATTACATGTATTATTGTGTGTATGAGTACGTTTTTATTCCTTTTTCAGATAGTCCGATCCTCTATGCTTGTTTTGCCTTAATGACGCATCAGGAGGAATATACTAGACATACAATCTTGTTTTATCAATGACTTTAGTATTAAGTACATATTCGTACACCTCTGTTATATCGGATTGTGGTATATCTGAATGTTAGTGTGTTATCTTGTATTTCAGAAAAGAGTGTGGCTTCTGGCGTTAAGTGTGCAATTGCATACCAATCTGCAACGTGTAGATGATTGGAATATCTCAAAAAGGAATGCAAATGTAATCATTCAATCATGATCATAGAGTGATATGAAATGTACTAAATGTTATTAAATCATATCATATCACTCTGTGTAAACATTATGCTTTGGAAGTAGCACAATTAATGTGATGATGTGATGGTTTGATTACAGAGGTCAACTGTGATACAAAGTTAGTAGCACCATAACCAGTCACACCTTAGAACCTGTAGCACCCTTACACATCGTTTTGTGCAACATAACCATTTTTGGTTCCTGAAAATGAGAAGGGTGCCTTTACAGTACACACCAGATATGGTTTTCTCGAGATCCCCAGTGTACTATGTGCTGCATAAAAACACCATGCGTCACAATGCACCTGAGCTTCATCAGAAAGTGGCAGTGGATGAACTTGGTAATGTGACAGATGGACCAGGGTGTTGTGAGCAGTCATAGGACCCTGTGTTTGGAGAGTGGAAAGGCTGGAGATATTAAAAAGCTTCTTAATGTATGGGACAATTGCACACTCTTTCGTCTTTGAACAATAAGAAACCTGAAACCCTCTTGCCTCAATAAGCCACATATCAAAATCCCCGCAAATTTAAAAAGTCTTAATGGTAGTGAAAACAAATTCCTAAAATAACCAAAAGGGGGTGAGTCCAGCAAAAACACAGTGTTCTGTAATAGGCAGCAGTAATCAAAATCTCGCCACTGGGGGAGGAGAACATTGGATTGGGTGTGGGTTGTGTCAATAATCTCAACAGGATGGGCAACACAAATCTAACGCTGTCCAATTATAGGAAAGGCAACATAAATTAATCTATTCAGCGTTGCCACTGTACGTGTACTGCCTCTTTCATGGGCCACTCTGGATTCTGTGACACATTCAATAAGCTGTTAAAAGAGGATTCAACAGCATACGTTGGGGTTGATGTTTGCATTGCAGAAAGACATTGCCCATGTATACCAGCACGCCAGTCAAGGTTGCATAAAACAGCTCTAGTTTGAGGATAGTGTCTGCATCTGTTGGTTGAGATAGAGGATAGATTGAGCGACATTGCACAAACCATTCACATTTCTGATTGGAGGCTTGCTATTGGATTACCTTGGTTGCCACCTCAGAAATAATGCAACGAATGTCCAACTCAGCCCTGGCCTGTGCCTAGGTAGTCTCTGCTTGAACCCTGACCAGGGAGCCCCGGTATCTGCCTTCAAAGCATAACCCTTGATTCAAACCTCTGCAGACTCCCGTTATGCCACTTTAGCCTCCCTATGGGTGTTCCTGCTGTACCTACTCTTGTCTGTGATGCATTTGAACCCTAACTTGTCACATATACATGTTGCTGGAGATCGGATCAATGTTGTTCTGCTGCACCCCATACAGCCTCCATGACTGACATCTTAGAGGGATGTTTCTAGAGAATTCTATGTAAGTCAGCTTGGGGAGAAGGTAGTGCAGGTGCTGCTAGTCGAAGCAGGATGAGATGCTGGCACCTCAGGTTTGGCAAGTGTCTGGTGGATATTAGTATATTGTTCCTGATGTCTGGGAAGGGGTGGCATCTCCACAGCACCATAGGTAATCACTAACCACAATTTCCAATCTGACCTCAGTTGTTGTTGAACAGTGCTGCACCTGGTGCATATGGAGTATTGAGACTTAGTGATTATGGTTTCTGATATGATATGATATTTGCAGACCCAGGAATCTAACCTGTTTTGCTCTGTGTCGTCTTGCTTCAAAGGCGAGCATGTTGCCCCTAAGCTATCCTCCAGAGACAGTTTTTTTGTTTGGGATATGGTATATCTGGCACTAGGGTCATCTGAGGGATATGTTGTGCGGTGGATAGTAGGGCTTAGGTGCCTGAGTCCTGCTGGGTGGATTGACCAAGACTGATTGCCTCGTTTGTTGTTTTCTGTTCTATGTGTGGGATTAATAAGTGGTAGGATAATGCCAATACAATGTTGGCAGGTGTGAGTTGAACTTTCATGACAGTATATCCCTCCACTATGACTCCTTATCCCTGTGCATCTCCCATATCCTCTCTCCCAATGACGTGGAAACTGTAGTCAAAATGAGCTCTTATGATATTCCAGTATTCATTTTCTTTTGGGTCCTAACATGGTGATATCACAATATAGTAACATGCACCTTCTCTCTTCAGAACCTAATGAGTAGTTTTGCAGAGGTTTACCAATCATTGCCCCAAACAATAATCTGAATGTCTTTGCATGATTAATCTCTTCTGTGGCGGCAAGATCCTTTTTATCTCATCTCTGGGGGCTATGACGATTCACAGGATCTCGTCACTGCTCCCCAGGGGGGAGCCCTTAATGAGGATAGGGAGGTGAGGGTGCTACCCAATAGTAAACAACAGGAAGACCTCATAGTGAAAAGGTTCCCTCATGGGGATATGGACTCTCGTCCCGTGAAAAACTTCCCTAAACCCTTGTACACAGAAGCCATGGCCTCATTAACTCCTTCTCCCTTCCAACCTGAAAGTATTATTTTATGTTATGGTGAAGGCTCTACTATCTCACCTGTAAAACCAGCTAGGACTGAGGTGAGGAATAACCAAAAAAGCATACAGAACAACAGTAGAAGGGATTACTGAAATACTGTGACTAGGTGGCTACCAGGATGTATGAAGATAACAAACAGTGATGCTATGCTGGGGCAGTCCCAAAAATATACAGTAAACACTGAAGGACTAAAGGTGTTTGGGAGGAGGAAGAGCACCAAGGGATGCTGGCATCCAATCTGCAAAGCCTGGGAAATTAAAACCTGTACTGCCTTAATCATCGAGAGACAGTCGATCTCGGCAGAAGAAGTTGAAAAGAATCACATCAGTCAGAGTAAACCCAAAGCTGCAGAAGCAGGAAGAATCCAGCCTGTTCTGCGGCCTCTCCAAAAGTACTGGGTGGTCCCTAAAACACACCAAGACTGCCAGAGCAATGATTTTGTGGAGCTGCACAGACCAAAGAGGTAGAAAACAGGAATACCCAGGGGGCATGTGTAGAACCAGCAGCGACCTGAGACCCCGGGAAGAACCGGTAATGCTCCCCTGTGAAGGTACAGGTAACAGCAGTTGCAGGAAAAGCAGGGTGGGGTCCAGAGAGCTCAAATAGTCAAGTAATCCTTGGGACTGATCTCTCTCATCACAGTAGGGATACTCATACAATCAAGAGTCAAGCATTTTACCATTTTAACATAGCATGGAACACATAAATGTAAGATTTGAGCAACAAAAATTTAAGAAAATTATTGAAAACCCTTTGTTTTGAGTAATCCGTATCTGGATCTGACACTATTGTGTGCTCTAGTCTCTTTACTTTTTTGCACCCTGATGCCTTCGGGCTCTGATGCATTATAAACTGACAAATACATAAATGAATAATTCTTTGGGAGGGATCTCCTTCATCACAGTATTGATACTCAGAGAACCAAGAGTCAAGTACTCCTTGGGAGTGATCTATCCCCCTCATCCCAGTGGTGATATTAAAGGAAACGAGAGTCACAAAAGTTAAAGGGGTAGTCTCCCAATATGCAGGAGTAGCCTGCAAAGTAAAGAGTGTGTCTGGAGTGAGCACCCTCAGCACGGTGGTGATACAAAAAACATACATTTGAAGAGAGTCTCAGGAGTGAACTCCCTCATCATAGTGAGACACTCAACACATGGGAAAGATACCAAAAATGCCAAGAACTGTCATGGAGCAATGTCCCCAAAAGTCAACATATAAAAAGTCCTGCCAGGACGCACCAGGCTCCTCCCGGACTGTTGTGGGGTCCTGCTATAGGTGGAGGTTGACTTTTCCTGTGGCAGCTATGCAGAGGGCATCCCATGCCCACCATCACTGAGGTGTCCCTGTTTCGCTCCGGCCAGTGTTGCACTTGCTAGTGCGCCAACGATATCCCTTTCATCCTTTACCCTCATAATTGATACTTAATTTCCTGGAAAGGGACATTTCTATGACATTCTATGCCATTAGGACTCCTCTCCCATTTCAACAGCCAACAGCCAATATTTCCAGGACAGTGCTCCTCAACTGTGTTTTCTGCCTGTAGTGAGTAGTGTTGTGATTCCTGTTTGATGTTCCTGTCTCTACATGCTCTTATGAGCTCAGCTCTGTGTATCTTGGATTGGTATGGCTCTCTGATTTTGGCTTGGTCTTTTTACATTTTTGTATTTTGACTCCCTGTTATGGATATCTGTACCCTTCAATGGATTGCATTGTGGATTTCCCTGCCTGTTGTGATGCCTTGGAACTTATGTTTCATCTGGAGTGTGCTTTAGTTTTTGGTTTTGTTGTTCAGGATTGTACATGGACTTTTTGGAACTGTGCTGTTTTTGCGAGCTGGATGACCTTGGCTCTTGGGAACTCTGGAGTTTATTTCTTCATTACCTGGACTTGTTTTCCTCTCCCTTAGCTGCCATCCTTGTGTCTTTCTGGTCAAGTCCCTGTGTTTTCATCTGTGGACTTCTGCACTCGTCGGCATCCGCATCGGGTGGGCCCCTCGGACCTATGGACTCTGCAGCTGGCAGCAATTTCTCATAGCTGTATAAACTCGCTGATGTCCAGAACCAGAGAGGGATGGTACAAGGGGCAAGGCAGAAGAAGTGGACTACCATCAAGATTTGCATACCATAACACATGTCCTTGCTTTTAATTTCCCTGTAGCAACTGCTGGTTCCTGATCTATTCCTGCCTTTTAACCTGCGCTGCCGGCCTTTCATTATTATTATATTCTTGCAGCCGGTGTTCTCAGAAGGAAAGAATCCCAGAGTTACGGACCATTGCTCTTTTTTTTCTTGTGCGAAAAGGCAATGGTGCTTGCAGAGGTCCTATAGGTCATGGCAGTCCCGACAAAGTGCCAACACTAAGAAGAAGAACAGGTACTAAAGCTGTAACATTGTTGTTTGCAAAACCTTGGGAGGAAGTAAAGAGACTTCTAAATAATAGTACGGAGGACTATTCAGGAACAGTGTTTAAAACTCTTCCAAATAGAGCAGAAGAAGGGAGTCATTCTCTAAGTCCAAGAGTATTCGGTAAATCAAACCCTATTGCACTAGACTACTTGTGAATCAGCCTAAAACTGGATTATTTCACCAGGAGAAGGGAGCCATTTTCCTGCTGGTTTTGATAAGAAGGATAAGAAGTTAATTGAACCCTTTTTGGTTTTTTTCTTAGTGGTAGGGATAGAGGAGTTGGTTTGGACAGACAACTGTATATTGTTTTTTGACTTACATCCTGACAAGCTCCCAAATTATTCTGTGTTGATGTATGGAAGAACCCTCTAGAAATAGGGAAAGGCAGGCTCTTTTCTTTATTTGAATACACGTCACTAGCCAAAAATATATCACTTTGTCAGCCTCCTTACTTCATCTCACTAAAGGGCCCAACATATGTGGAGGTCTTAACTAGAGAAGTAGCTTTATTTTTGGGACACCCAAAGCCTCTTTCACTGTTTAGAGGTTTGGAGGGATGAATGCGCCTTCTATGCCTTTACGATGCAGAAAATGTTACACATAGAATCGCCATGTTTTTACCATGGGAAAGCATATTTAAATGCTGAGGCTCTGCTTGTATCCATGGTCTGCATGTGATAGCGACCTCATGCCGTGACATCTGAGAATAAACTTGAATTAGCATTGTCAGCCAACTGCAACATCAGTTGTAATATTTCAAGTGAATTCTTCAGAAGAGGAGTGGAAGTCTGTTAGGAAGGAGATGGAATAATGGCAATAATAGAAATACTGTTTTCACAAAACATTGGTTAGACCCTTCCATTCAGAAATAAATACATGAATTGTTTGCTACTATTTACTACTAAAACCTAAGAAAATGTTTTAAGTATCTCAACTCTACTAGACATGCTTCATGAGGTATCTAAAGTAGGCGTAGGATCAAGAAGAGCTAGCAAGTGATAGAACAGTTGCACCCCCCACTGTTGTCCATCCTCCCGAGCACTCAACCACACTTCAAATACAGTGATTGTTTATTGCCAAACATTTTGAATAATATGTGTCAAATGGGATTGGACGTTGTGGAGTGGAAAAACGTTTCAATAATAGCAGCAAAATATAACACCCCAATGTGTAGAACCTTTTCGTAACATGAGGTCGAAGGGATTATGTATATTGTTACACAGAGGAAAGCAGGTAGTCTAGTAACTGAACTCACTGGGATATAGCACCTCTTGCTAATGCATAAAATATCAAATTTATGAAAGAGGAGCTCGTTTATGCTCTAACTATTGATGATTAAGAGGTGCCCAGTAGAACACCTAATATATTGTTAACTTCCACTAAGAAAATTGGATCACAGAAGTCATACACATCAACAGTTCAAAAACCATATGATGATCTATCATAAAAGACACCTAACATTTTAAGCTACATACAGGGTTGATTTAGATATTGCTTTCAGAATACTTAATGGAATGTAGCATGCCTAAATCATCATTTTAAGGTCCCGGAATGTTTTCAACGGCTCATTTCATTCAACTTATGTTTCTATCAAAAATGATGGCATTGTTTGAGTCAATATTGTGCAAGGTCAGGTGCAGGGGTTCACTGAGAGTAGAGGTTTGATGACTATGTTAAAAGAGAATGCCAACTGGCTGCTGTCGCTGATAAGCATCTCCTTAGCCCAACTGATATTTTAATTGTTGAATTGGTTGGGGGTGATTAGGATTAAGGAAAAGCTAAAAATCACACATTATACATGCATAAAATCCTCCCTGTACTAAGAAACAGAAAGATAAGTTTCAAACTCACTAGTCAAGAGTCTCGGCTGGCTTGCATGTGTACATAGATAACTCTTGGTACTGATCCTAGGCAATTTAACTGCTGCTTTATTCACTCTCAGGAGGTTGACTCATAGATAGCATTAGCCTATTATTTCTGGGGAATACCAGATTGATTTTTTCAAGTGAGCTCACTTGATATAAGTTTGCAAAATGTCTTTCTAGCTTTAGACCGCTGCACATAAGTAATCAAAAGATACAGTTTCTCTCTGACCAGGCAACAGTTCCTACTCTTCTGACTGTTAGCCAACTCATTCTTAGAGGCTTTACGTTCATATCTTTTGCAAATTTGAATTCAGTGGCAGAGTTTGGGTTTTTAACTATTTGTGGAATTCATAATTCATATTATTGTTTTGTTACCTAACCACAAAGTGGAAGGATAAGAAATTGATTGGTCATAGATTATCATTGATCTCCAATGGTTCCGTTTTCCTTCAAGCACTCAGAGGAGACAAAACAAACAAATGGTGAGAAGCTCTTCAGATATTTTTATTTTATCAATGTCATTTTTGACAGGTTCTACCTGTTGGAGTGGGGCACAGAGCAGGAGATATACTCTGGGGTTGATTTACCAATGTACAGAGTGTGGAGTAAATACAATCCTCCCGGTTTATAGCTTTTCACCGATGGATTCCTAGTGGAAAGCTGGAGCAATGGCTACTGGTGGTTTTTCCACAGTTGAACAATCTGCCTGTCCCATGAACATGGAAATGGAGACCATGGCTTGTCTGCCAGTGGAATGATCACCAGTGCATATTCTTACACCTTTCTTCAGGGATAGCACAAGTGAAAAGCCAGAAAGTCTAAACTTTAAATGATGCTTTTATCCACCGTTGCAAACCTGTAGGATGTCACATACTCTTTAACCTAGCTCTGGCAATCTTTATGTTTCATTACTTTGTGAGGGAAAAGTGACAGTGCCTCCTGAAGTATTACATTTTGATGTGGGAAGAGAAATTTGAATTTAATGTATTTCTGGCAGGTTGCTACAGCTGAGGAAAGCAGGTGGGATGCAAAGAGAATTTTTGGAATGCGTGCATGGTTGCTGACATTATTGCTTATTCCCTGGGTGTGGGTAAAAAAGTCATTTTTTCAACTCCTTCCATAAAATTACCAGAATCTGCCAGAATCTGCCAGAGTTGATCATCAACATGGGCATAGTTGAGGTCTTCCAGGGCATAATCAATTGCTCACCCAAAGTCAGCCTTTAGGTGTGATGAGGAGCAAGGTATTATCCAATACTCTGTGGGAAGATCTGACCACTGAAGTGCATATAAAGAAATGTTGTTTCTATATTCTTTGGCAGGGCATGTGGAAATTATTCAATATATAGTGGAGAAAGTTCATGGGATATCCATCAACACCCAGCATAGACAGTAAAAGAAAATGCAGATGTTGCACCAGGGTTCACTTCAGTTTGCAAAAGAAAAACTTGAGAAGGGTTACTTATGTGAAAAAGCTCATGAACGCACATGTAAAACGTTTTTTTTACAAATTCCAACTGAAAATGTGATATTCGGCTTTGAATGAATGCTTTATGAACTATACCACAAATCCGAAAAGTGTCCTCTCCAAAATACATTAAGTACTGCTACTGCATGCCTGAAATCATTCCAGGCATGTCAAGTTTATCCTTTGAATGGATCATTAAACAAATGCTGCCATCTCTTTTTTGATTGAGTACAGGCAGAGCGCAGGTGTGCAAGTGCAAATTATGTAGTTGCCCTTCATGTGCTGTTCGACTTTCATCTGGTAACTTGCTGGAGAGGGGTGAACTGATGGACAACTCTCAATATTGTTGATGCATCTCATCTCTTGTCTTCCCTGTATTTTGAAGTTGATAACAATTGAGCTGGAACAATAGTTAATGAAGCCACTATTGAAAATGCTATTTTCTTTCGGTGCATATTGATTTGCTCATGACCTGTGTGAGAAATCTGAAAGTTACAGTTTCCAATCCCACCAATTCCCAATCCACATAATATAATTGAGTGGATCACTATAGCTGTTGCAGAGATCACAGTAAGTTCCTGAACCTGAGTAAATAGCCGTGCAGGCTAAGGTTAAAAGGCAAGTAAGATGTCTCAGTGGGAAGTGTCTCTACACAACGATGATCAAGACTAATAGTAACAGACAGAGCTAGACATACATTAATTAATGTCTTCACACCTCCTTTTTGACAGCCAAGATTGAATCATCTCTTCTGATTCATATTAAAATCAATATATAAGAACAATTAATGACTGTACAAAAACTGTACTAAAGATCAACAGACACCTCTCTTCATTCCACCGCTTACAGGCATATCCCCTATGTCATACACATTAATTCTATCTCTCAAACACAATCACAAGGTTAGACTCCCAAACCCAGTCTCATTAGTGGGATAGCAAACTGCTAAATAACTAACCATGCACCTTTAACATACACTTCTAACTAATAACACAATTGTGCCTATTTCTTCAATTTTCTTTCAACATGTGTTTCAGTCGGTTCTCGTTAGCCTTACTATCAGGCTAAATACTGCTCCGGCCTTCTTCAGGAAAAAAATTTGGTATCTCAGTTGTGTACCACTCCAAATACAATTCAGTATTCATGGGTGTCTACAATAGAAACAAATTCATCTAGGTTACCAGTTCTGTCTGTACTTTATTACTTTAAATGACTGAATCATGTGAAGTGATTCAATTGCAACTCAATTAATGTATACAGGTGCATACTTTTCACTTCTTGCACATGCTTTCTGAAAATTATTTCTCTCTCTCTCTGCCAGCCTTCTACATGACCTGGCATTTTTCAGTCTACCCTCTCCTGTGGGTTTAAGATATAGGGGTAAAAAAAAATAATCACTGCACTTCATTAACCAATTTTACATCACGTGCTAACAAGTTGCGGCCTATGCTGACAGCACTCTTACCTATGGCTTGTCACTGCGAGATGTGAATGCGCCAGATATGTGCTTATAATATCTAAATATAGGTTTCAATTCCTGCCCATCAACTTCCTCATGTTGCCAAAATGAGTCCCTTTCAATTGAGTAAAACTGACAGATTTTCTTTTTTTTTTAAAAGGCTATCATTTTTTAACCAAAGTGCCCCAGTCCGTGGAAGCAGAAATACTTCACCCAAAACTGGAGGGATAAAAAAGAGGGGTATTTGTTGAATAAAGACAAGGAGATCCACATTTAAAATGGACAAAATGGAGGGACAACTGAAACTAATAAGTAAAATGAACAAACTCATACCAATTAAATATCTGAAAAGCAGCAGTACCCGATCCCTACCGGCTCAGCCAAGAACAATGGAGGAGTCGGCATTGCCTATACATTTTTGTCTGGTGTCTTTTAGCATGCCCCAAAACACTGCAACCATACTCCACCCGAAAAAGAAAGAAAAATATGATATATTAATGAGCAGTCATGTTTCACTTGCCTCATCCCCACTCAGTAGCACAGGTAGGAAGAATGGTTGTAACATCCCAACATTTTGTTTTATGGAGCAATTCAGGAGTCACAGCTGCTAATTGATGTAATCACTCAAAGGTACAATTTTACACATCCCGGGCTCCCCTAACAATAATTGCATACATGCTTAGTATACTTTTGGGCTAATGTTAGTTACTTGGGCCTGCCCAACAAGTGACACCTGTAAATGCACACAAATATAAACCGTGCTGTTAATGAATAGTTTATTTTCTGATAATGTATTCTTTCAGGGTTTATACAAACATCATGTTTAGAAAATAAAGAAAATAAATGCAAAAAACAATGTGTATACATATTTTAAAGTGTGTTTTTAATTACCAAAGTGTTTTTCTTGTCTACATAACTTTATTTGTTAAAAAAGCAACTATTCAGCACAGCATTCGGGTTGAGCCGAATACTTGTCCAACTCTTCAGTATTCTGCCGAATACTTAAATGTATTATTCGGCAAACCCTTAGTTGTGTCCTGTGGGAAGGAAGGAACAAACCTGGGCATTCATCATTACTGGGGCTTATGAAGAGACACCATGCACATGAGTGGGACCAATATGGTACACAGAATACCTTCGGGATCCAACAAACAATCAGAAGCATGATGGTACTGCCCACTTGATGAACAGGATGAACCCAGAACTGGGAGGTGCTGCAGCAAAGTACCATCAGCAGCACTCAAACTCTAAGTAGTGGCCCGGCATTGGTGAATCATTTGAGAACAATTTTAAATATCATTGTTACCATCCATGAGTACAGATTCTCAGTGCCAAGTTGGTGATAATGCTGGAAGCCAACTTTTTGCCATATCCCCTTGTTGAAAACATAGACAACAGGCAGCTAATGGCAAGTGCCGATACCTGCTGGCAAACTCCCTGCTAGACTTATTTTTCATGCAATGGTATACCTGCTTTCTATGATGCAGAAGTTCCTGCAGTGACAAAGGCTTTGGACAGGGCATGTTCACTTCACTATTGATGTGTGGAAAAACAGGCAAATAGCTGACTGTAACAGTGCATTGGGTCACCTTCCGTCTAGCAGTTGGCAAGGAAAATCCTCTGAGCAACTACATGCTGTCCATCAATATGCCACTGTGCGTTTGCAAGGTATTGAACGTAGGAGCTGTGGAGGAGAAGACATCAGGGATAAAGATGAGATGGGGCAGCAGAGTAGCAAACACTCTTTCAACTTGCATTGGCCTTTCTTGCAGCAGACAATGGCTCCAATCTTGCTTTGCTCGTGTTCTCCCCCTTGTGGTGACATGTCTTTTCACTGATTATTCCCCTGTCTATTATAAGCTTGCTCTGGCACACAAGATCTGCTCTACATTCAGCCATTCACACAGCAACAGAAATGCATTCAGTGCATGGCAGGTTCTCCCCCACTCCCAGTTAAACCTATCTGTTCTGATCCATATGAATTCAACATTATACATGCTTGACTAGATATTTTGGTACATCAGGAATGTGGGTGACTACAGCTACAAGCACAGTTGAGCACTGGATGGGGCCGTCTTTACCTGAATCGGTGGCAGCATCTGTGCAATGTCTGCTGTTTGCTACAGCCCTTTGAGTAAGCCACAAAGCATGTGAAGAAAGCTCTGTGTCACTGAGTAACATACTTGCATTGATCGACTTCCTCAAAATTAACATGTCCAGAACAGCAAGGGAACACAGTAACACAGTCACATATTGCACAGCTGTTGAGTGAACCTCTGACTATCTTTGATAATGACCCAAATATCAAAAGTATAGAGGATAATATTGAATATCTTGAGGTGTCATTTGCTGACAATGGCTTAGGGTTAACATGGCTAGAATCCAGACTGTGGGCAGTAGGACAACACACAGAGAAGACATAGTTGGAATATGCAAGACTGCATTTGAGGGACATTTGGAAGATCACTTGTTTGTAGAACAGTGGATTGAAGGACAGTCAACAACTATGCACAGACAATATGAAGTCTGTTATCATCTGGTAATACCCTCTTCAGTTCAACACTTTCAGGCCCAGGGGCATCCCATGAGGGTGTGCAACTCTCACACATGCACCCCTGCTGTAATTGCTTCAATGTGCCTGTACCTGGGAGAGCAGCAGGTAGATGTACCTGGCCTACATATGTTACACATATGTACACACATGCTGAATTTAAATTTGAGTGACACATGCCTATCTTTCACAGAAGATAATCATCTGCAGTATTGGTACTCTAAACAATCTTTGTGGGCAGCAGAAATGTTCTGTGTTTTGCCACTGGCATCTTAAGCTGCCCCTCAATAGTGTACAGTCAGTGTTTTAATGCTTCCAGTGCTATTTTCTCAGACCACAGGAGAAACCATATCCCATTTACTCTATGGACAGATACCATTGCTTTTGCAGGAACAGCAAAGGAATCCTGAAATCAGCAGCAAATCATAGTTTAGTCACATGATGATCCCCTGTGTCCCAGTGGACATGTTAGACTGGGCAGTGGAGGGGATGGTGGCTAATTAAGTTTCCATTTATGCTACTTGCTCAGGCTCTAGACATTAAACTAGATTGTGGTGGTGACAGATGGTTGTTACTGAGGGAATGATGGATGATAGTCTGATGATACCACCACCCAGAGTGTGAAGTACCAAGTGTGCTGCATGGTGTGTGTCTATAATCAGAGCATACCACAGGTGTATGTGATCTATTTACCATAGATGTTCCAATGAAGTGCAGAGTCATTCACATATGAGTGGAGGCACATGCTCAATGTTTATGCCTGTCCTGTCTGTCAGGGGTGGGACACGGCCTGACCGTTTATGTCCCTCCTGTCTTGCAGAGGTGAGGGTGCTCACTCATTTATTTTTCAAATCTCTCCTATCTAGCATGGGTGAGGGCACAGCTTGACATTTTTACATGTCTCTTGTCCCACAGGAGTTGGGGCACACACTCAATTTGTGTGTCTCTCCTATCTTGCAGGTGTGTGTCACTTCTGTTTCACAGGGTGGGGGCATAACCATCATTGGTTTGTCTCTCCTGTTTGGCAAGTGTAGGTGCACAGCCTGCATTTGTATACTTCTCCTGCTTCAAAGGGGTGAGGGCACACACTCACTATTTACATCTTTTCTGTCCTATAGGGGTGATAGCACACATGCATTTATTACATCGTTCTTGTCTTTTAGGGGTGGGGGTACAGCTTGAAATTGTACATCTCTCCTATCTCAAAGGAGTCGGGGCACACAATGCATGTGCACGTCTCTGATATCTCACAGGGGTAGAGTCCCATCAGGAATGTTTACATCTATCCTGCATCGCAGGGATGGGGGGCACACTCATATTGTACATCTCTCCTGTCTCGCACCAGTGGGGAGACTACCTGAGTTTTTACACATCTCTTTATGTAGACATGAGCCCAACGAGAGAGGAGTGGCTCACTTCTGAGCTAAATATCCTCACGTGGTGGGGCTCATTGCAAAACACAATTATCAAATCTCATCAAGGCATAGTGAATGGTTGCCACATGGGAGACTTTCACGCATTCTGAGTTATTTGTGGTTTTGATATGTTAGGAAAGATAACCAACACCATTTACAGGCTCTCTCCCAAGACAAGGCACTGCCAGTCAAATGATTATAGTCTAAAATGGCAGTGAGTGTCATATGATTCCAGTTGTATTCAATGGAGTTCCATCCTGAATTTTGAAGTAGGACACCTGCTTTCCAAATTGGATGTGTGGTCTTTAGTCCCCAAAACTGTGCACTACATTAATTTGAACACATTTTAACAAATTATTTATGGGTATTGATTTTTTTAATTTGTAGGACATTTTAAATGTTTGATCTTTCGCAATTTGTTTGTTATTCTTTTTTAAGGGAGATGAGAAAAAAATAAAAACAACATAAACAGCCGGACTACAGAAACAAACATATCTATATTTAGAATTCCCCTGTGCCACAGCATCACAGCAACACTTTCAACATTTTATGTAGAGATTTTTAAAATGATGTTATGCACAAGACATTACTGCCTCATGAACAATTTGCCTGGGCTGAAGCTGTGCTCGCACAATAGGCACAATGGGCCTCCTTCCGAGGTTGGCGGTAAGGGGTTAACAGTGCCAGTAATGGTGCCGGTGCCGTTAACCCCTTACCGCCGCATTACGAGGTCCTTCAGCGGGTCCCGCTAAGGGCGGCTGGTTTTTCCAGGTGCCCTTAGGGGGAGACGCTAAAGGACCAGTATGCTAATGAAGGGCCCATTAACAACGGGCACGTTATTAGCATGGTCCCCATTCCCATTGAGACCTATGAGGGCTCAAATGGGAATGGGGAAGTACCGAGTCCGGGTTCCTTGAAGGAGGAATTACTAGGCCCTCCAAGGTTGGAATAGCCCGGTAATTCCCCATTCAGGGAACCCGGACCCGGTATAAGGTAAGGGGGTAGCCATGGTGCTAGCAACACCATGGCTACCTCCAACCTTGTAATGAGGCCCTATGTCTCAATTTGCCGCACACTGCTGTCCATGGCACTGCCCTCTGTGACCTTTCCCTTGTCACCCTGGAATGACACCTGGGTTTGGCCTAGCCATTCTGTGTGTTGGTATCTCATCTTCCTTAGTTGATAGCCCCACCCTCATGTATAACTTTATTCCTTCCTCCACCTTCACTATCCTTCTCTCCTCCTGGGTCACCATGTACACTTTCTATGCATACTTCTTTTCACTTTCCATCTCCACACTTCACTGCCCCAAACTTTCCATAATTCCTATGCACCAAATCCCACATCTCTCTTTTTGTATTCCCTGGTAGGTTCTCCTACATGATGGGTCATGTTAGATTGGCACCAACTACCATACAGACTACAAGACCCTAACGATTGGACTGGTCATTGTAGAAATAATAATTTCCCAGCTGCTTTAGATTGACGTGCACATCCCATTGCGGATCCACAAGCCTAGCCTTTATCAAGACAGTCTGCCTTTTTGAATTCTTGTGAGCAAGGCAATGCTTAACCATTTTCTGCTGATGCCCCCGGACCTCAGTGATCTTGAGTCGTAGGCGCCTTCACAAACAGGTGCTGCAACCATGCATTTCCCCTGCAAGACCCAGTCTGTGGCGTCTGCAGTAGTCTGCCTGGTGAGACCTGTGCAAACAGCCTTAGGGTCAGGAATAAAGCAAGGTGTACGTTTCCTGAAAAGTTACACCTCCCTTGTTCTACGAGATAGCATATACTTGCTTTATTGGTTCCATAGTTTCTTTCAGTATGCTCTTTAAGTGGTACCGTTTGTTTACAACATTTCTCATTTTCCCTGGCCGTACTGCTAATAATTTTCTGGTTGGAAGGAAGACTCACTGCATGAGTGGACAGAGGATCCTTACACCTAAGGTGATATGTTAGTGTCCAGTAACCCATTTTACCCAGCATTTTCTTTCCTCTTTCTCTCCCCTGGTGTAAGATCCCTGCTATGCCCTTCGTTGCAATGCCTTCCTGGATTTTAAATAGGGATTTAGGTTCCTGGCAGGCTTGCAGGCTTTGGGAGAATCCGGACATTCAGACATATGACTGCTCTGTGTTTTACACATGGGTGTTACAGCGAGACTGGTGATGGATTTGAAAGCCTAAGGGATCCTCCATGTTTCCCCTCCAGGTCCTATCTAACATGCCCAGGCATCACCACAATCTCATGACCCAGCCTTAGACATAGGACTTCATAAACATGTAAATGGACAATATTTAGAGCATGTGTTGAAGTGTTCTCCACACTACGATGCAGCTATAGTCTTGACCATTACAAAAGGTCCCCTGAGATTGTGTTCTCTATGTGGTGATTAGTCAGAGGAACAGCTGTTTGTTGCATTCAAGACCTACAAATTATCACTAATGCTCTACTGAGCCACAGTATCTCCTTCAGGCAAAATTACAATAAAAGTAGTTTAGCAACTCGCCCTAGAGTGACAAAGTTATAGAGGAAAGAGGTGTGTTACAAATATATCTCCCATACATTATATTTGATTTCATTATTGGGGTGATTATCAATACATTTGATTAATGGTGATCACACCATATATGGTCAATAAAATCTGTTGGGTAAGTTGCATCTCAATAAATTGCAACTGCTTTATTTAACCTGGTTGTGATAATGTCACCATATATGGTCATGCACAGTTTGGTAACGCTGACAAAAAAACATGTTTTTATTCTAGAGACAACTGTGTATAAACATGTTGATAAACATGTTGTAGTTTCATGTCTCTTTTGAATGAGCATTTTGCAGTTGTTGCCATACATATGGCAAATTGCAATAAACATGTGATGTAGTCTCCCAAGAGACACAGAGTCTTCATAAGGTTCCACAGTTATGCGTATGTGAACATCTCCCCTGTTGTCAGATTCATCTGCAGCAGGAGGGCCTCTATCTTTGATGAAAATAAATGCTTTGAAGAAAACCTACCTTGGCTCCTGCAAGTCCCTGTCTTCAGCCGTAATCGCCTAACAAGGACTGAAAACAACCCTGAATATAGCTTTCCAGCCGATCTGCTCATATGTTTGTTACCTCCACGTCAATCTTCCTCGTCCCAGCGTTTTCTTTTGAATTATGACCGGAGTACACTATCAACCGTTTTGGAATTAAATGTGCTATTGATGAAATTTGGATTTAGTTCTTAATGTGCTTTAAAATGAAATGAAATATAATTACATGAAACATGATTGTCATGTGATTTTGATGGGACTGTGATATGGCTGTGGTTTTGAAATGGATGTGATTGCAATGTGGTTTCATTGTGATGATATTGTGCTGTGCTTTCGGTGTGGCTGTGTATGGACTGTGGCTGTGAATAGGTTTTCATTTTGTTTCAAGTACTGTATTGATGTGCTTGGAATGTGAGTGCCATTTTGATACAGTTGTGATTTGGTTGTGGCCTTGCTGTAAGAATGATGTGGATATCATTATGCAGTTATGTGATTGTGACCAATATGTTCATCTGGTTGTGACATGGAAGGGGTTGCTGTAGACATAGCGTCGAGTGCAGGGGGGCAAAGATGACAAATGCCCCTTTCTGTAGGAGGCTGGAACCAGATTTTGCCCATTAAAACTATTTACACTTTTCAGCTGCCGGCTCTGCTTCCCAAATGAGTCTGCACAAATTGTCAATGCAGCAAGAGATACAACACAATTGGCATTTAACCAAACTGTTAATGCCATGACTCTGAGCAACATCAGTGCTTCACATGCAGTGTGCATTTCTTTCAAGTGGACTAACAGTCCCCAAAGCAGAAAGCTGCAAGGCAGCATAGCAGATTAGGTGGTTGTTGCAGAGACATCATATGTTGAGATCAATTTATAAATCTTTTAGTTTTGTTTTTTTATTACTTCTCTAAAATGTGCTCTAAATTGCACAATTTCCTCTTGAGAAATGCTTGATTTGTGCTTATGGAGCAAAAGAAGCAAATCATGAGGTTTTGATTCGGTTAAAATTCTCAGCAGACCCCAGTGGGGATTTCTGGTTACAATCTGGACTGGTCGTAGCAACTTCCTGGTGGCGGTGCACCTCAGTAAGGTAAATGGTAATATCTGGTAGCGAGATCACCAATGACACCTGGGGAAAATTCAAGCAGCAGAATTATAGTGGAAGTGCTCCAGCAGTTGTACCTTAAAAGATTCTGTGGATTTGCTGCCATAATGGCTGCTCCTTGGTGGTCTGTTGACCAACTGGTGCTTGGCTCCTTGGTGATTCTCTCTCCTTTGGTCCTCGTTTTCTTGAGTTTATCCTTAACTACTATACATAAATGTCAGGTAGCACCATATCAGGCTTGACAATGTGGGCCAGTCTGGACATCTCCTGTTGACAAAGAAGGATTTATAGCTTGTCAGTGGGCATTTAGTGTTTCAGTTTTCTCTGGCTGCCTGTCTCATGATAATCTGTGGCTATTAACCCCAGCTGTTTTCTACTTTAAGCCAGGGGTCCCTGAACCATTATGTTGAAATGGGCCCCATTGCATCTTCAGCTGGGCCTGATAAGTGTCATCACGCGCCAAGACTGGCCTACATTGTGCAGCCAGTTTGGACATGTTTTCTCACTGTGACATGGCATTTTTAAAAGAAAATCCAACAGCAGTGTTTCAGTAGGTGGCGATACTTCCATATATTAGACATGTTTTCCTATGATGATATGATATGGCATTTATAATCTGCCTGTACACAAGTGTGTCTAGGCATGATAAGACAAGGAGAGGGAAACATAGGTACAACAAAACATTGATCTTACTAGGCCCTGTGCCATTCAGATCATGCAAGAGCAGGGAAGAGGAAGGGGAGAAGTGCCAAGGGGGTCGGGGTGGAGGGAGAAGTGCAGGTAACTCAAAAGTGCAGCAAGCGTGTGGCTCAGTGCAGGTAAATCAAGAAGTGCATCCATTAGGTAGCTCATAAGTGCCGAGATTAGGGACTCTAGGGGTTCAGATACCGACCGCAAGTGCTAGGGGAGCTGGGAGACAGTGCAAGGTGCAATTGGACATGCAGGAGCCTGGACCCCAGTTCAGAGGGTAGCCAGGTGGCCAGTGCGTGGAGCAGTTGGGAATCAGCAGGAGAGAGAAAGAGAGAAAGCAGAAGCGAAGAGAAAGGACTGGAGTTGCGTCCGGAACCAGAGATGGTTCCGCTCAAATTTGAGAGAGGCAGTGAGGCTGTTCCAGAGGGAGGCCCCAGGCAAGCATAGAGCACTACCCCCAACTCTCTGCTTGGAAAAGCAACTGACCCTCAGAGAGTTGGAAGTGGATGAGTGGAGATGTTTAGGAAGAGAGAGTTGGAGGTAGTGCGTTCCAGTCCCCAGAATGCCTTGTGGACGATACAGTGGGTCTTGAACTTGATCCGTATGACCACTAGGAGCCAATGCAGAGATTTCAGAGCTTGAGACATATGATCCCTGGGCTTGAGTTCAAGGACAAGTCTTGCAGTCCTGTCCTGGATAAGCTGAAGCGGTTGGAGAGTAGAGGCAAGAAGGTTTAGAAAGAGGCTGTTGCAATAGTCCAGCCTAGAGAAGACCAGAGCTCTGGAGACAGTGAGCTTCTGGGGGAAAGTGAGGAAAGGAAGAATACCTCCGAGGAGGTGCAGTTGATAGTTTGACTTCTTAGAGACGTGACCGATGTGAGAAGAGATGGAGGAGGTGGAGTCGCAGATGACCCCAAGGTTCTTAGCCTCACAGGTAGGAGCAGGAATAGTGCCCAGAGTGGGCGGCCAGAGAGAGAGAGGAAAGGAGGGAGCTCATGTTTAGATGAGGAGGATCTATGTCTTACTGGCATTAAGCAGTGAACATTGGTGGCACACCATGCCTGAATTGTGGTCAGACAGTTTGAAATGAGAGAAGGAGAGGCAGCTTAGGGGAGCCGGAAGGAAAGCTGGGTGTCATCCGCATTACACTGAAAGTTGGAGCAGAAGGAAGCAATGTATGGGGCAAGAGGTGCCAGGTATTGCTGAACAGCCAGTGAGAGTGTTTAGACCTCTGGGGAACACAACAAGTGGAGAGAGGCATAGAAGAGAGGAAATACCCCAGTTGCACCTTGGAGGGTCGGTCAGTGAGAAAGGAGGTCAGCCATGCCATGATATGATCAGTGATACCCAGGTTATCATGGAGGCGATTGAGCAGGATGGCATGGGTGACCGTATTAAAGGCAGAAGAAAGATCGAGGAGAATGAGGACAGAAGGAAGGTTAGAATCAAGGCTTGAAAGGAGATCGTAATGGGTGTTCAGGAGAGCAGTTTCTGTGCTTCTGGCAGCTCTGATGCCAGACTACTGTATCATTAATAGCATTTAGGGCTGTGCCAAATAGCATATTTAGCATTCGGATGAATACCGAATAGTTTGTCAACTATTCTGCTGAAGCCGAATATGAAGCCGAATAGTTGCTTTATTTAATAAATTATGTTTCAAACTTGAAAAAACACACTTTAAAAAAACAAATAAAGCACCATTTTAAATGCATTCTATACTTTTATGTCTCTTCATTGTAATTAATGAAACATCTTTATTTAATTATAAAAGCCAGAAAAAAAGCTGATTTAACTACAATGAAGGGGCCACATTTACTGAAGGTTGTTGCATATTCAAAACCAGTGCCAGTCAAAGTAGGAGGCTTCACAAATGCAAAAGGACTAGGTTGCAATGAGCAAAATGGATATTGCAATTTGCAACTGCCTTTGTGAATAAGACGCATTGCATTCTCTATCCAGTTGCAAAGTTGCTGCGGTTGAGTTTCGAAACTTCTTTGCAGCTTGCATAGAATTGTATAATATGGTTCATGTCGGCTCATACAGGACACAAGTCAAGAGGAAATCTGAAATGCGTGAACACACAACTATTCACCCACCCCCTCATAGGCCAAACAAAGGAGAGGACTCTGCTAGAGAGGCTGTTGGTGTTTGGTGAATTGGTGGGCACCTGTTCATTTATTACAATTGATTTTACAGATCAGGTCTAACAATTCTTTGCATTAAAAAAGAAATACAAAAAATATAACAATTCTGGATTATACATAGGGGAAGTTTCTTTATGTATCTCTGGTGGCCACCAAAACAATTAAACAAAATATATAAGCATTGAAATATACTTTAACATTTACTCCTTACTTGATTGAAATACAGTCCTATTCTAACAAACACATTTGCTACAGTTTTCCATCAAATTTGCTGCTGCTTTTGTCAATGTAGCCCTTTTTGCCCGTGTATTGCTGTTTTTGTTTTATTTTGATTTCTTTGGCCAATACAGAAAGCTGCTTGGATAGATTGGCGTGTTAAAGCAGCGGAAACCCTCAATTAATCTGAGTGGCTTGCAGATCTCACACGATTCAGCCTTTCATTCTTCAAAGGATAATTTCGCAAGCATCACATTTTTACTTCAACGCAATATATATAAAACATAGACAGGTATGCAAACGTACAAGGAAATCTTACCCATATTTTGAACTGCAGCCCTCTTGTGACTTTGAGGGTGAGATTTGCAGGATCGTCCTGTCTCCACTCCCTTGTCCAGTTGTGCTCATGCTGAAGGTTCCCCTGTAGAGTTTCCACCCATTTCTTTAAAAAAAAAGGCTAGTCTGATCTCACTCCTTCTCCTGAGCGCTGCTGGTATCCCTCTTGCCCCTGCATTCAAATGCTGCTAGAAGTGATTAAACAACAATTATGACCTGCACCCATTTCTGAGTAAACAATGGTCCGCAATCACTCGTGCTGATGGAAAGGTGCTGTGTCTCAGCCTGGTCTGTTCCTTTGTCACTCTGGCAGTACAGAGACTAGCTATTAATATGTTTGTCAAGAGCAAAATGCTAATTTTGAGAGACACACGTGTGAAGGGGCTTAACATTTAGGAGAGCCAAAGCTCAGATCCAAACCCTTTTCATATATTAAAAAGACAGAGAGGCCCTGAATGCCCTTTCTCATTGGAGAATTGCTTTATGTCAGAGTTGAACACACTGCCACTAGCCCAACCAAATTAAAAACGCTTTAAAGGAAACATTTCAAAGGAATAGTCCTATGTTTTTCAGAACAAAAGACAATTTAATCACTACTAGCTGATAGTTTAGTTTTTTCTTCCTCGTTAAAGCAGAATTATTTTTTGCCTTCATTGTCTGGTTGCTCTAAATAGGCGCACAGTGTTATCTCTCTGCGTGGTCTGGGGTGGTGGGAAGACAAGCAGGGATTTGTGTTTAGTAGGCATGGGAAAGCAGAATTCAAGGTAGGGGATTTTTGTTGCTGGGTTCGGAGGTGGGATGCAATGTATGGTATTTGTGTTAGGGGGTGACAGGCCTCAAGTAGGAAGTTTGTCAGGGTGTTGGTCAGGCAGGATGCCAGTAATGGGGTCTTGCACTGTATGCCGGCAGAGTGTCAGCAATGGTGTCTTTGGTTCCAAGACTTACATGCTCATTTTGAAGGTTCAGCCCATGTTTGCCACTTGGAACCAAGCTGGACTCTAATGCTCGACCCTGACTTGGCCCTTTGCAGGAATTCTTTGGCTCTCCCAACTCTACATCCTACAAGTTCCACCAAAGAGAGCATAAGTCTCTGACTGTCTCATACACCTATCTTTACCCGCTGTCACACACTGGCCCACTTTGGAACTGGAGAGATTACCCAACAGAAATTTCTCTGAGAGGCCTTTTCGGTGGGGGTATATTACTCTGCCTGACATAACCGAGCCCTTATAGTCTTCACTACCTATTGTGAATTCTTAATGTTTCTCCATGGGCATGTCTCATAGGAACAAATGCTGCTCACGTTTCACTTATCCCCGACACTCGTTCTCGCCAATACACAAACATGTGCACCTTATAATTCCTGATAAAATATCAGATAATGTTAAACTCAGGACTCAATTCCTTAAAAAAGAAAAGGGGGCTGTGGCATACACAATGTGAAGTGACATGACAGGAAATGAATGGGCCTCTTTACGACCTGTGCGGTGTCGGAATGAAGGAGGCCGGTACGGGACCGGCCCCCTTCATTCCGACAGGGCTGATTCCAAGCATCCAATCGTGGGACCCGGATCGCACGCCTTGTAAAACCAGGCATGCTTTCCGGGACCCGCATGGGGCAGAAGGAGGTAACAACGGGGCACTCATAGTGTGCCCATTGTTACCTCCAACCCCATACCCATTGAGCCCTATGACGGCTCAAATGGGAATGGGGAATGGTTCCTGCAAGGAGGAATGACCGGTTCCTCCAATGTTGGAATAACCCGGATAGTCCTCATTGCAGGACCCGGTAAAGGAGCCCGGTTTGGCGGCAGCCATGGAGCTGATAGCTCCATGGCTACCGCCAAACTCGTAATGAGGCCTAATGTATTCTAAAGTGAAATATGCACATTTCTTTCAGTTTGTTTTTTCCAACTGAATATAACCATTCGCCAAAAGAAGATTTTCCTTTATTGTTGCTGGCTAAGTATAAAAGATTACCACCTTTCATGTCTGGGAATATGTAACAAAACATGTCTTAAAGAGCAGATTACAATATAAGGGCTGCCGTTACGACTTTGGCGGTAGTCATGCTGCTATTGGCGGCATGGCTGCCGCCAAAATCGGGTCTGGGTCCTGGTTCCCAGAATGGGGAATTACCGGGCCATTCCGAGTTCGGAGGGCCCGGTAATTCCTCCCTTCAGAACCCGGGCACGGACCTTTCCCATTCCCATTTCAGCCCCCATAGGGCTGAATGGGAATGGGAGGGGGAGAAAACAACGGGCCGATTACGAGCAGCCCGTTGTTTGCTCCCTCTTCCCCTCGTGGGACCCGCTCTGCACGTCTGGTTTTACCAGACGTGCAGAGCGGGTCCCGTATTCAAATGAGAATGACAAAGTACTCAAGAGCCGAATAGCAAGAAACTATTCGACTGGAGCTGAATAGCTTTTTTTCAGCCGGAATTCGGACGAATGCTTACTAGAAGCCAAAGTTCGGTAGACCCCTACTAGCATTAAGCACAAAGCAAACTTGGTTATGTTTCTTTTAGCGCCTGTATTTCTGGCACATGTGCTTGACCGTTCTGGTGGAGGACTCTTGGTGCATTGAGTCTGCATCTGCCTGGCCGTGGTTAGTGAGCCTGGGCAAGTGTGTCAAGTGTGCTAAGGCTGTGAAAGTCGAGCAGACCGCAGAGTCACGGCTGCTGTGATAAGTTGACATAACACCCTGTGGATGTGCGAGTAAGTAAATGCAAAGAGTACAGATGGTAGTCTGCTCGAGCTGCAGTTGTAACCTTATCTGAGGGCTAGATACCCTACTAATAAACTAAGTACTCACTTGGATATTCTCACCTACCTACATGATGAAGAAAGGAACACAATACATAATAAGAAGTAGGGTACGGGCCTCCAGCACTTCTATGAGCAAAGTGAACAAAGACTCTAGCATGTGCGCAATACAGTCTGTGTAGCAAAAGGGAAGACCACTGCAACAATAGAACGCCTTGAGGCCTCACAAGGTAGTAATGCCCCCTCAAATTTAATGGCAAAAATAACAATTATTTTTCCTGTGCTCCAGAATATTCAGGAGAGTGAGGGACATCTAGTAAAACCAGACGTGCAGAGCGGGTCCCGCGAGGGACCTCATAATCACACGGTACGGGGTTGACGGCGTCGGCACCTTTACCGGTGCCGTTAACCCCTTACCACCTGACTTATGATTAGGCACAAGATATTTTACCGCTGTGTGATAGCAATTTGTCTGGCCTTGTGACAAAGTGTCTGGTCTAATTCTATTCAGTTTTGCAAACTGAAGTCTATATTTGCCTTTCTGAGTTCTTGTTGCATTGTATTCAAATGAGAATGACAAAGAACTCATCAAGAGCCGAACAGCAAGAAACTATTCGACTGGAGCTGAATAGCTTTTTTTCAGCCGGAATTCGGACGAATGCTTACTAGAAGCCAAAGTTCGGTAGACCCCTACTAGCATTAAGCACAAAGCAAACTTGATTATGTTTCTTATAGCTCCTGTATCTCTGGCACCCGTGCTTGACTGTTCTGGTGGAGGACTCTTGGTGCATTGGGTCTGCATCTGCCTGGCGGTGGTTAGTGAGCCTGGGCAAGTGTGTCAGGTGTGCTAAGGCTGTGAAAGTCGAGCAGACTGCAGAGTCATGGCTGCTGTGATAAGTTGACATAATACCCTGTGGATGTGCGAGTAAGTAAATGCAAAGAGTACAGATGGTAGTCTGCTCGAGCTGCAGTTGTAACCTTATCTGAGGGCTAGATACCCTACTAATAAACTAAGTACTCACTTGGATATTCTCATCTACCTACATGATGAAGAAAGGAACACAATACCTAATAAGAAGTAGGGTACGGGCCTCCAGCACTTCTATGAGCAAAGTGAACAAAGACTCTAGCATGTGCACAATACAGTCTGTGTAGCAAAAGGGAAGACCACTGCAACAAAAGAACGCCTTGAGGCCTCACAAGGTAGTAATGCCCCCTCAAAATTAATGGCAAAAATAACAATTATTTTTCCTGTGCTCCAGAATATTCAGGAGAATGAGGGGCCTCTGACCAATTACTCACAAGTGAATAACGCTCTACTCTGTACATGCCAAGTTTGGGTTCAGAAAAGCAATTTGTAGACATAAAAGAAGGATGACATTCAAAATATAAACCTTGAAGGCAACCTGTACACACACAGTGATGATTTAGGTGCACAAGAAAGCCATATTGGAATAGCTGTTTATCATTTAAATAGTAAGTAGATTGGAACTTTATTGACAACAGAAACATCTTTTACTAAAGTTTGTATGCAGAATTAACATTAGTAAACACATTTATAAATTCATAGTTCTACAGAATGGCTCATAAAATGGCGCATTTAGCCACATAAAACACATGTTTTTTTTTATTCAGAAATTGTTAAGCTTGCATATTATTTAGTAAACAAAAATAAATGAGAAAGTATATTTTACTTGTAGCTGCCCTAGTTAGCACCTTACAGTTTTACCTTTCCAAAATGACAAGCGTGTTCATGTAAACAATTATATCACGTCCAGGCCCTATTTACAAGTTCACACCATTGCTAAGAGTTCTTTGCAGTAAGGGCAAGGAAAGTGGATCATATACAACCAGGCAGCCTGCGCATTAACTCTGCATCCTGCATGAACAGCCTTCATTTATTTATTTTATTTATAACGTGATGGTACAAGGGCCAATGGGCATAGACGCGCGGACAAGACATACACCATATAACATTAAAAAAGCATCCAAGAGTGGTTTACAAACAGAGAGTCAGGTCAATGGAAGGAGGAAAATCATTCAAACAAGAAGATTTTTAGTCGTTGCTTGAACAACCCCAGGGAGGCACAAGACCTTATGTCCAAGGGCAAAGAGTTCCAGAGTCGTGAAGCTGCCATCGGGAAACACCCTTTCGAAACTAGGGAAAGCTTAGCTTTAGGAATTAGCAGGAAACTGCTCATTAAAGTGAGCTCATAGCTTAAAGACTTCCCATGAAGATTTATGGGCGTGGAGAGGCAAGAATTCTCTGATTACTTACTGGCAATCTTCATTACTCCTAGTTGTCCTCTTCCTCATCACAGTACTTACCTCAGGGTCCCTACCTCCATTCTAGGAACACTTTTTCAATGTATTTTATTTCCAAGCCGGATCATTGGGACCCTCCCTATACAGAGGGAGAGGATGGTCATAAGTACTTTGATGAGGAAGAGTAGGGCTAGGAGTAATGAAGATTACCAGTAAGAAATCAGAGCATTACCTCAATTCCCTATTCCTCATCCCAGTACTTACCTCTGAGGCATACCAAAGCATAGACAACTAGGAGAGGTCCTGATGAGGCACAGAGACAGAAGTGATGCAACAACATGAACACATTGATGAAGTATGTGGACAAAATGGGTCAAATGTATTGAATAGAATGATTGAAGTATGTGGATGGAACTAGGAAGTATGGGGTTGGAACGGGTGAAGCATATGAATGGAATGGATGAACTGGGTGGAATGGATGAACTGGGTGGAATCAATGAACTGGGTGGCATGGATGAACTGGGTGGAACGGATGAACTGGAAGGAATGGATGAACTGGGTGGAACGGATGAACAGGGTGGAACAGGTGAAGGATGTAGATGGAAAGGGTGAAGTATGTGGATGGAATGGGTGAAGTATGTGGAGGGAACAGGCGAAGTATGTGGAGGGAATGGGTGACGTATGTGGATGGAATGGGTGAAGTATGTGGATGGAACAGATGAACGAGTGTAGAATGGGTGAGGTGGGTGGAACGGGTGAAATGGTAGAACAGATGAAGTAGGTGGATGAACAGGCGATATGTTTGCAACCAGTGAAGTGGGTGAAACCGGTAGAACAGGTGAAGTGGATGGAACGTGTGAAGATGACGTATGTGGATGGACGATACATGGAGAAAGGATAACGTGGGTAGAACGAATGAAAGGAGCAGTGCATAAAATGGTTGGAGTGCATAAAATGGTTGGAGTGCATGAAATTGCTTGGAATACATGGAACGGATTTGAGTGCATGGAACGGATTGGAGTGCATGGAACGGATTGGAGTGCGTGGAACGGATTGGAGTGCATGGATCAGACTGGAGTGCATGGAACAAATTGGATTGCATAGAATGGCGTGACTTACATGGAATGGTTTGGAGTGCATGAACGTTTGAAAGAGCATTGAGATCGAACGGTTTTGAGTGCTTGAAACGGTCGTAATGCATAGAACAGTCGGAGTACATGGACTGATGGAGTACATGGAACTACTGGAGTGAGCTCGATCGCAAGCACCTAAGATAAACCACCATATCACCTCTCCACGCTTACTCTCTTCTTTACACCACCACTCAACTAGAACACAGCGATACTATGACACCATTCGGTATAGCTGTTCTCATACCATCATTTTGCCTCATACTCCCCATCACCCTAACTAAACACTGCTGGTTACCCACCCTCCAGCCTAGGCGTTCTCCTCAGGCCTAACGCAGCCAGAATCGGTCTGGATAACAACCTGCCAGAAAAAACACATACTCTTGATCTCTCAACCACCACACCTACCGCTAAGAAGCAGCTATCACACGAATTCCATAACAGCTGCACACATATCTGGTGCTCACACGTACCTTTTGACTCCCTCTACGTCTCTCTACTGACTTGAACTTCGGTTCCCGAGGGCATTCAACCTACCAGCGCCATGAGACCATACCAATGGTACATAAGGCGCTATATAAATGCAAAGTAACATAACATAACATAACATAACATTACTGCCCACAAATAATCAGACCATGTTCCCAGACAAAACCCCACACCTCAAAGAACCTATCCCTGGAGTGAAGCATGTGTACCCGGAGGTTTCTGACAATCGTGCTTTGATCAGCCCAATTATCGGCCCTGTAAAACTCCCACAGAGACAACCACTGGGCAGCCACCTAGGAAGTAAGCAACCCTGCCAGTAGGCATGTAAGCCACAGAAAAAACAGGCCTGGCCCAACGGCCGATGACACCACTGAGGACTACCAGCCATCCCCAGGAGGTCAAAAGTAGCAAGAAGAACGTTGGACTGTAAGGAAGGCATGGTATCCTAGAATAGACAGACAAAAGTGATCACAGTTCAAGGGTGTTTATCAAACTGTATAGGTAGGTTGGAAAGATGCCTAATCGAAACCTAATCTAAGATGGGAGCAAGCTACAACCATCAAATATTAATAAGACAGTCCTAGTCCCACTGTGTCAAATAAAAGGGCCTATATTAAGAAAAACCTATTGCCAATCCTTACACTGAATACAAAAAGAGTGTGGAATAAGGTTCACAAGAAAGAAAGAGGTGTTCACAAACAATAAGTCGGGATGTGTTAGCCAGAGGTCTCGCTTCCGCGCATGTTTTGAGGACGAAACAAGGCAGGGCTCCTGAGCACAGCACACTCTTGATCTTTCTGAGTACGAGGCGGCAGTTCTGCTTCACGTATCAGAACCTCCGGTGGTTAAATCTCTTTTCTACAAAAAGTCTTTTGCCCCACCAAGGACCTGATGGCTTCCAAAAATAACAAACAAAAGAAGTTCTATTTCAAATGTACGTTGGGTGATGGTTTCATCCCTGGGTCCCCCTCTTCCATGCGCAGACCCCTCAAATAGTTTTTATCAATATCCAAATCTTCAGCGGTTGTCTCTCCTGCTTCCGAGGATCTGATAGACTCAAATAACAAACAAAAAGTTCTTTCGAATTGCACTTGAGGTGATGGTTTTTCACCCCTGGGTCCCCCTCTTGCGGGCATAGACCATCTTGAATATCAGATTCCGTCCCGTCGGGTTCAATCCGGCTTATTTTCTTGTTCTTGCCTTTCTGTGTTGATGGGGTCTTGGTTTCCACCCCATGTATCCCCCTCTGCCGGCTCAGACCCTTTTCAAATATTGGACTCCGTCCGTCGGGTTCACTTTCGCTCTCATTTGCAGGCTTTCCTCTTTTGCTTTCACAGTTCTATTCCACAAGTATGTTGGGTGAGGACTTCACCCCTAGCACCCCCTCTTCCGGGAGCTGATCCCTCCTGAATCCCAACCTTCCTCCGTCAGATTTACTATGGCTTTTGAAAAGATATTTTCGCCTTGGCATTCAAAAATCTTAATGTCTTTCCAAACATTTCTCTGTGGACATCCCTCTGCCAGGTTCACGTTTGTCAACACACTGTTTCTTGGGACTTTAGGCTCCGCCCCTCTTTATTGGCATCCCTTCGCCGGGTTCACTCTTGCCATTTCACAATTCCTTTTACTTTCTTCTGATGCAGGCTTTACTTCCCATGTGTTTTCAATGGTTTGTTGGTCAAAGACATTCGACTGTACACAGATTTTGCTAGACCCCTATATTACCACTTTGACCATCGCTGCTCTGCTAGGGCCTTCTCGTAGCAGTAGTTTCATTCAACATGGGATCAATCAGAGTTTCTTGAGAGAGCACCCAAATGGTGCTGGACCCCGCTGCAGCTGGTCTTCCCTTAACAATTTACAGTTCTTTGAACTTTCCTCAATGTGCCACTTTGTGACTTTCATTCAACACCTTCGACTCACCGGCTGTGACAAACCACTTGGCTTTTCACTCGATCTGGAGTCAAGGCCAGTACCACGGTAGCAGTCCCCATCTGTCCTGCTTATCAATGTAGGCACTTTCTCTGTACCATTGACATCACACAATCGGGCTATTGTTTGTAGTCTTATGTTTCTTTCTGCTGAGGCTTTGCAGGTCTGGGGCAGAAAGGACATGGTCACTTCTCTCATTGTCGCCCTTTCGATACTTGCCACCTTTCTCCTCCTCTTGAACTTCCGTGCTTGGATAGCCCTCTCATCGTGCAGTCTGCCTTGCTCATACTGTCCTCTTGTGCTCCTCCTTTTAGTCCTGTGGGGAAGAGAAAGGTCTGTCAGGTGTGTGTGATTGGTACTCAGTTGCATGACTCTGCCAGACCCTTGTGTCGGGACATGTCAGGAAAACAGCTCTAGTGTTAGTCTGTTGTCTGTCGTGGTATGTAAAAGTGTTTGGGTGAAAAAGGGGGGTGTTAGTGTTTCTGAATGTCCTACATGATAGGATGGGGAAAGGTGTTGAAAGAAGGGGAATACCGCGTCTCAGCCATGGCCGTGTCCTGGCCACCTGGATGACCGATGCTCTGGGACTAGTAAGTGAGACACCTTCAGGTTTCTCATAGGACCGACAGAACTGCTCAACTCTATCGCTGTTTCCAGGGCCACCTCCCGCAGACACCAAAGGAACACCAAACTACCTCCTCAGGGCCACGAGGAGTCCGAAAAAACACAAGGAGAACCGAGTACAGAGTGTGAGAAACCTCAACACCACTGCAGGAAAAAACATGGGACACATTGCAAGACAAAGGCATCTGGGAGGACCCACAGAAAAGAAGGGCACCACAACACAGCCTCCCCTCCCATAATCTACGACCCAAAGCGATAACGAGTAGGAATGCAGTCCTGAGCGGGAGGTGTGGGATGTCGTCGTCCACAAGAGGAGCAAAGGGAGGACCCCGGAAAAACCAATAAATAAGGGGCAGGCACCATGGAGGAAGACCAATAAACGAACAGGAGTGAGAAGAAGCAGTCTTGGCAGGAACCTCCCTACCAAGGTAATCACATTCATCCTGCCCTCCAAAGCTCTCTGGAGGCAGTAACAGACGCCGACAGGGAGTGACGAGAGACACTGCAAGCCCCTGATGAATCCCCATTACAGAAACTGCAGCACAGAAGGAAGTCCACACAAAAGGGGGAGGCCCGGACCACCCACTCCAAACCAGGAAAAATCCCCCAGAGCCACTCATAGGCCAATAAGGGAGATGGACACCTGGTACAGAGGACACAGTTAATGACTGGAGCCAAAAACCCCAGAGCAGTCAACTAAGACCTTGCAATTTCCAGACTTCCTATCAAATCACGCAGACACCGCACACAGTCCTGCAAGGAAAGAGCAACACAACTGCTGAATCAAACTTGGGCCCTGGCCTAGGAGCTAAAAAGCATACAAGAGACCTTGTGGCCAAGCCAGGGCATCCACCCCCGGCCTATACCGACAGGAACCTGTAGCAGAATAGGGTTACCATTGCAGAGGATGGGGAGGAAAAGAGACCCAGACTCACAAATCGTAACCTGTGACAAATCTCCAACAACATCCAGACTGACAGGACCAGGTCCTGATAGGAGGGACACCACTGGTTACATGTCTTTCATGACCCGCCCAGATGCTGTCAACCCCTGTGATATGTGTGGTTGCCCAGGAAGCTAACTGAGAGGCCAAGGCAATGAGGGAATGAGACCCTGAACCCCCCCTCCCCTAACAGGTCACAGAAGCCCAGGCAGATGAGTCTTTCATCTAGACCACCACGGCCAGGCCCTCCAGGGACCTGCAAACCCAACAGGGCCAGGGAAATGGCACACAACTCCTTCCTGAGCCAACCAGAACACCAGAGTGGTCCCCAAAGATGCGATAGGACCTTCCACCATAGATCAGCTGAGGCCAGCCAGTCGACTATATAGGATACACACTGAAGCCCTTGCAGGTGAAGGTGCACCACCAGGGGACCCAGAACTTAAAAACTGGTCTCCCACAGTGAATCGGCAGTCTCTGGTAAGGAAGAAGCACAACAGGGCAATAGACATCCTAGATATCCAGGGATGCCAACCAAACCCCCATCCAAGCCAGAGTAGAAAGCATATACTCACTGGGTGCTTCTCATTTAATTATTTCTAAGACTACTTACATTTGCCCGCTGTGTGGGCATGAACTGAAATGATAAGTGAGTTTTGATGTTTGTTACATGCTGTGTTGTTTTCTCTGATGCCAAGTCATTTAATGTCTTCCCAAGGGCATGTACTTTAGGCATATTCATGCAGAGAATAAATGGTCACGTTGAACTGTTAGGTTATTTTATTAAATAAATACTTACTTGATAATAATGTTCCTTTATTTTCCTTACAAATAAATATATTATTCGAAAAACAAAGTGAACATTTCTTTAATATAGCACCCTCTTGGGAAACAGGTTGCAGAGATGTGTAATGTTTATATTTCATTAACAACTAGATAATCGATTTAAAGCCTAGGTGAGTTTCTGTTGAATTTGACTCGAGGTATGTAGTCTCTTCATTTTGAGGATTGGAATGGGGCATGTGTTTCCGGGTGGATTGACATGGTTTTCATAGGTGGTGGAATGAGGGCATGCGTTTCAGGGGACACCATAATGCAGTATGTGCCTTGGCCCCAGACACTGTTAAATTGGCTCTGGGGAGAGAGGGGCTCAAAGATAAGGAGTTGGTTGTCCGGGGCCCAAAGATACAGGCCTGGCCACAGGAAACAAGTATAAGGTGCTGCCTGGATCGCAAAGATAAGGGGCTGGCTGGCTGGGGCGAGGGTGCGGGGGTTGTAGAAAAAAGGGAACTGGCTGAGGGGTGCAAAGAATGGGGCTGGCTGGGAGCCACAAAGAAAAGGGGTCTGGCTGAGTGGGGCAAAGAAAATGGACTGTTGGGGGGGGACAGAGAACACGAGCTGGTGGGGAGCACTTAGAAAATGGGCTAGGGAGGATTTATATTGGTATTTGTTGTGGATGGTAGCACGAGGGTGGCAGCTGTCGACCACCGGGGCGAGGTGGGGGATATTTTGTATTGGTGGGGCTGGTTAGGGGGCTAGAGGCATAAATAATAGGCAGGGAAATGGTGATCATTGCACTCTGAGCGAGGTCTGGGACGGTTTTGCTGATGATGGTCTGGATAAGTGGAGAGAGAAATGGCGATGGGGCACATTGAATGGGAAAGAGAAAGATAGACGGTGGCACTGCTTTGGGAGAGATTGGAAACGTCGAAGCAAATGGTTCAAGTCGCTACCTCTGCTGCACACAACAGGATATGCATGCACGCCCTGTTGCGCCCTGTCCAATCAATGAGTGGCAGAGTGACAGAACAGAAAGGCAGGCAACGGCGCTTCTGTATGTGAAGTCAGTTCAGGAAAGCATTTTTTTAAAGGTGTTTTAGTGGGCCCCTGGTGCTGCGGAGAGCAGGTGGGGTTCATGGCTGGCCCCTAATCCATAAAGGCACTTACCGGATGAATTGATACAAAAAAAATATAAAATGAAAAACAATGAGTGCGTACAATACAGAACTCTAGGTAAGAGAGACTATTCAAATTAGTAAGAATCAATAGAAAAAAAATACATTTTCAAAGATTTGTGAAAGGACAGGAGAGTAGGAAGAAGACAAATATGGTGAATTAAACAATTCCAAGCTGCAGATGTAAACACTTTCACAGTAAACAGTGCTCATCTAACCTTGTGAATAGCAAGACAAATGACTGCTGACTCTGACCAGTTCTAGGATCTCCAGAAATAAACATAAAGGGCCTAATTCACAGAAGCATTTTATAATGGCAAAACCCCATTGGAAAAGACTCTGTGAATCAGGGCCAGAGACTAGCTACTCTGGATTGACTAGGCCAACCGCTTACGGTAGCGCAGCAGATCTTGGAAAACAATGTGATCATGAAAAGAGCGCATGTTAAGAGAAATAAGGGTAGCAGAAATCGTTTTGAATGTTCATAAAATGGAAACAAGTCGAGCTGCAGAATATAAACTTCAAGAGGTCGAAAGAAGAGGCCGGCAGGCCTGACAGCATTCACACTACTCAGACAACATTGACGGATCTACATCAATTCAGAGTAGACAATGTAGTTTCTATGTACTTTTAAAATCACATCAAAGTCCAAGAAAAATTCGAAAGAGTTTCCAGAAGACACCAAAGTGGAAGTCAAGTGTAGCTAGGAAAACAACGTCATGTGTTCCTAGATAGGTCATAACAGGGGTAAAAGATGAAACTGAGAGAAGCTCCGTTTTGAAAGGTTTACTTTTTGAAGAATTAGAAGAGGGGCAGTCTCTGGAAACACTGAGGCAGTCACAGAGGCGGAGGACGTCCACTGGTGAAGCTAGGGGACAACCCTCACAAACTCTAGAATACATGCCAGATTAAGAAAAAGAAGGTTTCGTATCACATCAGCAAAACGCATTGGGTACATCCCCCATTAGGATACATACACACTGTAAACACATTGCTGTTGTAGGGAAAACTGAAAATACCAGAGAATCTACTGGAAAGGTTTAGGCAGGTAATCGTGCTCATGCCATTATAAGACAGCCTTTTGAGTGTTATTTATTGTCGTGCGTCAAAGTAAGAGGACGTTTTATAGTACGCACTTTGAAATAAATTGCTCCATAGTGAACCTGTTAAGTGCAAATAGAGCTTGCGCATTGATGTTGTGTGTTTTGCCAGAACGATATGGAAATGGTGGCGTGCTATACGGTTTTGTCTGCTTTCAAAGAAGCAAGGCTGGACGGATTCGATGCTATTCTTAGAATCAAAGGCTTAGAAAATGTAGCCGCGAACTTGTCATCTTCGTTTAGCTTCTGATAAGGTAAAGGCAGCTAAAATAAGATCAAGGTATCTGAAGGAGACATTCATATTACAAAATACATAATGAGATAGATGAAGGAACCGTATGTGTTTTACTATTCATTTTATATGATGTGACATATCGGTGATGTTTTACGAAGAATAGTGTATTTTGATATATGTTCTGGTTTATGAATAATGCTAAGTATTTGAACTAAACACAGTATTGAGCTGAATAATAATCAATGGTGATTACTGCATGATAATTCTCTTCATCAGCTCCTTGCATCGCACAAACGGAGCCACCGATACGAATAAAGGGTCTCGACGCAGGCTCACGTGTGTGAAGATTATGTTCTGATTGAATGGTTTGAGGAGAATGCTGAGCAGGCCACTGATGTATACGTTTAGTGTATGTGCATGAGTGATATATCACTTGGGTAGCAAAGGTGCGGCAGCACAATGAAATGATTGCCGCAGGCCTCTTGAGAACATCTAGAACAATAATAAGTGACAGAATGTAAGTGGAGCGGGGATGCTGCGTCAAGAGATAACAAAGAAACGCCCTTAGCACAAAGAGATGGAAAGAATGAGATTGAGTGCCTGCTGATTTCCCATGTCCAGATCAGATGGAACAAATCCAGACGGCCTTCATCACACGTGCCGGCAGCATCACTGTGCGACTCGTGTGCAAATGGATTGGGCTGGCACAGCTTCAAACTGCACACAACTTTGGTAAGATACAGCACAGCAGCCATCTTTTTAAGGGATGCTTAAAGATCTTGATAAAATGACCAATAGTTTGCAACACCCGTGATGCTCTGCAGAGACTCCCAGCAAAAATTGCAAAACAGTTGAAACTATGTGTTTCTTGGCTAGTAAAAGCGCCATAATGTCAATATACGTTTGTGCGCAGAATGCATTATTTGGCAACATTTCCCATGTCCAGATCAGATGGAACAAATCCAGACGACCTTCATCACACATGCCGGCAGCATCACTGTGCGACTCGTGTGCAAATGGATTGGGCTGGCACAGCTTCAAACTGCACACAACTTTGGTAAGATACAGCACAGCAGCCATCTTTTTAAGGGATGCTTAAAGATCTTGATAAAATGACCAATAGTTTGCAACACCCGTGATGCTCTGCAGAGACTCCCAGCAAAAATTGCAAAACAGTTGAAACTATGTGATTCTTGGCTAGTAAAAGCGCCATACCGTCAATATACGTTTGTGCGCAGAATGCATTATTTGGCAACATTTCCCATGTCCAGATCAGATGGAACAAATCCAGACGACCTTCATCACACATGCCGGCAGCATCACTGTGCGACTCGTGTGCAAATGGATTGGGCTGGCACAGCTTCAAACTGCACACAACTTTGGTAAGATACAGCACAGCAGCCATCTTTTTAAGGGATGCTTAAAGATCTTGATAAAATGACCAATAGTTTGCAACACCCGTGATGCTCTGCAGAGACTCCCAGCAAAAATTGCAAAACAGTTGAAACTATGTGATTCTTGGCTAGTAAAAGCGCCATACCGTCAATATACGTTTGTGCGCAGAATGCATTATTTGGCAACATTTCCCATGTCCAGATCAGATGGAACAAATCCAGACGACCTTCATCACACATGCCGGCAGCATCACTGTGCGACTCGTGTGCAAATGGATTGGGCTGGCACAGCTTCAAACTGCACACAACTTTGGTAAGATACAGCACAGCAGCCATCTTTTTAAGGGATGCTTAAAGATCTTGATAAAATGACCAATAGTTTGCAACACCCGTGATGCTCTGCAGAGACTCCCAGCAAAAATTGCAAAACAGTTGAAACTATGTGATTCTTGGCTAGTAAAAGCGCCATACCGTCAATATACGTTTGTGCGCAGAATGCATTATTTGGCAACATTTCCCATGTCCAGATCAGATGGAACAAATCCAGACGACCTTCATCACACATGCCGGCAGCATCACTGTGCGACTCGTGTGCAAATGGATTGGGCTGGCACAGCTTCAAACTGCACACAACTTTGGTAAGATACAGCACAGCAGCCATCTTTTTAAGGGATGCTTAAAGATCTTGATAAAATGACCAATAGTTTGCAACACCCGTGATGCTCTGCAGAGACTCCCAGCAAAAATTGCAAAACAGTTGAAACTATGTGATTCTTGGCTAGTAAAAGCGCCATACCGTCAATATACGTTTGTGCGCAGAATGCATTATTTGGCAACATAGCTGAGGCATATTTCCTCATACCTGTGGGAAAGCACCCACACAGTGAATTTATCATCCCACCGGGGGCAGCCTCGCGAAACGTACCTCTCTTTCATAACTTTCAGGAATTGGCTTATTAACCAACAGCCCAACGCCTCACCACAAAGCCTGTGCAATCTGCATTAGGCAATGATTCTTCACGTGAGATGGCGGAACATAGTTCTCCTTTTTCAGTTCTGATTTATTTCTTCCAGCTGAATCACCGCTCCGTTCGCACAGTGTGGCCGTTGAGGAAGACAGTGATTGCAGGACAAACCCAGTCGATAAACACGGCAGCAAGAAGAGTTTGTATTTGTTAAATTGATCACAGATTAACTGGTTCAGCAAAAACGTTCCCTTGCAAGGAAAAACCATCAGGAGAGCGACCCGCACATGTTTCCAGGAAAACTATTAGAAAATCAGTGAATGTGTTAAGCATGTTAGAAAAGGTCTATTATGTCGGCTACATGTACATTAGTAGGTCTTATCACAAGTGATATCAAATCAACTTTAACAACATTTAATTAGAGTATATAAAATGACCATGTATAAATATGATGACTTCTAAACTGTGGCTATTCACAACCTACTATGGTAATATTTGTATGGCTGTACTATGGTGTGCAGTTCCGTAACATTCATTGCATGATGTAAAAAAGAAAAAAAAAACATATTGTGTTGTGCTTTGATTTGTGATTTTGTTGTCAAGGCCGCAAATATTAGATATACTTAGAGAGGACAAGGTATTGATATGTTCTGTGTTAAAGCACCTCGAAGCATCTCATGGGCTAGATGGAATTACCAATAATGATCTTGGACTCAAATACCCAGACAGACTCAACGAATATGGCTAAGTAGGACTTTATTATCAGCATAAAAGTAATCTGACAAATAACAGGCAGTAATTCATGCACTCACACCCGAATGTGATCATACAAAGGTTGTATACCTCGATGTGTGTCATCTATGAGGTCATCCTATGTGCCAAATAAAACTTATTGAAGGGAGGGATTGGTTAATGGAACATATGTACCTATAGTTTAAGTGTTCTTAATTTCATTGGCTGCACCTTATCTGGTGGGCACGCCTCGAACCACCTCCAAATAAATATAATACTGATTATAGCAGAAACATTGCAACGGGTTCGTCTTTGCAACATTGTATAGCATGTTGCTACATAGACCCTTTGCTCTGATTGGTTGGCTTGCTTTCCCAACCTTGGACTGTCAGCTCGTTAGCAGCATGTAAGCAAAACGAAACTCAGGTGCCGCGAGCAACGTCAGACTACTCCCCACTTGCCCAATTAGTCCATCATCTCTCATCAGTCAGGCACCGCGCCAAGGCTTCTCCGTTGTAGTTGACCTGAAAGCCTGCTGCCTGTTCTTGGACATTGAAGGCAGCGTAGGCACATGATTATCTTCATTTGTGCTGAATGAATAGCCGTTGTTTTCAACTTCTGAATCACGTGTGAGGAGACCACAGATGTGTCCATCCCAACCTTCTATTTACTGTTATTGGATTCAATTGAATTTGGGTGTCATTACCCTCCTTTGCCTTTAGAGACTTGCTCACTCCATCTTGCATGGGTTTTCTGCATCTTTAATTGTCTAATACTTGGATCTTGCAGTTGTTTTCTCCTTACTATGTCTTACGTACATGGCTTATGCTTTTGACTCCCCTTGTGCCTTGCAATTATTCTGTGAAGTAGCATCCTTGATCCCAGGCCAATAGACTCCTCTTTATTCCTCACACAAAGCTGTTTTTCCAGCGTCTCCTGACTCTGCAGCCCTGGTCTGTCTCTGAGGAAGCTTGATTGGTTTTAATACGAGTCAGATGTCCACCTTTCCATCATGGCCACTCTAGCATGGAATGTTTTCCTCTGCAGCAAGCTTCTATATGTCTCATCTACCTTGCGTTTCAGCATATATACATCTATTAATCATCAGGTTACTTGATATTCTTTACATATACAATTTCTTCATATTCAATTACATGTTTCTCTTCTAACTTCAGTTAAATCTTTATTCTTAGAGTATTTGCATATCGTTTCAGTGAATCTCAATATCTTTTTCAGTAAGAAAGCTGTGGGGCTTATTTGCAAAGTTGCTCACGCAGGCGACTCCTTACAATCCCTGTTGTTTACCACGTGTTAATATAGTAGATTCACTGATTCCTATTTACTTGTCGCTGGTCACCGGATTCAGACGGGTATTAAGCCCATACCGTCCAAACACATCAGAAAAATCACAAAAGATTCCAGGACTCAGCGCCAATAGTAAGGGTTGTTCATTAGCATAAGCCCTATTTGATAACGCGTTTCGGCTCCCACGAGCCTTTGTCAAATCAGGGCTATGTCAGTTCAAACAAACATATTAATATATTGAAGTATTATCATTCATACCACAATTCAAAAAATTCAAAATTACATATAACATATCAAATTAGTAATTTACAAACATGTATGCCATTGGTTCAGACAGAGAAACAAGGGTTGGTGAAGGGGAGGATTGATTGGGTTCAGAAAACATCACAGTGAACACAAAGATGTAAAAACAAAACATAAATGGAGAGAGAAGATCGAAAAGTACCCATTAGTACAATTGAAGGATTAAGGAGAATCCTGATTTAGAAAAGTAAAACATAAGATACACATTAGACAATCTGCTTACCCAACGTAATTCTGAAACGCCGAGCCGAAACGCGTTATCAAGTAGAGGGCTTATGCTAATAAACAACCCTTACTATTGGCGCTGAGTCCTGGAATCTTTTGTGGTTTTTCTTATCTTTTTCAGTAACCTAACTCTGCTCTGGTCAGATTTTACTCATAGCTCTATGATGTCCAATGGTATGTGCAGATACCCAGTGTGAGGGTACATTCAATACTGTTGTCAGAATGCATATCATCTCTCATATACTCGATGTAGCATTGGGATGTTACCCTGTGTCCCATATAAGGCTCTTCTCCTACCTTCCAGTATGACAGAAGTGAGGGGGTGGGAGCTAGAGATAACATGTCCTCTTGTTCCTCTACATTAACACCTCTTGGCAAGTCCTCAACCACCTCATCTTCTCCAATCTTCTTCATCCTCTCTTCAAATCTAGGTTTCTTTGGGATCAATATGTTTGTCACCCTCCTCAGGTCACCTGCATTCTTTATATCCTCATCCACACTCAAGTGACAGTATTCTCCATTTGGTCGACAAAATACCCAATTTTCTACATATTTCTTGTGATCCTTAGGGTAGTAGAACTTTGTTCCTTGGGGAGCCAGGGGACTCTTCTTTATCGTCTCATGGGTGGTGTTTTCAGTCTGTGGTATATGATTTCCATTCACATCAATTATTATCTTCATCCCAATAGCTTTCTTGGTGGTTTTCTGGCATTGTTCCAACATGATCCTTATGAGACAGAATCCTAGCAATACCAACACAAGTATTGCTCCAAGCAATTTGTAGGCATTTAGCAGCAAGTTTGGAATCCGTGAAAACAGAGGCCAAAAGCAGTCATCTACTGCTGTCTCATCAACTTCATCCCCCATCTTTGGATGCAGGGTCGTTAGCATAGTTATTGTTTCTGTGAGGATTCCATTTTCTCCATCATGGGATGTGTAAATGTACAGCAACAAGGCCCGACATTGACACACAAGCCTCCTTACATTGCTGTAATTAATTTCAGGACATACCTGTTGTGGAGGGTCATAAACCTAATGGCCCTCAGTTCTTCTCTGATTGCATATTGGTGCATTTATCGTTTGCACCAGCTCCCATCTGGTAATCTGCAGCCACTTGGCATTCACTGCAGTCTGAAATCCTGGAATGAATATAGATGCGATTATCATTGCTGTCTTGCTGAACAATGTATGCACATCCAGAATATTGTTATAGGATTCTATTGACTTTGATGATAAATAGTTATCCATCTTCATTTGGCAGAGGTTGAGCAACCTCTTCTTTCGCTGGTGTTCATCGGTTTTCAGAAGTTTGTCAATATGGAGGTCACTTTGAGGAATCACTAATGCAGGAACATGTATGACCACCATTTAGAATACTCCTCTCCAATTTTTAGAAAGCTGCATGTAAGCTCTGGATCCACAAGTTCATCATTGATCCAACAGCACAGCGGTTCCACTGTTCATTCCTGGCACTTCAAGCACCTGTTTACATCCTTTATTTTCTCCAATCAAGACCAGGCCTTAATTCTTGAAACATGTTGTTGCATTCTTTAATGGTATTATAGATATGGCCCCTGCTTCATTGTCTACCCATGTTAGTAGCTTAGAGTACGTGGCCTTTGACTCTAAACACACGTAATTCACTATTTGTACTATGTTTACTTCAATAAGTGTGTGGGCCAAGATAACATTCCTTCTTCCCATTCTATGCTGGTAGCCACTCTCCATACACCAATAGCTAAGGTCTCTTCCAGCAACCTGGTACTCCTGATTGTTCCACTATGTCTGAACATTCCACCCTGTTAATTTCTACAACCTTAATTTAGGGCCATTTTAAGCTTTTTGGGCCCCTGGGCATGGACATCTTTGGGGCCCCCCTTAATCAAGCCAAAGGAATTAAGTGATCAATATATCTGGTGGCACCCCCCTGCACCACCGTGAGCAAAACCCTGCCTCGCAGCATTCACAATAAGCATGTTTACTCCTTTTAAGTCCCCTTACCCTCTTCATTCTTGCTCTAATAATTTTGATTAACAAGTAGCATTTGAAGGCCAACATTAGCAATCTACAAGAGGTTACTTCTGTTCTAGTATAGAAACAGGAAACCTTTTATCAATAGCATCCGGGAAGGTATGCAGCCTGTAGTATTAATGCAGGACTGTATTTAAATGGTACATGTTACCCAGAATAGGCAGATAACTCAATGTAGCTGCCTCAGAGAATGCATGGATAGTGGAGGCAGATTAGAAGCTACCAGGAAGGTGCCTTTATCCAGACAGACTGACATTAGAAGTGGGACATGGATTTCAAAATAGCATTGCCATTACAGTTCAAAGGAACACATGCCTGTTGTGTGCAGTATATCAATGCTCACTATTATAGTGGAAGCAACCCAATAGCCAGTGAAACCATGAGTAAGGCTTTTATGAAGATCATACCCAGAGAAGGAAATCACACTGAGGGGTTGACAATTTTGAAAGGTTTAGGGACTGGCAACACTGAGAGGTTAGGCAATACAAGATTAAATGAGATGCCCAGGATCACATATTGCTTAAGCGGTGAAGCTGGGATTTGTGCCAACTCTGCAATTTCTGCATTTGAACACTTTCTTTTCCAGCTCTTACCATGTACTAAAACAATCTTATTTCATAAAACTGACTTGCAAAGTACACAAATCACATTTCCAAACCTAACCATTTTTAAAACCAAAATATTACAGAAGGGTGTTACGCAAAATGGGAATGATTCTAGCTACATTCTATCCATCATCAAGGGAAGTATATAAGTACCAGCATTCCGATCAATGTGATTTAGCAGATTTAATATAGGTATGTCTTTTGTACTCTTATGCTTTAAATACTTCGAAAACAATGGCTTGTGAAATTGTCATTCATAAATGTGCAGAAAAATCTTTGACTTTTATACAAAAAGCAAAAAGTTGTTTGTGTCAAACAAACAGACCTTAAAATATGCTTGCCCAATGCCTACACCATATGGTCTGCTCTCTCCTGTTTACCACCCCTTCCTCTCAAATGGCCTACATAAGAAGAAAGATAAAGTAATGAGCTAAACGATGCCACCAGCATGCAAGAAGGAAAACCTCACAGAAGACAGCACAGTAATCAAGATATATATGATTTGACCAGGATCACTGTTTCGTCTGCTGGCAAAGCCAGGATACAAGCATGAACACTGTGGGTCCACAGTTTTTTATTCACCTTTTGGACTAATCGTCTATGCTCATCTTTGAAAGGGATTGCCTAGGTTTTAGAACGCCCCATCTGAACAAACCAATTTCTAGACCTTCACCCTACGAATGACATGTTAGTTTTTATAGCAACCCCTATCTGGTGCAGGAACAATGCTTGTTATAGCACCTCTTATGCTGCAAAACCAAGTACATATGCAGGTAGGTTTATAAACTTCAGACATAGGAAAGGTTCTGCCAGCCTTGCTGCAATGTGCTCTTCTAATATTTCATATGAACACACATCCCTGCAATGCGTGCTTAACACACTGAGCTAACGTCTGAACCATTGTGGCACTCTATTTATCAATATGGATTTCAACTTTGGCTATTGCACATGATCAACATAATTCCTACAAGAAGTAAAGAATGCTACAGAAGTTGTGCAGTACGGAACACACAAACTATGTATTCCACAGTGAACACAGAAAGCATTACATGATTAATTGATCAAGGCAGAATGTACTTGTCAAAACAAGCAAACAATAGGTTTAGCGCCCCAGGAGCATGCGATAAAATCTCCTGGCGTGTGCTATTTAAGTTTGCTGAACAATGGAATCTTACTTTTGATCAGGCAGCCTTGTGGGGGCCCCTTTTGCCCTCCCACAAAGACGTCTCTGCCTTTATTTGTTCTCAAATCTGGGATGGATACATATGTTTTTTGCTTGTCCAACCCATCCCTTCCTCCATCCTTTGTGTTATCATATAAGTATCTTCATATGGAAATGTTCTGCTTGATTGCCATTGAAGGGTTGCCCATTTTCCTTCGAATTGTCCTATGGTTGTGCGTGCTGCCAGATGACTAAGGCACTTTACATCATGTGCAGACATTATTTTTGCAATATATGTTGTGGATACGTTCATGGTGTAGATGATAAGAAACACAAGTAGCAGGTCTCATCTGGTGGTCTCCCTCCCACCACCTTCATGAGCTGATACCATAGGTTATTATTTAAGGAGCTGAATTATCAAGGTATGTATGGATGCCATCATGATCTTCTCCGACATCTCTTTTAAGTCGAACAATTTGTTTAGTAAAATTAGGGAAGATGATGCTTGTGCTTTTATTAGGGATTATAAAGGATGTTTCATTGCCCCCCACAGTATCTACATTTTTAATCATTATGTTTCTGAATACCATACTAATAAGGAGGAAAGACAAATCATAAGACAAAATAAAATCACAATTACCATTCCTGGAAAACTCATTGACTTTTTTGATGTTAGTCATTCTCTCATATTTTTGAACTTTCCCATTTTATTCAATTCAATATGTGATTGTTTTATCTTCTGTAACTCACACGTTTATATCAAGAACTGCAAAATGATTTCCACAATATTTCTGAAGATAAGGTGATTGTTTTTAGGATTGCCCAAAAATATTATAATGTCCCCAGGTTTTCTTATCAGAGCATACGAGAATGTGCATAATGATATTATGATGGTAGCATAGAAGATGCAGTGTGTTATTTGACCTATGGCTCCTTTGCATCAACACATGGTTCCTTTTACCTATCGAAAAACGTTCCAGGAAAGCTGCAGGTGCATTCATTCCTTAATTGATTTAATGAATGTCAATCTTTATTTCAAGGGTTTTTTATTAGTCCATAAATTCCTTTTCTTTGCTCTTGGTTGCTGATCTTGTCTGTATTAGAAGAACTTATTCTCTTAGTACACTGTCCGCAAATGCATGAGGGGTCAAAGTCTCTCCCTTGTATGGTTTGATATTGTGCAGATGCAGCTAGGCTTGTATTCTTGTAGTTCTTCAATCCTCTTTGACCCCTCCCGATGGTTCTTGATCTGTTGAGAAAGAAAATATACACTAATGACCATATTTGCTAAATAGTCATGCATTTCATTACCTAATGTCTTCGCTACACTGTGGGTATCAATTTCTACCCTAGTTGGAGGAGTAATGGGTCATCTTATTCGGTGTCCAGCCACCAAATCATGAGGACCTAGGTGGTGATCTGAGCCAGGCTGATTTCGCAGTGCATTTAGCGCAAGGACCAAACAGTGTAACCACCCCTTTTATAAAGTTATCATAATCTTTGCTATCCTCTCTTTAAGTAGACCATTTAATCCCTCACATATATGCCATTTGCCTGAGGGTGATAGGCAGAAGAAAACCTATGTGTTATACTTAATAAAATAGTTATTTGCTCAGTGTAACCACCCCTTTTATAAAGTTATCATAATCTTTGCTATCCTCTCTTTAAGTATACCATTTAATCCCTTACATATATGCCATTTGCCTGAGGGTGATAGGCAGAAGAAAACCTATGTGTTATACTTAATAAAATAGTTATTTGCTCAAATAGTTTATTTACAAAGTTAATTCCATTGTCAGACTGCAGCACTTTGCACACACCCCATCTTCGGAACACCTTAGGCACAAGGAACCTGGTGGCGCATGTAGCATCAGGGTGTGTATATGGACCTGCCTCGATCTATCTAGAAAAGGGACATGCCAGTACCAGCATGTAACTATAACTGTTGCATGTCCACAACATATCCACATAATCGCTATGTAGATGCTGAAATGGGCCATTGGGTTTAGGAAATTATCCTCTCACTGTTCACAAGGTGTGCCCTGCAGTACATTTCTGGCACACAATGCAATTCACAGTAAACTGAGCCACATGTTATAACAAATTTGGTGAAAACCAATCTTCTGCAATTGTAGAAGCAAGACTCTCTTGAGTTGTATGTGCGGGGTAGTAAAGCTGCTCCAGAGCTAACCTCAATAATGTTAGAAGCTGAACTGGCTTTCCAATAATATCCTGCCTCCAGATTGCCTCAGTGGGAGATAAAGAACAACCCCGCTTTCTCCATAAATCGTGCTCCTCCTGTGAGGCTAGTATTTAAATTAACAAAACATTTGACAGCATGTTAAAGCCTTCCATTACCGACATGCATCATTCTGTCATTTGCTTAAAACTTCCTATTTCAAAATCAGAAATATTTGGGAAGTATGCTGCCTTTTGTACCTCGAAATATGCGGCTTCATATCCGTGAGAAATTACATCTGTTCTTTTAGTATGGCTGCAAATTCTACGACTGCAATAAACAATGGGAGCCTTAATGCTTCAATAAGATTATCCAAAAGGGCTTCATGTTGCATTGGAGTGCTGCCTGTGCAGAGGATGCCCCACCTTTTCCAGTGTGACAATCCTGGATGCACAGTTGTGTCACATAGGCGAAGCAGAGTTCATTGTCACATCCTCATCCTCATATCTTTGGAGTGTGGCAATAAGCACCACTAATTCTGCAGCAAGTGTTGAGCAATACAAAGGCAATCTCACACCTGTAACGACTTCAGATTCACCCTCTCAGTTCAGCTTTACTACTGCTGACCCAGTATGCCTTTCACAAGTAGTTTGATACATTTTAGAAGAACCATCGATAAAAAATCTCCCCTCTACAAGACCATTTTCTCTAACACAGGGAATGTCATCATAACATTCAGTATGCGTTGTGCAATAATGTACACAATCATCCTCCCCTAATCGTCTGCTAGGAATGTTGCTGTATTCACTATTATGCATCTAGCAATTGCAGGGTTTGAGATAATTACATCATACCCTGATGCTCTTTGTGTAGTTAATGTTTTTCTGGGTTTCTCTAGAATGGCAATCAATGCCTGCTAAACGAATAATGTTACTGAACACCTCATTGTAATGGTTGAAGCCGTTTCAATTGCAAATGTAGCAGCAGCTGAAGCTTGTTCACAAGGATAATGCCTTTTCATAACTAGATCTAAACTCCCACTGTAATAAGCCAATGGTTTGAGTCCATGTTGTAATATCATTTTCTGTGTGAGAACTGCTGTCAAGACCTCACCATTTGAATGAGAAAATAAGTACAACTCTTCATGATAGTCTGGAATTCCCAGCACAGGGGCTGTACTAATTGCCTTTTAAAATTCCTCAAATCCTTCAGTCATTTCATCTGTCCATGGTATCTTACTTGTGTCTACCTGGTCTTCTTTCAGTCCTTTTAAAGTGGTCAAATATATGTTCTGTAATTGAAAACCCAGGCCCTACAATAGTTGCATAGGCCTAGAAGCTGTTGCATTTCCCTCACTTTTTTAAGTTATGAAGTCTTCATAATTGCTTCTGCTCTTTCAGGTGTCACTTTTCTCCCCTCTTGAGAGATAAGCTGTCCTATGTACAAGACTCTTCCTGACAATATTGTAACTTTTCTTTGTCCACTTTATATCCTTTCTCTGCTAATATGGTGATACGTTGCACTTCCGAGTCTTCCATGCACCTTTCCTCTGTCTCACTGCACCCAAATTTGCCATCTATGCCATCTATGTACTATTGTATTATTTCACTCTCAAGCTGTACATTGCCCATGTCCATATGATGGACCCTGTTAAAGATTGATGGGGACTCACAGTACCCTTGGGACAAACAAGTATGTTTCAAGCAGATATTTCTATACGAAAAGGAAATCAAATCTTGTGAGTCCTTATAGAGGGGAATTGAGAAGAACACATTTTTTAAATCTAAAACTGTTAAATATTTAGCCTTAAACGGAATATTACATAATATCATGGCAGGATTTGGAACTACAGGAAACTCTGCTTCAACAATATTGTTGAGGGGTGAAGATCCTGAATAAATCGCCATAACTCCCCAGTTGATTTCTTTACTGGGTACACAGCCATGTTACATGGGGAGTCAGATGGAACCAACATTCATTGCTTCATTTAGCGGAAATCCTCTAGACTATACCTTCATCTGCTTCTTGTGACATGGGATATTGTTTTGCTTGTGGCTAAATTCTCCTGGTTTAAGCTTGATTTTAACTACTGCCACTCCTTCCAATAGGCCTATGTCATATGGACCAGTGTACCCAAAAATATTTGGCATTTTCTCCAAATCTTCCTGGAGAAATGAATTTTTTTTTTACCATCACCATTCTCTGTGATATTTCCATATTCTTCCCTTTAATACAATAAGTGAGACTTATAAAAAATACTAATTCCTCATCGGAACATTCATCCCTAAAAAGCTCTTCATCTGTCAAGTCTGTCAATTTATATCCTTCACCGAGGGCTATCACTGTTCTCCATCCTCTGCCCTCATCATCTTATCCATGGACAACCACTCTTTCCTTGATCACTGCTGCTTCTAACTCTAAAGGGATAACATGTCCTTCTTCATCATCCATGGGTATTTCTGGTCTAAACAAATACCTTTCAGGTATTCTCAATATTTGACCTACCAACTTAGGTAACCATGATAATAAAAAAGTCACTGCAAACAAAAGTACTTCTGGATCTAAAGGGACTCCATGTAATACTTTCTGGCTTGTGAAGGCCAATATAAATTCATTTACATTCATATAATGTATCACCAGAGTGGAACACACTATTTCCTCATCAGTAAAAGATATTGTCATGTTAAGGTTTGTCATCAAGTCAAGTCCTAGTATGTCAACTGGTGTCTGCCGAGAATATAATAATGACATCATCATATCGTGTTCTCATAAAGAGATTGGTCATTTGTCTATAAAAGGAACTAAGCTCAATGTCCCAGAGAATCCCTGCACATTCATGGCAATTGCCTGACATTGTGTACAAGGAATGAAACTGTTTTGTATCCTATCGTTACCTGGACCCTTGGTTCCTCTTGAGGGTCCGTTATCACTGATAGTACTGAACACAGTAGGTCGCTCTGTGGGTTGTCCTATTGTGGATATAAATTCATCCCTCCACCTTTGAAAGGATTTCCTCCTACCATGGTCACACTCCCTAGTTTAGGTGTGGGTGTTTTTTATGCAGCAAATATGCATACAATATCACCCAATCTGTGTTGGTACTCATTTATCGACCTAAGAAGGATGAAAGGCTTTTTGAAAAAAAAAAGAATATTTTTAAAATATTTGTTTTCAATTTATTTTTTTGTGGTGTTTTTATATTTGTGTTTCATTGTGGTACCATGGCCTGTTGTGTCTGGGCTTGCTGGGTATGTATCTGTTGTGCTTGCATAGGCACTTGCTATGGTTGCCTGTGTGGCAATTGCATTTGTAATGGCGCTTGCTGTGTTTGCGGTGGTTGTGGCGCACATGCCTGATTCTGCATGTGATCTTGTGCATAATGTTTTTGTGGTTCTGTATTACATTGTGGAACATAACCTATCCCCCCTCTTGGAGCTTGCCAATTCTGCTGCATGCCTCCTCTACTTCTAGATGTCCTGGCTATAAGTCCCATTCTCCCGCAATTCCAACATTGTTGTGGCTGTCTGCCATTAAATCCTCACCCTCCATGAGGGCTCTGAAATCCACCTCGTTCTCCTCCCCTGTGTGCATTCCCTCTTCCTCTTGTTCAACAATGTACCCACTCTGATCCATAGGTTATACAGCATTACTTTACTCCACTGGTTGCATCACTTGTATCACCACACCCAGGGTCGTACTGGGACAAGAAATTGGGCCTGTCACCCAAAAAAAAGTGTCTCACCCCTCGCCTCGGAGCTCTTGACCTCTGGTGACATCACCGGAAGTGATGTTATTTGACCACACACTAAAATGACATCCCAGGAAGTGATGAAACCCAACCTTTCACCCCTTGACAAAACAGGAAGTGGCATCAAATAGCATTGTTCCTAAGTACACTAAATTACTGTGAATCCCAGCAGACGTCCAAAGCCAAATGATAATGTTATTGTATAGCACTTAAGCTTAAGCTCTTTTTTATGCAGCAAATATGCATACAATATCACCCAATCTGTGTTGGTACTCATTTATCGACCTAAGAAGGATGAAAGGCTTTTTGAAAAAAAAAAGAATATTTTTAAAATATTTGTTTTCAATTTATTTTTTCTCCAAACCGGCCCAGGCCTGGGCAGAAACTGGCCCCACTCCCCTGGGATGATTTCGGCTGGGCCACGGGCCAAAAGGCCAAGGGGCCAATCCGAACCTGACCACACCCTCATTACTCTCAATACCGCTGCCGATATGGCTAGTTTGACAATATTTTCTCAACTAACTTTGCTTCCTCCTGCTTTATAATCTCAACTTTATTCGTATTTGTCTCTTGTAACAACGGACAATGGTGCACGAAAGTCAATTGTATTTCTTCCCATGGCTTTGCTTCCATCCCTACCTGGTTCTTCATCTACCTTTGGATGGGCTCAGGCATTCCCTGACATAGAATGTGGTAAAATAATGACACTGTTTTGTTCCACATTTCCCTCATCTCAAGACACCACCTCTATAGAATATCTTGCACAAAGGCAACATGATCTTCATCCTCGCCCATCTTCCTAGTCATGATCGCATCCATATAGGCTGTATCGGGATATTGTACTCTGATACTCGCCATACATCTGCTCTGCATTTATTAAATGGTGCTCCGTCATGTGTCGTGTTTTATGCAGTCTCACCCGTATATCCTGCTCGTTCCCAAATGTCATGAGCCCTCTCCTCTAGGATAACTGCTAGAAAGACTTTTATGTCACCTCTAGTTAACGTCATTCCTGATGTCATTATTTCTAACTCATGAATCAATTTTTCCACACCTGATGTCAAACTAGGTAATTTTCAAATTATCTCTGTCCATTTGTGGCCACAAAAATATATTCTGGTTGTCCTCCCTCTTTATCTAATAATGGGAATAGTGAAATCCCTGATCCATAATTATACCGACCTATGCTTAATGTCTTCCAAGTGGGGCTAGTCTCACCCATTTGTCTCCGTCCTGGTAGTTACCTTGCTTATATAAATACATCCCCTGCACTGTGCGACCGTGCTTGTGGTTGCTCAGTGTATGGTATCGGTTCTGGTGTTTTTTCTTTAGGGTCCTCTAAGTCTGACCATTTTACCCCTTTCTCCTCACCCAAATCATTCGAGAAACTCTCCACATCCTATCTTCGAGCCTTCTCGTTTTCTTCCCTTTCTTCATCTGACATCTTTATGCCCCAGCTTGTATGACGTTCATCCCTTTCCACATCATCAAGCGCTCTATGCTCATCTGTTAATGCGTCACCTGACCCTCCTCCTGTTTCCTTCGATAAAGATTCTCCAGCATTCTCTTGGGTTTTATTCCCATTTTAGTCTCTCATTTGTCTATATAAACTCCCAATCCCCTTCCCTATGTTGGCTGCTTCATCCTCGTCAGCCCATGTATATATTCTTGGTATGCCTTACAGCTCCCTGCAGGGTTGTAACTACCTTCTTTCTTCCTCAAATCGTTCTCGTGCCTCAATCGGCATTATGCTTCAATGAAATAAATAATCTATCTTATCATCCTTTAGTCCCCTACTTCTGTCCGTCTCATCTTCCCTTTTTCTCATCTCTCTTTTGTCTTCTTAATCCTGCCTTTTTTCAACCTATAAATACTTGCCTTCTCTGTATTTCAATCTCCTCGTGCTTCTTCTCGTCTAGTCTCGAGGTTTCTTTCCTTGCCTCGTACCTTCTTTGTTCTTCCTTTCATTTCCCCTCTTTTTCATTCTCTTCTCTGTTTGCTCTCTTGTATTCTTTTTCGTTCTGTTCCCACTGTTCTTTTGCTTCCCTTTCTCAAACCCCATCAATGCCCTTATCATCTAACCTAAGTAATGTCTGTCCTTCCATCCATTCATTCTGTACTATTGTTACTCCCTTCACCTTATCTTTCACTTCCCTTTGTCTCCTTGACTCTTCCTCTATCTCCACCTGTCTGTCATTTCTCTCATCATGATGTTTGCTTTCATCGCGTGTTGGCATATATTGGCATTCTCCACTTTTTCTCTGTTCTGCATTATCCTCACTGTTATAAGCGGGGGGCTTGTATTTCAGATTAACATACCCGCTGCGGCTTCAAATTCCTTTAAAGGATAAAATAGTTGTTGCTCAGTATCTGCGCTCTTATTTTCAGAAGGGGAAAGAGTTTTTTAGGAATGAAAAGAGGAGCAGAGTGTGTTATGTTATTTTCCTTATGCTGATAAAGCATCCACTCCTTCTCAGGTGGATCTCCTTTCTCATTCTGTTACATTTTCAACAACTCTATCATGGCCAATCTTTTCTTTAACTTCTCCCCCTTGTATGTAGCATGAAAATATGTTGTCATGTGTTGCAATACTGTTTTTGGCAACAAACTTTCTTGAGGCCACTGCATGAATGTAATATTAGTCGTGCCTCTGACCCACTCCGCATGATACTGTCTTGTTTTGGGGGTGTATCTCGGCAATGTCCTGCATAGGTGTAGAAGAGGAGTGACCCCCATGATAACAAGTCAATCTCAACTGTCAATACTTACCAGATCTTTTAATCTTTTATCTTATTAAGTATACCACACTGATTAATGTGAACAGGCGCCATCCATCGCCGCTTATTACCAACAAAAAAACATTTTGTAACCCCTTTAAAAATCTGTCCAATGATGTTCTTTGTATTCCTTTGTTTACACTTTCTATCAATTTTAACTGATTCATTCTTTTGTTATTGATGTTTTAAAGAGTCTTTTTTTATTCAATTATTATTCTCTTTTGATTTTTACCCTCCTTATTGACATCAAATTCTTGATTTAAAAATCTAAATCTGATGATCTCTCTAATTTTTTACTATTGTTTTATATCTCTCAATCAAGACACAAAGTTTTATACTGACATATTTATAAACCCATACACTTGTGCACTTTTAAATTTTCTGCATACGTCTTCCTGTACTATCTTAAGTAAATGTATCTCATCTCATTTTTTACCCCATTTTGCAGTTTGAAACACACTCTTCTTCTTGGCTTTGCCTCAGGAATCCTTAAGTAATACCCCTATATTTGGAATTTTAGTGCGTACTATTTTGCCCCTCTTGGAACCAGGAAAAGAGGTATCTGTTTCTCTTCTTTTTTATCCCAAAAATCATGTTACTTCTATACAAATATTTGCAAAACTGTCCCTCCCCATATTTTTTCCACCTTTGATGTTCTACTTACATCATTGGCTCAGCTCGAGTCACTCGGAATCGATCTTGCCCATTCAACCAGTTCACCTTCAGTCCGCAGGGCACCTGCGGGACCGGACAGAAATGTTGTCAAAGGGGTACCTGCCGCCCGATTCTTCTCACACCTGTGTATTTGGGTGCCGCTCTCCACAGGAAGCTTGCCGGTCTTCTGGCTAATGGCAGAATCTTTCAAGAGTCAGAGAGTCTAGATCAGAGCCTAGGTCGATTAAATCAGGACCAACCTCTGCTACCAAAATGTGCCCTAGCACCTTGAAGCATCTCATGTGCTAGATGGAATTGCCAATAATGATCTCAGACCCAAATGACCAGACAGACTCAAAGAATATGGCAAAGTACTACTTTATTATCAGAATACAAATAAAGTAGGGCAATCTGGTGAATAACAGGCAGTAATTCACAAACTCACACCCAATGTGATTAAGGATTTATACCTCAATATGTGTCATCTATGATGTCATTCTATGTGGCAACTAAAACGTATTGAAGGGAGGGTTTGGTTAAAGGAACATATGTACCTATAGTATGTATAAGTGTTAATATTTCAGTGATTGCCCCTTATCTGGTGGGCACACCTCAAACCACCTGCAAATAAATATAATACTGATAATAGTGGACAAATGGCAACGGGAAGGTCTTTGTAACATTGTATAGCATAGTGCTACATAGATCCTCTGATTGTTTGGCATGATTTTGCAACCTTGGACCTTTGGCTCTGTTAGGGAGAATTCTCAAAAATGTGCTAATTCCCTTCGCCTTAGAGACCCCAAGCAACTTTGCTGGATTTTGAGGACTTGATTTTTTTACCTGGAGAGAGTGTGACCCTTTTTCCCACACTCTCATGTATTTTGATATGTGTTTTACCCTTTTGTTTTCTTGGTTATGTAGTCTAACCAACTCCATAGGCATCATCGTTTTCAATTGTGTCACACAGCACCCTCGGTGCAGTGACACAGGGAAGACTTTCAGGCTTTCCGAATGTTTAACTACCTTCTCTGGGATAAATTACTGTTTCCCAGAGTAAGTAAAGTGAAATTGACTTGACTAGTCTTTTAAATTCCTAGACCCAGCACACACTATCTTACAACAGAGTGCTGAAGGGGTTACTTAGTATCCCCTGTGTCTAGATACACATGTAGCAGTCAAATGCTAACCTTTCCTCGAGAATGGCCGGTGACAGTGGTTTTACAACAAACTACCATGATTTTTCCCGACCGCGAACTATTCGTAGCTCCGGTAACGTTAAATTGTGGGAGCCATGTTTTTCAAGATGGCTTCTGAGCCCCCTTTGTTAAACAGGTCCCGGTCTTCTTTTTTCGCCATTTCTTTTCAGAAAGGTCCTTCTAGAGTATTTCTCTGCACACCAAACCAGGTTTGGTCTCTTTGTTTCATCACCTTTGGCGGACTTCAGGAGTGAAGACCGCCTCTGGCGCCCGAGTGTCTGGGGTGGGCAGGAAGTGAGGGAGGTGCCGAAACTCCCTGTGCTAGTCTCCTAGGAGACCCAAATGCACTCTGTGGTGATTGGCTGACTGACTGTCCAGCAAGGACAGCCACCCTGCTGGGTGAGTGACAGCTAGGCCTGAATGAATGAGAGAGAACTGAATCAAAGATGAGTCTCTTGGCTTGGAAGGCAGAATCAACCACTGGACAAAGGAACCTAAGAAGAGCTTGAAGAGGATGGCTTGAATCTCCTGGACCATTGATTTTCCCGGTGAAGCCTTGCTGCAGGTCTGAATCGCCAAAGCTCTAATCGACAGAGAAGCCCTGCAAGGACGACTTCTCCCTTTGAGTTGGTGGGAACAATAAACTCCAAAGTAAGCCACCTGGATACCTATCTCAGAGCTGGTTGAATTTCCTCAGAGTTGCTGCAGGAAACCGTGGAACCAGAGAGAGGGACACCAGTTTGTGTGCGTTGCTTACAGCCACCGGAATTGAAGTTTTGCCAGATTGCCAGCTTTTTGACCAGTCCCAGTGCAGTGCAGGAGTCCCCCGACATCCTCCCTTTTGTCCCCACGGCTGAGGCCCAGGAACAGCGAGATCTGCAAGAACTGCCAGGAACAGAATTCACCAGCCTCCTCTTTTTCTTCATTGTAAGGTACTGTGAAACAAGACCGAGATAGCTTACCTCTCGCAGTGAAAGTGCTTGAAAGTTTTGCAACTTGCAGGCCTAATCAGCTTGTGACCCAACATATGATTCTTCTTTTTACAAACTACTCCTGAGAACATTTGCAGAGACTTTACCATTTACTTACCAGAACTGCTTTATCCTATCCAAGACTTTAGCCCATTGACTTTGGCCTAACCTATTGAATTGAATTGAATCTTCTGGTGAACTCAAAGTATTTGCACTGCTTAAAAAATAATTGTAGTCTTTTATGTTCTGATAACGTTTCCCTTTTACTTACCTTCTTTTAAGAGTTTACAGTACTGAAGTATATTTGTGAATGATTATTTGATTGCCTCCTTCTAATGAATGTTTTATAACTGACTGGTAAATAAATGAATAAATAATGATCCAAGAAACCTTGAGTGTAAGGGTTTGTTTAAACACCTGTGATTGTAGATCTCTGTGTAACATCATTTCTGCTCACATTCCCCTCTTGAGATAAGCCTGGCTACTCAGCCCTTCTACCAAAACGGTGTAGTACAGACTTATACCAAAGGTTGGTTTGCATACACCTGTAGTCTTAGTTGTGGTTAGTGTTCCCAAAGGGTACTGCATGCAAACTCTGCCTAACAGGCTCGTTTGCAGCACGTAACCAAAACAAAACTCAGGTGCTGCAAGAAACTTCAGACTACTCCCCCCCTTTCCCAATTAGTCCATCGTCTCTCATGAGTCACACCCCAAGCCAAGGCTTCTCCTTAAAAGTTGACCGCAAAGCCTTCTCTATGCTCTGGGACATTCAAGGGAGTATATGCACACTATTACCATAGTTTGGGCATAACGAATAGGCCTTGATTTCAACTTTTGAATCACGTGTGAGGAGAACATATATTTGTCCATATCGAACTGCTATTTGAATCAATTGCATTGGGTGTCATTAACCTTCTTGGCCTCTAGAGACTTGCTCCTTCCATTTTACATGGATTTTCTGCATCTTTAATTGTCTAATACTTGGCTCTTCCAGATGTTTTCTCCTTTGCTTAATTTAAGAGAAATATGTCTTACCTTCATGGCTTATCATTTTGAGCTCCCTTGTGCCTTGCAATTATCCCTTGATCCCAGGCCAATAGACTGCTCTTTATTGCTCACATGATCCTGTTTTTCCAACGTCTTCTGACTCTGCAGCCCTGGTTTGTTTCTGAGGTAGCTTGAGTGATTTTAATATGAGTCTGACATCCATCTTTCCATCATGGCCGCTCTAGCCATGTTATGTTTTCCTCTGCAGCAAGCTTCTATATGTCTCATCTACCTTATGCTTCTGCGTAAATGCATATATTAATTAGCAGGCTACATTTTCTTCTTTGCATATATGATTTCTTCATATTCAATTATAGGTTTCTCTTTTTTACTTCAGTTAAACCTTTATTCTTTGGGTATTTGCATATCGGTTCAGTGAATATCAGTATCTTTCATCAATAAGGTCACTCCCCTGTTGTGAAATTACAGTTATAGCTCTATGATGTCCAGTGGTGTGTGCAGTCATCCTTCCACCCTCTCAGTGCGAGGGTACATTCAATATGGTTGCCTGAGTGCATATTGTCTCTCATATATTCAATGTAGTATTAGGATAATACCCACAAAGGGCTCTTCTCTTACTGTTCTAGGGCAGGAGCTATGGATACTATGTCCACCTGCTCCTCTACATTTCAAATGCAATTGTCCTTAACACATTTCATGCAGATTGGAGGTTGATGACAGCATCCACATAAAGGAGCAGAAGCAGCAGGAGAACCATACTCACATACAGAAATAGTTAAGAGTACACAGCTGTCAAAAGGTACATCCTTTGTCCTAAAATGTATGTGTTTCTTCAGTGAAATGTAGGAGTGTGCTGGCGTGAAGGTGATAACTTACAAATATGGTGATGGGTGGACAGTAATCAAATGCTGTCACTCCCTCTTTCAAGTGGAATCAGGATTCACAGGTATTGTCTTTAAACACCTTCTAACAAACATACTCCAGCCATACTATTATAGCATGCTTGGTACATAGTGGTAACTATCATCCCATATTATAACTTTGCTACTCACAAATCACCCATCATCAGTCCACTGCTTCTCTCCTCCTCTGCTCCAATCCTAATTGTATTGCTCAACAATATTTTGTGGTTGGATATTTGCCATGGTGTGCTTGGCATGGTGCACAGGACATTCGCACTTATGATTTGGAATGCACACTTTTGCATAATAGTAAATGGAGATGGCTATCGTTGGAGAAAAAAAAAAGAAAAAAATAGATCTTGCAGCTTCCGATATCCCGATTCATCACTGGACTCAATGAAACAAAGGTGGCACACAGTCTTCCCAGACTGGAGATAATCGTAACTCTCTCTTACATTGCACACTAGATGAGATTGTGGAGGAATGAACTACCCAACATGTGCAGGAAGCCACAACATCCACCTTGGTGGCTCAGGTCTCTTCCCTGCACATTTGAACAGTCAAATGTGAAATGGGTGCAAAAACAGTTACCAGGCCTACAATGAGGTTATCCCAGAAATGTCTAGTCTCTCGTCCAATAAATGGTCAGTAAATTCATGCTGAAGCAAAATAATTTCAGGATTGGACGCACCCTGAATCAATATACACATCTCACAATACAAACATAAAATGTACAATCCATCATTGTTTAAATGAAATATTGTCAGGCTAGGCTGGTTTCCAGCTGAAGGGAGATGATCTTGAGTGTGCATTTAGATTGTGAATGTTGTGAAGGACAAAGGGACATTTAAGCTACCCTATACCACATCCTGACACACTTCCTCTGAACTCACAAGGGATTAAAGGAAAATGATTGAATTGGAATGTAAAGAAAGAATAAACAATCCAACACTAGAACTCCACTTTCATAAATTGCTCAATCTGACCTTCTCTGCATCTAAGGTAATTCAACTGTTAAAGGACCGCAAAAAAATTAAGACAGATACTCTCAAATGACAAGGACAAGCAGGGGGAAATGATGCACAATCCATACTTCAATTCACTTTAACACCCCTCAAATCAGGGTTTAGCACTCCATGAGGTACCTGCCCACCTTGCCATGGCCAATTGGATCTGGGCTAAGGAGATATTACATATTAATGCTTTCTTGCAGTAGAAAGGGCTAGGGCAGGGGTGGGTCGATGTGCGAGGTGAGTAGGGGCATCTTTCCCCATCTCCCCCTGCAAAGAAAAATGGCCAAGTCATGAGGTGGGCCAGATTCTGCCTGTGACTGACTGACTTGCATATTTGTACAGGCCTTGATATTTGACTATTGATTATTGTTTATTTAGTTAATTTCTCTTAGAAATTTGGTTCATCAGGTGACACATATGTGTCAGGAAGCAATGCAGGATTGGCGTGACATTGTTCCTTGTTGTTATACCCCTAAGGAGTTACTTCAGAGACCTGCCAAGCGATTACAGTGGTACTTGCAGCTTTGCAAGTTGATGCAACCAATGGCCAAACAGCAGGCTCAGGATCACATTAATGGAACCAGGATGAGGGAGATATATACAAGGACATAAATACAGTCCACAGTCAGGTGTTTTGTGCAATAGAATTGTATGCTTGAGTGTGGGGTTCTGGAATAGGTTTTTTTCTTTATTGCCTATGGTATGGCCAGGGGAGGCTTCCAGGTTGACCGTTTTCTCTATTCTATTTTATTTCTATTCTATGTATCTTCTCTCTATATATTAAAGGGAAATTTGTGGATATGTGTTTGTGTCTGCTCGAAATGTTCAGCATGCTACAAACCCTTTTGTAAGCGTTTTTTTCAAGTAGCCTGCAATGCATGGATATGTGAATGTATCTGTTTGAAATGTTCAGTAGACTTCCCAACATGCTATAAACCTGAAATCGGTCATGTTGGCAGGTTCCATGGTGTAGACAACGTGAAAAGTGTAAAATATACATGTTTCTAATTTTTGCAGTCTGCAATGCTTTTTTGTGTGTTTGTCTGTTAGAAATGTTCAACATACTTCCCAACATGCTACAAACCAGAAACTTGGCATCTGGGTAGGATCCATGGTGTAGACAATGTAAAAAGTGTAAAATATACATTTTTTTAATTGTTTTTTTAAAGGTTGTTTTAAGCAGTCTGCAGTGCTTGGACGTGTGTGTGTACCTGTTTGAAATTTTTAGCATACTTACCAACATGCAACAAACCTGACAATTGGCTTGCGGGTAGGTTCCATGGTGTAGACAAGGGGAAACGTAGAAAATATACATTTAACTAAGTTTTGCCATCTGCAATGCTTGGCTTTGAGTGTGTCTGTTCCAAATGTTCAGCATACATCCTAAAATGCTACAAACTTTGACAAGTGGCTATTTTCCTTGGTGTAGACAATGTAAAAGGTATAAAATATACATTTTTCTGATTTGTGCAGTCTGCAATACTTGGAAATGTGTGTGTGTCTGTTTGAAATGTTCAGCATGCCTTCCAACATGCTACAAACTTGAGATTTGGCATGTTAGTAGGTTCCATGGTGTAGACAATGTGAAAAATAATGACATATACATTTGTCTAGTTTTATTTTATTTTTTCACTGGTCTGCAATGCTTACCCTTGCCATATGGCTCTTCCCGCAGTAGTTCTGCCAAAGTTCTGCATGTATTGTTCCTAAAGTTCAGCAGTTCATGAAAACTTCAGCAGTTCCTAATATTGTCTACAAAGAATCATAGGTTTAGTTAAATAAATAAACATTAAACTAGGACTAAAGTAGGAATTACCATGCGAAGCACGGGTACACCTGCTAATTACATATATAGCACTGCATACCCAGAGGCATCAGAATGCTCACAAGACTCACAAACAGAAAACAGCAGAACAAAAAGAAGCAGTAACCTAAAATAGATTAGTCTTTACCTTATCAAACAGATAGTTCTTGATACACTTTCTGAACTGACTAAGGTCAGGGATCGTTTTCAAGCCAGACAGCAATGCATTCCAGAAGGTAGGGGCCCAAACATCAAATCTGGAGCATCATAGCTTTTTAGTGATAATGGGTACCGTCTTAATCTTTGAAGTAAGATAACATGGGGTGTTAAATAAGCATTTATGTATGACAGTAAGTGCTTTAAATTGTACTCTCTGCTCCACCAGGACCCAATGCAATTTACAACAAGCTTTGGAAACATGGGATATCTTTCCAAGAGTGCACACCACTCGTACAGCACCATTCTGAATTACCTGCTGCTTTTTTATATTTGACTTAGATGTACCCACTAGAAGGCAGTTACAGTAGTCATGTTTGGAATAAATGGTCACAGAAGCCACCAATGCCCTTTTCTTCTCCTCAAGGTAGGGATGGATTTGCCATAACAATCTAAACCGATAAGAATATGAAAATTGGAGATGTGCCACTTGTTTCCTAGAAGTTAGTAGCAAATCCAAGTAGACATCCAGTGTCTTAATATGTTTGGCAACAGGGATGGTTTCACCTGCAATCATGAAATTCTCTTATTGGGATTATAAACTCTTCAACTTAGCCCCTGTTCCAATAATGATTAATTCAGTTTTTCTGTCGTTTAACACTGGGTGTTAAATGCCATCCAGGGTTGGATGATCAGATACACTTATTTCACCTTTCCCTCATCTTGAGATTAATCCCCAAAGAGCTCAAGGACAATCTGCATATCATCTGCATAATCTGCATATTGTACACCAAGGTCATCCATAAGGTCACACAGGGACATGATATAAATGTTAAATAATGGAGAAAGGATCCCAGCGGGACATCACAGGTGAGCAGCACAGGAGAGGGACAGCAATCATTCTTGACAACTATCGCTTTCTGAGGACCCAACACAGACTTAAACCACTGTGCTGCCTTCGTGGAGCACCTGCCTACCCTGCTAAGTCTATTGATCATTAAAGAGTGGTCGACCAAGTTGAACGCAGCTGACAGGTCGAGCAACAGAAGTAAAGCAGCATGGCCTTTATCAATGATTTTAACAATGTTGGATTTGAGATCTAATAAGGCAGTTTCCATGCCATATTTCTTGGTAAAGCCAGACTGGCCTGCACTCAAGGTCAGATGCTGCTTAATAAAATCATCATATTGGCAGAACTATTTTATCTAAAACCTTTAAAATAAATGGAACATTGGTTATCGGCCTAAAATTTGCAGGGATGGGAGGATCTAAAATCAGATTTTTTAACAGGGTTGAGATCCATGCCTCCTTAAGGCAATCAGGCACCTTTCCGCGAAAGAGGTGTTAACTCTTTCTGTAACCCATGGTAACAATGGGGCAAAGAAATCCTTACAAAGGAAAGCAGGAAAAAGATCTCCTTGACACAAAGTAGGTTTCGTAGTTAAAATGATATGCTGAACTTCCTCCTTGGACAACTCTTTAAAAACAAACAATTGTGATAAAACATGGGATCTCCTGGGATAGAAGAGTAGACACCGGGGTTTTCCATTGGTATCATTGGCTCAGCAATAGCTTTTTAATGAAACACACCTTTCTGTGAGAACTCATCCTGAATATTTTGGCACCAATTTTTATTCAACTCAATGGTAGCTTTAACGGTCTTGCCTCCCAAATCATGAAGATTCGAGAACAATTCCCATGCACTAGATTTAGCTGCAACAATTCTACCATTAAAATTAGCTTGTGTGGCTTAAAGAATTGTAGTTTTGTAACTGTTAACAGATTCCTTACACGCCAGCAGAGAGTACTCTTAAGGATTCTTCCTCCAGCTTCACTCATGAACACATTTATTTATTCTTCCTAGCGAGTAACACTTCAGTGCTAAGGCTTAGAGGATTTTTTTCTGAAATTGAATGTTACAGTACCAGAGTGTTAAAGGCAGTACTAGTGATACTTCCAAACAACTGTTTTGTAACGTCCTTAAGAGAGATGTCAAGTGCCAAATCTGTTAACTGAGGTAACACCACTGAGGAAAAGGAATCTTGGGTAACTAAATATTTCTTACCATTTTATAGTTTTTTGCCTCTTGATTTAACAGAGGCATGGTGCCTGTTAAAGAAAATTAAAAGAAATTATGAAATGATCAGAACAGGAACATATATCCACACAAACTGGTGAGATACTCACATTCCTGATCAGAATCCAATAAAGAATGCTGCTATTTTAACATTTTGGTTAAAGCAAAGACTTCTGAGGAATACAGTAGAGAAGACGCATTCTTATCAAATGGGTTAACTGCCTAAATGTTAAAACCCCCCCAGTACAAGAACACGCGATGAGGACTTCATTGAGGCACGCAACGCTGCGAGGAATTGTTCCTCAAAATCAGTGTATTATTATGTGACCTATACAATAAGAGAATACTCAAGAAAGAGATTGCATCAACATTAATTTTCACCCTCATGGATTCACAGCCATTCAAGTCTGTAGAACTGCAGCACAAGGTACCCCTAAAAATAAGAGCAACCTCCCCCTCCCCTAGAGCCTAATCAATAAGCTCTCTGAAGGCTACATTCACCCGGTATATCAATAAGCTAGGCATGAGTGGACAAATCTTGAATCCAGGTCTCGTGAGAGCAAACAGTACAACCTGTGATTCCACTATGTAATGAGCAGGTTCTGCCACATGACCAACCAGTGATCTGTTATTTAAAAGCACAATTTTAGAGGGCTAAGTGACCTGCTAATGGCGGAAGAAAACAAGACTGAGGCACGTTCATAGGTAACTCTCAACTGTTTTTGGCAAGACCTCAGCAGAAGTGAAAGAGGGTATGGGTATGGGTATACGTGAATCGTATTGTTCAATATCTACAATGGTAGAGGAACAACTCGAAAACCTCATATGGATCAGTGATTCAGCCTGGGGGTAGGCAAATAAATATTATATTGATCCAATAATACATCTTTAGTATTTTGTAGCTGGATGATTCAGAATTAATAAGAGGAGCAAATGTCCATGGACAGATAATGAGCCACAATGTCCGCACTCTTTCAGTGATAATTGTCAAGAGATGCAGTAGCAACACCATTCCGCTGAGGGAAACAGAGTTAGAGACTAACTCGCCTTAAAACAACACACCAGGCTCAGATTCAAGAATAGCACTCCCCAACACATACTTTATGCGGACCGCCGCAGACGAGCCACATGCGTCAGGTGCTCACGCGCCTTCTGATGTACTTAAATAACAGTGGGATGCTGGGTAGTGTAGTTATACAATATGGCAATGCAGAGGTACAGCAACTACAAGCAAATCTAAACCCTGCTATCATAAAAACACTACCACACAAGTATTTCAATCATGAGGCCCCTAAGTTTAGTGTGGAAACGATTTTTAAAAGTCAAATAGTCAAAAACCAAAATCAATCCTAAAATATATTAAATACACAGCAGCAGAACATAAAATAAAAGCTTTCAGATGTGGATTTTTGATCTGTCCTCAATATCCTTCATGATTGCACTGTTTCTGATGTCCTAAACATTCCAAATGGTCTTAAGATTTCGTAAAACGGCTCCACAAAATGGATTTTGTGAACCTATTGTATGTCCCACTGGTTACAATGCATTGTCCCCTACTAACCATCCCGAAGAAGGTGCACTGTTAATCAGTTTCTGAAATGTTTCAAAGTGTTGCTAGTGAAGAATGACTGACAAGACTCCTTCTTCAAGACAACACATGCCCTTTGCAGCCACGGTGAGCTAAATGTTACTTAAAAGTTTGGTCATGCATTGTCCCCTTCACTACCTCCTCAAAACACATACATCGTTGTCCTCAAATGCCTTACATAAGATAAACTAACATAGGTATTGACTTTGTCATGTTCCGTGGTATTGTGAGTAATTTCCATCTGGCGAGGGTGTGAACGTTTTATCTTTTACTTTATGTTTTATTCAATATAATGGTCATAATACCAAGACCTTGGATACATATACAAAAACAAGGAACATAATCAATAACATCCAACAATATTAATGCTTAAGATAATTGGACACAAGTATAATATAAAATTCACTATGTAGGCGTGTTTATACATAGAACAACCCCTCTACCTTTAATTAATAGAACAATGGGAGAGTACTTCCCACCATTGGTTATACCATATATAATGACTCCTAGACCCAATGTTACAACCATCCAATATCATTCATTCACACCCTACTTAAGGTAATTGATTTAGGAATATATTAACTCAGCATAACCAATCAAACATGCACTTATCATTTCATTGCCCTGTCAGGATCATGTGCTTTCTAAATGTTTTTAAATAACCCTCAAAAGTCAAGCTAGTAATATAATTTCCTTTCATGACCTAGCCCAAAGCAGCATGTGATCTAAAATTGAGCCCACCCCACACCCATAAGTCAACAGATGGTCGTGATGAAGTACACTCAGGAAACTAATTTCTGCCATCAGATGTCTTGTGCTCACGTCATCTAGCACCATTGACTTCCTCTGATTCCACCATATTAAACTTAATCCTAAAATAATATTTTCTAGGGCTAGTTTAGGAACCTGAGGCTGTTCCACCAGTTTAGGAATAAACTGAAAATATTCTACAGGAAATGCCCTGGTAGCTTATTCAGTCTGGTTCTGCTCATAATCAATCATTTAACATTTCTTTTGACAAAAGCATTTACTCTGCTATCTGTAAGACGAGCAGCAGCATTTTGTAGTTTAAGAAAATGCCTCCAGAAGCTTGCTTCAATTATCATGTGACTCTTGTTAGTGTTCAGTGCCCATTGTGGCATAGTGAGGCCAACAAGATAATTAAGCTGTGCCACAGTATGTGTGTCTTGCCTTGGTACTTTATTATCAGCGTAAATCAGGGTTACATGACCAAAAGCCCAGAGAGGGTAGATTTAATTTGGCTCTAAAAATATTCCACAGGTAAGCTCTTTGCAAAACCGGTAAAAGTTCTAAGGCAATGGGGGTCATTCTGAGCATGGAGGTAAGGTAAAAACCATGCCGGTAATGATTTACCGGCATGGTTTTCCGCTCCATGCTATTCTGAGCCCTCAGACCGTTAATTAAGGCACCGTAAACCACAATGCCGTAATTATCGGTCTTGGGTGTTGCGCACGCACGACCATGCCGAAATTAGCGGCATGGCGTAAACGGGAGCTGATCACAAGTGAGGAGCTCACGTAAATAACGGCCTCCCCAATGCCGCATACCGGCATGGAGTACATACAGGCATCTCAGAGAAGGATTAAAAACCCTGAGCAGTGGTTCCCAGAGCCACAGGTGCACACATACATCACAGATGGAGGCTATGGCGTCTGCCAAAGCAGAAAAGGAACACACCCACACACCACCCCCCTCCCACACCAAGATGACACCAATAGAACAAGCAAGGCCACAACCACACAAACCTCTGCAACAACACCACACCCCCCCACTGAGGAGACACAGGGGTAGAAGGAGGGGGAGACAGGCCCTGCATGCAGCACCAGTGCAGCCTCCGTTACCACCCCAGCAGCACCCATGCACACACAGCATGTCCGGCCACTCAAGGAAAAGTCCTACCAGATAGACACCCCTGACCACCTAGACTGTGACACCGTCACCACCATATTGCGTCACAGACACAAAGAAAAGCGAGCGCCATACAAATGTACAGTGCCAACCTGGCACAAGTGACGGTGTTGCCTGTGCCCCACACCCATGCCACAGGCACCTACCAGCACACAGTGGCGCCAATGCATGGCATGTCACAACCGTCCATAAGACGGCCACATATACAAGTGCCGTTACACCTCCCCAAGCACACAAGGGCCTACCAATCCCCAACATGAACCACCCAGGAGATACACAACAGTAAAGCTGGACCCAATGCAAATGGAGGCATACCAAATGACAATGGTACCCCTGACAGCACCCACAGGTCGTATGTGGACCAGCATGGCATGCAGGCAGCGGACAGCAACTGCAAACAATACCACTCCCCCTAAGTGCAGATGGAATCCAACGCAACCAAGAACCGCACACATGGGTGGGCCCGACACCAAACAACTACACATGACTCAAAGGGCCAGCAGTTCACCACGCTACCGTGCCACATGGTCCAACATGCAGGATGACCTGCCTGGCTGGCTGTTGAGCCGTCTGACTGTGTCATGCAAGTGCATGGTGCCATGAGGTGCCTGCATGAACCAACTGGGTTGAAATGATGAACGGCGTTCACCCCAACAACAAACCTGCCACAGAACCAGTGCAACGGCACATACGAACAGCTTCCCACTTTGATTGAATAAGGCACTCACAATACACTACATCTCCACCATTTTACAAGGGCTTATCACACCACACTAGCACCACTCATTGGCGGACACTACAACCGTAAGCGCATATCGGAAGACAAACTGCACATGCATAATGTGGCAGCCCCCAGCATGGCACCACATTGGAGACCCATCCCTGGGAGTGGAATGGACGGAGGGCAGCAGGGATAACACATCACGTCACCGGCATGGCACACCCATAGGAGTGTTGGGAATCACCATAGAATGGATCAGAGCAGGATGATGACCATGATCCACGGACTACAGCCATCACACCCAAATACGATTCTACACAGTACACAGCACCACATGGATCTAACATCAGGACAGCAAAATGCAACAAAGGAACATGTACCACAAGATGTCCATACCATCGTACACGGACCATCTTGTAGACGCAATCCCCCACTGAATTCCATTGTATTGGACACATATTTGTGTCCATGATTGTGCGCAATACATCCATGGACATGTACAGATGGCCATCATTGAAACCCTGCCATGACAGCCAAGTACTGTTCTCCACCATGACAGTCCAGACACTCACCTTATTTGGCTACACATGCAGCTATTGGTGGCTGTCCCTTGACAACAAGCCACATGACCCCTATCATGAACCCCCTGAACAGGCCCATGGAGCACTCAAACAATGGCCATACCCGTGCATGCGTGTAGATGAAGCAGTCACCTGGCTTGCGTGAAGCACATATGAGCCGGCGAAGCAGGACTGGTGGGTGACCCATCCACTGATGTCTGGTGTCGAATGAGCCCATGTCATATGTGTAGATGAACAAAAAGTGCATCCCTACATGAGCGGCTATCACCCCTGACATGGTACTGCTACAACCACATGACGATGCGGTGAAGGTGGAGAGTGAAGTGGCAACAAAGCTTCATGGAGGCAGTGCCCTTGAGGGACATGTAATGCTCTAAACTTACAGTGGACAAGATCACCAGGACACAAGTCAGTAGAGGGTGGCATGACATGGGCACACAGGGCACTGGACTTGTGGATACTTGTACACCATGCACTGGCAGACGTCAATAAACAAATGCGCAATGGTGAATGTCCACAACGGTTGAAGTTTGCGACACCAATAGTGTATTGTGAGAAAAATAAAATAGTGAAAACATCACCATCACCCCCTCCCACCCCCCCAACTCCACAACAAACCATCACCCCTCTCCCCCCTCCCCCCAACACCACAACAAACCATCACCCCCCTCCCCCCTCCCCCCAAACACCACAACAAACCATCACCCCCCTCCCTCCTCCCCCCAACTCCAGAGCAGTCGTCCCATGTAGGACATGAAACCCACATGTGGCAGAAATGGCTATTGTTTCTTGCCCCCCTTGTCTGGGGGAGGCATATCCCGGTGACGCATAGAACGCCGAGTGCATCTCTCCGGGGTGCCTTGTGTGGCCTCACTGTTTGCGGCCGTGTCCGTCTGCTGTGGCTCGGAACTGGAATGGCCTGCCTCAAGGGCATTTGCTATGCGTCCAAGGATGTGACATAGACGGGTCGTGCTGTCTGTCAAAGTGTCACACAATTGGGTGGTGCAGTCGGTGAGGGGCTGCTGCATTTGTCTGAGTCCTTCATGCCATTCTGCCCTGGCCTGGCGGTTGTCCTCAATGAAATCTTGTATGCGGTCTGTCAGCTGATTCACTCGCTGCCGGCCAAAAGATGGGAAACCATCGGAGAATCCACTTGGTCCAGCATGCTCTGCAGAGGGTGGTACAGGTGGACTGGGGAGATCCGCGTAATACAACTGCGGGTCGAGTTCCGGACTGTGCACAGGTGCAGGAGCATCCCCAGAGTCACTGCATGAGGCCAGTGGTACAATGCATGGCTGTGGGCTGTGCACTGTGTCTTGGCCCTCCTCCGACAAGGCCCCACAGATGGGTGACGGGCTGTGCTCACACTCATCAGGCCCGGTAGCAGCAGCCTCCCCTGAGATGCTCGACTGTGCCGAGTTAGGGGTTGGCATAGTGGCTGCCGCCGATGCTGTGTGGGATGGTGGTTCGGCAGCATCCAGTGGCCTTTCCGTAGGGAGGGGGCTGGTACTTTTTGGTGCTGGCTTTGGCCTGACCCTGCCACTGCCCGTGGAGGTGCTTGACCAGCTTGATTGGGGTTCTATGCTGTCATGGTCAGTGCCTGTGGGGGTAGAAGAGAGGGACAACATGAGTGAATGTGCAATGTCCTATTTGCATACATGGCTGCATGGACATTTCGGTCATTTGACATTTGTTTTGTTTTGGGGGTAGTTATGGCAGTGGTACATGTGCATGGTAATGACATTTACGCATGTTTGTGAGTGACTCATTGTGGCCTGGTTATGTACATTTTGGTTAGTACAATGCCAAACACGCTGGACAGATGGGCTGTGCGAGTCAATGCACTATGGTTGATGTGTGTTTTGTGCTCGCACTTGGACCTTGGTTAGGCGGCACTTGCCTCAGCATTTGTTGGATGTGGGGATGCGTAGGATAGGGGAGGGAAACACGAGAGGGTGCCTTCGATGGCCCTTGAGTCAGTTTTCATCATGCAATGGACATTGCCAGTGTACACTGTGGACACTCACCTCCTTCAGCAGAAGTCGTTCCCCCGCACTCCATGGTCCCCACGCCCTCCATGGATTCTGTGCCAATGAGAGCTGCACAGGTCTCCTCCCACGGCTCAAGTTGGACTGCGGTGCTTGGTCCACCTCCCGTCTGCAGGGCCTGGCTGCGGTTGCTGGAGATGAAGACCCGCACCTGCATCCGCAGGTCATCCCACCGCTTGCGGCAGTCCCTGGGGGTGGGGGGGTGTTGCCTACGGCGCTCACCCTCTGTGCCAGTTCGGCCCAGATGTTCTTCTTGCGGAGGATTGACTCCCTCCGCATGTCGCTGCTGAATACAACATCGGCATGCTCAGCCAGGAAGTTGACCATGGTCTGGAGTTCCTCGGGGCAGAATCTCCTCTTGCGGATGCGATCCGCAGCCCTCTTTGGTGCCTTGGGCATGTTGTGGGTTGTCTAGACCTGTTCCCGACGTTAGTTGACTCACAAGGGTGCTGGCGGGTGAGGATGGCAATGGATTGTGTTTTTAAAAATGGCCGCCGCTCTCCTTCCCGTTCCTTTGCGATGACGTAATTTCCAGTTCCTTTTTTTAGAGGTGTCCGTAATTTACGGTGTCCGTAAATTACGGTCACCGTTATGTACTGACGCAACAGCTTCAAAGGCAGTGTTGTTGATTACGTGTCGCGGCATGCCGGTAGGGGTTTTTCGGGTCGTTTTGCGGCAGGACGCTCGGTTCTTTTCCGGCATGGTGAAAAGCGCGTGTCCGCAAGCTCGGAATGCACCGCAATTAGCGGTCTTGCGCCAGCCCGGTGTCGTACTTTCCGCCATGCCGGAAAGTACCGGTACTTACCGGCATAGCTCGGAATGAGGCCCAATATCTTTCCATTCTGGTGAGAACTTTACCAATGAGCATATTTCTGAACCATATAGTATAGTTGATAAGATTTTCACTAGGTAGATCTCTCGTAATGCTTTCACTGAGTACAGTCAATTGCAGTTAGCGAAGGATGGCATAGCTAAGTTGTTTGAGGTCTTTCCACAAGTTCACAATCTGTGAAAGCCATATCAAATTGTGGCCTATCAATGCTCCCAAACGCTATACTTGTCAACAGTCTCAACAACACTGCCGTTGAATGTCCAATTGTGCCTTAAGCCATGCTTGCACTTTCTCCTGAAGCATAAGATTTTTTTTTTAGCAACATGCATTATGAGCTGATTTTCATTAGCATATATGGTATGACAGTCCAGCTGAGATTGTTGTCCTCTGGGGATAGTGGCTAATAGAGTTAGATTGTCTGTGCAGCCAAGCCATTATAGCCTCCCTGTTCCCCATCTGGAAGGTTATGTACTAGAGCTGTCAAGAACAATGGTCAGCTCTGCTATGTAAAGAGTCAAGGATATGGGTGCAAGTACAAAACCATGTGTTAGTCCTGAGTGTGAATAAATATAATCACTACATTTTCCATCCAGGGACTATCAAACCCTCACTTTAGTATTGTCATACAAAGCGATGACCATCTTCAACAAACCAGGTGGAATTCCCCAGCTATACAATTTGTGACACAATTTATTTTCATTCACAATGTCAAATGCAGCACTGAAGTCCCCAAAAGCCATGTAAACCACCTATTTGTAATTGATTCTTGCGTGCTGAACTACTTTAACCAATGCCATAATGTTGTTGAGTGTATATTGTTCCTTTCTGAAACCGGTTTCATTAAAAGGGACACTGTTTATTGTATCAGACCATTCTTGGAGTTCCGCAAAAATGATTCTTCCAAACATTTTATCAGGAGCTTCAAGCGTTGCTAACAACTGGTAGCTCTAGAGTTCATTACAAGGAAAACCCTTACAAACTGGAATAATAATGCTACTCCTCCAGCTATTAAGAATGTGGCCTGTAGCATTTAGGTTCTTAAATAAATTGTAAAGGATACCACCCCAGATGTCAATGTTATCCTTCATGTATATAAAACAGGTAGATTTATAACCCCATAAATTGACTCCTAACCAGGGTCAACCTATCTCCACGGTCTGGGATAGACCTATATATATATATGTGTAAAAGACGAGATAGATACACCAATTTCAAAACCACCTATCTCATAGGGGTGAACGAGTGTAAACTCTCTCAAAACTAGTCGTCCTAAGAAAATTGACCTAGATGACATAACAAAGTCTTATAGATTGTATAACAATTCAATATACTAATTCATATATCAAATCAATTCATTAAAACCCATAAAGTCACAACGCGAGTCGTCACTGGACACAGTAACACTTCCACAAGATAAAAAATGTATCAACATTTACACAATACAAAAGACACAATGATAATAGTATAAACTTCAGCACGCCTAAAGTGTCTTGGCATTAGAATCCCAACACCCACATTGTTTTCCTTACCCAGTTCCAATTCAATGGGGACTGTTCATTCTATAGGTTTTTATCCTACAACAATTTATTGCACACTCCATCTGGGACCAGAGCTGTAGAATTACCAACAGTGCTTAAAACCTTACCTTTTGGTCAGCGATGTTCCCATTGTACCTCCATCTAATGCATTTCAAGTCAGGAAGAGTATTTTCCACAGACGTTGTGCCTACATTTCCTTGATACGTAGGACCCAGGTATCACATGATACCCCCTGCTCCCCCTTTGGTCAGATCTTCCTGCTGTTGACCGCAGTGTAAAATCTCCTTGATGACTGATATTTCACTCCATTGTCTAAGCTGCATCTGATTTGTGTCATACTTGTGTCAACACTATGAGCTCAGTCCAAGCGATAGAGATGTTATGTGGATTCAAGTGAGACTGTTTGTCTCTGCTCAGCCAGTGGGACAATAGGCAGGAACGCTGTGTCTTTCGTTGATCCCTTGGGAGGTTGGGTATCACCTCTTCAGCACAGCAAACCACCAACTGGAATAACCCTGGGAACCATGCTCCACAGAGGCACACCCATAATAAACGGCCCAGCCTCACACCAAAATATTGCACACAAAAGCTGCAGGCTAGGGAAGAGGGACAGGCTTAGAATAGTCAGACATGGATTCATCCATCTTGTTTTATGTGTGCCTCTCTACGCTACCACTCTCCTCAATGTCCTGCAGAGAAGAACAGTTTGGGTATGATGCAAGAAGGCAAAAGTCACTTGTTACCTTGATAAGGATTAGACCCCTTTAAGCAGGCTTGTGTTTATGTAATCACATGTGACCTTTTACTTTTACAAGAAAGGGGTCTCACACTCCCTTGATTCATCTTGGACTCTTAGGAACAGACTAATTTGTTCGGACCACTTTGGGAGAGGAGTCCTTTCCAAAGCCATTTTCCAGAGGTGAGAATTGGTGTTCCAAGGCTGAGGCAAGCTTTGCTCTCTACTCTTCCCCAAGGTAATTGGCAGAGATCTGCTGTAGGAACAAGATCAGTGCTCTCTTCCAACTGCACCAGTACCCAGCTTCACACTGGTGCTGAAGGAATCCTGCAGGTGCCGTGCCAGCTAAACTCCCCGAACAATGAGTGAAGAGTAAAAGGATTAACCTTGTCCCTGAGACTCTAGATTGCGACTTGCAGCACCAGAGTAAGCCAAGTGGAAGGATTCCTGTATTCTGCGGCTTCAAACCCTCCTCTCAGATGAGTCATCCTCGTTCGAACACCCTTGACCACCAGGACCTGCAATGGTGCTTTTGGCAATCTTTTCAACCCGCATTGTGCATTTATTGAACCAGTTCATTGGCACATTGTAATATCAACAAAAGTGTTTTTTTTTCTCCAATTGGATTAATATGTTTGATAAATCTTTCTTATTTAACTAAATCTCAACAAATGACTGGAAAACAGGAAAAACTAAGGGAAAATGTAAATTAAAAAATTGAAACTATTAGATAGTATTGAAAGATGATGGCTGAAATATATAAGTTCAATGACTGAAGAAATGGAATGTAAGGAACATTTTGGGAAAAAATAAAAGTGGCTAAATTTGCTTTATGAGGTTTTCACAAAGAAATTATACATCAAATAAACAAAACGTTAAACAATCATTAAATGTCCAAATGTCATGCATAATTGTTGAAAAACATTGTTGGCAGGTGTGTGCATGAATTTGAGAATCATTTATGATTGTCTTTGCTCATAAAAAATGATTCATAAAAATGGTTGAAATGTAAAATGAAAACCTTATACAATAAATACATATGAAACAAACACTCACATTAACTCATAACATGATGAATATTAAATAATACAACATGAATAACAGGGTGTCACATTAAACAGACCCTTCTTGCTTTTGCCAAAAAATGTTCCTTATGATCTCTGGCATCAACAAACAAAAGGTGAGTTGCCCACATTAAGGTATTGAAGGAGACTGGGATAGATTTTGAAGATATCCTTTTCACAGACAAAACTACTTTTGCCCTTGTGACGTTTAACTGAATGACATTAGAGGAAAGTGAAATATTCCTGTACGCCTTTCATAAATCACCCTAAGAAGATACATGTTTGGGGAGGCATCTCTAAGGATGGGTTAAATAAAGGGATACCAAAAATGTGTCCACCAAAAGGGCAGAGCTGATTGATTGGATCACTATCATTTTGTTCAAGGTACTAAAACCTCACACCAATCAATGGGCTATAGAACACATTTAGAACGTCCTTTCTGTTGTACTTTAATGGAATGGTGGAGCAAACAACATGCAAATTGAGTTTTTTAATGTACCCTGTGGTGGTATTCTAGAGAACTGTACATGCACCTGTACTGATGTCTCATTTAAAAGTGTGTAATGTCAAAAAGAAATAGATGCTGGTAATTTATTTGCACGATTTCTAAATGTTGTTGCATCAACAAATGGGAAGCAGTGAAGATTATGTAAATCATTCATACTCATACACAGTGCTCTAAGTTAGATCAGAAATCAAGGTGGCCCATAGCGAGTCATGAACAATTATCTATTTAGTGGTGCAACCTAAGGAGTGGTGGGCATGGTTCTTTACCAGGAAGTTGCCCATGGCCCACAACAGGTTATGCCTATTTGATCAGCAGGAGGGATTTTAGAAGAGAGCGTAGATGTGCACAGTGTGCAGGTGGGAGAGTTGTGAGGCTGATGCTGTGCTCAAATTAATTGATGATTAAGGGACAGGTAATCATGATGGGTTTGGAGTCAAGGCAGGGAGTACTGGGATGGTGTTAAATAATGATGTAAATTATCAGAGGGGACAAGCTATGGGTGGTGTGTAGGGAGGGATCTGCTGGATGCCAAGTTAGGGATGGTTGAAGTAAGGTCTTTTGGCAGGGTAGGGATAGGAATTGTACCTTTTGGTATACCAGAAATAATTGATTCACTTCTTACACAGTTGTGAATAATCACCACCTTTGAATCTTGCATGTACAAAGGTGAGGATCATCATCCCCAGAAGACGAAGAGGCAGCCTGAACTTCTCATCAGTTTACCCATTTTAACCACTGCTGGTGCTGCCCAAAGGTCACCACATGATTGAAATGTATCCACAGCATATCAGTTGAGCAGGGGTTGCTCACTCGTCGTCAGATAAAATGGTTTACAGAGGGGCATCCGTCAATATCCAAAAAACACACTTCTTCAATTGAGTCATGCATCTGGAATGGTGTGGACATTTGGATCTCAGGGGCAGCCATGACACAGACGTTGAAAACAAGGGTCCTAAAGGGGGCATGATGGCAGGCGGTCTCATTGTGGGATCAGTGTGGGACAAGTAGGTGGTAAAATGGGGCAAAAGGGTGAGCTACGATCATGCGAGAATAGGGGATGGAGAAGGAATCAAAGGTGGGATCAGATTTACACTCAACAGCACCCCATGGCGCTACTCAAGTATATGCAACTATAGTGTGGTTACCGCCCCCAACCCCAGGTGCTCTCCGCCATCATATATCAAATGTCCTTTATTGTGCACAATGTATTTATTTTTTTATTGTGCATTTGTAGGGCACTTGATGTCTCACAATTAATGTCTCACATCATCCTGAACTCCTCCAACTCTGACACAAACCACTGTATGTATCATGGTCGGGCTCAGATGGCATCGTGGTGAAGGCAGGGCTTTGGTCAATTCCCACTTTCTGAAAGAAACCAAGGATAAGGGAAAACCTCATAAAGCAAATTTAGCCATAAAGTGAAAGGTCACCTCCTGGTTCCACAATCTACTGACCTTCCCTTCAACCTCTCTGGTGTCTCTGCCTGATTGCATACCTGTCACATATGTCAACATCGTTCCTCTTGATTGTTTGCCCATAAGATATCTTTTCAAAATTCTTATCCTTGTATGTAAATGTACATTCCTATTGAATGGTTGTAATAATGTTTGTGCCTACATGTTGTATGATGTTCCATTTCCATCACATCCTTGAACATGCAGCACCATAAATAAGCAGAGTATGGCAGGAAACATGTGTTTTAACCAAAGCAAAAGACTAAATAGACCACCAATACAGACGATTATGATTTGTGCATGGTACAATTCAAATGCAACCAAAAAAGTGATGGTTGGAAGGTTTTGAAAACACTGGCAACAATCCACACCACAGTTTTTAATGCTGTCTGCACCACTGCAAAAGGAGTCCAGCCATATGCAAATCAGTCAGGTTATGCCACCGATGGTAGCAGCCCAGTCTGAACAACTAGGCAGTGTCCCCTCTGCACAGAAACACAAGCAACCCCAGACATGTGTTGGCCTTGTTGTGCCTCCTCAGTGAGGTGTAGCTTGGTTCCCTATGGCACAGCGAGCAAGGGCACCACGTCTGGGCATATCTGCTCTCACATGGGGAGACAAACTACAACCAAACATGCGATGGGTGGAAGGTTTTGAAAACATCGGAACCACTGGAAACCACTGGAAACCACTGGCAATGCCCTGGGCAGACATGTGCAATAGTGCTAACGAATTATTGTACTGAATCTAGCACTGGTAGCAGTGGCACGAGAGATAGATGCGAGATGTACAAATCTCATCTTAACTTTTGGTATGATTGTCAACTATTTATTTTAAAATTTGTTTCTTAGCTTTTCAAAGTAATAGTACATACAATGAACACTCCCAATCCGCCTTCCCTCCGACCCCAATGCAAACATACATGGTAATACCATAGAGTAAACAGTGTAAATCAAGTGACTAGATACTGCATCATTCTCGCTAATTTGGCTGGTGTATCTCATTTCCCGTTCACTATTCCTGTTGTCGGCCTTTTACGCAGAAGTTGCCTGTGTGTCATCCATAGTAGCCATGTATCTTCGAAAGGGCGGCTAATTGTCCAACGGTCAACTCTGTGCTGGTATGGTGGAGGCATTTAGCATTTCCCTGTGTTTGCACATGGACATATAGGTCACCCATTGCCAGAAGATTGGAACCCTAGACTTCCCTCAAGATTTGGCAATTAACGACCTGACCACAACACATGCCGTGCCTGCAAGTCTTTTCTCTGCCTTTGAGCCTGTGCCCATCATGGCCAACATCCAGTGCTCTGGGGAGTACTGCCAGGATGCATTGAACTGAGTGGACATAGCTGTTTCATTCAATGACCATAAAGGTCAACCATGTGGACAGGACCAAACTACATGTATGAAGTTGGCAATTTGCAGAGCACATATCACACAACTAGATGATGTTTAAGGATAGAATATATGCAGGTTCATAAGAGAATAGTACACATGATGCAGGAATATATAGTGGATTAGGCTTAACTGTTCATTTAGGGAGAGAGATCTAATTTGTAGGCAATCATGCTTCCATTTGTTGTCTGTTAAAAAAGATTTAAGGAGGATTAAGTATGATGGACATATGAAACAAAACATTTGTAGACATCAGCTTAAAATAATCAAAGATCTAGCGGAAGATAATTCTCTCACCATTAAACAGCCAGATAAAGGGGGAGCCCTGGTACTCATGGATACAAATGTTTACAACGCTGGTTATTTGAAATTACTTGAAGACAGACAAACATGCCTCCCATTAGACAACAACCCTACCAACAACATTTGTATGGTTATCAGACAAGTGGTGGAAAAAGCTAGCTCAATGGACTGGATATCAGACAAAACAGAAGAATTCCTTATCAATGTGAATCCGACTATCCCCGTCTTCTATGGATTACCAAAACTCCACAAAAACCATTAATATCCCTGTTCAGATCCATTGTGGCTGGCACAAACAGTATCTTTCAACCTATGGCCGTATACTTAGACACCGCGCTCCAACCACTGGTGCAGAAAATACCTATGTACCTCAAAGATACAACACACTTCCTGCAGACAATCAGTACTCTTAAAATCAACTTTACTGACCCTTTAATATTTTCTATGGACGTAAGTAGCCTATACACTTCAATTCAACATAATGAAGGAATAGCTGCCCTAGAATGGTTTCTTCTACGAAATGACAACATCCAGATACAGAAAACTTTTGCAATTGAACTCATCAATCTAATTTTGTATAACAACTACATTAGATTTATTGATCAATATTACCTACAGATCTCTGGAACTAGTATGGGCTCGGCTGTGGCCCCCTCGTATGCTAACATCTTTAGGTTTTATTTTGAAAAAACACATGTTTTGGGCCATCCTCATTGGAAAGATAAGATACACTGTTGGACTAGATATATAGACGACATCTTTGGCATATGGAATGGCACAGAACAAGAGTTGGCTGATTTTTGGTAATACATCAACCAATGCAATCCACAAATAAAATGTATCATTGAAATTGGCAGACCCCCGGTCAATTTCTTAGACGTCACTGTCGAATGGAAGAACGATGAACTGATTACATCAATGTACAGGAAACCCACGGATGTGAATAACACCCTGCATTTTAATAGCTTCCACCATAGGCATCTAAAGGAGAATCTTCCATATAGCCAGCTCTTACGTGCCAAACGAATTACCTCTAACACAGAAAGACTCCAGATTGAGTTTGAGAGTATGAGATCGAGATTTCTACAAAGAGGATTCCCAGAAGAAGCAGTTACACAAGCCATTACAAGGACAGAAGCTAACGCTCGGGACGTTTTGTTAACCAAACAGACCACTAAAACCAAACACAATCTCATCTACACATTGAAGTATTCGGCACAAAGCTTCCAGATAAAGAGGGTCATCACTAAAAATTGGGATCTCATTAAATCAGACCCCAACCTTAATCGTCTATTCCCATCTCCTCCAATGCTGGCTTTTAAAAGAGGGAGAAACCTTCGAGATACTCTGATCAAAGCCGAAAGACCAAAGAAATCTACCGAGAGGACCTTCATGAAACAAAAAAATGGGACCTATCCATGCCTTAATTGTCAACATTGCTCCAACATCATAAAGGGAGACCACATTAGGCATCCAAACAGTGGGAAAAAGATCTCCCTGAAGAGTTATGCCACCTGTGAATCAAAAAATGTCATTTATACTATCAGATGTCCCTGCTGTAAATATTACGTGGGCAAGACCAGCAGACGTGCTAAAGAAAGATGGACTGAACACAAATCCCAGATCAGAACAAAAAACATCAAATCACCTGTTTTTCGCCATTTCAGAGACCATAACCACAATATCTCACAAATGCGTTTTGCAATACTTGAAGTAATATGTCCCCTCTCAAGAGGTGGTGATCTACCAAAATTACTGGCTCAATGGGAACTTTATTGGATTCATAAACTTGACTCGTTGTCACCTCTTGGCCTTAATGAAGATTACTACTTTGGTCCTTTTATTTAAACACTACCTCAATAGACCTATATAACTTCCCATTCTCGCTTTTCCCCACTAGCACCTGCTTATTTCTACTTTGGCACCTGTTAAATTGTATATCTGCAGCAATTATAATGTGAACCGAATCCGGGCAGATGTTACTTTATGCGTTAGTAACCATGTTATCAGTTACACATATTTGAAGATATGTGTTGTGATTACCATGGACGTGATGTTAGTACATCTTTCATCTTATCTTTTTAAAGTACTAGTATGATCTACACTGGATATAACTGCTTCCACTGATATACAATATCCACATCAGAATGTGAACCCTGGGTGTGGACAGAAATCTGTGAACTATGATATGATTTATTTTCCCCCTTTCAGTGTTAGCCTTTTCCTCAAAAGTTAGAACATACACATATCTACACATGAGATATGTCCACCCACCAGTATAGTGTCAGCCAGTTCGCTCTTTAGCACATATAACCTAGACAGGATTCTCTCCCGAAATTAGTAAGCAGTCTTTGTGACCCATGTGGTACACAGTTTTATCCATATACATCATGATAGCCAAGATTGGAATTCATTGATGTAATAGCCTCCTAACTATTTTGACTTGCAGTTTACTACTGCATCTAAATCTCCTTTGCTTCTGCGATGAATTGATTGAAACCCTTTTTTCACCTGGGTCTCTCCTCTCAGCCGTTTTTTCCCATTATAGTGATGCCCTTTTTGCATCACAACCACACTTATGTGAACCAACACCCCTGCACCTTTTTTATAACTTAGTTGTTCGAGTAGTCCTTGCAATAGACTCTACACATGGCGGCCCCGTTGTTTACATGTGACGTCACCCACGCGCTCAGCGTGGTGACATCACTATGTAAACATGGGTTGCCTCGGATCTCCGTTCTATCCATAAAAATGCCAAATAGAATTTTTTGAACTGGCATTCTGATCTGTCCGTTCTTATGCACTATATCTGGAAGGTTATTACTTTGTTTATCGGATCGCACACCTTTGAATACTTACCTAATGACGTCTCACACGCATGCGCGTGATGACATCATCGATCAACATTGCATTTAATGCACCACAGCGCTGCCAATGGAGACAGACTTTCACCTGGGTTTCCTGCCTCCATTGTGCAGTGCTGTTGGTTTAAGGTAAGAAGACGATGGCTCTGCTGAGCCACCCTTCTGGTAACACCACAGAGATGCTAGTGCTTTCATCTACTTACCTTTGTAGATCCCGCCTTTTTCTGGAGATCTGCTAAGTGTAACTTGTGACCTTGATTGGACCTCCGTTTAAGTGTCACCCTGCAGACTTGAGTAAGTCACTGTTCTACCATAAAACTTAACCTGTAACACATTCAGTCTCGTAGTTTCTTAAGTTCTTCCTTTTCTTCTACAGATAGAATTTTTTTCCTCCGGCTTAGAATTGTTCTATTTCCCCGTATGAGTGGGGTCCATTATCTGGCGAATGATTGACTACTTATGAACTCAGAAGCACTGTATATTACAAAAAATCACAAGGTTAGACTTATGAGATTACTTTATCTGCTTTATTTTCTAGATACTAAAATCTGACATGGTCAATCTAACCCTAAGGCCACCACTTTGAAACTCTTACCTCTGAGACACCCTTTATCTAGTGACTTTTGACACGATGAAAACCACGTCTCACTCCATATTGTACTTCAGTGTGTATAAGTTACCCACAATATCAATGGGAGATTTGGTTTAGTACATCAAGAGATCCTATGATGATTTTGAGAATGGTTCTTGTCTGAGGGCACTTTTATCAAATCATGTGTTGATTTAAATAATTATGTTTTATGACTTTTCTTTGTAAATATTGTATATAAATCTTTTGCAGAATTTGAATTGCCCCTGATGAAGAGTGTGTTTTCACTCGCAACGCGTTGGGCCCTCTACACCTTCACCATCATGAATAAAATGAAGACTTATTCTTGTGACATAATTTGACTGAATTATCATTTTTTCAAAACGTTCTCTCTCTCAATATATATAATATAAATACTCACCAGAAATACTGATATTTCAAGCTATGAATTGTTGGTCTGGTATTCCAGACATACGAAAGAGTGCAGGGGACGTGAGTTCCCAAATTTGGGAACTTGTTTGTTTTTCTGTATTTTGCACAATCTAGGTGTCAAGGTTGCATTTCTCTCCTCTGCACCTCAAATCTATTTTTGAACTATCTAACTATTCCATATACTTCTATAACTTCACTTAAATTCTTCTAATATGGTGTGCTTCTACTGTCCACATCTCTCTTTGCTGTTATAGAACTACCCCAGTGCAGTCTCCCATCTGAGACGAGACTTGTTGTTATTTGGGATCCGCTGTGCCTCAATGCGCTTATATATAACAGAAACAAGTGATTTAGTAGACACTTTGGAGGTGAGATATTGTAACACCGGGGATGTCACTGGAGCCCAAGGGTAGTTTGGCCACATTGTCGTAAACGCCTCCTACAGTCTGAAGTACAAGAACATTGTGACCATATTACATTCACCTCTAGTTTTCAAAGTATCGCAGGTGACCCAAGTACCATCAATAACCAGGTCTCTCAGTGAGTGAATTCCCAACTTTTCAACCTGTGTCTGGAACATCTTCTCATTGGTAAGTAGAATACCCCTGACCTTATATATCGCAAATGTAGGGGAGTAGGGGGCATCTACTCCCATAATGCGTGCCACCTTTTGCCATGCATTACAAGTGAATGCAGTTGGCTGGATTTTGGTTCAGTCCCGTGCGGGAGGTGCCTGCCAGAACAAACCCTTCAGATCGATGGGTAACATAACCACTTTTTCCAGGGAGGCATGTGGAAGTTCTGCAGAGTGGGACCACCACCAAATGGAGTATTGAAATTGGGCGGACCAAAAATATAAAAACAAATCTGGAAATTCTAACCCCCTCAGCTCACAAGGCAGTGTCATAACATCATACGAAATCCTAGGCTGGTGACCCACCCAAACAAAGCGAATCATCAATTTACGGAGCCTGGACCAAAAGCTAGCAGGAGGCCAGGTTGGAGCATTATTATATAGGTAAAGACATTTCGGCAACACAACCATCTTAGCTAAGGACATCCGGGTCCATGCTTTGACTCTGTGTTCCAAGTGTGCAAGAACCTTCAGGTGGTTCTGTTCGAACAGTGATCGCATGCCACCAGGGCTCCATTTAAACTCTCTGCCAATATCCTCCTGATGGACTGCTTGGGTCAGGGGTAATACCTCTCATTTAGACCAATTGATTTGCAGACCGGACATATTCCCATATTGTTGAATAGCTCACACCACTGGCTGCAAGTTTATCTTAGGGTGTTTCAGGTGTAGAAACATGTTTTCTCGTTATAGCGACACAATAGAGGCATGAGCGTGTGCCCTAACCCTGCAATGAATGTGATACTATCTCAGGTAGCAAGCAAGGAGTTCAATTGCGAGGGCAAAAAGAATAGGGGGCCGAGGGCACTCCTTTCTTGTACCCCGGGTTGGGGCTGCGTGTTCTGACAGGATTTTGTTTGTTTGTAAAGCAGCGCTGGGTGCTGTATATAGGAGACAGACCCACGCAGGTAAACAAGACCCAGATCAGAGCGTCTCAGGACATCAAATAAAAATGGCCACTCCTCCGAGTCAAAAGCTTTTTCTGCACCCAGACCGGCAAACACAATGAGGATATCTGGATTCACATTGTCCATAAGAGTGAATATTTGTCGTAAATTGTTCTGTGTGCACCTACCTGGAATGAAACCCGCTTGGTCTGGGAGGACCAGGGCAGGCATATGTGGGAGGAGATGGTCGCCAATATTTTTGCTAAGATTTTATTGTTCATATTAATGTGGGATAACAGTCTTTAAGACAAGCACTTAGAGGGGTCTTTATAGGATTTCAACAGAATCGTCACAATGGCCGACCTAGTGGATTCAGGTAGAGTCCCAGATACAAAGGCTTCCTCATACATCTGGAAGAGATGTGGAGCAATCAAGTCAACATATTCTTTATATAGTTCTATTGTGAGCCCGTCCAAACCCGGTGTTTTACTGTTAGAGAGGGAGAGAATAGTGGTGGAAAATTTCTTCCGCTGAGGGAGGTACATTCAGTTGTTTTCCCATAGTCGGGTCTAACCATCCTAGTGTCACCCGATCTAAATACTCAGATATTGGGCCTCATTACGAGCATGGAGGTAAAACAGAGTCATTATCGGCATGGTGGTATTCGCGCGTCTGTTCTCCCTTGACACCACTAATAGTGGCTGATTACGAGTGTGCGAGCACGCAGGAACCCCCATGCCGGTAATGGCTGCACTGCCATGCCGCTAAAGGCCCTCCAACCCCCCGCTAGCACCATCACAGGAGCCGCCAATACCGCCTCTGCCAAGGAACAACCCCTTAATAACGACCCGGTAATACCATCATGCAAATACCGGGCTCGTAATACCGGACCCGGAAGTAACATCATTGCGTCGGAACGGGAAATGCGCCGGCAGCCATCTTTAAAAACACAATCCATTGCAATCCTCTCAATCCTGCAGTCCTACAGAGTTGAGAGCAGGGCCATACCATCCATCCTGCCTAAGGCAACCCGCAAGACTGCCCCCCGCCTGTGCAAGAAGCGTTTCTCCAACGAGGAGCTCAACATGCTTGCTGATACGCTTGCAGTCCAAGCAGATGCGGTGTTCGCCAACAACCTCAAAAGGGAAGTGCAACTCAGAAAAAAATAAATATTGGAGGAGGTTGCGCATAAAGTGACAGCGGTTGGCACCACCCCCTGCATGGTGAAAGACTGTAAGAAGAGATGGGATGACCTACGTCTCCGGGTGCGTAACATCCTAGCATCAAATCGCAGGGAGGCCATGGCTGCAGGTGGGGGTGCCCACTCACCCGTAAAATTGATGCGATGGGAAGAGACCTGCAGCACTACCATAAATATGGAGTCGATTGAGGGCTTCGGTAAAATGGAGACAGGTGCAGAGACATCGGGAGATGGAGGTGAGTGACCCCGCAAACCCCAGTAGACCAAAACATGACGTAGTACAACAGATGTGAAAGTGAACCAAGCCAATGCATGGCCCATCATACACACATTTACAGATCCATGTCCAGATGGAGGCCCAAACCCTGGCACAATGAAATGCATGCTGCGTGCTAATCCCATTACCAACAGACACCCAACACACAGGGATCATTCACATGTCACACATCACGCAAACCGCATACAATGGTTTCCCACCTGGTACACATCAGTACAGAATGGAGAAGCCACGGCTTATGCCAATATGCCCCCTCCCTTGAAAGTACCCTGTGTTACACACCTATAAGAATGCAATGCATGAGAAATTAAATACTGCACAGCACCAACTCATGCATCTTGCATTTAACACCATCACTCATGCCCTGCATCTCTTGTTCCCCCACAGGCACTGATGCAGAAAGTGAAGGGCAGGACCCTACCCCAAGGGCATCAACACACTCCAAGTCATCAAGGGCCAGACCAGAGGGCAGTGGGCCTTCCAACTCTGGGGCAGCACTGTGGGCCAGAGTGCAACCCAGGGCACCAGTACAGGCCAGGCCGGCTGAGGAGGAGAATACAGCATCTGACGAGACTGCCAATACAGCGTCGGCAACGATTGCAGTGGGAGAGGCTGATGGTATGGAGTCCGATGCCACCAGTTCTGTAGGTGAGGCAGCAGCCACAGCTCCCCTCACCGACGTGGATGTGCACACGGAGGAATACCAGGACATTGAAGACACCATCCATGCTGAATGTCCCCATACTCCAAGCCCCCAGTCCACCCCCCACCACTCCACACGGGGCACTCCAGCAAGCCCCATGCGGGTACCAGCGGTTCTACTGGGGAGTCTGCATCTGTCCAGTCCACCCAGCCACGGCACCGTCCACTTCCACAGCCCCCAATGACATGGGGGCACACCTGTCGAGGGTAGAGGCCCGCCAGGACTCAATGATAGAACTGGTGCACCAGTATGTGGCCGAGGGTGAACAGACACGCCGTGAAATATGGGAGGTGAATGCTGCAACCATTACGGCCATCGATTCGAGTGCCATACGCATTTGTGACAGTTTAGGGGCGTGACACAAGTCCTTAGCAGGATGCTGGAACACATGCAGCAGCAACAACCTGAACCGGCGGTGCCAAATCCATCTACCTCACCCCACCAACCACACCTGCAAGCTCGACTCCTTCAAGCCCTGTGCGGATGATGAGGCGCAGTGCAAGGCACATGGAAATGCTGCCCCCTGACCCAAAAAGAGGCCAGAAATTGACATTCCAACCCCATCGTGTGTGGGATGACAATGGGTAAGGGGGAGGTGGTGTTGGTGGTGTTAGGGGGGGTTGGTGGTGTTTATTGGTGGATATGTGGGGGCCGATTCAATGAACAAACGTGCGCCGAAAATCTTCGCGCAAGCAGGCGCAAGCAGGCGCAAGCGGAAAAAAACAGGCGAACGCGTGCGATTCATGGAAGTCCCTGCGCGTGTACACCTCGGGATGTGCGCCAAACCCGTGCATGGCGCACAAGTCACTGCAACATCCCGAAAGGCGTGCGTGACGCGCACAGTGAAAGCGCACAACCTCGGCGCATACACCAGAAAGTGGGCGAGACACGGGGCGTAACGCGCGGAATGGGGAACAACGAGCGAAAATAAGGGCGTAACTGGGGATGTACTGCAGGGAAGCAGACGGAACGCCCACACGCACTCGAACCACACGTATTCATGGAATCAAATAGGGCAAAGCCACGCACAGCCAAAGACACGCACAAGCTGAAACACGTCTGCCACACGAAGGCAGGCGGTAGAGTCCCAGCGCATCACAAAAGTGGCAACATACAGCAATTGGGCCTGTGCGAGCGGGGTACGTGTATTTCGGGGGCGCGCGGGAAGTTACACACGCGATTGAGCGGGGTACGTGTATTTCGGGGGTGCGCGGGAAGTTACACACGCGATTGAGCGGGGTACGTGTATTTCGGGGCGCGCGGGAAGTTACACATGCGATTGAGCAGGTACGTGTATTTCGGGGGTGCACGGGAAGTTACACACGCGATTGAGCGGGGTACATGTATTTCGCGGGTTTGCGGGAAGTCACACACGCGATCTCAACAGGGTACGTGTATTTCAGGGTGCGGGGGAAGTATCCCACGCAACATCAGCAGGGTACGTGAATTCCAGGGGTGCGCGGGAAGTTCCACACGCAATCTCATCAGGGTACGTGTATTACAGGGGTGCGCGGGGAGCAGCACAAGTGAATTGCACGTGTGGGTCCTCCCAGGTGTTCCCTCTACAGCCTCCACGGCCCCTGCAGGTGGCTCACACCACAGGGGCCTACCCAGCACATGTCCTGCAGGCACCCTATCCACCATGGCCATGCCCACCAGCCAACCCACATGTCAACTTGCACAACTGCCCACCAACGCATGTCCCCCTGCACCCCCAGCCACCAGGGGCACCCTCCACCAGGCCCCCACCCATGTCTCCCACCACCCCCACCCCCCAGCCACCAGGGGCAGCCTCCACCAGGCCCCCACCCATGTCTCCCAGCACCCCCACCCCCCAGCACTGTGGGGCACCTGCCAGCAGGTCCCCACCCATGTCTCCCAGCACCCCCACCCCCCAGCACTGTGGGGCACCCTCCACCAGGCCCCCACCCATGTCTCCCACCACCCCCACCCCCAGCAGTGCAGGGGCACCCACCACCAGGCCCCTACCCATGTCTCTCACCACCCCCACCCCCCAGCAGTGCAGGGGCAGCCTCCACCAGGCCCCCACCCATGTCTCCCAGCACCCCCACCCCCCCAGTCACCAGGGGCAGCCTCCACCAGGCCCCCACCCATGTCTCCCAGCACCCCCACCCTCCAGCCACCAGGGGCAGCCTCCACCAGGCCCCCACCCATGTCTCCCACCACCCCCACCCCCCAGCAGTGCAGGGGCAGCCTCCACCAGTCCCCCACCCATGTCTCCCAGCACCCCCACCCCCCCAGTCACCAGGGGCCGCCTCCACCAGGCCCCCACCCATGTCTCCCAGCACCCCCACCCCCCAGCCACCAGGGGCAGCCACCACCAGGCCCCCACCCATGTCTCCCACCACCCCCACCGCCCAGCAGTGCAGGGGCAGCCTCCACCAGGCCCCCACCCATGTCTCCCAGCACCCCCACTCCCCAGCAGTGCAGGGGCAGCCTCCACCAGGCCCCCACCCATGTCTCCCAGCACCCCCACCCCAAGGCAGTGCAGGGGCAGCCTCCACCAGGCCCACACCCATGTCTCCCAGCACCCCCACGCCCCATCCACCAGGGGCAGCCTCCACCAGGCCCCCACCCATGTCTCCCACCATACCCACACCCCAGCACTGTGGGGCACCGACCACCAGGCCCCCACCCATGTCCAACTCATGTTCCCCAGCACCCCAAACCCCCAGCACTGTGGGGCACCTGCCAGCAGGCCCCCACCCATGTCCAACTCATGTTCCCCACCACCCCCACCCACAGCACTGTTGGGCACCTGCCAGCAGGCCCCCACCCATGTCCAACTCATGTTCCCCAGCACCCCCACCCCCCAGCACTGTGGGGACCTGCCAGCAGGCCCCCACCCATGTCCAACTCATGTTCCCCAGCACCCCCACCCCCCAGCACTGTGGGGACCTGCCAGCAGGCCCCCACCCATGTCCAACTCATGTTCCCCACCCCCCACCCCCCAGCAGTGCAGGGGCACCCACCACCAGGCCCCCACCCATGTCTCCCAGCACCCCCACCCCCCAGCCACCAGGGGCACCCACCACCAGGCCCCCACCCATGTCTCCCAGCACCCCCACCCCCCCAGTCACCAGGTGCAGCCTCCACCAGGCCCCCACCCATGTCTCCCAGCACCCCCACCCCCTGGCCACCAGGGGCACCCACCACCAGGCCCCCACCCATGCCTCCCACCACCCCCACCCCCCAGCAATTCAGGGGCAGCCTCCACCAGGCCCCCACCCATGTCTCCCAGCACCCCCAGCCACCAGGGGCAGCCTCCACCAGGCCCCCACCCATGTCTCCCACCACCCCCACCCCCCAGCAGTGCAGGGGCAGCCTCCACCAGGCCCCCATCCATGTCTCCCAGCACCTCCACCCCCCAGCCACCAGGGGCAGCCTCCACCAGGTCCCCACCCATGTCTCCCAGCACCCCCACCCCCCAGCAATTCAGGGGCAGCCTCCACCAGGCCCCCACCCATGTCTCCCAGCACCCCCAGCCACCAGGGGCAGCCTCCACCAGGCCCCCACCCATGTCTCCCACCACCCCCACCCCCCAGCAGTGCAGGGGCAGCCTCCACCAGGCCCCCATCCATGTCTCCCAGCACCTCCACCCCCCAGCCACCAGGGGCAGCCTCCACCAGGCCCCCACCCATGTCTCCCAGCACCCCCACCCCCCAGCAGTGCAGGGGCAGCCTCCACCAGGCCCCCGCCCATGTCTCCCAGCACCCCCACCCCACAGCCATCAGGGGCTGCTTCCACCAGGCCCCCACCCATGTCTCCCACCACCCCCACCCCCCCAGTCACCAGGGGCAGCCTCCACCAGGCCCCCACCCATTTCTCCCAGCACCCCCACCCCCCAGCAGTGCAGGGGCAGCCTCCACCAGGCCCCCACCCATGTCTCCCAGCACCCCCACCACCCAGCTACCAGGGGCAGCCTCCACCAGGCCCCCACCCATGTCACCCACCACCCCCACCCCCCCAGTCACCAGGGGCAGCCTCCACCAGGCCCCCACCCATGTCTCCCAGCACCCCCACCCCCCAGCAGTGCAGGGGCAGCCTCCACCAGGCCCCCACCCATGTCTCCCAGCACCCCCACCCCCCAGCCACCAGGGGCAGCCTTCACCGGGCCCCACCCATGTCTCCCACCACCCCCACCCCCCAGCAGTGCAGGGGCACCCACCACCAGGCCCCCACCCATGTCTCCCACCACCCCCACCCCCCCAGCAGTGCAGGGGCACCTGCCAGCAGGCCCCCACCCATGTCCAACTCATGTTCCCCAGCACCCCACCCCCCAGCACTGTGGGGCACCTGCCAGCAGGCCCCCATCCATGTCTCCCACCACCCCCACCCCCCAGCAGTGCAGGGGCAGCCTCCACCAGGCCCCCGCCCATGTCTCACAGCACCCCCACCCCACAGCCACCAGGGGCTGCTTCCACCAGGCCCCCACCCATGTCTCCCACCACCCCCACCCCCCCAGTCACCAGGGGCAGCCTCCACCAGGCCCCCACCCATTTCTCCCAGCACCCCCACCCCCCAGCAGTGCAGGGGCAGCCTCCACCAGGCCCCCACCCATGTCTCCCAGCACCCCCACCACCCAGCCACCAGGGGCAGCCTCCACCAGGCCCCCACCCATGTCACCCACCACCCCCACCCCCCCAGTCACAAGGGGCAGCCTCCACCAGGCCCCCCACCCATGTCTCCCAGCACCCCCACCCCCCAGCAGTGCAGGGGTAGCCTCCACCAGGCCCCCACCCATGTCTCCCAGCACCCCCACCCCCCAGCCACCAGGGGCAGCCTTCACCAGGTCCCACCCATGTCTCCCACCACCCCCACCCCCCAGCAGTGCAGGGGCACCCACCACCAGGCCCCCACCCATGTCTCCCACCACCCCCACCCCCCCAGCAGTGCAGGGGCACCTGCCAGCAGGCCCCCACCAATGTCCAACTCATGTTCCCCAGCACCCCCACCCCCCAGCACTGTGGGGCACCTGCCAGCAGGCCCCCATCCATGTCTCCCACCACCCCCACCCCCCCAGTCACCAGGGGCAGCCTCCACCAGGCCCCCACCCATGTCTCCCAGCACCCCCACCCCCCAGCAGTGCAGGGGCAGCCTCCACCAGGCCCCCACCCATGTCTCCCAGCACCCCCAACCCCCAGCCACCAGGGACAGCCTCCACCAGGCCCCCACCCATGTCTCCCAGCACCCCCACCCCCCAGCAGTGCAGGGGCAGCCTCCACCAGGCCCCCACCCATGTCTCCCAGCACCCCCACCCCCCAGCCACCAGGGGTAGCCTCCACCAGGCCCCCACCCATGTCTCCCCCCACCCCCACACCCCAGCACTGTGGGGCACCCACCACCAGGCCCCCACCCATGTCCAACTCATGTTCCCCAGCACCCCCAACCCCCAGCACTGTGGGGCACCTGCCAGCAGGCCCCCACCCATGTCCAACTCATGTTCCCCACCACCCCCACCCCCAGCACTGTTGGGCACCTGCCAGCAGGCCCCCACCCATGTCCAACTCATGTTTGCCAGCACCCCCACCCCCCAGCACTGTGGGGACCTGCCAGCAGGCCCCCACCCATGTCCAACTCATGTTCCCCACCACCCCCACCCCCAGCAGTGCAGGGGCAGCCTCCACCAGGCCCCCACCCATGTCTCCCAGCACCCCCACCCCCCAGCCACCAGGGGCAGCCTCCACCAGGCCCCCACCCATGTCTCCCACCACCCCCACCCCCCAGCAGTGCAGGGGCACCCACCACCAGGCCCCGACCCATGTCTCCCACCACCTCCACCCCCCAGCAGTGCAGGGGCACCTGCCAGCAGGCCCCCACCCATGTCCAACTCATGTTCCCCAGCACCCCCACCCCCCAGCACTGTGGGGCACCTGCCAGCAGGCCCCCACCCATGTCTCCCACCACCCCCACCCCCAGTCACCAGGGGCAGCCTCCACCAGGCCCCCACCCACGTCTCCCAGCACCCCCACCCCCCAGGGGCAGCCTCCACCAGGCCCCCACCCATGTCTCCCACCACCCCACCCCCCCAGTCACCAGGGGCAGCCTCCACCAGGCCCCCACCCATGTCTGCCAGCACCCCCACCCCCCCAGTCACCAGGGGCAGCCTCCACCAGGCCCCCACCCATGTCTCCCAGCACACCCACCCCCCAGACACCAGGGGCACCCACCACCAGGCCCCCCACCCATGTCTCCCAGCACCCCAGTCCCCCAGCAGTGTAGGGGCAGCCTCCACCAGGCCCCCACCCATGTCTCCCAGCACCCCCACCCCCCAGCCACCAGGGGCAGCCTCCACCAGGCCCCCACCCATGTCTCCCACCACCCCCACCCCCCCAGTCACCAGGGGCAGCCTCCACCAAGCCCCCACCCATGTCTCCCAGCACCCCCACCACCCAGCCACCAGGGGCAGCCTCCACCAGGCACCCACCCATGTCTCCCACCACCCCCACCCCCCCAGTCACCAGGGGCAGCCTCCACCAGGCCCCCACCCATGTCTCCCAGCACCCCCACCCCCCAGCAGTGCAGGGGCAGCCTCCACCAGGCCCCCACCCATGTCTCCCAGCACCCCCACCCCCCAGCCACCAGGGGCAGCCTCCACCAGGCCCCCACCCATGTCTCCCACCACCCCCACCCCCCCCAGTCACCAGGGGCAGCCTCCACCAGGCCCCCACACATGTCTGCCAGCACCCCCACCCCCCCAGTCACCAGGGGCAGCCTCCACCAGGCCCCCACCCATGTCTCCCAACACCCACACCCCCCAGCAGTGCAGGGGCACCCACCACCAGGCCCCCACCCATGTCTCCCACCACCCCCACCCCCCCCAGCAGTGCAGGGGCACCTCCCATCAGGCCCCCACCCATGTCCAACTCATGTTCCCCAGCACCCCCACCCCCCAGCACTGTGGGGCACCTGCCAGCAGGCCCCCACCCATGTCTCCCACCACCCCCACCCCCCCAGTCACCAGGGGCAGCCTCCACCAGGCCCCCACCCATGTCTCCCAGCACCCCCACCCCCCACGGGCAGCCTTCACCAGGCTCCCACCCATGTCTCCTATCACCCCCACCCCCCCAGTCACAAGGGGCAGCCTCCACCAGGCCCCCACCCATGTCTGCCACCACCCCCACCCCCCCAGTCACCAGGGGCAGCCTCCACCAGGCCCCCACCCATGTCTCCCAGCACCCCCACCCCCCAGCAGTGCAGGGGCAGCCTCCACCAGGCCCCCACCCATGTCTCCCAGCACCCACACCCCCCAGCCACCAGGGGCAGCCTTCACCGGGCCTCACACATGTCTCCCACCACCCCCACCCCCCAGCAGTGCAGGGGCACCCACCACCAGGCCCCCACCCATGTCTCCCACCACCCCCACCCCCCCAGCAGTGCAGGGGCACCTGCCAGCAGGCCCCCACCCATGTCCAACTCATGTTCCCCAGCACCCCACCCCCCAGCACTGTGGGGCACCTGCCAGCAGGCCCCCATCCATGTCTCCCACCACCCCCACCCCCCAGCAGTGCAGGGGCAGCCTCCACCAGGCCCCCACCCATGTCTCCCAGCACCCCCACCCCCCAGCCACCAGGGGCAGCCTCCACCAGGCCCCCACCCCTGTCTCCCAGCACCCCCACCCCCCAGCAGTGCAGGGGCAGCCTCCACCAGGCCCCCGCCCATGTCTCCCAGCACCCCCACCCCACAGCCACCAGGGGCTGCTTCCACCAGGCCCCCACCCATGTCTCCCACCACCCCCACCCCCCCAGTCACCAGGGGCAGCCTCCACCAGGCCCCCACCCATTTCTCCCAGCACCCCCACCCCCCAGCAGTGCAGGGGCAGCCTCCACCAGGCCCCCACCCATGTCTCCCAGCACCCCCACCACCCAGCCACCAGGGGCAGCCGCCACCAGGCCCACACCCATGTCACCCACCACCCCGACCCCCCCAGTCACCAGGGGCAGCCTCCACCAGGCCCCCACCCATGTCTCCCAGCACCCCCACCCCCCAGCAGTGCAGGGGTAGCCTCCACCAGGCCCCCACCCATGTCTCCCCGCACCCCCACCCCCCAGCCACCAGGGGCAGCCTTCACCAGGCCCCACCCATGTCTCCCACCACCCCCACCCCCCAGCAGTGCAGGGGCACCCACCACCAGGCCCCCACCCATGTCTCCCACCACCCCCACCCCCCCAGCAGTGCAGGGGCACCTGCCAGCAGGCCCCCATCCATGTCTCCCACCACCCCCACCCCCCCAGTCACCAGGGGCAGCCTCCACCAGGCCCCCACCCATGTCTCCCAGCACCCCCACCCCCCAGCAGTGCAGGGGCAGCCTCCACCAGGCCCCCACCCATGTCTCCCAGCACCCCCAACCCCCAGCCACCAGGGGCAGCCTCCACCAGGCCCCCACCCATGTCTCCCAGCACCCCCACCCCCCAGCAGTGCAGGGGCAGCCTCCACCAGGCCCCCACCCATGTCTCCCAGCACCCCCACCCCCCAGCCACCAGGGGCAGCCTCCACCAGGCCCCCACCCATGTCTCCCACCACCCCCACACCCCAGCACTGTGGGGCACCCACCACCAGGCCCCCACCCATGTCCAACTCATAGTCCCCAGCACCCCCAACCCCCAGCACTGTGGGGCACCTGCCAGCAGGCCCCCACCCATGTCCAACTCATGTTCCCCACCACCCCCACCCCCAGCACTGTTGGGCACCTGCCAGCAGGCCCCCACCCATGTCCAACTCATGTTCCCCACCACCCCCACCCCCAGCAGTGCAGGGGCAGCCTCCACCAGGCCCCCACCCATGTCTCCCAGCACCCCCACCCCCCAGCCACCAGGGGCAGCCTCCACCAGGCCCCCACCCATGTCTCCCACCACCCCCACCCCCCAGCAGTGCAGGGGCACCCACCACCAGGCCCCCACCCATGTCTCCCACCACCCCCACCCCCCCAGCAGTGCAGGGGCACCTGCCAGCAGGCCCCCACCCATGTCCAACTCATGTTCCCCAGCACCCCCACCCCCCAGCACTGTGGGGCACCTGCCAGCAGGCCCCCACCCATGTCTCCCACCACCCCCACCCCCCAGTCACCAGGGGCAGCCTCCACCAGGCCCCCACCCACGTCTCCCAGCACCCCCACCCCCCAGGGGCAGCCTCCACCAGGCCCCCACCCATGTCTCCCACCACCCCACCCCCCCAGTCACCAGGGGCAGCCTCCACCAGGCCCCCACCCATGTCTGCCAGCACCCCCACCCCCCCAGTCACCAGGGGCAGCCTCCACCAGGCCCCCACCCATGTCTCCCAGCACACCCACCCCCCAGACACCAGGGGCACCCACCACCAGGCCCCCCACCCATGTCTCCCAGCACCCCAGTCCCCCAGCAGTGTAGGGGCAGCCTCCACCAGGCCCCCACCCATGTCTCCCAGCACCCCCATCCCCCAGCCACCAGGGGCAGCCTCCACCAGGCCCCCACCCAAGTCTCCCACCACCCCACGCCCCCAGTCACTAGGGGCAGCCTCCACCAGGCCCCCACCCATGTCTCCCAGCACCCCCACCACCCAGCCACCAGGGGCAGCCTCCACCAGGCCCCACCCATGTCTCCCACCACCCCCACCCCCCAGTCACCAGGGGCAGCCTCCACCAGGCCCCCACCCATGTCTCCCAGCACCCCCACCCCCCAGCAGTGCAGGGGCAGCCTCCACCAGGCCCCCACCCATGTCTCCCAGCACCCCCACCCCCCAGCCACCAGGGCAGCCTCCACCAGGCCCCCACCCATGTCTCCCACCACCCCCACCCCCCCCCAGTCACCAGGGGCAGCCTCCACCAGGCCCCCACACATGTCTGCCAGCACCCCCACCCCCCCAGTCACCAGGGGCAGCCTCCACCAGGCCCCCACCCATGTCTCCCAACAACCATACCCCCCAGCAGTGCAGGGGCACCCACCACCAGGCCCCCACCCATGTCTCCCACCACCCCCACCCCCCCCAGCAGTGCAGGGGCACCTGCCATCAGGCCCCCACCCATGTCCAACTCATGTTCCCCAGCACCCCCACCCCCCAGCACTGTGCGGCACCTGCCAGTAGGCCCCCAACCATGTCTCCCACCACCCCCACCCCCCAGTCACCAGGGGCAGCCTCCACCAGGCCCCCACCCATGTCTCCCAGCACCCCCACCCCCCACGGGCAGCCTTCACCAGGCTCCCACCCATGTCTCCTACCACCCCCACCCCCCCAGTCACAAGGGGCAGCCTCCACCAGGCCCCCACCCATGTCTGCCAGCACCCCCACCCCCCCAGTCACCAGGGGCAGCCTCCACCAGGCCCCCACCCATGTCTCCCAGCACCCCCACCCCCGACACCAGGGGCACCCACCACCAGGCCCCCACCCATGTCTCCCACCGCCCCCACCCCCCAGCAGTGCAGGGGCAGCCTCCACCAGGCCCCCACCCATGTCTCCCAGCACCCCCACCCCCCAGCCACCAGGGGCACCCACCACCAGGCCCCCACCCATGTCCAACTCATGTTCCCCAGCACCCCCACCCCCAGCACTGTGGGGCACCTGCCGGCAGGCCCCCACCCATGTCACCCAGCACCCCCACCCCCCAGGCACCAGGGGCAGCCTCCACCAGACCCCCACCCATGTCTCCCACCACCCCCACCCCCCCAGCAGTGCAGGGGCAGCCTCCACCAGGCCCCCACTCATGTCACCCACCACCCCCCAGTCACCAGGGGCATCCTCCACCAGGCCCCGACCCATGTTTCCCAGCACTCCCACCCCCCAGCCACCAGGGGCACCCACCACCAGGCCCCCACCCATGTCCAACTCATGTTCCCCACGACCCCCACCCCCCAGCACTGTGGGGCACCTGTCAGCAGGCCCCCACCCATGTCCAACTCATGTTCCCCAGCACCCCCACCCCCCAGCACTGTGGGGCACCTGCCAGCAGGCCCCCACCCATGTCCAACTCACGTTCCCCAGCACCCCCACCCCCCAGCACTGTGGGGCACCTGCCAGCAGGCCCCCACCCATGTCTCCCACCACCTCCACCCCCCAGTCACCAGGGGCAGCCTCCACCAGGCCCCCACCCATGTCTCCCACCACCCCCACCCCCCAGCAGTGCAGGGGCAGCCTCCACCAGGCCCCCACCCATGTCTCCCAGCACCCCCACCCCCAGCCACCAGGGGCTGCCTCCACCAGGCCCCCACCCATGTCTCCCAGCACCCCCACCCCCCAGTCACTAGGGGCAGCCTCCACCAGGCCCCCACCCATGTCTCCCACCACCCCCACCCCCCCAGTCACCAGGGGCAGCCTCCACCAGGCCCCCACCCATGTCTCCCACCACCCCCACCCCCAGCAGTGCAGGGGCAGCCTCCACCAGGCCCCCACCCATGTCTCACACCACCCCCACCCCCCAGCAGTGCAGGGGCAGCCTCCACCAGGCCCCCACCCATGTCTCCCAGCACCCCCACCCCCAGCCACCAGGGGCTGCCTCCACCAGGCCCCCACCCATGTCTCCCAGCACCCCACCCCCCCAGTCACTAGGGGCAGCCTCCACCAGGCCCCCACCCATGTCTCCCACCACCCCCACCCCCCCAGTCACCAGGGGCAGCCTCCACCAGACCCCCACCCATGTCTCCCACCACTCCCACCCCCCAGCAGTGCAGGGGCAGCCTCCACCAGGCCCCCACCCATGTCTCACACCACCCCCACCCCCCAGCCACCAGGGGCAGCCTCCACCAGGCCCCCACCCATGTCCAACGCATGTTCCCCACCACCCCCACCCCCCAGCACTGTGGGGCACCTGCCAGCAGGCCCCCACCCATGTGCAACTCATGTTCCCCAGCCAACATGTCATCACAATCTAGATCCCTGGTCCCTATGGTCAGCCTCCAAATGCAAAACACCCACCCGAGTATTGCATCCACCCACTCATAATTTGCAATTACATCACAGAACACCAATTGCAAGTTCCGAAACAAACACATTTCCCTCACATACACCCAATGGGTGTCAGTGAATCTCAAAACACATATCATGAAATGCATGAAACCAATGAGATACCACACATTGAAGTTTACCAAAAAAAAATGTATTAAAGGAAACATAAATGGAATAAAAAATGAAGAAACAGAAATGTGAATGTACAAAAATTAAAAGAAGCATGTCCGTGAAAAAAAGCAAAACCAAAAATTAAATTCCAAAGTAATGTTGTCCAAAGTCAATGTCCACAAAACAAAATCCAATGGGAAATAAATAAGAAAGCCATTGCTCCATGGTTAAAAAGTGAAAAAAAAATACAATCCAACAGTGAACTATGTACATGGGAACAAGCCAGGGTCCATTATCCCAACAAAAGAAAGGAAACCTATCTAACTACACTAACTAATAAAATAAACTATATACAAAATGTGGCCAATGTCCGAAAGGTCCAAATAAAATCAAAACAAAAATGAAACCTAACACTACCTACATAACTATGTACAAGGGCAGCGGGCTAGTTTCACGGCTCACTTGTGGATGTCCCGGGCCAGGGCATCATCGAACTCCTCCTCAATGTCTCGGAGGCGGTCCTCCTCCATGGCCCCGAGGGTCCGCAAGGCCGTCGACGTCTCCACCTCCAAACCCCTGCGGATTGCCTCGAGGCACTCGGCCCGCCTCCGCATGGAGTTCTCCGCCCTGACCATTGTGAGCCGTGCCTCTTCTGCCCGCTGCCGCTCCGCATCTATGGCGTGGCCCAACCGCTGCCACACGGAAGACACTCTCTGTCCTGGGTCCTCCTGCCCTCTGGCCGATGCCTGCCCCTCCGATGTTGAAGGCCCCGAGCCTTCATGGGTCCCACCACGTTGCTGCTGCTGCTGTGCCTCTGCCCGTGCACTGCCTCCTGCTGCCTGCACATCCTCCGCTGGCTGGGGTGCAGTCGTAGATGTGGCCACCCCTGCTGGACGTCCGACTCCCAACTGTGGCAGGGATGCCTCCTCCAACAGCCTGGCCGCACCGTCAGAGGCAGCTCCACAGGGCACCCAGGTGACTGATGGGTGGGAAGATGGCACAGAGGACGACTGGCGCGTAGGGGGTCCAGTTGAGGAGGGGGTCGTAGCAAGCCCCATCAGACGGAAGAATCCGGCCTGGGTGACCTGTCCCAGCAGGCTGACGTGGTCAAAGAGCCATTCGAGATGACATGCAGTCTCTTCATGAAAAGACTGCAGGTCACCTCGCATGGCCCGTTGACGCAACGCCACACCAGCCAGGACAGGCTCAACCCGGACCTGGATAGCCACGTCCGCAGGCAGAGGAAGGCCAGTTGACGTGAGCTCATCCCCTGCCTGAAAACGGGTCTGGACGTAGGCATCCCTGCTGGTGCAAGATGATGCAGGGACAGGATTGCACACAGGCACCTCCGCGGCGGCCTGTGCTGCCTCCTGTCCCTGGTCCTGCACTGCACCACTAGCACCAGTGGGATCCCCACCTCCAGACCCCGTCTCTGGTGCTTGCACGGCCTCCTCCTCCACCAAACCCCCCACCAACCTGGATGACTCCGTGCCATCTTCCCCTGTTGGGCCCTGTGGGGTCCCAGCTGCCCCTTCTGCTGCCGAGGAGTCCAACTCCAACCCCCGCCTCTTGGACCTCCCCCCGGCAGCTGCGGCCTGGGACGCGGCACTGGACTCCTCACTCCCCGACGAGATCACAACATGGGAGGGGAGCCGGGCCTTGCGTCTCCGGCTGGCGGTGGGATCCCCGCCGCTGTGCTCCACAGCACCTTCTCCGCCCTCTTCATCAGTTGACGCTGCAGACAGGGAGAAACAAAACACAGGCATCAGGGCACTGTACAATGGACACATACACACATGACAGTTGTACATGAGTGGCATTGGCAAACCTCAAACATGTCATCACAATCCCCAACACACATGTCATTACAACTCGCACACATGAGCCATACCACAGCCATATCGCAACTGCCACCACCATCCATACACATATAACAGTATGAGCAGCCAAAGGTGAGCCAGACATCACATGCAACACAGGAAGTGCACCACACATGTACACACACCACCACACTTGCATGCATGTGTACACCTCTGCCAAGTGTCGCAGTGTTCAGACGGGTATCCATGTCACATCTGCCAATCAAGCTTCCACATACCGCTGTCACATGCATCCATGTTGCATCACTGTTGCACCCTTGTCAAATACACACACATGCACATGTACACAGTGCTGATACATGCAGCCAAAAACAACATACATGCGTGACATCACGGACATGTCTACTTACATACACATTCATCCAAACATGTGTGCCCGCACATCTGCATTTGGCATGCAAGCCTACACACACAAGCACCATCCATGTCTCACACATTCCAGCCCTCGCATGTGTCAGCCCCACGGCCCTGTACACCCCCACCCATACTCGACCCCATACAAACAGATGTGCAACCTGCACACTACTGAATAATCACCACACACACTGCTCACAATCAGGATGCATGTACACTCACTGCTCGACTCCAGACAGGTCTGCCTCTCAAGGACCTGGACGTGGAGCGCTGGGGATATGCATTCCAGGACCCTCATCTGTTCTTCCGACAAGTGGCCCCGGGGCCCCTTGGCATCCGCTGCCTTCAAGAGGCGCCGGGCCTTGTTCAGGGTCCTGGACCTGAAGTCCTCCCAGCGCTTCCTGACATGTTGTAAGTCGCAGACTGCCACCCCCTCCGCGTTGATGGCAGTCATGATGTCAGTCCAGATCCGAGTCCGTCCTTCCTTGTCGGCGCGGGAACTTCCGAAGAGGGCATCATACTGCCCCAGGACTTGCTCCACCAGGACACCAACTTCGGTGGCACTGAAGCTGGTGCCCCTCTGCCTCTCTGGCCGGGGGTTGTCAGTGGTCTCAGATGGTTTTTGCCCCGACATGACAACCCCAGAGGCAGGAGTGGGTGGGCAACTGGGTCCTGGGGCTGGGCTGTGGAGCGATGGAATCCCAGTCGGGAGTCTTCGTTTCCAGCAGGGGTGGTCACAGCAACAGCACCCCTGGCTGATGTGCAGGCAGCAAATGGCAGGGAATGTGGGCAGCAGGCAGTCAGGCAGCAGCAGATGGCAGGTGGGAGCGTGCTCGGGGCTCTGGGGGGCAGTAGTTCAGCCTTCTGGCAGGAGCGTGGTCTTCCGTGTGCTTACGCGTGGCCAGCTTGATACGGCGTGATTTGGAATGTGAAAAACCTGCACGTCAGCGTGTAATTCGAGGAAAGGCTCTTAGCGCGTATGCACCGCAGCACGCATATGCGATTTCATTGGACCAAAGGCCCTTAGCGCGTGAGCGCGTCTGTGATGTGACGCGCGCGGGTGTTTCCCTCATTGCACGTGATGACAGAACACACGTGGATTTCCACCAATCGCGTGTGAAAGTTCCCGGCACCCCGGAACACACGTACCCAGGCTAATCGCGTGTGGAACTTCCCGCGCACCTCGAAACACACATACCCAGGCCAATCGCGTGTACGCTTACTCCCCTCCGATAACACGCGATGACACTCGGACCTACAGTCTGACCACGTATCCGAATACGGGAAACCCACGCACGGCAAAAGACGTGCACAGGCGTCAATGCGTCCGCCCACACGAAGGCAGGCGGAGGCGTCCCCGCGCACAGCATAAAAGTGCGCGCAAACAACAAACGCGTATATACAGCTACGATGAATGCCCCATTGGTCGCTGCACTGATCGTGGGACACCGCAGGAGGAGGAGAATAGCCAGGGCACGCATTTTCGCACCACGGACAAGCCTTTTTGGGATGCCTGATGACCAGGTCTACGGCAGGTATAGGTTTCCACCCCATATCATCCTAGACCTGGTCAGGGAGTGGGAAGATGACCTCACATCCCCCACCCTTTGCTCCCAAGCATTGAGCCCCTTGGAGAAGCTGCTCAATGTCCTGCATTTTTTGGCCACTGGTTCATTTCAGCGGACCACTGCCATAGTGGGGGGGTCTCACAGGCCACGCAGTCACGCTGCCTACACCAGGTACTGGCAATCATGACAGCGCGCCCCTCAGTCCGCAGGCACATATACATGCCCAGAACACCCGCAGAAAGGATTTTTTCAGGGTGGCACACTTCCCCACAGTGCTCGGTGCCATAGATGGCACCCATGTGGCCCTACGTCCACCTAGGGCCATTGATCACATCTACCGAAACCGCAAGCACTGGCATTCCATCAATGTACAGGTGGTATGTGATGCAAAGGAAATCATCACCTCTGTCTATGCAAACTACCCTGGCTCCACCCATGACAGTTTCATATACAGAATTTCCGCCCTGCGCCGGGCTCTGGAAGCTGGGCAGCATGGCGACACATGGCTCCTAGGTCAGTACAAATGCCCTTGCACATGCATGCAAGTCACACACAGACAAATATCCAAACCCTAATAATCTCAACAATTATCACCTCCCCAGGGGACAGTCCCTACCCTCTGAGCAACCACATGATGACGCCAATCCGGAACCCCACCACACCACCCCAGGTAAGATACAACGCCGCCCATATTGCAACCAGGGGCATAGTGGAGCGCACATTCGGAGTGCTCAAGTCACGTTTCCGCTCCCTTGACCGCTCTGGTGGGCAACTACTCTATGCACCACCAGTAGTGTGCAGGATCATTGTGGCAGCATGTGTCCTGCACAATGTTGCAACACGGCAGGGCGTCCCGGTGGACATAGTGGTGCCCCCACGTCCCCAACCACATCCACAGGCGCTGCCCATGGGAGGGGACAGGGCACGTGGCGAGGAAGCCCGGACCCAGCTTGTGGCCATATTTTTCACCTAAACTCCCACCCCTGCGGAGTGCACACAGGCCTGGCACATACCAGGTGACAATCAATGATGACAAAGAGACAGTCAACTGTCACAACCCTACCACCCTGAGATAGTTGCCATGGAAGTGCCACATCGTCTGCATCCCTAGCTACTTAAACACAAGCTATTCTGTGTGACCAAAAGCCACACATATGACATATGACATGGTATGGGCCATACACAAGTATTCCAAGGCGCAATGAGGCAGGGAGGGGGGAACAAGGGAACACAGAGAACGGTACTACTAGGCCAGGTGTCATTGAGATTGTGCAAGTGCAGGGGTAGGGGGAAGGGAAAAGTGCAAGGGGAAAGGTGGGGGGGAATCCAGTACAGGGGAAGTAGCCCAAAAAAATAATACATAGGTCGCCTGGTGGCAACTACAAAGGTAAGTGCAGACAAGTGCTGGGAAGGGAGGGCTGTAGGGATAGAGAGACAGTACTGCAGTGCAGGGGTTGCCAGGGAGGCAGTGCAAGTGGAGAGTGGCTGGGCCAGGGACCGAGGTCGGTGAGACCAGCTCCTGTACAGTTCCAGTGAAGAATTCTGCAAGGGAGAGCAGAGAGTAAGCAGAAGCAAAGATGAAGGTCTTGAAGTGCTTCCAGAACTGGAGATGGTTCCCCTCAAGTTCAAGTCAGGCCGGAAGTCTGTTCCAGGGGGAGGGCCCTGCTGCGGAGAGAAATCTACCCCCAGCTAGTTGCTCTGAGAAGCTGATGACCCGGACATGCAAGGTGTGCATCACACACACCTGCAAAACAGGCCATGGCCATCAATGTCATGTCACTCAAACCCTCCCAAACATCAACATGACATGGCAAGCAATACCCATACACCAACGCAGTAACGATAAGGTACACATTGCCATGTCCTAAATGTACAGTGGCATTGGACACTGCTGCCTGACCCGGAATCAGATGAAATGACAGACCAACAAAATCTCCCACCCAAAATAAGTCATTTCGAAATGCATTACAACAGTAGTAGAAGTAACATCACAATGAATGCCTGTCTACATGCACATTATGCATTGCAAAATCAACACTGCAGCTCATGTGTGCAGTGTCCTACTCCTGCATCACACTGCTGAGCGCACAGCACAGTGAACAGCCATTGTGTGTGATGCACACCCTGAGCATCACATCTAAGTGACAGACCACATCAAACATCAAATTAGGCATGTACTGGATCCATAATCGGTCACAGAACATGTGCTGCCGGGACACAGTGGGCACCAGAAGGCAAACAGTGTACACGTGAATATGCAAGGGTGGGAGTACATGTAGTGCATCAGAGTGCAAGTGTGTGGTTCTGCAAGGACATGCACTCCACATATGCATGTGCACTCAAGTGACCATCAATGTTCCCTACACATCACATGTGAACATCCACCATGTGTACACCCCAGCATGTCAAACCACAACTATCCCCTCGCACCTGAAAGGAAAACACAACACATGAACAGGCCTTGATCAGCAGAACACAACATGTACATAGGATACCACCATTACTATGTCAGAGTTCCCATCACACTGCAGGGCAAGGCAACTATCAACAACAACCCCCCCTCCCTCACAAATGACCATGACCCACTGAACAACTGCACCTGGGTCATGGAGCCTCCAAACCTCAATTCCACCTGGCCACAGGATCACCTTTACCCTTCATCACCATCTCCCACCTTGTGTGTAAAAAGATGCATGAACCCTCAGAATCCACACTCATTTCCAAAATCACAAAATCCAAGGCATAAAAACGAACCCGAACACCCTCCAGTAGATGACTTGACGTAGCAGTACCTCACAAAGGCCAAGTACTACCACAATGATGCAACAACCAAGGTAGCACAGCAAAACAATGTCACGACAGGATGTGAGACATGTGTGGTACATGACATAGGATGATGCACCATGAATGGATGTGTACTGTCACAGGTCCCCTGTACAGGCGCGTGAGTGTCACGAAACAACCACCCCCACCATGTCCGGGGTGCCTGCAAGGTCAAACTCACACAGGCCCCTGAGACCCTGGTGGGGAATGCAGTCGGGACAGGTGTTGACACACTGGATGACTGGAATGAGTGGCAGGAGAGGGGAGGAGGAATGACACATGAAACTAGGGAATGCACGAAAATGTACAACCTGCATGAACACATACACAATCCAAACAAACTTGGACATCATTGTCATGGCCTTCTGTAGTCCAGGCTCAGGAGTGGTACGAACCAACCACCCCCTCTAGTGTTTTGGCGCCTGCAAGTTCGGGGCTTACACAGGCATCCGCAACCCCAGTGGGGAAAGAGGGTCAGGGAACGTTGCTTGGATAGGCACGGGAAGCAGGAACACCGGGTAGAGGTTACAGGTTTCAAAATTGCATAGGATCACGGGTGATTAGGGAGAAAAAACATACCAAATTGAACCGCACATACATCCATGCATCAGTACACTCCCCAGCAAGCCTATGCAGAGCAGTTCGTAAGAAAAACAACAAGACACTTAGCTCTGGTTTTGAGTGCTGGCCTCCTGCCTGCGCACTCTCAGGTCCGGTTACAGGAGCACTGCAATGCTGCAAAGAGAGCCACAGTCAACAACCTGTACGTGCCAATTATACAAAAACACAACACCAAACATGCCCCATAGCAACAAACTACTCTACAAACAGACAATCTGTGCTCGATGCTTCGTACCCATATACAACACCCCCCCTTGACGGGTCATACACAGTCAATGCAGTAAGTCATCCGCTGGTGGGAGCGTGGCAAATGGAACACCAATGTGTCACAATTCACACAACATGCAATGTTCCCTGGTAAGCAGACAGACCCATATAGCAAGCCATGACTACAGAGCAAGTTGCGTACCACCATGACCGAAACAAAGTTGGCAGTGCATTCATCATGAAGTACGTGGAAAAGACATGCACTGCACCTGAGTATGTCCCTTGCTGTATGTCCCTGTGAGCTGCCCCTTTCCATGTCTCGGAGGCTACATGGTTGATACAAGTGCCTCAATGGACCTTGGTGTACCGGAGGGTATGTGCCACTGCCCCTGCATGTGTCCCAGATAACCCTACTATCAACAGCCATCAGTCCACAAACACATCTGAGCTGCATTGTGTGCTTCAACACCAATATTCGTCTAAGCTCACCCTCAGTGCTGTGACTAAGCCTGCATGTGCAACTCACCTGGTGCAAGCTTTGCTGTGTCGTGGCCCCCCTGTGATGCTCACCTTGCCTGGAGTTCCTTGGAACATGTCAGCAGTTCTAGGATGTGGGTCTGCAATCACTGTGCCTCTGCTTGTGCCCACATGTGCATGTGGGCACCAACAAACGGGTCCAGAATTCCGTCGTCCAATGGGCCATGTCTGCTGGCAAAGGTGCTCTGGAGGCTCATCCCCCTGCAGAAAGGGCATGAAACACATGATTAATGCTTCAAAGTCATCTGTGTGTGTCTCATCAGGCATCTCATTACTTGACCATGTCAGAGAGTCACATCACGAATCACACCATCAGTCCGTCTTTCACCTCCAAAGTGTGGAACACTATCTACAGCATGAATTGCAACAAGCACGTGTACAGGAAAGATATGAAACATACTACACAATGCATAGCAATCAATGTCCACATTAATCATGACACACCCCATCTAGCAAAAGCTGAACAGTGGACAATGACACCTAAATCATCCCCACTAGAGGTGTCAACACAAGTCACACAGCACCAGACATGCCACAGATATGACAGTCCAAAGCCCTTGTGTAAAATTCTGTAACACCGAACCATCCTTGAGAGCCCATGGATAAGGGAGGGAGGAGTGGCATATGTGAGTCAAGGACCCCAAGCAGCAAACACATACACAAGACAACCATGAAGGGCCCAGCTGGAACAGACAGTGGATGCCTTCAAAAGCCACAAAGCACCGCACCGTCACATGAAAGCACAATAGACTAGCAATTTTAAACTAACTCAACTATTAACTAATTACACTAACTATGGAAAACCTACATTACCCATTTAAACTAACTATCAAACAGAAACCTAACTAACTAAACTAAAAGAAAAATCAAAAATGGCCACATACGACCCGGGGGGAAAGGGAGGCACCCAGGAGGGGGGAGGTACAGGGTGGTGCTCAACATCCACATGCGATGATGCTGAGCCAAAAATAAAATCCTCCATGGGCTCAACGCCTGCACAGCACGACCTATGTGGGAGAAAGAAGGTCATCCAAGTCTGGCTCATCCTGGAAAGGAGGACGTGGCACAGTAGCCTGGCCACGCCTAGCCGCAGCTTGCCCCTCGTCGGCAGCAAGTCTGCCGGACGGGTGAGCCTGGTTTGTGTGGCGATGTGACGTAGGTCTGCATGCAGAACCTCACTTGATACACGTGCTTCCTCTTGCAAGGTAGCACGTGTAACACGGAGTTCCTCCTGCAAGGTCTGGCTGGACAAGCGCTGCACCTCCCGGCAAGCCTGTAGCTCAGCCGAGATAGTACGCTCAAGCTGTGCAAACCTCTCCTCTGCCTGCTGCCTCTGGGACATCATAAGGACACCCAGAGTGGATCTGAGGGAAGCATACTCCTCCCTCAAGGCATCCATGTGCGCCTCTGTGTGAGCAGCAATTGCTTGACGCAGAGACGACATTTCAGCCTGGCGTGCCCTGTCTGAGGCCGCCATGCCCAGCCTGAGCGAGCGGGCCGTGGACCGTGCCGCCTGCTGCTGGAGAAGCCCCTGCCTAGCAGGGGGGAGCACAGATCGGGCCACACGCTCCATGCTCTCAGCGATGTTCTCCATTGCTGCCCCCTGCCGTTCGGAATTGGCAGTCATGTCTTGCTCCCACTCAGTATACAGCGGTTGCCCTTGGCGACCGCGTTGCCGGGCTTGACCCCTGCGGGACCCAAGGACCGGGGGTCCTCGCTGTGTTGGCACCGCCTGCGGCTGCACGACTACATGCCCCCGTCGACGTGATGTCCCAGGCACATCAGTGACTGGTGTGGAGGGTGACCCTGCGTCCCGATCCACCACGGGCGGAGGAACCAAGACTGTCTGATACCTCAGTGCAGGTGTCGCAGACAGAGGAGTGTCCACATCAGAATAACTCACCCCTGACACATGGACTTGATGCTCATCCAACTCAACATGGATGTCAGAGTCGTCATCAAGGCTGGACTCATAGGCAGCCAGAGACAAGATGGACTGCAGCACTTGGGGGTTTTCGTGGCCTACCACCCCACGACCCCCACTAGTGCCAGGTTGATGTGGTGTTACCAACCCTGTGTCTGGCATAACAACACCATCCTCTGCCTCCATTGCGTCATCACCTGAAAAATAGAGAGAAAAAGGTCAATACACATGTCAGAAGCACACGACACACACACACACCGACAGCAAAGGCATCCGGCAGACATGTGACACACAACATATGACCTGGCATGCATGCTGGGTCTACTTTGAATAGCTTCTGTGATCAGACCTGTTGAAAGGTGGCAGTTTCCATGGAAGTGAGTCTATGCAGTACAGAAAATGTGTACGCCACTCACTACCTACATGTACAAGCACTACATGGTGTGTGCCAGGAAATGTGAAGGCAGTGCAATGTCAAATTCAGACATCACGTGCATTGTGCATTCAATGTGTACCATGTCTAGAAGCCAAGCACCCCTCCACCCCAGTACCAAGGCAGGGATGCCTAGCATGGTATCAAAAGGATGACCATACACCTGTGTATTGACAGGCAGTGTTGACTGGCATCAACAGCTCAATGTGATTCAAATTACAACACTGCAAATGATGCTGGGACAGTGGGCAGGACACATGATGAAAACTCCGGAGGCCGCCCACGTGTGAAGAAGACACAAGAGTTGGACAGAGTCATTGGCCATTGAACAGGCTGAGGCCTGTGAGCCACACAGATTTTCAGGGCCTAAACATGTGTGCAACGCAGGACTGAGCCACAGTTGGCATGGGGAGGCCGATGAGATGGCAGGCAATGTCATGTACAGGTGGTATGTGATGCAAAGGAAATCATCACCTCTGTCTATGCAAACTACCCTGGCTCCACCCATGACAGTTTCATATACAGAATGTCCGCCCTGCCCCGGGCCCTGGAAGCTGGGCAGCATGGCGACACATGGCTCCTAGGTCAGTACAAATGCCCTTGCACATGCATGCAAGTCACACACAGACAAATATCCAAACCCTAATAATCTCAACTATTATCACCTCCCCAGGGGACAGTGCCTACCCTCTGAGCAACCACATGATGAGGCCAATCCGGAACCCCACCACACCACCCCAGGTAAGATACAACGCCGCCCATATTGCAATCAGGGGCATAGTGGAGCGCACATTCGGAGTGCTCAAGTCACGTTTCCGCTCCCTTGACCGCTCTGGTGGGCAACTACTCTATGCACCACCAGTAGTGTGCAGGATCATTGTGGCAGCATGTGTCCTGCACAATGTTGCAACACGGCAGGGCGTCCCGGTGGACATGGTGGTGCCCCCACATCCCCAACCACATCCACAGGTGCTGCCCATGGGAGGGGACAGGGCACGTGGCGAGGAAGCCCGGACCCAGCTTGTGGCCATATTTTTCACCTAAACTCCCACCCCTGCGGAGTGCACACAGGCTTGGCACATACCAGGTGACAATCGATGATGACAAAGAGACAGTCAACTGTCACAACCCTACCACCCTGAGATAGTTGCCATGGAAGTGCCACATCGTCTGCATCCCTAGCTACTTAAACACAAGCTATCCTGTGTGACCAAAAGGCACACATATGACATATGACATGGTATGGGCCATACACAAGTATTCCAAGGCGCAATGAGGCAGGGAGGGGGGAACAAGGGAACACAGAGAACGGTACTACTAGGCCAGGTGTCATTGAGATTGTGCAAGTGCAGGGGTAGGGGGAACGGAAAAGTGCAAGGGGAAGGGTGGGGGGGAATCCAGTACAGGGGAAGTAGCCCAAAAAAATAATACATAGGTCGCCTGGTGGCAACTACAAAGGTAAGTGCAGACAAGTGCTGGGAAGGGAGGGCTGTAGGGATAGAGACAGTACTGCAGTGCAGGGGTTGCCAGGGAGGCAGTGCAAGTGGAGAGTGGCTGGGCCAGGGACCGAAGTCGGTGAGAATGGCCCAGTTGCAGCTCCTGTGCAGTTCCAGTGAAGAATTCTGCAAGGGAGAGCAGAGAGTAAGCAGAAGCAAAGAGGAAGGTCTTGAAGTGCTTCCAGAACTGGAGATGGTTCCCCTCAAGTTCAAGTCAGGCCGGAAGTCTGTTCCTGGGGGAGGTCCCTGCTGAGGAGAGAAATCTACCCCCAGCTAGTTGCTCTGAGAAGCGTATGACCCGGACATGCAAGGTGTGCATCACACACACCTGCAAAACAGGCCATGGCCATCACTGTCATGTCACTCAAACCCTCCCAAACATCAACATGACATGGCAAGCAATACCCATACACCAACGCAGTAACGATAAGGTACACATTACCTTGTCCTAAATGTACAGTGGCATCGGACACTGCTGCCTGACCCGGAATCAGATGAAATGACAGACCAACAAAATCTCCCACCCAAAATAAGTCATTTCGAAATGCATTACAACAGTCGTAGACGTAACATCACAATGAATGCCTGTCTACATGCACATTATGCATTGCAAAATCAACACTGCAGCTCATGTGTGCAGTGTCCTACTCCTGCATCACACTGCTGAGCGCACAGCACAGTGAACAGCCATTGTGTGTGATGCACACCCTGAGCATCACATCTAAGTGACAGACCACATCAAACATCAAATTAGGCATGTACTGGATCCATAATCGGTCACAGAACATGTGCTGCCGGGACACAGTGGGCACCAGAAGGCAAACAGTGTACACGTGGATATGCAAGGGTGGGAGTACATGTAGTGCATCAGAGTGCAAGTGTGTGGTTCTGCAAGGACATGCACTCCACATATGCATGTGCACTCAAGTGACCATCAATGTTCCCTACACATCACATGTGAACATCCACCATGTGTACACCCCAGCATGTCAAACCACAACTATCTCCTCGCACCTGAAAGGAAAACACAACACATGAACAGGCATTGATCAGCAGAACACAACATGAACATAGGATACCACCATTACTATGTCAGAGTTCCCATCACACTGCAGGGCAAGGCAACTATCAACAACAACCCCCCCCTCCCTCACAAATGACCATGACCCACTGAACAACTGCACCTGGGTCATGGAGCCTCCAAACCTCAATTCCACCTGGCCACAGGATCACCTTTACCCTTCGTCACCATCTCCCACCTTGTGTGTAAAAAGATGCATGAACCCTCAGAATCCACACTCATTTCCAAAATCACAAAATCCAAGGCATAAAAACGAACCCGAACACCCTCCAGTAGATGACTTGACGTAGCAGTACCTCACAAAGGCCAAGTACTACCACAATGATGCAACAACCAAGGTAGCACAGCAAAACAATGTCACGACAGGATGTGAGACATGTGTGGTACATGACATAGGATGATGCACCATGAATGGATGTGTACTGTCACAGGTCCCCTGTACAGGCGCGTGAGTGTCACGAAACAACCACCCCCACCATGTCCGGGGTGCCTGCAAGGTCAAACTCACACAGGCCCCTGAGACCCTGGTGGGGAATGCAGTCGGGACAGGTGTTGACACACTGGATGACTGGAATGAGTGGCAGGAGAGGGGAGGAGGAATGACACATGAAACTAGGGAATGCACGAAAATGTACAACCTGCATAAACACATACACAATCCAAACAAACTTGGACATCATTGTCATGGCCTTCTGTAGTCCAGGCTCAGGAGTGGTACGAACCAACCACCCCTCTAGGGTTTTGGCGCCTGCAAGTTCGGGGCTTACACAGGCATCCGCAACCCCAGTGGGGAAAGAAGGTCAGGGAACGTTGCTTGGATAGGCACGGGAAGCAGGAACACCGGGTAGAGGGTACAGGTTTCAAAATTGCATAGGATCACGGGTGATTAGGGAGAAAAAACATACCAAATTGAACCACACATACATCCATGCATCAGTACACTCCCCAGCAAGCCTATGCAGAGCAGTTCGTAAGAAAAACAACAAGACACTTAGCTCTGGTTTTGAGTGCTGGCCTCCTGCCTGTGCACTCTCACGTCCGGTTACAGGAGCACTGCAATGCTGCAAAGAGATCCAGTGTCAACAACCTGTACGTGCCAATTACACAGAAACACAACACCAAACATGCCCCATAACAACGAACTACTCTACAAACAGACAATCTGTGCTCGATGCTTCGTACCCATATACAACACCCCCCCTTGACGGGTCATACACAGTCAATGCAGTAAGTCAGCCGCTGGTGGGTGCGTGGCAAATGGAACACCAATGTGTCACAATTCACACAACATGCAATGTTCCCTGGGTAAGCAGACAGACCCATATAGCAAGCCATGACTACAGAGCAAGTTGCGTACCACCATGACCGAAACAAAGTTGGCAGTGCATTCATCATGAAGTACGTGGAAAAGACATGCACTGCACCCGAGTATGTCCCTTGCTGTATGTCCCTGTGAGCTGCCCCTTTCCATGTTCCGGAGGCTACATGGTTGATACAAGTGCCTCAATGGACCTTGGTGTACCGGAGGGTATGTGCCACTGCCCCTGCATGTGTCCCAGACAACCCTACTATCAACAGCCATCAGTCCACAAACACATCTGAGCTGCATTGTGTGCTTCAATACCAATATTCGTCTAAGCTCACCCTCAGTGCTGTGACTAAGCCTGCATGTGCAACTCGCCTGGTGCAAGCTTTGCTGTGTCGTGGCCCCCCTGTGATGCCCACCTTGCCTGGAGTTCCTTGGAACATGTCAGCAGTTCTAGGATGTGGGTCTGCAATCACTGTGCCTCTGCTTGTGCACACATGTGCATGTGGGCACCAACAAACGGGTCCAGAATTCCGTCGTCCAATGGACCATGTCTGCTGGCAAAGGTGCTCTGGAGGCTCATCCCCCTGCAGAAAGGGCATGAAACACATGATTAATGCTTCAAAGTCATCTGGGTGTGTCTCATCAGGCATCTCATTACTTGACCATGTCAGAGAGTCACATCACGAATCACACCATCAGCCCGTCTTTCACCTCCAAAGTGTGGAACACTATCTACAGCATGAATTGCAACAAGCACGTGTACAGGAAAGATATGAAACATACTACACAATGCATAGCAATCAATGTCCACATTAATCATGACACACCCCATCTAGCAAAAGCTGAACAGTGGACAATGACACCTAAATCATCCCCACTAGAGGTGTCAACACAAGTCACACAGCACCAGACATGCCACAGATATGAGAGTCCAAAGCCCTTGTGTAAAATTCTGTAACACCGAACCATCCTTGCGAGCCCATGGATAAGGGAGGCAGGAGTGGCATATGTGAGTCAAGGACCCCAAGCAGCAAACACATACACAAGACAACTATGAAGGGCCCAGCTGGAACAAACAGTGGATGCCTTCAAAAGCCACAAAGCACCGCACCGTCACATGAAAGCACAATAGACTAGCAATTTTAAACTAACTCAACTATTAACTAATTACACTAACTATGGAAAACCTACATTACCTATTTAAACTAACTATCAAACAGAAACTTAACTAACTAAACTAAAAGAAAAATCAAAAATGGCCACATACGACCCGGGGGGAAGGGGAGGCACCCATGAGGGGGGAGGTACAGGGTGCTGCTCAACATCCACATGCAATGATGCTGAGCCAAAAATAAAATCCTCCATGGGCTCAACGCCTGCACAGCACGACCTATGTGGGAGATAGAAGGTCGTCCAAGTCTGGCTCATCCTGGAAAGGAGGACGTGGCACAGTAGCCTGGCCACGCCTAGCCGCAGCTTGCCCCTCGTCGGCAGCAAGTCTGCCGGATGGGTGAGCCTGATTTGTGTGGTGATGTGACGTAGGTCTGCATGCAGAACCTCACGTGATACACGTGCTTCCTCTTGCAAGGTAGCACGTGTAACACGGAGTTCCTCCTGCAAGGCCTGGCTGGACAACCGCTGCACCTCCCGGCAAGCCTGTAGCTCAGCTGAGATAGTACGCTCAAGCTGTGCAAACCTCTCCTCTGCCTGCTGCCTCTGGGACATCATAAGGACACCCAGAGTGGATCTGAGGGAAGCATACTCCTCCCTCAAGGCATCCATGTGCGCCTCTGTGTGAGCAGCAATTGCTTGACGCAGAGACGACATTTCAGCCTGGCGTGCCCTGTCTGAGGCCGCCATGCCCAGCCTGAGCGAGCGGGCCGTGGACCGTGCCGCCTGCTGCTGGAGAAGCCCCTGCCTAGCAGGGGGGAGCACAGATCGGGCCACACGCTCCATGCTCTCAGCGATGTTCTCCATTGCTGCCCCCTGCCGTTTGGAATTGGCAGTCATGTCTTGCTCCCACTCAGTATACAGCGGTTTCCCTTGGCGACCGCGTTGCCGGGCTTGACCCCTGCGGGACCCAAGGACCGGGGGTCCTCGCTGTGTTGGCACCGCCTGCGGCTGCACGACTACATGCCCCCGTCAACGTGATGTCCCAGGCACATCAGTGACTGGTGTGGAGGGTGACCCTTCGTCCCGATCCACCACGGGCGGAGGAACCAAGACTGTCTGATACCTCAGTGCAGGTGTCGCAGACAGAGGAGTGTCCACATCAGAATAACTCACCCCTGACACATGGACTTGATGCTCATCCAACTCAACATGGATGTCAGAGTCGTCATCAAGGCTGGACTCATAGGCAGCCAGAGACAAGATGGACTGCAGCACTTGGGGGTTTTCGTGGCCTACCACCCCACGACCCCCACTAGTGCCGGGTTGATGTGGTGCTACCAACCCTGTGTCTGGCATGACAACACCATCCTCTGCCTCCATTGCGTCATCACCTGAAAAATAGAGAGAAAAGGGTCAATACACATGTCAGAAGCACACGACACACACACACACCGACAGCAAAGGCATCCGGCAGACATGTGACACACAACATATGACCTGGCATGCATGCTGGGTCTACTTTGAATAGCTTCTGTGATCAGACCTGTTGAAAGGTGGCAGTTTCCATGGAAGTGGGTCTATGCAGTACAGAAAATGTGTACGCCACTCACTACCTACATGTACAAGCACTACATGGTGTGTGCCAGGAAATGTGAAGGCAGTGCAATGTCAAATTCAGACATCACGTGCATTGTGCATTCAATGTGTACCATGCTTAGAAGCCAAGCACCCCTCCACCCCAGTACCAAGGCAGGGATGCCTAGCATGGTATCAAAAAGCTGAACATACACCTGTGTATTGACAGGCAGTGTTGACTGGCATCAACAGCTTAATGTGATTCAAATTACAACACTGCAAATGATGATGGGACAGTGGGCAGGACACATGATGAAAACTCCGGAGGCCGCCCACGTGTGAAGAAGACACAAGAGTTGGACAGAGTCATTGGCCATTGAACAGGCTGAGGTCTGTGAGCCACACAGATTGTCAGGGCCTAAACATGTGTGCAACGCAGGACTGAGCCACATTTGACATGGGGAGGCCGATGAGATGGCAGGCAATGTATGTAACCAAGGACTCATATTACAGTGATCATCCAGTCAAGGACACATAGGGGCATGCGTGCAATGCACATGGAGCATGAATGGGCACTCATGTCCCTGCGGGACATCTGACCCATGCACAGTACAAGTGAGATACCCTGCATCGAGTACTAAGGCTGTACCACACGGCATATGTCTGGCAGTTTCTACGCTGGAAGTTAGCATCTACACAGGACACATGAACAAGAAACTACACATTGGCAAGATTGGAGCAGACCAGTGCAAAGGTGGCACTGGAGTGCAGAGTGGCGGAGGAGGGGCAAGGGAGCATGCCCACATGGAGTCCCGCATGCAGGCAGAGGAGACATGCATGACGGTAGCATTGCATTACTTACACATCAGAACCATGTACATGTCACATGTAGCAGCAATCATGCACAACACATCCCACAAGTGAAACACACACGTCCTCAACAAACACGCATCAACACTCACTGGACTGGGCATCAAAGTCCAGCATCTCTCCCACTCCTTCGACCAATTCAGGTGGTATGAACTCCGCAACGAGAGCCTCATGCGGAGTGAGTTCTTCCTCCTCTGGTGCAGGCCCACCGCCAGTCACCAGAGTCCAGTTGTAATTTGAGGCACGCTTGGCCTTAGTGCTGCGCTTGATGTCATTCTAACGCTTTTTGCACTCCTGCGCCGTGCACACCTCATGGCCGAATGAACTGACATGTTCCGCAACATGCTTCCAGTGGGTGTCACGTTGGGCAGCCGTAGTCTGACTATTGGCACCCACTAGCATGTCACGGCTGTGGCCCCGCACGTAGTCCACGAGGAAGTCCAGTTCCTGCTTACAGAAAGGCTTCTTCCTCGACGTGCAGGAGGTCGTGGCTGTGTGTGGGGTCCCAGCCTGTGCTGCAGGTGCAACCTTCCTCCTCTTGGACTGTGGCGATGACCCTGGCTGGCTAATGCCGCCTTGACCAGTATGGCCAGTGGGTTTGGTGGATTGAGCCAAGGGAGTGGCAGGTGGAGGGATGACCAAAGGCCTGACTTGTGTCAGTGGCAGCTGGGTGCCCACTAATGGACCCTGCGCAGCAACATCAGCTGTAGCAGGGTCATTGACCGCAACGGTCCTGGTTGGCAGACTCACAACCGGGGTGCTGTTGGGTGCATCTGGCCCTGCACTTGCCAACACCCGGCTGTTCGGGGCAGCAGATGACATGACTGCCCCAGGGACACATGTCTTGGTCTGAGCAGCCCGGCCTGCCCCTATGGTTTCCCCCCTGGCCTGTTGGAGATCTACCAAGGGCTCTTCAAGTGCCAACGCAGCCTGCGCTGGCAGACCCTGAGCCTGGGTGGCGGTGTCCACAGCTGCACCTGCAGCTACCACTACCCTTGGGCCTGTGGCAGTCGATGGAACGGACTGCCGGGTCATATGGGTGCCAGTGCCAGATGCAGGAGCTGCATCCCCCGGAACCACAGGGCGGTGGCGGCATGGCTGCACCGACACATGGCACAACATTGTGCTCAAGTGGCGCACCTCTGCCTCTTCCCCCTCTGTGGCTGCCCTGGACACCCTGGAGTCCCCCTACTCCCTGGTCACCACGGCCACGTCCCCGACCACGCCCGCCACGAGGAGTACGCCCAGCTGAGGTGCCCCTCACCTTTGGTGGCCTCCCAACCATGGCACAGATGTAGTAGTGCTGGCACAGATGGAGTGGTGCCAATGGGAGGTGTACACCACAATTGACCTGGGCAATTGGGGTGAAGGGGGTGGGAAGCTAGATGTTATCAGCCCCCCTGCACCTGCAAGGCTGTATGTGTCCCAGGTGATGTGTCGACGGTTCACGCAATGTCCAGACACCCCAAAACTGCAGTAAAACCGTGCACGCAACCCTGCAGCCTACGTGCGTGGATTCAACCTCCCGCAGTACGTGGTGGCACCCAGTAACACGAAGAACACGTACGCGTGTGACACGCAGGCTACTATGACATCGAAAATGGGTGCGATACACAGGGGCACCCGCAGTGGGAAAAAGAGCGTGTGCGACTCACCGTCTGACTAGCGCGATGCAGAAAAACACGCGTAGCCAATACCCCAGACAAAAGAAGAGATACGTCCTTGATAGCTGTGAAGTTGTGATGGCGCGCGAAACAACAGGAAGCAGCAACACACGTCGGTCTCCACGAAAGGCACGTACAGCGAACTGCTGGGCCCGCTCACCTTTAACCCGTGCTGAGGGAAACGCACGTGCGCGTCACGTCACTTACGCGCATGGGCCCTTTCCTCGTATTACATGCGGAATTGCAGTTTTTCACGCGCGCTTACGCGCATGGACCCTTTCCTCGTATTGCACGCGGACGTGCAGTTTTCCACGCGCGCTTACGCGCATGGACCCTTTCCTCGTATTACACGCGGACGTGCAGTTTTTCACGCGCGCTGAAATGCCCATGCACGTCTGTACGCGTCACGTCACAGGGGCGCTTGCGCATGAGGGGCCTTCTGCCCAATGAAAATGTGTATGCGTGCAGATGCGCTTACGCGCTAAGGGCCTTTCATCGAATTACATGGTGACGTGCAGATTTTTCACATGCCAAATCACTCCGTATCAAGCTGGCCACGCGTAAGCACACGGAAGGCCACGCTCCTGCCCAGAAGGCCAAACTACTGCCCCCCAGAGCCCCGAGCACGCTCCCACCTGCCATCTGCTGCTGCCTGACTGCCTGCTGCCCACGTGCCCTGCCATTTGCTGCCTGCACATCAGCCAGGGGTGCTGTTGCTGTGACCACCCCTGCTGGAACCGAAGACTCCCGACTGGGATTCCATCGCTCCACAGCCCAGTCCCAGGACCCAGTTGCCCACCCACTCCTGCCTCTGGGGTTGTCATGTCGGGGCAAACACCATCTGAGACCACTGACAACCCCCGGCCAGGGAGGCAGAGGGGCACCAGCTTCAGTGCCACCGAAGTTGGTGTCCTGGTGGAGCAAGTACTGGGGCAGTATGATGCCCTCTTCGGAAGTTCCCGCGCCGACAAGGAAGGACGGACTCGGATCTGGACTGACATTGTGACTTCCATCAACGCAGAGGGGGTGGCAGTCCGCGTCTTACAACATGTCAAGAAGCGCTGGGAGGACTTCAGGTCCAGGACCCTGAACAAGGCCCGGCGCCTCTTGAAGGCAGCGGATGCCAAGGGGCGCCGGGGCCACTTGTCGGAAGAACAGATGAGGGTCCTGGAACGCATATCCCCAGCGCTCCACGTCCAGGTCCTTGAGAGGCAGACCCGTCTGGAGTCGAGCGGTGAGTGTACATGCATCCTGATTGTGAGCAGTGCGTGTGGTGATTATTCAGTAGTGTGCAGGTTGCACATCTGTTTGTATGGGGTCGAGTATGGGTGGGGGTGTACGGGGCCGTGGGGCTGACACATGCGAGGGCTGGAATGGGTGAGACATGGATGGTGCTTGTGTGTGTAGGCTTGCATGCCAAATGCAGTTGTGTGGCACACATGTTTGGATGAATGTGTATGTAAGTAGACATGTCCGTGATGTCACGCATGTATGTTGTTTTTGGCTGCATGTATCAGCACTGTGTACATGTGCATGTGTGTGTATTTGACAAGGGTGCAACAGTGATGCAACATGGATGCATGTGACAGCGGTATGTGGAAGCCTGATTGGCAGATGTGACATGGATGCCCGTCTGAACACTGCGACATTTGGCAGAGGTGTACACATGCATGCAAATGTGGTGGTGTGTGTACATGTGTGGTGCACTTCCTGTGTTGCATGTGATGTCTGGCTCACCTTTGGCTGCTCATGCTGTTGTATGTGTATGGATGGTGGTGGCAGTTGCGATATGGCTGTGGTATGGCTCATGTGTGCGAGTTGTAATGACATGTGTGTTAGGGATTGCGATGACATGTCTAAGATTTGCCAATGCCACTCATGTACAACTGTCATGTGTGTATGTGTCCATTGTACAGTGCCCTGATGCCTGTGTTTTGTTTCTCCCTGTCTGCAGCGTCAACTGATGAAGAGGGCGGAGAAGGTGCTGTGGAGCACAGCGGCGGGGATCCCACCGCCAGCCGGAGACGCAAGGCCCGGCTCCCCTCCCATGTTGTGATCTCGTCGGGGAGTGAGGAGTCCGGTGCCGCGCCCAGGCCACAGCTGCCGGGGGGAGGTCCAAGAGGCGGAGGTTGGAGTTGGACTCCTCAGCAGCAGAAGGGGCAGCTGGGACCCCAGAGGGCCCAACAGGGGAAGATGGCACGGAGTCATCCAGGTTGGTGGGGGGTTTGGTGGAGGAGGAGGCCGTGCAAGCACCAGAGACGGGGTCTGGAGGTGGGGATCCCACTGGTGCTAGTGGTGCAGTGCAGGACCAGGGACAGGAGGCAGCACAGGCCACCGCGGAGGTGCCTGTGTGCAATCCTGTCCCTGATCCTGTCGCTGCATCATCTTGCACCAGCAGGGATGCCTACGTCCAGACCCGTTTTCAGGCAGGGGATGAGCTCACGTCAACTGGCCTTCCTCTGCCTGCGGACGTGGCTATCCATGTTCGGGTTGAGCCTGTCCTGGCTGGTGTGGCGTTGCGTCAACGGGCCATGCGAGGTGACCTGCAGTCTTTTCATGAAGAGACTGCATGTCATCTCGAATGTTTCGTTGACCACGTCAGCCTGCTGGGACAGGTCACCCAGGCCGGATTCCTCTGTCTGATGGGGCTTGCTACGACCCCCTCCTCAACTGGAACCCCTACGCAACAGTCGTCCTCTGTGCCATCTTCCCACCCATCAGTCACCTGGATGCCCTGTGGAGCTGCCTCTGACGGTGCGGCCAGGCTGGTGGAGGAGGCATCCCTGACACAGTCGGGAGTCGGACGTCCAGCAGGGGTGGCCACATCTACGACTGCACCCCAGCCAGCGGAGGATGTGCAGGCAGCAGGAGGCAGTGCACGGGCAGAGGCACAGCAGCAGCAGCAACATGGTGGGACCCATGAAGGCTCGGGGCCTTCAACATCGAAGGGGCAGGCATCGGCCGGAGGGCAGGAGGACCCAGGACAGAGAGTGTCTTCCGTGTGGCAGCGGTTGGGCCACGCCATAGATGCGGAGCGGCAGCGGGCAGAAGAGGCACAGCTCACAATGGTCAGGGCGGAGAACTCCATGCGGAGGGCCCTGAGGCGGGCCGAGTGCCTCGAGGCAATCCGCAGGGGTTTGGAGGTGGAGACGTCGACAGCCCTGCGGACCCTCAGGGCCATGGAGGAGGACCGCCTCCGGGACATTGAGGAGGAGTTCGATGATGCCCTGGCCCGGGACATCCACAAGTGAGCCGTGAAACTAGCCCGCTGCCCTTGTACATATTTATGTAGGTAGTGTTAGGTTTCATTTTTGTTTTGATTTTATTTGGACCTTTCGGACATTGGCCACATTTTTGTATATAGTTTATTTTATTAGTTAGTGTAGTTAGATAGGTTTCCTTTCTTTTGTTGGGATAATGGACCCTGGCTTGTTCCCATGTACATAGTTCACTGTTGGATTGTATTTTTTTTTTCACTTTTTAACCATGGAGCAATGGCTTTCTTTTTTATTTCCCATTGGATTTTGTTTTGTGGACATTGACTTTGGACAACATTACCTTGGAATTTTATGTTTGGTTTTGCTTTTTTGTACATTCACATTTCTGTTTCTTCATTTTTTATTCTATTTATGTTTCCTTTAATACATATTTTTTTTGGTGAACTTCAATGTGTGGTATCTCATTGGTTTCATGCATTTCATGATATGTGTTTTGAGATTCACTGACACCCATTGGGTGTATGTGAGGGAAATGTGTTTGTTTCTCGTCGGGGAGTGAGGAGTCCGGTGCCGCGCCCAGGCCACAGCTGCCGGGGGGAGGTCCAAGAGGCGGAGGTTGGAGTTGGACTCCTCAGCAGCAGAAGGGGCAGCTGGGACCCCACAGGGCCCAACAGGGGAAGATGGCACGGAGTCATCCAGGTTGGTGGGGGGTTTGGTGGAGGAGGAGGCCGTGCAAGCACCAGAGACGGGGTCTGGAGGTGGGGATCCCACTGGTGCTAGTGGTGCAGTGCAGGACCAGGGACAGGAGGCAGCACAGGCCACCGCGGAGGTGCCTGTGTGCAATCCTGTCCCTGATCCTGTCGCTGCATCATCTTGCACCAGCAGGGATGCCTACGTCCAGACCCGTTTTCAGGCAGGGGATGAGCTCACGTCAACTGGCCTTCCTCTGCCTGCGGACGTGGCTATCCAGATCCGGGTTGAGCCTGTCCTGGCTGGTGTGGCGTTGCGTCAACGGGCCATGCGAGGTGACCTGCAGTCTTTTCATGAAGAGACTGCATGTCATCTCGAATGTCTCGTTGACCACGTCAGCCTGCTGGGACAGGTCACCCAGGCCGGATTCCTCCGTCTGATGGGGCTTGCTACGACCCCCTCCTCAACTGGAACCCCTACGCAACAGTCGTCCTCTGTGCCATCTTCCCACCCATCAGTCACCTGGATGCCCTGTGGAGCTGCCTCTGACGGTGCGGCCAGGCTGGTGGAGGAGGCATCCCTGCCACAGTCGGGAGTCGGACGTCCAGCAGGGGTGGCCACATCTACGACTGCACCCCAGCCAGCGGAGGATGTGCAGGCAGCTGGAGGCAGTGCACGGGCAGAGGCACAGCAGCAGCAGCAACATGGTGGGACCCATGAAGGCTCGGGGCCTTCAACATCGAAGGGGCAGGCATCGGCCGGAGGGCAGGAGGACCCAGGACAGAGAGTGTCTTCCGTGTGGCAGCGGTTGGGCCACGCCATAGATGCGGAGCGGCAGCGGGCAGAAGAAGCACAGCTCACAATGGTCAGGGCGGAGAACTCCATGCGGAGGGCCCTGAGGCGGGCCGAGTGCCTCGAGGCAATCCGCAGGGGTTTGGAGGTGGAGACGTCGACAGCCCTGCGGACCCTCAGGGCCATGGAGGAGGACCGCCTCCGGGACATTGAGGAGGAGTTCGATGATGCCCTGGCCCGGGACATCCACAAGTGAGCCGTGAAACTAGCCCGCTGCCCTTGTACATATTTATGTAGGTAGTGTTAGGTTTCATTTTTGTTTTGATTTTATTTGGACCTTTCGGACATTGGCCACATTTTTGTATATAGTTTATTTTATTAGTTAGTGTAGTTAGATAGGTTTCCTTTCTTTTGTTGGGATAATGGACCCTGGCTTGTTCCCATGTACATAGTTCACTGTTGGATTGTATTTTTTTTTTCACTTTTTAACCATGGAGCAATGGCTTTCTTTTTTATTTCCCATTGGATTTTGTTTTGTGGACATTGGCTTTGGACAACATTACCTTGGAATTTTATGTTTGGTTTTGCTTTTTTGTACATTCACATTTCTGTTTCTTCATTTTTTATTCTATTTATGTTTCCTTTAATACATATTTTTTTTGGTGAACTTCAATGTGTGGTATCTCATTGGTTTCATGCATTTCATGATATGTGTTTTGAGATTCACTGACACCCATTGGGTGTATGTGAGGGAAATGTGTTTGTTTCTCGTCGGGGAGTGAGGAGTCCGGTGCCGCGCCCAGGCCACAGCTGCCGGGGGGAGGTCCAAGAGGCGGAGGTTGGAGTTGGACTCCTCAGCAGCAGAAGGGGCAGCTGGGACCCCACAGGGCCCAACAGGGGAAGATGGCACGGAGTCATCCAGGTTGGTGGGGGGTTTGGTGGAGGAGGAGGCCGTGCAAGCACCAGAGACGGGGTCTGGAGGTGGGGATCCCACTGGTGCTAGTGGTGCAGTGCAGGACCAGGGACAGGAGGCAGCACAGGCCACCGCGGAGGTGCCTGTGTGCAATCCTGTCCCTGATCCTGTCGCTGCATCATCTTGCACCAGCAGGGATGCCTACGTCCAGACCCGTTTTCAGGCAGGGGATGAGCTCACGTCAACTGGCCTTCCTCTGCCTGCGGACGTGGCTATCCAGATCCGGGTTGAGCCTGTCCTGGCTGGTGTGGCGTTGCGTCAACGGGCCATGCGAGGTGACCTGCAGTCTTTTCATGAAGAGACTGCATGTCATCTCGAATGTCTCGTTGACCACGTCAGCCTGCTGGGACAGGTCACCCAGGCCGGATTCCTCCGTCTGATGGGGCTTGCTACGACCCCCTCCTCAACTGGAACCCCTACGCAACAGTCGTCCTCTGTGCCATCTTCCCACCCGTCAGTCACCTGGATGCCCTGTGGAGCTGCCTCTGACGGTGCGGCCAGGCTGGTGGAGGAGGCATCCCTGCCACAGTCGGGAGTCGGACGTCCAGCAGGGGTGGCCACATCTACGACTGCACCCCAGCCAGCGGAGGATGTGCAGGCAGCTGGAGGCAGTGCACGGGCAGAGGCACAGCAGCAGCAGCAACATGGTGGGACCCATGAAGGCTCGGGGCCTTCAACATCGAAGGGGCAGGCATCGGCCGGAGGGCAGGAGGACCCAGGACAGAGAGTGTCTTCCGTGTGGCAGCGGTTGGGCCACGCCATAGATGCGGAGCGGCAGCGGGCAGAAGAAGCACAGCTCACAATGGTCAGGGCGGAGAACTCCATGCGGAGGGCCCTGAGGCGGGCCGAGTGCCTCGAGGCAATCCGCAGGGGTTTGGAGGTGGAGACGTCGACAGCCCTGCGGACCCTCAGGGCCATGGAGGAGGACCGCCTCCGGGACATTGAGGAGGAGTTCGATGATGCCCTGGCCCGGGACATCCACAAGTGAGCCGTGAAACTAGCCCGCTGCCCTTGTACATATTTATGTAGGTAGTGTTAGGTTTCATTTTTGTTTTGATTTTATTTGGACCTTTCGGACATTGGCCACATTTTTGTATATAGTTTATTTTATTAGTTAGTGTAGTTAGATAGGTTTCCTTTCTTTTGTTGGGATAATGGACCCTGGCTTGTTCCCATGTACATAGTTCACTGTTGGATTGTATTTTTTTTCTTCACTTTTTAACCATGGAGCAATGGCTTTCTTTTTTATTTCCCATTGGATTTTGTTTTGTGGACATTGACTTTGGACAACATTACCTTGGAATTTTATGTTTGGTTTTGCTTTTTTGTACATTCACATTTCTGTTTCTTCATTTTTTATTCTATTTATGTTTCCTTTAATACATATTTTTTTTGGTGAACTTCAATGTGTGGTATCTCATTGGTTTCATGCATTTCATGATATGTGTTTTGAGATTCACTGACACCCATTGGGTGTATGTGAGGGAAATGTGTTTGTTTCGGAAATTGCAATTGGTGTTCTGTGATGTAATTGCAAAATATGAGTGGGTGGATGCAATACTCGGGTGGGTGTTTTGCATTTGGAGGCTGACCATAGGGACCAGGGATCTAGATTGTGATGACATGTTGGCTGGGGAACATGAGTAGCACATGGGTGGGGGCCTGCTGGCAGGTGCCCCACAGTGCTGGGGGGTGGGGGTGGTGGGGAACATGAGTTGGACATGGGTGGGGGCCTGCTGGCAGGTGCCCCACAGTGCTGGGGGGTGGGGGTGCTGGGGAACATGAGTTGGACATAGGTGGGGGCCTGCTGGCAGGTGCCCCACAGTGCTGGGGGGTGGGGGTGGTGGGGAACATGAGTTGGACATGGGTGGGGGCCTGGTGGTGGGTGCCCCTGGTGGCTGGGGGGTGGGGGTGCTGGGAGACATGGGTGAGGGCGTGGTGGAGGCTGCCCCTGGTGACTGGGGGGGTGGGGGTGCTCGGAGACATGGGTGGGGGCCTGGTGGTGGGTGCCCCTGCACTGCTGGGGGGTGGGGGTGCTGGGGAACATGAGTTGGACATGGGTGGGGGCCTGGTGGTGGGTGCCCCACAGTGCTGGGGGGTGGGGTGGTGGGGAACATGAGTTGGACATGGGTGGGGGCCTGCTGGCAGGTGCCCCACAGTGCTGGGGGGGTGGGGGTGGTGGGGAACATGAGTTGGACATGGGTGGGGGCCTGCTGGCAGGTGCCCCACAGTGCTGGGGGGTGGGGGTGGTGGGGAACATGAGTTGGACATGGGTGGGGGCCTGCTGGCAGGTGCCCCACAGTGCTGGGGGGTGGGGGTGGTGGGGAACATGAGTTGGACATGGGTGGGGGCCTGCTGGCAGGTGCCCCTGCACTGCTGGGGGGGTGTGGGTGGTGGGAGAAATGGGTGGGGGCCTGGTGGAGGCTGCCCCTGGTGGCTGGGGGTGGGGGTGCTGGGAGACATGGGTGGGGGCCTGCTGGCAGGTGGCCCACAGTGCTGGGGGGTGGGGGTGCTGGGGAACATGAGTTGGACATGGGTGGGGGCCTGGTGGTGGGTGCCCCAGGTGGCTGGAGGGTGGGGGTGCTGGGAGACATAGGTGGGGGCCTGGTGGAGGCTTCCCCTGGTGACTGAGGGGGTGGGGGTGCTGGGAGACATGGCTGGGGGCCTGGCGGTGGGTGCCCCTGCACTGCTGGGGGGTGGGGGTGGTGGGGAGAATGAGTTGGACATGGGTGGGGGCCTGCTGGCAGGTGCCCCACAGTGCTGGGGGGTGGGGGTGGAGGGGAACATGAGTTGGACTTGGGTGGGGGCCTGCTGGCAGGTGCCCCTGCACTGCTGGGGGCGTGGGGGTGGTGGGAGACATGGGTGGGGGCCTGGTGGTGGGTGCCCCTGCACTGCTGGGGGTGGGGGTGGTGGGAGACATGGGTGGGGGCCTGTTGGTGGGTGCCCCTGCACTGCTGGGGGGTGGGGGTGGTGGGAGAAATGGGTGGGGGCCTGGTGGTGGGTGCCCCTGCACTGCTGGGGGGAGGGGTGGTGGGAGACATGGGTGGGGGCCTGGTGGAGGCTGCCCCTGCACTGCAGGGGGGTGGGGGTGCTGAGAGACATGGGTGGGGGCCTGGTGGAGGCTGCCCCTTGTGGCTGGGGGGTGGGGGTGCTGGGAGACATGGGTGGGGGCCTGGTGGAGGCTGCCCCTGCACTGCTGGCGGGTGGGGGTGGTGGGAGACATGGGTGGGGGCCTGGTGGAGGCTGCCCCTGGTGGCTGGGGGGTGGGGGTGCTGGAAGACATGGGTGGGGACCTGGTGGAGGCTGGCCCTGGTGGCTGGGGGGTGGGGGTGCTGGGAGACATGGGTGGGGGCCTGATAGAGGCTGCCCCTGCACTGCTGGGGGGTGGGGGTGGTGGGAGACATGGGTGGGGGCCTGGTGGTGGGTGCCCCAGGTGGCTGGGGGGTGGGGTGCTGGGAGACATGGGTGGGGGCCTGGTGGAGGCTGCCCCTGGTGACTGGGGGGGTGGGGGTGCTGGGAGACATGGGTGGGGGCCTGGTGGAGGCTGCCCCTGGTGACTGGGGGGGTGGGGGTGGTGGGAGACATGGGTGGGGGCCTGGTGGAGGCTGCCCCTGGGGGGTGGGGGTGCTGGGCGACATGGGTGGGGGCCTGGTGGAGGCTGCCCCTGGTGACTGTGGGGGTGGGGGTGGTGGGAGACATGGGTGGGGGCCTGGTGGAGGCTGCCCCTGCACTGCTGGGGGGTGGGGGTGCTGGGAGACAGGGGTGGGGGCCTGGTGGAGGCTGCCCCTGGTGACTGGGGGGTGGGGGTGCTGGGAGACATGGGTGGGGGCCTGGTGGAGGCTGCCCCTGGTGACTGGGGGGGTGGGGGTGGTGGGAGACATGGGTGGGGGCCTAGTGGAGGCTGCCCCTGGGGGGTGGGGGTGCTGGGAGACATGGGTGGGGGCCTGGGGGTGGGTGCCCCTGCACTGCTGGGGGTGGGGGTGGTGGGAGACATGGGTGGGGGCCTGGTGGAGGCTGCCCCTGGTGGCTGGGGGGTGGGGGTGCTGGGAGACATGGGTGGGGGCCTGCTGGCAGGTGCCCCACAGTGCTGGGGGGTGGGGGTGCTGGGGAACATGAGTTGGACATGGGTGGGGGCCTGGTGGTGGGTGCCCTTGGTGGCTGGGGGGTGGGGGTGCTGGGAGACATGGGTGTGGGCCTGGTGGAGGCTGCCCCTGCACTGCTGGGGGGTGGGGGTGCTGGGAGACATGGGTGGGGACCTGATGGAGGCTGCCCCTGGTGACTGGGGGGGTGGGGTGCTGGGAGACATGGGTGGGGGCCTGGTGGAGACTGCCCCTGGTGACTGGGGGGGTGGGGGTGGTGGGAGACATGGGTTGGGGCCTGGTGGAGGCTGCCCCTGGGGGGTGGGGGTGCTGGGAGACATGGGTGGGGGCCTGGTGGAGGCTGCCCCTGGTGACTGGGGGGGTGGGGGTGGTGGGAGACATGGGTGGGGGCCTGCTGGCAGGTGCCCCACAGTGCTGGGGGGTGGGGGTGCTGGGGAACATGAGTTGGACATGGGTGGGGGCCTGCTGGCAGGTGCCCCTGCACTGCTGGGGGGGTGGGGGTGGTGGGAGACATGGGTGGGGGCCTGGTGGTGGGTGCCCCTGCACTGCTGGGAGGTGGGGGTGGTGGGAGACATGGGTGGGGGCCTGGTGGAGGCTGCCCCTGGTGGCTGGGGAGTGGGGGTGCTGGGAGACATGGGTGGGGGCCTGCTGGCAGGTGCCCCACAGTGCTGGGGGGTGGGGGTGCTGGGGAACATGAGTTGGACATGGGTGGGGGCCTGGTGGTGGGTGCCCCTGGTGGCTGGGGGGTGGGGGTGCTGGGAGACATGGGTGGGGCCCTGGTGGAGGCAGCCCCTGCACTGCTGGGGGGTGGGGTGGTGGGAGACATGGGTGGGGGCCTGCTGGCAGGTGCCCCACAGTGCCGGGGGGTGGGGGTGCTGGGGAACATGAGTTGGACATGGGTGGGGGCCTGCTGGCAGGTGCCCCTGCACTGCTGGGGGGGTGGGGGTGGTGGGAGACATGGGTGGGGGCCTGGTGGTGGGTGCCCCTGCACTGCTGGGGGGTGGGGGTGGTGGAAGACATGGGTGGGGGCCTGGTGGAGGCTGCCCCTGGTGGCTGGGGAGTGGGGGTGCTGGGAGACATGGGTGGGGGCCTGCTGGCAGGTGCCCCACAGTGCTGGGGGGTGGGGGTGCTGGGGAACATGAGTTGGACATGGGTGGGGGCCTGGTGGTGGGTGCCCCTGGTGGCTGGGGGGTGGGGGTGCTGGGAGACATGGGTGGGGGCCTGGTGGAGGCAGCCCCTGCACTGCTGGGGGGTGGGGTGGTGGGAGACATGGGTGGGGGCCTGCTGGCAGGAGCCCCACAGTGCCAGGGGGTGGGGGTGCTGGGGAACATGAGTTGGACATGGGTGGGGGCCTGCTGGCTGGTGCCCCTGCACTGCTGGGGGGGTGGGGGTGGTGGGAGACATGGGTGGGGGCCTGGTGGTGGGTGCCCCGGCACTGCTGGGGGGTGGGGGTGGTGGGAGACATGGGTGGGGGCCTGGTGGAGGCTGCCCCTGGTGGCTGGGGGGTGGGGGTGCTGGGAGACATGGGTGGGGGCCTGCTGGCAGGTGCCCCACAGTGCTGGGTGGGGGGTTCTGGGGAACATGAGTTGGACATGGGTGGGGGCCTGGTGGTGTGTGCCCCTGGGGGGTGGGGGTGCTGGGAGACATGGATGGGGGCCTGGTGGAGGCTGCCCCTGCACTGCTGGGGGGTGGGGGTGGTGGGAGACATGGGTGGGGGCCTGGTGGTGGGTGCCCCTGGTGGCTGGGGTTTGGGGGTGCTGGGAGACATGGGTGGGGGCCTGGTGGAGGCTGCCCCTGGTGACTTGGGGGTGGGGGTGCTGGGAGACATGGGTGGGGGCCTGGTGGAGGCTGCCCCTGGTGACTGGGGGGTGGGGGTGGTGGGAGACATGGGTGGGGGCCTAGTGGAGGCTGCCCCTGGGGGGTGGGGGTGCTGGGAGACATGGGTGGGGGCCTGGTGGTGGGTGCCCCTGCACTGCTGGGGGTGGGGGTGGTGGGAGACATGGGTGGGGGCCTGGTGGAGGCTGCCCCTGGTGGCTGGGGGGTGGGGTGCTGGGAGACATGGGTGGGGGCCTGCTGGCAGGTGCCCCACAGTGCTGGGGGGTGGGGGTGCTGGGGAACATGAGTTGGACATGGGTGGGGGCCTGGTGGTGGGTGCCCCTGGTGGCTGGGGGGTAGGGGTTCTGGGAGACATGGGTGGGGGCCTGGTGGAGGCTGCCCCTGCACTGCTGGGGGGTGGGGGTGGTGGGAGACATGGGTGGGGGCCTGGTGGTGGGTGCCCCTGGTGGCTGGGGGTGGGGGTGCTGGGAGACATGGGTGGTGGCCTGATGGAGGCTGCCCCTGGTGACTGGGGGGGTGGGGGTGCTGCGAGACATGGGTGGGGCCTGGTGGAGACTGCCCCTGGAGACTGGGGGGGTGGGGGTGCTGGGAGACATGGGTGGGGGCCTGGTGGAGGCTGCCCCTGGGGGGTGGGGGTGCTGGGAGACATGGGTGGGGGCCTGGTGGAGGCTGCCCCTGGTGACTGGGGGGGTGGGGGTGGTGGGAGACATGGGTGGGGGCCTGCTGGCTGGTGCCCCACAGTGCTGGGGTGTGGGGGTGCTGGGGAACATGAGTTGGACATGGGAGGGGGCCTGCTGGCAGGTGCCCCTGCACTGCTGTGGGGGTGGGGGTGGTGGGAGACATGGGTGGGGGCCTGGTGGTGGGTGCCCCTACACTGCTGGGGGGGTGGTGGGAGACATGGGTGGGGGCCTGGTGGAGGCTGCCCCTGGTGGCTGGGGGGTGGGGGTGGTGGGAGACATGGGTGGGGGCCTGGTGGAGGCTGCCCCTGCACTGCTGGGGGGTGGGGGTGCTGGGAGACATGGGTGGGGGCCTGGTGGAGGCTGCCCCTGGTGACTGGGGGGGTGGGGGTGGTAGGAGACATGGGTGGGGGCCTGGTGGATGCTGCCCCTGGTGGCTGGGGGTGGGGGTGCTGGAAGACATGGGTGGGGGCCTGGTGGAGGCTGCCCCTGCACTGCTGGGGGGTGGGGGTGCTGGGAGATATGGGTGGGGGCCTGGTGGAGGCTGCCCCTGGTGACTGGGGGGGTGAGGGTGGTGGGAGACATGGGTGGGGGCCTGGTGGAGGCTGCCTCTGCTGGCTGGGGGGTGGGGGTGCTGGGAGACATGGGTGGGGGCCTGGTGGAGGCTGCCCCTGCACTGCTGGGGGTTGGGGGTGCTGGGAGACATGGGTGGAGCCTGGTGGAGGCTGCCCCTGGTGGCTGGGGGGTGGTGGTGCTGGAAGACATGGGTGGGGGCCTGGTGGAGGCTGCCCCTGCACTGCTGGGGGGTGGGGATGGTGGGAGACATGGGTGGGGGCCTGGTGGAGGCTGCCCCTGCACTGCTGGGGGGTGGGGGTGGTGGGAGACATGGGTGGGGGCTTGGTGGAGGCTGCCCCTGGTGGCTGGTGGTTGGGGTGCTGGGAGACATGGGTGGGGGCCTGGTGGAGGCTGCCCCTGCACTGCTGGGGGGTGGGGGTTGTGGGAGACAAGGGTGGGGGCCTGGTGGTGGGTGCCCCTGCACTGCTGGGGGGTGGGGTGGTGGGAGACATGGGTGGGGGCCTGGTGGAGGGTGCCCCACAGTGCTGAGGGTGGGGGTGCTAGGAGACATGGGTGGGGGGCTGCTGGCAGGTGCCCCACTGTGCTGGGGGGTGGGGGTGGTGGGAGACATGGGTGGGGGCCTGGTAGAGGCTGCCCCTGGTGACTGGGGGGGTGGGGGTGGTAGGAGACATGGGTGGGGGCCTGGTGGATGCTGCCCCTGGTGGCTGGGGGGTGGGGGTGCTGGAAGACATGGGTGGGGGCCTGGTGGAGGCTGCCCCTGCACTGCTGGGGGGTGGGGGTGCTGGGAGATATGGGTGGGGGCCTGGTGGAGGCTGCCCCTGGTGACTGGGGGGGTGAGGGTGGTGGGAGACATGGGTGGGGGCCTGGTGGAGGCTGCCTCTGGTGGCTGGGGGGTGGGGGTGCTGGGAGACATGGGTGGGGGCCTGGTGGAGGCTGCCCCTGCACTGCTGGGGGGTGGGGGTGCTGGAAGACATGGGTGGGGGCCTGGTGGAGGCTGCCCCTGCACTGCTGGGGGGTGGGGATGGTGGGAGACATGGGTTGGGGCCTGGTGGAGGCTGCCCCTGCACTGCTGGGGGGTGGGGGTGGTGGGAGACATGGGTGGGGCTTGGTGGAGGCTGCCCCTGGTGGCTGGTGGTTGGGGTGCTGGGAGACATGGGTGGGGGCCTGGTGGAGGCTGCCCCTGCACTGCTGGGGGGTGGGGGTTGTGGGAGACAAGGGTGGGGGCCTGGTGGTGGGTGCCCCTGCACTGCTGGGGGGTGGGGTGGTGGGAGACATGGGTGGGGGCCTGGTGGAGGGTGCCCCACAGTGCTGGGGGTGGGGGTGCTAGGAGACATGGGTGGGGGGCTGCTGGCAGGTGCCCCACTGTGCTGGGGGGTGGGGGTGGTGGGAGACATGGGTGGGGGCCTGGTGGAGGCAGCCCCTGGTGGCTGGGGGGTGGGGGTGGTGGGAGACATGGGTGGGGGCCTAGTGGAGGCTGCCCCTGGTGGCTGGGGGGTGGGGGTGCTGGGAGACATGGGTGGGGGGCTGGTGGAGGCTGCCCCTGGTGACTGGGGGGGTGGGGGTGCTGGGAGACATGGGTGGGGGCCTGGTGGTGGGTGCCCCTGCACTGCTGGTGGGTGGGGGTGGTGGGGAACATGAGTTGGACATGGGTGGGGGCCTGCTGGCAGGTGCTCCACAGTGCTGGGGGGTGGGGGTGGTGGGAGACATGAGTTGGACATGGGTGGGGGCCTGGTGGAGGCTGCCCCTGCACTGCTGGGGGGTGGGGGTGGTGGGAGACATGGGTGGTGGCCTGGTGGAGGGTGCCCCTGGTGACTGGGGGTGCAGGGGGACATGCGTTGGTGGGCAGTAGTGCAAGTTGACATGTGGGTTGGCTGGGGGTCATGGGCATGGTGGATGGTGTGTCTGCAGGAAATGTGCAGGGTAGGCCCCTGTGGTGTGAGCCACCTGCAGGGGCCGTGGAGGGTGTAGAGGGAACACCTGGGAGGACCCACACGTGCAATTCACGTGTGGTGCTCCCCGCGCACCCCTGTAATACACGTACCCTGATGGAATCGCATGTGGAACTTCCCGCGCACCCCTGAAATGTGCGTACCCTGCTCGCACGGGCCCAATCGCGTGTGGAACTTCCCGCGCACCCCTGGAATACACATACCCTGATGGAATCACGTGTGGAACTTCGCGCGCACCCCTGGAATACACGTACCCTGCTGATGTCGCGTGTGAAACTTCCCCCGCACCACGAAATACACATATCCTGATGAGATCGCGCGTGGAACTTCCCGCGCACCCCTGAAATACACGTGCCCTGCTGATGTCGCGTGTGAAACTTCCCCCGCACCCCAAAATACACGTACCATGATGAAATCGCGTGTGGAATTTCCCACGCACCCCTGAAATACACGTACCCTGCTGAAATTGCGTGTGGCACTTCCCGCACACCCCTGAGATACGCGTACCCTGCTCGCATGGGCCCAATCGCGTGTGGAAATTCCCGCGCACCCCTGAAATACACGTACCCTGCTGAAATCACATGTGGCACTTCCCGCGCACCCCTGAGATACGCGTACCCTGCGGAAATCACGTGTGGAACTTCCCACGCACCCCTGAAATACGCGTACCCTGCTCGCACGGGGCCAATCGCGTGAGGTACTTCCCGCGCACCCCAGTGATACACGTAGCCCGCTTGCCATGCTGGTACAGGGTTAGCGCATCCCTTTGCACTGGATTGGGTATATTGTTGGCTTTTCCCTGCGCGAGAGGCGTTCTTGGGGGCGTAACTGGCGCTGCTGCAGGGTCGCTGCGCCACTGTGTGCCACGGCTGGTTTTGGTGGCTGGAATCCATGAATACGCTGTGCGCGGAAATGGATTTTAGCGCACGCGGCTGTCGCAGGGATTCGCACGCGCACACTGTGCGCCAGCCGCGTGCGCCACTTGTGCGCTGAATTCCATGAATTACCCCCATGGTGTTTGGGGGGTATGGGGTGTTTAGGGGTGGGTATGGGGCATTTGGATGTTTTTGGGGGATCGGGGAGGGCTTGTGAGTGGTGGAGGGATGAAGCACTATGTTGTTATTTTTCCTAATACGCCCGTTGTGTTCAAAATCATTTCATTATTGGACATTTTTCATTTTGTGTGTTTTTATTCTATTCATGACAGCACACAGTGCCCAACTCCCCACACACCCAGTGTCCATGTCCACACGGTCCCAGTGCTCAGTGTAATACTAACACATAACCATCAACGTCCCTGTGGTTCAGAAGTAATCATCAATCAGTGATTGGCATACAGCATGGCCATCTTGTGGATCATGAACGGCCAGGGGTGCTGCTTCTCCTCCATCATCATCCTCACCCGGTGCATGCATGTCAATGTCAGGTGGCAGTGGTACGTTTCTCCGGATGCTCATGTTGTGCAGCATGACACAGACCATGGTGATCTTTGCCACCTTCTCAGGCCCATAAAGGAGTGCTCCACCAGACCTGCTTAGGCAGCGGAACCATGCCTTTAACAGGCCAAAGGTCTGCTCAATCACAACACGGGTATGGGTATGAACCCAATTTTACTCCTCTTTGTGCATGTTAAGCGGGTTCCGTACAGGGGTAAGTAGCCACAGCTTCAAGGGATAGACACAATCACATGCATGGGAGCACAAAGATGTATGTGTGAGTCAATATCTAACCTGACACCTTTAGGATTCACGGCCATGGCTGCAGCTATTTGGTGTTGACATGCACATGTCCATGGATGTATGCACACAGGTTCATTTGATGCATTGTGTACTGCACTATGGACTGCTGGTGTGGATTGCATTGTGCAGATGATGCAGGGTGTTCACTTGCATGCTGATGCGGATGTACTGTGGATGTGGAACGATGTCTTGCCACCCATAATTGGAGTGTATGGTACTCTGTACCTATTCACACTAGCGGCATTGCCACAGGTGTAATCATGTTTAGTCATCCGTCGCTTGACATACCCATGGTGGCCTGCTTGTGCGTCTGGCATGTTGTCATTGATGAGCAGCATTGGTCTTATGTATGCCATTGATGTGTCATGTTCAGGTTGGGATGTTCAGAGCAACAGTGTTTACCTGTAAGTGCATTTTCCACTCACCGCCAAATCCCACCCAGGTGGAGTATGCATTCCACCCAATCCCACCAGGTGGAGTATGCATCCCCCCCAATCCCACACAGATGGAGTATGCACCCCCACAATCCCACCCAGGTGGAGTATGAATCCCCCCAATCCCACCCAGGTGGAGTATGCATCCCCCCAATCCCACCCAGGTGGAGTATGCATCCCCCCGAATCCCACTCAGGTGGACTATGCATAACCCAGGTGGAATATGCATCCCGACCAATCCCACCCAGGTGGAGTATGCATCCCCCCAATCCCACCCAGGTGGAGTATGCATAACCCAGGTGGAGTATGCATCCCCCCATTCCCACCCAGGTGGAGTATGCATCCCCCCACCTCACAACCCCACTGCACTGCCATAGGCCAGTCAGGCAATTTACCAAGCAACCAGGCACGTCATCCAGCATGTCGTTCCATATAGCGGGGTAGCGTGGAGTTACGTAGCACCATGGAATCATGTGTAGATCCGGGATATCAGGCGCAACAATGTGTGAGGATCTTGCTGGAGTCACATACCATCTGCACCTTGATGGAGTGGAATCGCTTGCGATTGTGGTACCGCCTCATTGGCATGAGGGGCCACCAATTCTACATGGGTGCAGTCGAGGGCACCGACGCAATTGGGCATGCCTGCCAGTGCATGGAAGCCTACTTTAGTGTCAGCGAGCTCCTGGCCAGTCCGTGGTAGGGAAATGTGGATGCTTGCATGCTTCAGGAGGGCATCAAGCACTTGGTTCAGCATGCAATAAAGGAGTGATTGTGATATGCCGTGCAGCTGGCCCACTGTGTGCCGGTAGGTGCCTGTGGCCAGGAAGTGGAGCAGTGACACCATCTTTAGTAGAGGGGGATGGCAGTGCAGATTTCTATCAGGCTGACAATGTTGTCGTGCATCATGTCCACTATGGTGGTGATGGTGTCCCGGTCCAACCGGTACAGGGTGTGGGTCTGCTCAGGGTTTAGATTGAATGGACTGCGTTTTATGCGAGGGATTGGTGGCTGCATATGTGGTACCACTGGCTGCACTGGTTGGACTTGATGGGCCTGTCTCAACCTCCTTCTCCTCCTGTGTCTTCTCTGTGCTGCCTGTTGTTGTTGTTGTAGTTTTTGTTGTTGTTGCTGGTGTAGCAGTACAGGCATGTCCTCCAGCCCCATGATTTCAACAGCTAGTGTGATCATTTTTGTGTAGGAAGGGCTGTGGTTTGAGGGTGTGCTCCTTTTGTACTGGGACAGACTCCATTGACTCCACCTGTGGTGATTGTGTGCACCTGTGGCAGTTGCCTACACTGCAGGTTGCTATTCACGGGTGTGCGACGATGCCTGTATTGCTGCTATCATGCAGGCCCTAATTACCACCTTCGGGATGCCATCATGCAGGCCCTAATTACCGCCTTCGGGATGCCGGTAAGTGCATGCCCGCGTACCTTGTGATGTCCTCCTGTTAGCGGCCTCCCAGTGTTTCCGCCGCGAATGGGCGCATGTACATGTGCATGCTGGTAAGAAGGGGCACGGTACTGGCGGTGGCGGTATTGCAAGGATTGTCAGCCCGTAATGGCCCAGACCCATTAACGATGCCAGTAATACCATTCCGCCTTCCTTATTTCATTATCTCCATGCTCGTATTGTTGTGCTCAACCCGTAGCTTTGATGTGTACAACTGCTCATAATATCTTTTAAAAGTTGTGTTAATCTCCAGTGCATCTTTACTGGTGACCCCATCCGGGCATTCAATCTCCACCTTGCCTGATCGCCCATTCCAGGGTGCGGCTCACCATATACTGTTGCCCTAACAGGGTCCCCAGAAATGTCTCCTCCCGCTTCATATGGAGCTGCAGTTCTTCATGTTGCGCTCTAAGGGATTCCCGAGTTAAAATAGTCTTGTGTCCCTTGCTGCACCTCTTGCTCTTTAATACACCATTCACAACCTGAAATAGACCCCCGGATAGCCTTCACCACATCACCCTCCCTAAGCATGCAGCATCCCCTGATAAACAACTTGAATTCCTCCTGCACCACCCTGACAGACCCCATGTTGGTTTCAAAAGAGGTTTGTACCTCCTGCCTAATGTCCTTGCAGAAGCAAGCATCTTCCAATGTGAGCGCCCGAAATCGCCAATGTCGGAACCGTGGGGCAGTAGAGGACAAAAGAAGAGGACCTTTACTAGGAGTAATCCGACAGGGACCGTGAGCGGATCTGTCACAACATGGAATAAGGCAGGAGTAGCCATTACGTAATGAATCCTAGGAGAGCTACCATGGACCCTGGAGTAAAATGAGTACTCCCTAGTAGAGGGATGCAGGTCTCTCCACACATCATGCAGTCTGTGATATTTTGCTACATCTTGCCACTTAACCACAGCCTTAGGTAGCGTGGCTTGTTGTGTCCTGGATCTATCAAGGGTCACAGAAAAGGCTATATGTAAGTCACCTGCCTATATAATCTCGTAGTCTGCGAACTTATGCAAGTGGCTAGCAAATTCATGGAAATACCCAGAAGAATCAGTATTTGGGGGCTAAATATGTATTATCAGAACTCAGACGCCCAGAATTTCTCCAGCTAAAAGCAAGAAACGGACTTCCACGTTGCTGATCTGTTTGTGGAGTTGGCACAATAGTGAGTTATGTATTTATGTAGCAATGCCCCGTGAGTGGGACGAGAATGCAGAACCCTATCTATGCACACCCCAACCAGGCAGGTTAGGTAGCTTACTATCTAATGCTAAATGCATCTCCTGCAAACAGGTGACATTTAAACTATGTTTCTTGGCATAGTTCACAATCAGTTGAGTTTTTTTGTGATTGGTAAAGCCTTGTATGTTCCAGGAGAGCAGTCAAATTCTATCCACCATCTACACCATTAGTGTCGGTAATAAAGCATACCCACCAGCTGATATATCTATACATTACACCACTAACTAGTCCAATGCCCCTTCAGAGCACTGTGCCTCCATTTCATTTTAAAAGTAAGCTATAATTGAACCAAATATTACCACTACAACCCCAATCCTATGCACTTCGAACAACACAACTCCCCCTTTCCCACACAAGAAACCAAAACATACCGGAATCCCCCCATAACCATACAGATCAAGCAACAACTGGAACACACAAACCCTGCAGTGACTGTGAGAAGAGGTCACCACAGGCAGCCAACAGGCTCCACAGGCAGTGGGCTCTACCCATCCTATATGTTCGCTTCCCAACAGGTGGACCAAAAGCAAAGGCTAAGAGTGTGACGTTCAGACAGTGTGTCTCTGGGTCCTGAGTGTGGCAAATATTAATAGTGACCAGATGAATTAGACCTGAGGAGATTGATCCGGGTATTTGCGGGAGTCCGGCAGTTCACGAGCAAATCATTCAGCTGCTTCTTCCCCCCATGCATCACCCATAGCTTGGCGGGAAACAACATCACATAGCGGATACCTTTCTTCTTTTTTGCCGCTTAAAAGGTCATCCTTTTGTCCTGGACCTTGGAGCTGAAGTCTGGAAAGAGCAGTATAACCATAGCACCCCACCGTAATTGGCCACACTCCCTTGCTACCCTGAGGATAAAGTATCCGTCACGATAATTGAAAATGCATGCAATTATGAGTTGGTCTGGTGCCTCAGGTGGGGATATGGCAGCCAGGGAGTGGTGTGCATGCTCTACAAGGAACATCTTGGAAATCGTGGTGTCCCCCAAAATCTCCAGGAGCAGATTTTCAATAAACTTCTACATGTGCACGATAGAGGGGGGCTCTGGAACTCTGAGGATGTGCACGTTATTACGTCGGGAACTCTCTTCCATATCATCATTTTTGGCCACAATCTTATTCACAGTTTGCTGCAGAAGAGAGATCTCCGTTTGCAGGACAGATACCTTGTCCTCACCCTCACTGATTCTGTTTTCTGCTTCACTCATGCAGCTACAGAGCTTGTCAATTTGGATTGCAGAGATATCCACCTTGCAAGTGAGGGTGTCAATTTTCGTGCCCAGTATATCTGTGCTATTTTCAGCAGGGTCTGGTTGAGGATAGCGACATACAGCTGGAAGGGGCCGGGGAAAGGAGATGAGGAAGAAGGAGGCTGGGGGTCCGGTTTAGCAAACTTGTCCATTTTTGCCTGCTTTTTGGGGTTTACCATGGTGTCTGTCCCCTAATGTATAGTGTCGCAAGGTGCTGCTAAGTGTAACAACAGCGTATCCTGTAGTGTGCAAAAGTGGGATAAATGCAGTATGATTGAGCACTGTATTATGCAGCCTCATCAGATCTAGCCAGCCTTACCGTCTCTCACCACCCAGGATCCTTTTACACAAAAAAAGGAGTCATCTGTGTAGGCCCCCAGTGTCCAGTGATAATCTTAGCCACCAACACAATTCTTGTTCAGCTGTTTACGTCGGCCAGGCAGCCCAGGGCACCAGAACCTCAGGCGCTCAATTGCCAGGGAGTACAATCCATGCCCTGGGTCAACATCAGAGGCTGGCAGGAAGAACGTATTGAGCTTGTGCACCCACTCCCAGCTTGACTCAGAGAAAATGTGCCTTCCAATGTTACACGGCAACCAGGATCCCCGCAGGGCTATACATGGAGAAAAAAAAAGAAAAAAAGGGTGTCCGCATTATAGTATATGTACCCCTAGGTATTATATTATGCAGAGTGTCGGCATCAGCCTCCCCACCACGGTGCCAAACCTAGAACGGGTGCCCGCCCAGTTCGCCCCTCCGCAGGGTAGGATATGTTTGGGCTGGATGACTGTGTGAGCCATCTTCCATCTGTATACAAGTGTTATCTGCAATACATGGCCACTCCTGCGTCCACCGGCCCCAATGATCGGAGGACCGCTGACACCTTACTGCCAGTGACACATACCGCATCAACAGCCCGCATTCTGACCCACGGCCAGAGATGTCGCCGGCCTCAGATTTTTAGTTTAAAGAACACTGAACACCTGCGGTTCTTCAAGCCGTTCAATAATTATTTCCACTACTGCAGGAAATCCAGGATTTCAGGAAAGATATTTCAGCCCATGCCGGAGCGCTCTGAGGCGGCAGCCATTTATGTTGTCGCGCAACAGTGCCCCCGATTGTCAACTATTGACCACTCTTAAACATGAATCTGAAGGAACCCAATGCATGTACACACAGGATACTTGTTCCCCAGAATTACTTGATCCATCCCAGACAACTGAATTACTATGTTAATGTTTTCAGCTGACCCCCACCGTGAACCACACTCTGTTGTCTAATGTATTTTGCAGAGAGAAGAGCTGCCCCTTCAATGTTTCTTGCTATTCCACAGAGTTGAGGAACTCTATACATTTGTAGGGATTTCTCAAAGCGATGACCCACTCCCTTAATGTTTATGGATTTCCACAATGCAGAGCCGCTTCCATGTTGCTCCATGAATGGAGGATAGCAAAGGGGCAACATGCTGGTCTTGGAAGCAAGACCGAGCAGTGCAACAGAGGAGAGGTTTGAATCCCGGATCCGCGCTTAGAAACCGATCTCAGGTATGATATTAAGCGTGATATAGAAACACAATTAAATAAATAAATAGCTCTCCAACATGGGCAATTCTATAGCTGTCTGGCAGAGATGAGGGACTCCCTCAATGGTTATGGAATTCCCAGAGAAATGGGGCACTACATCAATGTTTCCAAGCACTCCTACATAGAGGAGTCTGTCCCTCAATCATCTAGGGATCTCACTTTGAGGGCAGTTGTTTCAACATGATGGTGTCACTCCTTCCCCCTTTCATTGGTAGATTATAGGGATCCAGATGGAACCAAAGCATCTTCAATGGCTCTGTGCTCTGTTTCCCCACAAGTGACCTACACAAGACAATACAGCTAAATAATGCCTGCATGCTGTACCAGCCAACACTTCCAATTCACACAGCATTGGGGTTGAACCCCTACCTCCTCTTAAGGTCACTGAGGAGGTGCCACAGTCCTGTTTATGCTAAGACTCATTGACAGTCACAGAGAATGTTAATGGGCAGGCTGCAGGATTTTGGGGTAAGTCACCTAACAGGGCAATTGGGGCTTGAGTGAGGATTCAGTCAGGAATAATATTCCTCTCAGAGAAGTTTGAGTGGGCCTGGAGGACTTTATATAAGGAGACTGGTGAGGGGTTTGAATCAAGGACTTGAGTAGTAGTGTATTCAAAGGAGAGGTTTTGAATGCCAAATGGGCTAATGTGTTAATTTTTATCATGAGTACAACTTCTGACTTTGGCAGAATTCTTTATGACAACATGCTGCACAGCCATCATCATTTGATGCGCTAACAGGCTCCTCATCACCCCTGCTGAGAGGGTGCTATGGTCAGCGGTAGATTGCTCGTGAATTTTATATTTGTCATTGTGCATTACAAAATTTGGTCATACAAGTCCATAGTGACCAGTGTATAAAACTGTAATCACTGACCAAACCTCACTGCTTTCCGGAGGAGAGTGAACAACATGGTGCACACATTTCCTTGGACAGTACTCCCCTCAGCTAGAATTAAAAACTACCACTCTCAGGAAAATGTGGTTGTGATTGGAACAGTGGGGACATTGTCTGACCCATTGTAAATTCTGTGCCAACATTGCCGCCCTCCCCCACTAAGCCTCAATTTACTGGCTGCTTAAGTGCACCTCATTTGCTTGTTGAGGATTCTGCTCCTGGACCTCCTCCACTTTCCAATTAACTTCCTCTGTCAGACCCTTCTTGAGAGCCTCTACCTCTGAGTTTCTTTTTTTTTTTATTTAATTTTATTTCCTGCCCATGTACCAAATGCTATGCCCCCACACAAATGATTTCTTCAATATGCCTTAGAGTTTAAAAGCAGACATTATACCCTTTTGGTGCTCCAGCAAAGGACTCATCGTGCCCCTTGACAAATTTGGAGGATATGTATTTACTAGCAATGCTTGCTGCCACTTTCTCTGCCAACAACCACTGTCTAGTCCGTGACACCATTTCCCCATATGACTCACCGACAGCAACAGAATCAGAATCCATTAACAGAGCCCATGCTAATTAATCAACATCAGACATAGAGGTCAACATTGTCATCTCCTTATATGTATCAGCCCCCATAACTCAGGCACATAGGCTGCTGGACTGCCGTCATACCTACACAACATTAGCCTAGGTGCAGCTCTTTCAATCATACCCAATGTCAAATGAGAAATTATGTTGTGCCTCCTATTGCAATGAATATATGTATATTGGCCTACGCCAGGCTGCTTGTAAGTCACTTGCGAAGAAATCCGTGTCGCAAGGTCCTGACCTTAAAAATCAATGTAAGCCGCCATTTTAGGTCAAATCCACCATTTTAGGTTTGCTTTGTAAAGTCACACTGTGAGTTAAAATAGTGGACGATGTCATTTCGAAATACAACATGCCCGTCTTGACCTCTGTTTGTAGCTAATATGTAACTTGCCTGCAGGCCACTTGTTGAGGTTGTGAACTGGACTGAGACCTTGTCCTTCGTTGACCTGTGTGTAAAGGATTACTTGCGTCAATGAAACTAATCCGCGAGCATATGTTAAGAACAATGTATTCAAATACTGAATTTAGAACACTTGTTTAGCTACATTGTATTCATGTTTGAGAAGACCTGCATGGGAAATCCCAGAATACACAGTTGTTGAGGAGGCTTGTTGATATATGTATTAAAAGCAAACCAGTTACATGTGGAGATGCGAACTCGGCATGCACCCTAGATCAGTAATGTATTAGAGGAATATTAACCCAAAGTAGGGTTGGACATCGTGTTCGCAAATGGTATGAAAGAGCAACGAATTCTAATGTACAGCGTCTCTCGCTGAACATACTGAACCACGCTGGAGTTCGTTGTGTTGCACTGAGGGCCGATAGCTATCTGATTTTGTTCTGTTCTTTGTAACTGAATTCAGTATAAATTAAAGTACTTTGTATGTTCCTTTGTAACCCGTGTTCGGTGTATTTCCTTTTGGGGTACTCAGCCTCGATATTTTGATTATGTTTTCACAGTTGGTGCCAGAACAGGGACCCTCAAGATTGATGCCGGATTATCGAAGGTTGACCCTCGCTATCGGACTGGGATCGGACGGTGTGACAAAAAGGGGCCCCACTGAACGAGACGCGACACCTCAGCAGTGCTGCACGACCCGATCCCTGGATGATTAGCTTGTGGTCCGAGAACGGCATCTTGACGAGGGTCCATTTATCGAGGCGGGCAGATTTGCTGAAATTACCACACACGAGGTAAGATTAGTAAGGTAAGATTCTTTGAAATCCGATCGGACCTCCTTAGGTTTGATCAGGTGAGTCGTGACCCGACTCTTAATATCATCCTGATAATTTCATTTTGGCGTATTGTATCTGCAGACACAATACACCAAAATCAAATTGACCAGGTAACACCAATAATTTGATATGCCTGGGAAATTGTCTACCTGCTTCAGGGCGTTGTTCCGCAGTGATAGACAATCTTTGGAATTTAGCCGTCCCGCACCACAGGAGGGGTTGCCGGCGTGTACTATGTACTGTAAGCATGGCATTGGAAGTATAGTGTTAAATGATATTTGGCACAGACAAACCAGACATGCCTCCGAACTTCAGTGGCCAATGAATGGTAGTTTTGAAATCCCTCGTATTGAGTATTTAGAGTCAATTCTATTAAAGAAAAAGGCTAGACCTGCAGCATTTGATGTTTTGCAGAATTGGAAAAAAGAAGTGTTGCAGCAACTTAAGAGTAGAGTAAAACATGCGCGCCATCATAAGACGAACGCCGAAAAAGCATTATTGTATGACCAAGATAAACATTCTGAATCGACTAGGAATATGTAGGGCTTTCTTACTTGGAATTCAGAAAATCTATCCTTCTAAAGACCTTCATGTTTCCGACGAATTTATAGACAAATAGTTAAATGAACGAAGGTCTGGTGCCTCTGCGCCACCTCTGTATGTTCCTCTTCCTGCTGCTTTGCCTCTTCCTCCTGCTCTTCCTGCTCTACCTGCTGTTGTTCCCGTTGTTCCTGCTCCTCCCAATGTTCCTCTTCCTCCAGCTCCTTCACCTCTTCCTATCGCACCAGTAACAGTACCTCCATTGAATTTGCCTGCTCCCTCTCTTCCAAGTGGTCCTGTACCTCTTGTAGTCGATCAAGGTGCAGGGTCGAAGGTTGTCACTCGCAATACTGTACCACCAGAGAAGAAACGTGAGATGATTTCATGGGCTAAGCATTGTATGGAGAGGGATGATCAAGCTTCTGTTTTTGCCACACTTTATAATATGGATAATTGTCCTGAGAAAAATGTTTTTATTGAAGGTTTAGGAATTCATTTATGTGTGATGTGGGGCAAATTAAATAAAACAGATCTCCCGCAAGGGTTAAGGGATCTGAATACTTTAGCATTTTCAAGAGACACTGTGGAGAAAGTAAATGAGCATGTCGAGAGGTTATTTGAGTATAGAAAGGAGTTGGAAAGGTTACAGAATGAGGATGAGGATGACGAGGGGGAAAGTATGTATGTACAGAATCGATATCTGAGGAAGCACGAATTTGTACGAAGGACGCGCTTAGATGAATTTCAGATATGACGATAACTCCAGTTGAGGTATATGACACATATAGTCAGTATTTGCCAGAAATGCAGAGGAAAGTGATACAGGTAATTATAGAGTACCTACAGGATGATTGTGTAAAAAGAAAGATTAGTTGTCCCACTGAGTTATTAAGTATTTATAAGAGAGCTTTTTCACTTGACACTTCTTCGAATGCTTTAGCGCTCAACTTAGCTCCAACATTTGTCCTGAAGGTTGAGGTTGTGGCCGATGCTGCACAGGGTATAGTTACTGTGAACATTCCTGCACATTATGTATCACAGTTTGGCCACGTCCCATTCTCAAGACGGTCTTCAGTCTTGCGGTCCTCAGTGTTCACCTTAGGCGATATTGATGTGTTATTTCCTGTACTCCTGCCCGTAGATTTGTGGAAACAAGTTAGGACTATAGACGATGTGCCAGGGTTGGGAGATACATGGGCGAATATAACTAGATTCGATTGAGAAAGGCCGGCTGGTGAAAGACCGCCTCAGGTGATACTAACCTTGCCTGATAGAATCATTGAAAAATTAAAAACCAGAATCCCTGAGAAAAGAATTATTCACAGAGTCTAGGAAAAGGTTATTTGTGGGCAAATTTGTGCGTGGATTGCTGCCTGACATCCAGTCACAAATTATGTCTTCTGAGAGTGCTTGGCAGGCGAAGTCCCAATCAGAAGAACTGCACATGGCTCAGTACTACGAGAATCGTGTCAATAATGAAAAAGACAGAGTTGAAAAACGAAAAGGTGATTTAAAGACTAAAGTACTATTACAGCAAATTGTTAGAGGCCCCAGAGGGGGTAGTTCGCATATTAGAGGTCAGTATGTTCCGCAAGGGAATGTGCCCTTGGGTCCAGTGAACATTAACCAGTGTGCCTATCATCGACAAGAGGGTTATTGGCGTGTACAATGCCCCATCCTTCGACAGAGGTCAAATAACACATTTGGGAATATGGGTAGACGATCCAGAGGTTGCCTGGGTGTAGGGGGCCCAGGTAGAGGTCAGTTTACACAGGATCCTCAGCTACCTTTTTCACAGGATAATCAGACTTCGAGTGTGGATACTAGGAACATATTTGATCATCCTTCTGCTATATATTTCTCTGAAGAGCTTTCTTTTGATGATATTCTGTTTCATTAGGATTGCCCGAAGCAGGGTTTGGAACCTACACCTATTCCCATCAATCACAAAGGTCCCTCCGTTGAAATGGTGGTGGGAAATAGGAAACATCAGTTTTTTGATAGATACTGGAGCACAGAAGAGTTCCATTGATCATTCACGGGTTCCGAACATTCCACTGTCAGGGCAAACCAATGTTTCTGTAGGGTTTTCTGGCAAACCAGTTGTTTGTCCAGTTTCTTCGCTGGTACCCATTTCTTTGGGTCCCTTTACAGACCACTGTTCATTCCTGTTGACTTCGAATTGTGGAGAGAATTTGCTGGGGTTGAACCTGTTAAAAGAATTAAATGCAGTAATTTATTGTTCTTCTGATGGAGTGCTCTTGGCGATTTCACCACAGCAATTTTCTGTCTCGCAATTCTTGACTAGACCTTTGCCGCCACAATTCATTGATGTACCAGAGAGCTTATGGGCTGTTGACGACAACGATGTTGGTGTTTTATAGATTGAGCCTGTTAAGATAGTTTTGAAACATGGAATTGAGCTGCCACGCATTCCTCAGTATAAGATTTCAGTTGAGGGCGAGCGAGCTTTGAAATGCATTGTTTCTGATTTTGTGCATCGCAGGGTGATTAAGGAAATTTCAGGAAGTTTGTGCAATAGTCCGATTTTACCCGTGTACAAGAAAGGCCATAATGCAATTCCATTCCGTTTCATAATTGATTTACGTGCCATTAATAAAGTCGTTGCACCGCAATTTGCAATTGTGCCTGATGTGACGACAATATTTACCATGATTCCAGCTACAGCTAGTTTATTGTTGTGGATCTAAAGAATGCTTTCTTTAGTATTCCTATACACAAGGATAGTAGATACTTGTTCGCGTTCACCTTAGGGGGACGCTCATTCACATTTACTCGTGCACCTCAAGGGTACACAGAGAGTCCTATTATCTATAGTAGGGCTTTGAAAGAGCAGCTTGATACCCTTGAATTGCCCTCTACTTGTACATTGCTTCAATATGCTGATGACTTGCTTTTAGCTGCTGATTCTGAAAGCGTCTGTAAGGAGGGCACTGTGTTATTGCTTATTCATCTAGCTAAGCATGGTCACAAAGCTTTGCTTAAAAAGTTTCAACATTGTTGCCAGGAGGTCACCTATTTAGGCTATCTCCTGTCAAAGGAGGGAAGAAGATTGGCACCTGAAAGAATAAAACACATTTCTGGCATGTCTGTCCCAAATACACAGAAGGAAGTTCTTGATAGGTATGGCTTCTTACTGTAGGTTGTGGATCCCGAATTTTTCACTAGTGATCAAACCGATGTTGGCTTTGATAAAGAAGAGCATTTCTTCGCCATTGCCGTGGAACGCGGAACACCAGCAATCGCTTGACTTTCTCAAGACTGCATTATGCTCTGAACCAGTTTTGGGCAAACCAAACAATGAAAAGGCCTGTGTGTTGTTTGTGCATGAATGTGATGGATGTGCTTTGGCTGTATTAACACAGGAACATGGAGGGAAGAATAGGCAGTGCGGTTACTTTTCTTCCGCCCTTGATCCTGTAGCATGCGCCTTGCCAAGATGTTTGCGAGCTGTCGCTGCTGCTTATGCGTCTGTAAACAGAGTGAGGGAATGGTCCTAGGCCATTATCTAACCCTGATGGTGCCTCACTCTGTAGATGTTCTACTGAACCGAACCCAAACGCAACACCTCATTTCCGCACGGTTGACAAGATATGAATTGATCTTGTTTGCTCCCCACATTCAAATTAGGAGGTGTTGTGTTCTTAATCCGGCTGAACTCCTACCTTTCTCGCAAGATACTACTTGCGGCGATGAAGAGTCACATGACTGCCTGTATACTACCGAACAAGAGACAAAGGGTAGAATTGATTTGAAAGACACTCCTTTGGATAATCCACAAGGAGAGCTGTTTTGTGATTGTGATGACTCCTGCTTCAAACTTTCGGATGGTACATGGGTTGAGGCCTTCCCTGTCAAAGATGCTACAGCCATGACTACTGCGAAAACCATGTTAAAGGAGTACTTCCCATGGTTCGGGCTACCAAGAGTCATCTGGTCGGACAATGGTCCACTTTTTGTCGCTGCTGTAATTCTGCAGATATACGCGGCATTACAGATCGACAAACGGTTCCATTCGGCCAGACATGCTCAGAGCGCCGGACTAGTAGAAAGACACAACAGTATCAAGCAGAAGCTCGCTAAGACGTGTGCCGTCACTAAATTAAAATGGCCGGACGCCTTACCGATCGTGTTCTTATCCATGCGTACAACCCCTCAAACTAAGACTGGGCTCTTTCCATTTGAGGTGGTAATGAGGAGACCTGCCAATATCTGGAACCTTCCTAAGTGTAGCTCTTTGAGAAACTTTGAAAATGTATTACTTTCAGATTATTGCAGCCAGTTGACTAAAAACCTGTATTTGATTTATCACCAGGTGCGAGAGGCTTTACCTCTGCGATACGAGGGCCCGGGCCACAGCATACGGCCTGGAAGCTGGGTGCTCATCAAGGCATTTGAGCGCTCTTCCTGCCTTGCACCTCGCTGGTGGGGCCCGTTCCAGGTGCTGTTGGTTACCCAAACAGCAGTGCGGGTTTCTGGAAGAAAGAATTGTATCCACGCGTTGCATGTCAAGAAACTTCCTCACCCAGTGCCACACGATACAGAAGAAACAGAACCCCTCACTAACGCTGCAACCAACGATCCCAAAGCAGTAAATAGCGCGAAGAGTGTGTCGGAGAATCTTTCTGAGCCTGTGAGGCTTGGGGAAGCAGCCATTTTGTCTCCACACTCTCCAAAAGTTTTGCATCTGGAAACTGCTGTTTAAAATTTGGCATCTTCACTTGTCTCTGATACGTTGCTTCCAACGGGAAGTGACAACACATTGGGCCTTATTACGACCCAGGCGGTAAGTTACCGCCTGGGTCGTACCTTTACCACCATGGCGTAAACTACGTTTACGCCATGGTGGTTGGCGGACTTACCGCCCCATTCCGAGGTTGGCGGGGCGGTAAGTCCCCAATCCCCATTTACCCTTCCCCATTCCCATTTTTGCCCCATAGGGCATAATGGGAGTGGGGAAGGCGTTAATTACGCCACCGTAAATTACGGTGGCGTAATTAACAACATCGTCCCTTAGCGCCATGGATTTTAACACCTGCTAAAAGCAGGTGTTAAATCCTCCATGGCGCTAAGGGACCTCGGAATCAGGCGGTAAGGGTCGGCGCTGTTTACGCCGCCGTAAACCCCTTACCGCCTGGGTCCTAATGAGGCCCATTGTTTCCGGATCAATCAGTACCAGGAAAAGCAAGGTACAATCTGAGTCCAAGAAAATAGACTTACGACACGTTTCGGCTGTGCATTCGGAGAAGGAAAGGATCATCGAGGGCTTGTTTTTGCCCAAATTTGAGAAAGGGCATTCTGTTGGCTAGGGTTGTGGAAGGACTAAGAAGCGCTCGTATGGGACTTGAAAATGATGGAGTGACCAACCGGGACAATGGACAATGCACCTGGGCCCCGAAAACGTATTGCTGTGTTTTTATAATGATATTTGGGTTTATAATAGTCACTGTCTTAGGTTTGTGGTACCTCGAGGAAACTCATCCTTTAGAGTCCTTGTTACCGACTGAAAATGTACCTACTGTTCCTACTCCCTTTGTACATTTGCATACTCTGTCCCCTAGGGACTCTCAGTATAGGCAAAGGTACCACAATAATACTCTGCTACTTATCATGAATGCTATGCATGCCATTTTTAATAAGTCTAACTGTTGGGTCTGCTCACATTTACTGCAACACAGGGATAAGGGGCTAGGTTGGTATATTCATCCTTTACCTTTGACAACTGCTTGTTATGCTTCTCTTAGAGCACTGTTCTTTGGCCGTTGGAACGATAGCATCTCGGGGAACTTTGATGGCACTAATTTGAATAGTTTGAGAAACCTGTTCTGACTCCCCTGGGATGCTCCCTTTTTGCAAATAAGAGGAAGCCTAACGATGCTTCTATTAGGCCTTCCGATAGATTGTCTCGTCCTTTCCAATCTTTGATTTCCTTTAAGATGGCTCCCATAGGCAATAAGTATGCCATGCCTCCTTCTTACACTGTTAACCATAGCCCCGATTCAGTTTCTTATTTGCATACAGAGGAATGGTACTCAGTCAATGGGAGATTTTAAAGGTTGTGCCAACGTTGCAAATTTGACTGGGGAAAACAGACCTTTGTATGTAGGCGAACCTGTCTCCTTTGTTTGCGGTAATGTAGCGTTCCCAAGGTTGCCCAGGGATTGGCAGGGAACCTGTTATTTAGGGATCCTGTTACCTGGGGTGTTTATAGTTAGTACAATGGAAGTTTCAAAGGCTCGTCCACGGCAGAACGAGAACGGTGACACTCCAGCACAAATCTTGGGAGATATAGCAAAATCAGTTGTGCCATTTTGGGGGCAGATAGCGAATTTCGACGATATCAGAAGACTAGAGAGAGTACTGGAGAGAACCATCAACCGGACCATAGACATACTCTACAATCTGACATTAGAACAGAAAACGATAAGACTAGTAGCACTTCAGAACCGGATGGCATTAGATGTCATTTTGGCTGAACGCGGTGGAGTGTGTAAATTAGTGGGGTCCGCTTGCTGTGTTTTTGTGCCAGATTCCTCCCCAACTATCTTCAAGGCAATACAGAATCTGCACATCCTTAGTTCAGAAGTGCATGTTCCCGAGGGAAACTGGGATCTTAGCGCTTGGTTCTGGGACTTCTTGCGATCTTGGCGTTGGAAGGTACTTTCGGTCTTACTGATCATTTTGGGAATTCTGTTGTTTCTTTGTTGTTGTATTCAGTGTCTACCTGGTATATGTTTGATGCTAGGAGGATGTTGCACACAAATGATAGGTACGATAGGACATAAAGGGTGTGCCCCAGATAAAACTTCCAAGGAATATGTGTTAAAAGAAATTTTTGCGAATGACCTGATGGCAATAGATATTTCCGACAGGGATTCAGGGTGCATTGTCGATGAGGCATGGAGTTATTTGCAAGGAGATCCGAAGTAGTTTAGCACTTGGCATAGGCCAAAAGGAGGGTTTGTCAAATGAGAAATTATGTCGTGCCTCCTATTGCAATGAATATATGTATATTGGCCTACGCCAAGCTGCTTGTAAGTCACTTGCGAAGAAATCCGTGTCGCAAGGCCCTGACCTTAAAAATCAATGTAAGCCGCCATTTTAGGTCAAATCTGCCATTATAGGTTTGCTTTGTAAAGTCACCCTGTGAGTTAAAATGGTGGATGATTTCATTTCGAAATGCAACATGGCCGTCTTGACCTCTGTGTGTAGCTAATAAGTAACTTGCCTGCAAGCCACTTGTTGAGGTCATGAACTGAGACCTTGTCCTTCGTTGACCTGTGTGTAAAGGATTACTCGCGTCAATGAAACTAATCCGCAAGCATATGTCAAGAACACTGTATTCAAATACTGAACTTACAACACTTGTTTAGCTACATTGTATTAATGTTTGAGAAGACCTGCATGGTAAATCCCAGAATACACAGTTGCTGAGGAGGCTTGTTGATATATGTATTAAAAGCACACCAGTTACATGTGTATATGCGAACTCGGCATGAACCCTAGATCAGTAATGTATTAGAGGAATATTAACCCGAAGTAGGGTTGGACATCGTGTTCGCAAATGGTATAAAAGAGCAACAAATTCTAATGTACAGCATCTCTCACTGAACACACTGTACCACGCTGGAGTTCGTTGTGTTGCACTGAGGGCCGATAGCTATCTGATTTTATTCTGTTCTTTGTAACTGAATTCAGTATAAATTAAAGTACTTTGTATGTTCCTTTGTAACCCGTGTTCGGTGTATTTCCTTTTGGAGTACTCAGCCTCGATATTTTGATTTTGTTTTCACACCAAGATCTCTTTTTCCAATTAATGAGTGATTATAATTGTTTTTTTATAGCGCACTCAATACCAATGAATGGTTTCTAATCGCAGAATCCGGATTCAAACGCATTGCCCCTGAGCTATCCTTTCTCCCCTTTAAAAGATCATAACAGATCTCAGAGAACTAAACTTGAACTGGGCCTTATATAGTGCTGTCTACTAATTATTGGGGATACAATTGTTTTAATTGGATTCTCAAACTCCCTCTGTCAAGATCAAGACTTTCAATTGGACCATTGAATCATCATAAGACTGGAATCTACTGTGAGATTTGAGCATGAGATCCAGTGCTGGAGAAATCCATAGGAATACTGGCTGTTTGCACACACTTCCCCTTAAAAATGAGAAGGCAGGGAATGTGGGTTTTATGTGAGTTCTGAATATGTGAGTTCTGAACATGTACACAGATGCTGGTGTAGTCTATTGACATGACCCTGTCCAATATGGATAGGAAACAGCACTCATCCAGTGAGGCCGACACCGTTCGTCAGCCTTGCATGAAAAAGCATGTCTCATTGCAGTGAAATGGAACATATAATAAGCAAGTTAACTTTTTCTCCTTAAGGCAGGGAAAGTCTTTTTCATGAACATGTGAGTAAAATGACAAGGACATGTTTGGCATAATGTGCAAACAGTGTGCTGCTGAGGTGCGAGGAAAAACACGTGCATGAATTGCAAAGAGTTGGACTCAGATCAGCAAGTTTAATCTTTCTACATCACTTCATTTCATTGTCACACCTTCTAAATTAAATACACTACTACTCAACTAAATACTTCCAACCCATAAAACGCCCCTTATGCATAGGCATCCTTGTTTACTCAATTTTCCCTAATCCTAGCCTGCTTCTTGACTGGCTTCCCACTGAAACACCCGTTTAGTTGATTTAATCTCCATGAAAATACACATGGCATTGTTGGGATGCACGTACAGAGTCTCAGTTAGACAAAATAGTTCAGGCTCAGAAAAACCTATTAGCATATGAACCACAGTGTGAGCAGGACGAGTTTGGCATGGGAGAAGTGTTAGGGAGAATTCTCCAGAATGGCTAATTTCCTTTACCTACTGAGTCCCTCAGCAGCTTTAGCAGATTTGCTGGATTTATTTTTTTCATCTGGTAAGAGTGTGAGCCTTTTTTCCCACTCCTGCATGTGCTTTTGCTGTGTGTTGTACATTTTTGTGTTCATGGATATGGAGTCTCACCAACTCCATAGGCATCAGCCTTTTACTGTGTGTCACACAGCACCTTTAGTGCAGTGACACAGGGTTGTCTTTTCCAGACTTTCCACTTTAAACTCCATTTTCTGCGACTGACTACTGTCTTCCAGCACCTGTAAAGTTGCTGTTTACTTTACTAGTCTCTTTAAATGTACAGACCCAGTACAAACTATCTTCCATAGAGTACTGCAAGGGTTAATAGTTATCCCCTTGTGTCTTTTTCTCATGGAACATTATTTTGTTCCCGTTTCTCTGAGATTTGGCTGGTGGCAGTGGTATCTACCCTTTTATTTCTACCGCAAGCTATTAAAATAGCCTTGGTATAGTTAGAGGCTATGGGGGTACCCTCATTCAGAGAGCACTTCGTAAAGGTTTAGTTCCTTTGTTCGCCGTCCTTTGGCGGGCTTCTGCTCAGAAGCCCTCCTTAGGCGCATGAATGTCTGAGGAGGACAGGATGTGAGGGAAGGGTTTGAGACTCCCTGCACAGGGTCTCCTCGGAGAACCGAGTCGCACTCTAGTTTGATTGGCTAGGTGACTGTTCGGCCAGGATAGCAACCCTGCTGTGTGATTGACAGCCAGGCTGTGTGAGTGGGGGATTTGGTGCATAAAAAGCTGGTCTCTGGGACTGAAAGGAAGAGTCACCACTGGATCGAGAGCGCCAATGAGAAGCTGAAGGAAGACGACTGCTGCAACTACTGGACATCCTAGTGAAGCCCTGCTGTAGGTCTGAATCTCCTGAAACTTCGACAACAGAGGAGATCTGCAAAGAATCTTCTACCCTTGAAGCCTGGTGGGACCCACCAGCTAACAAAGCCCCTGGACCTCTTCTTCAGCCAGGTCGAATTTGCTGTGCCAAAGGAAACCGGATAGCCAGCTCGAGAGAGTCCCTCGTGCTTTTAAGGAGCGCACCTTTTATTCGACGCTTTGCTCCGCTGTTGGCTTCTTCCCTGGGCAGCACAGGATCCTCCAGTCTTTCTCCTTCTTGTCAGTCTGACAGTCCCTTCAGGAACCGTGAGCCTGCAGGAACTGCCAGGTACTACCGCCTCAGCTACACCATTCTTCTTCATCTAAGGTAATGTTCAAATCCGGTCATTCATCCCGTCCGACCGCGGTGAAAGTGTTTTAAATCTTTCACCTCTCCAAAGGCTTGTCCTTCTCTTCTCTTCTGAATAACGTTTCTTCCGACCAACTTCATTTTGAACTCTTGGCAAAGACTTAACCGTGATCTACATTAAACTGTGTGATCCTCTGCAAAGACTCTGAACCATTAACATTGGCCCAGGCCTATTGATTTGAATGCTAGTTGTGGTAAGCCTTTTCTAGATTGCCCTGCCTATCATTTGTTGGTGTTGTTGCTTTTGAATAACCTTGCCTTTCCTCCCCTTTAAATTGCTGGAGTGCCATTTTGCTCACACTTCATTTTGAGCTTAACTTGTCCAGAATTGATTGGGTGTTGTGTAGTGTATTAAGATTGTGATTTTCTGCAGCTTTATAATAGGGAACTGTTTTATAACTGATGGTGTAAATAAATGTATATTCTTTTACTCAGAAACCTTGAATCAGTGTTCGTTTGAATCTTAGTAATTATTGTCCTTTGTGTAACCTCTTGTACTGCTCACATTACTCTTGAGATAAGTACGGCTGCTCAGCCATCGCTACCACTTTACTGTGTAATACAAGCTTGTACCAAAGGTGAAATTGTACTGACACGTGTAGTCTTAATTGTGTGTGGTGTTCCCAAAGGGTACTGCATATAATTCTGCCTAACAAAAAGGTGCACATATTACATGTATTTAGTTTTGACACATATTAGATACCCGCATATAGCAACAGAGAAGGAGCAACAAATATATTAATGGTGCCACTGCAGAGCTTATAGATTGGGCAGTGTAGAGGTCCCATGTTTAGTAGTTGTATAAAAAGTTATGTTCATCAGTGAGGTGCGAGGAAAGAGTTGAAGCGGGTGGAAGATGCAGTAAGAAATGTACTATGGTGGGAGCTAGGTTAGTGTGTTAACATGGCAGGAGTGCTGCCATATTGGATTTTAAGGCCTAGTACACAATAAACACAATAGAACGCAGGCCTTGATGTGCATTTGAGCTCCATTTAGCTCTGTTCCAAGACAAATACCTTTTCTGTCTCATAGGAGAGAAGCCAAGGGCAGAGGCACCAACGGTGCATAGATTAATGCTAATGGTATCCAGCTGCAGGCCTGAGCGTAGTGGGCTTGGAATGTTAGCTGTGGGGAGAACAGATAGGTATGCACCATTTGAAGCACACATTCATGTAAAATTGGACATGAGTCTGTGTGATGCTAAGAGGCCATGGAAAGATTTAGAACACTACTCCCCTCTCCAATGAGCGGTCATCCCATTTGAATTGCAAGTAGATGCACAATCCCTAGCATACTACAGTGGTATATATTAGATTCAGTGAAGAAGGGTAAATTTCCTTGTTGACAGGCTCTGGCCGCTGCTCCATTTGCCATTGAAAAATCCTCAACAAAAACTATGGTTGCTCAGTGACATTAAATGTAGAGGATGCAGTGTTTGCAATTCTTGAGTGATCCAAATCCACTCTGACCACACAAAGGGTCTCTGCTTATGAAGTAATTTTGTCAAGCCCCTTCATTCACATTGTGCGGTGCTGCACAGTGACCCCCACCATGTTTATTATACCACTCCAGCAAGGTAAATTAGTACATGATTGTGTCACAGTCACATACAAAGGTCCGGAAGATGAATTAACACAATCAAGGGAGGACATACCTGAAGAACGAGAGGTCCTCGTCATTGATGGGTCATTGACGATTGATCAGGAGACTGGCCAGAGACACCCAGGTGCAACAGTGGTGCACCTTGTAGATGGGGAATATGAGGTTGTAGTTCAAAAGAGGTTACCAACACACTATTCGGCTCAGGCATCAGCACTCATTGCATTAATTGAAGAATTGGAAGCATCGCAAGGATGCTTACTGACCATATATTCTGACTCCATGTAGTTAACCAATACTGTACATTCAGGCTTGTCCAGAGGAAAAGGGGAGAATTTAGAAGGTCAGACAGCACACGTGTACAGCATGCAGCCTTATTGGAGAGATTCATATATGCCTTGTCCCATGGAACACTACTAGCAGTGGTTAAATACACTGCCCACACCCAAAATACAGACCCTGTTTCACTTGTCAATGATGCACCAGAGAAGGCCGCCGAAGAAGTGGCGTATTTGTGGAACCCAGATGTCACTGCATATCCTGAGGTGGCAAATCAACAGATGCAGCTAACAATTCCATGAAGTTTAGTACCTCTTAAGCAAATAATTGGTCTGGAGCTGTGGGTTAAAAGAGGGTGCCCACATTCCCCAACTGATTTGGTATGGAGACAACATTTTACAGGTAAAGTAGTAATGCCATGGGAGTTGTGTATGGTTGATTCTGAGCAACTGCATTGCCCAGTGCAAAACATCACATTGCAGCTGATATCCAGGAGCACTGGTTTGTCCACAATTTACAAGAATTTGTCAACCAATTTGTAGCAAATTGTACAATGTGTCAGCTTTACAGCACTTGACAGATTCTCAGGACATTGTGTGGCACATTGCCTTGTCCAACTGGACCTTTCCTGAAACTCCACATTGATTTTGTGAACATGCTTAACAGGTGTAGTAATTACTGTTCCCTTATTGTTGTAGTATGTCCGTTCTCCTGTTGGGTTGAGGCCTTGTCCTTGGGCACAACCAGATTCAAAATCAGCAGCTAAATTCCTGGTACATGAGGTATTTCCGCGCTAGGGTGTATATGAGGTCCTAAAATCTGATAATGGAACTCACTTGTTAACACATTTTTGAAGAGATTGACCCCTATTGGTGATTTGGCACACACTGTGCTCGATATGTCATCCTCCGGCCAACAGCATTGTAGAAAAATTCAATGGAATATTGAAGAGTAAACTGTCAAAAATATGCACTGCGTTAGGGAGGAACTGCCTGCAATGTCTCCCTTTGGCTTTGTTTAGCCTGAGAATTGGTTTGGGATTTTTGTACATTTGTATTAATATATAGATGAAGGGTGGGGTAAGGGAATAGCTGAAGGTAGGGGAAGTGGGGTGTGGGTGGTGGGGCAGGGGGTTACCTCCCTCATTATTAAAAATAAATTCAACCAAAATAAATTCAGTCATTTCTAATTAAGTATTTTATTTTCGATCATTTCATGGTAATCTCCCTGAGAACAGAGCCAAGTAAAGATCACCACTTGTCTCCACACAATATAGTGACAATGGGGAGAAGAATGCACAACCTCCTACACCTACTTGCACAGCATCAGATGCTCACAGGGCAGCAGGAGTATTGAGAGAGGAGATTCCGGGATACATGAGGGAGTTAACCAAAGATATAAGTATTTTTGTTCTCATTACAAGTGTGGCGGTCCAGAAATAAGGGTGCCACTGGTAACGTACCAGCACCCTTTCCAGACCACCACACTCTGACTCTGCTGGCAGGGGCCATTATGCCCGGCAGGTCTGACCTGTTGGGTGTAATGGCCCCCGCCCCAGAGTTTTCACGGAAGCACCGTTGACAACAGTGCTGGTGCTTCTGTGAACCCATTCCCATGGAGACTTTCCGATACCACCACCTGACTTCCTAATCTGCCGGCACTTATAATGTCCCAGTGGAACCAGGTATTCAGAAGGCGGAATGCTGTTACAAGGTCAGCAGCAACGGTGGGTTACTGCTGACCTCATAATGAGGCCCAATTTTTCTCAACAGATTGCTCCTAGAAGAGAAGATACAGCTGAAGCATTTCCAGCACCACAACTGTACGCTGGGGACCAGGCCTTCATCTGGAACTTCATCCAGCACTAGAATGTCCAACATTTCAAGGGCCCATTAACTGTCATCTTTGCTAAACCATTTGCAGTTTGTGTGAAGGAGTTGCAGTACTGGGTTCACTTATCCGATCTTCGCAAAGCACCTGGCACAGCTCCAACTTCTCGCAAGAATGAACAAGTTACTGAATAAATTTAAAGTATATTTTGCAGCATCTTTCCTTATGATGCTACAATTGGTCAATCCCTATACTATGATGAAAAGTTTGGATTTTTATGCATGTTTTTCTGTTTTTTTCTAACACTCGGCAGGTTCAACTCCAACTGCAAGTGTTGTGTAATATGTATGTTATGGTGTATATGGTTTTTGTTTTCTTTTTGGCGTATGTATAGTGTTTCTGTGCTGTTATTTTATATGGTTGGTGCTTTTAAAGAAAGGTATGGAAACAAAAATTACATAGATGTATCTTTGGAGATGACACAAACCAGGAAGCAACTGTGGCAGAGAGAGAATATAATCTGTACAAAGAGATAACATTGGACACCGTGATAGATAAGCACCACCCAAGTCAGATAACAAGTAGTATAATTACATGCACAAAGAGGTTGGGAGAGGTCAAACAAGAACTGCTAAGTATGATCTTTGATACCTCATGCAGCAGGTGCACCCAAGTTTTTTATACCCCAAGAAATGCCACCTCTTTTAGCACAATATTTAGTAAACTTGGGACTCTGTAGAATACAACGTCTTTTCCAAGGGCGCATGGTCCCAGCATTACTAAAGGACAGAGGTGATGAAGAATGTGCCAAGACGAATGAACAAGCCTGTTATAAAATAAGACCATGGAAGGAGTGAGGTTTTCCAATAATGTATGAGTGGCAGGAGCAGTGAGCTGTGTAGAAGGGGGATTACTGGGATTATCGGAAGATGAAGTGGCACATGCCAATCAAAACTGTGGCTGGACATGGGGAAATGATCTGCCAGAATTGATGTGGATTGGGTTAAGTGAGACCCCAGCATAGGTACAGAGGCCAGCAGAGTATTGCGTTTGTTTTGGAGGAAACGGTACTACACCTGTAGGTACGCACATTTGATGTAATAAAACACTCTTCTTCCCTGATCGGACTGAAGGAACAGTGGCATTAATGGATGTCTATTGGGTGTGTTGACAATGCACATACTTACACCTTGTGCCATCATGGAGGGGCAAATGTTCACTGACCACGTTGCACGTAGCAGTTCTGGTAGTTGGTAATGCTCACCTGAAAAGATCACATTATCTATCCAAAGACTCATCTGATAAATTGACTGCAATCCAAGACCAATTTAAATTATTCACCAAAATCACAAATGTTTTATCTCCTTCCTGCTGTCAGGTATCTTGACTGCAGCCAATGCTAAATTACTGCAGATTACCAGGTGGTAGATGCTTCAGTTGGTGACCCAAACAGAGCAGGTTCTTAATTCTATAAAAACTGTGTTCTGGACCATCAGACTCGTGACCCTCTAGAACAAATACATCTGGACTTGCTCCCGGCTATGGAAGGGGACAAGTTCAAGAAAACTGGACAGTCAATAAGGTCTTTTATTTATCATTGAGACTCTCCTGTCTCAATTGAGCATTTTTCTTTATAGTACGCCGCTGGATCATTGGTCATTGGTCAATCTACCATTGAGACTCCAATCGTTTCTTCTGTCTCAATTGAGCATTTTTCTGTATAGCACACCACTTGATCATTGGTCATTGGTCACATTTCCACCAACGGATTTACCTCATCCCCCCTTCCTCCCTTTCCCCTTTCACACCCTCTCTGCATTGACAGAGGTGTCCCCATGACAACGGGACGCATCATGCTGCCGCCAGCGCGACCACGCTCCTTTTTGTTTTTAGAGGCGATCAGGCTTTCTCGCCTGAGAACAGTCTTCGCCCGGCACTGCCGCACCCAGCAGCTCCGCGTAAGAGGTAAGCACTGCTAGCTTGTCCTTGTGCGCTCCCACTGGGACTGATTCAAGGCTCCTGGACCCCTTCTCTCACCATGTTTTTATCTTGCGATTACAGCTGTTGCAGGATTATGCTGTGATAGACATGAGCGAATCCACCATTCCCCCCTCTCCTGGAATCCTCTTGGAGGTAAGCACAGTTTTGCTAAGACTCCCTGCATGCTAGAGCTGCAGTGCGCAGCCACACTGCTGCATTAGCTTACCCCACTCCACCTCACTCCTCCTTTTAAACTTATGAGTTTGTGTCAGCTTTGGAGGCACATGGATCATGATATTGGGAACCATGGTCCACACCTACACGGTTTTCCACTCCCACCTGGGTGACCTTCCCACGAGACCACAATCAAACACTTCATTACCCAGGTGACCAGGCACCCCAGTAACCTGCACCCACTAAGGCATTTTTCCTACTGTTGCTTCAAATGAAGGGTGCCAACCATTGCCCATTAGGAGGGAGATTCAGGCTACGGTTCTGCTCTTCATAACCCCCTGTTCCTCTCTCTCCTTTTTGTCTCTTCAAAGGGGACACATGTACCCAACATTGGCACCTCCAGTACAGTAATGCTGGATAATTAAAATTATTTTTTCTCTTCTAATCACAGTCCTGACGAAGATAGCTAACCTCTCTAATGCCATTGAAACCGGTCGACCACCGAGGTCATGAGGGCTCTCATGACCTGTCTGATATCTCCGATTAGAATTGAGAGATACTGGTTGGATTTATCAGATTTCACACTCACATATATGGAGTGAGCATTTTTATAAGAGCCATTTTATCTTTTTTCTTTGCAGCGGGCATTCAGACTGGACTTGTTGCATTCCACCAACTAAGGCCCATGGGCACCATTAAATTTTGCCCATATTTTGGAATTCAACTAGTTAACCTGTTTTCAGGTTGCCATCACTTAGAGCTGGCTGTGACAGAATCTAATACACAGTTCTGTCCTTTGTTGCATCAGCCAGTTGGAAGTGTTCTAAATCTATGACACTGTGTTCGTTTAGGTATATGCCACCACTGTAGAAGGTTAGGGACAGTTCTCTTCTCTATCACTTTTAGATAGGTGTTGCACCACATGCCACCCAGGGTGAGGCACCTGTTGTGAATAAATACAGCAAAATATGATGGTATTTTCTTAGTTTTTTCGGAGGAGGTCCCCCAGAAATCAACCTCTTTTCATGGAAGCATCTTCTAGTCTGGTCTCGGGGTTCCAGAACCACACAGGAAGAACGCCACCATTTGGAACTTCACAACATTCTATATTATAACATCTCCCCCACTACATCAATTATGGAAAACATGAGTATGAACTATAAACATTAGGAAAAGAAGGAAGAAGAGAGAAAAAGAAAAAAAATAATATTGACAAGCTGAAGGAGCTGGGGTTGGAAGCTATGTACAGTACAGGGAACAAAAATACAGTCTACTATTAATTAGACATATGCTATAAAACTATAATAAATTTGGATTGTAACTACAACTTAATAAAGGATACATGTTGATTTTCATATCACACTTCCATGATGGCAGTTGAAATTTGGGAGAACATTTTAAAACTGATGTTGGTGTATCAATAATAAATAAAATCTTTTTTAAAATTGTGCTGAATCCTTCTAGGTCTCAATAATGTATTCTTGTCTCTTCCTGCATCCCTTGACATTTCCTTGTTGGCCCACTTATCCCTCATGTACTCTTCATCGGACAGTGCAGCATTTTCATTTGTCCCTTTCACTTGTCCAGGCATGTTCTTCCATGGACTCTGTACAACAGATTGATCAGAAAACTTCTTCGACCCATCTTCCTTCCTTGACAAAATAATATCATTGCAGACCATTTGCTGCCATCTTCTAGAATTACCAACTTCTTGGAACATTCAACCACTATCTGAGGAGAGCGAAATCTGGATTCCCCTTTCATGACTTTCTTGGGTTCTCTTATTCTCACCCAATCTCCGCTTTTGACAATACTTTCTTTAGCATGATTCAGTCTATCGTAGTACTCCTTGTAATGATCCAGCTTTATCTTTACTTTCCTTAATACTTCATCCATATCAACATTTTTGTTTTCTTTTTTAATCATCCAAGCAGATCTAAGCCTATTTGTAGGAATTCTTCCTCTCATCAAAGTGAATGGTTCCACTTCAGTCGTTGAGTGTGGAGGTACCCTGTAGGCATTCAGCGCTTCTTTAAGTGTCTCTTTCCATGGCAAATTATTAGCAACAGCTAGCTGAATCACACCCTTTATAAAGCGATTCATCCTCTCCACTAGTCCATTACTCATAGGATGGTATAGTGCTGTGGTATTTTGTTTGATGGCTCATTCTTTCAAGAAACGTTGACCTTCATGTGACATGAATTGTGCTCCATTGTCAGATATTAATTTAGCTGGCTCACCTTCTCTATTGAAAATATCTTCCAAAAACTTTGTAACTTTAGTGGCAGAGACTGAGTCTTCCATTACCCCACACTCGACCCATTTGGAAGTATAATCTACTAACACAATAAGATATATCTTCAATGGTTCAAGTATTTCATATGGACCTGCTATATCTGTGGCCAGTTTTGTCCACACTGAGTCTGGTATAACTACTGGTTGTAATGGTGTGGCCCTAGTAGTCTTTCCCTTGTCACTTACTGCACATGCAGAGCATTCCTTCACAAGTGCTTCCAAGTCGCTCCACATATTTGGCCACCAATAATTTTCTCGAACTCTTCTCTTTGTCAAACTCCTAATCACATGTCCTTCATGGGCGATTTCCATTATTTTATTCCTTAAAGATGCAGGAGGGACATTGCGATCCCCTCTATAAACACATGCTTCATCACATGAAATTTCATCTTTTATCTTCTCCCAATATTCAATCTCTGCATTGACATCTTTCCATCCACTTTCTACTGCCCTTCTCAAATTTCCTTGTTCAGAATCCAATTTCATGGCCTCAATCCATTCTCCCTTCCCAAAACTGGGATGTATTTGTGCAATGATGCAATCCATGTCTTGCTCTTCTATGACATCATCTCCATCAGCACCGTATTTTCCTTCATCATCGCACGGCAAGCGAGAAAAACAATCGCCCACAATATTTGTTTTGCCAGGAGTGTACTTTATAACAACGTTGTACTGCATTATAATCAAGATCCACCTTCTAATACGTGGAGAGGTCAAGTGAGGGTTCTTCGGATTTAACACATGGATAAGCGGCTTGTGATCTGTTTTAAGTTCTATCGGAAGGCCCCATACTAGTCCTTTGAAATGTTCTAAAATCCACATAACTGCTAATGCTTCTTTCTCTATAGTTGAATAATGTCTTTCTGCCCCTCTTAAAGTTCTAGAAGCAAAAGCTATTGGGACCACCAAACCATTTTGAATTTGTTCGAAAACACCTCCCAACCCCATGTTGCTGGCATCCACAGACACAACCGTTTTTGCACTGCGATCAAACATTCTCAGGGCAGGTGCTTTGTTGATCAATACTTTGATTGTATCTAACTCCTTCTTGCATCTTTCAGACCACTCAAATTTTGTGCCTTTAGTCATCAATCTTCTCACCTCACTTGTTCTATCTGCATAATGGTCTACAAACTTAGAATAATATTCAGTAAGACCTAGTAGACTCCTAAATTGGTCCTTATTAACCAGATCAGGAAGGTTCAGTATGGTGTTCATAAGAGCCTCCTTGGGTCTTATTTCTTCCGCATTGATGTGATGACCCAGATATGTCCGTTCTTTTTTTTTTATCTTGCATTTTTCAATTTTGAGAGTGAGACCTTTTGCTATATAACTTGCAGCACACCCAAAAGCTTGGCGCCATGATCTCTTTCTGTCATGGCAGACACTAGTATGTCATCTTGAAAATAGTATACGCCTTTTAAGCCACTAAAAGATGTTGCATCAGTCTCTGGAACACAGCGGCCGCTGATGCCGACCCAAATGGCATCCTCTTGAACCAGAAAGCCCCTAAAGGTGTTATAAACGATGTGAGATGTTTGCATTCATCTTCTAAGCTGACCTGATGGTATGCTGAGGACAAATCCAAAGTGCTAAAATACCTCGCCGGTTCCATGGTAGTGAGCATCTCTCCAATATTGGGCAGTGGAGGACGGTCCACCCAAATATTGTTGTTAAGATCACGCAGGTCAACACACATTCTGATTGAACCTTCTGGCTTCCAGACTATAACAATGGGAGATAACCACTCAGAGCTCTCTATAGGTTCAATGACATCTTGTGAGCATAATTTTTCCAGTTCCTTCTGGAGAGCTTCTCTAGTGCCAATCAGAATGTTTCTCACTTTATGTACTATGGGTTTCTCACCTCTCTTTAGTATGATATGATGTTTGAATCCCTTAAGTACACCAATGTCATTATTAAAAACCTTAGGGAAGCATTTAGCTAGATTTTCAGCAGAGTCACAGCTGTCATTCATTATACTCATGATGGGAACGTTCTCTCCAGGATGTATTTAATCTTCAATGACGCTTGTTCCCACCAGCCAATTATTGAAAAGCCTTCTTCAGCTACATATAATTTACAATATGTCTTCCTTCCCTCAAATTCTAGGTATACCCAGGTATATGCTACAATATCAATTGGTGTTTTACCATACCCGGTCGCCCTAACTTTGGTCACATGTAACTCTTCAATTTTCATTCCCAAAACTTTGAGACACATCTTCATGTCTACCATTGTATATGGAGACCCAGTATCTACAATCACTTGTAACGTAATACCATTAATGGCCATAGGCACCCATGGGCCAACCGTACCCCCGATGGTGTTAAGGCCAAAATCTGTACATCTTCTTCGAAATTACTTGTGATTGCTACTAGATCATGCGATTCATTAACTTCCTCCATCGCTCTCATGCTTGTCATTGCTCCTCTACCAAATTGTCCATTGTATCTCATTGCATTATATCGCGGGTGAGATCTCCCCCTGACGTTGCGACGTACCTTACCGAAATGGCCCACTTGCCCACATTTATAACATTCAGCTGAGTGAGCTGGGCAATCCTTCTCCATGTTAGTGTGTCTATACCATCCACAGTTGAAACATCTATTTTGTGACTTTTGAAGCACTTCCCTACCCGGTTTGGGGTTTATTCCAAAGTCAGATTTTAATATCTTCTTCACAATCGCAACTAAAGCCTCCTCATCTCTATCAAGTTTTCCATTGCTTATATCTTGCACAGCTTTTATGTCGACACACTCTGTCTTGTTTTGGACTTCCTTCATACATTTCTCTCCTAGTTCAAACGATCTAGCTATGTCAAGTGCTTGTTCCAACGTGGGATTTTTCACTTGCCATAAGCGTTGTTGAATTCGAGCATCAGCCACATGGAGCACTAACTGATCTCTTAGGTATTCGTCTGCCACCCCTGTGAATTCACATGTCGAAAAGAGGCCCGTCAAGGCAGCAACATAAGTATCAATAGATTCATTCTTATTTTGTTTCCTTGAAAAGAATCTGTACCGTTCTAAAACAATGTTAGTTTTATTCCCAAAATGCTTATTCAACTTAGAGAGTGCAGTCTCATATTTCCTGGCACTGGCAGAAGAATCTCCAGATCCTTCCTCTGTGTCATCCAAATCACGTAACGTCCTAAATATTCTCAATGCTTCACTGCCAATACAATTGAGAAGGGTGGCCTCCTTCAGATCATCATTATATTTGGCACCCGCTATTGCTCTTAAGTAGACTTGAAAGTTGTCTAGCCACTACTTCCATGGACATACAGGACTGCCAGGCTGGGCCAAAAATTTCACAGGTGCTGCAATACTCTGCCTGTTGAAGGTGATTGTAAGTTACACTGCAATGTCTCTTATTATTTTCTTATTGTAATTGTCTCCTTTTTCTTCCTCTTCAAACTTTGCTTTCCACAACAAGCATCATGTGTACTGATGGCACACCAAAAATCCTTGTCGTCCCAATAGTTTCAATCAGTTGTTATACAAATCGTTCATGTAACAGGATAAAGCACTTCAAGTTCAACACAACGAGCCTCCTCAAGCATGAGGTCTGATACATAAGTTGCAGTGTCGTATGGGAAGGGGCAGCAACTACGCGTTTAACTACTTTTTGCACAGCATTCACGGTTGCACACGTAGTGTACGTTCATTCAACTTCTCATAATACGAATCATTTGCACAAATGCTTCTCGTCAGTAACCATGCCAACTTTAAACAATCAAGATGGCGGCACGTAAAGCACGTACATAGGTGCTTTACTCTAACCTGTTGAAGAGTCCCTTGCCGCACAGCTTACGTAGAGCGCATTATTCGGAATCCAGCATATCAACCGTTGGTTGGAGCTCCCAAGCGGCACCTCCAATGTAAGTCATAAATGTCCATAATAAAGATTGATTTCTTTGCCTCACCGTGACAATCCACTATAGCGTCATTCATAACATTTCATCCGCCTTCCCATGAGTAGGTTCTAGCCGTCCCCCAGTCGCCTCTTAATGACCGGCTGCGCGTTATATGCACCAATGTGCATCCGGGGACCTCCCTCAGGGACAGCTCCTCGTCGCCATTTGTTGTGAATAAATACAGCAAAATATGATGGTATTTTCTTAGTTTATTCGGAGGAGGTCCCCCAGAAATCAACCTCTTTCATGGAAGCATCTTCTAGTCTGGTCTCGGGGTTCCAGAACCACATAGGAAGAACACCACCATTTGGAACTTCACAACATTCTATATTATAACAGCACCCCCGATATGGTCAGGGTGTCCTTCCACAGGGCTAGCTTGCAGCTTGGTTGTCTCCCCTTTTTTCAGAAAATGTGTCCATGTAAGATTATTAAATTCACTGTAATTTCTGAATAACCTCTCCCCTACTGAACTGTTGTTTTGTGTTAACACAGTCTTGTTTCACATAGATCACACAAATAACGCTTATAATGGGCCCCTGACCCATGTGACAGGGGTCCTTCATATTTTGTAGCTTGCTATGGATAAAGAAGCAGGAGTACAGTTAGATTCGATGTTCTCGTGGGCCCCGTCATCGTTGGAAATAGGTATAAAGTTATTGGTTCCCATCATTATTTTTCTGTTTGTGCTCTTTTGTTCCTGTCTGATGATCCTGAGATGTTGTACAAAGACCTTGCCGAAGAGTGTGACAATGATGCTGTCAATATGAACAGGTAGAGCTCCTGCTCTCACAAAACATAAGTAACTGTGAGCAGAGTAGGCAAATCAAGAGTGACCTATGATACCTATTTCTATTTTCAATGAAGTTAGGTTGTGTGTGTGTGTGTCTGTCTGTTCAACATGAATACAATAAAACACACATTTCTATAAGAATCATAAAGTGACATGGATTGGGGTCATATTGAAGATCATATGACATTATTTGTGGAATGCAGGCACCATTGAACATGAACTTAAACAAGCATTGACAAAGCCATCATAAATAATGAAAGCAGAACCAACTGAGAGATGCATGGAATGTGATATCAATGATACTTTAGTGTAGTAAGAACATTATGAGGATTGAAAGACACCAATAGTAAATTTGATACAGAGCTGTCAATATTACAAACAAGGTTTGACAATGGGTGCAATAAACATATATCTAGGGCATATCCTCTTCACCATCCTTATTAGAAAAGGTGTATGCCCATATGTCAGGGCCAATCAGTTACCAGAGAAACATTGCTGAAACTGAGACTAGTCTATCACTGCATCTTCTCAGCAGCATTGCAAAAGCAATGAGACAATGAAGCAGCATAAACTGGCTCTTCCTCCACTCTTCTTCAATACCTCTATGACAACAAATACTTCCTCTTTTAATGTGATATCCATGTATACACCAGTTTGTATATATTCACATACCCCTTTTTCTCAATCTCGATCTATGCATCCTATATCTCAAGGTATGCATCTCTTTATGTATGTCCCTTTCAACCTGTGTTTTCACGTCTCTATATGAACAGTTCCATTGATCTCCTTCATTGGCTCTGTGTGCATCTCTAGTAACTCGCTTTGCCTAAAATGCACACACACACATTCTAAACTCCTCTTACCTATTTTCTTATTTCTGGACTCTGGTCCCCGAAGGTATTCAACCTAAAGGCACTATACAAATAAGGATGATGATGTCAATGATGTTGATGATATGTATATGAATTTCTCCATCTACAAATATCCATCTGTGGCTCTGCATCTCCATATATGCATTTTCACCCACTATCTGTCTATCTATCTAAATGCATCTCTATGTTGACACCATATTATATTCATCTATCTTTTGCTTCTCAATGTTTATACATATGATTTTATTTTGTTGCATGTCTACATATGTCTATAGGCAGCACGTTCAATGCATTTCTTATTGCTACCTAGTTGTCTATGAAAACATCTATCTACATACATACCCATCTATATGTTTATCTATGTCTATCCATATTTCTCTTCATGTTACTTCAATGTAACTATGTATACAATCTACATATCCATCTCTATCTATATACCTTTATACACATGCATGTCTCTAGGGCTCTCTATCCATTGCTCCCTGCAAATTTAACGGTATGTATCTCTTTTCAAATATGCCAATCTCTTCATTGATCGTGGTCTATCCATCTACATTTATTAATCTTCATGTATGTATCACTCTATAACCGTCCATCCATTTGTCTGAATACATTTTTGTCAGTGCATATCTCTCTGTCTACATCTTAATCTATCAATCATTCTCTATGCATCTGTATCTGCATCTGTAACCCTATCAACAAGCCTCATGATCTAGTCACATTTGTTGTGAACTCTGTTGCTCGATGGACCAGTCTGCCCCTAAGCCTGGTGTACACACCCTATGTCTGTATGTCTGTCTGTCTCTCTGTATGTCTGTAATATTGTGTCTTTCACTGTATGTAATGTATATCCTGCTATAAGATGCCAGGTCTACACTCAAATGCCACAATTATGTCATTCTATGGCAGGTAGAATCACAATATGTAGGGTAAAGTCTCAAACGTACAAACTCAAATGATCCAACACTGCCAAGAGCCAGAGCACAAATACCCTAGCTCACATCCTGCCTCCCCACAAACCAGAGCACAAACCTTATACCTGGCATCCTTCAAAACTATGACCAAGAATGCAAACCCCAAAAGCCACTGTGTTGGCCCCGACTGCAAGACTGATCCTGCTGTATGGCTTTATCACACTTGCACTTGGCCTCCCACAAGTTTCAGGAATTGGGCTTCCTGTTTAGCACTTTGATGCTGCTCTGCATTTTCACCCACACATCCTCATCCTAGAGTGATCCAGATGTGATTTAGCAGTTTACGATACGTCTCAGCTGTGCTTTGCCATACCTGCATCTCCCATGCCGGAAATATGACAGGTATGGGTTGCACACTGTGACTTTCTATATCGTTGTGGCTGTGCACGCTTGCATTTTATCGCTGCCGAGTGACCCACGCCTTGAGTATCACCTGACCTTCAGGAAAGCACTCCAAACATGGCTCTTCCCTTCAGCAACCTCACAGACTCACAGACTTAGAGCATCTCCTCGGCAAACTATTATCCACCCTTGAAAGGAATGCAGGGGCACCTGAGGAGTCAACAAGGGGGACATGGCACCCCATGGAAGGCATCTAGGCAGGCCTTATGATAAGCTCTGCAAGACCTCATCTAACTTGGTTTCGCCCAGGTCAGAGCCCACCCACCTCCATACATCTGCAATAAAAACTGCTGGAATCCACCCAACCAAACACACATCACCATCACCAATAGAATACAGTTGAAAACATAAATTCCATCTGTCCATATAATCAGTGGCCTGACTCGCCTACACCTCTGACAATCTGTCACGTCAGCCATCCTCTCATAGGATATCTATGGGCTGCCATTAAGGACCTAGCCACTCCCTACCTACCTTCTTGCAGGCAGAAAATGCACAAGTGCATTTTATAAATCTTTCCTTCACATCTCACATCTTGGACAACTGTCCTCCGAAGAGAATTTAAGGCCATACCAATGGCAGTAAGTGTTACACAAATGCAATATAAGATGACATAACATAACATGGGGCACTGCCTCCTCCTTCAACAGCCAGAGCAAAAACACAGTACTGCGCACCTATTGGTGCTGAGGTATCAGCACATATGTGCATTGCCATCCCATTGGATGCTCGCTTTCCCCATAGAAAGGATGCCAGCATGACAAACTGGGCCCACACCTGATGTCAGGGTGGGGGCAGTGGGTGTCTTGGGGGTATATTGTGAACCCTTACTATTTTATTCAGATTTAAAACCAGAACACTGACACTCTTGCATGTAGTCTTGTTTGATAAAACAATAATAATTGAGAATGTGTATATTTGTAGTATTGTTGAAAAACATTGCTATGTGTTGGCTGGTGCGTTAATACTGTGCTGGTATTAATGTATACTGGCACGCTATCGCAACGGCCAACTTCAAATGCACCGTTGAGGTGGCGGAATAACCTCGAGCTAAGAGTCAAAGGTCATTCCACCTCCCTACCAGAAAAAAATCACCTGTATTGCAGGCACCGTTAATACCGGCAACTCTATCACCAGCAAAATCCCACATGGAGTCCAATGGGACTCCATGGAATGGGGATTTACACTGCCTACCAACATTCGTAATCCGGTGAACATTCCAAGGGACCGAGTGCCAGTATCAGTTAATCGATTTGCTGATATCCTGGTGTATTTACTGCCGGGATACTGTCAACCTTGTAATGAGCCCCGATGTGTTTTTCAAGAGTACACACATTTTAGTTTTTTTCCTGTAGAGCTTACTGTTGAAATAGGAAAATAATATTGTTCAATTCTGCATTAAAGCTGAAAAATCGAAACCTAGCTTGACCTTGGAAATTTGAGCACACCATACAGAATCATTTTCTAATTTGTCCCTGAATCCCTCGTAGTAAAATTATAAAGGATAAATGTAGCAAGTAACGTCAAAGAAATTATACAATTATATTTCAAGAAACTAAACAGACGAAAATCAAGTTTATGTTGAATGAGTTTGGATTTCATTTTACATTGCTAAAATGGAAATTCTACAAATCATGTAAGCAAAATTGACGGTATTACAAAAATATTTATGCTAATATTTTTGACGAGAAATGATGTGCCACATTGATATTCAAGTAGATGCAAAGACAGCCTGTCTTTTTAATTGAAATATAACATATACAGAAAAGGTAATGTTTTATTAATGGTGTTACTTATTTTGCCAATGGGCACTGCAATATATTTTTAATTTCCCAAATTTACATAGATATGTCATGAGGATGTGTGTGTCTCATGGCAACCATCTGCCCGTGGATGGATTCTTCAACCAGCACTGGAACATAGCCATCATGAACGGAACAGTCATATTCATATTCTGGGATGATCGTGCAGCCCCTGTTTGCCCATTTGCGATACCGGCCATCCGCATCAACATGCCAGCCTCTATACTCCACAGAACCTTGACTTTCAGAATTCAAGTACTGGCTATTTATGAACGGAATCAGAATTATTACTTGGAATGTGACAGTCAACCGAAAAATTCAAACTGTGGCTTGTAGTAAACATTGTGTTCGTCCACTTATTGTGTGTGCCAAAAGTTTGAATATTTTGTTGGATGTATTCAACTCTTTTTCCCACTGAATTAAACAATATAACGACTTGGTAATTTCCGGACAATGAGTATTCGTTGAAAAAAAAATGTTTTTTTTCTTTTTGCAAAATGAGAGTATACATTTACAGTGAGTATGTGTGTCTGATGATCTTCTGGGTTTTGAGTTAGGCGATGTTGATGACAGGGTACATTTGGCTACACTGTGCACCAACATCATGAAAAGAGGCGTAGCATGCCAGTTTCACATGACGATGTCGGTTTGACATTTCGATGTCAACATGACGGCCGAGTGATCTGATTTACTGTTGCAAAGGCTCTTGAACTTGGGGTGATTCATCAACAGATAAGATTATCACAAGAAGGCATTTTCCCACCCGTGAATTTTGTATGTCTAAATGTCTGAAAAAAAAGGTAACATCCATTGGAAAAAAGATTCTGATTGATCGATCGGTATATGCTAAAAAATACATGTCCTATCCATTGGGGCAATACAATTCCTGCGAGAACTTCCCCTTTAGATATGTCTGTTTTACATTTATGTTTGGGTTTGTGCTTATTTTTTAGAATTGTGAGGGCTGAATATGTGGTTTAGCCTCCACTCATCTTTGTAAATTTGTCACATACCATCAGGCCGGTGCGGATCAAGACCATTGATTGCTTTGTAAACTAGGAGAAACAACTGTTAAAGAGACAGCACTTGTGCATGGAGAACCAACTAACATGTTTTCAATAGCTAAAAGTGGGAGAGGATATTATTAGGTTGTAGAGAGTGCGGGTAGCAAAGTTGAGCACTTTGTTGAGGGGTGATTAGGCATAGAGAGGAAGGCCAAGGAGAAGGCTTGAGAAGCAGTGGCGATTGGTGAGAAGGAGAGTGGAGATCACAGTTGTTGTAGAGTGGTCAGTGAAAAAAGGATGCATTTTCTGAATGTTTAGGAGGCTCTTATGAGCAGCAAGTACTTTTAGATTTTCCTAGAAAAGTCATTCAGTTCAATAGGCTAAGCCAAAGTCAATGGGCAAAAGTCTTGTATAGGACTAAGCACTTCTGTAAGTAAATGGAAAAGTCTTTGCACAAGTTCTTAGCAGTATTTGATAAAAATAAGAATCAAATGCAGGGCCACAAACTGATTAGACGTGTGAGTTGCAGAAGTGGCAGGCACTCTATGGGAAGATGTAAGTTCTCTCAGACTTTTTACAGTACCTTTAAAAGATGAAGAAGAGATGCATCAGATGACTTCTGTTCCTGTGCAACTCTGCAGGTCTCACTGTTCCTGGAACCTCAGTCTTGGGGACAAGAGGAAGGACGTCGGGGGACTCCTGCAATGCACTAGGATGGTCAAAACTCGCAACCGGCAAACTACACTTTCAGTGGCTGTTCAGTGTTTCAGCTCCTCGTGTTTACCGCAAACAGCAACACTGCGGTTTCTAGCTGTAGAGATTGACTTACCTTGCTTCTGGGGTCCCGCACTCCTTCAGGGGGCTCAGGCTTGGTCAGTCCTGCTTTGTGGGAGCCTGGAGGATCTTCAAAAGCTCTAGGCCAGCTTAAAAGCAACACACACAATCTGGTATTCCTCTCCCTGGCTATATGGTTTCCAGCAGCAACTCTGTTGAAATTCAACCAGCTCCGAGATGGATGTCCAGGTGGCTTACTTTGGAGTGGATTGGTCCCACCAACTCAAGGGGAGAAGTCGTCCTTGCAGGGGCTTCTCTGTCAATGCAAACTCAGTGTTTCGGCACTGCAGCAGGGCTTCACCGGGTGAACCAACGGTCCAGGAGTTGCATCAGGAGTCATCTTCAAGTTCTTCTTTGGTTCCTTCGTCCAGTGGTCAACTCTGCCTTCCAAGCCAAAGGACTCGCCTTAATTCAGTTCTCTCCCATTCATTCCAGACTAGCTGTCTGTCAACCAGCAGGGTGGCTGTTCTCGCCGGACAGTCAGCCAGCCAATCACCACAGAGTGTATTTGGGTCTCATAGGAGACTAAGCACAGGTAGTTTTGTGCACCTCCCGCACATCCTGCCTACACCAGACACTATGGAGCCAGAGGCAGGTTTCACTCCTAAACCCAGCCAAAGGCGAAATGAACAAAGAGACCAAACCTGATTTGGCACGCAGAGGAAATCTCAAGAAGGACCTTCGCACAAAGAATTGGTGAAAAAATAAAACCGGGCGCCATTTTGACAAAGATAGCTCCCGTGTATGCATTACTGTAGCTGCGAACGCAGCCTGCGGTAAAGTTACACTATGGTAGTTCAAACAAAACCACTGCCACCAGCCATTTAGTGAGGAAAGGGTAACATATAAACTGTTACATGAGAAACTAGACAAAGGGGATACTATGTAACACCTACATCATTTTATTGTAAGATAGGGTGTGCTGGGTCTAGAAAGTTACATGGGTAAGTAAAGTCAATTTCAATGTACTTCTCTTTGAAATAGTAGTTTATGCAAGAGAAGGTATTTAAACCTTTGGGAAATCTTAAAGACTTCCCTGTGCCACTGCCCTGAAGGTGCTGTGTGACACAATGTAAAGATGATGCCTATGAAGTTTGTCAGACTCCACAAACAAAAGAAACACAGTGTTTGTTAATCACAATAAAATACACGAGAGCGAGTAGGAAAAAGGGTCACACTCTCTCCAGGTTAAAACAATCAAGACCTCAAAATCCAGCAAAGTTGCTGGGGGCCTCTAAGGTGGAGGGAATTAGCACATTTCTCAGAATTCTCCCTAACACAAGGTAATGGGAAAAAAAGTCCTGCGTACATCTCCTCTTAGTCATTGAAGAGAGGGTTGGAGAGCATAAGGTGGAGAGACTGAGATGATAAAGTGAACAATGTAGGGATAGATGTCAACGGAGTGGCCAGTAGAGCAGAGTGAATTATAGAAAACGTCAAAGTCAAGAGAGTTCCCACCAGATTGGGTAGGCTCGTCGTGGAGGAAATATATTAGGTGGTCAGACAGGAGGCAGTAGAATACAAAGCAGATAGTTGCAGACAGATTGGGGAGGTTAACGTCCCCCAGAATGACGAAGAGGATGTCAGTAGGAAGTGACACAAGAAGAAGGGGCAGATCAGGGATGGAGGAGTTAAGAGGACCAGGCCTGTGACAGAGAACAAGATAAGTGAGAGGAGCAAGAGGGATTTGAATAGTGGCATATTCAAAAGAAGAAAAGTTGATATTTGATGGGGATAGGAGGGCAGTGTTGAGGCCCTTATTGATAAGGAACCTCACATCACCGCCATTCCCACAGGCCGGGAGATTGGGAGAAGGCAACAGAGTCTATGTGGAGAGCTGCTAGTGTAGCAGAGTCATGAGTGGAGATTCAGGTTTCTGTGATAGCAAGAAGTAGAAGTCTATGGTGATTAGACTCAAAGTGGTCAGTGATATAGGAAAGCTTGTTGCAGAGTCATTGTGCATTCCAGAGGTCAAGTGAAATAGTAGTTTGGGAAAATGAACAGGTGTGGTGCGGCAGTAGAGAAGGATACATGTGGTTGTAGATCCAGGGAGCACGGGACTGCTTATTTGAGGGGTGTGGTTGCTGGGGAGACGGAGGAAGATGGGGAGGCCAGAGAGTGATTCAGAGTTTAGGGTTAAGCCTATGAGGAAGTGGAAGGAGAGAAGGGACTAGAAGGAGGATTGGAAAAAGTCAAGATGCCTGATGTAGGGTGGAAGAACTAGGCAAATGAAAACAAGAAAGATAGGGTGTAGCCTTAGAGAGAAAGAAGACAGGTGGGTGAGTGAAAAGGGAAGGGGTGGATGTTTGGCATAGTAGAAACAGGTGTAAGTTCTGAGTTGGGCTAGAATGACGATATAGGTAACCAAAATACATTTAAAATGACTAAAACATCAATGTTCTTTGGTCCTGTGAGGTAACAGAAGATTTGCAGTGAATGGATAGTCAATGGGTCGATGGGTCGATGGATCCCTATCCCTGTGTGTGGAAGAAGAAGTCAGATAAAGGGTCAGTCCTGTCTGGAGCTGGGTTGATTGGTCTAAGCCCTTTACAACCCCAACGAGCCCAAATAGGGAGCTGCCATTGCTGCTTGTGGTCCTTGGCTGCAGGTGCCCAGACTGAAGACTCATTGAAGACTGAATAAGTGAGGTGGTGGTGTGTTACATGGCCCTCTTCCAGCCAATCACAGTGCTCCAGATGGTTTTCACACTTTCTTACCGATTCCTGGATGTTGCAGGCCCAGGGAGCTTCCCTTTGCAGGCAGGACCTTCAGATGGTGCACAGGGTCCTCTGACAAAGCACGACGTGTCAGACACATGTTTAAAATGAACCTCTATTGAGGTACGTTTCGGAAGCATGAAGCATTCAATGTGCATAGTTCCTGGATACATGATAAGTATCTTGACACAAAAGGCAACACGAAGCGTTTTTCACTTTAACCGTTTCGGAATGTCTTTGATAAAAATGATGTTAACTTATTTGATCAAAGTACTGTTGATAACCCACGTTCATTGACTTGAATTTGTATCATCTGTTAAGGGGTAACTTAATGGTGTGTTTGCCTACTGCGGAATCTTTGTACCTCGCACTACTAACAGAATGGAGCCTGTCTGAGGCTGAAAATAATTTTAATAGTTTACAGGTACAAGAAATGTGTTGCATTCAGCTACGGTTTAAAACCTTTCCGAAGAGAGACCCGTGACTAAGTGCGTCTGTAAAACCTGCACAGACTTCCTTCCTTCCTTCCTTCCTTCCTTCCTTCCTTCCTTCCTTCCTTCCTTCCTTCCTTCCTTCCTTCCTTCCTTCCTTCCTTCCTTCCTTCCTTCCTTCCTTCCTTCCTTCCTTCCTTCCTTCCTTCCTTCCTTCCTTCCTTCCTTCCTTCCTTCCTTCCTTCCTTCCTTCCTTCCTTCCTTCCTTCCTTCCTTCCTTCCGCTCTTTCTTTCGCTCTTTCGCTCTTTCTTTCGCTCTTTCTTTCTTTCGCTCTTTCTTTCTTTCACTCTTTATCTCCTTCCTTCCTTCCTTCCTTCCTTCCTTCCTTCCTTCCTTCCTTCCTTCCTTCCTTCCTTCCTTCCTTCCTTCCTTCCTTCCTTCCTTCCTTCCTTCCTTCCTTCCTTCCTTCCTTCCTTCCTTCCTTCCTTCCTTCCTTTCTCCCTAAGCCCCTTTCCGACTGCATGTATTGCGTCATAATTGCAATCGGACCAAGTACAAAAAGTGTTATGATTGAAGTGCATTGTTACCACAATCTTCTGGGCCTCACATTGGAGTTATTGTATTCAAAGGATGCTCCTTAGTGATAAGTGTATATCAGAACTCTACATATAAATCCTGCTTCTAGGGTGTTAATCCCTTCAAAATGGCGTCAGGGATCATGATTCTTTGTAGGGGTGGGAATTCGTCAAAACTGCTACAGTTTAAAAAATAATAAAAGGCTTAAAAAATAAAAAGCGTACACTTGTGTTGTGCTTGTCACAGAAGTAATATAAATACAATAGTTTTAAAGTAGTGGGTCACACCGCTTTTTTGATGTTAGTTGTGACAGCAACCGCTGGTGGTTAATGTATACAACAGCACACTTCCGCTGTGTGTGCTTTTGCAGTAGATGAACAATACAAACAGGGTGTTGGAATAACAATGTTCAGGGGCATCATATAATTTAGTTGCGGCCGTTTTTCTTCTGTTTGCTTGGTACAGTAATTGCTCACATACATGTCACGACAAAGCAGAGTTAATATATACCTCGGTGGGAATGAATGACTGCTTTCAGAAAGCTCACTTTAAGTATATTGAATTTTGACAAATCCGTACCATTTATCTAACGGAGCCATTTAAGCTGATCGTTCATGTACTTGTGATTTGCAAAGCGGTGCACGCCTTCTAATACTCACTTCAGAACTTGAGAGCGATAAAGAAACACAAAAGAGGGTATGGGGGACAGTAGTGGGAAAAAGGGTCAGAACACCCACGATTCTCGAGTGCATTACAGGGCCGGAGTTGAGGAGGGATGATGGGAAAACCAGGATAATAACAAGAAAAGGAAAAGGACAATAGGAGTGACAGCAGTGTGGTTGTAGGTCCGCAAACAGGGCCCAAGGACATCAGGTTTTAGGGGTGTTTTGAATGTATTTGAAGAAAAGGAGTGTCATTTTCGATCAGAAATGACTTTCAATAACACAAGGACAGATGGCAGAGGCATGCACCATACTCAAAGAGGAGAATAAGCGCTAAGCCAGTTGATGACGGTGCAGTGCAAAAGAAAAAGCCAAACATAGACCATGGACGATACAAAACAAACAGAAACCAATATATATATAAATATAAGAAACGGGCGACTTACAAGAGTAACTTTAAACTAAAGGGAAAGTGCTTCAAACTCCCTCTTTAGCACGTAAGTGAAGATAAAACAGATCTTTGAAGAGATCCACAGTTGGACTGTCTTTCATTGAGATGGACAGAAGATTCTAGTGGAGTGGGACAAATACGAAGAAAGAGCACAAACAAGAGGTGGTTTGGGTTGAGTGCACAGGAGGAGCAGGGGTGAACAAGATGGTGAGTAGAGAGAGATAAAATCAGACAGGAACTGAGGAAAAAGGCCATTGATTGCTTTGCAATCTAGGAGAAGGACATTGAAAAGCAGAAGGAAATGTGCATAAGGTATCTACCAGCATGCAGCTGAAAGGTGAAGTGGGGAAGGGTCTGATTAGTTTGTAGAGAGTGTGGGTAGCAAAGTTGAGGGCTTTTTTAGAGGGAGGAAGGAGTTGTGCATATAGCAAAGGAGTAGGCTTGAACAGTAATCAGGTTTGTAGTGCACAATGGTACAGATTAGAGTTTTTGTGTAGTGTTTAGAAGGAAAAAGATGAATTTTCCAAAATCTGAGAATCTGCAAAGCAGAGGCAGTGCTAGTAATTAATTGGTGAAGTCGATGGTCTCTATCAATGAGGACTCCAAGGTTATTAACCTTGGGAGAGTAGACAAGAAGTTCTGGTGGGAAGGTGCTATTGGAGTGGGTTGGGTAGAGGTGGCATTGGAAGCTGTGAAAAAGATGACTTCTGTTTTTGAAGATATCAGTATGAGGCAGCGGTGAACGATCAGGTGACAAATTTAGTCAGGCAGTAGGTAATTCATTCTGAGATGGCTGGTGTGAAGGAGGGAAAGGAAAAACACATAGTTGAGTGTGATGAGCAAAGTGGTAACAGTGCAATCCAAAGGATAAGTTAAGTCTTCCTAGATCAGAGGAACTTAATGGTAAGATCAGGGACTGATCCTTGGGAACACTGACAGGAAGGGGGTTGGAATCAGAGGTTTGTCCAGTAGATATTAATGGACCACTCTTCCAGGTAGGAGGAAATCCATGTGAGAGCAGATTTTTAAAACCCAACGGCCTGGAGAATGAAGAGGAAAGGGGACCAGTCAACAGCATTAGAAAGGTCTCAAAAGATTGGTATAAAGGTTTGAGTGATAGGGATGAGAGAGAAAGATGGAGAGAAGCATGGATGCAGTCTTGGTAGAGTGATTACTAAGGAAGATGGATTGAATTGGAACTGAAAGGGCATTCTCATCAAGATACCTGGTAATCCACTGAAGGACCTTTAAATAATGGGGAAGGCAGATAGCTGGACAGTATCTTGCCAGAATGTTTGGATCAGTAGCCAGTTATTCAGTGGGGGAAGTCCAGTGGAGATACAGAGATTACATTGTCCTGAGGGATAAAGGCAAGTGACTTTTTACCATATGGGGAGTAAACAGATGGTCTGGAGCTCGAGTTGTGTTGGCGCCGTGAAGGATGGGTGCTAATTTAGATGAAAAGTTAGGGAGAATTAATCAATAGTAGAATGGGTAGGGAGGCTAGGAGGTGAAAGGAATAAGAGTAGGAGAGGCATAGAGGGGAGGGCTGTAATAATATCAGGTATCTCTGAGATTTTAGAAGAAAAGTAGAACAAGTAGTGAACAAACTCATTCTAAGAAATGGAAGAGACAAAGGATATGGATGGATGAATGGATATTGTCTTGGGAGTTGTGTGCAATCCTTTGAGAGTAGATACAAGTCTGTGAGGCTAAGGGATTTTTGCAGGCTCAGAGAAGGCCGGGAGTCTGTTATTTGCACCAGAGTCATAGGTCACAGTGCATGTTTCTTTTCAGTGTCTGAATCTCAGAGGTGGTCCAGAGCTGAGGATGGGGATCAGAAGGTGTGGTTGTGTTCATCAGAGGGAGTCATAAGTTTAACGAGGTATTCAAATATTCAAAAGAGGAAGATATTATGTCAGTGTTATGTAGGGAGGCAGTGTTGTGGCCCTTACTGATAACGAAACTCACACCACCACCCTTCTCAACTGATTGAGGAGAGTGGGTGAAAGTAGCACCATAAGTGTGGAGAGCTACTAGAGTGGCAGAGTCATGCAGGGAGATTGTGTGTTCAGTGACAGCAAGAGGTGAATGTTGAGGGTAATAAGAGTCAAAATGGGCAGTGATCTTGGAAGACTTGTTGCATAGGGTTTGTGCATTTGAGAGTCCAAGGGAAAGGGCAATAGGAGGTGGGGGAGAGGAGCAGGGGTTGGGTGTTCGGACAGGGGTATAATTGAGGTTGGGGATCCTAGAAGAACAGGAGTGTCATGTTTGAGTGATGTGGGTGCATTGGGGATGGAGGGTGTAGAGTGAGCATGACTTAGAGCAAATTGAGGTTGGAGGCTATAGGAGAAGGAGAGTAGAAGAGTCAGTACAAGAAATAATTGATCAAAGACGCAAAGTCAAGGTGCATGATAAATGGTAGAAGAAATAGGCATGGCAGGATAGTGATGGAAGGGTGCAGAAAAGAGAGACATAGTACGTCTGTGAGCAGAAAGGGAAGCGAAGAAAGGTTGGCTCAGAAGAAGCAGATGTATTCTTTTAGGTGCAATAGAATGCAGATGCATTTAACCAAAAGATATGTAAAAGGCAGTAGACCTCCGGTTCAATACACTTATCTCAAATTCGGTCATTTCTATCTGAAAAAGTCAATTAATGGGTTTGAGTAGGCATGTTATGGGCCATTACGTTTGTCCCACAAAACACACAGAAACCTTGCTCACAGAAAAACATAGCTGTCATGCAAATGCTGCATAAGTATGATGAATGAGAAAGGTAGAGGAAAATGTACCAGAAGAATGGAGGAAGAAGAATGAAACATGGAAAAACAACTTAAGAAGGCAAAACAAAAGACAGGGGTCAGTGTTAAAATGAAGGAGGTATGTGGTAAAATTATAGTATCAGTGGAATGCATTGATGGAGAGCACTCCATTATCCTTTTTTTTTAAAAGGGGGAGGGAAGTAAATGGGATTGAGATGGGCCTAGGTGCATAATGTGGAAAGTAAAAACAAAACAACAACAGGTTGGGGTGTAGGGATAGCTTGAATAGTTGAGGGGTTGGAGAACAAGGTAATCTTCTTGCCCTATGTATAAAGCCCATGCATGTTTTTCATCCAAACAGTTCCAGCAGGCAGAATTTTGGGAGTAGAATCTTTGGATGAAAAACACAACGCGCCTGATTCTCAAAAGTGCCAAAATAGGCATACTGCATGACAAAATATGCACCGCAGGTATGATGGAGTAGAAAGTATAGCAATATGGCAGTTTATGAAGCGAGCAATCATAAGTACCCCCATGGAATATGTGCAAAACAATATGCTATGCATACATGCACATAGATCCGCAACATCTCTGTGAATACAGCTTCACATTCTGAACATCTGGCATATTGTACATGCATGCATACGCCTCACTGTACGCACAGACTATGTGAATGTATTCATGAAAGTCAGACTTCAGAACAAAATACATTCACAAACTTATGCAACACATAAACACGTTCATGTACATATGCACGTCCCACCAAATACCACACAAGGTGCAATCAATGCTCCACACATGTGAAACTAATCCACAAATGCACACACATATAATCATCCAGAAGCTCAACACACACTGCAAACAACACAATTGCTCAGGGAGGCAAAAGAAGCATTTTGATGAAAGAGGCAGGCATGCCTCATAACAAAGTTTGTTATCAAACACCATGATGCACTCCATAGGCAGTATGGCCACAGTGCCACCCCAGCAGATAAGGGAGTGCAAAATAACACAGTCCATGAGGTGAGGAAGCTGTGACAGGATGTGAAGGGCAGGGTGAAAAAGAGGATCAAGGTCATCGATGCTGCAAAGCATCTCGCACCAGGAGCAAGCGGCTGACTGCTGTTGTGGGGCTTAGTGTTGTGGGGCTTCTCGTGCATCGGGCCGCCCTGTACTAAACATTCACACGCATACATATAATGAGACTGCAGCACACGCGTCTTGTCGTTCCAGGGTCTCGGCAGCATCTGCCTTCCGGACCGTCTTTATTTGTAACACGCATGCGTGGCCAGAACGAGGCTCACGCATACGCATGTCAGCTACGGATTTAACATCCCTTTTTTTCTTTAAACAAAAGAACAGCACAAATACAACTTACATAGAACGTGCAAATACAACAGAGTTCAAACGATGGATAACAAGTCTGATACAGTCACCTGTTCAGTCCCCTGAATCTAGGACGTAGTCTCTGAGCCGAACAGGTAAGGCGTGGCCTAGTCGCGCCGGGTACTGCCGCTCTGCCGGCGGTGGGGTCCTGACTGTGCAGGATGTATCCGGGAGTGGTTTACCCTCGGGAACCTCCGCCTCTTCATCTTGTGGTGCTGGTCTCGTCAGAACATCATCTCGTGAGGGCTTGTCAATCTTCTTAAAAAACAATTGATTGCGGGTGATGGTTCCTGTCGCATTCGCCGCAGTGATCATAGATCCCTTGACATGAGTAACGACCCATGGTTGGGGTTCATATGGTAGCAAATGTTTCCCTTTGGGTCTTCGGTTGCGTACCAGCACAGAGTCTCCCACCATTATTTCCTCTTCTCTCGCTCTCTTTGGCATTATGAGCTTCTCGTTCTTGTCTTACCCTGTCATTGTCAATGACCCCTGGTTCACGACCTTCCGCCTCCGGGATGAGTCCCCTCAGGCAGCGTCCAAACAATGCCTCCGCTGGAGCTATGCCGGTGGATTGGTGCGGAGTCGTCCGATATTCTCGGAGAAATTCAAACAGGGTTTTTTTTAGTTCCATTCCACTGCTGGCGACAATGAGAAAAACCTTGTTGAGGATCCTCATGAACCGCTCAGCCTCTCCATTCGCCCTGGGCCAAAGCGGCGATACCTTCCGATGTTGAATGCCCTTCTCACATAAATACTCAGAGAATTGGTTTCTTGTGAATAGCGGCCCGTTGTCAGAGCATAAAATTTCAGGGAGGCCATGCGTGGCAAACATTTTATCCTAAGCGAGGATAGCATGGTCCGTGGCAGTTGAATCAACTAGCTCCACTTCAGGATATCTTGACCATTGATCCACTGCCCCTAGGAAATACATCCCCCTCTCGGTGGAACCAAAGTCAGCATGTATCGTACCCCATGGGTTCTCGCTCCGCTCCATTGAATTGATCGGTGGTGCTTTTTCCACTGGGCTTGCAGCCTGGCACAGTAGGCATCTCTTCACATGCAGCTCAACACGGGCCTCCAGGTCAGGAAACCATACCTTTGTCCATAGCCTTGCCTTCGTGTTGGCCACTCCCTGGTGTCCATTGTGCGCTAGCTCTATGACTTTGGTTCTCAACGACTGTGGCACAACAATTTGTCGACCTCTCAATAGCAATCCGTCTTCCAACATGGACAGCTCGTCACAGATTTTCCACAATGCCTGCAGGTCTCTCTGCGCTCTGTCTTCTCTTCTTGTATGGTGCTGCAGGACCCCTTTCCAGTCACCACTCAGAATAGCCTCTTTTATGATCTGAAATACCTCATCATCTGCTGATTCTCGGGCCATCACTTCTCTGTCTAACGCCACCGGCATGGCACATGCCACAATGTTGTGAACAAATTCCTGGCACTCTGTCACATCTCCTTGATCCTCTTCCCTCACCATGTTGGGATGACGTGACAAATAGTCTGCCGGGTTGTTCGTCCCTGGCCGATACACCAACTTGACTCCATATTCTATGAGGGCGAGCATTCACCTCTCTATCCTGGGGGGCGGTTTCAAAGATACACCTGCCAGGATTGGGAGAAGGGGTTTGTGAGCCGTGATGACGGTGACTGGTTTCCCAAGGATATACAGTCTGAAGTGCTTGCAGCCCTATAAGATGGCAAGGGCCTCCCTTTCTATCTGGGAATATCTTCTTTCGGTGTCAGTTAGGGCTTTGCTCGCATATGCAATGGGTATTATTTCACCTCTCACATCCCTTTGCATCAATACCACCCCCAGACCCACGGGACTTGCATCCACAACCACTTTAGATTCAGCTGCGGGATCAAAATACGCCACCGTGTCCTGGTCAGATAATGCCCTCTTGATTGCACTGAACGCATCCTGTTCTCTGATGCCCCAGACCCAAACCGCATCGTTTTTTTGTGAGGGCTCGGAGCGGTTCCGAAATGGATGCCAGCCCCTTGATGAAACGGCCTCAATAATTGACCATCCCCAGAAAACTGCAGACTTCTGTTGGTGACTGGGGTGCCACAGCCTCACGGATGTCTCTGACCTTTTCTGGGTCTGGGGATACGCCATTTCCATGAAATATAAACCCAAAGAACCCAATGCGATCCTTGAAGAATTCACATTTCTCACAATGTAAGGTGAGTCCCAGGTCTTTCAGTCTCTGTAAAGTAGCTTCTAGACGTTTCATGTGTTCAGAGTGCATAGTTGGGAACACCAGGATATCGTCACTCATGTTTATCACTCCCTTTAGACCTGCTAATGTGCCTCGGATGGCATTTTGAAAGACCTCCGCGGCCGATGATATTCCAAAACGGAGGCGTTTGAATTGATAAAGACCCTCATGCGTTATAAACGTAGTAATGTATCTTGAGTCTGCATGCAATTCCAGCTGGTGATATCCTGCTCTTAGGTCCAGTTTTGAGAATATTTTCACACCTTGCAGTTCATTGATGATATCATCTATCGTAGGAGTCAAGTGTCGTTCTCGCTTAATGGCCACATTGGGCAACCTCATGTCCTTGCACATGCGCACCTTGCCCGGTTGTTTGGGCTTCGGTGCCACCACAATCGGCGAGACCCATGGTGTCGGCCCTTCTACCTTCTCAATAATGTCCATGTTAGTCAAAACTTTGAGCTCCTCTTCAACCTGAGCCCGAAGGTGGAACGGAATACGTCTGTGTTTTAGTGCAGTCGGGCAAAAGGTTTCATCGATGTGGAGCCGTACAGGTTTTGCTTTCAGCCGGCCAATTCCTTGAAATATGCTCTGAAAACGCTCCAGCAGTGAATTTACGTCCCCTTGATATACTGCAAACGCAAACTGAACCAGGTCAAGTGCCTCCGAGGCCGCACAACTCAACAAAGACCGTGGACTGACATTTCTGACAAAAAATCTTGCCTTGATATGTTTTCCTTCATGTGTTACAGGAGCTACAAATACCCCTTTGATGGGAAGGGGAGTGTCACCCCCAAACGTGAACATTTTCGCCATTGACCGGTCCAATGGAGGGGGACCTGGGATGGCCGCATAATGTTCAGTGGCCAACACGCATACCGAGGCTCCTGTGTCTATGAGTACCTGCGTGGGGTCCCCTTGAATATCTACAACACATGTCGGCTGTCTGCGCTTCTTTGTCCCAGTAGCTAAGTTCGAGATGAAGAACACTTCCTCATCTTCTTCCTCCTCCTCTGCAATATTGTAATTTTGGACCTCCTGTTCCACGGCAGCAACGCTGCGTTGTTTGCTGTATCCACCACTCACCCTTGTGGGTCCTCGCTGTGTGGCAACTGGGGCAGCAGCTCTGCACATTCGGGCATAGTGCCCCGGCATGTTGCATCGCCCACAAGTCCTCGATTTCGCTGGAAATTCCTCTGCATGCGGCAGGTCGTATCCACAATATTGGCAGATGACCGCATTGCCTTGAGTTGGTGTAGACTCCTGCCTCTTTTGGCTCCACCTTGACTTAGTCTGAGATTGTCTTCCAACTGCAAACGCTTCCTCGTGCTTGACTGAGCATGTAGCTGCGTCCATTTTGGCTCCTATACTCTCGACAAGTTCACAGACTCTTTCACTGTCCAGAATCTGTGTTAGCAACATGCCTGGCTCTCTTAAAACCTGTCTCCGTAGTTTGCCGGAGATGCACCCTTGGATCAGTTGATGGCGGACCATTAAATCCGCATCTGTCCATCTGCACGTGGTGGCTAGCTGTCTCAGCCGTGCATGAAATTGATCAAGTGACTCCTCTTCATGCTGCTTTTCTCCACACATGACAAATCTGTCAAAGTCGACATTGGAGAGTGGTATGAAGTGATCGTTCAGTGCCGTCTTAACGGCCGCATATGTTACCACAGGTAAATTGAGAGATTCATATATGCGTAGTACCTCCGTGCCTGCGGAATATAAGAGCGTTGCCACTTTGGCGTCATCATTTGTTTCTCCCGTGGTGGCGAAAAACATGTCAAGTTTCTTATCCACAAAAGCCATCTCGGGCCCAATTTCGAGGGTGGGCCTGAGGTGTCAAATTCTTGCATTGGTTGCAATGAGCCATGCTGCCTTCTCACCACTCCCGCCGCCGCAGGGGCTTCTCCATCATTGTCCGTCATGTTCACAGGTCGCACAGGCACCTCACTCCTTGACAGAGGCCGCAAACCTGGCTATCTTCATGTCCGACATACCTGACTTCTTGGGCAGAGCCACTGTGATGATGTGAGGTGTCTCTTCTTTCTTTGCCGCCTGTTCTGATGTTTGGTTAGGCAGAAATCGCAGTCATCCCTCCTGGGACAACTGCAGGGTGTCCAAAAATTTAGGGTTCGTTTGCCTCAGTGACCAGACAGCGCACGATCACACTCACGGGCCGCAACTGCCGTTATCACGAAGAACAAAATGGCCGCCGTCACTCGTGTGAGGATCGTGTCACACGTGAGATGAAATACCCTTGATTACACACATTTGTGTGCCGAGCGTTTCTCTCTATGTGCCACCCTCATCACCAGTGTTGTGGGGCTTCACGTGCATCGGGCCGCCCTGTACTAAACATTCACACGCATACATATAATGAGACTGCAGCACACGCGTCTTGTCATTCCAGGGTCCCGGCAACATCTGCCTTCTGGACCGTCTTTATTTGTAACGCGCATGCGTGGCCAGAACGAGGCTCGCGCATGCGCATGCGCATGTCAGCTACGGACGTAACAACTGCCACCACTCTCAGCAGAAGAGGGTGCCCTGTCCAAGCTCATTCACCCATTTACCAGATAAGGCATGGGAATCATAGACGCTGCTTCATCTACATCAGGCAAGTGGAGGGAAGGAAATATCGACAGCAAACAAGTAGCATTAGCATGGGTGGTGCAGGTATGGTACCCAATTGCTGACACCTACATTTCCCATGCACACATAAACATCAACAAACTCAACACAAAAGGACAGTTAGTGAAGAAACAAATGCTGTGAAATAGGAAGCTAAGCCTATATGTGGTTTGTAAACACACACAGGTTTAGTAGTTTACCCCCAGTGACTATTGTACCAACAGTGACATAAACATGCATCAAATCAACTGATTGACACCTGTAAATGCACACAAACCTCTACATGACCACCACCACACAAACACATGCCATTCCTGAGAGTAATACAGATCTTCACCACTATGTTGAATGTTCCTCCACTGCAGACAGCATAGACAACATCAATACCTTGACATATCGATCCTTTGACATGGCCAAACCCACATACCACATCAGAACATTAAACGTATCCACACACCACTGGAAGTTCCCACACCATCCCACATCATCTTTAGAGCAGTGCGTTTCCAATGTCAATATCACCCCACATCAAAATTAAACCCATCTAGGACCCTACGAAGACCAATACCATCTGCTGTGGTTGCACTCCCTGATGTATCCACTCTTTTTGCAAGTACTAGAGTACAAGTCCTACATCATGCAGGGATTTCCCTAACTCATGCACCTCCCCATACCATTATGTGCAATTTACTGAAAAATCTGTATACTGGTCCACACAACCTTCAGCAATAACACCATCAAATCTTCACTGGAACTCCACTGCCTCGGCTGACCTGGAGCAATACACAGAAAGGCCAGCCCGCCTCAACATACAAAAAACAACCATAGTCTACACACAACCCACAGTACAATGATGCCATATGTAACAAGTGTTGTTCCCCATCTCCTGTGTTGGTCACATGTCACTCACTGTCTACCTGTCAGCCGATATGTATGTCAAACAATACTGAAGTGCAAAGATAGGCCCACAATTGGTCACACCAATCTATGTGTTGGATCGTAACTGGAGAGCCCCACACTTGGCAGAAGAAAATCCAGAGTGAGGTACCTGTACAACACACTAATAGTCATACAGATGCCATTTCACACAATGGAATAGTTTACATTCAGACGGAGAATGTCAATATGTAGCACGTACATGTGTCCACAAATCACAAAATAATTGATAACCTCTACAGCAAACTTCCAGACATGCCCCAAAACCTCCTGCCTCCCAATCACCATTGCCCAATGGTCATTGTGAGAAACCTGAAGGTGTCTCCCTGACTAGTCCCCGGGGATCTGTCATCCAGGTAGCTGGGACACGGCCATCCCTATTGGATTCAGTTCCTGGGGGGTGGACCAGTGACAGAGAATCACCTGAATGGGGGATCCTTGGAAGTAGAAGTGGGACACTGAAGGGTGAGACATGGTACCCCCTTCTTATAACACCTTTCCACATCCTACCCCATAGGATACTCTAACACTCTGCCCCCCTTTTCTGACACAAACACTTTTGCACACCATGAAAAAAGATGGACAAACACCAGAGCCGTTTTCCTGACATGTCCCTCTCAAAGGTCAGGCAAAGTCAGACAATTGACCAGAATCACACACACCTGATGGCCCTTCCCCTTCCCCTTCCCCATAGGGATAAAAGGTTGATCACGAGAGCACAATATGAACAAGACAGACCACACAACGAGAGAGCTAAATCAGCACAGCAGTTCAAGAGTAAGAAAAATATGGCACAAACTGAGAGTGTGAGAAGGAGAAAAGCGACCATGCCCTTTCTGAGCACGGCCCTTGAAACTTCCACGGAAGGCATCGTGAAACCATGAACAATAGCCAGCGTGTGTGGCAGCAGATATCAGTGGTACGCGGAACCCTCCTCCACTGATAACCAAGCCAGGAACAGACGATTGCCACCATGGTACCGGCCTTGAATCCACAGACAAGACAAGCCAAACGGTTCGTCACAGCCGGTGAGTCGAGGGGAGAGCTGGTAAGAAACTGCACTGTGTTGCACAAAAGTAGCAAACGCTTAATTGAAGAAAGTACAAAGAACTTCTAATAGAAAGGGGAAAACCAGCTACAGAGGAGTCAGGTACCACGTGGGTGCTCACTCTGGAATCTTTGGGTGATTACCTTATTGTGGAAACTACCATAACCAGAAGGCCTTGGGAAAGATGGGAAAGGGGTGAAAGTGTTCATACATGGTCTAGTAAAATCCTCTGTACAGTCGAAAGTCTTTGATCAGAAGATGATCATGATGCTGAGGAAGTGAATCCCGCATCGTAAAGAACTGTTCAAGGAATTGTGTGATTGACAAAGTTGGCAATAATGAACCCAACAGAGGGATGCCGATAAAGAGGGGTTGAAGCTAAAAGTCCCGATAAATAGTGTGTTGACAAGAGTGAACCCGGCAGAGGGATGTCCACAGTGAACTTTTTAAAAAGACATTAAGATTTGAGAATGTCACAGAGGAGATTGTGTTGAAAGTCGTAGTGAAACCGATGAGGGGAGGATAACATTCAAGAAAAGTCTGAGCCCAGGAGAGAGGGGATCCAGGGGTGAAATGGCATCACCCAATGTGCAAGCAGGAAGTAACTTTTGTTTATTTTTTTGGAACACATCAGGTCCTCAGAGGCAATCGACTTTTTGTAGAAAGGAGACTTAACCACTGAAGGCCCTGATGGCTGAGGGCAGAACTGTAGTCTTGTGCTGGGAAAGCTTGAGCGTGTGCTGAGCTCCACAGTCCCACCTTGTCACATGCTCAAAACATGGGGAAGGGAGACCCCCACTACTGCATCCTGACATTATTTGTGAGCACTTCTATCTTTCCTGCAAATCCTATCCCACACTCTTTGTATGTATATAGCGTAAGGATTGGCAATCGTTTTTTTTTGTAGAGGCCCTTTTATTTGACAAGACACCTCTAGGACTGGTTTATTATTATTTGATGGTTGTAGTTTGCTCTCATCTTTAGATTAGGCTTTTTCCAACACGCATATACAGTTTAATAAACACCCTTAAACTGTGATCACTTGTGTCTGTTTTTACTGTTGCCACCATGAGTTCCTTACAACATACACTACCTACTCCTAGCCACTAATCATGAATACACAACAAACAGAAACATGTCATGAAAGCCCTATTGAATGAATTGGCTCACAGTCCCAGCACTTAGTACACTGCACACTCAACATAGACAATTAAGACCGGCTGGTCTCATTTTAATCACATGTCAAGAACAATATCAAAAGTACAGAACAGTGCAATCTGTAATGATGGACATCATAGAACAGGGGAAAATGTTGCCATCGCTATCACATCAATGGAGCAGCAAAGGCTCTCCAATGGGTATTTGCAAAGCCACTGCACAGCAAAAGAAGCCATATATGGCACACATCATGTCATTAAGTCATAAAGCCCCAATTCAAAGAGTTTGGCTTACATAGGGTATATTGGCCCTGCCTATCAATTGCCCAACTCACTAGCCTGGCTGTATGTGCAAGACGTAAGGGGACGCACCATTTTCACAGTGAATAAATAGCCTTCCAACTGCACATCTAGGCCCATTATATCCTCAATTTAGAAATTTAAAGTCACAGTGGACTCACATGTTGCCTGTGATGCACCAGTGCTGTGATTTGTAATGTCATCAGTGTTCTCATACAACATGTAATTAGTGATAACATCACTGATGCATTCTGTGATGTCATCATCGTGGTCATAGACTGCACAACAGGGGCCATGAAGTTAAGGTGGCTTTAGCTGAATTTTAGGGGTTTTGTTGCATTACGTTCTCACCTCTAAGTCCCTGCAACTAAAGTTTTTCCTTGAATTTCAAGGGTTTTGTTGTTCTATACACAAAGTTGCATATTGTTTTTATATTGTTATTTGTAGCCGCAGCTACAGCATCAACCAATGAATTGCAGGATTGTACATGCAAACCTAACATGAGCCACGACTGGAATGCTTTTATTTATTCGCAGCTAAAACACTGCCCCTGCTAACAGTGTAACCACAGAAATAAACAGACAATTGGGAGATTTGAATTACTGAAACTGCATAAAATAAGTTGCAATATATGTTTTAATATATCTTTGCAGTCTGTGTCTCATTTCTATCTATTGTTGTTTCTTAAAAAACAAAGAAAACCACAGCGCTCCATTATGGACATATTATCAAATCAAAATTTCAATACAACAATCACCAACAACTGATTAATGCCAATCATATTTTATCACATGTAACATGAATTGTAAATCTCCTTTAAGAAACATATTTTTTGCAACACACGCTTATGTCTGTTGTTATCAGTAGTGCATGCCGGGGATGGACATCATCGTTCACTTGCCTATGCCATAAGGCTCCACCATGTCCCCAGCCAAACCAAACAAACTCTATTATTCACTGAACCTACCCTGCATTCTAATTCAGTGTCCACTATACCATAATAATGTAACCAATGGCCACTGCTCATGGCAAGTCTCCAAATCCATGGTTCATAGACATCAGCCATGCCAATAAGCAAATCATAATACACATTTCAGTTTGCCGAGGGTCAGGCCCACTACCCAGACGCCAAATGTATTTCACTAGTTTTTCTACTTACATTCTTACACTTTGGAAAAATAAAACACAACACATAATTCCAAAAACATGCCTGAAGGTCCTTGCTAAAGATTTGATTAAGCATTGGCGAACGTTACACATTGATGTGCAAGGCCATTTGTAGGTGAGGCGTGTTGGTTTGGTGGAATGGAGAGTGACATCTAAGTTTGATGGGGAGATTTCTAAAAAAGCAGTGTTTCTTCTTCCATTATGGTATTGTGGTTCTTTTTATACCCTTGTCCACTCCGATGTAAGGCAATTTGGTTTGTTTGTTCTTGTTTGTATGATTCTTCATTGAAGCATGGCTCTGTGTTGGTGGTGTGACTCCACTCACCTGTACAGACGTGGCCAAAGGTATCTATGCTGATACTGTGTTTGTTTCGAAGTAGTGCTTGCAATTTACCTATTAATGTAGTTAGTGGTTTCCTTCTGTTTAAAATTACTATAAACAATTTCCGTTTCATGATCATTGCACTGTCTACAAGAGCTTCTAGAATTACTTTTCTGCACTAGGCTTTGAGGGTTGCGCATGATTTCTGCCCTCTATTTACAAGGTTATGAAGGACTCTGTGGTGAACATTTTTTGTAACATACATTTTTTGGAATGTTTTATTGTGGTTACATTACCATTTGTACGTGTTTTGTTAGCTGTAGTGCACCTTGTCCTGTTTTTAGTGCTTTTCTTTTGTATCTCACATTTTGACAGATGAATTACTGGTAGATGCATCTGTTTTCCTTAATGACTGCATTAACTCTTCTCTTCCAAATTTCTGTAGAAGTTCTGCTTGCAGTGGATGGCTACTTTCTATGTTTTTAGGGTGTGTGGCTCTATATCTGTGTTGCTTTCTATGGAGTTGCAATTTGGTAGGCATTGTGTAGCAGCTGTTGCCGAAGAAAGGGAAGTGTGGGTGTGCAGATTTTCAAATGTCTGTGTGTGCAATGTGCATGAGTGGGTCAATAGGAGGGTAGGAATATAAATGGAAGTGTGTCACTGTGTAATGGCCTCTAACTTTCAGTTGGGGACAGTAACTTACTATGGGGGGATTCGTCTAATGGTGGCGACATAATAAACACTGAACACCTGTCGAGGTGTCAAGAGTAACAATGAAGTAAATACTGGTGGATTGCTGCAAATCTATATTCTACAATACAACAACAGTGTGCTCTTTCAGTAAAACGTACAACACTATGATGGTATTGTACTTACTTTGTTGCTTGGTGAGAGTAGGTTTATCACAGAGGTGGGTACTGCACCTGTATAAGAATATGGTAAGAAAATATGTTGGCTAATGGCATAGTGCTTACATTTGTACAATACATTCTTTAAAACTATAGCGGGATGTCTTGGCAGGAAGGGGAAGTGTGTGTGTATAAATGGATGGCTTACTATATGGTTGGGGACTTAGGAGCATAATCATGTTTGGTAAGGGGGTAGGTGGGTTATTTGGGAGTGTATTGTATGATATCTTATTTAGCACGTGTGTGTATTAGTGTAGCACTATTCACTTTCAAAATGGAGTACTTCGCATTGTGGAAGGATGAGAAAAAGGTGCGGAAAGACGTACATACTGCAAAGCAGAATGTTTTTGTCAGTGCATTTGCATGTACTTTTCTACATATATGTGCTTGCTACATGAGTGGAGCCATTGTTTCTGGTCTTTAATTTCCTTATGCATATTTTTAAGTAATGTTGTGATCTATGAAGTGTGAAAGGTAAGTGGCAGGAAACTGTTGTCATGCATGCAATGTCGGAACTTGGCTTAGTTTGGTGGGATACGCTGACTGATCGTTTTGTGTGCAATTTTTACAAATTTGATTGGAGGTGTGTTAATGAGGGAAAGCATTGTAAAATGGACTGAACAAAAGAACAGAGTAACCGTTTGCACATAACAATGGCTGCTATGGGCAAATACCAACTTTGCCAACACCTACTATTGTAGGAGCGATTTCATAGTAGATGATGGGAGAAATAACAGTATGAATTTTGAGTATGTTATGGAGATTCAATGCCAGGCACCCTGTTGCAACAAACTTATAACACAGTTGCAAATGTACTGTACAAAAAGTAGTGATACCTACAAGGCATGGTGATGGGTAGTGATGCCAATGTATGTGGATGCAGAATGCGTAGATCATTTTACAGTACTTTCCAATGCATTTGCTTTTGATTCAAAGGACTCCTGAACTCTGCATGTTCAACGGTTAGTATGGACTGTTGAATGGAGGTGATAGCATTAGATGCAGAATTCTTGGATGTAATTGGTGGATGCTTATGTCACCGTTTAACAGTAGCCAATGAGGGACCGCTAGGGAAATACTAATGGAAAGGGAAGAAGGACTGCCCTTGCTTTACTGGGACGCGGTCCTCACGGTAGTGGGGGAAAGCGCACATGCTACATGGTGTCCTTCTTAATATGCTTGCCATGGAAATGGGACTACAGATTATGAATTCAGGTGTATGTCTGCTTTTCTGCTCCATGCTAAAATGTTCTTCTGTGCCCATGTGAACCTTAGTACTTCTATTGTGACGTTTGTCATTGGAGCTGATATATTTTTTCCCCTATTAAAAGTAGTCTTCTGTTCCACAATATAAAATGTAGTTAGCAGAAAGTTGTGTAATAATGTAAGGAGGAAAAGCAGAGAGCAATCCCCAACAACTACCAAACAAAAAGGTGTTTCTTTACACATCGCTTTACAAAAATAAAAAATAAAACACTTTTCACAACTACCAACAAAGAGGTAATTCTCTATCCTGCTTCAAATGTGTTTGCACACCCTCTGAGCCGTGGCATTTGGAGGTGCGCATGTGCTACATCCGGGTCTTTTCAGGGTGGCTGGCATGGAAATGAAACTGTGCAGGAGTTGGGACTGGTCAATAAAATTTCCTGGGTGTAATAACAGATTGTGCCAGAACATGTGTTTGCAAATAGGAGTGGAGATGGCTACGGCTATGGTTGTGCCGTTCAGTATGGCTTTTGGGCGACTCTTGGATACATTGGATAAAGGTTTATGATGACCGCTGTGCACTGACTGCACACCTTGGGTTCCAATATATCAATGCCCACTGGTACGGAATATGTGGGATGAAGTGGGTCCATGTGGGTCCTCTTTGTGCCGGTTTGGTGACGCTCGCTCATCCAGACATTATTATTGTTCATTGTGGAGGACATGTTTAGGACATGTTAGGACATGTTTAGGACATGGTAGCGGCATCTCACTGCAGTTTGCAATGAAGGAGACATTTCAGCAACTCATGGAAAAGTTTCCAAAGTCGCACATAATTTTTTCTCACATTGCCCAGAGACAGATGTGGCTGCGTTCTTCCTAGTGTGGGCCACAAATGCAGAAAGCGCGGAGCAATGTGAACAAGGCTGTTTGTGCTTTTTTGCAAGACTTTGGCATGTTCTCCTTCCACAATGAAAACATTCAGTTTCTTAGTAGCAACATTTTTCCTTCAGATGCAGTTCATCTGACTGATGCTGGCAATGAGCTGTTTCTGCGTAATATTCAAAATACAGTGCTGCGCTACCTGCAAGTCTAGCAAGTATTCCCCTGTGGGTGTTCACCACTTCGAACGTTACAAACACAAACAGCACAGAAGTCTTTTTTCAGAGCCACCACTTCATTTTGAGAATGCGTACAATTTTTTTCACTGAGTCCCACCGCCCATTAGTCAGCACCCTGTATGCCGCACTCACAGCCTGCAGGACCGCCTGCGTGCCTTCATTCAAATTTTATTTTTGAACAGTGCAAGGTGGCTCTGAAAAGAGCCGTTTTTGTCCCCCCGACCCCCTTCTAGTTGTGTTGCATTTTTCCTGTTCTTATAAGACACACCATAGAGGGACAGGAATGGAAGGTGGTTTGGCAAAGGGTACCAATCACAGGGATAAGAAATTGCACGTGGAGAGCACAAGATGTTGGGTGGACCATACTTGGGTAGGGGCACTCTTTGTCATGCTCCCGGGCCGAAGCTTCACACGCACTTCGAAATTGTTCCCCCATGCACAGTACTGCTTTGCAGTTCATGCACAATACAGTGACCTTTGAAAGGTACGGGTCTGCTGCGGTGCATATGGCCGGCAAGGCTGGTTGCGGGACACGATGGCCCACAAGAGAGTCCCTAGTGCTGGCAGGAGCTGATGCGGAGGATGCTGCAAAGGAAAGTAATCTACTGCCTTCTTGGAAGGGGACAACCCTCCAAACAGCTGCCTTGAAGTTCGATTTCAGGTGCCGCCGCATGGAGGTGGTGCACTAGCTGTATGAGCGAGGTTTACTGTGCATTTTACCTGGTTTGCATGAGATTTGGGCACATCATCAACAGTGCTAAATAATTTCCACGCCCATGACTCACACTGGCTGCTGGCAATGGGCATTCCCTCTACGTTATCCTTGTTTCCTTTTTGATGTCCATCTACATTATCACACCTGTTCTCTTGCTCAGGCCCTTCAGAAGGAGGTGGTGGAGGTGGTGGTGAGGGTGTGGGTGTTCCTGAGTCAGAGGTAGTAGCAGAAACCCTGGTGGCACTTACTTGGAAAGGTACTTTCCAGGCACAGAATTGGTCAGAAAGCAATTTCTGCATGAAGCAATGTGCACCGCTTCTCTGCTCTGGAAAGCCAAACACGGATTGCAGTGTAGCTGTAGGGTGTGCCCTTTTATAGGACTGTTGTGGAGCACATGCAACTGGAAAGTGGCCCTAAATCGTTCCCTACAATAAGTAGATGCAGAAGGAAGAGTGTAGGACCTCTGTAAGGATACACTCTCACTGTAAGACGCCAAACATTGCAGAAAATAGTACTTTTTCGACATGCACAGTGGCACGAGTTATGGTTGCTTATGTTACCATAAATGCCGAATTTCAGGGGTTTTTCGGTTTTACTTTGAACCATAACGTCCCTTTAACAAAGTTTTTTCACTGAATTTCATAGGTTTTTAGTAGCGCAACTTAACCATAATGTCCCTTTAACAAAGTTTTTTTTACTGAATTTCATAGGTTTTTAGTAGCGCAACTTAACCATAACGTCCCTTTAACAAAGTTTTTTCACTGAATTTCATAGGTTTTTAGTAGCACAACTTAACCATAATATCCCTGACTTCATATACATGTAACATAGAACATACTAACCCCCTCGTAGTGATTTTCATGTCCGCGGACTACCGCCATGTCCGCGGACACATCGAAAATCTGAGCGTGGTGAATGTAAATTTAAATAGTGTGCCCCATTTCCCCTTTGAAGTTGGCTCTGAAAAGAGCCGTTTTTTTTTTTACAGATTTTTGACAGACACCTGTTATTTTGTATTTTTTTTCTTGTTTTTTTTTCTAACTTTACTCCTAAAATCTTCACATAACCTTCTCCAAAGCAACCCTTACATTCCAAAATAGAAAGGCATTTCCCGTAAAAGATAAAGAAATGCCATCTTCTTTAAAATTAACAGCATTACTGGCATCAATATTCTCATTGTTACAGAAGAACATATCAGCTCTAAGCATGAAGGCACACATGCCTCGGTTGATGACACACCTAGCAATGTTTTGCTGAGGACAAAAAACTGAACTATTGTCCCATATTGCCCTAGGTAGTAATCCAGAAAAAATTACTTTCGCATTTGGAAGGATCTTCATTACGGCTTGAACCAAGTGTTCCAAATCAGCCAACAAAGTAGGGGCACTGACGTTGCCCAAATGGAAAGCACCATAGTGCAAAACTACCACATGCGGACTGTTCATCGTGGCCATATCCTCACAAACTTGTACAATTCCCTGTACATTTTAATCAGGCACAGTGCTCCACACCACCTCCACTCCTTTCACATCAAAGTTCTTTGCAACATGCCTGCATTCAGCGTACTGCTGAAAACCATGCACAAACATATCTCTGAGCACCAACACCCCGACTTTCTCCACTTCTGCCATCTTCACCACACACAGTCTCTTTCAACACAAATTCACAACCTCGACATCTGATTGGCTGATCCGTACAGTCTTCTTTCCATGTTGGATTTCCTGGAAAAACCCGGATGTAGCACGCCCTGTCCACGAACAGCCGCGGTGTCCGTGGATGGCGTCCACTTTACTCTCTATGCCATTCCCTCATTGCATACAGCTAAGCAATCACACAATATGAATAACGTCCTCAGAACACCCCCATTTTGTGAATTTTTGAACATTTCAGGACAATTATAATTTAATTATTCAACATATTAGCATTACAAATATTATACTTTCATCTTGTACTCTGCACTCAATGCTATGTTTCTCCATTAGTAGCTCAGTACACTAGATAGAATCCCATAATACAATGCTATTTATATCAATGCATCGTTCAAAGCACTAATAACGGTATATTTATTGCAATATCCTTGACACTTTTTTCGCAACATTATAATAAAAATCCCTAGTACACAAATTCCATGAAAAGTACATACACATGTGATGTCATCAGTGATTTCATCAATGACATTTGCGATGTCATCTTTGATGTCCTGGGTGTTAGTTTTAGCAGTGCACGGTGGTGGCGCGAGTTATTTTTCATAGCTTACCATAACTTGCGATTTTCAGGGGTCTTTCGGCTGTACTTAGAACCATAACGTCCCTTAAACAAACTTTTTTTAATATCACGCAAAAAATATACAAACATGGCGTGCAAAAACCAACTTCTACAGATGGCTTTACAAAGAATGTTGCAAAGTAAGAATTTATGCTCGTTCACAGTGAAGGTCACCTGCTTCCATTTTTTTCTCGGGCTCTGGAGAGGCTCACGAAGCGGACTATAAGGTTGTATTGTGTTTTGATCTTGACAGACAGAGATTGTGATGAAAGACTTCTCTTGAAGGAGTGTTGCTAAAACGTAAAAGAAGATAAAGATGAAATTTCTGAAACGAAACCACTTTTATATATTATATCACTATGCGAAAGATCGTTCGCACACGCGGAGTCGTATTTTTGGACTGCACCACTCGTAGACAATGGAAATTGCAATTGTATTGTAAGTAACCCTTTAGATTATTTTATACCAAATATAATTACAATAGCATAGCATTAAAGACCGCTCAAGTTGAACTTGTTTGTTGAAAGTGGCATAATGTTTTCTACCACGCACTATCACCGCCGAATTGATCCCCTGTCGTTTAGAGGGCTCTGAAAAAGGCAGACGACACAGGGTGGGTTAATAGAAATAATTTAACCGGTCTATAGGCGGTCAAGCGCTCTACTCGCTATGCCACTTCACTGTAGCCTGTCAAGTGGCACAGCGAGTACAACGCTCGCTTTGAAATCCGTGCACAGTTTGCTAACGCAAGTTTGAATCCCGGCAAGGCCAAACTCAGTTTTTCATCCTTCCGTGGTCGATAAATGAGCACCACACACCGTGGTTAATAATAAGCACCGGTTAGATACCTCAAGGTTCTTAGCGCTATATGAATGGGAAAATATTATTTTATTATTAACATACTGCGTTGCACTATCTTCGATAGCAAATAGTTTCACGCCCTAATAAATAAAATGATGATTTTTAATGAAGATCGGCTGGTGAGACTAATTTATGTTTTTTAAAACAGGTATGTGGCCCCATTTTGCCTATGTCCCGATTTACAGACTCCAGCGGATGGGGTCTTCAACTGCCAGGTGCAGGTCGAAATATGCAACTTCATGACCCTCACCATTTTATGGGACAATCGCCAAGGACCAATATGCCCTTACGCAGTACTAGCGGCTACAAACAACATACCAACCAATAGGGTGGTCTAATGGCTCGTTGTTGGAGCAACCTTCCGATTATCAGAGCGACCATTTACTGCTTTTATCATAAACTAACAGCCTATCTGCCGCAAAGGAACAACGCGTGGCTCCAAATAAACTTTTGCTGATCGACAGCAGAGACAATAGCAAATTGCTGAATATTCACTAAACATTTCATGTGAAATAAATGTACTTTACCAAATGTACAATCCTGCTGTTTACTTTTAAACCACAGTTTCATATTCCAAATTGTGGCGCACTGAGTTATAAGCTGATCTAACACCCTCTGTACCGCAAAGGAACATCGCGTGCCTCAACATGAACTTTTGCGGATCGACAACAAAGACAAATGCAAATTGCTGAATATTCTCTAAACATTTGATGTCAAATAAATGTACTTTACAAAATTTACAATCTTGCTGTTTGCTTTTAAATCACTGTTTCATATTCCGAATTGTGGCGTGCTGTGTTATGACATAATATGTGTTGTCTTCCGGGTTCTGTGTAAAGTCACTTAGGACTGCAGAGAACTGGGCGCGTTTGATGACGCACCCTGTAACGTCACGGAGAGAGGAGGGGAATATGAATGCTTTGATAATATCAGGCTTAGGGGCGGGAGATATGATTTAGTGTCGCAAAAGCAAGTCAGCCAGGTCAATAGCGCCAGTCATAGGATTATCACATAATGTCGGCGCACACCAGCCGGATTTATCGTTTCTTTAGTGGACAAAAAGTCGGTTGACGCCCATAGGAAATTGTACTATTAGCGGACAAAAGGAGTAGTCTTAAACACTTTCACCCTGACAACGAACAATACAAACAATGTTCTCAGAACACCCCCATTTTGTGTAATTGCAACCATTTCGGGACACCGCGAGTGTTCTTAGAACACATTCAACTAGACAGATTACAATACGGACAGCGTCCTGAGGACACCCCCAGTTTGTGTATTTACGAACAATTAAGTACACCGCGAGTGTTCATAGCTCATTTTTACCTTCCTTGCGAACAAAAATGACACATACTCTGTCCCCTAAACACCCCACCATTTAGTTTATTTACAAAATGTCAGAACAGCCGTTTTCTCCGCGGACAAATCAAAGGCAACAAAAACGTCTAGCACATAAAAAAACAAAATATTGAACCTATCGCATACTCCCCCACCCTCCCCAAACACTCTTACACACCAACACACGGCACTAAATACAATTTGCTATCCACGTTTCACCGCGCTGTACGCGGTCGACGGTGAATACAAGATGGCGGGCGCCACATAAAATCTGACACGCTCCACGCCCCTCGCCGTCCAATCAGCGAACACGTCGCATGTCCGCGGACATGACGCAAGGCCATGGGCCAATCGGGGTGCTGTCCGCGGAGCGAACAGGGAAGCCCGTCCGCAAAGGGAACACAGATATCACTAATTTTTTTGCCTTACATTTTGGTCATTTTTTAAAAAACTACTGGACGGATTTACACCAAATTTGCAGAAGCACGCTTTCGGGACCAGGCTGCCGCTCCGCCACAAATTTGGTGTAAATCCGTCCAGCGCTTCGGGCTGTAGCCATGCGCAAAGTTTTTTCCCATTCAGTCTATGGGAAAAAAAAAAGTTTTGGGACCCCCCCTATAACTTTTCCCCCCCTGGACGAATCCTCACCAAACTTTGCAAAATTCAGAGTGGGCCATATACTTTTTTTGCAAAGTTTGGTGAGGATCTGTCCAGGGAGAGCGAAGTTATAAGCCGCCCAAAAAGTGCTCTTCCTATGGAAACAGCAACTTAACCATAACTACACAGCCACTACCGTGACTATGTTATATATATATATATATATATATATATATATATATATATATATATATATATATATATATATATTACATTTGCTGTTTTACTCCAGAATCTGACTAAGGTAGAAACCAAAGTATTCCAACTAGATTAGATTAAGACAAAAGAGAAATGTTGGGCTATTGTGACTTTAAGAATAATCCCTTTCCACATAAGAGATTCAGCACGTTAGAACCTTATTTATAAAGATCTCCCTCTTTGTCACATTGTTCAGAATTCATGCAATTAAGATTTAACTTGTGGCTAACCAAAGACATTCAAGCCAAACGAAAACGCATCCAGCTGCAAGAAAATGTTTGTCGATTCTGTCAATGTATAGATCAGCCGGAAACTTTGTATCATTTATTGATTGATTGTAAAGAGTTGATGCGAACCGCATGCAATATCTGAAAATTCCTGTTCAAAGATATAGAAATGTATCGCCTGAATTGCTTTGGCAGTTAATATTCTGTGGAAGCATAACCTCTCTCAGACTTGGGACAATTAGATTCTTGAATGCTTTGAAACTTGAGAACTGAGTCTATACAACTAAATCATGAGTATGTTCTTCTAGTTATGTGGGTGCTACAGGTAACCTGTTCACACTTTCAGGAACCTGAAGCTCGAGTTTCACTAGCGGATCTGTGAGAATGTTCTATTTAGCCATTTGGGCATTGCATGCAATATATTTGAGTCCTGCCTTTTTTTAGCTGCTATTATGAGGCATGATAAAGAAATCCAATGAACAATTGCTGGCTTTGTAGGTAAAAAGTGGAATAATGTTTATTTTCCCGCAGATTATGAAAACACTGCATAATATTACTCTTTGAGAAGTCTTGAACATGAGAATGAATTATGTTATTTTGTCTCTGTTAATCTTTGTAATGAGTACTATTTTAGAAAAGTTGTCATTCTTTTTTAGAAGTATTTTATATTGTTTTTACATTTTTATATATGTTATTTAAAGTGCTTAATTGCTTAATTTATTTTAAAGTTGATTTATGTCAGCTAAATCAATAAAATAAAAAATATAAAAACATTATATGTGCAGGCTTTCTAAACGCGAAGGTCCTGATTCATAGGAGCATTTTATAATGGCGCAATCTTATAGGAAAACGCTCTCTCTTACACAGAACATCGTCTGGCTTTTAGAGCGAACACACTGAAAGCAGTTCCTTGATTTCGACATGATCACAAGAAATTTCTGGTGGTTTTGAAAGCTGTCACAACAGTTTAATCATATGGTATCCTGTGATTATTTTTCTTGGATATGTCTTAATGTTTCTTTTTTTTCCCGTGGCTTCAATTATGGGCAGCTGTTTGTATGTTTCACTTTGAGGCAGCCAGAGCTGTATAATAAACTCCAAGGGGGCAGGCAGTGAAATAGTGAACTATGTGCCACATCAAGATCATACACACGACTATGGCAGCTATATTTATATGCATTCGTGTACCACACACATAGACTCGCGCTTAATGTATTTAGTTCAAAAAAGCAAGAGCTGGCACTGATGCTCAGTTTCATAACCGGACCTAAAAGGGAAGGGCGGACAGCCACAAGCTTGACTCACTCTTCAGTGCAGCCTCAGAAGTGACCTTGTGTGACACTGCAATTCTAGAAACCTCGGAATGCTTCCATCTTTCATGCTTTCATTTAACACATCAGCAGACCAATTGAAGAAAAACATTCAAACATTGGGTAGTAGCTTTTTGATTGAAAAATATCACAAATCAGAATTAAAGATATATTTCCAGAGAAAAAAATATGTGAGGGCTTTCATATTAACAAAAAGTATCGGTTGTATGTGTTACGAAAAAATAGAAATAGAGCAAAAATGAAATTGTGAAAAAATAGTTGTTAAGACCATGCATTGGTTGCTTGTGAATAATTTACTAACCACTAATGGGGGCTATTAATATCACCTGAAAAGGCATAACCCAGTCCCAGATTTTAAGCGTGAAAACATACACCATGAAATTCCTCGACTAGAGATTTGGGCAAAATGATGTTGCTATGAGGAAATGCTTGTCCATTTATTTTTTATCGCAATGTTCTGCCTGTAAGTGAATGACTGGCCCTAGGGACATTTGTTTACTTCATGTAGACTCTGTGGGTGGTATTACATCATCATTACACTGATAGAAATGCAATTAGCCCCAGCGCAAAATTGGCAGAATGCAAAAAACATATTCCAGATTCATTTTAAAAAGTGCTAAAATAACACAAAATGGTAGTGCAATCTCTAAAATTGTGCCACGCAAAACTATTGCAGCGAATTGATTTACAAAGAAAGTGTGGCACTACACCCAACAGGGTAAAGTAAGCAGTGTGGCAACGTACACATTTACAACACTCCTCAGGGCAACCCAATACTGCACCTGGTATCTTGATTATGCTACGTTGAACAGAAGGCAGCTAGTAAGTGGTGCTATCATAGAATTCTCTCTACAAAACTGCCCCCCCCCCCCCAAAAGCTCAAGGCACACAGTAATTACTCCCTCACATCAAACAGGTATCGCAAAAGCCCAAAACAGCCAATAAGTGCCCATTATTAAACAACACACCCCACCACCAACAGCCAGCACAGCCGGTGAGTGCTCCCTTACTAAATTACAGGCTCACCTACAGCCCAATGCAACCATAGGGCCACACTATCATAACAAACGCCTCCGTATAGAAACATGAAGCATGGCTGAAAGAGGGAATGGCAAATGTGAGTAACCCCAACATACATCACAAATACCAGAACACAATTACACAACAAACTGCACAACCGACACCCATCTACTGAAAACTGTACATTACACATCTTGAGCCACACCCTGCAGACCCACACACAGCATCCATTTGTCAAAAGCTCTTACCAGTTGGTGGTGGCCATTGAGGCACCCAAGCAGTAGTGCAACCACTCTCCATCATACGTCTTGGGAACATTTGGCAATCTGCTTTGGAACATCAAGCCTTCACTAAGGAAACTATCAGGGAAGCACTCACATACTTCAAATTCACGTGGGCCGAAAAAAATAACCCTAAACCCAAAAAACTGCTCTGAACGCGTTGGTCCACTCCCACCTGTATGGTGTACAAGCCTTCATGGAAGGCCTTCCGGTCACCACTCTTTCACCCCTGAGATGTGCCTTAAATAGTGCAGCATCATTCAACAAATTAATCCGCAATTTCAACTGCATTACTCCCAACCTCATTGAATTGAACCTGCTCCTGCTGTAAGCACATATCGGCTGGAGGCCTGCCATATGGACATGTTCAGGCCAAGAAGATAGGCTTCCTCTGTCTATGCCTCCAGACTCCAGAACCTCCTCGCTGTCAACATATGACTTGCTAGCCTTCTACGTTTCATGAAGGTGTGAAAGGTGCTGAAGGTGCCAAAGTCCTTCCCTTCTAGGTCCATCGAATCAACAAAAGCTCGATCCACACACCCTCAACCCCTAACCTAGCCTTAGACTATTCCCTCGTATAGCCTTTGTTAACTTCCCTGGTTGTATTTTGATCACTTGTTGCCTAGTTGCCCCCCACCGCTTTGATCACCCTGCTCCCTTGATTGTATCATGTCCCTCAGCTTGTCCTCCATAACTTCCCGAAGCTAGGTCCATGCTCAAAACACACACAAATGATCAGCATACAGAAATGATTAAAAAACATATCACAACCCACATTACCTCAACAACCACCCACCTGCATTTAAGCTTTCCAGAAATCAACTGCCATCACGTACACAAAACACTGCACCCAATGTATGCCAGAACAACGCATATCAAACTGGCAACACACCAACATGTGCTTCCTTCACCCTGCTTGAACATGGAGACACAGAACAAATAACCAATCTTTACTCAGCATACCACCAGACCACACACTATGCAATCAAGTCTATAGAAAGCAGCCTGCTAATTGTACAAAAATGCATGCAAAAGGACCTGCATAGAGACAAGGCTAAGGATAAAAACACAAACAGTGCCCCAGACTGGGATTACCATTGAATATCCCAAGAAATCATGCAAACATTCTAATTGCTATAGAGCGAGCAATTCCAACACCCGATAAGAACACAACATTGAAAGAACTCTGAAACATCACCAAAAGAGCATTGTTCACAACATGCTATTGGGTTCTGTTAGAAATCACACATAAAGTCGTTCCGACCTCAGTCCTCTCAACCAAAGTGTTCCCACCAAGCATTCATGACGGAGATCGTGGCGGCTCACTTCTTCCTGCCTTCCCATCATTAGAGATAATCGGTATGTTTGCCCCAATGAAGTTGAAAGCTTCTTCTGCAAGAATAAAGAATTGTGCCTTCACCCAGCATATGATCAGTAGGCGCGCTGGGTATATCATTGCGTAGGAGATGGCCCTTTCCTGGAACATTCGCTTCACAGCCACAAGGGTTCTTCGTTGTTGCTGGACAGCCAGGAAAAAATCTGTATATAGATGAATTATGACATTGTCAAGTCGCAGTGTACCTTTCTCCCTGGCAAGACGCAATGCTGTATCGCAATCTCTTTAATTAAGTAATTTCGCTAGTATGGTCCTGGGGAAGCAGGTTTAGGGTGAGCCAGTGGTGATCTAGGGGCCCTCTCCACAACAAACATTAAGCAGAAGCCCTGTTTGCCAAGTCATTCTTTGACAAGGTTTTCAATAGTCACTTCCATAGGTCCTCTGGTCATTTCTTCAGGTAGTACTATTATACGGATGTTGCTTCTCCGTGAACTTGACTCCAAATTGTAGCATTTTGTCAGAGCTCATTTCAGGATATTTGGATTTTTGGAGTACTTATATCGTCTTTTGCTGTTCCAATCTGTCCTTCCACCTCTGTCATTCTAGATTTCACTCTTTCCATTTTGCCATTTAGCATATTAATATTGGACATAATACTATCCAATTTGTCATTCATAGAGGCAAAGCCAGCCTGCATACTGTCCAGCACTTGTTTAAGGCTCAGCAGGTCAGCGGGAGGATCACTGGTGGCCCTCGCGGTCTGTGCTGCAGTAGTTTTATCGGTGAGGGGAGGGTTGGACTGTCTGGTAAAGGCATCAAGCGTATTCTGCTTCTTGTGCTGTCCTCCCACTTGGGCAGTGTTTCCTCACTTTCCTTCTCTGTTATCAGACTCCAGTCTGTTTTTCCATATGGTGGTAGAACGTGACGGTATTGTTTGACAGTAGAGTCCAGGTCTCAATAGTCAGGTACACATATATGTCCCAGTTCAACTTGGCATGCCAGTATTTTATATGCAGCTAGAATCAGATCTGCTGAGAGACATTTGTAGCACCACGAGGTGCTATTGTAGTTGCTGCAAGGTTGTTGTATTATACAGTGTGTTTACTCGGGATGATGCTTAGATGCTTTTGGCACCACCCAGTTCTTTCCTGCTGGTGTGCACAGGCTTCGCAAGGGTACAATGCCCTGCTTTTAATATCAATTAAAAACAAATATACTCACACACAGTCAGTATATACTGGGAGAAACCAACTCTCGGTCCCTATGCATAGATTTCCTCTATGGGCCTGGCAGTAGGCATCCAGTCGCACAGCACTGTTTTAAATAATCACTGCTATCTTTCACTAATCGCAGATGAGGCACAGCTGTCAGGTCTCCTCGCAAACTGCAGCTTGGCGTGATGTCGTCCATCCATACCCCATATTGCACTGCAGATAATGGGAAACGTTCTAGCATGGGGTCACGCTATTGTGTTAGTGAATCAGTAATGGCAATGTTCATAATGTTTGGAGAGAGTCATTTCTCAATGGGCTAGTGTGGCATCACCTGCAAGAAGCCAATTGTGGCATAGGCATCATATTATTCTAATAACTGAAACATTGGTAAATGATTTGTTTAAATGACTAGTGTTTATTCCTGTGTGATTGTTGTCTATTCATTGTTCTTCAAGTAAACCTATTCTACCCTATTCTCTCTTGATAAAACACACGTTGGTACACAATATTGGGATGAAGTGGATGAAGAGTTCTGGCAGATGCATTGGCATTATAAAAGATCCTGGGAAGGCCTGTGGCTCATCTGAATGGTACTGCTGAATATGGGAGCAGCACATCTGTAGACACTTCATGAAAAGCCTCCTTTCTGAACCTCACTATGATTTCTGATGACTCCTAAAATGGGGTGCTCCACACGTGCAGGTATTTCAAGACTTTGCTGTTGGTAGCAGCACCTTTAATGTGTGGCGGTTGATTCTGCACAGCCACTGCTCACAGCAGACAATCCATAAATATTTTTTTTAAATCCAAATAGTTTTTTTCCCCCAATGAACCAATGATTATGTGCAAAGAGAACAACAGTATACCGTGCACCAATGTTGTCTCATATATTGTGTATTTATTGCACTATATATGAGGGTCAAAAAATGTATTGCATGGTTTTTCATGTAGTATGTTCTTTAGCTAATTGTGTTTTCTTTTTTTTACAGATAGAAGGATACTAATGTGTATGAACTTGTGCCTTCCTATACTGTTGTGACACAGTTTAACTACCGTTGTCTCACTACTGATTCTATCGTCATTCCTATTTCATACTCAGATTTTCTTTTTTGAAATCTAATAACTTTGGCTACCCAGCACCCACCAGTTCAACAGGGTTAATACCCACAGGTAAAAGTGGTACCCCGTGCAGCCACGACTATATACCAGCAAATGGTATGTCGAGTGTTCATGGATGTGTGATAGCCGTGCTACCAGAGGGTTTTTATATAAAATAGACTTATAACTGCGGCTATACAAAAAGGGAGTGATTGGTGTTTTGAGGATCACACCTTGCCACAGCAACGGCTGCAGTGTTTAAATGGGGGTACCCTGCACCCACGTAGTGTACAGCATTGCTCCGAACAGCGAAAAGTGGCACCCTATGCAGCCATGGCTCACACCAGCAAATGGCACGTCAAGTGTTTGTGGACGTGTCTTAGCCACGTGTAATAACAGCTGAACTATTGAGGCTTCTGTATAACCATGGTTATAATGAGCATGTGCATAGGTGCATCAACACTTTTCACCTGTTCATTGGTTGTTGTGGTAGACACAGCTATTGCTCTAGTGACATCTATTGGACCATACATTGTCTGTGCAATAATCATATTTGTACATGAATGATACAGGTCAGAATGTTATCTGTCTTTGTTATTTTATGTGCTTAGGTGTTATATGGTCTGTAATCTGAAGTTTTGAAGGTTGGCTTAGTTTGATTTTCAGTTTGTAGAAAATGTATGTGTATTGCAGCTACAAAGCAAGATGTGTATCCACATTGAATAGCTGCAGCTACTAGAGATGCTGGGCAGGGTTTCGTATTTCTTTTGGCGTGTGTAATTGGCTGGTGTCAATTTTGTAAATGTGTACTCCTTTGTGATGGGTTGCAGTGAATATTTGTCGGACATTTTATTTGTTTTCTTACAGTATAGTCCTCTTTTCCTACTTTTGATTTTGGAAAGTGTAAAACCCACCATTGTGTCTACTTTTCTCATTTTGACTGCAGAACTCACACTGTGAAGTTCACATTACCTGTGACAAAATAGTATTGGCATTCATTATGTGTTTGCCATTGTTTTGTTGAAAGTTTTATTTGATAATATGTTGATGATGGGGATTTGTGTTTTTTTGTCTCTTACTGTATTTGTTAACAATTAAGTGGTTCTGCTGCATTTGTACAAAATGGGTGGGAACACATTTTGAAAGTTTTTTATTAGGAAAGAAAATGTATGTTAGTGAGGTGCATGATAATAGGGCCTCATTACGACCCAGGCGTTAACCATGGCGCTATTAGCGCCATGGTTGACGCCGGATTCCGCCATGGTGAATGGCAAAATTACCGCCCCATTCCAAGGTTGGCGGGGCGGTAATTCCCCATTCACCATTGGCCCTTCCCCATTCCCATTCTTGCCCCCATAGAGCTCAATGGGAATGGGGAAGGCGGTAATTACGGCACCGCAAATTGCGGTACCGTAATTACCTCCGAGGTCCCTTTGCGGGTCCCTTCCTTAACGGCTGGTAAAACCAGCCGTTATGGTAGGGACCCGCAAAGGGACCTCGTAAGTGGGCGGTAAGGGATTACCAGCACCAGTGCCCTTACCGGTACCGGTAATCCCTTACCGCCCGGGTCGTAATGAGGCTGAAAGAATCAATAAGTATACTTCCTGCACTCATAATAATAGAATGGCCACAGATCAGTAGAAATGTGATTGTATATACAATCCTTGTAAAATCTCTTATGGTGTTTATTAAAGAGTTGTTTGGGGTGATCTGAACATGTGTCTGCTTTAAATAAATTGTTTGTCCTGGGGTGTGCTACTGAGTGTTATCTATGATGTGATATGATATGATATGGCAGTTATAACGCGCCTATACACAAGTGATTCAAGGTGCAACAAGGCAAGGGAGAGGGAACAAAGGGAAGACAGAGACAACAATCCTACTAGGGCATGTGAGATTGAGATTGTGCAAGTGCATGGGAGGGGGGAAAGGGAAAAGTGTGAGGGGAAGGGGGAGGGGGCAGTGCAGTAAATAGGAATAACAGTAAAATAAATAAAAACCAATGCATACAATAAATAAGAGGTGGTGGTAAGTGAACAGGGTAAGTGCAGACATCAGGTGTCAGGTGCTGATAGGGGGCTGAAGGAATACAGAGAACAGTCCCCACGTGCAGGGGGCAGTGCAGGTGTTCAACTGGCGGGGAGGGGACCTGGGCCAGAGAACTGAGGGTTGCCCGATGACCAGTGCAGTTTCAGTTTCAGCCAGGAGTTCAGCAGGGAAGAGGAGAGAAAGCAGAAGCAAAGGGGAAGGTCTTGAGGTGCTCCCCGAACCAGAGGTGGTTCTCCTCAAGTTTCAGCGAGGCAGGGAGGCTGTTCCAGAGGGATGCCCCAGCTGAGGAGAGAGATCTACCACCAACTCATTGCTTGGAGAACTGACTGACCCTGAGGGAGTTGGAGGTGGATGAGGAAAGGGCTTGAGAAGGAAGATATTTAAGAAGAGAGTTGAAGGTATTGAGGCTCCAGAAGGCCTTGTGGACAATACAGAGGGTTTTGAACTTAATCCTCACAGCCACTGGGAGCCAGTACAGACATTTCAGTGCTGGAGAGATACGATCACTGGGCTTGAGGCTAAGGACAAGTCTTGCAGTCCTGTTTTGTATGAGTTGCAGAGGGCGGAGTGTAATGCAGGCAGATTTAGAAAGAGGCTGCTGCAGTAGTCCAAACGAGAGAGAACCAGAGCTCTGGAGACAGTGAGCTTCTGGGGCAAGGAGAGGAAAGGAAGAATACCTCTGAGGAGGAGCAGCTGGTAGTGTGACATCTTAGAGATTTCAGAGATGTGAGGAGAGAAGGTGAGGGTGGAGTCAAAGATGACCCCAAGGTTTTTAGCCTCACAGGTGGGAGCAGGAGGAGGGCCAAGAGAGGCCAGCCAGAGAGAGACAGGAAAGGAGGGGGCAGGTGTGCCGATGAGGAGAATCTCAGTCTTACTGGCATTAAGGCAGAGATCATTGGCGGCACACCACTCCTGGATAGCAGACAGACAATCAGAGATGAGAGAAGAAGAGGTGGCTGAGGGGAGCCATGATGAAGTGTCATCCAGATAGCACTGAAAGTTGGGGCAGAGAGCGGCAATGCAGTGGGCAAGAAGTGCCAGTTATTGGTTGAACAGCCAGAGAGAGAGGTTAGACCCCTGGGGAACACCACAGGTAGAGATTGAGATAGAGGAGAGGAAGGACCCAAGTTGGACCTGGGAGAATCGATCAGAGAGGAAAGAAGTCAGCCATGCCAGGGCCTGACCAATGATACCCAGGTTATCACAGAGGCGGTTGAGCAGGATGGCATGGTTGACCATGTCAAAGGCAGAAGAGAGATCAATTAAGATGAAAACACAGAAGGGGTTTGGAATCGAGGTTGGAGAGCAGGTCTTCACGGATGTTCAGGAGAGCAGTTTCTGTGCTTCTGGTAGTTCTGAAACCAGACTGATGATCATGGAGACAACCAACAGGAAAGGCAGAGAAGGGGGGAGGAGGGGTGGCCCACAAGGGCCAGAGGAAGAGAGATGTGTTGTGGAGGAGGAGGAGAGGAAGAGAGAGAGGACAGGATGTCCTGAGTTTTAAAGATGAAATGAGAAGCCAGGGCAGTGCAGAGGGCCTGGGAAGGGACAGGAGATGTGGAGACTGCACCAAGATTGGCTAGCTTCTTGCAATTTTAAAGAGTTCGGCCGAGTTGTTGGATGCCGCGGAGATGCAGGCTTGGATATGGGCTATCTCCTTGGGGTGGACAGAGAGCCGGTATTGCCTTTGGAGCAGGCAGCAGGCCAGTTTTTCAGAGGATGTACAGGAAGCATGCCATTTCCTCTAAGCTACCCTGCACTTGCGTTTAAGGGTGACAAGGTCTGAGTCCTACCAGGAGTTGCACTTGGCTTTGGGCTTCAAGCAGATCCTCATGGCAGGGGCATGAACATCAAGAGTATCAGATATAGCAGAGTGGAGCATAGAGAGGGCTGTGTCAGTGTGTGAGTCAGCGGAAGAGGGAGTAGGGGAGAAAGTGGTGGTGAACGCCTCAACTGACACACGCTTCATGGGTCAGATAACCGAGAAGGTATATGGCAGTGCTGGAGTAGGCTTGGCCTGAGGGGTGGCTATAGTGAGCTAGGAGGAAAGGAGAAATGGATCACTCCAGTAGAGAGGAGTGGTGAGAGAGATGGAAAGGGGAAGATCTGAAGAGATCAGAACATTCAAAATGTGCCCTGCATAGTGAGTCAGGCTAGAGGGGAGAATAGAAAGAGAAAGAGAGTCACAGAGCTCGTGAAAGAGTCCAGAGGAAGGACAGGACGCATCCAGGTGGATGTTAAAGTCTCCAAGTAGGAGGAGTTGAGTGGTTGAGCCCAGGAGGGAAGAGGAGAGGCCCACCCACTCAGGGAGGAAGGAGGAGATCTGACCAGGTGACCAATAGATGGTAGCCACAGTAAGGAAGTGGCTAGGAGAGAGAGAGAGAGAGAGCCTGCAGACGAGGCATTCGTAAGAGGAGTAGGTCTGCGTGTGAATGACAGCGGCAGGAATCCACTCAGGGAAGGTCAGGGCTACACCACCTCCGGAATGATTGGACCTGGGCACGGAGAGCATCTTGTAGCTGTCAGGAAGGAGAGTGTCAAAGCTTGTGACAGAGCTGGCTGTGAACCATGCCTCTGTGGACTGAGGACATCAAGGTCAAGTTCCTCAAGGAGGCGGCAGAAACCGTAGAAGTGTTTGACAGCAGAGCGAGAGTTGAGAGTGGCAATATGGAGAAGGTTGCCATCGTTGAAAAGACTTCTGGGGAGGGGTACCGACCAGAGCTATGTCCTGCCGAGGTCTAGAAGAAACCCGAGGGGGGCAGAAGAGAAAGGAAGAAAGGGCGAGTGAACCAAGGAGGAGAAAGCAGGGGGAGGCAAGGGAGCCGTGGGGGCAGCAGCAGAAGAAAGCAAATTGATGAGGCGCGCAAAGCATTTATCGAAGAGGATAAGGTTGGCCTGAGGGCCTTGCACCAAGAAAGTACCATTCAGGTAAACATTAATGATGACCTTGGAGGAGTGGAAGGAGGCCCAGGAGGGCCTCCCACCGGGTGCCACCATTAATGGGAGAAGTAGAGAAAGGAGAAAGCACAGAGACCATATGAAGAGCCATAGGTCTGGTGAGGGAACGACAAAGAGGATGTCGGTGAAGGTTTGACTGGAGGAGGCACTGGTACAGGTATCAGTAAAAGGGAGACCTGGGTTGGAGACCAGGATGTATTTTTTAAACTTCTTCCTACCAGATTTAGTGAAGAGAGCAGGATAGTCAATAGAGAAGCAGTTACAAAAAATAGGCAAGACAGAGAGCACCACTGAGTAGGTGGGGAGAGGAGAGAAGAGGAAGAGAGTGGGAGGGTGGGGGCAGGGAGAACACTAGGAAAGGCCACATAGAGGAGCACAGGTAGACGAGGCAGAGAGAGACGAGACAAGTGGACAGTTGGAGAAGATGAAGGAGCTTAGATAATGGTAAAAAGTTTAGATGAATGCCTTACTGGGAGGCAGAAACCACAGGATGGTACTCCTTACAGAATGCAATGTGAAAAGCAGAGAAAAACACATCTAAGCCTGAGAGTCCTGTAAAGTGGGGAAAAGGCCTAACTTTCACACTGCAATTTTAAGTACTTTCACAGTGCAATTTAAAATACTGGAGAAACACACAACTAATTCTGAGAGTTCTGTAAAGTGGGGAAAAGGAGGACTCATTTTCACAATGCAATTTTAAGTGCTTTCACGGTGCAATTTAAAATTCAGAGAAACACACACCTAGGTCTGGGAGTCCTGTAAAGTGGGGAAAAGGCTTAATTTTCACAATGCAATTTTAAGTACTTTCACAGTGAAATTTGAAATACTGGAGAAACACACACCTAAGTCCGAGAGTCCTGTAAAGTTGGGAAAAGGCCTAATTTTTACAATGCAATTGTAATATGAGAGAAATATATTATTTTCAATTGGTGTTTGTTGTTTTCTGAAACCTAGTGTTTATTTTCATGAAAAATATATTTGATTGGTTCTATGTTTAAAGATAATCTCATAATGAAAAAAGGAATTTATCATGGCATGATTACGAAGATGCATCAAGCTGTTTCTTGATGTGTATACTTGCCCATGCAGGTGAGCATTCTTTTGTCTATTTCAGGTGTTTCAAAAATTCCTTCTGGGCACATGTGGTCTGGGACACTCAGTCTGTAGTTGTTTCTGGCTTTTTTGGCCAGTGTTGTTCTGAACCTTCTCATCGGGTATGCCGTTATTTTCGCTGGCAGCTCCCATTTTGATGACCAGGGATGAATGAGAGTGTCTGGGTCAAAGTCATCTCCCTTCTCTTTTTGATTTTACTCAGTCTTCTTTTCTTATAAACTCTTTTGTCTTTATCATTGTAAGATGATAGCATTTACACATCCTCTTCACTGGACTGCTCCTGCCAGGTGTTGTTTTACACGTCCAACAGGATGAGGATATTTTCTGCCAATTGCTTTCTTTCATCCCTGACCTTAGTTCTTACTCTTGCCCCCTTGCTACTTCTGTGGCATACCCAGAGGTGTGTGGCCATCATGTGCCCTCCAGGCTTTCTTTCTTCCTCCTTTTCTCTTTCAGAGTCGCCTGTACTTCTGATCTTGTCCATGAACTGGAGAACTTTAACAAATTCTACATGAGAGATAGATGCTGTGAACTATGTCTCAAAGTAGCACCTAACACTTACTGGATGGTCTGCCCATAGGTGTGTGGCCATCATGTGCCCTCCAGGCTTTCTTCCCCCTTTTCTCTTTCAGGCTCGCCTGTACTTCTGATCTTGTCCATGAACTGGAGAACTTTAACAAATTGTACATGAGAGATAGATAGATGCTGTGAACTATGTCTCAAAGTAGCACCTAACGCTTTCTGGATGGTCTGCCCACAGTGTGCTGCAGCCTTTTTTGGCTTACATGTGGTCTTACCTCTTACCTCTTTACTGAAGCTGTGAGTGGTGGTTGTGCAGAATCAACCTCCACCCATTAAAGGTGCTGCCAGCAACAGCCAGAGTCTTGAAACATATGCAGCACTGGAGCACTCCATTTGAAGAGTCATCAGAAATGCTGCTGGAGAGGTACAGAGAGGAGGCTTTTAATGAAGTGCCTATAGATGTGCTGCTCCTATCTCCAGCAGTACCACTTGGATGAATGAGAGGCCCTCTGAGGATCTTTTTTTTTCCTGATGCAATGCATCTGCCGGAAGTCTTCATCTTCCAATCTGGACTTCCAATCCACTATCACTCACCTTTTGGCAGACAACCTAAAGAAATCTACCAAAGCGATCCTCCTCGGTGATGTCAACCTTGGTCTTAATGACCCCAAGGACCCTGCTTCCAAAGCACTCAACTCAGCCCTTGAAACTCTGGGTTTCTCCAACACTGCCACAGACCCTACCCACTCATTGGGCAGTACACTTGACTGGATTGCTCAGCACAACTGCCCTCTAACAATCACTGCCAACTCCCCCACCCCATGGTCTGACCACCACATCATTACCTTCAACATCCCCACCTACTCCCCAACCCCACCCCACCCCCCACCCTCTGCCTCCCGCCCTCACCAGAAGCACCCACCTCCTCACCAAAGAAAGACCTCTACCATTCCTCCAGGGTCCTGCCTTCAGACCTCCCTTTTCCAATGACCTAGAAACCCTGGCGCAAATCTACAACAAGGCTATATCGGCAGCAATCAACTCCATTGCTCCTCTCAAACCTCGGAAGTCCAAACCCACAAGCCACACCAAAACCTGGTTCACCCCACACCTACTCAAACTCCGGACAGACAAAGGCTCTGCCCTTGCGCGCTGGCAAACCTCCCAAGATGACAAAGACAAACTTGACTTCAAAAGCCGCTCAAAGGAATACAAAAAAACCATCATTCAAGCAAAATCCAAATCATTTGAAGCCAGAATCACCGAAACCAATTCCAACACCAAAGAAATGTTTACCATATTCAGGGAACTTGAAACCACTACCCCTACACCCCAGAACTTCACTAAAGACAAAGCCTGGTGCGACTGCATCCAAACTGCCATGCGCAACAAACTAGACCTCATTCAAGCCAAAATCTTGAACTCCAGACTCTCTCTGTCCACCCCCCTACTCCCGCCCCCCCTCTCTCTAGATGCCTCCCGGACCTTCTCCTTCAAAACCATCCAGGAGAAAGACATCATTACCCTAATGAAAGGCATCAAACCCTCCAACTTCAAAGAAGACCCCTGCCCCCCCACCATTATGAAAGACTGTGCTGAGTCCCTCGCCCCATTTCTCACAGCCTTTGTAAACGCATCCTTCACTACAGGTATAGTACCCTCCTCCCTCAAAGAAGCATGGGTCAGGCCTCTCATAAAGAAACCCACACTTGACCCCACCTCACCTAACAACTACGGACCCATCACCACCGTCCCATTCCTCCTTAAAATTCTCGACGAGGCAGCATATCTGCAAGTCCAACACTTCATCGAAGAGAACCAACTCCTAGGCCTGAGACAATCTGGGTTCCACCCAAAACACGGAACCGAGACCGCCTTAATGGATTTAAAAAACCAGATGGATGATGCCAGAGACCTGGGCAAACCTGTCGTGCTCCTCCTCCTCGATCTCTCTGCTGCGTTTGACCTCGTGGATCATGACGTTTTATGCCACCACCTAACCTCCTCTGCAAATTTTTCAGCCCATGCTAGTGCTTGGATCACTTCCTTCCTACATGGAAGGACCATGCAGGTCTTCTCTGATCTAGCTACTGCATCCCCTACCATTATGCTGTGTGGGGTCCCACAAGGCTCCTGCCTCTCCGACCCTCTGCAATATATTCACTCGCCCCCTCTTCCTCATCCTTGACACCATGGGGATCTCATACACTAATTACGCGGACGACACGCAGATCCTCGTGACCCTGAAAGGGCAACTATGAGACTGACTCCAAGACCCTCAACAACATCCATAACGCAATCCAAACCTGGATGGCTGCCAACAGCCTCTATCTCAACTCTGACAAAACTGAACTCCTTCTTGTAGGCTCCCCCGACACCCTAAAAAAAACTTGACGCGCCGTTCTCCCACTTCACCATTGACTCTTTCATAATCCCAGTATCTGAGTCAGTGAAAACCCCAGTCTACCTGGACTCCAATCTGTCCATGACCAGACAGGTGAACGCCATTGCCTCCTCGGCTGCCTACCAGGCCAAACTCCTCAATGCAGTTAGACCCTACCTCTCCAGCGACACCTGCACAAACATAGCTAGGGCTATCACGGGATCACGGCTGGACTACTGCAATGTCCTCTTCCTAGGGACCTCCACAAAAAACCTTTAGAAACTGCAAGTCACTCAAAACAATGCCCTCCGCGCAGCACAATGCATCTCCAAAAGAGAGCATATATCTACTGCCAGAAGAGCCTCCCACTGGCTACCTATAAAAGAGAGGTTCATCTTCAAAACCTTGACCCTCACCCACAAATGCATCCACTCTGCAGCACCAGCCTACCTGGCACAAAGGATCCACCCGGCCATGTCCTCAAGACCAACCAGGACCCCCTACACCAACCTACTCACTGTACCCAGGGTAAAAAAAGCAAGAGCAGGGGGTGCCAGCTTCCCCCACTTTGCGGCCCTACACTGGAATGCCCTCCCCACTGCCCTGCGAGCTGAACCTTCTCTGACCACCTTCCGCAAAACCTTGAAAACCACCCTGTTTGTTTGATTCTCTACCATCTCTCATGTACACCCGCCATATGTATACCTGACCTGTGTACGCCTCTATGCATATTATGTGTTACGCCTATGTACCCAATCTGTAACTTATGCATAATGTAACTAAATTGTCTGCAAGTAACAGTGCCACAATGCCCTTGGGCTGCCTGTGCGCTATACAAATGTAAAAAATAAAAAATAAAATAAAAATGTATCTACTTCATCCCGGGGTACTAACAGTGTCTTTATTCAGTTGCAAGACACACCAGCATTTCGCAACTGAAAAATGAAAAACAAAAATGAGATGTCCACCATGGAATAGGATATCAAGTCTGTTCACTCTTTCCATGGCAGCCATTTAAAACAGTAAATAAAATGAAACAAAGAAGATGGCACCATGGAGTGGGAGAAGGGACCACATATAGCTTCTTCTCCCTTTCCATGGTGGCCACTAGCAGAACAAAAACCAAGGGACGTAGTGGTGACCAGTGCCTTGTCAGGCTGCTAAGGATCTTATTCAGGCCCAATCAGATTGTTTATAACTATCAGATTATCCCTTGTCAGGTACTAATTGTACTGTAAACTGTCTACTTGGATAACATTACAAACATTAACACATTCAAGATATAGTGGAAAAGCAAAACTGTTGCATGATACAATTACTTGTTAAAAATAGAGGTGAAGCAGAGTAGCCACATCAACACAGCTTTCAAAGCAAAAAAGGAGATCGAGGTGCAATTTCTGTGGTAAGGATTTGCGGAGCGGACCTTCACACAACCCATCACATCCACATTAATTCAAAATTGTGTCTGTGTTCATTGGGATGAAGTGGATGATTCATATAGGAAGATTCATGTGAAACATAAGGTCAAAGCACTTGGAGCAAGATCAGAACAGTAGTCATTTCAGCTGTACCACACACTTCGAAAATGATCACTAGCTATGTTCCACCAATTAACACCCAAACTCAGTCCATGCTGCCTGCACCTGATCTTTCTAAGTTTATTGGGATGTGCAAAACCTGCCACAGCTTGATTAAGGTGGGAGGTGGCACCCTAGCTGCTTTGGGCAAGGCTCTTTCAGAACATATGGGCACTTGCCAAGGTGAAGTATATTTTTAAGTGTTCATTTTTTTACCCGATTCTTTAGAAATAAAAACAGAAACAAATGTACAAAATATAAATACTTTTTGTTATATGTATGAATCCTAGTGTTTTTCCCTTTCCAGTTTCTACCTCTTGTTTCATTATCCACCATAATGGTCCTTTTCAGGGCCAACTTTTCAGTTATAAAAATAGACAATAAAGCACATGTTGTATGTATAAATCAAGGACCTTTAATTAACACTTTCAATACAGTGGGCCTCATTATGAGTCCGGTTACCGCTGGACTCGTATTACCATTCCGCCTCCGTGATTCCCAGAATTACCGGTCCATTACAACCCAGGTGACCCGGGAATTCCGGCGGCGGAATTCGGTAAATCCCAATTCCCATTGAGTCTCATAGGACTCAATGGGAATGGGGACCATGGAAACACCGTCACCATCTCGTGATGGTGCCGGTGTTTCCACGTCCGCCTGCAGGCTGGCGGTGTTAAACCCGCCAGGTCAGACCTGGTGGGAATGACACCTCCTCCTGCAGGACTCGAGATCACCCGATATGGAAACAATGGTGGCGGCGGGTTTACCACCACCGTTATTTCAATACCAAGTGACTTGTAATGAGGCCCAGTGTGTCTTAAAAACAAAATTACCTATCCTTATATATTTCATTATAGCCATGGTTATCACCTATGGACGCCGCAGGTAAAACTTCCCCAGTCATTGCCACATTGGTAGCTGCAGCTATAAAGCATATGTACATATATATATATGGGCAGTAGTCTTGTAAAGATTTATTTTAGGATACATAAGTGTAGTCTTTTTACACTGTTACTCTAACACTTTAATAACTTTCAATTCATCAACAGTACATATAAATGTAAACACTTTAAAAAGTTAAGTAAATATGCAAACACAGTTTTTTATGAACAAGTGTTATTTTCCAAGGAATGTGATTGCACAATTTCTTATTATTTTACACTCTACACATGATACATCATTTTCATTAGCCCAATTGTCTGTATTATTAATGTAAATTATGTATTGAATAACAAAACACTTGGAATTCAAGGAAAATACTTTAGTTGCAGGGATGTTAAGGGGAGCAAAACATTGTACTAAAAAAACATGGAATTCAGGGAAACAACCTTCATTGCATGGACGTTAAGGTGAGAACTTAACCCAACAAAACCCCTGAAATTCAGCCAAAGCCACCTTAACTTCATGCCCCCTGTTGTGCAGCCTATGACCACAATAATGACATCAACGATCACATCACTGATGGCACCACTAATTACATTACAACAGTAACCAGCATTAAGGATGGCCTTAAGCCATGGTCAGTGTTCATGGACAAATATGTTTCAACACACTAATGGGTACTAATCATGGCCTTCAGTCATGGATACTGGCCACAGTCTTCACCCTTGTGCCCTGTATATCTTAAGACACTAACAGGACACCAACCATATAATTTGGCCTTCACCCGTGGCTACAACTTTCAGTTGTGCCCTCTGTCTATTATATACACTAATCAGCCATTAGTCAATGTATTTAGCACAATACTGGCCAGTGGCTACAATCTTTGGCTGTACCCACTGTATATTATAATATATAAATGGGCCTCACTAGCCATGCCTTTGACCATGAGTTGTTTGTACATCTTTTGGCCATGTCCACTGTACATTTTAAAATAACAACATGCCTATGGACTTCGGACGTGCCCATTGTGTATTACACAACACTACCCATCCCCTATTTATGGCCGTCAGCCTTGTCGACTGTATATTATATACACTAACCAGCCACCAGTCATGGGGCCTCATTATGAGTTTGCTGGTAACCCACCGTTGCTACTGGTGAGTTGATATCAAACTCAGACCACTGTTTCCGGCGCTTGATCACCCAGTGCCACCTGGACATTACAAGTCCTGGCAGCCCGGAAAATCAGGCGTCAGAAAGCATAAGTCCACCTTCACATGGAGTCCTAATGGTGCTGGTGCTTCTGTGACAACTCCGCCTACCAGGGCAATTGCGCCCCGGCAGGCCAGACCTGCTGGCCGCAATGGCCTCAGCAGACAGAATTGGAACGTGGCGGTCCGGAATGGGTGATGGTACGGTGCGAACGGCCCCCTTATTTCCGAGCCGCCAAAACCGGAATGAGGCCCATGGTCTTCAACACAATGCTAGCAAGTTGCTATGTATATTGTAACATATTAGCTATGGCCTTTAGCTATGGCCATTGACTACAGCTTTCAACATTGCACACTGTATATATTTAAACAGTGATATTCCACTAGGCATGGCTTCTAACCATGTACAGTAGTATTTTGCAACACTAACTGACCACTAGCTATGGTATTTGGTGATGGATAGTGACCATAGCCTTTCGTGATGGCCAAATCCATGGCATAATTTGTTATCAGGAAAATCAAAGTTTTTATGAGCTAACAGAGTAATCATGTTATGTCTAATGCCATTATTGATGCAATCTGCTGTATGCTATGTAATTTGTGCTGTCACCAGTCTTGTCATCAGTGATGCAATCTGTGATGTTATCAGTTTTCTCCTACAACATTTAATTAGTGATGTCATCAGTGATGTGATCTGTGATGTCATCATTGTGGCCATAGGCTGCACAAACTGGGGGTGAACATTTAAGGTGGCTTTAGCTGAATTTCAAGAGTTTTGTTGCATTAAGTACTCACCTGAATGCCCATGCAACTAAAGTTTGTAATAAAAAAGCCAAGGGTTCTACACAATCGCCAGATGACAATCCGTCACAGCCAGTTGTATCCCTCTTGTTAAATGTGGGTTTATGTATATGTATTTATTTATTCACATTTATAAAACACACAAATGGCCCTTAGGCATTGTGGTGCTGTTGCAGTTGCCTCACTTAGTTGAGAGAGTAATACAGAAAAATTACAGTGCATACAATAATAAACAATAATGGATACAAACACACAGTAGGATTACAAGTTAAAGGAATGGGTTAGCAGAACGTTCCTTGGTTACAGTGGAACAATGTAATGGTGTAAATAGGCCATTAACAGTTGCATATTAATTAAACAGTTTAGTTTTAAGAGCTTTACGGAAGACTTGGTATGATGCTTCATTTCTGAGTGCTGTGGGCAGGGCACTCCAGTGTTTGGGCGCTAGATGTTGGAAGCCGGATCCTCTAGCTTTAGTTCTTTTGAAGATGGGGACGTACATCATGTTAGAGTGGTGTGATCGAATGGGTCAGGCAGATGTGACAGGAATAATCTTTTCTGATAAGTACTGGGGGGCAGTGCGGGAGAGGCACTTGTGTGTGATGGCCATGGTTTTGTAAATAATGCACTCCTTAACTGGTAGCCATGTACATATCTCATTGCCTGTGATAGATGTTCCCTTTTAGGGATGCTAAGTGCAGCTCTCAGGGCATTGTTTTGAGTAACTAGTAACCTATGGAGATTTTTTGGATGAAGTACCCAGGAGTAGGGCATTACAATAGTCAAGTTTTGCCCCAACTGTAGCTCTGGCTATTGCGAGGCGGTTTGTGTTTGACAAGTAAAGTTTGACTGCGTTGATGATTTTTGTGGTGAGTGCTGCAGAGGAAGCAATTTCACTAACTTGGCATGTTATAGACAAATAGGAGTCAATAAAAACCCCTAAAGTTTTGACTGTTGTCGACACAGCAATAGGTGTCTTATCAATGTTGAAAGTCTTCTATTGCGGTTCGAGTTTGTTGAGCGTGTCTGTGGAGTGTACGAGGAGGACCTCTGTTTTATCTCCATTCAGACATAAACCATTCACTGCCATCCATGTCTGAGTGGCTGCGTAAATGTTGTCTATGGGTGCTGCATACTGTACATAGGAGCCGGTGAGCGGGAGTAGGACTCGGGTGTCATTGTCACAGTTTGTGTATGCTATGACGCGATCATCCAAGTCATTGAAGAGAGGTAGGGTGAAGATATTGTATAGAGTAGGTGCAGTGCAGGATCCTTGCAGTACACCACAGTGTATGGTGGTGGGTGCTGCGCATGCCTGGTCCGAGAAGACCCTCATAAGTCTCCACTTAAGGAATGAGGAGATCTATGCTGTGGCTTCAGGGGAGAAATGAGCAGCATTTATGAGATTTTTACACAGGTTATCATGGTCCACGAGATCAAAGGCCGCCAACAAGTCTAGTAGGAGGAGAAGTGCAGGCTTTCCTTTGTCCATTAAGTCACTTAGTTGGATCTTGAGACCCAATAGGGCAGACTCCATCCCATAGCCCGGGGGCGGAACCCAGATTGCTTCATGCCCAGGATGTTATTTGCTTCCAAGAACTGCTGTATTTGCATGTAGGTCACTTTGTCCAAGATTTTCAGCAGGAATGGGAATGTGGTTGTTGGGTGATTCAGGGTCTAGGCTAGGTTTTTTTAGTAGTGGCTGAACCCATGCCTCTTTGAGGCAGACAGGGACTGTCTTGGTGTTGAAGGAAGCAGTAATGAAGGAAGTCAGGAATGGTGCTAAGCATTCCACACAATCATTGACTAAACTGGCTGGGCAGACATCCCCTTTACAGTTGGATGGTTTGGTTTTCCGGATGATGTTTAGTATCTCTGTCTCAGTTACTTCCCTGAAGGAGAAGAGTGTGTTCTCTTTAGTGACTGTGCTGGTTGTATAGCACGCAGGCTGTGTGTTTTTTGGACAGGTCATTGAGGTGGTCCCTGATCTTTTTCTGTAAGAGTTCAATTTTATTAATCATGGCTGTTTGTACATTGGTGCACCAGGATTCATCTTTAAGGACTTCTTGTGTGTTGGTGACGGGTGGACAATTTTTTAAAAATGGAAAACTGCTCTTTTGATTCAGAGGTGGCGTTGGACATTCTACCGTTGTAAGATTAGGACTTAGCTAGGACAATAGCAATTGTTTGTATTGTTTCACCAGATTTTTGTATGCGGTTAATGTGGAATCCCATGGCATCCTTTGCTCAAGGCTAGGCGCTTAGGGGCGCGCAGTTCTTTGAGTTTGGTGGAGAACCAGGAATTTGCATGTTTCTTTTTTTTGCTTTCTTGACCTCTAGCAGGGCAATGGCATCCACTGCTGTACTGAGCGCAGTGTTGTAAACCTCAGCCAGCACAGAGGGGCTGAGGAAAGTGGGTGCTATAGGGCTGGAATGTCTAGGTAAGGGAGGATCCTGTCTTTGGTTAGGTTGCATGAGCATCTGACTACGGCAGGGGGGACAGGCAAAGATGTTTTAGAAGCATTACTGTTGATGGGGATGAGGAAGTGGATAAGGTGGTGGTCGTTGCATGGAGACAGATTATTGGAGCTAATGTCCACCCTGCAGTTTTGGTCTACTACCCAGTCTACTGTGTGCCCTTTGCAATGAGTGGGATTGTCTATTTTTTGCTGGAAGCCAAGTTCCTGTACACTTTTGGCTAGGGCTTTGGCTTGTTTATCTTTCAGTTCATTAAAGCCCCACAATCACCTACAAGAATGGCTTTAGTGGATGATTTTAGATTTTCCCAAGGAGATGGATTAAATTATCATGAAAGTCAGCTAGTGGGCCTGGCGGACAGTAGGCTATATGAATATCAATGGTGGTGTTGGGAGAGATAGAAATCTTGACTGAAAGGGAGTCCACATTCTCACCTAGATGTGACAAGGTTTGTCTGGCTGCTAGAGTCTCTTTGACTATGAGGGCTACACCCCCACCTTTAGCAGTCGGTCTGTCTTGTCAGAGGATGGTGTATCCTAGAGCAAGGGCTAGTGAGATTGCAGGTCCTGAAGCTTAATGAAGCCATGTTTCGGTAAAGGCTATAACATCAAGGTTCAAGTTGGTAATCAGGTCATGGATTTCAGTCACATGTGCTGGGAATTATATTGCATTTGCAGACTTCACATTTGTTCTGGACTGATTGCACTATTAGCTACTCTCTCTATCTAATAATTGACTCATCCCCTTTTATGTATTTCTGTAAAATTGAGGCAGGGCTATTTCACAGAGCCTTTGGGCACTCTCCTTAAAGATCCCTATAGCCATCCACCAAATTGCGTACTACAATGTGCTGTACATGTGAGTAAAAAGTGCACAGGACATCATTCATCTCTGCAATTACCTAGCCACCATCCAGTCCTGGATGCCAACTGCCTACCTCAAACTAAACCCATTGACAACTGAATTTCTCCTCATTGGTTCACCCGCTAAAAACAACTTGTCCAACAATGGATCAGTGATATGCACCGAGAATGATTTGATCCTTAACTCTCAGACTCAGCAAAATCCCTATGCTTCACCATTGACAACAGCCTGTCCTTCCAGAAACACATAGCCAAGAAGGCCCAAATAGCCTGGCTGAGAATCTCTACCCTTCAGAAAATCAAGCCATTCATCCTGCTGCAGGACTTCTGGACCGTAGTGTAGGCCCTTGTGATCTCACACATCGATGTGGGAAATTCTCTCCTGACAGGGCTCCAAGCTGCTCACTTGGCTCCCCTAAAAGCAGTCCACCACGCGGCAGCATGTTTTATTACAGGAGCATGGAAATTTGACCAAATTACCTCTATCCTATGCAATTACATTGACTACACTCCATGCCAGGATACTGTTCAAGACTGCATGTATCATCTACAAAGCAGTTACGAGTAGCACCCCAGTGTACCTAGTGGCTAAGTTCCACATATATGGTGGCAAATATTCCTCATACAGCAAATTGACCACCCAGCTTGAATCACCAATCATCTGCAAAGAGAGCGCCGACAAACAATCTTTCTCTTTTCATGTGCTGACCCTTTGGAACTTGGTCCCAATTCTCCAAATTCATTAATCTCTCAAAACATGTCTCTTTCAACAACACCAGACCAAGGGCTAATTTCAATGTACAGACATACTGATGCACAGACCTCACAGTACTGTGCTACTGTTGAAAGATGGCATCCCAAGTGCTGGCTATCCACACACTGTACAGCTATCTGCTGCTCTTGAGCTAGGTCAGCTCTTTAAACAATAAAAATATATTAAACAAATACAATTCCAGTAGATGAAAGAAGAGGTGAAAGTCTCCCTCAAACGGTTGACGGCAAGTCGTTGACTTTCTTGGAAAACCAACAGTTTTTGCAGCATTATGTAGTGTATTTCTTTCTTGACATCCGCTAGGATACGAAGGAACATCTCATTTGTTCCTACATTTCTGGAGTCGGTTTCTGAAATGTGCTCATGTAGGGGGATTGAGACTGTCCATCTCTGAAAGTATGTCCTCTAGAATAAATTCAAGCACATGGATTGAACTTATTGGCAAGCACATCACTAAAAACCTAAGCAGGCTCCAAATAGTGCAAAATAATGCCCTCCGCACTGCACTACACATCCCCAAAACTGACCATATTTCACAGTCCAGAAGACTTGTCCATTACTGTTCACTTAGTGTGTAATTTGCAATTTTAATAAACTGCAATGTATGGTGTGTTTTTTCACTTGTTCTCACTCTGATATTTATGGAGTTGCTCAGTTATATTGTTTAATATACTTCCTAAATAAAGTAGTAAAGAAAAAAGAAGACTTGTCCATTGGCTCCCAGTCAAGGAAAGAATCAACTTTAAAATTCTCACTTTCACACACAAGTGCATCAATCACACAGCACCCCCCTACTTATCTGAAACTATAACAAAGAATTCCTCCTCCGTCCTAGAAGAAGCCATCACGCCAACCAACTCCGAATACCCACTGCAAGAAGAGCCAAAGCCGGCGGCATTGGCTTCCCACATATAGCACCTAAGCTCTGGAATGCCCTCACCAACTCACTCAGAGCAGAACCTTCGCTGTACTCCTTTCGCAAATCCCTCAAAACTTCACTATTCAACTAACATCCTCCCTCCTTCACCTACACTTGCTCGCATACGTATGCTACAAAATGTGTCCTGTAATAAAAATGGTTTTGTTCCTTCCCAGTCTAACTTTCCTCACTATATTTTTTTCTAAATGTTCTTCATGTGTTCTCAAATATTGTAACTAGTTTCCTATTGTTGGGGGTGTATAATGCTCTTAATATGTTTTGTGGTTTGAACATTTTTTTCAGGTTCATCAATATCCAATTTTGAGGCATAGTGTAAGGAACATGAATTACAGTGCAAGTCCAGGTGTACAATTCAAAATGTATATGGAAAACTGAATATGGTGTCAGGTAGTCTGGTATGGCAGACTTTGTTTTCCATAGTACCAGCATTTTTCAAACACAAAGTTCTTTGGAAGTCCCATCATACAGGGTCTCTCTAGGGTTTCACTGGTTTAACATCTCTTGGGTTTGTGGAATGTGTTCAAGTCTCAGGGATGAGTGCTTATTTTGCTCTATGTCCCCAGTACTTTGTACGTCAAGTCCCAATATAAAATATTTGGCTTGAAACTCACTTGTTCACTGTTTCTGGGGACCTTGAACTTCTTGTCACAGCATGTGTTTCTTCTCTTGGTAATCAATTGTTCAATGGGTGTAGGGCTCGAGGTCCCAGCGTACAATGTTAGTTTTGTCTCTTATTTGCTCAATGTCTCTTCAGATACACTTTAATTCATGTTACAAAATATGAATCTTCTCTGCAGAAACATTAGAATTCATGTGCTAGCATACAACACTCCTGGCTCCTCTTTGTTTATGTATTCTTTCTAAGAACATTGAACTTCAGTCTCAAAGATGCAGCACTTTTCATTGCACTCCTTTGCTCTATGGACTGTTAGACCTTTGATGGGAGGCTTCAGCAGGCAGCACTTTATTAGACGTCATTTCAACCGTGGGTTTAGAAAACATATTAACAATGTTCAAGCATCCAGAACTGTTACACTTTGTTTCTGTATTGGCTCTAAGAACATGTAGATCAAGTCACAGCAGGCAGCATTGCTTTTTACCCTTTGTTTCTTCACTGGTTCTGTGGAACAATGTATATACAGTTTCAGCAGTCAGAACCCTGGGTTAAACTTTAATCTTCATTCCTGTATTGTCTGTAAGAACCTTGAACATCAGGTTAAAGCATGGAACACATTGTGTAACTCTGTTGAGTGCTGGTGCTTCATATCTGCTGCTTTTTCTGTAGGGCCCTTGTAGGCCCCATGCTATTCTCTCAATCAAATATCCTTGCTCGCCTTGGAGAACTGCATGCCTCTCTTACTGTTTGGGCCCTTACTCTTTTCAAACATTCTTGAACCTCTCTCCCTCTCTGGCTACTTACTCAAATGACTCCCTCCTTTTCCTCACAGGTTGATATTTGCTATCCTTGCTTGAGGGATTTGTGTGTGGCTCTACAACTGCTGTTTCCTCTGTGACTTCAATTTTCAGCCATTCTCTGAGGCATTGCAGTTTCCTCTTCACTACAATAGCTCCACACTTCATTCTTGCTACTGAAAATGGCTCCCGTGTCATGAATCGGGGGTCTGATGACATCACATATAACATCATCCTCCAAAGTTCCTAAAGGTTGTTCTGTTTAGGGTCTTGCTTAACATATTAAGGGTAATAGATATGCTTCTCTTGAAATACTCCATGTGTCACAAAATTGATGCATTCAAATAGAAATTGTCTGCTGAAATTCTGTTGGTAACAAAGCAATATAAATATACATTAACATAGGCAATGTCTGCAGGATGGACCACAGGATGCATATTATCTTATTTTAAATCCAGTGCTATCAGAATCTTGAGCAATGTAAAACCAACGTTAAGCCAAGGGATAAGCATATGATAATTACTAGACATATATGTAGATATACAGAGTACACTTTAAGCATCACATATACAAATCTGATGCACACACAGCGAAAGTATAGTAAGGGAGAAGCAAATACCATGACCAGAGAATGAAACAAAGATTAGTGCCTGTCATCATGTATTGTATTGTATTGTTTTGAATTGCATTTGGGTATTTATATAGCTCTCTTTCCCCACATGTGTGGCATCAATGTGGTTTTTTGGTAGGAACGCCCTCGGTGACCATAGTCAATGTGCTGGAAAATTCTAAGAGATTTAGCTTAGAGGATGCGTGTGTGCATTTTGCCGGTCTAGGAATTAGGTGGTTGGCTAGGCTCGACTGAGCAGCCCAAGAGAAGCCAACCACGTGGTGGGCGCTGTTGGTGGTTTGCGTTAGATTACTATTGTATAGAGAGTCAATGTTTGGCCAGCTATGCCGGGTTCCTTTCGAATGATAGTCATTGTATGCTACTGGCAGAGGTGTTGAGGTAAGTTAGGTGTTTCAGTCTGGACGGCTATGTGCCTTGCTAGACCAGATGTGCCTAGCCATAGCAGTATTCTACCGTGTCTGGTTGCATGGCCGTGTCTGTGGCCTGTGTCCACACTAATGTTGTGTGGTAAACATACCATAGGTTTGGAAGTTATTCAGCTAGAGGTTTCATGATATAATAGGCCAAGAATGATACTACACCGAGATTTGTGATTCCTGTATGGTGGGAGAGGGGCCCAGCCTTTGCACTAAAGTAGGTTTCACAATATATTAGGCCGAGATGGGGGCCACACCCAGACCCGAGAACCCTGCATGGCGAGAGAGAGGCCCAAGTCTCACAATGCAGTTTGAGTAACAAAAGTACAAGAGACAACAGACCCAGATCAAGGAGTCTCGTATAGTGGGAGAGAGACCAAGGTCCCATAATGCAGTTTAGAGTAAAATGATTACAAGAGAGAACGCATCTAGATAAGACAATTCAATTTGTTTACAAGAGTACAATAGAGAATGCGCCGAGCCTTGGTAGTCCTGCACAGTGAGAGAAAGGGCTGAGTTTCACAATGCAGTTTCAGTGCAGGGGTACAAGAGACAACACACCCAGATTTGTCAATGCAGTTTGAGTAGAGTGGTACATGAGACAAAATACCTAGATTTGAGAATCCTGTATAATGGGAGAGAGGCCTAAATTTGACAAAGTAGTTTGAGTACAATTGTACAAGAGAAAACACACATGGATTTGACAATGCAGGTTGAGTACAAGAGGACAAGAGACAGAACACCTAGATTAGAGAATCCTGTATAGAAGGAGAGAGGCCTACGTTTCACAATGCAGTTTTAGTACAGGAGTACAAGAGACAGGACACCTAGATTTGAGAATCCTCTATAGTGGGAGAGAGGCCCAAATTTAACAAAGCAGCTTACATATAGGGGAGAGCACAGCTAGAGAGCAAAGTGTCAAAATGTGAGACGATACATTAATCACTGTTTGAACTACATGTGGCAATGTCTAATATTCACAATCCTGTCTGGTTTTTAAACTGGTTAGTTTGACCTCCTTGGCTGAAGGGTTTAGAGGGGGAGTAGAGTGGCAGGGCTTCCACAGTACAGTGATTGCTGTGCCTTCCACCCGTGTAGATAAAGTATAAACATTGTATTATCTGCCTGGGGCCTGCTTATTGTTCCATGTATGTGCACCGTGTGGTTAGATGAACCTCAAAGGAAAGTATTTTAAGAACATTGTGCAAGGTTATGTTTTACATATATAGCAACTCTAATGTATGCATATTAGGTTTCCAATGTAGTACATCCAAGTCACATCCTGTGCTTACATGCTTACCGTCACTAAAGAAAAAAATCTTCCCAGGATATGTGATGTCATCAGTGATGTCATCAATGATGCCATTTGTGGTGTCGTCTTTGGTATCCTGGGTATTAGCGTGAGCAGCGCAGGGCAGGGACTCGAGTTAGGGTTGAAAGCTTACCATAACTGGCAAATTCCAGTTTTTGAATTTTACGCTGCAAACATCATGATCCTTTAAAAAAGATTGTTCTCTGAATTTCAAAGGTTATTATTAGAGTAAATAAACCATAAAGTCGCTTTACAAAATGTTTTATCTACATTTCAAAGGTTTTTATTAGAGAACCGTAACCGTAGCGTTCCTTTAACAACATTTTTTACTTGAATTGAAATACATTTTTATTTGAGCAACTTAATCATGGCCTACGGCCAATGGCTAGAATGCACTATCCCTCAGACATGTGTGCTATTTTATGTTCATTTTTCTAATACTGTGCACTGTTGACACCTGCATGGTTTCTTATCACTCTGGTAGATCTGTGAAGCAAGGGAGAGGGGATTAAGTTAGCAGGACTGAGTGGGAGAAAAGAGCAAGAGAGCTGTGATGTGCTGTTGGCAGCTTCAGTTCGGATGATGTAGCAATGTGGTTGTGTTCAGAGTTTGAGAGGTGTATGAAGAAGTGTGCATTTTTTAGAAGGAATGGTTATTGGCAGTACCCTTTCCTACCCCCCCCCCCATGTACTGACTATCTGAGACCCATATCCCTTCACCTGTCATAGATTCTGGTGTGCTGCACTTACCACCCCTACGGTGTAAGCAGAAGTGTGGCTTTTTAGTAGGGTTATTTGGTGGCAATACCTGTTTTTCACCCCAAGTGCTCTAAGTACCACCCACATCCCTTCCCCTTTAGTAAATTTTGGTATGCAGCATTTACCACCTCCATGGGTTCCTCCAGGGAGGATGTGTTTCCTGTGCTCCCTGTGGTCCATCAATTCCAATATCGGGACACTTCCTTTTCCCCTGTTTCCACCTTAGACATTACGCCTTAGGCCTCAGCCTTGTTGCAGGTCCCACTAGGTATCTCTGAGTAGGCATTGGTCTTTGCCACAGGCAATGACCAGTGGCCACTTGGACCCCATAGGCGTTGCCTCATGGCCATGGGCAGTGGCCAGGTTACCCAGGGCATGACCTTTGGATAATATAGCACTATTTTGTCTACGTACATATTGTCACTTTTGAAAAAATAAAAAACTGGATGGATTGACACAAAATAGCAAAAGCATGGTTTCAGGACCTGGCAGAATATCCTCATGAAAATCCATCCAGCGGTCTGGCTGCAGGGGAGACAGAAATGTCTTTCACATTGAAGTCAATCCACATTTTGAAGTGCACCTTGGAAATTGAGTGGAGCGGAGTGGTTTGCAGAGCAGTCAGGCAGTGATTTAGCTGTCACCGTATATCTCATTGTTGCTACAATTGAGCATGGATAACACACATCAGTAGATTTTATGAGGGGAGTGAAGCGAAAGTAATGTCAGAGGTGGCCATGGGGCCAATGACATAGTCTACATCGCCCTGCTCTGCTGAAGATTGATTTGGACGGCAGGATCAGCAATCTGTTCTTCTTCCCTGCAAGGCCTTTAACTGTGAGGGTCGCAGCGTGTAGTACTCGCGTCTGCCCATGGAAGCTGAGTGGAGCAGAGTGCTTTGCAGAGCAGTCGGGCAGTCAGTTGGACATCTAACTGGTAACTGGCAGAGGATTAAGAAGCACAAAAAAAGGTAATGTGCAATATCGGCCGTGCCAACTTGGGGGAGAGTTGTTTAATTACTGGTCCTTTTTATTGTGTATGATTTGCACAGTCAAAAAGGCACATGGAGCGCAATGTGTTTGTATGAAATGTCAAATAAGCCCTGAGGTACCAGGAAAGCAACTACTAAACTGCCAATTCAATTAGGGGAATCCCCAGAAATAACAGCAAATATGCATGGCAAGAACCAACCTACGTCTATGAAGGAGGATAAACTATTACAGTTGGATGATTGGACATTGACAGAGGTAGTAGCAGGGGTAGGAAGGAAGGCGGGCCAATATAAACAGGTTGCCATTCCTGCTAGGGGAGATCCTCAGGAGCTGCCTAACACATTTGTGACCGCTACGACACATGTGGGTGAACTCTCGTTAGATTTAGGTACAGTAGGCGAGGATTTCACTCAGGTTAACTCAGATGCATATTTCTCCCTGACACACATTGATAATTATCATTTAATAGCATGTCAGCACATTGATCTGATTTTGGATGTGTCCATTCTTGCGCCGGCCATTTCAAAGGAACTGGCGAAGAGAGTATGCCTATCATTGGATTCACATTCTGCAATTACACCTGCTTGGGATAGTAGGGAAGTTGTTGCATTACACCGTATGACACCATAAGTGCCAGCGGTTTCCTTCCCTATTTTCCCAGATAAAACATCACAGGTGGAAAACTGTCTGTGTTTTGATGATTCCCCCCCAAGAGACCCAACAGTTTGAGCAGGTCACCGTATCCATGGCATGATAGTCTCCTGGCCAAACTGTGGGGTCTAATCAGGGTAAGCAGACGATAGATGTGCTGTCATTTCCTGTGTTAGCACGTTTCCTGAACACAAAGTACAAGTGCCAAGATATATTGCATTATGAGATACGGGATGTACGGACAGTTGTGAAGGATTTGATGGCAAAGATTAACTTTGTAGAGGGTTTTGCCATGGCCTGTGGCAAGTCCCTAATTGAAAAACAACATGTTGCTGTAAAAGGGGGCTATGTAACAATGTGTTTGGGGATACCCCAAAGGGTCCTCAAATCACGAAAATTAAAAGGAGATTTTAAACTGGTCAGGTGACCCGACCTTTCATTCAGCTCTACATAAAACAGCGAAGACTGGCATGGATAAAATACATGTACAAAGTGAAGAGGTTGGGAAATGTATTCCGCCTGTAGAGAAAAGTGTGATCTTGAGGAACTCGGACTCTGTGAATGTTCCACCTGATATATATATTACATGGCCCACGGTAGTGGCCGTGTAGTTATGGTTAAATTGCTAATCCCATAGGAAGAGCACTTTTTGGGCGGCTTATTACTTCGCTCCCCCTTGACGAGGCCTCCCCAAACTTTGCAAAAAAAGCATATGGCCCAATTTGATTTCTTTTGCAAAGTTTAGTGAGGTTTGGTGCAGGGGGGGCAAAGTTATAAGGGGAGGTCCCAAAATTTTATTTTTTCCCATAGAGTGAATGGGGAAAAAAACTTTGCTCACACCTACAGCTCAAACGCTGGACGGATTTGCACCACATTTGCGGCAGGAACAGCGGCTTGGTCCCAAAAGCATGCTTTTTTTAAATTTGGGGGAAATCCGCCCAGTAGGTCTCAAAAAAATTGTGATATATGTGTGTTGGTGTGTAAGAGTGCTTGAGGAAGGTGGGGAAGTAAGAGATGGGTCAAATTCTGTATTTGTTTAGGTGGCAGGTGCCCTTGATGTGTTTGTCATGTCTGCGGTCTTCATGGCTGTCCGCGGACATAAAAATGCACTACTGGCTATTTTACTTTAGTATGATATTGGTTTTGGGTTGTTATTAGAGTGTTGATTGTAATTAATATCCCGTATAAGTAGCCCATATACCACAGTTAAAATGTTTGTTTCTATGGTTGTACCACCACAGCACAACACACCCATAGAATCAAACATCCATCAAATATCCACAAATCAAAAGTTTGTGTAGTGTTTGATTTGTAGAGTTTGTATGTGAAGTATTGGCTAAGTCATGCAATTAAGATTGTAGGGTTTGGTTACAAGCAGTGCAGTATAACATATCCGGGAAGTAAACATTTTGGATTGTGGTGTATGGTTAGATGTTTGCTTGAATGGTTGTGTTATGGAGCAGTATTTGTGAGTTCAATTATTATATACTTACTGTTTTTACTGTTTAACTTTTTGTGATTGGATATATTTTTTCATGATTTGGGATACTGGAGCAGATATTATTTTTCAATTTCTGTGATAAAAGAAAAGATCACATGTTAGTGTAGGTAGTTCATAATGAGTTATTGCATTGCATTATAGACATTTCTGCATTATTTCGACCATCATATTTAGTATACTGTGGAATTTGCTCAGTTTCTGTTTTTGTTTATTAGATCATTGGGTCTGTGGGATGCTGGATTAAAAAAAAAAACTTTTTTTTTATTATGGTACAATATATTTCTTTCTTTGTTTTCAGTGCGTATTTGTTGTTTCTGGCTAATCTTCTATCTGTTGGCTTGTTGCAGATTTTTGGGGCAGTTTGATACTTGTTGGTGTATTCTAATTGTTTGCTTATAATGTTATGCTAATCTTCTATCTGTTGGCTTGTTCCAGATTTTTTGAGGCAGTTAGATACCTGTTGGCGTATTCTAACTCTTTGTAGTTTTCTAATTGAAGTTTTGTTAATGTTTAGGCACAGATTAGTAATTAAATTTTGGTTTTAAGAATATTAAATAAGTGTTTATAAGATTTGCTGATAATCTCTGCTTTAAAGTAATGGTACTATCATTACATTCGAACCATCCACAATTCTGTTTTATATATACAGTGTAGTGACCTGCATTGGTTGGGGATTCTGCGTGGTAGACTATACCTACTGTTGTGAAGGTTTTCTTACCAGGTGATACTTGACCATGTGTCAATCCAGTCAGATTGCAGTTGTTTTTGGTACCATCTGCATTGTAACGTAAAAGCATTAGTATTACTTATTTACTATGTGTCTGTATTTGTTAGGTGGAACAATTATCTGAATTGCAGGTAGTACATAATCTGCCATGGTTTGCATTTTGTACAAGTTGCTGAAATGGAATGGATTCAAAGTTAGGGATTGATACATGCACAAAGCATTCATTAGGGATTTGTTCCTGTACCACATGGTTGGAGAAAGTGCATGTATGTTTCCACATGTATGAAATCTGAAAGATTTCATTTATAGGTATGTTTTTGTTTTCCATTTCTTGTAGTAAGTACATTAGAAATGCTTGTGGATCTTCTTGCGAGTTTATAGTGAATTTGACCATTCCAGCATAGTAGTCCAATTCTTGTCTTATTCTATGACACTGTAGGTGTTGTCAGGATTGTTGCTTGCATTTCTATGAAGGACTAACATTTGCAAACACAATTGGTCTGTATTGTGTAAGTAAATGTTGTCAATAATTGGTGGCAATTGGAATAGAATATGTATTGCTACATTTGCGTAGCAATTTACACCAGTTATATTTGAAAATTTGAATGGACCTGATATTTCTATCTCCAAGTCATTTTTTCGGACCGTGTGTTCCTTCTTTGAAGAAGTACTTGAGTTACTTTGAGCAGTAGATTCTTCTTTGGTTGTAGTAATTGATGAAGTATTAGCTTCTTTTACTCTCTTTGGAGGATTTGCAGTGAGATCCTGTTTTTTTTCTGTTTGAAGTTGTTTTCTTCTACAACATTTTGCATTTTGCGGAACAGGATAGGTTTTTATTTTAGATGGGAGGTGTAGAGTGAACACAGTCTATTGTATTCTATAATGCAAGGAATATCAGCATTTACTTTACTTGCATCAAAGTTGATTAGAAATAGTCTGTCAAGTGTACGTAAGCGTGATAGTGCTACATAGCTCATGCCTTCTTTAAAGTTTGTGTTCCCAATATCTAGTAATGCTTTATCTAGGGTAAGAACTTGTGATTTGTGAATGGTGACTGAATATGCTAGAGTTAGAGAAGATTGTTCTCTGCGTAAATACACGTCTTTGGAAAGAAGGAATCAGGCTGTTGAGCGTCCTATCCTTTTAACTTCTGATAGTTTGTCAAAGAGAATATTGACAAACTGAATGTTGTTGTCACGTGGGTATGTTTGAAAGCCAACAACTGTACCAAGTGCTCCATTAACTAGTCCTTGCTCCACAACAAGGTTAGGTTTAAGCAGTACTCTACAGTTTAAAGATAATTTTAATATTTGTTCCAAACCAGATGTGTTCGATATTTTTCTAAGATAATGAGTCTTGCTGTGGCATGTTGAAACATGGGTAGTGTCATACGATGTACGTCAAGTTTGTCTGAGGAGCAAATTTCAATTATTAGTTGCATTTCTTTTTTCAACATTGTTTCATTGAATTTTGAACAGCTTGCAAGAGTTGGCATCAAGGACATACAATTGACATTTGTATGTGCTTTTTTTTCCATGACATCAGTAGTACGTGAGTTATGGCCATAACGTGCATGGATGTGCTGGGTTTTTAATATTGATTGTGCTTCTTGAGATAGTACACCAACTCTAATACTTTTTAAAATGTTGGCATTTGTGACGTCTACAGACTAGCTCATGTTTTCTGTTAATTCTCTGTATTGGAAATGTTGCCAAAGGTGGACATTTCCTATGCTGCCAACAGTTTTATGGCAGAGTTTGTGCCCTAAGGTTTTAAAAATAGGTTCACTTTTTACTGGTGTCAATTGAAGAATATCTCCGAAAACAATAATGTGTTTTCCTCGAAAGAGCTCTTCGTAGTCTGTTTTGAGTACCTCTTGTAATCTGAAGTGAATCAAAGCCAACATTAGGTTGGAGATCATGCTCACTTCATCTATTAGTAGCATTTTCATTTGTTTCAAAACTCTGTGTAGTTCCATTGCAGCTGCCGTAGAAAGTTTGTACTAATCTAATTTGTTTTGGTGTTCTACGGGAAGGAGTAGTAATCGGTGTAAAGTGACACCACCTATGCTGTATGCAGCTAAATCTGTGGGGGCAGTTACAACAGCTGACAGTTTGTTGTTTGTCAATTGCTGATGGAACTTGCTGATAATTTTGATTAAGAATGTTTTTCCTGAACCAGCTTGACCACTGACGTATAGCAGTATAGGTTTGTAGTTTTAGCAGGTACAGTTTTTATTTTCACGTGGAACACCATGTTCAATTTGTTTTGTTACTTCTTGGAAAAGGCTACACTGCACATTGTTCAGTTTTGATTTCAGTAGAGTGAAGTCTTCTGTATTTTCTTCATAGTGACACATGGTGTTTTCTACTTCTATCATAGCTAATTCTGCCTTATTTGCTATTAGTGTTTGTCCCAGTGGTTCTTAGTTTCCTGTTACAGAAGGTTGACTACTGTCGGAAGTGTCTTCATCTAGTTGGGCCTGGAGTTCTTCGTGTTGTTGTTCCTTGTGCAACATTGTTTTGTACTGTGTAAAGTTTATATCTGTTATAGTCCTTTCATTTGCTTTGAAAGCGTCTTCACAGGAGTCAGAGATATCTAATAACTCTTCTTCTTTTCTCTATGGTTTAAAAAGTTGTAGCAGGGACATGTAATATAGTTCTTTATGTTGAGGAGTTTTGAATGACAATTTGATATGATTAAGTAAGCTTCGTTTGGTAAGTTTCACTAAGCTGCCTTCACAATTTGTCAGACTATTTCTACCTGTTTTCATCTAGTTTTATATTATTTTTGTATGTGAAGTTTTGGGCTATGTGGTATAGACACGTGGTTTCTAAAGTGGTAATCGTGTTTGGGTAGTATGTCTCCAGTAAATGTTTTTCAAAATGTCTTGGCTGTTGGGATCATTTTTGGCTATTGTTTCAATGTGCTCACATGATTTGAGAACTTTTTTTCTAGATTTAACAGTACCAAGACTTAGCCATACTATATTTTCAGATTTTTCATGCAAAGCAGTTCCGGTTAAATGGTCTGCAGCTTCATAGCAGCCACATTCTCTATGAGAGAGCATTTTTATGCCTAACCTGTACAATTTCTGTGACAGTGTTTTGTCAGATAATAGGTCATTCCAGAAGACTTGAAGCTCTGTTTTTTCTGCTTTGCTTAAGTAGGCTGTAACATATCGTGCAACTGCAGTGGAAATGTCTGTAATATGTGTTCTTAGTTTATTTACCTTTGACACTATGGCGGTCATTACGTGTTTGGAGGTAGCTATGGTGCTTTTAGTGCCATGGATGCCTCCAAACTCGTGTCTGTGTCCGGGTTCCTTGAATGGGGACTTACCGGGTCATTCCAACCTTGGAGGACCCGGTAAGTGTCCATTCAAAATACCAATCCCCATTCCCATTTGAGCCCCAATAGGGCTCAATGGGAATGGGGAGGGTGCTAATAATGTTCGCGTTAATAATTTGCCCATTATTAGCACTCTGGTCCCTTAACGGCTCACGCTAAGGGCGGCTGGTAAAACCAACCATCCTTAGCGGGAGCCGCTAAGGGACCTCGGAATGCAGTGGTAAGGGGTTAACAGCACCAGCATCCTTACCGGTGCTGTTAACCCCTTACCGCCGCACTCCTAATGACCCCCTATGTCTAACTGAAGACATTTAGGGGGTAATTCATAGAATCCAGCGCACAAGTGGTGCACGCGGCTGGCGCACAGTGTGCTCGTGCGAATCCCTGCGCCAGCCGCGTGCGCTAAAATCCATTTCCGCGCACAGCGTATTCATGTATTCCAGCCACCAAAACCAGCCGTGGTGCACAGTGGTGCAGCGACCCTGCAGCAGCGCCAGTTACGCCCCCAAGAACGCCTCTCGCGCAGGGAAAAGCCATCAATATTCCCAATCCAGCGCAAGGGCTGCGCTAACCCTGTACCAGCACAGCAAGCGGGCTACGTGTATCACTAGGGTGCGCGGGAAGTACCTCACGCGATTCCATCAGGGTACATGTATTTCAGGGTGCGCATGAAGTTCCACACGCAATATCAGCAGGGTACTTGTATTTCAGGGTGCATGGGAAGTTACACACGCGATTTCCGCAGGGTACGTGTATTTCAGGGGTGCGTGTGAAGTTCCACACGCGATATCAGCAGGGTACGTCTATTTCAGGGTGCAGGGAAGTACCTCACGCGATTCCATCAGGGTACGTGTATTTCGGGGTGCGCGTGAAGTTCCACACGCGATATCAGCAGGGTACGTGTATTTCAGGGTGCATGGGAAGTTACACACGCGATTCCATCAGGGTACGTGTATTTCGGGGTGCGCGTGAAGTTCCACACGCGATATCAGCAGGGTACGCATATCTCAGGGGTGCGCGGGAAGTTCCACACGCGATTTCCGCAGGGTACGTGTATTTCAGGGGTGCGCGTGAAGTTCCACACGCGATATCAGCAGGGTACGTGTATTTCAGGGTGCAGGGGAAGTACCTCACGCGATTCCATCAGGGTACGTGTATTTCGGGGTGCGCGTGAAGTTCCACACGCGATATTAGCAGGGTACGTGTATTTCAGGGTGCATGGGAAGTTACACACGCGATTCCATCAGGGTACGTGTATTTCGGGGTGCGCGTGAAGTTCCACACGCAATATCAGCAGGGTACGCGTATCTCAGGGGTGCGCGGGAAGTTCCACACGCGATTTCCGCAGGGTACGTGTATTTCAGGGGTGCGCGTGAAGTTCCACACGCGATATCAGCAGGGTACGTGTATTTCAGGGTGCAAGGGAAGTACCTCACACGATTCCATCAGGGTACGTGTATTTCGGGGTGCGCGTGAAGTTCCACACGCGATATCAGCAGGATACGTGTATTTCAGGGTGCATGGGAAGTTACACACGCGATTCCATCAGGGTACGTGTATTTCGGGGTGCGCGTGAAGTTCCACACGCGATATCAGCAGGGTACGCGTATCTCAGGGGTGCGCGGGAAGTTACACACGCGATTCCATCAGGGTACGTGTATTTCAGGGGTGCGCGGGAATTTCCACACGCGATTGGTCCTGTGCGAGCAGGGTACGTGTATCTCAGGGGTGCGCGTGAAGTTCCACACGTAATTTCAGCAGGGTACGTGTATTTCAGGGGTGCGCGGGGAGCACCACACGTGAATTGCATGTGTGGGTCCTCCCAGGTGTTCCCTCTACACCCTCCATGGCCCCTGCAGGTGGCTCACACCACATGGGCCTACCCTGCACATGTCCTGCAGGCACCCCATCCACCATGGCCATGCCCCCCAGCCAACCCACATGTCAACTTGCACTACTGCCCACCAACGCATGTCCCCCTGCACCCCCAGCCACCAGGGGCACCCTCCACAGGCCCCCACCCATGTCTCCCAGCACCCCCACCCCCCAGCAGTGCAGGGGCACCCACCACCAGGCCCCCACCTATGTCTCCCACCACCCCCACCCCCAGCCACCAGAAAAGCATCCACCAGGCCCCCCACCCATGTATCCCAGCACTCCACCCCCCAGCACTGTGGGGCACCTGCCAGCAGGCCCACAACCATGTCTCCCAGCACCCCCACCCCCCAGCACTGTGGGGCACCTGCCAGCAGGCCCCCCACCCATGTCTCCCAGCACCTCCACCCCCCAGCACTGTGGGGCACCTGCCAGCAGGCCCCCATCCATGTCCAACTCATGTTCCCCCCCCACCCCCCAGCACTGTGGGGCACCTGCCACCAGGCCCCACCCATGTCTCCCACCACTCCCACCCCCCCAAGTCACCAGGGGCAGCCTCCAACATGCCCCCACTCATGTCCCCCTGCACCCAGGTCCTCACAATCCCCAATCATGTGCGTTATGGTCAGCCTCCACAGCCAAAAGGCCCTACCAAGTAACCCATTCACCCACATGGAAATGGAAATTACATGTTACACCCCCAATGTTCATAAAGCAAATGAACCCATGTCTGTCACACACAATGGTTGCAAATGAATGGGAAAACACCCAACATGACATGCATGAAACCAATGAGATGATACCACACAGTGAAGTATGAAAACAAAATTGTATTAAAAAAAATTGAATGCAAATGAAATGAAACAAACTACAATGGCAATGAAAAAAAGATAAGCTGCATGTCCGTCCAAAAAAATCAAAACTACAAATCCAAATCCAAAAAAAAGTTGTTCAAAGTCACATTAAAAATAAAATCAATCCGAGAGATAAAAATAAATGCAAAGACCATTGCTCCATGGAGAATAAATCAAAAATAAAAAAATAAAACAATCCAATGAAGAACTATGTACAAAACATCCAAGGGTCCATGAACCCAGCTGAACAAAGGAAACCTACAAAAAACCCTAACTAAAATGCAACTATATACAAAAAGTGGAGCTGTGTCCGTCGACTCCAAATCATAAGAAGAAACAAATGAAACCTAAAACTAAAGAACGATATACAAAGGCGGCGGGCAAGTCCAGCGGCTCACTCCGTGGTGTCCCGGGCCAGGGCATCATCGAACTCCTGTTCGATGTCCCGGAGGCGGTCCAGTTCCATGGCCCCGAGGGTCCGCAGGGACGACGCTGTGTCCTCCTCCAACCCCTTGCGGATTGCCTCGAGGCACTCGGCCGACCTCAGGGCCCTCCGCATGGAGTTCTCCGCCCTGAAGATTGTGAGCCGCGCCTCTTCCGCCCGCCGCCGCTCCGCACCTATGGCGTGGCCCAACCGCTGCCACACGGAAGACACTCTCTGTCCTGGGTCCCCCTGCCCTCCGACTGATGCCTGCCCATCCGATGTCGAAAGCCCCGAGCCTTCATGTCTCCCACCATGTTGCTGCTGCTGCTGCTCTGCCTCTGCCCATGCACTGCCTCCTGCTGCCTGCACATCCTCCGCCGGCTGGGGTGCACTTGTTGATGTGGCCACCCCTGCTGGACCTCCGACTCCCGACTGTGGCAGGGATGCCTCCTCCACCAGCCTGGCCGCACCGTCAGAGGCAGCTCCACAGGGCACCCAGGTGACTGATGGGTGGGAAGATGGCACAGAGGACGACTGGCGCGTAGGGGGTCCAGTTGAGGAGGGGGTCAGAGCAAGCCCCATCAGACAGCGGAATCCGGCCTGGGTGACCTGTCCCAGCAGGCTGACGTGGTCAACGAGCCATTCGAGATGACGTGCAGTCTCTCCATGAAAAGACTGCAGGTCACCTCGCATGGCCCGTTGACGCAACGCCACACCAGCCAGGACAGGCTCAACCCGGACCTGGATGGCCACGTCCGCAGGCAGAGGAAGGCCAGTTGACGTCAGCTCATCCCCTGCCTGAAAACGGGTCTGGACATAGGCATCCCTGCTGGTGCAAGATGATGCAGGGACAGGATCGGGGACAGGATTGCACACAGGCACCTCCGCGGCCGCCTGTGCTGCCTCCTGTCCCTGGTCCTGCACTGCACCACTAGCACCAGTAGGATCCCCACCTCCAGACCCCGTCTCTGGTGCTTGCGCGGCCCCCTCCTCCACCAAACCCCCCACCAACCTGGATGACTCCGTGCCATCTTCCCCTGTTGGGCCCTGTGGGGTCCCAGCTGCCCCTTCTGCTGCCGAGGAGTCCAACTGCAACCTCCGCCTCTTGGACCTCCCCCCGGCAGCTGCGGCCTGGGACGCGGCACCGGACTCCTCACTCCCCGACGAGATGACAACACGGGAGGGGAGACGGGCCTTGCGTCTCCGGCTGGCGGTCGGATCCCCGCCGCTGTGCTCCACAGCACCTTCTCCGCCCTCTTCATCAGTTGACGCTGCAGACAGGGAGAAACAAAACACAGGCATCAGGGCACTGTACAATGGACACATACACGCATTACAGTTGCACATAAGTGGCATTGGCAAACCTCAGACATGTCATCACAATCCCCAACACACATGTCATTGCAACTGGCACACATGAGCCATACCACAGCCATATCGCAACTGCCACCACCATCCCTACACATACAACAGCATCAGCAGCCAAAGGGGAGCCAGACATGACATGCAACACAGGAAGTGCACCACACATGTACACACACCACCACACTTGCATGCATGTCTACACCTCTGCCAAGTGTCGCACTGTTCAGACGGGCATCCATGTCACATCTGCCAATCAGGCTTCCACATACCGCTGTCACATGCATCTATGTTGCATCACTGTTGCACCCTTGTCAAATACACACACATGCACATGTACACAGTGCTCATACATGCAGCCGAAAACAACATACATGCCTGACATCACGGACATGTCTACTTACATACACATTCATCCAAACATGTGTGCACGCACAACGGCATTTGCCATGCAAGCCCACACACACAAGCACCATCCATGTCTCACACATTACAGCCCTCGCATGTGTCAGCCCCACGGCCCTGTACACCCCCACCCATACTCGACCCCATACAAACAGATGTGCAACCGGCACAATGACGAATGATCACCACACGCACTGCTCACAATCAGGATGCATGTACACTCACCGCTCGACTCCAGACTGGTCTGCTTCTCTAGGACCTGGACGTGGAGCGCTGGGGATATGCGTTCCAGGACCCCCATCTGTTCTTCCGACAAGTGGCCCCGGCGCCCCTTGGCATCCGCTGCCTTCAAGAGGCGCCGGGCCTTGTTCAGGGTCCTGGAACTGAAGTCCTCCCAGCGCTTCCTGACATGTTGTAAGTCCCGGACTGCCACCCCCTCCGCGTTGATGGCAGTCACGATGTCAGTCCAGATCCGAGTCCGTCCTTCCTTGTCGGTGCGTGAACTTCCGAAGAGGGCATCATACTGCCCCAGGACTTGCTCCACCAGGACACCAACTTCGGTGGCACTGAAGCTGGTGCCCCTCTGCCTCTCTGGCCGGGGGTTGTCAGTGGTCACAGATGGTGTTTGCCCCGACATGACAACCCCAGAGGCAGGAGTGGGTGGGCAACTGGGTCCTGGGGCTGGGCTGTGGAGCGATGGAATTCCAGTCGGGAGTCTTCGGTTCCAGCAGGGGTGGTCACAGCAACAGCACCCCTGGCTGATGTGCAGGCAGCAAATGGCAGTGCACGTGGGCAGCAGGCAGTCAGGCAGCAGCAGATGGCAGGTGGGAGCGTGCTCGGGGCTCTGGGGGGCAGTAGTTCGGCCTTCTGGGCAGGAGCGTGGTCTTCCGTGTGCTTACGCGTGGCCAGCTTGGTACGGAGTGATTTGGCACGTGAAAATCCTACACGTCAGCGTGAAAACCGAGGAAAGGCCCTTAGCGCGTAAGCGCGTCAGCACGCATATGCGATTCTATTGGACCAAAGGCCCTCAGCGCGTAAGCGCGTCTGTGACGTGACCCGCACGGGTGTTTCCCACACAGCACGTGATGACAGAGCACACGTGGAAAGACTGCACGTCAGAGTGTCATCGCGTGTGATTGGTGGAAATGGCCGTACACGCAGAAGTGACAAAGCGTGTAATTGGTGGAAATGGCCGTACACGCATAAGTCACAAAGCGTGTAATTGGTGGAAATGGCCCTACACGCATAAGTGACAAAGCGTGTAATTGGTGGAAATGGCCCTAGCGCGTAGACGCCGCGTAAGTGACGCTGGACGTGTGGGCCTGAATAAAAAGTACACGTAGAACACCATTTCCTTGTACGTGCTTTTCGTGGAGAGCGAGTGGGTGAATTCTGTACTTCTTGTCGGTTCACACGCGATTTACTTCACGGCGTTTCAAGTTCGTATTCCCTGTTACCTCTGACAGATTTTTCTCTTTTTTCTCTTTTACTGGTTTACCTGGGCCTGTTCCCTCAAACAGTGTTCCCTTCTACTGTTGTCATGTCTCCTCAGACAGCGTACAAATCTTCTTTTGGCGGGAGTGTTGCCAACCAAACGCGCTCCTTTTTCACGCTCTTTTACCTGGCAGACGCTGAGTCACGCACGTATCTAACATCTGTGCTTGCCCCGTGTGTAGCCTACCCCTTCAGAGGTCATTCTAGGCTGCGTGTGACACGCATACGTTCATTCTTGTGTTACTGGGTGCCACAGCGTAGTGCAGGTTTTTCTTTCTGCACACGTGGTCTAGGAGGGGTTGCGTGCACGTCATCTCCCTTTTTTGGGGCTCCTGTGCGTAGCGTGACCCGTCATCTTTCCCCAGGGGTTACATTCAGCCTTGCTAGAGCACTAGGGTACAATTACCATCTGGTACCCAACCCCTTTGACCCCCAATTGCCCAGGACAATATTTTACTGCCACTCCCATACGCACATTAACATCAGTGCCATGGCTGGGAGGCGAGGATTCCGTAAGGGTGGCAAAGGTGGAAGAGCCACAAGTGTTGGCCTTGGTGGATCCTGTAGGGGACGTGGTCGTTACTTGCAGGGTGAGCCTGTCCCCCCATGTGTGGAGGACCAGTCAAGGGCACCCATAATCCCCCCCCCTCCCGTTGAGGCTGATGTGGCTGACACCATCCATGCTCAGCCCTTGTTGGACCAGCCCATTGTGGCACCAAACCTGGCTGACTCCATGGCTGACTTCCAGGTCAGCAGGCCTATGACACGTGCGCTGGTGCACGTTGATGTCACCATGCCACGTGCATCTGGGGCAGCAAGGTCATCTGCTGCACCAAGTAGGCAGGGCGGAGAGGCTGCAGGGGCAGCTGCGGCTCCATCCACCCCAGCCCTCACACACCCAGCCCGGACAGTGTCGGTCCTAGTCCATGCTGCTGATAAACCCCCTGACACCATCACACTAGAGCCAATGCCTGCACCAACTCCCATGCTGAGTGTGCAATCCCACACTCCTGATACAGAGTCCACCAGGGCTCCTGCCCCTAGTGTCCAGAGCGGCGCAGGACACTCAGGATCACCACCAACTTCCAAGCGGAAGAGGAAGAGTGCTCGTCCGACACAGGCTGATGCCCCAGACACGGCTAAACAGTCCGGCCCGTCCAGGAAGCCCAGCTTCACGGATGACAAACTGAATGCACTTGTCGAGTATGTGTCCGCACATGACAACGAGATGGTCATTGTTGCAGGATCCAAGACCACACCTGCACAACGCCAGGCACACTGGCAGACCGTTGCGGACATCGTAAGTGCCCTTGGAATCGTGAGGCGCACAGCCAATGATTGCTATAAGCGCTGGAATTACCTAAAGCGCAGGGCAAAGAGTAAGCTGGCCTCAAGTCATGCCGCAATTCTAGTGACTGGAGGTGGGTCTCCAGTAGTAGACATGGAACTCACTCCACATGAGTCAGTCGCTGGGACCTACGTCACAGAGGAACAGATCCAAGGCGTGGGAGATTTGGCTGATTACGAGGCATTGTCCGGTGAGTGCACATGCATGTGTGTGTCATCCATGTGCATGGTGTGTGTGAGGGCTTCTGTTTGTGTGCCAGGTGAGAGTGTGTGCGCCTGAGTCGTATGGGTCAGCCATGTGCTTCATGCAATACATCCTGCGCAGCTGCATTTGGCCATAGCAGTATCCCTTCTGCCAACAGTAGACATCTAGCCCAACTGCACGCCAGTTGCCCTTGAAGTGTCACCTTGCCACAACATTGTTGCTAAATTTTCCACTGTTCATTTAGTCAGATTTTTTCCATTCCACCACTTTTACTAGGCATGTCGCAGTCCTCTAGTCACATGTCTGACATGGCTATGGTAAAGTGGAGTGACTTTGTTACCTGGATATCATTTGTTCAAACATGTCCCTGTGCAATTGCACCATTTCGGACTGGCAGCTCCAGGTGAAGAATCTGACCTGTTTGAATTAGAAAAGCTATTACATGCGGGAACTGGACAGAATGAATAGGTGCTGCCCTCCTCTCCATCTTCACTCAATAGCAATGGTACATGCCATCTGTGTGATGGCATGTGTGTTTCACCTGGCAATCACAGGCCAATGTGTGATGCCACTGCCAGGCAGCATGCATAAAATGTGTTCATCTTCAATCTTGGTGTCATCAGTGTGTGCCATTTGCCTGCCCTTCATACGCAGTGAGGGTGCATGCATGGGAGGGTTTTAGTCATGTGGGACATGTGTCAAACAAGTACTGGTTCTCTTGCTTCTCAGCCCTCATTGTGTGCCATGGTGCTAATGCCTGTTTCCATTTCTTTGTTTTTATGTCTTTGCAGGGGAAGACGCACCTGATACTGCTGGGGTTGTGGAGATGGTGCAGACCCAGGAGGGGTCCGAGGGCCGACCAACCACCAGTGAGGGACGTGGTGTGGTGGTGGGTGAGAACCCACAAGTGCTGCAGGTCCTGCTCTCAAGGGGTGTCTCTGGCTGCACCTCCCCCGAGCTGTACTCAGGTGTTGATTCGGATGAGACCTACGTGCCGTCGCAGGTGAGTGTTCCAGGGAGGGATTCTGTTCTGTCTCACCCACCTGCACCAGGGTCAGAACCCTCAATGGGGATGTCAGTGTTGGCAGCTACGCCTTTGGTGGTTACGGATGCAGGGTCACACTCCGCGACACCTGATCCTGTTCCTGGGCCAGCAGATCAGAGGGGGAATGCAGTCCTGCAGCCTCAGGCAGTGCCGGCACAGCAAGGCGCAGTTCGCCTTGCCCCAGACAGGTGTGGTGCCCGCCGACGTGGTGGCCGTACGCCACCTGGCAATACTGCATGGGAGCAATCCATTTACGGTATGGCAACCCAACAGGCAGCATCATCTGAGATGATGGCTCAGGCCATGGATAGGGTGGCCACTTCCATTGTCCCCCCTGAAAGGCTGATGGAGCGACTAGAGCAGGCAACCGACTCCATCTGCCAGTCACACAGGGAGGACATGTTGGGGTCCAACAGGGTCAGGCGGGCGGCACTGGCAACTCTGCAGGAGGCCATCTCCATTGAGTCCCAGGGCCACAGGGAAGCCCTGAGGCAGGAGCTCCTTTACCTCAGGACGACTCTTGTTGAGCTTGAGGCTTCTACACACCAAAGGACAGAACAGCAGCTGGAGCGTCTCACCCATACGCTCTCAGCTGAGATGCAGGCAACGAGGGCAGAGGTCCGGGCATCCCGTGAGTTGTTGCATGGGGACCTCCGCACACTCATCCTCCAGAACCAGACCTACCACACCCGCATGCTTGCAGCCATGGAGGAGCAGACTAGGGCCTTGCGTGGGCTGCCTCCCATAGTGCAACCATCTCCCGATGCAGCTGCACAGGGTGATAATAGCGACAGCAGTGATACTCCCACAATAGGGTAGCCGTGTGGGCCATGAGCCCATGGAGGTGTTTTTTTTCCCAGGATCCACGCAGGTGGGTTCTGGTGTGCATCCTGTCCTCGGACCTCCTGGATGGCCTCCCCAACCCCCCCGGGCCCTTCAATGGCCATTTTTGATTTTTTTGATTTTTATTTTTGTTTTTATTTTTATTTCTTTTATTCCCAATTTTTTTGGGACGATTTGTTGGCTTCCGTGGTTCCTGTGGGCATACGCTGCATTGTGGCTGGGCACATGCAGGCTTGTAATGTATTTGGTTCAGATGCTTGGGTTTGAGTCACACACACCCCTCCTGCTTCCCGTTTCCATGGGCTTGCAAAGGGTGTGCCCAAGTGACAGTGAATTACACAGTGACGTTGGACTCCCATGAGCTGTGTGGGCAGTCTGTAGTCAATACTGTGTATACATTCCTAGTGCATATTGCTGTTGTGTTGTACACTGCATGTTGCATTGATGTGTAACTCATCTTCTGTGTCTACCTCCCAATTTGCAGGTCCCTTCCTCATGTCTACACAAGGACCTCTAGTCTGGAGATGTGGTCCATGTTGGCAGCAGTGCACCTACAACTCTACAGGTGCCAACACTGCACAGTTGGTAGTGGTGGGAGTGCAGGCATTTCCAGGTGGTGAGACTACTAATATTAAACATTAGTGATGTCATGTTAATGGTAGTACGTGCTCAAGTTTGTTGTTGGTCCGGCATTACTGTGAGCATTTCAGGTGTTGCAAGTTTCTAATAGGGACACTGTACATTGTGACACTAGTGTCATGTTGTGGGGATTACTTTGTTTACCTGCAAATAGCATGACATGGCACGGTGTGTCGTGTGGCGGTGCTGGGGTTGGGTTGGCTGACATGGCACTGTCCTCTTGTTGCATTTTGCAAGTGGGTATTCATTTTAGCTGCTTGAATGTGTAACTTCACAAAACTGCATTGGTGGTGTCAGTGTGGGTAGGGATGCAGACATTATGACACTTCCAGGTGAACAATCTCAGGCTGATATGGTTTTCACGGTTCTTTCTCCAGACATTCAGGATCAGTGTCAAGTTGAGTCATCATTGATTGTCAGATGGAATGTGCCAGGGCAGTGTGCACTCCACAGGGGTGTGATTTCTATGTGAAGTAATTAGCCACTAGCTGTGTACGGGCTGCCTCCCCCCGTGCCCTTTCACCTCCCATGCGCAGCGGCTGTGCATGTGGTCGGGGATGGGGGGGCACCACCATGTCCACGGCCAGGCCCCGGCGTGTTGCAACGTTGTGCAGGACACATGCTGCCACTATGATCCTGCACACTACTGGGGGAGCGTACAACAGCTGCCCGCCAGTATGGTCAAGCGAGCGAAAGCGTGACTTCAGCACTCCGAATGTGCGCTCCACTATGCCCCGGGTTGTAATGTGGGTTGCGTTATATCTTACCTGGGGTGGCGTGGTGGGGTTCCGAATTGGCGTCATCATGTGGGGGCTGAGAGGGTAGGCACTGTCCCCTGTGGAGGTGGTGATTGGTATCATTGGTGGGGTTGTGACCTTGCTCAGTATCTGACATGCATGCATGTGCAGTGGCATTCATACTCACCAAGCAGCCATGTATCGCCATGCCGGCCAGCTTCTAGGTCCCGGCTTAGGGTGGACATTCGGTAAATGAAGCTGTCGTGGGTTGACCCAGGATAGTTGGCATATACTGAGGTGATGATTCCCTTGGCATTACATACTACCTGCACGTTGATGGAATTCCAGTGCTTGCGGTTCCTATAGATGTGCTCAGATGCCCTGGGGGGACGTAGAGCCACATGGGTGCAGTCGATGGCACCTAGCACTTTGGGGAATCGTGCCACAGCGTAAAAATCCAGGGCGGCAGCATGCCTTTCTGCAGGGGTTCTGGGCAGGTATATGTGCCTGCGGACTGATGGGCGTGCAGTGATGATGTTCAAGACCTGGTGTAGGCAGCGTGACTGGGTGGCCTGTGATACACCACCCACAATGGCACTTGTCCGCTGAAATTATCCAGTGGCTAAGAAGTGCAGTACATTGAGGACCTTCTCCAGGGGGCTGAGTGCTTGGGAGCACAGGGTGGGTGATGTGAGGTCGTCCTCCCACTCACTCACCAGGTCCAGTATGATGTGTGGTGGAAACCTGTACCTCCCATGCACCTGGTCATCAGGCATCCCGAAAAGGCTGGTTCTGGGTGTGAATATTCTGGCCCTGACTATCCTCCTCCTCCTCCTTTGGTAGGCCACGCCCACTGCTGCTAGGAACGGTATGTTCATCCTGGGTCTGAGCTAGTTTTTTTGTTAGCGCGCAAAATAATGCGTTGCGCGTGTTGTAGGCGAGCGTGTGACCCGCGCACCCCTGAAATCCAGTGCCCAGTCCAATAGCGTGTGGAAATTGCCGCGCACACCGGGATACAGGTGCGCTGACGTACGCGCACTTTTGTCCAATTACACGCGATGAGACTCTGACGTGCTGTCCAATTACACGCGATGAGACTCTGACGTGCAGTCTTTCCACATGTGCTCTGTCATCACAGACGTCACAGACGCGCTTACGCGCTGAGGGCCTTTGGTCCAATAGATTCGCGTATGCGTGCTGACGTGCTTACGCGCTAAGGGCCTTTCCTCGGTTTTCACGCTGACGTGCAGGATTTTCACGTGCCAAATCACTCCGTACCAAACTGGCCACGCGTAAGCACACGGAAGACCACGATCCTGCCCAGAAGGCCGAACTACTGCCCCCCAGAGCCCCGAGCACGCTCCCACCTGCCATCTGCTGCTGCCTGACTGCCTGCTGCCCACGTGCACTGCCATTTGCTGCCTGCACATCAGCCAGGGGTGCTGTTGCTGTGACCACCCCTGCTGGAACCGAAGACTCCCGACTGGAATTCCATCGCTCCACAGCCCAGCCCCAGGACCCAGTTGCCCACCCACTCCTGCCTCTGGGGTTGTCATGTCGGCGGCATACACCATCTGTGACCACTGACAACCCCCGGCCAGAGAGGCAGAGGGGCACCAGCTTCAGTGCCACCGAAGTTGGTGTCCTGGTGGAGCAAGTCCTGGGGCAGTATGATGCCCTCTTTGGAAGTTCCCGCGCCGACAAGGAAGGACGGACTTGGATCTGGACTGACATCGTGACTGCCATCAACGCGGAGGGGGTGGCAGTCCGGGACTTACAACATGTCAGGAAGCGCTGGGAGAACTTCAGGTCCAGGACCCTGAACAAGGCCCGGCGCCTCTTGAAGGCAGCGGATGCCAAGGGGCGCCGGGGCCACTTGTCGGAAGAACAGATGGGGGTCCTGGAACACATATCCCCAGCGCTCCACGTCCAGGTCCTAGAGAAGCAGACCCGTCTGGAGTCGAGCGGTGAGTGTACATGCATCCTGATTGTGAGCAGTGCGTGTGGTGATCATTCGCCATTGTGCCGGTTGCACATCTGTTTGTATGGGGTCGAGTATGGGTGGGGGTGTACAGGGCCGTGGGGCTGACACATGCGAGGGCTGTAATGTGTGAGACATGGATGGTGCTTGTGTGTGTGGGCTTGCATGGAAAATGCAGTTGTGCGTGCACACATGTTTGGATGAATGTGTATGTAAGTAGACATGTCCGTGATGTCAGGCATGTATGTTGTTTTCGGCTGCATGTATGAGCACTGTGTACATGTGCATGTGTGTGTATTTGTCAAGGGTGCAACAGTGATGCAACATGGATGCATGTGACAGTGGTATGTGGAAGCCTGATTGGCAGATGTGACATGGATGCCCGTCTGAACAGTGCGACACTTGGCAGAGGTGTAGACATGAATGCAAGTGTGGTGGTGTGTGTACATGTGTGGTGCACTTCCTGTGTTGCATGTGATGTCTGGCTCCCCTTTGGCTGCTGATGCTGTTGTATGTGTAGAGATGGTGGTGGCAGTTGCGATATGGCTGTGGTATGGCTCATGTGTGCCAGTTGCAATGACATGTGTGTTGGGGATTGTGATGACATGTCTGAGGTTTGCCAATGCCACTCATGTGCAACTGTCATGCGTGTATGTGTCCATTGTACAGTGCCCTTTTGCCTGTGTTTTGTTTCTCCCTGTCTGCAGCGTCAACTGATGAAGAGGGCGGAGAAGGTGCTGTGGAGCACAGCGGTGGGGATCCGACCGCCAGCCGGAGACGCAAGGCCCGGCTCCCCTCCCGTGTTGTCATCTCGTCGGGGAGTGAGGAGTCCGGTGCCGCGTCCCAGGCCGCAGCTGCCGGGAGGAGGTCCAAGAGGCAGAGGTTGCAGTTGGACTCCTCAGCAGCAGAAGGGGCAGCTGGGACCCCACAGGGACCAACAGGGGAAGATGGCACGGAGTCATCCAGGTTGGTTTGGGGTTTGGTGGAGGAGGGGGCCGCGCAAGCACCAGAGAAGGGGTCTGGAGGTGGGGATCCCACTGGTGCTAGTGGTGCAGTGCAGGACCACGGACAGGAGGCAGCACAGGCGGCCGCGGAGGTGCCTGTGTGCAATCCTGTCCCCGATCCTGTCCCTGCATCATCTTGCACCAGCAGGGATGCCTACGTCCAGACCCGTTTTCAGGCAGGGAATGAGCTGACGTCAACTGGCCTTCCTCTGCCTGCGGCCGTGGCCATCCAGGTCCGAGTTGAGCCTGTCCTGGCTGGTGTGGCGTTGCGTCAACGGGCCATGCGAGGTGACCTGCAGTCTTTTCATGGAGAGACTGCACGTCATCTCGAATGGCTCGTTGACCACGTCAGCCTGCTGGGACAGGTCACCCAGGCCGGATTCCTCCGTCTGATGGGGCTTGCTCTGACCCCCTCCTCAACTGGACCCCCTACGCGCCAGTTGTCCTCTGTGCCATCTTCCCACCCATCAGTCACCTGGGTGCCCTGTGGAGCTGCCTCTGACGGTGCGGCCAGGCTGGTGGAGGAGGCATCCCTGCCACAGTCGGGAGTCGGAGGTCCAGCAGGGGTGGCCACATCAACAAGTGCACCCCAGCCGGCAGAGGATGTGCAGGCAGCAGGAGGCAGTGCACGGGCAGAGGAGGAGCAGCAGCAGCAGCAACATGGTGGGAGACATGAAGGCTCGGGGCTTTCGACATCGGAGGGGCAGGCATCGGCCGGAGGGCAGGGGGACCCAGGACAGAGAGTGTCTTCCGTGTCGCAGCGGTTGGGCCACGCCATAGGTGCGGAGCGGCGGCGGGCGGAAGAGGCGCGGCTCACAATGGTCAGGGCGGAGAACTCCATGCGGAGGGCCCTGAGGCGGGCCGAGTGCCTCGAGGCAATCCGCAGGGGGTTGGAGGAGGACACGGCGTCGTCCCTGCGGACCCTCGGGGCCATGGAACTGGACCGCCTCCAGGACATCGAACAGGAGTTCGATGATGCCCTGGCCCGGGACACCACGGAGTGAGCCGCTGGACTTGCCCGCCGCCTTTGTATATAGTTCTTTAGTTTTAGGTTTCCTTTCTTTCTTATTATGATTTGGAGTCGACGGACACTGCTCCACTTTTTGTATATAGTTGATTTTTAGGTAGGTCTTTTAGTAGGTTTCCTTTGTTCAGTTGGGCTCATGGACCCTTGGTAGTTTTTTATACGGACAAGCATGTTTTTTTTTCTCATTCACATTGTAGTTTGTTTTCTTTCTTTAGCATTCTTTATTTTTTTCAATACAATTTTGTTTGCATACTTCACTGTGTGGTATCATCTCATTGGTTTAATGCATGTCATGTTGTGTGTTTTCCCATTCAATTGCAACCATTGTGTGTGACGGACATGGGTTCATTAGCTTCATGAACATTGGGGGTGTAACATGTGATTTCCATTTCCATGTGGGTGAATGGGTTACTTGGTAGGGCTTTTTGGCTGTGGAGGCTGTCCATTACGCACATGATTGGGGATTGTGAGGACCTGGTGGAGGCTGCCCCTGCACTGCTGGGGGGTGGGGGTGGTGGGAGACATGAGTGGGGGCCTGGTGGAGGCTGCCTCTGCACTGCTGGGGGGTGGGGGTGGTGGGAGACATGAGTGGGGGCCTGGTGGAGGATGCCCATGGTGGCAGGGGGGTGGGGGTCCAGGGGGACATGAGTGGGGGCCTGGTTGAGGGTGACCCTGGATGCTGGGGGGTGGGGGTGCAGGGGGACATGAGTGGGGGCCTGGTGGAGGCTGCCCATGGTGGCAGGGGGGTGGGGGTGGTGGGAGACATGAGTGGGGGCCTGGTGGAGGATGCCCATGGTGGCAGGGGGGTGGGGGTGCAGGGGGACATGAGTGGGGGCCTGGTGGAGGGTGACCCTGGATGCTGGGGGGTGGGGGTGCAGGGGGACATGAGTGGGGGCCTGGTGGAGGCTGCCCATGGTGGCAGGGGGGTGGGGGTGGTGGGAGACATGAGTGGGGGCCTGGTGGAGGGTGACCCTGGATGCTGGGGGGTGGTGGTGCAGGGGGACATGAGTGGGAGCCTGGTGGAGGCTGCCCCTGGTGGCTGGGGGGTGGGGGTGGTGGGAGACATGAGTGGGGCCTGGTAGAGGATGCCCATGGTGGCAGGGGGTTGGGGGTGGTGGGAGACATGAGTGGGGGCCTGGTGGAGGGTGACCCTGGATGCTGGGGGGTGGGGGTGCAGGGGGATATGAGTGGGGGCCTGGTGGAGGCTGCCCCTGCACTGCTGGGGGGTGGGGGTGGTGGGAGACATGAGTGGGGGCCTGATGGAGGCTGCCCGTGGTGGCAGGGGGGTGGGGGTGGTGGGTGACATGAGTGAGGGCCTGGTGGAGGATGCCCATGGTGGCAGGGGGGTGGGGGTGCAGGGGGACATGAGTGGGGGCCTGGTGGAGGGTGACCCTGGATGCTGGGGGGTGGCGGTGGTGGGAGACATGAGTGGGGGCCTGGTGGAGGGTGACCCTGGATGCTGGGGGGTGGGGGTGCAGGGGGACATAAGTGGGGGCCTGGTGGAGGCTGCCCCTGCACTGCTGGGGGGTGGGGGTGGTGGGAGACATGAGTGGGGGCCTGATGGAGGCTGCCCGTGGTGGCAGGGGGGTGGGGGTGGTGGGTGACATGAGTGGGGGCCTGGTGGAGGATGCCCATGGTGGCAGGGGGGTGGGGGTGCAGGGGGACATGAGTGGGGGCCTGGTGGAGGGTGACCCTGGATGCTGGGGGGTGGGGGTGCAGGGGGACATGAGTGGGGGCCTGGTGGAGGCTGCCCATGGTGGCAGGGGGGTGGGGGTGGTGGGAGACATGAGTGGGGGCCTGGTGGAGGGTGACCCTGGATGCTGGGGGGTGGTGGTGCAGGGGGACATGAGTGGGGGCCTGGTGGAGGCTGCCCCTGGTGGCTGGGGGGTGGGGGTGGTGGGAGACATGAGTGGGGGCCTGGTGGAGGATGCCCATGGTGGCAGGGGGGTGGGGGTGGTGGGAGACATGAGTTTGGGCCTGGGGAAGGGTGACCCTGGATGCTGGGGGGTGGGGGTGCAGGGGGACATGAGTGGGGGCCTGGTGGAGGCTGCCCCTACACTGTTGGGGGGTGGGGGTGGTGGGAGACATGAGTGGGGGCCTGGTGGAGGATGCCCATGGTGGCAGGGGGGTGGGGGTGCAGGGGACATGAGTGGGGGCCTGGTGGAGGCTGCCCCTGGTGGCTAGGGGGTGGGGGTGGTGGGAGACATGAGTGGGGGCCTGGTGGAGGGTGACCCTGGATGCTGGGGGGTGGTGGTGCAGGGGGACATGAGTGGGGGCCTGGTGGAGGCTGCCCCTAGTGGCTGGGGGGTGGGGGTGGTGGGAGACATGAGTGGGGGCCTGGTGGAGGATGCCCATGGTGGCAGGGGGGTGGGGGTGGTGGGAGACATGAGTGGGGGCCTGGTGGAGGGAGACCCTGGATGCTGGGGGGTGGGGGTGCAGGGGGACATGAGTGGGGGCCTGGTGGAGGCTGCCCCTGCACTGCTGATGGGTGGGGGTGGTGGGAGACATGAGTGGGGGCCTGGTGGAGGATGCCCATGGTGGCAGGGGGGTGGGGGTGCAGGGGGACATGAGTGGGGGCCTGGTGGAGGCTGCCCCTGGTGGCTGGGGGGTGCGGGTGGTGGGAGACATGAGTGGGGGCCTGGTGGAGGATGCCCATGGTGGCAGGGGGGTGGGGGTGGTGGGAGACATGAGTGGGGGCCTGGTGGAGGGTGACCCTGGATGCTGGGGGGTGGGGGTGCAGGGGGACATGAGTGGGGGCCTGGTGGAGGATGCCCATGGTGGCAGGGGGGTGGGGGTGGTGGGAGACATGCATTGTTGATCAGTAGTGCAAGGTGACATGTGGGTTGGCTGGGGGGCATGCCCATGGTGGATGGGCTGCCTGCGGCGGGACATTAGCATGGGTGCAGGGTAGTCCCCCGTGGTGTGGGCTGCCTGCAGGGTCCGTGGAGGTTGTGGAGCGTACACCTGAGAGGGCCCACACGGCCAATTCACGTGTGGTACTCCCCAGAACCCCTGAAATACACATACCCTGCTGAAATCGCGTGTGGAACTTCCCGCACACCCCTGAAATACACGTACCCTGCTCGCACTGGGCCAATCGTGTGTGGAACTTCCCGCGCACCCCTGAAATACACGTACCCTGCTGAAATCGCATGTTGAACTTCCCGCGCACCCCTGAAATACACGTACCCTGCTCGCACTGGGCCAATCGCGTGTGGAACTTCCCGCGCACCCCTGAAATACACGTACCCTGCTGAAATCGAGTTTGGAACTTCCCGCGCTCCCCTGAAATACACATACCTTGCTGAAATCGCGTGTGGAACTTCCCGCGCACCCCTGAAATACACGTACCCTGCTCGCACTGGGCCAATCGTGTGTGGAACTTCCCGCGCACCCCTGAAATACACATACCTTGCTGAAATCGCGTGTGGAACTTCCCGCGCACCCCTGAAATACACGTACCCTGCTCGCAGTGGGCCAATCGTGTGTGGAACTTCCCGAGCACCCCTGAAATACACGTACCCTGCAGAAATCGCGTGTGGAACTTCCCGCGCACCCCTGAAATACACATACCTTGCTGAAATCGCATGTGGAACTTCCCACGCACCCCTGAAATACACGTACCCTGCTCGCACTGGGCCAATCGTGTGTGGAACTTCCCGCGCACCCCTGAAATACACGTACCCTGCTGAAATCGCGTGTGGAACTTCCCGCGCACCCCTGAAATACACATACCTTGCTGAAATCGCGTGTGGAACTTCCCGCGCACCCCTGAAATACACGTACCCTGCTCGCACTGGGCCAATCGTGTGTGGAACTTCCCGCGCACCCCTGAAATACACGTACCCTGCTGAAATCGCATGTGGAACTTCCCGCGCACCCCTGAAATACACCTACCTTGCTGAAATTGCGTGTGGAACTTCCCGCGCACCCCTGAAATACATGTACCCTGCTCGCACTGGGCCAATCGTGTGTGGAACTTCCCGAGCACCCCTGAAATACACGTACCCTGCTGAAATCGCGTGTGGAACTTCCCGCGCACCCCTGAAATACACATACCTTGCTGAAATCGCGTGTGGAACTTCCCGCGCACCCCTGAAATCCACGTACCTTGCTGAAATCGCACGTGAGACTTCCCGCGCACCCCGGTATACACGCACACCTATTTTTTGTCAGCGGGTGTCCGTGTTTGTGGGTACCCCTTTGCACGTCATTTGTCCTCGAGGGCCACACTATAGGACATTCATCATGGCAGTATATAGGTGCTATTTGTTGGCGCACCTTTTGGCGCACATTTCTTACAGCCGCAGAGACGCTACCGCCTGCTTTCTTGTGGCGGTCGTGTTTGTGCCTGTGCGCTGGTTTGAGCGTGCGCTTTTTTGCCCTATTCTATTCCATGAATACGTGTTGTAGGCGAGCGTGTGGGCGTTCCGCGCACTTGTGCCCTGTACTTCCCCCGTGACGCCCATGTTTTGGCAAGTTGTTCCCCATTCCGAGTGTTACGCCCGTGTTCCGCCTACTTTTGTTGCGTGCGCCGCGCTATGTGTGAATTTTGCTGTGGCCTGTGCGATTTTCGCTGTGACCTGGCGCACGCTGTTAGATGGCCTGTGCGCCAACGTGCGCCGCGCACTTTTTTATCGCACATCCGCTGGTTTTCTCGCGCACGGCCATCCATGAATCGATGTGCGCTGCTTTTGGTGCGATTTTCGCACTTGCACTGCGATTTTCGCTATTCCACTGCGATTCGCACGTTTTTGCCCACTTGCGCCGCGCTAATTATTCCATGAATCGGCCTGTAAATGTAACAAACCAAGTGGGTGGGACAAGTTCTCTTATCATAGAACGCACATCTCCATGACGTCAGAACCAATATTCTTTTGTACCACGCATGTTTGCTAACAGATTTGTAATGCTTGATTGTAGAACCTCATCTTTTTCTTGTACTTTTTGTAGTAATTGTGTAGCTGACATATTTTGAAAATGGGTATGCAATGTGTGTGCAACTCTGTAGCATAGAGTTGCTAGTTCACTTTAAAAGAGTAGGTGGAATATGTATTCAACATTTTTTCTAAATCTGGGATCTTCAGAATATGTTCGTAAAGAGCGATATTCTGATGCTGTTATCTGGAATGCGTCTATCATCGTACCTTCCTCCTTTCCCAGTAGGAAAGAGTAGAGGAAAGGATGTGCTTCTATACTTTTTTTTTCCCATTTGCTGATTGGTGATCCTTTGGTTTGTCGCATTTGGTACATTTCCAGTGCATCATCTATGGAGCCTTTAGAGTGTAATGGATGAATTGTATAATGGTCTAAAATATTGGATACTGTAGCAGGATCTAGAAGTTGAAATGGACCAGTTTCTGGTGACTCTTGAATGATTTCAGTGGTTTCCCTCAGGTTTTCTTCAATATTAATTTCTTTGTAGTATTCATTATTGTCTTTTAGATATTGCAAGGCTTTTCTAATTTTATGTAAGTCCACAAGTTGTTGCCATTTTTTATTTGTCTTTTGTAGGTATACCATTTACTAAGACAATTAAAGATTGATCTATTGGACGTTTCACTCCCAGAGTGTGTACATTTTCTTTCAGATCTAATGGCAAATGAAATACTTTGCCACAAATGCCTTTCACTAATTCAGAGCAAAGTAATTTTGCTGTTTTAGGTTGAAGGCATATTATTGCTTGAAATGGGTGCACTGTTTGAATTTTGATGCTCTCATATACATTGAGTTGTTGCAGGGGTTTTGGTAATGGGAATAATTCCAAGTTATTTGTGATAGCACGTGAAGGAGTTTGGTTGTTGTCAAGTTTTGCAGTGCAGTAACTGCAAAGTATTAAGGGGTCAGGTATTTCGTATTTGTTTTCTGCTATAAGGTAGACAGCTAATTCAAACCAATTGGAATCTTCAGTGTCTTCTATTTTGTATGTTATGTCCAAAGTTTTTGTGCTACTTTTATAAAAATTTCTGCGGCAAGATATACACACATGGTTTGGTACTTCAGCAGATGTACTTTTAAATTTTAGTATTTCTTTTTTGTATGTGTGTAGTAGATGTTTGCCATCTGTACAATTTTTGCTAGTCTGTTGTAAAGCTATTGCATTTCGTAAGTGGCTTTCAGTTCCAAAATATTTTCTCTGGATATGCTCTATTTCTTTGAGTAGGTCCTTGTCTGTACCAGGTAGAAGATAGGCATTTAAATTGGCTAGTGCTAAAGCAGGACTTTTACACAGTACAGTTTATTGACTAGATTTCTTATAGTTGAATGATGTGTTGATATCATTTTGATATGATGGAAGGTTCTTTTGCAAATAGGTCCTGAAATGCAGGCTAATGAATGTCCTTGTAGTCATGTGTATTTGCGCACTGGACAGGTATCCATATTTTGTAGGAGTTTAATTTTGAATTCGTCTTTGCCTTTCACATACTGATTGAGGAACTGGCGTAAAGATTTGAAAGATTTTTTGGCAATGTTAAACATTGACGTGCATGGCCATTTGTACACTGGACGTTTTGATTCAGTTGAATGGAGAGGTGATACTGAGTTTTCTGCGGATATTTTTGTAAGCAGCATTTCTTGTTCCATTATGGTATTATTAAGTGTTTCATACCCACGTCCACTGCTATGTATGGCAATTGTGTTTGTTTGCTTTTGTTCGTATGCTTCTTCATTAAAATATTGTTCTGTGCTCGTGGTGTGACTCCATTCACCTCTACAGATATTTAAGACGTTATTTTTTTGACATTCCGTTTATTGAGAAGTCTTTTTTGTATTTTAGTGTTTAGTTTTGTTAGTGGTTTCATTCTGTTTAAAACTAAAATCAATAACTTCATGAGAAAGATTGCACTGTTTACGAGAGCTTCTAAGATCAATTTTCTATGATAGGTTTTAAGGGTTGTGCTTGATTTCTCTCCTGTTTTTAAAAGATTCTGAAGGACTCTGTGGCGGAACATTTATTGTAAAATACTTGTTTTGGTATGGTTACTTGCCACTACATCAAGATTTATAGGAGCATTGTTAGTAGTAGTGGTAGCTGAATTCTTCTTAATAACTTTCTGTTTCATTTTACATTTTGAAAGAGGAGGCAAAGTTTCTGTACTGGAAGTTTGTTTTGTTTCGCTTAATGACTGTATTAGCTGTTTTGATTGAACTTTTTGTACAAATTCTGCTAGAGATGGATGCTTATTTTGGACACTTATTTTGATTTGCTCTACTTCTGCATTGCTTTCTACGGACTTGCTTTTTGGTAGGCATTCTTTAGGGTCTGTTGGAAAAAATGAAGGTATGGGTTGGGCTGTTGTGCAATGTATGTGTGCTGTGTGCATGAATGTCTGAGTATGTTGGTAATGATGTATGTGGAGGTGTGTGATTGTGCAATGGCTAGCTACAACAAGTTTGGAAGGGTATTCTTGTATTTGTGTGTTACTATACTGGGGTTCAGATGACAATACAAAGTAAGCTACTGGTGAGGAGAAACACTAATACTAAATAAAATGGTATAGTATTAAAACAGTTCTTTGTTTTACAATACTAACATTCTGGGGGCTGATTCATGGAAGTTGTGTGCCGACAAACGCTGATTTGTGTGCTATTCTGCCTGCAAATCCTTGTTTAACAAATGGGGATTTGTGGGCAGAATGGCTGTCTAAGAGTTATGCGCTCCGTGGACACCATGGTTTTCCCGCGGACAGGGTCTGCCACATCTGGGGGTTTTCAGCAAATTCGGCATGGAAAGTAGACTGTAGGGATTAGCCAATCAGCTGTTGAGGTTGTGGATTTGTGTTGAAAGAGGATGTGTGTAGTGAAGATGTCAGAGGTGGAGAAAGACAGGGTGTTGGTGGTTGGAGATATGTTTGTGTATGGTTTGGAGCAGTATGCTAAATGCAGGAATGTGGCAAATAATTTTGATGTTAAAGGAGTGGAGGTGGTGTAGAGCACTGTGCCTGATTTCAATGTGCAGGGAATTTTACAAGTTTGTGAAGATATGGGCAGGATGAACAGTCCCCAGGTGGTAGTTTTGCACTGTGGTGCTTTGCATTTGGGCTATGTCAGTGCCCCTACTTTGTTGGCAGATTTGGAACACTTGGTTCAAGAAGTAATGAAAGTCCTTCCAAATGCCAAAGTTATTTTTTCTGGTTTAGTAGCTAGCGCTATATGGGACAATAGTTCTGTTTTTTGTCCTGAGCAAAACATTGCTAGGTGTGCAATCAACCAAGGCATGTTTGCTTTCATGCTTAGAGTTGGTATGTTATTTTGTAATAATGAGAACATTGATTCTGGTAATGCTGTTTATTTTAAAGAAGATGGCATTTCTTTATCTTTTATGGGAAATGCCATGCTGTTTTGGACATAAGGGTTGCTTTGGAGACGCGTATGTGAAGATTTTAGAAGCAAAATAAGAAAAAGAAAATACAAAATACAAGGCGTCTCTCGTGCATCTGCAAAAAAAAACCCAAAAAAGGCTCTTTTCAGAGCCAACCTCAAAGGGGAAATGGGGTAAATTATTTAAATTTAAATTCATCACGCTCAGATTTTTCGATATGTCCACGGACATGGCGCGTGTCCGCGGACACTGCATTTTAGATACAGGGATTTTGGGGTGGAGAGGCATGCAAATGAGAATGAACAGAGCAAGGGATTGGTCAACACAGTTTACTGTGTGTGTTGTGTAAGGAGAGAGTTTGTCAGAAAGTATTTTTCTTGAGAGAAGGACAGATAGCTATGGCTGTGTGTTTCAGAAAACAGATTATCTGGAATTTGGGAGACTCATGGATACATTGGTTGGAGGTGCATGCAGAACAATGGAGTGGCTGCACATCTTGGATTCTCTCATGTGGAAGTGCACTGGCATGGAGTGCGTGGAATGAAGTGGCTGGATTTGGTACCTCTCTGTACAACTTTGGTGACACAGTGTCATCCAGACATAATTATTATTAATTGTGGAGGGAAAAGTTTAGGACATGTGTCTGGAATTTCTTTGCAATTTGCAATGAAAGAAGGACTTGGGAAGGTCATGGACTTTTTTCCAAATTCCCAAGTAATTTTTTCTCGTGTTGCTAAGAGACAAATGTGGCGGCTTTCTTCTTCATTTGGTCCACAAATGGAGAAAGCGAGGCACAATGTCAATAAGGCTGTTTGTGCCTTTTTAAGAGATGTTGGCATGTCCTCTTTTCACAATGAACATATTATGTTTCGTAGCTCATACATTTTTCACAGAGATGGAGTACATCTTACTTATGCTGGCAATCAGATTTTCTGTGAAATATACAAAATGCATTGCAACCTTTTTTGTAATTACATGAACACATTTTGCAGTAGGTGTTATTCATTTGAAGTTTTTGAAACACAAAAAACACCACCAAAAGGCTCTTTTCAGAGCCACCACTGCTTCCCATAGAAAGTGCATAGAAAGTGCAATGGTTCTGATAGAGCAGCACCCCCAAAAAATTAATATCTGCAGACTGTCCGCAGATTTCTAAAAAAATGCACAGGGCCGTGCACTATTTATTTTTACTTCTATTTTTAAACTGTGAAAGGCAGCTCTGGAAAGAGCGATTTTTTTGGGGGTTTTGTTGTTCTTTATATTTTCTTTTTTAAACATTACACACAAGGAAAGGAGGGGAAAGGAGGGTAAGGAAGGAACACGAACCACAGGGATAAGAAAGGGCAGGTGGAGAGAGGAAGATGTAGGGTGGGCCTTATTCAGGTAGTGGGCAGTTCTTCTCATGCTCCTTGACTGCAATCTCGAAAGCACTCTGAAGATTCTCCCCCCTGCATATTGCGACCCTTGAAAGGTAAGGGTCAACAGCATCATCAATGGCCTGTGAGGCAGTTGGAGTGATGTGCTGTCCCACAGCAGTGTCTCTTGTGGTGACAGGAGCGGAATTGGAGGATGATGTAGAGGAACTCAACCTACTACATTTATCGCAAGGTACAACCTTGCGAATAGCCCCACCGTGGAATGACCTTAGGTGTCACTTCATTGATGTTGTACCAAAGCTGTATGAATGAGGCCTTCCACGACTCAGCACCATGTGGCACTAATTGCAGATGACCTTATTCGCATGAGCTTTTAGCACTCCATCAAGAGTGGTAAACAACCGCCACACTCAAGAATCACTGCAAGTGCTGATAGTAGGCACTTCCACTACATCATCATCTTCATCCTCTTCATCCGTCTCCTCTGCATCCTCATGCCTGTTCCCCTCTGCAGGCCCATGCCGAAGTGGTGGAGCGGCTGGAGGTGGAGATGAAGCTGAAGCAGCTATGGTCGCCATCTGGAGGACAGCAGGCAAGAGTCAGCAGCAATGCAGTGAATGCAAGTAGAAGCAATGCTCTGTCAGGTAGCCAGAAGCAGAATGAGGAGCAATTCTAGGGTGTGGCCTTTTATAGGGGTGCTGGTGTGCACTGTCTGCGGACACATCGAACACCAATAAAAGGCTAAAAGAGTTCCAAAAAGTATGTTGATCGCCAGGGACATTGGGCCTCATTACGAGTGTGACGGTAAGGATGCCGGTGCCGTTAACCCCTTACCGCCGCATTCTGAGGTTCCTTAGCAGGTCCCACTAAGGTCAGCTGGTTTTACCAGCCGCCCTTAGCGGGAGCCGCTAAGGGACCAGGGAGCTTATAATGGGCACACTATTTGCGGGCCTTTTATTAGCTCCTTTCTCATTCCCATTGAGCCCTATGGTAGCTTGAATGGGAATGGGGAATGATTTTCAGAATGAGGACTTACCGGGTCCTCCAAGGTTGAAATGACCCGGTAAATCCCCATACCGAGAACCCGGACCCAGACCCGGACACAGGTTTGGAGACAGCAATGGCGCTAATAGCGCCATGGCTCCCTCCAAATTCGCAATGAGGCCCATTGTCTAGAACATGTGCAATGGTGAACTTTTACTGTGAAATACTTTGGATTTGTCCAAAAAAGTACTTTTAAAGTGTTCGGGAACCCGGACAGTGTCCGCAAATAAGGACAGCGTGGGTGCGGGCACATGATGACATCGCGGACATGTTTGCGAATGGAATGGCTGTCCGCAGGACACCAAATGTGATGGGACGGTTGTGCGCATGCGCGCGGGTGTTCTACGGACAGTGTTCAGGTCCTCAAACTAATTAAAAGTGTGACACACGTGTGTCGGACAGTTACAGACAGGCGCAATGCTCGAAGGACCTGTGGGTGTGGTGCGCATTGCGTAGATGTTCTACGGACAGTGCGGACACTCCCATTTTAATTAAGAACAGTATGAACAGGTATTGTGTCCTTAGGACACACCCATTTTGGTTAATTACAGACATCCCGGACATCGAACATGTTCTAAAAACAGTTCCATTTTGATTGCGGACATCCCGGACATCGAGTGTGTTCTAAGAACAGTTCCATTTTGATTGCGGACATTACAGACGGGGATAGTGTTCTTAGGACACCTCCATTTTGGTTAATTGAAGACATTCCGGACATCAAGTGTGTTCTAAGAACAGTTCCATCTTGATTGTGGATGGTACGGACATGTATAGTGTCCTTAGGACACCTCCATTTTGGTTAATTGCGGACATCCCGGACATCAAGTGTGTTCTAAGAACAGTTCCATTTTGATTTCGGACAGTACCGACAGGTATAGTGTTCTTAGGACACCTCCATTTTGGTTAATTGCGGACATTCCGGACATCGAGTGTGTTCTAAGAACAGTTCCATCTTAATTGCGGACAGTACGGACAGGTATACTGTCCTTAGGACACCTCCATTTTGGTTAATTGCGGACATGCCGGACACCCGCGCTGTCTGCGGACACCTTAACTGCCTTAAAAAAAAAAAAAGACACAAGGGAATGAAGTAACAAAACATGTAATATTTTATTATTATATGCAAATATAACATTTATGAAAGAGAGGGCGAAGCAGAAACTGACACAAATACAGGGGTATTAGGGGTTTGGAGAGGATGAATGGGTGGGGATTAAGGGATGGAAGTCTCATCATAACGTTTTTCTTGGTGCTGAGGGTTTGTGGATAGTTGACTGGGTCATGGAGAGGGGGAACTTGTACATGTGGGACAATAATATTTAATGTTTTCTTGTATGTGGTCCTCCACAAATTGTTTTAAAATATTGAAATTTTTCATTAGCATATCCATTAGTTGTTCCATTCGTTGCAGACCATTTTCTAATGTCTCTTTTGCCCCACCCATCGCTCATGCCCCGTGCCTCCCCTGTTCCCTCCCAGCCCCCGGCCATGCCCCGTGTCTCCCTCCTTTCCACCCCACCCCCCGCTCATGCTCTGTGTCTCTCTCCTGTTTCCCCTCACCCCCTCTCTTGCCCTGGGTCTCTCTCCTGTTCCCCCAACCCCTGCTCATGCCCCGTGTCTCCCCTGTTACCCACCACCCCCAGCTCATGCCCCGTGTCTCTCCCCTGTTCCCCCCACCCCCCGCTCATACCCCATGTCTCTCTCCTGTTCCCCCTACCCTGCGCTCATGCCCCGTGTCTCCCTTGATCCCCCCAACCCCCGCTCATGCCTCTCATCTCTCTCTTGTTCCCTGATCCCTCGCTCATGCCCTGTGTCTCCCTCCTGTTCCCACACCCCCCGCTCATGCCCCGTGTCTCTCTCCTGTTGCTCCCCACCCTCCCGCTCATGCCCCGTATCTCCCTCCTGTTAGCCCCCACCCCCCACTCATGCCCCGTGTCTCCCTCCTGTTCCCCCCACCCCCCGCTCATGCCCCAAGTCTCCCTCGTGTTGCCCCCACACCCCGCTCATGCCATGTGTCTCCCTGCTGTTACCCCCCACCCCCTGCTCATGCCCCGTGTCTCCCTCCTGTTCCTCCCACCCCCCGCTCATGCCCTGTGTCTCCCTCCTTTTCCCCCCCACGCCCGCAAATGCCCTGTGTATCCCCTGTTCCCCCCACCCCCCCGGTCATGCCCCATGTCTCTCTCCTGTTGCCCCCCACCCCCGCTCATGCCCCATGTCTGCCCTATTCCCCCCACCCCCTGCTCATGCCCCGTGTCTCCCTCGTGTTGCGTCCACCCCAATCATGCCCCGTATCTCCCCCCTGTTGCCCTCCACCCCCTGCTCATGACCCGTGTCTCCCTCGTGTTGCCCCCCACCCCCCGCCCATGCCCTGTGTCTCCCTGTGTTGCTCCCCACCCCCCGCTCATGCACCGTCTCTCCCTCGTGTTGCCCCCCACCCCCCGCTCATGCTCTGTGTCTTACTCCTGTACCCCCACCCCCCTGCTCATGCCCCGTGTCTCCCTTCTGTACCCCCCACCCACTGCTAATGTCCTGTGTCTCCCTCCTGCACCCCCTTACCCCCTGCTCATGCCCTGTGTCTCCCTCGTGTTACCCCCAACCCCCTGCTCATGCCAGTGTCTCCCTCCTGTTCCCCCCACCACCCGCTCATGCCTCGTGTCTCCCTCCTGTTCCCCCCACGCCCCTGCTCATGCCCCGTGTCTCCCTCGTGTTACCCCCCACCCCCGCTCATGCCCCGTGTCTCCCTATTGTTGGCCCCCAACCCCCCGCTCATGCCCTGTGTCTCCCCTGTTTCCCTCTACCTCCCGCTCATGCCCGTATCTCCCCTGTTCCTCCCTACTCCCCACTCATGCCCCGTGTCTCCCTCCTTTTCCCCCCATCCCCCGCTCATGCCCGTGTCTCCCCTGTTCCCCTCCACCCCCCCCTCATGCCCTGTGTCTCCCCTGTTCCCCTCACCCCCGGTCATGCCCCATATCTCCCTCTTTTTCTCCCCCACCCCCAGTCATGCCCCTTGTCTCCCCTGTTACCCCCACCCCCCTGCTCAAGCTCCATGTCTCCACTGTTCCCCCATCCCCCGCTCATGCCCCGTGTCTCCCCTGTTCCCCCACCCCACGCTCATGTCCCTTGTCTCCCCTGTTCCCCCCACCCCCTGCTCATGGCCCGTGTCTCCCTTGTTCCCCCCACCCCCTGCTCATGCCCCGTGTCTCCCTCCTTTTCACCCCACCCCCTGCTCATGCCCCTTGTCTCCTCTGTTCCCCCCACCCCCTGCTCATGCCCCATGTCTCCCCTGTACCCCCACCCCCTGCTCATGCCCCGTGTCTCTCTCCTGTTGCCTCCCCACCGCCCGCATATGCCTTGTGTCTCTCTCCTGTTCCACCCCACCCCCCATTCATGCCCTGTGTCTCCCTCCTATAAGCCCCACGCCCTGATCATGCCCTGTGTCTCTCTCCTGTTACCCCCACCCCCCTCTCATGCCCTGTGTCTCCCATGTTCCTCCCCACCCCCCGCTCATACCCCGTGTCTCTCCCCTATTACCCCCACCCCCCCTCATGCCCCTTGTCTCTCTCTTGTTCCCCCACACCCCGCTCATGCCCCTTGTCTCCCTCCTGTTCCCCCCACCCCCTGCTCATGTCCCGTGTCTCCCCTGTTCCCCCCCACCCCCGCTCATGCCCCGTGTCTCCCCTGTTCCCCTCCCACCCCCTGTTCATGCCCCTTGTCTCTCTCTTGTTCCCCCACCCCCTGCTCATGCCCCTTGTCTCCCTCCTTTTCCCCCCACCCCCTGCTCATGTCCCATGTCTCCCTGTTCCCCCCACCCCCCGCTCATGCCCCGTGTCTCTCCCCTGTTCCCCCCACCCCCCGCTCATACCCCATGTCTCTCTCCTGTTCCCCCACCCCACGCTCATGCCCCATGTCTCCCCTGTTCCCCCTCACCCCCCGCTCATGCCCCTCGTCTCTCTCTTGTTCCCCGACCCCTCGCTCATGCCCCGTGTCTCCCTCCTGTTCCCCCACCCCCCGCTCATGCCCCGTGTCTCTCTCCTGTTGCTCCCCAACCTCCCGCTCATGCTTGTGTCTCCCTCCTGTTACCCCCCAATCATGCTCTGTGTCTCCCTCCTGTTCCCCCCACCCCCCGCTCATGCCCCATGTCTCCCTCGTGTTGCCCCCACACCCCGCTCATGCCCTGTGTCTCCCCCCTTTTAGCCCGCACCCCCTGCTCATGCCCCGTGTCTCCCTCCTGTTCCTCCCACCCCCCGCTCATGCCCTGTGTCTCCCTCCTTTTCCCCCCACCCCTCGCAAATGCCCTGTGTATCCCCTGTTCCCCCCACCCCCCGGTCATGCCCCATGTCTCCCTCCTGTTGCCCCCCACCCCCCGCTCATGCCCCATGTCTGCCCTATTCCTCCCACCCCCTGCTCATGCCCTGTGTCTCCCTCCTTTTCACCCCACCCCCTGCTCATGCCCCTTGTCTCCTCTGTTCCCCCCACCCCCTGCTCATGCCCCATGTCTCCCCTGTACCCCCACCCCCTGCTCATGCCCCGTGTCTCTCTCCTGTTGCCCCCCACCGCCCGCATATGCCCCGTGTCTCTCTCCTGTTCCACCCCACCCCCCATTCATGCCCTGTGTCTCCCTCCTATAAGCCCCACGCCCTGATCATGCCCTGTGTCTCTCTCCTGTTACCCCCACCCCCCTCTCATGCCCTGTGTCTCCCATGTTCCTCCCCACCCCCCGCTCATACCCCGTGTCTCTCCCCTATTACCCCCACCCCCCCTCATGCCCCTTGTCTCTCTCTTGTTCCCCCACACCCCGCTCATGCCCCTTGTCTCCCTCCTGTTCCCCCCACCCCCTGCTCATGTCCTGTGTCTCCCCTGTTCCCCCCCACCCCCGCTCATGCCCCGTGTCTCCCCTGTTCCCCTCGCACCCCCTGTTCATGCCCCTTGTCTCTCTCTTGTTCCCCCACCCCCTGCTCATGCCCCTTGTCTCTCTCCTTTTCCCCCCACCCCCTGCTCATGTCCCATGTCTCCCTGTTCCCCCCACCCCCCGCTCATGCCCCGTGTCTCTCCCCTGTTCCCCCCACCCCCCGCTCATACCCCATGTCTCTCTCCTGTTCCCCCAACCCACGCTCATGCCCCATGTCTCCCCTGTTCCCCCTCACCCCCCGCTCATGCCCCTCGTCTCTCTCTTGTTCCCCGACCCCTCGCTCATGCCCCGTGTCTCCCTCCTGTTCCCCCACCCCCCGCTCATGCCCCGTGTCTCTCTCCTGTTGCTCCCCAACCTCCCGCTCATGCTTGTGTCTCCCTCCTGTTACCCCCCAATCATGCTCTGTGTCTCCCTCCTGTTCCCCCCACCCCCCGCTCATGCCCCATGTCTCCCTCGTGTTGCCCCCACACCCCCCTCATGCCCTGTGTCTCCCTCCTTTTAGCCCCCACCCCCTGCTCATGCCCCGTGTCTCCCTCCTGTTCCTCCCACCCCCCGCTCATGCCCTGTGTCTCCCTCCTTTTCCCCCCACCCCTCGCAAATGCCCTGTGTATCCCCTGTTCCCCCCACCCCCGGTCATGCCCCATGTCTCCCTCCTGTTGCCCCCCACCCCCCGCTCATGCCCCATGTCTGCCCTATTCCTCCCACCCCCTGCTCATGCCCCGTGTCTCCCTCGTGTTGCGTCCACCCCCACTCATGCCCCGTATCTCCCCCCTGTTGCCCCCCACCCCCGCTCATGACCCATGTCTCCCTCCTGTTACCCCCCACCCCCACTCATGCCCTGTGTCTCCCTCCTGTTCCCCCCACCCCCCGCTCATGCCACATGTCTCCCTCGTGTTGCCACCACACCCCGCTCATGCCCTGTGTCTCCATCCTTTTAGCCCCCACCCCCTGCTCATGCCCCGTGTCTCCCTCCTGTTCCTCCCACCCCCGCTCATGCCCTGTGTCTCCTTCCTTTTCCCCCCACCCCCCGCAAATGCCCTGTGTATCCCCTGTTCCCCCCACCCCCCGGTCATGCCCCATGTCTCCCTCCTGTTGCCCCCCAACCCCCGCTCATGCCCCATGTCTGCCCTATTCCTCCCACCCCCTGCTCATGCCCCGTGTCTCCCTCGTGTTGTGTCCACCCCCACTCATGCCCCGTATCTCCCCCCTGTTGCCCCCCACCCCCGCTCATGACCCATGTCTCCCTCGTGTTGCCCCCCACCCCCTGCTCATGCCCTGTGTCTCCCTCGTGTTGCCCCCCACACCCCGCTCATGCCCCGTGTCTCCCACCTGTACCCCCACCCCCCTGCTCATGCCACGTGTCTCCCTTCTGTACCTCCCACCCTCTGCTCATGTCCCGTGTCTCCCTCCTGTACCCCCTTACCCCCTGCTCATGCCCTGTGTCTCCCTCGTGTTACCCCCCACCCCTGCTCATGCCAGTGTCTCCCTCCTGTTCCCCCACCCCCTGCTCATGCCCCGTGTCTCCCTCCTGTTCCCCCCACCCCCTGTTCATGCCCTGTGTCTCCCTCGTGTTACCCCCCACCCCCGCTCATGCCCCGTGTCTCTCTCCTGTTGGCCCCCAATCCCCCGCTCATGCCCTGTGTCTCCCCTGTTCCCCTCCACCCCCCGCTCATGCCCGTGTCTCCCCTGTTCCTCCCTACTCCCCACTCATGCCCCGTGTCTCCCTCCTTTTCCCCCATCCCCCGCTCATGCCCCGTGTCTCCCCTGTTCCCCTCCACCCCCCGCTCATGCCCTGTGTCTCCCCTGTTCCCCTCACCCCCCGGTCATGCCCCATGTCTCTCTCTTTTTCCCCCCCACCCCCCGCTCAAGCCCCATGTCTCTACTGTTCCCCCCCACCCCCGCTCATGCCCCATGTGCCCCCTGTTCCCCCACCCTACGCTCATGCCCCTTGTCTCCCCTGTTCCCCCCACCCCCTGCTCATGGCCCGTGTCTCTCTTGTTCCCCCCACCCCCTGCTCATGCCCCGTGTCTCCCTCCTTTTCACCCCATCCCCTGCTCATGCCCCTTGTCTCCTCTGTTCTCCCACCCTTGCTCATGCCCAGTGTCTCCCCTGTACCCCCACCCCCTGCTAATGCCCCGTGTCTCTCCCCTGTTGCCCCCCACCGCCCGCTCATGCCCCGTGTCTCTCTCCTGTTCCACCCCACCCCCCATTCATGCCCCGTGTCTCCCTCCTGTAACCCCCCACCCCCTGATCATGCCCTGTGTCTCTCTCCTGTTACCCCCACCCCCCGCTCATATCCCGTGTCTCTCCCCTGTTCCCCCATCCCCCGCTCATGCCCCGTGTCTCTCTCCTGTTCCCCCTCACCCCCCGCTCATGCCTCGTGTCTCGCCTGTTCCCCTCCCACCCCTGCTCATGCCCCTTGTCTCTCTCTTGTTCCCCCACCCCCCGCTCATGCCCCTTGTCTCCCTCCTGTTCCCCCACCCCCTGCTCATGTCCCGTGTCGCCCTCCTGTGAAACCCCACCCATGCTCATGCTTCGTATCTCCCTCCTGTTCCCCCACCCCCCGCTCATGACCTGTGACTCTCTCCTGTTACCCTCCACCCCCCACTCATGCCCGGTGTTTCCCTCCTGTTCCCCCCACCCCCGCTCATGCCCCGTGTCTCCTTCCTGTGCACCCCATCCCCTGCTCATGCCCCGTGTCTGCCCTGTTCCCCCCACCTCCCGCTCATGCCCCATATCTCCCCTGTTTCCCCCCACCCCCTGCTCATGCCCCATGTCTCCCTCGTGTTACCCCCCACCCTCCGCTCATGCCCCGTGTTTACCTCCTGTTCCCCCCACCCCCTACTCATGCCCCGTGTTTGACTCATGAACCCCCACCCCCAGCTCATGACCCGTTTCTCCCTCATGTTTCCCCCACCCCCCGCTAATGCCCCGTGTCTCCCTCGTGTTGCCCCCACCCCCAGCTCATGCCCCGTGTCTCCCCTGTTCCCCCCCACCCCCTGCTCATGCCCCATGTCTCCCTCGTGTTACCCCCCACCCTCCGCTCATGCCCCGTGTTTACCTCCTGTTCCCCCCACCCCCTGCTCATGCCCCGTGTTTGACTCATGAACCCCCACCCCCAGCTCATGACCCGTTTCTCCCTCATGTTGCCCCCACCCCCGCTAATGCCCCGTGTCTCCCTCGTGTTGCCCCCACCCCCTGCTCATGCCCCGTGTTTCCCTCGTGTTACCCCCCAGCCCCCCACTCTTGGCCCGTGTCTCCCTCATGTTCCCCCACCCCCCACTCATGCCCTGTGTCTCCCTCGTGTTCTCCCCAACCTCCACTCATGCCCCGTGTCTTCCTTGTGTACCCTCATGCCCCGTGTCTCTCTCCTTTTCCTCCACCCCCGCTCATGCTCCGTATCTCCCCTGTTCCCCCCACCCCCGCTCATGCCCCGTGTCTCCCCTGTTTCACCCCACCCCCTGCTCATGCCCCATCTCTCCCTCCTTTCCCCCCACCCCCACTCATGCCCTGTGTCTCCCCTGTTGCCCCCACTCACCCGCTCAGGCCCTGTGTCTCCCTCATGTTACCCCCCACGCCCTGCTCATGCCCCGTGTCTCCCACGTGTTTCCCCCACCCTAGCTCATGGTCCGTGTCTCCCTCGTGTTCTCCCCACCCCCGCTCATGCCCCGTGTGTGCCCTGTTACCCCCCACCCCCCGCTCATGCCCTGTTGTGTTCTCTTTATACACCCTGACTTCCCTTTCCATGGTGGCCATCTTGGTAAAAGATTTACCTTCCTACACCGGTATGCTACAGGTGTCCCGGTATGGGAAGAAAAATCTTTTTTTTTACCACCCGGGCTTCCCACTTTGAGGATCTAAGATGCTAGTGGTCTTCATGTATTGAAAAGGATGTTATGGTGACGTTGCACTAATAAAAACCTATGAAATGCAGTAATAAAAAATGTGTTACAGGGACGTTATGGTTAAGTTGCACTAATAAAAACCTATGAAATTCAATTAAAAAACTTTGTTAAAGGGATGTTATGGTTAAGTTGCACTAATAAAAACCTATGAAATTCAATGAAAAAACTTTGTTAAAGGGACGTTATGGTTAAGTTGCGCTACTAAAAACCTATGAAATTCAGTGAAAAAACTTTGTTAAAGGGACGTTATGGTTCCAAGTAAAACCAAAAAACCCTTGAAATTCGCCAGTTATGGTAAGCTAAGCAACCATAACTCGCACCACCACCGTGCACTGCTAAGACTAACACTCACGACATCAAAGATTACATCACAAATGTCATTGATGATATATATATATATATATATATTTATTTTTTTTCAATGAAAAAACATTGTTGAGGGGATGATATGATTGCTTAGCTTACCATAACTAGCGAATTTCAGGGTTTTTCATTTTTACATGGAACCATAACAGCCCTTTATCCAAGTTTTATTATTGAATTTCATACGTTTTTAGTAGCACAACTTAACCATAACGTCGCTTTAAAAATGTTCTTTTACTGAATTTCATAGGTTTTTAATAGCGCAACTTAACCATGTGAATCTGATAGATGTTTACTAGGATTCTCTTACTTTATATACATGTAACATAGAATATACTGAACCCCCTGCTAGTGATTTTTATGTCCATGGACTGAGCGTATGTCCGCGGACGGATGCGGACAACATCAACACTACCCAAAAACTCAGGGGGTATCTTAGATTGTTCTATCATGCCATATAAACACATAACAAGTTCAAAAAGCAGCACATGAACACATTATATGTAATAATAAATAAGAAGTGGAACCTATATGTGTAAGACCTGAACTGTCCATTTAAATAGCATATGTACTAGAATGGAATATACCAAAACAAAAACGATATGCCTCCAACATAATTACCTTACAGAAACTGCACAGCGAAAAAAACAGCAGACCTACACAGCATTAACAACAAATCTTACCAGAAACTAGTAAGTAAACTTCATTTTTCTTATATATTTCTAAACATTCTGTATTAGGTACGCTAAAAGTAATATTTTTTTTTTTTACACAGAAATGTCCAATACTTTGGAATGACTGAAGAAAATTTCCCACGTGATGAATTGAGTGAAGACAGTGATACTAATGGTAGACACTTCTCTATATAAGCAAATTAATAATGATTACTTTATGTGTACTTAACATATGTTTTTTAACAAACCATACAAACAGTGAAAATAATATAGCAAAAGAGACATTAGAAAATGCTCTGCAATGCATGGAACAGAAAATGGATATGCAAATGGGAAATTTCAATCTTTTAAAACATTTTGTGGAGGACCACATAAAAGAAAACATTAAATATCATTGTCCCACATGTACATGTTCCTCCTCAACACGTCCCAGTCAACTATACCCAAACCCTCACTACCAAGAAAAAGGTAATGATGAGACTTTCATCCCTTCATCCCCTTCCATCCATCCTCTTCAAACCCCTAAATGCCCTGTATTTGTGTCAGTTACTGCTTCCCCCTCTCTTTCATAAATGTTATATTTGCATATAATAAAAAAATTATTATGTGTGTTTTAATTCAATCCTCTGTGTCTTTCTTTTTTTAAAAAGGCAGTTGGGGTGTCCGCGGACAGCGCAGGTATCCATAATGTCCGTAATTAACCAAACTGGAGGTGTCCTAAGGACACTATACCTGTCCGTACTGTCCGCAATCAAAATGGAACTGTAATGCACATAGAACTCTTTACCCCTCTTTTAACACTTTAGGACTTGCACTTCTATGCAATGGTAACTATGGGAATAAAGAAACACGCATCAGCACAATCCAGTTAATGTAAACACAAAGGAGTTATAAATATCAATACCAGATGGGATACTATTGTTAATTAATTAAACCTGGAAGAAACACAAGAGGACGAACATTCTTTTCAACAACATTCCTTTTAATTTTGTAGATGGATCTGGAATTTAACCCATGAAATCATTCAAAAGACAAAAAGATTACTAGTGGGAAACAGTACAATTAGGTAAGGCCGTGTAACCAGTACCAGATACCATAAAAATGAGACTCTCATGGACTATTACATAACCTTTGTGTGTTCATTTTTGAAGAATATTAGTAAAATCTAACATCATGTTATTGTTGTGTTTCAATTTATTATTTTCTCTTTCTCTCACCTATTTGTTTTTCTTCTACCCGTAACACTCCTACCCTTTACTCCCTCCTCAAAAATGGCTATTATTTCTAAATTGTCTTTGAGTTAAAAAATTCTTTTACTTGAATGTTCTTATATGACATATTAATGACTCTCATATGATGGCAATATGGGAATATCATGCTGTGTGTCTAACATTTGTAAAAAATATAATTTCTATGTAATACTAATAGCCCTGATTTGAAAAAGATGAGCAAGTCATCGAAACACGTATAATCACATAGGGCACCAGACTATCCTAAAATAAACCCCAAGTAGTTTTTGAACACTGAAAAGGGAGTCATTTGTCATCCTTTTTGGTAATATGTGGGCGCTTGGGAATAAGTCAATGTAACAACTCAAAAAGTTTCAGTAAAATACTTGCTATATTTTCTATAATTATTTTCTGGCACCAAATAGTGATTCAGTGATTGCGTGATGAAGCTAATTCAGGTAAACACATGTAGGTTTTGATGAGATCAGTTTAGAAGATGTATTATCACTCATGATATCGAAATGTTTGTATCCATCAATTCATTCACTTGCACTAACATTTATTTTCTATATTAATTTTGTACATATCTATACACTTTTCTAAATGGCTCCTCTCATGAAACCTATTGAGCAAGATTGGGCTGCCACAAGTTAGGACATAGACCAACCCATGTCTGATCTGGGAGTGATGAAGCACTGTGATTGTACATCTGCTCTCCCACATGCGGCTCCATCTGTGGGTCCCTGGAGGAGCGCATCCCCAGGGGTGCCACAATGCCATCATGGGCCCCTCTACTGCTGGCCCTCATGATCCCTCCCCACTACTCCTTATATCGATCCCACTTGGGCATTCTTTCAAAGGGCGGAATTTCTAAGGGAAATCGACGTCTCTTGTTTGCCCCTGTTCACACCTGGACCATTGACCTTCCATTCCTTATTTTTTTGCTCCGATATCTTCCGATGTAATTTCCATCCTGTCCTCACTATGTTGCACACTAGTAATAATCCTCTACCCTCAAAACCTCTCCTCCGTTTATCTCTATTTTTCCAAATGGTTTCTTGCATTCTTACTCTTATCTCCTCTCACACCTTCTCTTATCAACATACCCTCTCACTTAAGCCTTCTTATCTAATTTCTCCTCCCATATGTCCTTGTCCCGCTTGTCCAATTACTATCAGTCTCTAGCAGGGTGGTTCCATCTGTAACAAATATCATTTTACTCTAGACCTCTTTGTTTAACTCAATCTTCAGTTTCTCAGCCTCACTGAGACCTGGATGTCACCTTCTAACTCTACACTGCTGCCAACTTTCCCTTTCTTTAACTTCTTCCACACTCACCATTCTACTGGCAAGCAAGAGGGTATTGGTATTTTGACACACTCTTCCTGGACTGCCCTCCCTCTACCTCTTGCCCTCCTACCTTCTCTACTATTGAATAGCATCTTGTTCATTTTCTAGGCCTTTCTCACTTTCTTTTCTTGACATCTACTGCCCTCCTGGCCCACTTACAACTTGTATCTCTGACCCTGATGCCCTTCTCTCTTCCATTCTTCTTCAGAGTTCTCCTTTTATTTCATTCTTGGCAGTTTTAGCACACATCTTTTCTCTACTCACTCTACCTCAATCGTTCTCTCTCTTATTGATTTGTAGCATCGTGTTCCTCCACAATGCCCCTTCCCTGGTTTCTGGGTCCTTTTTAAAATGTATCTTTTCCTCTTTCCCTCTGTTCCAGGGGGATGCATTTGTTTCCTACTGTCCTAGTTATTCCTTTGGCCGTTCCTTCCTGTGTTTTTTCTTCCTGATTTCCTCTCTCCCTCCTCCGAGCCACTTTCTTTTTTGTGTTGTGACCATTGCTATTTTGATAGCCCTTCCTTCGTATCCTCCCTCTGCTCCTCTCTTCCCTTTCTCCCTTCATAATTACAACTATCCGCTGACTCTGAAGATGCCTCCTTCCCATAGTTCCACTCTTCACCCTTCTAGTAAACCCCCTCAGAATTGGCTCACTCCTTCTCTTGTGTCCCTCCATTCCTGTCTTCCGAAAATGTGAATGCTGATGGAAAAAGTCCCAATCTCTTTGTGACAATGATCAGCTCTCTTCTCTTTACTTTTCCTATGACTCCCTCCTATCTGTCAAAAAACAATACTTCTCTTCTCTATATTAGCACCTGTGTTGACTTTTTCAATTTCTTAATAACATCCTCACCCCACATTCTCCTGATCCCTCGTTCTCATTTTCCCTCTCTGCAGTTGAACTAGTGTATTCTTTTGATTATTTCACTACTAATGTCACTACTTTTTGTTCCAACTTTTCATCACCTCTCATACCCCCCCTTAACCCTTATCCCTTACCCTCCCCTCATCCCTCTTCCTTCAATCTTTCTTCCTTCTCTCCCCTCACTGACTATGACACATAACCCTTTCTCTCAGTTCCCACCCTACAACCTCTCCTACTGACCCCCACTCCCTCTGCTCTCATTCCTTCCATCTACCCTCATCATCTTCCGTAATTTACCATTCTTATAAATGTCTCTCTTGCCTCTCTGTCTTTCATTCCACCTTTAAGGAGGCTAGTATAATAAAGACATCTCTTGATCCCTCTTTCCCTTCCATCTTCAGCCCTATTCCAATTGTCCTATTCCTCTCGAAACTCCTGGAGCGAATTGGATATTCACAAGTCTCCTCTCTTCTTCATAAACTCTCTCTTCTTTCATCACCCCAGGCTGGTTTTTACCCACACACTCCACCGAAACGGCACATCTGCATGTCTCTAATTCACTTCTTTCTGCACACCATACTAAGCTTTCTTCTATATTGATTCTTATGGACATCTCAGCTGCTTTCAACCACCCCAACATTTTTGCTACACGCTCCTTTCTCCGTATTTCAAGTTAAGTTCTTACCTGGTTTGAGTCCTTTCTTTCTAGTTGCTCATACTGTGTTTTGGACTGGCCGACTTTCTTCCTGCATGACTGAAACTTAACCCGATGCCATATGGATGGCATTCTCTTTCAAACCCATCCCATAGGAAAACCTTCCATTCACCTGCAAACATACCACATGCAAACCAACTATGCCATGCACATGCACAATCTATACCACTGCCCAACATTGATTTCAAACAGTACAACTCCACACCTCATCCATTAACTCAGACAATCTCATCACGGCCAGTGTGCCCTTACACAATTGGCAGACAAGCGTTCCCGTATGGACACAGACACATTGCACACCTACCAATCCGGACCACCTAAAGTCAAAACCATATACAGTGACCAGTGTTTTTCTGAACTGAACTTACAAATACCATAGCAAATGCACCCGTGCGTTCTCCCTCTCCTCCCACTAAAAAAAATGACCCCTCTTTTATTTTCAGATCTGCCACAGCACCTGGTCACCATGCAAATGATAGTGGTGCAGGTATACATCCCACTAACATGGCATAATACAAAAAGGTGTGCGTTGCATTCCACAGTCATTTGTCTTTGACCTTGACAGGAATGCCTGAAGAAGAGTCACAGGGGGGTATGGAACACAGAAAGATATGGTGGCATTAAGCATTTTTTTTTCCTTCTTGCTCAGCACTCTCCTTTTGTTCCCCCTTCCATGCACTTCTCCCCCTTCTCCCTCTACCCTACACTTGCACGTTCTCAATGTCAGTGGGCCTAGTAAGATCGTTGTTTTTGTTCTCCCCTGTTCCCTTTCCCTGCCTGGTCGCGCTCTGAAACACTTGTGTATGAGCGCGATAGAAATACAATTTCAATCAATCAATCAAGCCAAATCAGTTTTCAAGGTCACATAATGAAGCATTTTTTTTTTAAATAAATGCCTTTAGACTTTTTAAAAACACAGATTTGGTTTTATTGCACTGTGATAGTCTTTGGTGACTCCTGTCTTGTCGATTGTTCTACCTCCACTATTCTTTGACCTTGCAAGGCTGATGACATGTTACAAGGAAGTGGAGGACCACAGCATTCTTGTGGGCGTGGGACAGTACTTATGGAACTTTTGTTTGGCTACAGTGCTTGTTATCCCAATGTGTTCAAATTATTTAGTTTTCTTTGCAAAAAGGCTTGTCCCCATGAGCAATTCCTGCAAGTACAAGAACTTTTTAAGATAGCAACCTCGATTGGCTCTTGGGTGTAGATATGTGAAATATCATGTCTAGTTTGCAGTCATTAACATCCTTAGTATTTTTTAATCACATTCCTGCATTATACGAATGGTATAAAGGCACTATACAAATGACAAATTAAATCACATTACATTACAATGCAAACACTTGAAAACACTGAGAGATGCTTTTTCAAAACAAAAATAAAAAGATTCCAACACCTTGTCAGCTAAAATAGTTATATATAGGCTCGAGTTATTTTTCTGCAAGGACGTTTCCCATTATTTCTTGGCAGAGCAGCATGTGAGGAAACAATTTTAGCGTATAATTATAATAGTTTTTTTTTTAACGCGCTTAATAACGAAGAAGTTTCTAAGTGCGGACCCGTCTTCAAACCTGTGTTGCTCTGCACTATCTTGCTTCCAAGACGTGCGCGTTGCCACTGAGCTAGAAAACCCATGTCTTCTGGGTCTTATGCAGATGATCATATCGCAGCCAAGGGAATATTGTGCGTTGGTCAATATTACAACTGATTCTGTAATTAGGTCCAGAGCCCCAGATGGACCTTTTGATGATGCAAATCTATATTTATAAAAGTGAAAATGTTTGAGTTTGTGGCTGTGTTTGTGGCTTTGGCGAAGCGTTGTTCCTTATACAATTCCACACCGTTTCAATCTGCACCAAATTGTGCATAGTTACCTGTTAGGACCAGCCAATACTGGCTACATGATATTTGGACACCCCACCCTGTTCGCTGGATTTCACCAAAAGTCCGAATTTGTTTGTGGTTTTGTGGCTCTGTGAAGCGTTGTTCCTTATACAATTCCACAGTGTTTCACCAATCTGCACCAAATGTTGCATAGTTACCTGTTAGGACCCTCTGGACATTACTGATTACATGAAATATGGACACCCTCCCCTTTCACCAGATTCCAGCAAAACTCTACATTTGATTGTGGGTTAGTGGCTGGTGAAGTGTTGTTCCTTATACAATTCCACACATTTCACCAATCTGCATCTAATTTAGCACAGTTACCTGTTAGGACCCTCTGGGCATTTCTGGCTACATAACATTTGGACACTCCACCCATTTACCTGGATTTCACATTGGACGGTTGCCTGAAATCAGCTAAGCATCAATGTAGTCGTAGAAGGTAGAAGGACCGGTCCACAATCCTAGAATGCACAATTTCTGGGACATTTTCACCACAATGCAGCATCACAAACTGCACCAGACCAGGGTGAAGCAACAGGTGGGGAGAGAGCACAGTAGATCCTAGTATGCATCAGTACACACATTCTCACCTCCCCCAACGTCTGCTCCAGGGTATGTCAGCCAGCCACACACACCCATTCTCAAAGCACATCAAGTGATAAGCACATCGGAACAGTGACTTACAGGATCATTGATTTTTAACAGTTGATGAGAGTGTTGTCATGTCTGTCCACAGAACCCGTTTGGAGAATGGTACTTTTTGCCAATGGTTTTAAAGATGACCCAAGTTTCCATGGTAAGCCAATGCAGCAATTTTAAAGGCAAAATTATGCATTCTCTTGTATCCGTTTAAGTATTATACTGGCAACCTTATTTTGGATAATTTCCATTTTGCTTGTGAGGATTTTAAGAAGGCCTATTTAGAGCCCATTGCAATAGTCCATCCTAGAGAGGGTCATACCACTCCTATCCTCCACTCTATGTAACATGTTGGGGGATGGAACAGTGCATTTGAGAGTGTGAAGAAAGAAATCCGAATTTCTGTCTTGCTCATGAATTTGAGGGTGAAGTTGCGAAGACCTGTGTTGAGGACCACGAAGATATTATCAAAACAGAAGAATTCATCTGCAAGGGTTTTCAACTAAGTATAACTTCTTGCTTTGCTCTGGGTAACCGCCGAGAACATCATTCTTCAGCCTGTCATCCCATTACAGAAGGGGAAATACCACATGCAAACCAGTTTTTCCCATAATAAAAGAGGCAGTGTAGACAAGACTGCTAGGACACATCCCATCTGCTTGAAACCACAAGCAACCAAGACTTGTTTCAGACTCTACAGTCATTTCTAGTTAGTTGTAGCTTTAGTCCCTAAGCCTGGCAACCTTGGGACCCCTGACTGGGCATACCAGTGCAGCTCCGGTTGACAGGTTTGTCCAAATGTTGGTGCCAAACATTAATGGGGTTACATTTGGTCTCCTTCAGAAGATATGTGACTAAGTGGTTCAGGATAGAATGCCCCTTTCAGAATGGGACCAACCTTGATTTGCATGGGGTCTTTCCCCTTTTTTAATGGCATGGCACGCTGACAAATCAGAGTTTGCAACTAATACAAGTCCGTCCAGCCATCAACCTTCAGTTTTGCAGTTGTAACTCTGAGTGGGATGGAAATGCACAGGTGTGGGCAGGCCTAAAAGAAAAGGTCTGGTGGGTTACCCAGAGCAATGCCACAGGCTATTATTAATTAAAAATATTTCAGCCATCAACCTTCGGTTTTGCCGATGTCAATCCCAAGATCTTTGTCACAAGGATAATGGTAGGGTGTGCCCAGGTTGCAAGATTTACCATAAAAAGGGATCCAGCGAAATTCAGATAAGGAGGGATACGGGTGACAAATGATGTGAATGTGTAATGGCATACATCATTGCCAATCATGGATGTGCATTAGACATTTTGTGGTGTGGCCAGGCTCTGAGATGGCCCCTTCAAGCCTGAAGGCAATCTGGGTGTCATTGGCATGCACCTGAATAGTACAGGAGAATGGGGCAATAAGGTGTGCCAGCGTTTTCAGATACTTGTTAAAACACAAGAGGTGCAAATAGATGTCTGGGGGACTCCACAGTTGTATAATTATGGTTCATTGAGTAAAGAAGAAATACATGAGAATGCTCTGCAGCAGATACGCCAAAAAGAATGAGGATGGCAGGAGAGATATTTTCCAATGCTTAAAGGAGTTGATCTCTCAAAAATTAGAGGGCAGATTCTGTTCATCATGAACTGCATCACAACCTTTGCGCCCGCCAGTCAGGCTTCCACCCCAAGCACGGAACAGAAACAGCCCTCCTTGACTTAAAAAATCAGCCAATGACAAAGGATCCCTGCTCCTCCTCCTCGACCTCACAGCGGCATTCCACCTTGAGGATCACAAGATCCTTTGCCAAGCGCTCTCATCCGCCACTCACTACTTCCCAGATGCCACTAACTGGATCGCCTCCTTCCTATCCAGCAGATCCTCTAGATTTTTTATGGGACGAGGCCACTGCCTCCCCAACACCCAACTCTTGTGGGGTGCCCCAAGGCTTGTGTGCCTCACCCACCCTGTACAACGTTTACACTGAGCCATTGTTCGACAACCATGACACCTTGGGTATCTCGAATACTAACTACACTGATGATACCCAAATGCTCATCCCCCTCTCTGGCGATTACCTGAAAGACATCCTGAGAATCAACAAAACATATGAAACTATCCAAGCCTGGATGGCAGCTCAAAGCCTATGCCTCAATGATGAAAAGAGTTCTTACTCATTGGGCCGTCTGCCTGCCTGAAGAGTCTCCCCAAGGATAACACATTGTTCATCATTGATGGCCACAAGATTTCTGTAGCACCCTCTGTTAAGACTTTGGGGTCTACCTTGACTCATCGCTCTCCATGTCTCACCCACCACTGCAATCAAACTAATTAACGCCAGCAAACACTTCCTCAGCACCACAAACTATCTGTAAGTTGCACTAGCACGTATATGCTTGAAACTAGATTACTGCAACTCCCTACTCTGTGGCACCTCATAAAGAAAATATGCAAACTTCAAACCACCCAGAACAATGCCCTCAGAGCTGCCCTAAAATATTGGCAAAAGGGATCACATATCAGAGGCCAGGAGATCGGCCCAGCGGCTACCAGTGAAGGACAGAATCACCTTCAAAATCCTTTCCCTCACCCACCGCTGCCTTTCAAACAATGCCCCAGGCGCCCTCAGCAAGACCCACCAGGGAGGCCTACAGTCACTGCCTCATCACCCAAAGGTTCAACTGGGCCCAAGCTGGGGACAGCAGCTTCCCAGTGCAAGCACCATCTCTTTTGAATAAGCTACCCCTCCACCTGCGGGAAGAACCCTCTTACAATGTTTTCAGAAAGGAACTTAAAACACTTCTGTTTAACTGACTTGTCTCCGCTCTCTACCGAGTCCTGTTTTTCTCCTCATTGTAACTGTAACTAGTGCCCAGATGCTCACTGGCTGTGAGCGCTGCTATAAAAGTACAAATACATAAATGCAGGTGGGCTGGAACACAGTCTGTTGGTCCTGCAGAAGGCTTTTGGACTATCAATAATCAAGGATGGTGGCCAATTTCTCAAGAGCTTTCCATATGAGTGGAGTTTTTGCAGTACAGTTGTTGTTGTCAAAGACAGCAGAGTCACCAGTTCTTTTCTTGAGGTGAGGGAAAAAGTATGTTGTCTTTTTAAAACCATGAAGACAAAGATCATTGATTGTGGAACTATTATAGAGAATGGCTAAAGAGTGAAAATATCATCTTTGATAGTGATGGCTGTGAATCGTGACACCTGATCAGGCATTACCTTCATCTGTTGCATCACTTTGGTGATATTCATGGCCGTGCCCATTTCAAAGGTGGAGAAGGAAGCTCTGTGTTTGCACTCATGGAGAGGGAGAGAAGAAGGTCTAGGGTGACCAATGATATTATACTGTACAGCTTTACCCCTATTGATGAAGGAGGCAGAGAATGACTGCAAGCTCCTTGGAGGCAGTGGGCATGGATGCATATTTAGCAGGAGACCTCGGCTCTAAACATATCTGAACGACTTTGGGCGATATATTGGGTGGTTGCTTGATGTGACTGTGGAGGGAATTATTTATTTTTTTTTTCCTTTGAAAGAAGCATAATAGCCTCTCGGGTCTCTTCGACTGTGTAGTTTATCTCCCGAATCACTGGTGTTTCACCAGCAATTCTCCAAGCCTCTATTTTTCCTTTTCAGAAGGGCAAGGTAAGGTTCGTATGAACAATCACATTTCTGAGGAAGTTCCTTTCTCTTTTTGATAAAAGGGGCAAGAATGTCAAGTGTGGAAGGGAGTTCTTTGTGTAACTTAGCAATCAGGCTGTCTGAAGATTTTCCAACAATGGAGGCAGGCTTGAATGTTTCAATAAATTCCACCTTGCAGCCACATCTCATGGGTCTAAGAAAAACTATTTTTCCAGGGATGATGTGGGTGCCTAGAATTTAGCAGGTCTGCCGGACTAGCAAGAAGCAGATGATGATCTGACCACGGGAGAGAAGGCACAGAAAAACTGGAAAAGCACACATTTTCTGACAGGAAGGCATCTAGTGCATGGCCCTCAAGAGCTCCCCCATGAGTGAGCGCACAAGGCGAAACACTGCTGGACTGAAAGCAGTTCAGGAAGAAGGATATAGAGTTATGTTGATGGTCCAATCAAATATGGTGTATCAAACAATAAGGACCATGTTTCAAATGGTTGTTCGGTTAGCCAATAATTCATATGTTAGTTCGTTGACGCCAGTTGTTGAGAAAGGGCCCTGTGTCTAGAGAGATGATGCCAGTCCATGGCTGTGAAGTACCTTGTAGGTTAATTGCAATCATTGGCCATTGAGCAAGTCCTTGGGCAGTGGATGTTAATCGCAATCCTTTGGCCATGGGTATAGTATCTGAGCAGTCCCTGGAATTCATTGCAAATGTAAGTGGGAAATGTTTTGACAATCTGTGGAATTGGGCTTTCTTAGCTGTTGCCAATCTATGAGAATGCAAGACATTCCTGGGCATTTGATAACATTCCTTTCCTTTGGACAAGTACCTGGCCATTCGATTGCAGTCACAAGAACACGTGCAGCTGATATCAGGTCTTGGAAAATGTTACCCATGTATGTGATGACAGTGTTTGGCAGGCAACAAGGGCACGACAGCTAGCCTTTGTGGCTAAAGGAGTTATCTGTCAAATGACAATAATTCTGGCTTTGCCAGTGCTTGCTTTTACCGATTGTCCGTTGGTGGAAACAACAAATCAACGAGCAGAGCAAAGTGCGCGCGAGAGAGAGGAAATGAAATCATGTAAACCCCGAAGACGTTCTCTTATCATATTCGTGGAGGTCATATTTACAATAGGCTCAGTAAACTACACCTTAATGCATCCAGCAGCTGTGAGAATGAGAGATGGCCTTTTCGGCGTTCTTCATTTCTGAAGATAAACAGAGAATACGGTTAACACCATTGGGGGCAGCCGGTGACAGGAAAGGCTGTGGTTTCCAGGAAGATGTGAATTTCTAATGAATGCATGGATTCTTCCTTTACAGCAACAACATCAGGTTCTCACAGATACACTGCGGAAGACAGGAACGTGTTGATTTCATTGACCTTCTGTAAACACTGATTAACCAGTACTGACAGAAAGTGTAATTAAACGAGAAATCAGGAGAAACCACCAATGAAAATATGCAAGATTGGGTCTGTCCTTGAACTTGCGAGTCTAATTATTTCTGTAAAAAACATGGACCACGTTTGCTAACAGTTGTAATGACGCACACCGTGCCTGTGCTAGAAGGCGTGTCACATCCGCATATAACGCACGTGTATCTGCTTCATGTTCTCCTACAGATCCAACGTATTTGGCGGAATTTTGTCATACGCTTACAAATGGTGTACTTACTAACACATAGGAATTATGCTTGCCGAAGTGCATTGAGCTGAAGTGGGAGAGGCACAACTCAAAAGAATAGCTTATTTTAACTGCTATGATGCAAATTGCAGCGGCAGCATCACAGGTCATCGTAAATAAGACGGATTGCCAACATTGAAAACAGGCACCACATAGGCACACTACCTCAGTGAAGACTTGTCTAGATGTTGGAGTGTGGGCCCACTTTTTCTCAGAAGGATGTTCATGATGCACATGTGAGGATAGGGCAGACATGCTAGACAACATCCTGTGAGGTATGGATGTACGTTAAAAGAACGTATCCCAAAAGATTGAATTACAAAATAATGGAGCCCACTTGTCTGCATTTTGAAATTTGATATTTTGGGATTTTAAACATTTGTCCCCTGCTGTGCCATTAATGTATGCGAAGGACACCCCTGCAACCCCTGCAGCCCATAATACTGAACTGAGGGAGCGGGTGACACCCCTGCAACCCCTGCTCCCCTGTTCTGTATTATGGGCTGCCAGCTAATCTACTATGCCAAATGCACACTAGACGTGCATTCAGCATTTTAGATTCAATCGTTTTGTCCATGTCCATTTTTCACACATCCCTACTGGAGAATCTGTTGTCTGGACCCAAGCACGACTTGATGGTCAATAAGTCGTATTGGGACTGTACAATATCACAGACCCTCCCAAGAAAGAACCGTGAATGAAAAAGAAATTAGTCTCATAAGTCTCAGAATAGCATATCCTTCAGCGGATCCAGAGAATATCCAAAGGCAATGCTAAATTGAGAAGTGGAAGACTTCAGCACCTTTCAGACAGCTTCACCAATCAAGTCTCAGCAGTTGTCACTATTGCTTCAGGGAAGTAAGGAACAGGTGCCAGTGGGATGGAGCCTCAGATCTTTTCTGAAACCTAGAGGCCATTGATTCATGACCCTTCTTCAACAAGGATGGTTGCAAAGAGCTACAAGACTGATTCTATGCCTCCCACCCCATAGGCATACATGGTGATAACAAAGATGCCTAGGATTCCTCAGTGCCAAGCCAAGCTCCTGATCATTTTCAATCAGTTTGTCCAGAATATGGTTATATAGCCAGTTCCAGTGTGAAAGCAGTAGGAGAATTTCACTCTCATGAGTTCCTGGTGGCCACAGGGTTGGGTGGCTCGATCAATGGTTTCAGCCCCTTCTGCAGTCAGGATGCCATACAACACTCCTGGATGTACAGTATTTGTAGCCACATGTTTCAATCCCACCAGAGCATCAGGAATATCTCCGGTTCATTATAGTAAGGCAGTGTTTTAAATAGGCAGCGTGACCATGTACCAGGGAACCTCCACAAAAAGTAACTTTAGGTAAGAAAAAGCCATCCAAGATGTGGTGCGTACACCAAACACGAAGTAACCCAAATGTATTGGACCAAACAGCCGGGAAGCACGGGTCAGGCAGCCCTGTGGAACTGAACTGAATGAAATGAGCTGTCAACTCTGCCCACTGCGGCTAAATATGTAATACCCAAATTACAGAATTATCATACAACATTTTAGTTACATTTTCAGGGCTGGTCTCAGTAGCTAATTGGTGGACCTCCACCAGTTCCCTATATGCATGTATATGTTAAGTGACCCTGCTTGGGTAGAATATTTCTGGGTCAAAAATCACATCAACACCTCTCTTGACGTCACAAAATTTCCCACACTGCCCCTCAATAACTTGATTGTGCTGATCAGTCAAAAACACTTGTTTGCCATTGGTTGGCAATGCCCAATATATAAATGGATAAACCGCTGCATGCTGATTGGACATAACATCTTGAGATGGAAAGGGGCGAGCCATTCACACAGAGTCTGACCAATGATGACACCTCTGCACATCAGCAAGGACACTGTACCATTTTGCACCCTAGGGACACCAAAGCCTCTCCCAACTGATTGGTTCACTGTGGTGTGCACCATCACCCCTACCGCAATGCTATGGTCCCCCAGCTCCCTTCTCACTCCTTGCTGCCAAGTGTAGTATGAAATAAGTATACCACACTGTGACTGGATTTTAATTAATTGTATTTGATTTCTATTTCTCTACCAACTCTCCTCGTGCCCCCATGTGCCTTGCTCATTGGCTTTGAAAGTATCTTTTGGAGTGACTCTGATGGGGTTGCGTTCTCCAGGGAAGCTTCATCCGTGCAACATTTCTGCACACTGTCTCTGCGAAATGTTCAAGAAATGCTTAATGCTGTCACAAAAAGTCCTGCAGCTCTTTTATTATTGGCTGTCTGCAAGAAATGTTTTCCTAACATGGGCCTACAAGAAAATGGATCTTTACTGTTAACATATTGCTCAAAAGCCCCACTTCCATGTAACCCTCTTCTCCCCCTTGTACTTCCAACCCGTGCCCACAGTGGCCGAACTACACCAATGCTACACCAAATCACCCACCCTTCCTTGCATTCCACCATGGGGCCTCTCACACTGTGCTTGCTTCTGTGTTCCCTATGCACACTGTGCTGCATTCAATGATGTCCCCATTCCCGTTGTCACTGCCCACGTCACTCTTGATGTCACAACATTACTTGCACAATCGATACGTGCGCACCAGCTTGGCAGTGTAGATCCTGGACCTTTATAACAATCCTTTGGCCTAAAATTGGACCCAGCATTTTTACCAAGTTGGTGGCTCTGGTGGCAGCATTCCTCACAGTGTCCAGCAGAGTAATCCAGACCAGAAGAGGCTGCCAGCGGTTGGAGAGACTGGGGTTCTTGATCAATGTAAAACAAATAATGTCAAACCTGACACAAATGCAGAAATTGGATATCATTGGGGTAACAGTAGATACAGATCAATCAATAGTGTTTCTACCACCAGGAAGGACAGAATTAGATGCAGCACTAGAACCTGCTAGCACAGCACTGTTCTTCACAAAGGGAATAGTTGAATGTCCCAGATCTGGCCTGATGGGAGCATCGATTTTCAGGTTCCCTGCGTTGGATTTCACTTAAAGCATCTGGCCAACTATGTACAAGAGAAATGTATGGTACATTCCAGAAAGCCTTGAAATGTCCAAGACACAGCTCTTTGCCAAATATGGGAATCAACTGCTGCTATACTTGTATCAATGTCATGTAGTGCGATCCACTGCTCAGGCACATGCCACTTTGTCAAGGAATTACTTTAACTACCTAATTTCTTGGCATGTTGCCCTGCCCACTGTTGCTGCACTCTATGCCAGTGCACCACCACTTCTTCAGTAGAAGTGTACTGTAGCAGTGTGCTCTTCTCCCACAAACTGGCAACATTGATTAATAGGCTTGGAGAGAAGAGTGAAGCATTGTTGTGCTTTTCCGGGCTCTCCATCCACTCTGTATGGTCTGTCATTGACTGCATGAGTGTGAGACAGGTAGAGCTAGGGAAGTGAAACAACAGTGCCTATCAGCTTTCCTGGTGCATCCATTGCCCTGCCCTCCTTTCCATTGCAGTTTTTATCGGGAGTGTGCAGGTGGGCATGGCAGGGGGAATTCTTTCTGCAATTGCCAACACATGTTCCGATGAGCAAGAGCAAAAACAATGTGCGGAATCTGCTGTAATCTGTTTACCTTGACATTGTAATGTCAGACAATAGACTACAATAGACTACAAGCCTCGCAATTTGCAATGCACAGGTAAAATGTATTAGCAATCTAACATATGACTTAAGCGTGGCATGGACGTAGCATGCTATGGATGGGAACAGTGCACCCAAAATAACAGTGTGCACACTATCCAGTTCTTTCCACTGCCCCTATTTCTCTATATGGATGGTTTTTGCCTCCAGAAGGATGGTGCTTTAAGACCCACTCTAAGGAGACAAACCTTGCAACATCCCTAGAGATGCCTGGAAATTCTGGCAAAGCCTGCCAAAAATGCACTTTTTGGCCTCTACATCCAACTTTGTCTTCCAAAACACCTTTGTTCTTGAGTCCTTCGCTCAGCCACCTCTAACTCTGAGAAGGTCAGATGCTTCTCCAGACAGAGAGTGGAGGTAAATCTCTCTCCTCTGCAGGTATCTCCCTTTGGAATGGCCTCACTGCCCCTCTCAAACTTGAGCCGGTCCACCTGAAGTTCCAGAAGCAGCTCAAGACTTTCCTTTTGGCCTCTGCATTCTCTCTCTCTCTCCCCTCCTGACCGACCTGTCTGCTGCGCTGCCTGGTGGCCTGGATACCCTCAGTGTCTCACTGAGTACCAGGCTCCTCCACGACCAGTCACCTCTGCACGGCTCCTGGCCTACTGTGCATTTAAGGGCTCTAACTGTAACCCTACAGTCCCCTGCCTCCTTGCACTTACCCAGAGCCGTGCTGCCTGGCTCTACTTAATCAGAGCAATGCTGCCCTGATTGCACGTCCCCTTTCCCTCTCCCTGGCACTTCTCCCTCCCGTCTGCACTTAACGTTATCGCACTTGCACGATCTGAATTACACAAGGCCTAGTAAGATCGTCTTTCCTCCCTCCCTTGTCTTGTCGTGCCCAGAAACAATTGTGTACAGGAGCGTTACAAATGACTCATCATATCATACTGAAAACAACACTACATTTGTGAACTTATCTCAGTTGTATCGGGCCTAGGTGTTAATATTCTGTGCAAACATCATTTGCTGTTTATTTTAAGGGGCATATCCACTTTGCAAGATAATCAGAAACGTGATTAAATAATGAAATCAACGTAAGTTCGAATTTAAATTCATCATTTTTTCTTGAATCACAAATCAAACAAAGTGTAACATGTTATCTTAACAGCTTTACATACATTATCGTACTGCAGCAGACTAAGAAAATATGTGTGTGCCCTATTTTCTACACATTTTTTAATGTTATCAGACCAAAAGTAAAGAACATTTGATAAATGCAAAATGTAAATCTTACTAATTACGTGGCTATTAACATCTTATTTTCAGCACCTCATATAATTTCTGCTGCATTTTCTTATAAGGTTATTATAACTGTAGGTTCCATTATTTCACATACCTTTGACTAACCTCCTGCGCCCCCTCCTTCTTGCCTTTGCACATTGGGTGTGCTTACCATGCGATTCATCATTAGGGATGACTTGTTCACCATTCCAACAGTATGCTTGAAATCAGACGTTCAGAATGTACACACGGTATACATGTTGGACCACTGCTACCTAGAATGAGTTCAGTGGCAGTTGAGGACTTGTTCTCCTTTCAGATGATTCTGGAAAACCGGGCAGGATTTCTTTGTTTTTACTTGGGGGCTTGACAGGGTCAGAGCTAGAAGAGTCTGAGTTTTTAGGAGGTGTGAAGGTGGACTGGCCCTACCCATATTGGTACTGTATCATGCACTCTTCACACCAGTACCTCAGGAACTTGTGAGAGTCTTTTGTGCTGCCTGCTTCTATTTGCATTTGTCTATACGTCGACTGGACGCACTACATACATGCTTTTATTCCCTTAGGTTGCACTGTAGCTGCTAAACCATTAACCTTGTGGTATAGATGTGTGGCTGTATTACTGACGTATGTGAGCATTTAATTTCTCAGCCTGTTTCACCACATGCTAGTAGAGTAGTGATGGGGCCTCTAGGAGCTTCTATATGCCATGTCTGGCTCGAGGGTGGCTGATGGGGACTGCACAGTACTGTTAAGTATGTATGACATACCTGTCCTTCTCCAAGGAAACGTTCATGTCTCCAGTCAGGGATTATTCGGAGATTACTGGTAATAAAAGTCTTTGGGGGAAATCCAAAATCTTCCCAATATGTGCTTGTTGTCAGGAAGGTCAAATATGCATGTATAGAACATTAACAGAAAGGCATGCATTTGTAGTCAGTTCACGTAGAATTGGTGGTTAAGACTATATAAATGTGGAGATACACTCAAATGAACTCATGTGGTAAAATACATGCCATCAACATGTACCCACTTGACTATGGTTCTTTACGTTCTGCATGCCCCCTGTTTGCAGCTGTTGGAGAAGGACTTCCAAAGCTCTATGGAACACTGGAATCCTTTTTGTGGGAGATGGAAGAAGACCTTGAGCTAAATGGTGGTTTAGAAAATATATATATTCTAATTGCTGGTTTTCAGTTCTTTGATCATCTCTCCGTCACTGTGAGAGAATCTGCATGCAGGTTTAAGGATGGTTAAAGTAAATAGCTCAAGTGTTTGGACGTGAAGAATACAGGGCTTCTCCTTATGCTCTGAGCAAGTTGGTCAGCATGGATCAATAGTCCTGCGTAATGCTTTCTCGGACAACAATATCTCTCACTACCAAGAGCTGGAAGCTTTACTCAAAAATCGTCAATGCCTGGATCTATATTTGCTCAGGGTTCCTCTCCTTGTGGTATCCCTGTTTTTGGAGTAACACTGCCTTGTAAATTATCAATTTAAATTTATATTAGGAACATTTGGCTAAAACAGGAATTCTGTCGGTCGATGTATTTGGTCTAGCAGTAAGGCTGGGCCAACATAGCTGTGTTTGCACCATCCAAGACCACAAACACCCCTGGGCAACTATAATGTTTTTGACATTATTTGTCCTATGCAGCAAGTTTAGGATGGGTTTCTGGCATGTATTAAATGACTCCAATCAAGCAATCCCACTAAGTCAGTGCCTGGTCTGGGATGCCCAAGGGAAGCCCTTATTTATATATTTTTATGTCCAGTTCGTGTACTCTGGATGACAACCCTTATATAACACCCCTCTCTTAGAATCCCCCTGACCCCACTGAGCCAAGAAGTAAGTTTGTTTTGCAAATTTAAAAGGTTTATTTTGCAGGCAAGGACACCTCGTTTTTGCTGAAATTGGACCTGGATTGATTCCCAGTACCTCGAGTCACTCAGGACTCTTACTGCCTGCAGCTTCGTTTCCAGGAGGGGGCGGAGCTTGGCGAAATATCACGTGACCAGAACAGCTTTAAAAACCTACCTGCAATCTGGCGAGTGCTGCGTTTGCAGGCAAGGACACCTTGTTTTTTCTGAAATTGGACCTGGAGTGATTCCCAGTACCTCGAGTCACTCAGGACTCTTACTGCCTGCAGCTTCGTTTCCAGGAGGGGGCGGAGCTTGGCGAAATAGCACATGACCAGAACAGCTTTTAAAACCCACCTGCAATCACCCTCGCGGCGTTGAGCCCGGCAGGAGTAGAGGGTGATGGCTGTTGTGTGGCTGTTTGGCGCTGACGGCGTGACTACTGACCGGGAGACTTTGGAGGGGTAACCTCTTTGATCCCGGTCTTCGATCCTCCATCACTCCAAGCGGAGTGTACCGAGTGATTCCTGTGTTCCCTGGTGGTCCGTGGGGATCGAGGGGATCGTGGAGTACGGCGAACTGTTTTACAGAAACTCCATTAAAAATATCAGTGAGCAAGCGTGCAATCTTCTATCCTCTACTTTCAAGCCTCCACTGAACTGCCTCACAGGCGAAGCATCGGGTAAGAGCGCACGCAAGCAGATTGAAAATAGTGCAAGCGAGCGAGCTAACTAAAATGCGAACTGGAGCCACTGCGAATACCCGTGCCCAAGCTCAAGCTCAGGCCAAGCGCGATATAGAAACTGCAAATATTTGAAGCCTACAGGCTGTTTTAGGAAGGAACGCGCATGGAGAAGTGAGACATGCGGTCCCGGCAACTCTGCTTGACTCACCCTTTCCCCGCCCAGCGATGATGGCACACGCGGGCGTATGAACTGGTCGAAAGGTGAAACGGACTGGAGCGGTCACAAATAGAACGCTGCACACTGACAGCAAAGTGAGCGATGACAGCGACAGCATAGAATTGAGTGAGAACGAGAGTGAGAGTGTGATGGCGGATTGTGAGGATGTCAGATCAAGTACGGCAACAAGTAAGAGGGGGAGAGTGAATGGTGTAAATGGGTCAGCCCCTATTGAACATCTAATAAGTATGAGCGCTCAGTCACTACAAGTGGACGAACAAATGGTGAAGAGAAATCAGGTGGAGCCCCTGAGGGCTGTGTGCGCTGTAAGCACAGGAAAAGATAAATGTCCGGTAATGATATATCATATACAGGAGGAGAGCCCCTGTCCCGGCCCAACCTCCCCTTTCCAACTCGATCAGAGGCAATGTTTGCCTTCCGATACATTCAGCGAGAACAGGGCACTCAATTTGAGCACTGCCGTCTTTCCTACCCCGTCATCCCCCAGAAAGCAAGATAATACAAGCCCAAGCCCAAAGCAGAAAAACCACCTGGGACTAGAAGAGACGAATTGTCAAGGAAGTCCTATTGAAGAACATACATCGCCGGAGATGACTCATTTAATTAATAAGGCAAAGCGTGTGAAGGAGCTGTGCAATAAGGATTTGTCACCTTCTCAAAGTGCTTCATGTATGGAAAAGACAACAAAAGCTGGATCTTCACTAAAACTCTTGGCGTGGCTAAGAGTGGCAGCAATGCATAAACCTGAAAATAAAACGCCTGAACGAATGACCACAAACTTGCCATCACCTAATTTGAAGCAGAATGTGGATTCAAACCAGCTAGTAATGAAGGAGAATGCAATCTCTGTTAGGCCATCGAAAGTTCTAAGTGAGGACTGGATGAATCCTGAGGTTTGGAATGAAAGGAGTGCTGCACATAATGTACAAAATGTGTCTAAATTATCAACTAGAAGGGACTCCTTAGAGATTGCAGACCAACTACTGAAACATCTTGCAGAGATGAACCGCAAAATAATACAACCACGAAAATCCTCCCAAACATATGAGAGTGGGAGAATTCGGCCACAAGCAGAGCGAAGATTGCTCAGTGACACGAACATCAGTGAAGTCTTGAGACTTGAGGCCGATACTCCACCCTTTGAGACAAGAAACAATGAAATCATTGTCTCACAAAAGAGGAACAGAAGAAATATAAGCTCTGACATTGAAACAGAAGGCATGAACAAGCGCTTCAAAGGAGGGAGTGTCGCGAAAGCCTCCACACCACCCAAAAGAGTGAGTGAAGACAAAAACAGCTCTCCATCCTCGGAGCCTGAGAGCGATGAGAAAACTGAGCAAAGACAAAACGAGAGTCAGATGGACGGGGATTCTATAACGGCTAATGAGCAAATAAACTCTGAGATCAGCCCCGCCTTGCTGGATTCAGTCGTTACAAAATTAAGCCCGATCCTGATGTCATCAACAACGATAGCTGTGGCCGCCCTGATGAAATTATACGAAAATCTAAATGAGAATTGTCGCGATCAAACCACTCTAATTGCACTACTCAACTCGAAAATGATAAAGCTAGAGGCAGACTTAACGGACATGACAGCACAGATGGTGATGTCAAGAAGAGGCAACGAAATCTCTTTAACAGCCCTGAAAGAGTTGTTAAAAAATTCGGCTGAAGACAAAAAACTTTTAGCAGATGTCACGAGACAAGCATTGACGTTACTACAAAATGAACGTGACTACAAGAATACCTCAGTCCCTACAAATCAGCCTTCTAGCATCTATCCAAGAGCAGAAATAACTAAAGATCGGTTGCTCGTTGACAATAGCACGAGTGTACCAGGTGTTAAACAACAACAAGAGAAAACATCAAAAACAATAAGACTATTCCGATTCAAAACTGCAGCTACAGAGAAGAGCTGACAATTAGCACTGCAGAAAGCGATACCTCTGAGAAAGGTCTCAAGGAAAATGGTATCCCTATAGACACGGATACGCATCTAGTTGCCACTTGTATGACGTTTCCAGCAAATGTAGACCCACAAGAAATAGTCCGTACTGAAACGGAGAAAGAAAAAGGGGATAATTCTCTGACAATTGATCTGACCCAGGCCGATAAGTGCATTGAGGACATTTCAGTGAGTGTGGAGACCGACCCCAAAGTTGCGTCTACAAAAAAGAATGAAGCGGAGTGGTTTGACATTTTTGAAAACGGGAAAAGTACGAACGCCAACAAAAAAAAGACAATCTATCAGAAGCTGAGCAAAGGTATAAAAAAATCGAAAAACCAACAAATCCAAAAGAATCAAAGGCCGAGAAGCTCAACGAATTTCTTTAGAAACATTAAAGCTTTGGACATCACAGTTAATAACCCTGAGCAAAAACTAACAAAGAGTAAACAAAAATGTGCCGATGCCGTGGTGGAAACAGAACATGAGACCCTTGACTCTCAAACCGAAGCCAATGTCTCCGTCCCAGGATCAAACATAAACCCAAGGAGTCAGAATATTCCTCTGGCGATAGAAGATGATGAGGCCGAGACCAAGGAATTACTGAACATGTCAACTTACAGCTCACCTGACGAAGATGAAATGGAGACTGAAAACATTGAGAAGGCAGATCAAAAAGGTGACGAGAGAGTTGTCAATGCAGAGATCACAAAGGACGGAATCGGTCCACGCATGCCTTTAAAAGTCCTTGAGAAAGAGAGCGGGCCTCAACCAAAAGGTAAAAGAGTTTTTTCGTGGCCAAGGTCTCCAAAGAAAATCAACGGAATAAAAGACAAGGATCGTGCAAAGCCTCAGGAAACACAAAGATACTACACATTAGAGGAGAAACGGATGATAAGTATGCAGAAAGCTGAATCCAAAAAGAAAAGCATATCAGATCCACTGAAGAATATAAATGATTCAGTGCAGGATCTGAGCGCAAAGTTTGAGCCCACAAATGCATCTCAGCACTCCGTAAAAAACTCAGAGCGGGCTAGATGCGATAACCAATCGAAGTCGAACCAGCAACAACGTCCTGTCAAAAATAACATTTCATCCATGCCTGCAGGACGCCAGGCGTTCAGACTTCTGGTAGAAAAAACAGAAATCAGAAAAAGTGATACACCTCTAAACAGGTATACCATCTTGCAGCTATTCCAAAGAATTCCCGGTTTAAGAGCAATAAAAAGTGCCCGAATCAATCGAGTCGAAATAATAACAGATGCAAACCAGAAATTTGTACTACTACACATTATAGACAGAGAGGATGTGGAATTGGTCATGAAATGCGAGAGGCAGCTGTGGGACGCCGGGTACCTAGTCTACGAGGTGGACAATGCGCTGGTGGACGAAGTAACCGAAAAACCTACAGGCTCCAATCCTCCTGCAGAAAAAGGAATCCTCCCACTGGGGAGCTCCCATGTGCTAACAAACGGAAGAGTAGAGGCTCAGAGGTGTGATGGTGCGAAAGAGAAGGTAGGAGTTGAAACTAGTCTCTGCCCTTCAATTGTGACAAGATTAAAAGAATTCGAAATAACAGTGGATAACCGTGAGATGGTAAAGTGAACGGATTCAAAGGTTGAGAAGATGAACGCCCTGGAAGACGGGGGTGATAAATGGGCCTGGCTCGCGAAAACTCTAAACAGCCCAACGAGGAGTTAATGCCATGAGCAAGCGACAAAGGTGATGATAGCCTCCTGGAATACGAGAGGCTTTTCTCACCTGAAATTTTGGCAAAGGCTGATGTGATATGTCTTCAAGAAACGTGGCTCGCGAATACACCATGCATAGAAGGTTTCGAAGTTGCACTAAATCCAGCGATTAGACAAAAAAAGGCCGCCCAATGTCTGGCCAACTAGTTCTCATTAAAAGGTCATCCTGTCTGAGAATTATATCAGCATCAAACATCTCGCCTTTTCTGCAGACAATTAGAGTAAGTTCAGTAAACCAGATAGAGAAAAAGGAGCAAGTTATCTATCTCGTAAATGTTAAACGCGGCAAAAATTCGAAGATGATCTCTTAGAAGCCATAGATAACATCCAATGCGATAACCCGGGAACCCCACTGATTGTGTGCAGTGATTTCAATATGAACCTACTAGAAATTGATCAAATAAAGAATCCCACGAAATTTAAGGAGAGAGACAAATGTGAATGCTGGCTTGACGAAATGGCGCACAGGAATTTGATATTGCAAAATGGAACAACTCGAGGAGGTATCCCAGCAAAGCCAACATGGGAACGAGGAGGACAAAAATCTATATTACATTACATCTTTGTCTCGAATAGCCTAGTCCAAGACATTATTACACTGAATGTGTTCAAGACAACTAAAAGTGACCACAACATCGTCTCAATGGAATGGATGATGGATAATCCAGTATTGCGGAAGCAATGGAGACAACCAATCTCAGTGGTTCCGGGACAGAACAGACTGCGTGTAAAGAATGCTGACATAGTGGCAGTGACAGAATCGTTGCTTCAACATCAGCGGTTGGGTGGGTGCAATCCGATTGAATATCAACAATTCTTGGAGATCTTCAAAACTAAAAAGAAGTCCACTTTGAACAGAACTAGGTACCAAAGGCACCAATACAATCCTGAAGTGGCAACAAGAAAGAGAGAGTTAAGGAAGACCCTGAGAAGAATTGGCACTGAAAATATGACTGATGCAAGGACAGTGATAAAAAAGGCAAAGAATAGATATACTAACTGGCATAAACAGCATAGAGCCTTAATGGTGCAACGGGATGCCAAACAAATGCTGAAGGCCCTAAACAAAAGGAACTCCAAGGGCTTCTGGGCCATAATTAATGAAGCAATGAACCCCGAAAAAGCGATAATATCAAATATGGTAACCGAAAATGAGTGGGAAAGGCATTATGTAAAGTTATTTAAAAAAAGGTTAACCCTGTAACGCTCACCTGATTCCCACGGAGACGCAGGTCTGGCTTCGAGTGCTGATGCTTCTTCAATGGTGAAGCGCAGGACTCTGAAGATGGACAGGAAGGGCCCTCTACTCTGGCTTCTCCAGCTCGCAGGAATATTCCCCTGTGCGTGAAAAGGGAGTATTACCTGACTGAGTTATTATCAAGCCTCCCACTTTCTTCCAACCCTCCACGATACCCTTCCACGATTCCCCATGAAGTATCACCTTAGGGTCAGGAAGGATGAGCTCTCCATCCTGCTTCTGATGCAGGGGCGCGTTGAAACCCAGTTACTTCACTGGATTGAGGATTGATGGGAGTTCAGGTAAGCTTGACTATTCAGGTAAGGCTCGGTAAAAGTTCTGTTGCAAGTTCAAAAGTCCAAGCTTAATAATAATGTTCATTGTCTTTTTGCAGCAAGCGCTAATGCTTATGTCTTTTTTCCCCTTAGGGGCCGGGGTTCGGAATGTCGGAGATATGGCACCGACCCGAAGTGAAACGTGCAGTTCCAGTAAATGGCAGGTTAGTTCTGGATGAGCGCTCGGGAACTGACTTTGCATACGCTCATTCAATGTCTTTGTCTTTTTTCCCCATAGGGGCCGGGGTCCGGAAAATGCCTGGAAGCGGCAAGACCCGAAATGAAATGAGGTAAGTCTTATTCCCTTCCTTCTCTCGCCTCTTAATCTTGTCTTTCTCTCTAGGCTCTGGGAAGTGGCTGTGTATCCGGATGATCGCTGCTGAAGATGGAGGAACCCAGGAAAGGTGAGTGAAATGCAGCGCTGCAGCGATCGTAACGGAATGCTTTTAAAAATAATGTCTTCCCTTTCAGGATTGTCGGTGATGTCTTCGTGGTGCAGATTTAGCTGGTAAGTTCTCTTGTCTCCCTTTGCAGGTGACCCAGGATGCTGACAGGCGTGGCTGAAGTCCAGATGCAGGAGCTGACACGGTGAGCGTCCAGCTGTGAGGAGCAGAACAACGCGAAGCGTGAGTTGCTGATCAGGTGTGGTTTAAATAGCTTTGGAAGAAGTCCCAAGTGTGTATCCTTCCTCCGATCAGGTATGTATCCTTCCCCGACCACACCTGGATGGAAAGTAGTCCCACAGGTAAAGTAGTTCCATTCAGGCCTCAAGAGGGCCTGGATGTGGCAGCATGGTCTGCATCAGGTAAGTGCACATGAAAACACTTGAACACATGTCTAGCTTTATGAGCCTGGCGCCTAAGGCGCCAGGACAGAGGTCCAACATGAGCCTGGTGCCTAAGGCGCCAGGACTGCGTCCAAAGGGCCCCAGCTTGGGCCCGCTGGCACTCCCCTGGGGGAAATGATGCCTGCCTCTGGGGTCGCTGGGTCGGACCTGGCTCCTTGGAGGTAGGCATCATGACAGTACCCCCCCCTCAAGGCCCCTCCCAAGGTTCTTCCCTCCGGGGGTTTGGGCTTGTTCGGAAATCTCCGGTGAAACCTTTGTACTAATCGAGATGTGTGGACATGGTTACTAGGCTCCCACGATCTCTCTTGAGGTCCACATCCCTTCCAGTCAACAGATAGAAGAGTTTCGACTTTACCACCTTGGAGTCTAAAATGTCTTTAACTTCGAATTCTAATTCCCTTTCAATTTGAACTGGATCTGGAGGCTTGGACAATCGGGTTCCTGGTTGTACTGGATTTAAAAGTGATGCATGAAAAACTGGATGAATACGCATTTTGGACAGTAGATCCAGTTTAAAGGCCACTGGGTTGATTATAGCTTTGATGGGATAAGGTCCTATGAATCTGGGATTGAAGGTTCGCGGGCCCTTGAGGGGTAAATGTTTAGTTGCTAGCCATACCTGGTCTCCTACTTGGTAAGGAGGAGTTTTACTTCGGTGCAAATCAGCGTTTTCTTTATACTTTTTCTTGGCTTGCTGTAACTGAGTTGCAGCTTCTTTGAAGGCTCGGGTTATTGTGGAATGCAGATGATTTACTGCGGGCATTTCCAGGGTCAGAGGTGGATCTAGATCAGAGGTCCGAGGATGGTGACCATACAAAGTATAAAAGGGGGTTTGTCCGGTTCCAGAATGCACTGAATTGTTGTATGCATATTCTGCGATCCAAAGGATGTCTTTCCAATTTAACTCGGATTGTGTAACATGCACCGAAGATATTGCTCGAGAGTCTGATTGGTTCTCTCGGTTTGTCCGTTGGTCTGGAGGTGGTGGCTGGTGGATAACCGCACATCTATTTGTGCTAGTTGGCAACACTTCTTCCAAAAATGTGAGATAAATTGACTTCCACGATTCGAGACTAATATGGAAGGGAAACCATGTATGCGAACTATATTCTCCAGGAATTCCTTGGCCAAGGTGGAAGCTGAAGGCAAACCCTTTAAAGGGATAAAGTGGGCCATTTTGGAGAATAGGTCCACAATTACAAGGATTGTGTTGTAACCAGCACAAGGAGGCAGATCTGTTATAAAGTCTATTGACAGGGTGTGCCATGGCGCCGGTGGAATATCCAAGGGTTGAAGTAGGCCAGCTGGCCTTTTCTTTTGAGCCTTGTTTTGGGTGCAAATTCCACAAGACAGTACAAAAGACTTTATGTCTTTTCTCCAAGAAGGCCACCAGAAGTGGCGTTTGATTTTTTCCTCCGTTTTAGCGATACCAGGGTGTCCTTCCATTAAAGATTCATGATGATGGGCAATAACAAGTTCTTGCAATTCTTTACATGGCAGAAACAACCGCTCTTGGAAGTAGGGTAAGTCATCCTTAACGGTGTAATGAGGACCCTTTTGACTCCATTCCAGTAAGGTTGAAGAGTCTAGAAGTTGTTTTACTTGCGTTTGGATATCCTCAATAGTTTGCAAAGAAGTTAAGCCTAAGATTCTTTGCTCAGGTATGATGGGCACAGGTTCTAAGCTCGAATTAGGTTCTTCCATGCCAATCTGGGATAAGGCGTCCGCTTTTCCATTCTTGCAGCCAGGGCGATAGGTAATTACAAAATCAAATTCCGCAAAGAATAGAGCCCATCGGAGTTGTCGTGAAGATTGAGCTTTGGCCGTTTTTAAATACTGTAAGTTTCTGTGGTCCGTAATTACGGTGATGGTGTGTCTTGCCCCGAGAAGGTAGTGACGCCAAGCCTTGAAAGCAGATGTGATGGCCAGTAACTCTTTATCGGTGATTGCGTAGTTGATTTCAGGAGGAGAACATTTTCTGGACCAAAAGGCCACTCGGTGTAGTTGGTTAGTTTTTGGGTCTCTTTGCGACAGGACAGCTCCCATGGCCGAACTGGATGCATCGGTTTCCACTATGTACGGGAGATCTGGGTGCGGGTGCTTCAATACAGGTGCAGAGGTGAATTTGGTTTTCAGGTCCTGGAAGGCTTGTTCGGCCTCAAGAGTCCATTCGAAGCGTTTGTTTTTCTTTAGGAGAGCGGTGATGGGTTGGACTGTTCGGGAAAATTCCGGGATGAATCTTCGATAGAAATTGGCAAAGCCCAGCATGCTCTGAACTCCCTTCACCGAGCTGGAGATGGCCATTTGAGGATGGCGTCCACCTTTCGCGAGTCCATTCAGACTCCTTGAGGTGTCAGGATGAATCCGAGAAACTCAACTTCTGTGGTGTGAAAAACACATTTTTCGAGTTTTGCAAATAATCTGTGCTGGCGCAGTTTCTCAAGAACTGCCCTGACATGTTTCCTGTGATCAGATTCTGAAGAAGAGTACAGCAGGATGTCGTCAATGTAAACAATGACACAGACATCGATAAGTTCCCGAAGAACATCATTCATAAAGTACTGAAAGGCGGCAGGTGCATTGCACAAACCGAAGGGCATCACCTGATATTCGAAGAGCCCAAACTTGGTGCGGAATGCAGTCTTCCATTCGTCGCCTTCTTTTATGCGCACCAGGTGATAAGCTCCTCGGAGATCTAACTTGGTATACACACACGCGTCTTTCACCTGGTCGATAAGCTCAGGGATCAAGGGCAGAGGATAACGTTTCTTAATCGTTATTTGATTTAGGGCGCGATAGTCTATACACGTTCTAAGGTCGCCTTCTTTTTTCGGCACGAAGAACAGAGCTGAAGAGACAGGAGACTTGGACGGGCAAATAAAACCATTGGCTAGGTACTGATCTAAATACTGACGCAAATGCAGGTTCTCAGGTTCCGTAAGAGCATAAATCCTACTACAAGGTAGTTGAGCATTGGGTACCAGATCGATTTGGCAATCATAAGACCGATGGGGAGGTAACGTGTTAGCCTGTTCTTTCTGAAAAACGTCTTGGAATTCTTGGTATTCTGACGATAGCTGTATAATGGTGGAAGTTGCTGAGGCTAGACCCATAGCTGGATTTCTTAGATAACAAGTTGGTTCACAATCAGGAAAACTTATCTTCTTTGCTCGCCAGTCAATTCTGGGATTATGTGTTTCTAACCAAGGAATTCCAAGAATTACTTGAAATTGTGGGGCCTTCATCACATCAAACACGATTGCTTCCTGATGTCCATCCTGACCCACCAGTGTCACTTCAACAGTGGAATGCGTTACAGGCCCTAAGGCTATTTCGGTTCCATCTACTGTAGTAATGACATCTTGGGTTACTTTCGGGCGGAGAGGAAGCTTAATCCTGAAAGCCAATTCACGGTCTATGTAATTTCCAATAGCTCCACTGTTGATGTATGCTTTTATAGCATGCAACTGCTGAGGCTGTTTTGGGTCCACGAGCACCATTGGAATGACAAAATGCGAGGTCAAAGAGTTAGTTTTCAAGCTCGGCAAGCGGACCCCTACGCTTGCCGGGCTAGGTCGTTTCCCGAATCAGGTGTCACTAATTCGTTATCAGTAGCTCCAACCACCTTCTTAAGTGGTTTAACTGGACAATTTCGAAGAAAGTGACCGGAAGTCCCGCAATACAGACAAAGTTGCATTTGCCGCCTTCTCTCTCGTTCTTTCTGCGTTAATGGTCCTTTAACCCCACCGATTTGCATAGGTTCAGATACGTCGGTACTCTTGGAGTTAGCGTGGGTTTTGATCGGTGCTCGGTTTTCATACTTGAACCGATCTGCTTTTCTATTTTGTAGTCTGTGATCAAGTTGAACCACCAAGTCAATGTAGTCTGCGCAGACCTGGGGTGGGTTTACTATCTGAGCTAGAACATCCTTAAGCTTTCCGCGCAGGCCTCGATGAAACAATGTGATCCTTTTGCTTTCTGGCCATCCAGTTTCCACAACCAGTCTGTTAAAGGTGGCTATGTAGGACAGAAGATCCTGATTATCTTGTCGTAAGGATAGCAGTTCGTTATCAAGGGCCTGTCCTTGAGAGTGTCGAGCGAACAATCTTTCCATGCTGGCCTGGAAGCCCTCAAAATTCTGGAGAATGGGATCATCCTGATTTACCAATGGAATAGTCCAATCGGCAGCACTGCCACTGAGGTAAGATAGTATAAAGGCTTCCTTGGTCCGGTCGTTAGTGAAGGCTCCGGGTCTGCATAGAAAGTGTAAACGACATTGGTTCATAAAGACGGCATATTTCTTGGGATCCCCCGCAAAACGTTCAGGTGGGGCCAAAGGCATGTGTCCAGGTAGATTAATTTGTACCGAGTTACTCAAACCCATAGATGTGGAAATGTCTCCGGAATTAGGTAAAGGAGTGTGCCCTGCCTGGGCCTGTAATAACCTTTTGGCTAGGTCATCTGTTCTTTCCTTGGATAAGATCAGTTCTCTTTTTGAGAGCATTAGTCTCCTGGCGGGCTGAGTGCACCTCTGCCCGTAATTCCCCCAAAAGCTGGGCCAGCTGGTCAGTCTCGGAAGTCTCCATAGCGCCCGGGTGGGAAATTGTGGGTAGGCTTCGCGTTCTGTAACGCTCACCTGATTCCCACGGAGGCGCAGGTCTGGCTTCGAGTGCTGATGCTTCTTCAATGGTGAAGCGCAGGACTCTGAAGATGGACAGGAAGGGCCCTCTACTCTGGCTTCTCCGGCTCGCAGGAATATTCCCCTGTGTGTGAAAAGGGAGTATTACCTGACTGAGTTATGATCAAGCCTCCCACTTTCTTCCAACCCTCCACGATACCCTTCCACGATTCCCCGTGAAGTCTCACCTTAGGGTCAGGAAGGATGAGCTCTCCATCCTGCTTCTGATGCAGGGGCGCGTTGAAACCCAGTTACTTCACTGGATTGAGGATTGATGGGAGTTCAGGTAAGCTTGACTATTCAGGTAAGGCTCTGTAAAAGTTCTGTTGCAAGTTCAAAAGTCCAAGCTTAATAATAATGTTCATTGTCTTTTTGCAGCAAGCGCTAATGCTTATGTCTTTTTTCCCCTTAGGGGCCGGGGTTCGGAATGCCGGAGATATGTCACCGACCCGAAGTGAAACGTGCAGTTCCAGTTCCAGTAAATGGCAGGTTAGTTCTGGATGAGCGCTCAGGAACTGACTTTGCATACGCCCATTCAATGTCTTTGTCTTTTTTCCCCATAGGGGCTGGGGTCCGGAAAATGCCTGGAAGCGGCAAGACCCGAAATGAAATGAGGTAAGTCTTATTCCCTTCCTTCTCTCACCTCTTAATCTTGTCTTTTTCTCTAGGCTCTGGGAAGTGGCTGTGTATCCGGATGATCGCTGCTGAAGATGGAGGAACCCAGGAAAGGTAAGTGAAATGCAGCGGTGCAGTGATCGCAATGAAATGCTTTTAAAAATAATGTCTTCCCTTTCAGGATCATCGGTGATGTCTCTGTGGTGCAGATTTAGCTGGTAAGGTCTCTTGTCTCCCTTTGCAGGTGACCCAGGATGCTGACAGGTGTGGCTGAAGTCCAGATGCAGGAGCTGACATGGTGAGCGTCCAGCTGCGAGGAGCAGAACAACGTGAAGCGTGAGTTGCTAATCGGGTGTGGTTTAAATAGCTTTGGAAGAAGTCCCAAGTGTGTATCCTTCCTCCGATCAGGTATGTATCCTTCCCCGACCACACCCGGGTGGAAAGTAGTCCCACAGGTAAAGTAGTTCCATTCAGGCCTCAAGAGGGCCTGGATGTGGCAGCATGGTCTGCATCAGGTAAGTGCACATGAAAACACTTGAACACATGTCTAGCTTTATGAGCCTGGCGCCTAAGGCGCCAGGACAGAGGTCCAACATGAGCCTGGCGCCTAAGGCGCCAGGACTGCGTCCAAAGGGCCTCAGCTTGGGCCCGCTGGCACTCCCCTGGGGGAAATGATGCCTGCCTCTGGGGTCACTGGGTCGGACCTGGCTCCTTGGAGGTAGGCATCATGACAAACCCCAAGTACCACAAATTTCGAGTGGAGCCACCCGTGGGAAATTGCAATAGATAAAGAAGACATCCGTGCAACCATTATAAAAAGCAGTGCCTCACGTGCCGCAGGGCCTGATGGGTTATCAAATACGGACCTGAGAGAGAACATCAAAGAGTGGGTGGGTCTTGTGACATCTTGTTCCAATTAATAATAAAAGAAGGTCGAGTACCTTCTACATGGAAATCCCGAATAATCGTCCCCATCTTCAAGAAAGGAATCCGCACAGACCCTGCAAATTATCGACCAATAGCCCTGCTCGACGTAGTAGGTAAAGTGTTCACATCGCAATTACTTACACAACTTACAACATGGATTCGGAAAGAGAAGATCTACGACGACCGTCAAACTGGGTTCGTCAAAGGTATAGGATGTGGTGTAAATCTGTTAATTCTGAACCTGTTAAAAATTGAAGCAATTAGATCTCGCATTTATTGATATGGCAAAGGCGTTTGACGGGGTGGACAGAGAAACACTCTGGAACAACCTTATGAGAAGGGGGTGTAGCAAGAGCCTGATCCAAGCCATTAAAGAGCTATATTCGGACACTTACATCCAAGTCCGCTTGGACAGTGAAGGAAACCTAACAAACCCCATAGCAACAAAGCGAGGAGTAAAACAAGGGTGCCCATTAGGGGCAACCCTTTTCAACTTCTACATATCAGAAGTTGGTACCGCCCTATCAAATGTAGTGTCTTTTCCATCGCGGATCAATGGAATTAAGATCAATCATATCATGTATGCAGATGATATGGTGATATTAGATCATACACCAATTGGCCTCCAACGAAAATTGTCAGCACTAAGAACCTTCCTAGACGATCTCGGATTGGAGATCAATGCGGCCAAATCTGAAATCCTGGTACTTGAAAACAAAAAAGGAAGAAAAATCAATCATTTCAAACAAGGCTGGTCGATCGGAGAGAAAAAGCTCAATAAAGTACCTCAGACAAGATACTTGGGAACAATCATCAGCTGGAGTATTAATGATGAGCCGATGACCAAAAAGCTCCTAAACAGCTGCAAACAACTGATTTCACAAGCCATCATAATTCAAAAAAGGTATGGGAAATTTTCTATTGATCCAGTAAGGACATTTTTCCAGAGCAAAGTATCTCTGATCTTAATCTACGGTGCAGAGAACATGTTCGGGTGTGACCATAAACTATGGTCTCGATGTGAAGAATTATTCTGGAAGAAGGTTCTTCAGATTCCACAAAGTACGCCCACGGCCAATGTACTATACAAAGTAGGGATTTCAACACTGAATGTGAGAATCACATGGAATAAGTTGGCCTTGTTTAGGAAACTACATGAAGACGCAAACCCCCTCCTCTTAAAATCTTGACGGATGAGAAGACGCAAAGAAAATCAGCGTTAAACGAATGGAAACTACAATGCAAAGGGATCCTAAACCAATTAGGAATGGATGAGCATTTACTATGGTACAATCCAAATTTAGTAAAAAGGAAATTGTTGGATCTAGATTGGACCGACATAGGAGAGCAAATATCAGCGCATAAATCCATGCAAAATGCACCACCTGAAGCGAAAAAACGTAACACACTTTCAAAATATCTAATGTTATCACCTTGTAGCCGTTTGAGGAGGCTGTTCCTAAAGTTCCGTCTAAACGTCTTTGAAACGAAAGACATTTTAAGACATCGACGGACGATTCCTGCAGATTCTGTGCAAAAGAAGATGAAGATTTAAAACACGTGGTGCTGTCTTGTACGGAACTGAGAGTGCAACGCGAGAACTGTTTGGGGAAGGTGAAGAGTTTATTCCAGTCGTACAACCCCGAAGAATGGTGGAAACATCTTCACATTGGCGAAAGTAAAGCGCTGATGATTGGCACGATGAGACTCTTAGAGCATATTCAAATCCAATTAGAGAAAAGCCCTTATACTTGAACAGTGAAGCTCGAGACTAAGAGGATAAGGAACTATGAGGATCTTATGGAAGGAATTAAGAGTCATTTATTAGTGTAACATTGAGTAGAATAAATTGATCATTTTAAAGGTTGTAAAGTAGGACAAAAAACGACAAATAGTTTTGTTCTATGTTCTTTTATTTTTTTTATTTTTATTATTTATTTTTTTTTTCTTTCTTACATTTTCAAAAAGTTTGTATAAACTAAATGAAATAAAAAAACAAAGGTTTATTTGAAAAATTAAAGAATAGATATATATCACACTTTTATAATAAATTAATATTTGATATCACACTTAGACATATGACAGTGATCAACAATGGATGATGTTATACTAGCACACTGGTTTAACTGCTTAGGAGTAGTATAGAGGATAAGGTAGCTGAGAATGCTTTATGTGGTACAAGGAAATGCAAGGTGGAAAAGAAGCAACGCAGGAATAAACTTGATATGATTTCAGCAAAAAGTAATAGAATCACTTTTCCCCTTTTTGCAACCCACCCCCCCTATGCAATAGAAGATGGAAGGGAGAGCACACAGTTCTCATGAATACAATCACAGTACAATACGAATTCAGTTCCCCCCTAGCAAGCTTAGAGGAACAGGGATGATTTTAAACACAGGCAAAGTACTTTAAAGGTGGTATGCAAAGAAGGGAAACATATGCTATAAATGATTTTAATTCCCTCTAGGAGGTTCAGGGTGAGTGAGAGATACTTTAAATCAGTTCAGGCCATCCCTATCAATGATTCAGGGATGGTTATCAAGTTGAAAACAGAATTCTGTGATGGAAGCAACGGACAAATGTTTTTCACACGTGGCTGGAATGAAGCAAAATGTCAAATCGCGGCAATTTAGTTGCGTGCGTCGAGCGCAATTACGGAGGAAGGAGTAGAAAGACGGTTTTAGGCTCCTTGGAAAGATTAGAATCTTAGCTCTAAGATGAAAGTTCAATTCCGTTCCTAGGACAAACGGTTCCAGAGATACGGACGATTTTGGGAAGGTCGTTTTTCAGAAATGAAATTTTAAAGTTTCAAAATGACAGATGACAGTTTTGCAGCTTTGAATCAAATGAAGGGACACAATTTCTATGATGCAGTTCTCAATAGGTTAAAATAGTTTGAATTAGATTATTTGAAACTAAGAGATTGGGTTTTGCACAGTTCTGGCTGAGTACTCACACTATATTTTGGACAGAAATGCGACTTCGTCACGAATCGGGTCAGGATTGGCTACGGTTCTCTCGCCACTGGGTACTGGTTCTGCGCACAGCGATTTGGGTCAGCTCTCAGCGATCTGGTCTGGGTCTGGTCTCTCTGGATCTCTGGTCTCTCTGGATAATTCTTCCTTCTGGGTCTGCTCACGGTTCTGGCAAAAGTTCTTGGCAAAGAATTCAAACAGCTCGCCCGGCTGTGAATATATAATCACAAGAATGATGATGTTATTTAAATAATTTTTACAAGCCCGCACTATGAATTATCCATCTTTTTAAAATTATGCTCTGGCCCCGAGGGGTGTGGTTTTCCAAAGCACATGGTGGAATTTCTGGTTTATCCACTTCTCCAAGCTCAGCTTGCTCACAGATGCAGTGCCCCTCCCCGTTTCCTTCCAAGAGGAAGCCATTTACGACCCCCCTAATTTAACATTTGCCTGGGCCAAGGTCAGTGCTTTGTTTAGTTTCCTGCAGTCCCCAGGTGCCCCTCCCCTAATTCAATCAGAGAGGTGTCATCTCCTTTTGGCAGGGGCAGCAGAATGCAGCCAGGCCTGGGAACACCGCTGCTGATCAAGTTTCAACTCCTGTCGGGGGTAGTTGCCGGGCAGAATTCACTCTCTTCAAGCCAGACTTCAGCCAAATGTCACTTTGGTTCCCATTTTTCTACATTCAAACCAAAATTGCAATTTTTACACGTGCAGCTAGAACGCTGATTCTAAGTTCAACACTTTGACATTTAACAGTTGCAAACTATGTGACACTCAACAGTAGGTCACTCATTTATTTTAAACATTTAGATTTTAATGTCTTTCATTCCAATTTCAATTGAGCTGCTGACATCCACAGCTCAGCCAGTTTTGTTATAAACATTGTTTTGGGCTCTTTCTCTTTCCAGATTTAGTATGCACACAAGAATACATTCTGCCAAAAGTCTGCTGGTGTTCAGTGAGATTTTTGAATATCTTGAAATGTTTAAAATAGGCATTTTTAGCTTGCATTTCAGAGAAACAAAGGTGATTTCAAAGCGCTTTTTTTTAGCCACTGGCACTGCTGTTTTTCCTTTGGCACACATTTCACTCATGGCACTCCTGGCCCCTCACGCTCACACTGGTGGGTGTCAGGTCGGGCAACCATTTTGTTGTGCACAAAGACTGCGCGGTTCTCCAGGATTCTGGTGCAAATGTGGGCTTCTCCGCCCTCTTGGAATTCCTAAGCCCACAGCACCATTTGTTGCAGCATAATAGTCCAAACATGGGTCATGACACCCAACACATGGTTGATTCCCAGTCTATTCCATTATTTTTTCATGCATAATATAATTAAGAACCAACTGCCCTTAATTTAACAATAATAATGTATTGTATCTCATAGACAATATTCTGGATATATATGAAAATAAACAGTCATTGTGCTATGTGAACACTCCATTGTGTGAAACGTATGTAGGCCAAGGATGCCTAATTGCTTATGGTTGATATACATGACCAAAGCAATTTAGTTACAAGGCAAATTGTGTTCAATTATACTTGGACTGAATAGAAGAGCCATTACCGCTACATTTAAGGGTCTGCCCAATCACAAGTCTGGCAGCATCTACTCCCAGCTCTAAGCTGGGGGTAAATGTGCTGGAAGAAATGCCAATTTTTGACACAATTACAGTGCAGTAATACTGCTGGCGGCAAGTGTGCCAAAAATTCCCCATTGGATCCAATGGGGATTGGGGAATTACATTTATTGCTCAACCTGTGATCCGGCGGTAATACCGCCGGACGGATGGGCAGTAATTCAAATTGAGTTGGGCGGTATCCCAGGTGGGATAGCGCCCAACACATGATAAGGCCCCAATTATCTTCAATAGTATTCGGCTGGTATGCATGGCCAATTGCGTTGGTCTGCATTTGAAATTATTGCAATATATGTCTAGAAGTATTGGGTGTACAATTGTTTAGCTGTATTTAGTTCCAAATCAATTCATGTGCATATTGAAAAGTAATAGGTGTCTTTGCACATGTACAGACGATTATGAGAGTCAATAAACTGTCATTATTGTTAAGAAAGAGCAATTGGTTCTTAATTGTACTGTTCATGGAAGAATGATGGGTTGGGCTGGTATTGTGAAACATGTTATATTTAGTGTAAGAAATTATTCTCCTTCTAGTTAACGCAATTCATAAATGTAAACCTAATTCATACCACACACAACATAGACAGAGCTGAAGCATACCATAAGTCATCCTCCGAGCGTTCTTGACAGTTAATCCTAGGCTACCCTCCTGGTGGGCTCCCAGGGCCCTCGTCATGATTCATCATCCAATAAAGGGCCTTGGAGCTGAGGTCGAATCTCAGGTCTATTTGATGCGTTTGTCCATTCAATCAGTTCCCTTCCAGTCAAAATGGTTGAATTCATTAAGTCAATCAGAGAATCCTATTCTTTTGCAGCCTTTCTTAGGATTTGAGAGGACAGAAGGCAGTTTGAAATTTTGAGGCTGTATTGAGAACGTTTTCACTGATTTGAAGATAGCTTTGTAAAGTTTAGGCAGTAGATGCTGGTTTGTGGTCTCTAGTATGTTTATTCTAATTTAATACCACAATATTTTTGTGTGCGCTCAGTGTGTTATTAGTTTGTTCTTAGTTTCAGCACATAAAAAGAGAAACACATAGTTTCCCTTTATACTTGTAGCTTTGTGTTTGCCCTAATAAAACTTAAAAAGGCAGGAAAAAGTTCCTGTTCCTAATCCTATGTCCAAAAACAAATTATTGTTTCCCCCTTTCTCAGTTATTGTTGTTGTAGTTTTATTTGTTATTGGGTTGCTTTTCATGGTTATTTGGAGAATATTCACAATTTTGGGTACTTGGTCCGTATTTGAATTTGTATGCATCTCTCATGGCCTACCTGCAGTGGACGGAGGAAGAAGAAGAAAGAAGGTGGGAGCAGAATAGAAGGAGGAGCCTATTTCTCTCCTCGCAAGATTAGAGGTATACACCCTTGATAAATACAGAAGGGCGAACCTCATCATGCTTCTTGCTGCTGCTTCACAGGGCCTGCTCCACACAGCATTGATGGTGCTCCGAAATGGTGGGGAAGCTTGCTCAGTGAATAGAAGAGACCTCTGGAAATAGAAGTGGGAGACGAGGCAGGGCCACCTGCTAAGGTTCCAACTAGTGACGTAGGTATGAAAAGCAGGGGCACCAATAGACACTCCTTGGGGTTAGGCTAGCCAGGGGAGGCAGAGTCTCTTGTGAAAACTCTAATATAGGCAAGCAAAGCAGAGGAGTAGAAGGGAATGTTCCTCGTGTGGGAGGAGGGGTTGGTCACAGCAATCACCCTGGAAATAAAATATGGGAGTCTCTCTCGGAGGAGTGCATTGCTCTACAGACAGTAAGGTGAGGGTGTAGGGGATGTGGGTGAGTTCCATCAGGTCTAGCCACAGGGAAAGGACATATCTGTGTATTTGAAGCAGCAGATGGTGGACATGCATGAGCAGAAGCAGAAGAAAGTATAGGAAGAGGAAAAGAAAACATTGGGGGGAGAAGCTTTGCTTTGATTCTGCCATTGAAGAGGTGGAAAGTTAGGTATGGGATGCGTCTCATGGAGTGGCAACCTCTAGCCCCACACAACACACATGGTCCTGGGTGTGAGAGTACTTTGCCATGCCATATGATGAAGATGTCATGGGGCAGAGTCTAAGCTCAACTGCATTGTGGAGAGCTTTGGAAAAAGGAAGTGGGGGCACAAAGAAAGGGCAAGAATCAAAGGATAAAGTTTGAGATGGGAGTAACAAGTAAGAGTGTGGCGCGCAACTCGGCTACACGAGGAGACTCTGGGGACTGTCCCTTTAATTTGGCTTACTGGGTATCTGTACCTTCGATTGAACACAAGTGGATCCAGCCACTCTAAGTAGCGCTCCTTTGCTATATAAGTTTGCTACGTGACGCACACGTCCTACTGGAGGAATCTATTTAATATTCTCCACATTAAAATGCCCTAAGTAAGGATCCCTCATTGACCCTTTGGAATCTTCAATTGAGTGCCACACAATGTGTTAGTTAAATTTTGTCACAGTAAACACATTTCAGCCATTGACAAGTTTGCCTTGAGGACGACCTGTGGTCGAAACACGTATTGGCTGTTCTTTGGCCTTAATAATATTCAATAAATTGACCTATGTCGATTGGACCTTGATTATTGCTTGCCATCTTATGGACTTTCAAGAACATTGTTTGACTTAATACTAGAAATATCCAGTGACATTGTGCAGATTTGCAGCATACCCTTCGTATTTCAAGAATCAAAGGATCATGCCCTTGGGATGATTGCCATGAACAACCACTTTCACCAGTTGACAAAATCATTTAGTAGGCCAAAACGCCTCTTCCTCCTCTGAGCCCATGAACCCACTAGTGATAGGTTATTGTTTTGATCCCATGTATAGCACTGCCCCACCCCTTTGCAGTGGCACCTTTCCCCTCCACCCTCCCCTGCACTTGGGCAATCTCTGCCTCTGTCCTCCCTATGTTCCCCCCTGCTTGCCTCGTCGCACCTTGAAACATGTGTGTATAGGCGTGTTACAAATGCAATATCACATCATGTCAATTCTAATAAATATTAGCTGTACAGCATGCAGCACAGCAATGCTTTTCATGCAGTTAGAGATAATAGCCCGCCTGGTGCATTAAACACATTTGGACTTCACACTTGCAGCGGACAAGTTAGAAACGCGGCTGTAACTCACACACGTCCTGCTGGAAAGATTAACTGCTTGCTGTACCTTACTGTACCGGCTCATCATCACTTCAATTGAGAGGGTAGGTAGGCATCAAGCAACTGTGTGGCTAATCGTGCACTGTACCTCCCTTTTAATGACCCATTTTCATTCAAAATTTCCAAGCTGGTGAGAAGGGTGTTCCAAAGCATCTCCTTCCTACACATAGACTCCTCAGAACGCTTCTGAAAGGTGTAACTGATGTACAAGCCGATGATGGCATCAATCCTGAGCCGGTGTAGTTGGAAACGTTTGAGATAGTTGATTTTCTTTCTGTTTCCTACGTTCTTTCTCCAGTTGATATTGTAATCAATGCAGAAAAGCATCCTTGTAAATGTACGATATGTCTCCTCATTTGGAAGCATTCTACAAGTTCTCCAAACCAAACGTGTTTGAAAAGCAACCACTTTTACCTTGAAATGTGGGTCCAAAGAGCAAGCCAGATACACACACGGGTTACTTTTAAACCCAACTACATGTGCATCGCCACTCAATGTTTGAAGCAGGTACTTAGTCACCTGTGAAATATCGGCATCACCAGCGAATGCTACGTAGGTCCAGTTCAGCTCAACCATGTACACCAAATGATGAAACCAAATTGAGGCTTTGTAGCCTGCTCTAAGGATTGCTGTACACTCCACTACCATGTTTACAAAAAGGCTCCATCTGGAGCTCTGCAGTAAGTGTTAAAGTAATCTGGAATGGAATTGCCTGCCCAACATGTGAAAAGTAGTATAGTTACAGTGGGTAGTCCCAGTGGTCTTCTGATTGAGCAGTGTCACCATGTGGCACGCCCAGCTGACACAGTGCATTTTTGGCACAGTAGGTCCGGCATAAATGGGTGTGGATCATCTGAGCCACAGCAGCAATTGCATTCACAGGCTGACAATTGCTGATGAAGTGTGTGACCATGAAGTGAAGGACATGCTGTGAGGGACTTTCATCTGCTAAGTGGAATATCCCAGATTTTGACATTTTAGGAGCTTTAGTAAATGGACTCTGCCATGAAAGTCAGATATAATAAACAGTATCACTTTCGAGCAGAGTTTTATGTTTTAAAATGTGGTATTGGTTGGTTTGTACCCTAATGTATCCGCCAGTCATTGGGCACATAACTGAACTTATCAGCGTCCATTTTTAAGACATCACATGCAACATGTTTGCTGGGCATCACTGATTGGTATATCAGAAGCTTCTTAGTCCAAACAGTGCCTAATATAAAAGTATGCAAAGCTAGACATAGGCACATGCATAAACTGTGTGATCGTGTTCATGTTGGTTTCCTTTTAAACACATAATTGGCATTAAGGAAATGCATTCACATCACACATCATACAGCTGTCTATTGCCTCATCTCACCTTATTAAATCAGTGTTATATGGGTGGGGAAAGAGAGGTCTGGAGTTACAGTCTGCCGAAGCTAAGCTCTGTTTTGCTTGTCAGATCTGCTGCAAGGATAGAAGTATACACATTAGAGGGAACATTCATGTCTCCTTCAGGTAGATGTATTCTAAAGGATTCCTATCTTGTATGAATAGAAGAGGTTATTCACATTTTTGCACTGGCTTTTTTGGAATAAAAATTGGAATACCTTTGAAATTTCACAAGTAGTTTTAATATAATTGTACCTTCCCTAGGGTTGGTGGCACTTTCACTATAAAGATACATAAAGACATATATTGTTTAATATGGTGGCCTGTTGAAAGCTATAGTTATACTGGCCTAAAATCTTTGATGTCTTTTTTTTTGTCAGCCTGTATCCTAGATCCATTCCACTGAGAGGGCCTGATTGTTTTAGCTGAATTTCACCAAAAACAAATGATTCAGGTGCAGTGGAAGAGGCCACATGCTTCAAATGGCATGCTCCGGCGGTCAAAACTAAATCATACCCGGATGGTGATTCCTTGAATCCCTTTGATGCAGGGAAGGCAGAATAAGGGGCTCCCCTACACTTGTTTAATTTGTCAAACCTGGGGTTCACTGTATGTAATCCAGACGTGGAGACCTTGCTCACTGTGCCACAGAGAGCCTCATTTTCACCTCACTGGGTATTCCCAACAAGGCCTAAACACATTCCTGGGGTTACTGATGGTACTCTTGTTCACAGGAGAATTACCTAGCATTTCATTGCTGGACTGGCCTTGTGGGTGGTGCCAATGTGGGGTTCAAAGGCATCCCCTGACAAAAGGGAGGCTATGTTGGGCCCAAAAATGCAGACATACTGTCTTGAAAATGTGAAAGCACAATTGTGACTGACAGACTAAAAGGCCAGCAATTCATTCTCGAACTGCAAAACAGGGAAACGCTGTTTCATTTGATAAAACAAAGAGACCATGAACAATGTGTGCATTCTGCTGCTTGAAACCAGGAACATGGAAATTGAAACGACACTGCAGTAGGGTAATTTAAAGATATATATTAAGGAAATGGGTGGAGCTTGTTACAACTGTTTTGAAAGAAACTGCGAGAAAGAAGACTAAAATTAAGTGTGCCTGAGAAAGTGACACTTGATAGCAGAGAAATTGGGCGTTGCAGTCTGGTGAAGGAAGAAGGTTTCCAAATATATCTAAAACGTGTTTTGCTTTTAAAAAATCTGTTGTGCTCCAACACTGCTTGCGTTGCCTAGTGCGCAGGGAGAGAACACAAATACAGAGCGCTGCATGTGTGAAATTGTTTTTTTGCATATAGAAAAGTGTTGCAAAGCATTTAAAGTAAACTTCATAACAAGTAGAGTGTCAAGCTTATGATCTTGTCATGTTTCAAGGTGCTACATGTTATTCAAGGTGAACCCCCGGCAAAGGGTTTTGATTGTGCAGGTTTTGGAGCTAAAGAGTTTGAGATCTGTGTTATCCTGAACTGACTAGTATTTTCAATTTGTGAAAAAGAGATAATTAGGAAAGAAAAGCATTTGGGCCACAGAGGGAGGAGGTGGTGTGATCTGTGATTTTGTACAAATATAAATGTTCCTATTCTGAAATAAATATATATTCGTTCTGTACACCGGACTGGTTCTTGACCTATCTGCGGCACACGGGTGAGGGACCTAGGTGGTTCTATATGAATCACAGATAGGGTTAGATTGAAGTAAAATGATTATTGGTGTGCTGCTTTTAATTGGGGAGGGAAATAATTCCCTGCATTGATGGTTGCCTCATAAATATCTCCTAACACCAGACTGATATGCAAATAGGTAGTTCTCCTCTGTGAGGGGTCAGCAAGATATAATCTGGCTGTAGGCCTTCCAGAGTGAAAGAAATTCCATGGAACAGGTTATTTGAGCCACATTTGTCTCAATAGAACGGTCCCACACTCTTGTTTAAGCAGATTTGCAGTAGCCCAGGATAGAAGTAGAGTCCAGATAAGGGCCCCACCATCTTGGAATCCCTTAGGTTACTCACACTTTCTGTCCCCTCTCCAGGTCCTGCGTAATAGTTACTCTGGGACTGACATCCACAGATAAAAGACTCTGCACATACCAACCAGGATTGAATCATTTCAAAAGGATGGAAGGGGACACATTTTCAATTTATGACTGACTATTTAAGGGGATGAGCCAACCCCTTTTATTGAATCATCTTTGGTTTGCAGAAAATAAGAATTTGGTGGAGCTCTATTGGGGTGCCGTCTTCTGCTATAGCAGTGAAGATAGAGGTCTCCAAGAAGGGACCTCTATCTTCACTGCTATAGCAGAAGACGGCACCCCAATAGAGCTCCACAAAATTCTTATTTTCTGTAAACCAAATATGGGAGGAAGACCCTTCCCTCACTCATCCAAGAGAGTCATTGGGGGTGAATTTCTGTTGGACAAGGAATACTGGCATACAGAACCCTGGTACGATGATCTTGCCCAGTGGATGTGGCAGTCCCTGCAAGTGTTCTCTGGAAACCTTCCTACCTGGCAAGGGCAGAACAAGGACTCACTGTATGCTTTAAGACCCTGTAATGGGTTTCACAGCAACCCGGGGACAAAGAAACAGATATTTGCTCTGTTTCCTGCTTCAAACCGGTAGTGAGCTTCACTGACCCTCGCATTGCCTTCCTGTCCCAAGCTTCTCCTGCCAAGTGTTGTTCCTGCTTGTTGAACTGCATCATGTGTTGGACATAGTCAGCTTGCTCTCCAACCTGATGCCCAATCGCTGCCTCGCAAAGATCCCAGACTCATGGATAAACATTGTCAAGCCACAGGAATATGCCTAATAGGTATTTGAAGTAGTTTTGCTCTCAGGCATGCATTACAGGTCCCTGTTGACAATAAACACATAACTCCTTGCCTTTTTTAAGACATCTTTGGTAAACTTGAACATTGCTGCTAGAACGATTGTCTTCAGATCCAGTGTGTATCATTTTATTCAAAACATTACAGAGGTAGGTTATTCGTGTGTTTACTTGTTTTGTGTATTTTAAGTTTTATGAGCGACTCCCTTTCAGACAGATCCTTCTTTGGTCATTTGTTTCATTTTGGCGTCCCACTATTGTTGTTGTCTATGCTGGCTCACTCACTTTCCTGAAGAATATAGGGTTCCCTCTGCACCCTAAGAATTGAATGGGCTATACCATTCATGTGGGCCCAGTTTCACCTTTATGAATGAGATCACTGCTAGTTTAGTAGGAGTGTGGCACTGTACTGAAAAGCAATAGACATCTCATTACACTGACGGTAGTGGTGCACTCTAGCAAAGACTAAACCTAGAGCTTAGCCAACCAATATTAAAGAACTGTGCAAGAAATTTTAGAAACACAGTGAGGTACTTTATGGTAGAGTGGTGTACGTGCCAGGCATGAGAAAGTCAGGCAAAGGGAAAAGGGTTTATTAGCAAAAGGGCCATGAGGCCTGATCTATGTACTGGCCTGCTAGCTGGTGAGTCGGCAAGTCAAGTGAGAGGGAACCATGGGATAGTGAGAATCACCAACCCCAAAGGACAGCAATAGTTGTCCCCCACAAATCTAATCACAGTTGTCATACGGTTCTCAGCTGGAACCTGCTTATTGTACCCTCCCCCACCCTCGACATTCCTTTAGATCACCCCTATCATATAGGATTGGACAATTTAATGTGAGTTTGCATTCTGATTGACACATTCATGGCACAACACATAGCTGAATACTACTGGGGATCATCCTTAGGAATATAATATAGACATGTTTAGTTAGATTTAAGGACCTACCAGAGGTGCATATCTACTTATGTAAAACATACTCTAATGGAACACTTTTGTGAGACTAGAGAGCAGTATTGTATATGTACTATACTAATCTGTACGTTTTCATGACTGTGGGGTAAGAGGCACATTTCTTGAAATTCATGAGACCCACACAAAGCCTTTCAAGGATTCTCCTGGCATGGAATCCATATTGTGGCTAGATGCATGGTGCCACACCACAACACCCCGGCATCTGGCTGAGGTCATTAAAGAGGATTTGACCTCTCAGAAAAGAAGAGAAATTCTGAGAGGGCTTTCACCTTCATAAATGTGTATGGATAAAATAGAAAACATAGAGACCCTTTGCCTGTTATTCAGAGCAGCAATATTGACAATGGGAGAAATTACTGGGGAAAGTTCAGAAGAGCCCAAGGGAACATTTGGAAAGTGATGGCTGCCCTGCCACTAACATTAGGTGGCCCACTTCTCCAAAACACAAAAGGTGTTTTTTATTGCTGGGACATATTCCATTAAAAAAGGGTATAGTGACTGCAAAGTTTCACCCAGAGGGTAGGTAAGTGGTTCAGGAGTTCTTGAAAGGGTATCATCTTATAGAGATTCATTTTATAGAACCACCAGGCCAATGAATTTCTCATTTGGATGCTATCCTGGTCCTCTCATCCCAATCAGGCTTGACTTATTGTCACTGGAGATATATCCAACTATTTCTCAAGGGTTCCCATGCGTAGCCTAAATACATATATCCATAGAATGCAAGAGGAACTGGAAACTAACATAGTGTTAAAAATGATAATCTTGCGATGCAGATGTTCAGCATGTGAAAATAGTATATTTAATCATGTGAACCAAAGAGGATAGGAAAGGTCTCTGAGAAATGCAGTCTCTGAGAAGGGTAACATTCACCCTAACATTACATTGCCAAACAGGAAAAGACCATTTGCTGTAAATCCTGCAACTACATTTATCATGACTTAGCCAAGGTGCTTACAAATGTCTCTCTCAATGCCATCATTCATCATGAAAAAGCAAGCCAAGAGGTCCAGAGATGGTCTCACTCATCCTGATGAAGCCACGAGGCTAAGATAAGCCTATGGCAAAGGGTTCCCTCATCCCGACCAAACGAAAATGGTGGATAGTGCTTTCTAAGGACACAGTCTTGTGTTTTATAAACAAATTGACAGGCCTTTCGGTGCTTCCACAATATGTTTCTTGTATTGGAAGACGATTGAGTTTAAATCATACCAATAAGATAAAGTACATCATGAACTTTTATTTCGATGAAAGGAACCTGAGAGGCTGGATCATGTCATGGAGAACTATTCCCTGGGCTGGAAACAAAGCAAAATGCTATATGTATCCTTAAAACCTGTATGCTACGATAAAGAGGGCTGTTAAGATGTGCTGGAAATTGAAGACTACCTGGGCGAGAAATGAGACATCAGCTAAGCTGCAGACACTTCTTTCAGTCTTCTATCATCCATCAAGCACTTTACCAGGGATTACATCAGCACCTTAGTCACACCGGCACGCATACATTAGACTAACACACCCACAATGGTTTCCATAAAAGGCGCACAACACACAACTCTGCACACATGTTCTCACAGGATTACTGGGGTTTTTCATCGAAGTGAGGAACTTCCCGGAGCCAAGATGAGTTGCCTAAAAAAAAGTATTTATTTTCATAAAAGAATAAAGCCCTCCTGTTGCAGATGGATCTCAGTATCAGGATAGTTGCATACATATATAAACAGCACAGTAGAACCTTATGGAGATTCTATATCTTCAAGGAGATTGTAAAATATGTTTATTATGATTTGCTACAGACATGGCAACAACATCGAGATGCAACTTTGAACAATGCTTGAGGACACAACATGTTTACACATGCAGTTGGCATAAAAACAATAACACCTTTGTTTGTAAGAGTTCTCAACAGGTTTATGCCTATATATGGTAAAGGCACTTTAACACATTTATTTGCAACAGTTATCATTTTTTAGATATCACATACCAATTACCAAAGACCATATAAGGTGATGATGTCCTTTACCTTAATATTACGACACCCTCCAACTGATAATTTAAGATAGGAAGATATAACACACATACACACAGATTCACCAACAAGCAGGTGGGAACTCAGATTCATCATGTGCACAACACTGCCACACCACACATTGCATGACTAGCCTGCCCTTCCCATAGTGCAGCAGAATTAACACACACCTAGAAATAGAGGCACACACTATGACACCTGGGATCAACACTGACAAACGTTTGTGCACATAGTGCCTACAAGGCGCTACAGCAGTGAACATGACACCTGTAACTGCCAATGGTGAGGAGGCAGGTCATACATGTTAGCCAAGCTAAAAGACAGTGGATACCAACAGCCACTAAGGACAACATGGCTGCAGATAGGCGTCAAAAGTCAATAAAATTGTCAAAAATATCAACAGATCACAAAGTGTGTGTTTTGTGGCTGTAACCAGCACAGGGCCACCTACCAAGCCAAGCTGCTTTTCCTGCTCAACTCTCGACCGTGGCTATGGCAGCTGGGTGGAGGGAACCAGCCTGGAATGCTGACAAGGTGGAGCGCACACTCCAGTGCCTGCCACTCCAATGAACAGGCGTTGAACTACTTGGGGTAAAGTACTATCAACCCAAAGAACCACTAATCTCACACAGAGAAGTTGAAAGACCTCACTGCAAACACAACTTAAGACTTGCCGCTACCACACTTGTGTGCACAAACCATTACCTTCTTTACAGCAAGTGCACTATAATTCTTTGACATTCCCAGAGGATCGTTGATTTGCCTCAATAACCTGGACACGTCAAAAACCCTAACACCAGCTATGCCATCACTAGAATAGTGGATGCATGATCCTACATGCAACCTGCATGTTCAACCAACAACACAATTAATTCTGGCATGCCACCACCACACCAGTGTGCATATTTCCCCCATGCAAATTGCATGTTCATAAATGCTTAATAGCAAACACAGATGTGGGAGCCCCACGGTCTCCATACGTGATAAATTAATCAAGTACATGAGTTTCTAAAATGTTAATGTATTTCCTATCAACCCATAATCAACAAAATAATAGAACATTTGGATGCAACCTATGTATGCTGGATCAAATCTAAGAGAACAGTTTTCCATTTATGTTATCAGCATAACAGCCAACACACCTGTCACCTTTTTATTATTACAGGCTAGAAACTATTTACACTTCCTTTGTGCCCCATATGTTCTAGATAAAGCACCAAATAATAATTTAAACCCTACAACCACAGGAGGGACCACCTAACTTAAAGAAGGGGATAACACACATACATAAATGCCCCAAGAAATAATTCATCTAAGCCGGGAGATGGTACTGTCACAATTAGAGAAAAGGCATAAACATAGCGGTTAATGGTGATCACAGCATTTTTTTTAGGGCGTCCATGGAGTACGGATCTTCACGGCCAAACAACATCCCTGCTCACCTCCTCAGATGCATGTTTGTTGTGGGGTGGCTCGACCCGGGCACTCATCAATGGGCCTCATTCCGAGGTTGGAGGTAAGTACCGGTCGTTTCCGGCATGGAGTAAAGTACGACTCCGGCATGGTTACAGACCGCTAATTGCGTCCCATTCCGACCTCGCGGACACGCGCTTTTCGCCATGCCGGAAAAGTACCTAGCGGCATGCCGCAAAACCCCCCGAAAAACCCCTACCGGCCTGCTGCGACACGTACATTACAACACCGCCATGGAAGCAGCAGCGACAGTACATAACGGGGACCGTAATTTACGGATCCCGTAAATTACGGTCACCGCAAAACAACGGAACCGGAAATTACGTCATCGCACAGGAACGGGAAGGAGCGCGGCGGCCATCTATAAAAACACAATCCATAGCCATCCTCATCAGGCAGCACCCTCGGGAGCAATCCGAAGTTGGGAAAAGCATCAGGAACCCAGGAACTATGCCTAAAGCACCTAAGAAGTCTGCGGACCGGCTCCGCAAGAAGCGATTCTGCCCTGATGAGCTCCAGGTCATGGTGGACCACCTGGCAGAACACGCTGACGTGGTGTTCAGCCCAGACATGCGGAGGGACTCCACTATCCCCAAAAAGAACATCTGGGCAGAAACCGCCCAAAGGGTGAGCGCTGTAGGCTCCACCCCTCGCACCCCCAAGGACTGCCGCAAGCGGTGGGATGACTTGCGGGTGCGGGTGCGGGGACTCCTCACTGCCAACAGGAGTCAGGCCATGCAGACTGGAGGGGGCCCAAGTTCCCCTGTGCGACTTGAGGCATGGGAGGAGACATGCGCCGCAATGATTGGCACGGAATGCATAGAGGGCATCGGTGAAATGGACTGCGGGGCAACGTCGTCTGTCGATGGAGGTGAGTGTCCAAAGTCAACACTGCCAATGGCAATTGCATGATGTAGACTCCCCCAAAGGCACCTTGTCATGTAGCCACCCCCCATCCAACTAATGCAGAGTCAACTGCAACGCAATCAAGGGCCAACTGCAAGTACATAACACACATCAGCCATAGTGCAGTAACTTGCACATTCCATCATGCACATTGTGCATCAGGTTCGGCAGTGTGTGTGCCAGACTGCACATTACTATGGCAGGATGAGTCACTCCGACACATGCGTACACATGCGTACATTCAATTCACATTCATATGTACTAGTACTGTTGCAACGCCCATAGGGCCACAAACCCCAAATTACAGAAATGTGAATGCAGCGATCTATGCAATTAGCGCATCATACAATCACTCATGTTGTCCCTCTCCTCTACCCCCACAGGCACCGATCATGACAGCGGGGATACCCAGACGACCCGTCCATCCACCTCCACGTGCAGAGGCCGGTCCCGGAGCATTCCCGCACGGAATAAGAAAACCACCCAGGCACCACTAACGCCAGTGGAGGATGCACCACCACAATCCCTCCCTGCCTCGGCACCTGCCACATTAGACACCCCAAGGTCGGCAGAATCAAGCATTGCTGGGGAGTTGGCAGCTACGGCCACCCAGGAGAATGTGGACAGCCCCTTATCGATCTGTGGTGCCACTGAGGAGGACTTTTACCCCACAGTCCACACCCCGGAGCCCACCAATGTCCCCCTGCCATCAAGCAGTGACTCTGTGGAGCAGGAAACACCTGGACGTAGTGCTCCGGCAGATCCTGGACCTATTCCACAAGTTGAGGCCATGCCAGGGCAGGTAGACCCAAGACCCGCCAGGAATGTACCTACATACATTGATGAACCACGTGCACATCAGCTGACGGACCTCATCAATGCATTCATGGAGGACACCCGCCAGGGCAGGGTGGAGTGGGTGGATGAGCTAAGGCAGATGTGTCAGGCGGTCACTGACAGCAGCAATAGGTTGTGTGCGGTCCTGGGACGCATCGCGGATGCCCTGGAGGCTGCACCTCCCACACGACAGCCCCAGCGGGAGGACACACCGTCACAGTGCTCCTCCACCCAGACCAGCCCACTCCAACGCTTATTGCGTACATTGCGCCGGCCCAACATGGATCCCCCTGGCTCTGGGGGCACGCCTTGAACATGCTGGCACACACATGTGGCCTATGTTGGCCTTATGGCACTATTCTGGGGTTGTTGTGGGTGAGGGGGAGGGGAGTGAGGGTGTGTTTGGGAGTTGGGGGGAGGGAGAGGGTGGTGGAGGTTTTGTTGTACACGTTTCATGTCAATTATTCAATACACTGGTTGTTCATAATGTAAAACGGAGTGGACATTGATCATTGCGCAGGTGTCATTTGATGTCTCACAGTGCATGGAAGGCAACATTTGCATCCTGGGGAGTCTGTGGTAGCTATATGTAGTCCCTTGTGTGCTTGAGGAGGGCATCCAGCTCTTGGTTCAGTATCCGGGTAAATAAGGGTTGTGATATACCACGTGATATACCATGCATGTGCCCCACAGTCACTACCTTCAGTGGAGGGGGGATGGCAGAGCTTTATTCAATGAAACTCACTATGTCGTCATGTATCAGGTCCACTATTGTGGTGATGGTGTCATGGTCAAGCCGGTACAGGGTGTGGATCTGATGTGGTGTTAGGTTGAAGGAGGTGGCTCAGATGCGAGGGATTGGGGGCTGCCGGCGTGGTAACGGTGGATGCCCTGGTGGTGCATGCTGGGCCTGTCTCACCCTCCGTCTCCTCCTGTGTGTCCTCTGTGGTTGGGGCTGTGGTTGTTGTTGTTACTGCCTTGCAAGCAAGGCCTCCTGCTCCAGTTGTGCCACTACTATTGGTATCATCTTGGTGTGGGAGAGGGTGTGGTGTGTGGGTATGCTCATTTTGTGCTGTGCCAGACTCCATTGGCTACACTTGTGCTGATTGTGTGCACCTGTGGCTGTGGAAACCACTGCTCTGTGTTCTTAACTCCTTCTCTGAGATGCCTGTATGTACTCCATGCCGGTAAGGTACTTTACGGCCTTAAGGAGACCGCTATTTACGTGTGCTCCTTACTTGCGATCAGCTCCGGTTTACGCCATGCCGTTAATTATGCCATGGTGGTGTGCGCGCGCGACCCAAGACCGTAAATTACGGCATTGTTGTTTACGGTGCCGTAATTTACGGTCTGAAGGGTCGGAATGGCATGAGCGGAAATCCATGCCGGTAAATCATTACCGGCATGGTTTGTACCTTACCTCCAACCTCGGAATGAGGCCCATTGTCTGGTACTCCAGGCGCAAGGGTTCCACTTTATGTTAGCTCACCAGGGGGCACATACCTCTTCGTCCAGAGATCAACCATACCTCTGCACCGTGCAGGGTCCTTCAGGATTGGACCTTCTCTCCGCAGTGTTCTTGAAGTGGCTGATCTTGGGTATCTGCTGTCATGTTGCAGGACAGGCTGGCAGTCAGTGTTTCAGACAGGCAAGGATGCCTTGCAATAGGGCAGAGGGTCGTGTTTTCATCTGTTTAGCTGTCCCCGAACACAGCCACCGTCTATGTGAAGCTGAGAAGACCCAACAATTATTTTAAACAAGTCAAAACTTCTGGGGGGTTTTATGAATAATATAATAAAAGTCCTCTAAGAAGGGAAGCAATAACTCCAATAAATGATTTAATTACAGGCCAGAGAACCTGAGGAGGACTTCTAAGCTTTTCACTAGGAGATACAGTTGTAGGGAAATCGATAACAGGTACCAAGAATGGATTGGGTTGTGAACTTTCTGGATTGTGACAAGTGTGTGATATTGTAATAGGTTTATGAACAATCCAATGTCCCATATACATTAATAGAAGACATTGGGCCTCATTACGAGGTTGGAGGTAGCCATGGTGCTACTAGCACCATGGCTACCCCCTAACCGCATTCCGGGTCCGGGTTCTCGAAATAGGGATTTACCGGGTCATTCCAACCTTTGAGGACCCAGTAAATCCCCATTCCGAGTACCATTCCCCATTCCCATTCGATCCCCCATAGGGCTCAATGAGAATGGGGATGGAGCTAATAACGGGCCTGCTAATAGCGGGCACGTTATTAGCTCCCTGGTCCCTTTGCGGCTCCCACTAAGGGACCTCGTAATGCAGTGGTAAAGGGTTAACGGCAACGGTACCCTTACCATTGCCGTTAACCCCTTACCGCCAACCTCGTAATGAGGCCCACTGTGTTGCCCGTACATGAAGCTATGTTGTCTGTAAACATGGCTTTTACTCTTGATCACAAACCCTACTGAGGGAAAGGTGAAAGGGCACAGGAAGAAAAAAAGATAGAAAGGGATCTTCGAGACTTATTGGCAAATTAAAATTGAAATCCTCATTACATACTACAGAGATTGTTATTAGATATTTACTACATTTGAGGGTTTAGAGCAGCATTTTCAGGAAAGTACATGAAACTGTCCAGTGATGTTAATGCCGGAATGGATAATACATTGCCTTCCCTGGATGATCAGTGATAAGTGATAAGAGATAATACACTGGTGGAAACATAGGGCAGATGATTTTTGGAGAAGAGCAAGAGAGATACTGTAGACCGATGGAGGGGTCACTATGATGATGATGATGATAGGCTATAACGCGTTTGATACCCAGAGGTTTCTAAGCACGTCCCCGGGGTTCGAACCTGTGTTGCTCTGTGTCGTTGCCCCTAACCTAGCCTCCCAAAGACAGTACCACAGGATAATGACCAACCCTCAGGTTACACCCTTGCAACAAAGCCAGGGGCCATAAGTTAGGGAAGGGTCATCTATCCAACACGAAAGTGACACCTTTTTTGTGGTAGTAAAATAAAACCATTTGGGCAGTGAGCAGTCTTTCTAAATCAAACCGTCATGCCTCCTGCCATCTGACACACATGAGTGCACGCTGGGGCTGACAGATAGGCTCGACCAGAAGATGGAATCTGGGAAGTGTGACAGGTAAGGTTTTGTGTGATTGAGTCTGCTGTGAGGGAATGTTCATAGCGTAGGAGGGGGCGGGGGAGTGGGTGGAAGACTAGACGATGGGTGTCAGCATGATTGCGTCTATGTTGGGGGCTAGGAGGAGTGTTTGTGGTGGGGACGGAAAGGGTTAGGGGTGCGAGTAAGTGTGTGTGTGCACTTGTGTTTGTTTGTGTTTGTTTATATCTGAGGAATCGAGCATGACTGTATTGGCGTGGTAATCGAGGGGACGGAGAAGAGGGCTGCAGGCCCATCAATTTAAAGTAAATCCCCTCCAGCGCAGAAAAGAGCAGGCAGGTATCGCAAATATGGAATCCCGCACAGAATTGATCCGTATAAAAATCTCTTTTTTACATGCATCCCTCAATTTTCAGAAATATCACATAGAACCACTGAAACATTGTACTTTAATAGCTATAAATAGTTATAATTAGTTATTAAAATACATACAACTATTCAGCAAATTAGATGTGGTTTTATTTTTTCAAATGTAAATAACTAGGTTATCTTTGAAAGGAAAGTATTTTAATAGCAAACTTGGTTGAACTGGAATAGTTTTAGCATGAGCTGGTATTAGACACAATATGAAAGTGACTGATTTTCCTTTACAAAAGTGAAAACATTTCTCTATGTTTTAGATTTCACTTTGGTGTGTTAAATTAGGTTGGAGTGTTTTGTTGAACGAAACATTGCTGGGAAATAGCATTGTTGTTTCTTAAATGGAGATACGCGCTTTCTGTTTTTTGCCTAGCTGCTTTTGATGTCAACATTTCTGGTATGCACTCAAAGGCAGTTGTTATTGAATGCGTTCTGAATGTTAGTGTTGGCTCAAAGGAGGTCAATAATGACTTCCAAGTGTTACTCAATGAGGCAAAGGCTGGTGGACACGGGCAGTGGGGAGAGGAAATATAGCAATAATATGACAAGGCAAATTCGAAAATGAAAGCCTTCTCCAGTAGAGGGGCGTGGAAGATGTAATGGCAGACGATACCTAAACAATGTAGACATTGGTAAGGTGGGTCACTGCTTGTACTCTCTGATAAAGCAGTTCATGGTAAGGGAACAGAATGGAAAGTACTGGAATAGGTGAAGAATGTGCAGCATGTGTTCGAGGAAGAAGGACAGAGACACAGCCAATGAAACAGGGGGATCAATTAAGCAGACAGGTCCTCGCCCAGGTGCCAGCACTGAAAGCTGCATGCACAGACACACCAGGATGTGAAGCTCGTTGCTATCGACGACGCCAGGGCCTAGCAGGTGAATCCCCTCATGATACAGATTTGGGAATTCGGGACCAGCATGACAAATGCAGACATAACTCTTGATCAATGGCAGAGGCCAGCAATCCATGCCAGGGTGGGGGCATTGGCCACCTCCCCGCAAATTCTTCCACAGGAGTAAAAGGGTTCATGCTCACCCAAACGAAGCATGCCCTGCACCTATTCCCAAATGCTGGACCTGGATGTCAAGGGATGGAAAAGGTGAGATATTGAGGACTGCATTCATGAATGATTTCAACGTATTCGCGGGCACCTTATTTGGCATTTTATGCAATGAAACAAGAAGGTACGATCTATCAAGAGAGTATCACAATGTCATGATCAATAAATGGTAACTAAAACAAATGCACTTGTGTTTTGTTGATTTTTCAATGTACTGACATATTTGCCACTGACAAATCGGATGTGGGCTTGCTTGGCACTAGTGTGCACATCAAAACAGTGCTGTTCCCAAGCACGTCAGACCATACACCATCCCATGTGATAGTGTACCATCCATTTGCAATGTTAGTGATTGTTTAATATAACTGGCTTTATAAAACCACATGTTATGCATTATCGCGGCCTATTCAAAGAAGTCAAGACGTGAATGCCAAACATATCACTGACTGAGAACTTTGTTTATAGTTAGACAGTTACCACAAAACAAGCAGAATTGAGGCAATAAGCCCAGAGATGGCGTGCCATTACCGCCTAAGGCCCACAGTTACAGGCCTGAGCATAGTGAGGCCCTTAACGAAGGCCCCGGGACATTACTATAGGCGGTAATGGCCTGCCGTCTAGGGGCATATTGCCATTAGTACCCCTACCGTTAGACCGGGGTACTAATGTTTTTTTTTTCCTGGCCGCGAGACCTGATGCGTTTTGCAGCCGGAAAAAAAAAAGTTTTAAAAAGTTACACAAAATGGCCACCGCGTACAGAAAATGTAGTCCGTTTTCTGTTTCAGTGGTAGCCATAGTAAGCAAAGAAAATGGCCACCATGGAAGGGAAGACCCTTCTCCCTTTCCATGCCGGCCATTCACTTACATTGGAAAAAAAAGTAAACAGAAAAAATAGCCACCACGGAAAAGGGAGAAAAGGGTCAACGTGTGGCCCCTTCTCCCTTTACAAGGTCGCCTGAAAAAAAAAGAATATGATGACTGGCGCGGGGGACACGCAATACATGTGTGAGAATACCGTCTGGTAAGACTCGCAAATGTACCAATCAGTACATTTGTTGGAGCGAAAATCCCTGCACCGGGTACTCATTTGGAATATTGCCAGTTTTACGATTCCACATGATTATGGGTTGTGCGGTATTTACTGCATGTGGTATTCCAAGGAATATATACCTTTTATTATCAGGCAGATGATCATGCTTTTCATTATTTGCAAAAACACCACAAATTGATCCTCACCCAAGAGTTACATCTACAAACTGTAAGAACTGCCCAAATGTTTGACAGTTTTTTTTTTAACCTGCAATGAAGGAAATTGTTTACAATGGGACCCTTCACACCACCTATGCCATGCAATGGACAAGCAGGCCAGTAATCACTCTTTTGTGCATTAACATTTTTAAATTCAGCAGCAGGGCAAACAGTATTTCTGAAAATCTCTATTCATTTTGAGGACTGAAATGGCTTGTATACAGCCATTTCAGTCCTCAAAATGAATAGAGATTTTCAGAAATACTGTCTGCAGTATTTCTGGAAAGCCGTATCTGTTACTGAAAACATGGCAATATTCCTACAATGGGGAACATTCCGACCCTGGCGGTAAGGGGTTAACAGCACCAGTAAAGGTGCCAGAGCCGTCAACCCCTTACCGCCACATTACGAGTTCTGCTTGCGGGACCCACTAAGGATGCCTGGTAAAACCAGGCGTCCTTAGCAGGTCCCGCGAGCAGAGCAGGGTGCTAACAACGGGCCCGTTATTAACAGGCCCATTGTTAGCACCCTCCCCATTCCCCTTGAGCCCTATGGGGACTCGAATGGGAATGGGGATGTACAAGGTCTGGGTTCCTTGAATGAGGAATTACCGGGCCCTCCAAGGTCAGAATGGCCCAGTAATTCCTTATTCAAAGAACCCAGACCCGGTACCCGTTATGGTGGTTGCCATGCCGCTAATAGCGGCATGGTTACCTCCATACTCGGAATGACCTCCCAATGAGTTGGATTTCCAATAATATAGTAGGCTGCAATGCAGCATTTCTGGTGTAAATGAGGCTCATTATAGGAACTATAACACAGTGGGCCTCATTAAGAGTGGAGCTGCCGGCCCCGTTAACCCCCTACCGCCTCATTACTGGTCTGCTCGCGGGATCCGCTAAGGACGCCTGGTAAAACCAGGCATCATTAGAAGCTCCAGCGAGCAGTCCAGGATGCTAACAACGGGCCCGTCATTTACAGGCCCGTTGTTAGCATCATCCCCATTCTCATTGAGCCCTATGGGAGCTCAAATGGGAATGAGGATGTACCGGGTCCGGGTTCCTTGAATGGGGAAATACTGGGCCCTCCAAGGTCAGAATGGCCCGATATTTCCCCATTCAAGGAACCCGGACAAGGTACCAGGTATAGGGGTAGCCATGCCGCTAAAAGTGGCATGGCTACCTCCATACTCGAAATGAGGCCCAACGATTCAAATGGATTCCAGAGCTTTCCTTTACTTTAGACAATTCAGGAACGCATTTACTTCATACGTGGGGAAAGAGTCTTCAATGAATATCTTCACCTCAGGGTCTGGGGACGCAGGCAAGAAAATGAAGCACATCCTGAAAGATATAACAGGCTGTGACAATGAGTCTAGTTCGTGGATATAAACAGATAGTAACAACTGATGAGAATACACACACTAATCATGTTGTAGTTGTTTTTATAACTCTGAGTTATTAACCCTTACAGTACATTCCTCTATTTCAGGTTGAGCAAAGTAATGTTACATTTCCGGCTTTGATAGATGAAGAAGCAGGAGAAATATAGCAGGATACTCAGGGACATATTGGTCATTTAGTCGTGTACCAGCTCTACAACCATGATGTCTAAAAGGTTATAGAGCAGTAATTAAAAATGTTTTTTTATGACACACTTAATACCCAGAGGTTTCTAAGAAAGGACCCGGTGATCAAACCTATGCTGCTCCGCATCGTCTTGCTTCCAAGGTGACCACATTGCCCCTGAGCTCTCCTCCCGAGACAGTCTTATCCTCTGGCATTGTCCTGGGCAGCCCTCCAGAACACTGTTCGTTTGCCGGGCAAGCTATTATAGTATGATGAAACACATATGCAAAACAGGCTAGGTCCTACCCTAAAAGGGCTAGTCCAGACCAAACTGCTTGGTCATGGCAGTAACCCATGGTGTGAAGACGTAAATGCAATCCACTGAAGACACATTGGGCCTCATTTAGAATGTTCCCCTCATACCACTATCCTTTTGTGGAGTATTCAGTCTGTCAATCAGGAACTGAGTCCACCAGGGAAACACCTAATTGTGAGTAAAGTGCTTTACTCATGAAGTGCCAGTTTACAGGCAGACCTTTATAATTTAAGTCCCACCAACATCATTGACGTTCCAACTGCCACAGAAGTGATGTTAACCTCCTTTCAGCATTAGAATGACTGCTCACAGAAGTCTCGTCAACCTCCTTCCAGCATGCGAATGACTGCCAACAGAAGTGATGTTATTTCTTCCACCGTGGCTGCTGCATGAGTATAGAGCCGGCCTATCTGCTACCCTCCTTTGTTTCTGTCCCTAAAGCTAATTTGAGTGCCCCCAGACCCTCCCGAACCACCCCACCTGCCCTGATTGGCCCGTGTGTCCGTGTCCTTTGAATACAGTGTCCTGTGGATGCTCACGAGCCCCACTTCCACTGTGGCTGCTGCGTGAGTATAGAGCCTGCCTTTCTGTTACTCTCCTTTGTTTCTGTCCCTAAAGCCAATTTGAGTGCCCCCTGGCCATAGATCCCCTTGCCGCGCTCCTCGCTCCCTCCCCGCACCCGCTTCCTGGTTCCCCTTCCTCATGCCTTCTGCACCGCCTCATCCACCCTGATTGGCCCGTGTGACCGTGTCATTTGAATACAGCGTCCTGTGGATGCTCATGAGCCCCACTTCCACTGTGGCTGCCTATCTGCTACCCTCCTTTGTTTATGTCCCTAAAGCTACTTTCAGTGCCCCCAGGCCCTAGATTCCCTTGCCGCGCTCCTCACTCCCTCCCTGCACCTGCTTCCTGGTTCCCCTTCCTCCCGCCTCCCGCACCACCCCCACCCGCCCTGATTGGCCTGTGTGTCTGCGTCCTTTGAATACAGCGTCCTGTGGATGCTCACGAGCCCCACTTCCACCATGGCTGCTGCGTGAGTATAGAGCCTGCCTATCTGCTACTCTCCTTTGTTTCTGTCCCTAAAGCTAATTTGAGTGCCCCGAGGCCCTAGATCCCCTTGCCACGCTCCTCGCTCCCTCCCCGCACCCGCTTCCTGGATCCCCCTCCTCCCGTCTCCCGCACCCCCCACCCATCCTGATTGGCCCGTGTGTCTGTGTCCTTTGAATACAACGTCCTGTGGATGCTTACGAGCCCCACTTCCACTGTGGCTGCTGCGTGAGTATAGTGCCTGCCTATCTGCTACTCTCCTATGTTTCTGTCCCTAAAGCTAATTTGAATGCCCCCAGGCCCTAGATCCCCTTGCCGCGCTCCTCGCTCCCTCCCCGTACCCGCTTCCTGGTTCCCCTTCCTCCTGCCTCCTGCCCTGATTGGCCTGTGTGTCTGTGTCCTTTGAATACAGCGTCCTGTGGATGCTCACGATCCCCACTTCCACCGTGGCTTCTGGGTGAGTATAGAGCCTGCCTATCTGCTACTCTCCTTTGTTTCTGTCCCTAAAGCTAATTTGAGTGCCCCCAGGCCGTAGATCCCCTTGCCGCGCTGCTCGCTCCCTCCCCGCACCCGCTTCCTGGTTCCCCTTCCTACCGCCTCCCGCACCACCCTCACCCGCCTTGATTGGACCGTGTGTCCGTGTCCTTTGAATACAGCGTCCTGTGGATGCTCACGAGCCCCACTTCCACTGTGGCTGCTGCATGAGTATAGAGCCTGCCTATCTGCTACCCTCCTTTGTTTCTGTCCCTAAAGCTAATTTGAGTGCCCCAGGCCCTAGATACCCTTGCAGCGCTCCTCGCTCCCTCCCGCACCCGCTTCCTTGTTCCCCTTCCTCCCGTCTCCCGCACCACCCCCACCCGCCCTGATTGGCCCCTGTGTCTGTGTCCTTTGAATACAGCATTGTGTGGATGCTAATGAGCCCAACTTCCACCGTGGCTGCTGCGTGAGTATAGAGCCTGCCTATCTGCTACCCTCCTTTGTTTCTGTCCCTAACGCTAATTTGAATGCCCCCAGGCCCTAGATCCCCTTGCCACGCTCCGCGCTCCCTCCCCGCACCCGCTTCCTGGTTCCCCTTCCTCCCACCTCCCGCACCGCCCCACCCACCTTGATTGGACCGTGTGTCCCTGTCCTTTGAATACAGCGTCCTGTGGATGCTCACAAGCCCCACTTCCACTGTGGCTGCTGCGTGAGTATAGATCCTGCCTATCTGCTACCCTCCTTTGTTTCTGTCCCTAAAGTAATTTGAGTGCCCCAGGCCCTAGATCCCCTTGCAGCGCTCCTCGCTCCCTCCCCGCTTCCTTGTTCCCCTTCCTCCCGCCTCCCGCACCACCCCCACCCGCCCTGATTGGCCCGTGTGTCTGTGTCCTTTGAATACAGCATCATGTGGATGCTAACGAGCCCAACTTCCACCGTGGCTGCTGCGTGAGTATAGATCCTGCCTTTCTGCTACCCTCCTTTGTTTCTGTCCCTAAAGCTAATTTGAGTGCCCCCAGGCCCTAGATTCCCATTCCGCGCTCCTCGTTCCCTCCCTGCACCCGCTTCCTGGTTCCCCTTCCTCCCGCCTCCCGCACCGCCCTCACCCGCCCTGATTGGCCCTGTCGAGAGTGACCTATTTCATTACTAGTCTTCCCAGGGCAGCCCTCTGCCCAGCAGCCCATCGGCTAAGGACCCAAGGCAAAGGACTGCTCCTTCAGTGATGGCTGAAGGTTGTATCTGCAGGTATCCGCAAGAGAAGCAAGAACCAACAATAAGTAAATGTGGCAAGGGTGGGGACAGAAGCAATTACTTCACACCATACTACCCTACCACTCAACCCTAGAAGCTAAACTATTGTAAAAATCTTCATACTGTGGTAGCATTGCATTGCATTTAGAAAGCCCGCCTAACAGCATTGCTGTGATATTGTTGCATTGAGAAAGTGTGCCTAAACATCACATCTGTGGTATAGTTGCATTTAGAAGTCCGCCTTAACAGCATGTCTGTGGCATAGCTGCATTTTGAAAGTCCCCCTAACAGCATAGCTGTGATATTGGTGCATTTAGAAAGTGTGCCTAATAGCATATCTGAGCCTAATAGCATATCTGTGGTATAGGTACATTTAGAAATCTGCCTTAACAGCATGTCTGTGGCATAGCTGCATTTAGAAATTCCTCTAACAGCATAGCTGTGATATTGGTGCATTTAGAAAGTGTGCCTAAACAGCGTATCTGTGGTATAATTGCATTTAGAAGTCCGCCTTAACAGCATACCTGTAGTATAGTTGCATTTACAAGTCCGCCTTTACAGCATGTCTGTGGTATAGTTGCATTAGAAAGTCTGCATAACAACATATCTGTGGTATAGCTGCATTTAGAAGTCTGCCATAACAGCATATCTGTGGTATAGTTGCATTTAGAAAGCGTGCCTAATAGCGTATCTGTGCCTAATAGCATATCTGTGGTATAGTTACATTTAGAAAGCGTGCCTAATAGTATATCTGTACCTAATAGCATATATGTGCCTATTAGCATATCTGTGGTATAGTTGCATTTAGAAAGCGTGCCTAATAGCGTATCTGTGCCTAATAGCATATCTGTGGTATAGTTACATTTAGAAAGCGTGCCTAATAGTATATCTGTACCTAATAGCTGTAAGAGGATTCAATTCAACACTACAGCTAAGTCAACGCCTAGTCTAGAATACTGAATGAAAACCCTTATTGATATATCTTTATGTCCAGTTCATGCGTTCTGGATGACTACCCCTATATAACACCCCTCCCTTGGAGTCCCCCTGACCCCACTGAGTCAAGAAGTAGTTCTGTTTTGCAAGTTAAAAGGTTTATTTGATAATTTAAACAATAGATATATATATCACACTTTATAATAATTTAATAATTGAATATCACACTGAATCTGAGCAGTAATCAATAATGGATAGTCTGGCACTAGCACACTTCTTTATAATCAATGATGAGTGGTTATAGGATGGATAAGGTAGCAACAATACTTTGTGGTTTCAAATGGATGCAAGGTGAAAATGCAGTACAGAAAATACTCAATATGCGTTCAACAAAACAATGTAATCACTTTTCTCTGGCAATCCCCTCCCCCCTTTATGCAATGCAAGGAAATGGAAGGAAAGCACACAGTTCTCAGAAATGCAATCAACTGTAATTCAGTTCACCCCAGCAAGTTTAGACTACAGATCGGAGTTTGAAACACAGCCCCAAAATGCTTTTATATGTGCTGGCAATTAAGTGAGGAATATGCTGAAATGCTTTTAATTCCCTCTAGGAGGTTCAGGGTGAGTGAAATATACTTGGGATGAGTTCAGGCTCACTTTAGCAAGGATCTAGGAGTAACTAGCAGGTTAAACGAATTTTTGGCAACTGAAAGCAAGAAAACTGCTGTTTTCACACGTTGAGAAATTTGCAAATCGCGGCAAATTCGCGAGTGCGTTTTTCACGATTGCGGCAAAAGTATCGGGGGTAGGAATGCGGTTCTCGGTTCGTAGAAAAGCCACGATTCTAAGCTTTCTGAGGAAAGTTACTGCAAGTCTCTAAAATTCAAAGTGACAAGTGACAGCTAGCAACTAGAAAATGACAGGTGACAGCTTTACAAATGACAGGTGACAGTTAGGAGGCAGTTCTACTTAGATTAAATAGATTGAATTATATTATTTTAACTAAGAGATTGGTTCTGCACAGTTCTACTAGGTACTCACACTATATTCTTGAATTAGAATGGGCCTCGCCACGGATCTGGTCAGGTTTTAGACTGGACTCTGGTCTGGTCTCTGCACTTCACAGTGATCTGGGTCAGCTCTCTGGTTCTTCTAACAGTGGTCTGGGTCAGCTCTGCTCTGCTGGTCTGGTCTGGGTCTCTGGTTCTGGATATTGATAGATTTGAAGTCTGGATCTTTCTGCACAGCTTTCTCTAGAGATTGATGGAGGTAAAGTATGGATTTTCCCGGCAGAGCGTCCCGCAGCAAATGGATTTGAAGGTCCCTATCTGTCCTGACTGTCTGCCTTTATGTGTTTTGAAAATGGGTGTGTGTGCAGCATCACTAGGCTCTACCCCTCTCCACTTGTCATTGACCAATTCATCCTCTTCCCCTTGATTGGGGGAATGATATGAAGTGTCATCATGATGAGGTCTGTTTATGGTACAGAGAACCCACCCCTGTCAACTTTACACACAATCTATATTTTGACCCAAAAGACATATTTGCACAGGTACACATTTGTTTATAATTACATGCACCCATCACATATCACAGGAGGTATACCCTGTCCAAATCTGCTCTTCCTGGGAGCTTGCATTCAGAAATGGCAACATTTGCACTTTTTAACTGGTTTCGTAATATCGGACATTACCCCAAATTTATACACATGTGCGCAAGGAGTATGGACATTACTTGATGAAGTGTCAGATTTTTAACATGCATACATTTTAAGTAATACCCTCTTAACTGCTAGCTTGCCCCCAGATCATGCCACCGGTTCTAAAAACCTCTTAAAATGTGGGCAGAAAAATCACAAGAATTATGGTATCATTTAAATAATTTTCACAAGTCCGCTCTATGAGTTATTCATCTTTTTCTAAAACCATATTCTGGCTACAGGGGTGTGGTTTCCCCCCAGCACAAGGTTGAATTTCTGGTTTTTCCAGTTCTGCCAAGCCAGCTTGCTCTCACAGGCAGTGCTCCTCCCCTTTACTTCCAGGAGGAAGCCACTTTTTACGGCCCCCATAATAAAACATTTGCCTGAGTCAGGACAGGGCTTTGTTCAATTTCCTGCAGAGCCCAGGTAATTCAATCAGGGAAGTGTCATATCCCTTTTGGTGGGAGCAGCAAAAGGGCAGCTAGGCCTGGGAACACAGCTGTTGTGCAAGTCTCATCTCCTGCCGGGGGTAGCTGGTGGGCAGAATTCAGTTCCTTAAGCCAGGTTTCAGATAAAATGTCACTTTTTGTTCCCCAGTTTAAGTCAAGACAATTTTTACATATGCAGCTAGAATGCTGATTCTAAGTTTAAAACTATGACATTTAAACAATTGCAACCTATGTGACACTCAAAAGTAGGTTACTCATTTCTTTTAAACATTTAGGTTTTTAGTGTCTTTCAGTCCAAATTTACTTAAACTGCTGAAATCCACAGCTCAGCCAGTCTTGTTATAAACCTTCAAGTCACTTCAGAATATAACTTTAGATTGTATCCACCTCTCAGTAAGTCTTTCTTTGGCACGCTTTGGGTTCATTTATTCAGTTTTAAACAAAATCTGGTGGTTTTAAAACGCCGGCTTTCTGATAGTGGTGAGTACTGGTACTGCAACCATTTTTGGGGTTTAAGAAAATGAATTCCCCACAATTCTAGGTTGCTTTTGGCAATCAGCATTGCCATTCCCAATGGTTTCAGACTACGGTGTGGGTAGTCCAATGGTGGTTTTAGGCAGTGCCCTTCTATGCCCATAACATCGGCAAAAATGAGTGGCAGCCTATTCTTCATGCATTTCCCTGTGCATTTTCTGGGAAGCTCTGGCCATCATGATGTTTTCAATGACAGTACTGCACAGTTTTTGAGGTAGGGCTCGCAAGACCTGGATGTTTCCTCATCTTCTTCCAATAGATGGCACAGTTCAGCATCTTTTCCTTCATCCGGTACTGATCGATCGGTTCTCCTTGCCGGTCCTGATGGGAATATTGGGCGGTACCCTGGGCCCCCTGCGTCTCTGCTCCCGGTCTCCGGATCATCCTCCTTGGCCCGTCTCCAGGTTTTCTTTCTCCTAGGACGACAAAGGAAGAGCGGCAATACCTATTCATGGACATTTTTCCCCCACCATTGATATAGTGGGGTGGCATATAAATTTTAGAACTCAGCAGATATGAACATGCACATTTCTTTTTGCATTCAAAAACGAAAACACCCACATTGAGAAACTCAGAATTTGATAGGCGATATGTAGGATAGTTTAAGTTAGAACTGAATTAATCTGAGACAGTACCCTCTAGGATTCCAGAGGATTCCTCCAGTTGTTGCAGAGTGTGCCTGGGATGGCAACACTTCAACTGGTTAATGTGGACCCACTTGTCTTCCCCCTCTGCCAAACCGCCTTTGGGGTTGCGGATCTTGTAGGCCACAGGGGAGATTTTGTCTATAATCTCAAAGGGTCCATTCCATGTAGGCAAAAATTTTCGCTGTTTGGCCTGGTTCCTTTGGAAATTGTATAGATAGACCCGGTCCCCCACCTGATATTCCTTCCTGGAAGTCTTCAGGTCATAGTGGGTCTTCATGCTATCAGCTGATCTTTCTAGATTCCACTGAGCATAAGCAAAAGCATGTTGAAGGTGTTTCCTTAAATTCTCCACATACTCATGAGTTGTGGAGGCATTTATCAGTGTCTGCTCTTGGGTCCTGTAGAGCAAATGCTGAGGAAGTACCATCTTGCGCCCAGTCATCAACTCAAATGGTGACATTTTGGTTGCAGATGAAGGGGTAGATCTGATGGCCATTAGGACCAAAGGTAATCGGATATCCCAACTTGGCCCAGAATCTGCCACAAACTTTTTTAATATGCTCACAATGGTTTGGTTATATCTCTCTACTGCCCCAGAAGAAGCTGGCCGGTAAGCAATATGCAACTTCCTTTTGACCCCCAGTATCTCCCACATCTGGTGAAGTGGCTACCCCTGTCTGACTCAATCCTTTGAGGTAGACCAAAACGGGAAAAGATGTGGTTAATCATCAGGGCAGCTGCGGTTTCTGCCTTGCAATTTGGGGCTGGGAGATATTCCACCCACTTGGTAAACAAGCAAGTCACAGTCAACATGTACTTATTCCCCCTAGCAGAGCGAATCACAGGGCCTACAAAGTCAATTTGTAAATCTGACCATGGCAGTGTCATCCCCCTCTTTTGGAGAGGCGCACGGTGCGTGAGGGATGATGGCTGAAATTGTGCACACACAAGACACCCCTTCAAGTATTGGTCTAGGTCCTGCCCCATGCGTGGCCAGTATGCAACCTCTCTTAAGATTTCCAATGTTGTGTGAAACCCCCTATGACCGGCGGTGGCCGCATCATGGGCGTGACTTAACATCAGGCTTCGGAATGAGGTAGGAACCACCCACTGATCGTGGCCAGCTTTGGATTTCCTTACCAGCAAACCGTCTTGGATTCGGAACATTTTTGGACATTTCATCAACACTCTTAGGTCCTCCTTCCCAATGTAATCGGTATCCGTCAGGGGAAAGTTCTCAGGGTCCTCAAGGTGTTGGTAAAACTTACCAATAATTGGATCCCTCTTCTGAGCTGTAATCAAATCAGCATCAGGGGTCTCCTTACTCCATTGTGCAATTGAAAGATCATTGTGAGCATTTGTCTGGGACCTAGTGATAGCAGTGACCTGGATTTCCCCCAACATGGACTCAATCTCAATTAGATCCCCTTGGATGGCCCCTGTTTTGGCCAGCTGATCAGCTAAGTCGTTTCCAGTTTTGTCTGGTCCCTCTACTTTGGAATGACCCTTGATCTTTTTCCAATAGATGGTCATCTCATTCGAGGTGACCAGATCATCAATGTTTTGGATCAACTTCCCATGTTTCAAGGGTTTGTTGTTAGCACATAACATGCCTCTGGTTTTCCAATTAACCAGGTGCTCCACGAACCCGTTCTGTACATAATCCGAATCTGTGATTATGACCAGTTCGTGGAGTTGATGCTGGACAGCAGTGAGGATGGCCTGATGCACAGCCATCAATTATGCCACCTGACTACTTCGGGGACCGATTTTGTATCCAGCGGAGGGTTCTGGGAACTCCTTCACCCATGCATTCCCTACGCCAGCCACCAGTTCTTTCTCCCCGTCGTTGTCAACATGGTAAGAGCATCCATCCACATAGACAGTGGACATTCCCTCACACTTGTCCTCTTCAAAGACTTTGTGTGGGGAATTAAGGTATGCCTCCATGTTGTCCTTTATTTTTAGACTTTCGTCCTCGAGACATTTTTCTCTGGCACAATCATGCAAGTCAGCCAGACCTTGCGCGAGGGGACTCTTCTTGTTTTGGCCATATCTGACCTCCACAGGAAAGCCTTGCATTGACAGAATCCAGGAAGTAATTCGGGAATTACTCACATTTCCGGCCCGTATTCTATCACTTTGGAGATATTGCAGAGGCTGGTGTGGAGTCTCCACTATGATATGTTCACCCTGGATAAACGGGCGGTAATTCTTCAATGCCCACACCGTTGCCAGGAGTGCCTTCTCACAATCGTTGAATTTTTCCTCCACAGAGGATAAAGTTTTGCTCGCATAGGAGATTACTTTATTGACCTTGTCATGCTTTTGGTATAATACTGCTGTCAAGCACGTATTAGAGAACCCCGTCTCCAGGAAGAACTCCTTGTTTCTGACAGGGTAAGCTAGGCAAGGCGCTTGTGAGAGGCTTCTTTTGAGTTGTTTTACTGCCTCGTCTTGTTCTGGACCCCATTCCCACTTGACCCCCCCTTCAGGAGATGAATCAGGGGTCTGGTGATCTCTGCGTAGCCCTCAATGAACTTTCTGCTGTAATTAGTCAGTCCAAGGAGGCTCCTTAGTTCCCGCAGAGTTGTGGGGTCTTTCAGTTTCTGAAGTGCTTCCACTTTCTTTTCCTGGGGACAGAGACCCTGAGGAGTAATCTCATGCCCCAAGAAATTAACACGGGTTCTACACCACTGTGCTTTCTGAACGGAAAGTTTTGCTCCGGCGGCCCTCAACTGCGTCAGAACATAACGGATCTCCGCTATGTGTTCCTCCACAGATTAACTTTTGATGAGGACATCATCTACATAAGCCAGATTACCCCTTGCACCCAAGTCGGGCATGGCCTTATGTAGGAAAATATTGAACTCATTACCGGAGTTAAGGTATCCGAAGGGAGTCCGGGTCCATGTGTACTGCTGGCCCCCAAAGGTAAAAGCCAGCTTGTATTGGTCCTCCATACTGACAGGCACAGTCCAGTATCCATTGGTCAGGTCTATTGCAGTGAATACCTGTGACCCCTGAATCTGGGCCAGCCCTTGGTCAATGTAGGGCAGAGGCCATCGGGAAGTATGGACCCATTTGTTGAGCTCCCTGGGGTCGGCACAGAGTCTCCACTGGCCGTTTGGCTTTAATATTCCCAGCACCGGATTATTAGGTGCTGTGGACTGGACGGATTATTCCCCGGGACTCAAGGTTCTTAATTATTTCAGTAAGGGACTCCATTGATGTGAGAGGCAAGCGATATTGCTTCACAAACACAGGAGTCATGCCAGGGTCCATGGGGATTGTTGTTGTGTGGATGTCAGTGCGACCACAGTCATATGAGTCTACCGCAAAGAGATCTTGGAAATCCAAGAAAACTTGTTTCAACTTTTGCTTTTGTTCCAGAGTCACACAGGCATCAGCTAGGTTGACTCTCTCTTCCACCATCTGCCTGAAGCCTGGAAAGACTTCTGGTTTGGCTATCTCCGCGGCCTCCTCCAGCTGGGTGGAGAAGTCCCTGGTCAGAGTGCTGATTTGGACTGGAGGCTTCAGGTGGGAAAGGCAGCCCTCATGGACCTGGAAAATCACCTCATCCCTCCTGAAGTCACAAGTCACATCTTCCTTACCATAAGGGCAAGAAGTGTACACCAGGAAGTTCCCCCCATGCCGGGTGAAAATCCTGTCTGGTGTTGTATTGTCATCACTGTCACTGTCAAAGCAGTCCTTGGGGATTGGCCCTAACAGTTCATTACCTAAATCTATGGAAAAATGTCGGTCATCAACCGCCATTCCAATAATGGTGCCTGCGGCTAGAGTAATACTCTTTAAGTCGCTGTTATCCACCTCTATTGGAATGGTGTCATGTTCTATGTTGACTAATGGTGTTGGGTTTACCCCTAACCCTTGCTGTTGGAGAGAAGCATTTAGATGTATGTAAGCATCAGGGTTTTGCAAATATTGTCCTCTTTTAACTTTCACTTCCAAGGAGAATTGTCGGGTCCTTTCTGGGATGGTGACTTCCTCTTTGATCTGAATTTCAAGTGCATAAGGTAGCAATTGAGCTGACCTAAATGCTTTTTCTGGATCATCAAAGCCCATGGGATTATCCGCTAATCGGGACCAAGCTTTGAAGTTTATTAGGTCCAAACTAATGGCAAAGCGATTGAGAATGTCACTGCCTAAGTAAAAGGCGGCAGGGACGTCTCGCACGACCCAACAATTGTGGACTATGCTCTTGTTGCCTATGGAGATTTTGAGCATACACCTACTTGGCAGGAGATGTTTGGAATTGGGTGCTTCCAGGTCCATTTCCCATTTGTCTATCAGTTTGAATGTGGGAATGGCTGGATCTTTTGGGAGTTGGCGAAACATGGCTTCGCTGATGAAGCTCTTACCGTTGTTCACACCCACTCGAGCGAGAACAGAGTCCTTCCCATCATTTAACTGGACAGGGATGAACAACTGCTCTCCAATTTGCTGAATATCAGCCAGGCTCTGAGCTGATTTCACATCTTTCTGGACTATAGGAGTGGGAGTTTCTGATTGTGGATTAGTATAGAATCTCAGAGTGTTTCCTTCCAGCGTGGAGTACCACTTTAGACTGGAAGGAAGGTTGATTTTCAGAAATAGAGAGGACCCTCCATCACCAGTCTGTTGTCCTACTGCTATTACTGTCACGTCTGGAATTTGGCTATTCTGGAAGTGAAATTCTACTTGGTCAGGTTTTTGTTCAACCATGTGGCAGGTGCCGTTTAAACTAACATGGTTGACAATCTGTTTTAATTTTATTGGTCGGCTAGTCTGGGTCCAGAGGACCTTGTTTACACAATCTATTAGAGGTGACAACCTCCTCAGGAGGTCATTCCCCAGTACACAAGGGGTGCCCTCTGGAGTCACTACTATGACCGGGTGTTTCACCTTGTGTCGCCCGATCTTAATGTCCAAGTCTGCAGTCCCCTCAACGGGAATTTCCTTCCCGTCAAAGTTCTGCAGTTGTCCAGGAAGAGAGGTGAGAGGAATTTGGTAATTCTCTCCCCTTCCTGCATTCAGTTCATCAAAGGCCCTTCTGAACAGAAGGGTAGCTTGAGATCCAGTGTCCACCAGTGCCAAAATTGTACCCTGCCCCTGTACTTGTACCGGGGCATAGTATCTTCCCTCCTTCTCCTCAAGGGGGCACAGATAATGCACATTTTTGGACAACTGGTGGGCTAACTTTCTGGTTTTGGACATCGCTAGCGAAGAGATTTGGGCAGAATTCTGTGGAGAGCCTTGGGAATCTGAAAGAAAAAGTTGGCAACTGGAGATCCGAGCCATTGTGGGTTCCCCTGGTTCTGGTTCTGGTTCTGGGACGCCTCACCCTTTTTGGAGGCATTCATCAGGATGGGTTTGAACCAGGGGATTTTCTGGCGGTTGGTTCTGGGATGAGATGGTGGGCGGCGGTAGCTCAGTCTCCACATCTCCCCAGTCTGGATTTGCATCCCTAGGGACCCATTTTTCTTTGGGAGGAGTTCCCCCCTCTCTGAAGGAGAAGATCCTTTTCCCAGGATCCTCTGAGGATCCCTCTCCCTCAAATTGGAAGATCTGTACCTCCTCCTCAAACTGAGTCTGTTTGGGTCTTTTGTTTCTCCTACCCCCCCTCTGCTCCTTAGGAGGCAGACTTTCAGGGGCAAGAGATTTTGTTTCCGGTTCCTGGGTTTCCAGAGGCTGTTTACAAGTGAGGAAGGAAGCTTCCTCCAAGGCTTTACACCCCCCTTCCCTTTGTGCCTCCTCCCTGGGAACCGGTGAGTTATCGGGGTGCTGCCCCCGTCATTGTTCTGGAGCACCAGGTCCAGAATTGGTTGCGTTCTGTGCCGGCATGCCGATCTGAGGGTTCTGCTGAGCCCTTAGTATGTGACCCAGATCCTGCGCCATGTTTTGAACCTGGCGCTCTAACTGGGAAACCCGCTCAGGCTGATACGGGGCCCTGTTTTCTCCCCTGGGCTGATCCCGGGAAGGGTAGCTATCCCTTCTTTGGTAGTACCCCTGGTTGGGAAGATTTGGAGACCCCTCCACTCTTGGCCTCCCCTCTCCCGGATTCGGTTGTCTGGGCTCAGGGAATTGGGGAAAGAAGGGTGGAGGATTTTGGGGCTGGAAATTGGGTGGATACCTGGGGAAGAAGTTCTGCCCAAGATTTGGAGAATTTCTGCCCTCCTGTGGGAAGTTGGGAGGGAAGTTCCCTGGGTTAGGTGCTTGGCTGGATTCCCCCCCCTTGGGCTGGAGGAGTCAACACATAACCCAGGATGGGTCGATTTCCCTTGTAACGGGGACTTACATAATCAGGAGAGCGAGGGACCCCATTTGTGGGGCTGCCTCCCTGGCTCCCTGTCTGTGACTGGCCCGTGGGCCTTCTGGGCCTAGCATTATTAGGTGCTGGTAGGTTTTTAGGCCCCCCCATCTCCAAATCCAAAACGGGGGTGACCTTTACCTCTGCCACCTTGGCAGCAGCAGGGGTGCTGTTGGTTTTGGGATTTTTCTGGGTATTGCTTTTATTTTCTATGGGCTTCTGCACCTCATAGATCCGGGTAGCCTGTTCAATGACCCAGTCTAAAGATCTTTTCTCATGAAAATCTCTCACGAGCTGGGTCATTATATATTTGGGCAAGGCATGGAAAAATGTATTGACAAATTCTCTGCTGTCTGTGCGCACCCTTCTGGTGGTCTGCGCAAAGGCACGTTTCAGTTCTTGCACAAACTCTTGTGGGGCCTGATCCTCCCCACACTGCAAGTTGTAGGCTGCCTTGCGAGCCTCTCGGGGATTTCTGTGAACAGAAAAATGTTTTAATATGGCCGCCCTATAGGTGGACCACCTGGAATGATTTTGGTCCTCCAGCCCTGCAAAGAAACTGGAGTACTCTGGGGATAATGTCCACTTTACATATTGGATACAGCTTTGGCTGTCCTTCAAATGGAAAGTCTCCATCATTTGCTCAAACAACTCTAAGTGCTCCCAAACAGAATACTTGGCATTCTTATGATACGGCGTGATGATGCTCCTGATTGCCTTAATCTGCTTTAAGGGGTCCTTAAGCAAGGCCCATTTTGTCTTATTGGCCCTTTTGGTCCGGGTAACCCTGGTCCATTCATCTTCTGACTCAGAGGCACTGCTCCCAGAGGTTCCCGTCTGTTCTTCCAGGTTTTCCCGGATTCTGCGAGCCTGGGAATGGCTGGCAGAATGTGGGGACCTGGTCTCCTGTGTCCTGTACCGCTCAGAGGAGTCTTCAGATCCCTCCTTGCTGCCAGGATTTGATGGGTACCCCCCCACTGACCTAACTGGGCAGAGGTTTTCAGGATGCCCTTAATGGGCCTACTCTCCTGGGGTTCCCCATCAAATTGCACTGTGCTTGGGTGCCCAGACCCCGATGCCCGCCCCTCCATTCCTGGGTGGTACTGGCCTATGAGCCCCATGCTTCTGGCTGGATAGTAATCTGCCATCCCTGTGGCCCTGTGCTCATGTGCGCCAGGCGAGATGGGGGTGGCAGAGTCCAGGGACTGAGAGAGATAAAGGCCTCTGGTCCTAGGGCTCCTGAGGTTATGCTCAGGAGTTTCCCTTTCCCAGCGAACTTGGTCTCTATCCGCCCCTGCTCCCTGTTGCAATGCAAGAGCCTGCGCCTTCAGTTCCTCAGTTAAGGCCTTACTAGACTCTATCAGTCTCTCCTGCATCACTACCTGTTGTTGGAGCCTATCATTGTGCTGGCAGAGAGCCTCATTCTCTCTCTGTGTTTCCTGATTGGTCCTGGAGCACTGGGCCAGGCTTTGCTGCAGGAGGGTTACCTCCTGAGCTGTGTCCCTATTGGCCTGCTCCTGTCTTGCCAGAGCCTCCTCCACCCTCCTGGTGTGCTCTAGCAAGTCCTGGTGTTCTTTTTGGAGGTCACCCAGTCCCTGGTGGGCCAGGTGATTTTCTTCTGTTTTTCTTTTTAAATGGCATACTTCCTGGCCTAAGGCATCTCTTTCCTGGCTAAGAGCCTGCATTTGTGCCGCCAGGTCGTCCCTCTGCCTGTGAAAGGCACCAGCTTTCTGGCGTTCTTCATCAAACTCTGCCTGGGTATCCAGGTCTTTCAAAATCAGCTTGTTGCTCTCTGCCTTCACTCTATCTAGATGACTTTGCAGGGTGGCTACCTGCTCCGTGCATGCCCTGTTAAAGTCTAATTGTTGCTCCAGCTTTTTCTGGCTCTGCAGTAGGGAGTCCAAACCTTCTTGGTACTCCTTCTGCAAGGCCAGAAATCTGGTATCCTGGTCAGCCTTTTCCTGTTGCAGGATGTCCATATCCCTCTTTATTTTAATGATGTGCTGTCTACTCTCATTTTCTGACTCCTGGCTCCCCTGCAGCCTCTACTCAGAAGAGACCAGGTCAGATTGGACCTTCTCTAACGCCATCTGTCGCTTATTCGCCAGATCTTGGCTTTCAGTACATTTATCCTGCATGTCTCCCATATATAGGTACAGGTATGCCGCTATCCTAACCATCTTGTCTTGTTCATCCTTAGCTTTAGGAGCCATGTATAGTTCACTCAGGGCCACATGTAAGGGACCCTGGTCTCTCCATATATCTGACGCTGTTTCCGTGATCTGGGGTGCGATTGCCTGCAACCAGACCGTCTGGTCCTGATGAGTCCACTCACCTCTCACAAATAACTTATGTAAGAAGTGCTCTCTGGCTATTTTCATGTCTACTAAGGTCGTCATTCTGGAATTTGAGTTCCTTCCTGACTTACAGAAATTAGTATTTTATTTTTGCAAAACAGACCTTTTCCTTAGAGCGTTCCTTTGAGGAGTGCTTTACAGCGTAACACAGCGTGTGATCCGACCGGATATGTGTATCTGGTCAGCTGGCACGCTGTATTAATCTGCACAAGTGATAAATCTAATCCAAACGTCCGGCTCGAGCCCCCAATTTGTAAGAGGATTCAATTCAACACTACAGCTAAGTCAACGCCTAGTCTAGAATACTGAATGAAAACCCTTATTGATATATCTTTATGTCCAGTTCATGCATTCTGGATGACTACCCCTATATAACACCCCTCCCTTGGAGTCCCCCTGACCCCACTGAGCCAAGAAGTAGTTCTGTTTTGCAAGTTAAAAGGTTTATTTGATAATTTAAACAATAGATATATATATCACACTTTATAATAATTTAATAATTGAATATCACACTGAATCTGAGCAGTAATCAATAATGGATAGTCTGGCACTAGCACACTTCTTTATAATCAATGATGAGTGGTTATAGGATGGATAAGATAGCAACAATACTTTATGGTTTCAAATGGATGCAAGGTGAAATGAAAATGCAGTACAGAAAATACTCAATATGCGTTCAACAAAACAATGTAATCACTTTTCTCTGGCAATCCCCTCCCCCCTTTATGCAATGCAAGGAAATGGAAGGAAAGCACACAGTTCTCAGAAATGCAATCAACTGTAATTCAGTTCACCCCAGCAAGCTTAGACTACAGATCGGAGTTTGAAACACAGGCCCAAAATGCTTTTATATGTGCTGGCAATGAAGTGAGGAATATGCTGAAATGCTTTTAATTCCCTCTAGGAGGTTCAGGGTGAGTGAAATATACTTGGGATGAGTTCAGGCTCACTTTAGCAAGGATCTAGGAGTAACTAGCAGGTTAAACGAATTTTTGGCAACTGAAAGCAAGAAAACTGCTGTTTTCACACGTTGAGAAATTTGCAAATCGCGGCAAATTCGCGAGTGCGTTTTTCGAGATTGCGGCAAGATTATCGGGAGTAGGAATGCGCTTCTCGGTTCGTAGGAAAGCCACGATTCTAAGCTTTCTGAGGAAAGTTACTGCAAGTCTCTAGCACAAACGGTTACGGAGATATGAGCGATTAAATAAAGGTAGTTTTTCGGATTTGGAATGTTACAATTCAAAGTGACAAGTGACAGCTAGCAACTAGAAAATGACAGGTGACAGCTTTACAAATGACAGGTGACAGTTAGGAGGCCGTTCTACTTAGATTAAATAGATTGAATTATATTATTTTAACTAAGAGATTGGTTCTGCACAGTTCTACTAGGTACTCACACTATATTCTTGAATTAGAATGGGCCTCGCCACGGATCTGGTCAGGTTTTAGACTGGACTCTGGTCTGGTCTCTGCACTTCACAGTCATCCGGGTCAGCTCTCTGGTTCTGCTAACAGTGGTCTGGGTCAGCTCTCTGGTTCTGCTAACAGTGGTCTGGGTCAGCTCTGCTCTGCTGGTCTGGTCTGGGTCTCTGATTCTGGATATTGATAGATTTGAAGTCTGGATCTTTCTGCACAGCTTTCTCTAGAGATTGATGGAGGTAAAGTATGGATTTTCCCGGCAGAGCGTCCCGCAGCAAATGGATTTGAAGGTCCCTATCTGTCCTGACTGTCTGCTTTTATGTGTTTTGAAAATGGGTGTGTGTGCAGCATCACTAGGCTCTACCCCTCTCCACTTGTCATTGTCCACTTCATCCTCTTCCCCTTGATTGGGGGAATGAAATGAAGTGTCATCATGATGAGGTCTGTTTATGGTACAGAGAACCCACCCCTGTCAACTTTACACACAATCTATATTTTGACCCAAAAGACATATTTGCACAGGTACACATTTGTTTAAAATTACATGCACCCATCACATATCACAGGAGGTATACCCTGTCCAAATCTGCTCTTCCTGGGAGCTTGCATTCAGAAATGGCAACATTTGCACTTTTTAACTGGTTTCGTAATATCGGACATTACCCCAAATTTATACACATGTGCGCAAGGAGTATGGACATTACTTGATGAAGTGTCAGATTTTTAACATGCATACATTTTAAGTAATACCCTCTTAACTGCTAGCTTGCCCCCAGATCATGCCACCGGTTCTAAAAACCTCTTAAAATGTGGGCAGAAAAATCACAAGAATTATGGTATCATTTAAATAATTTTCACAAGTCCGCTCTATGAGTTATTCATCTTTTTCTAAAACCATATTCTGGCTACAGGGGTGTGGTTTCCCCCCAGCACAAGGTTGAATTTCTGGTTTTTCCAGTTCTGCCAAGCCAGCTTGCTCTCACAGGCAGTGCTCCTCCCCTTTACTTCCAGGAGGAAGCCACTTTTTACGGCCCCCATAATAAAACATTTGCCTGAGTCAGGACAGGGCTTTGTTCAATTTCCTGCAGAGCCCAGGTAATTCAATCAGGGAAGTGTCATATCCCTTTTGGTGGGAGCAGCAAAAGGGCAGCTAGGCCTGGGAACACATCTGTTGTGCAAGTCTCATCTCCTGTCGGGGGTAGCTGGTGGGCAGAATTCAGTTCCTTAAGCCAGGTTTCAGATAAAATGTCACTTTTTGTTCCCCAGTTTAAGTCAAGACAATTTTTACATATGCAGCTAGAATGCTGATTCTAAGTTTAAAACTATGACATTTAAACAATTGCAACCTATGTGACACTCAAAAGTAGGTTACTCATTTCTTTTAAACATTTAGGTTTTTAGTGTCTTTAAGTCCAAATTTACTTAAACTGCTGAAATCCACAGCTCAGCCAGTCTTGTTATAAACCTTCAAGTCACTTCAGAATATAACTTTAGATTGTATCCACCTCTCAGTAAGTCTTTCTTTGGCACGCTTTGGGTTCATTTGTTCAGTTTTAAACAAAATCTGGTGGTTTTAAAACGCCGGCTTTCTGGCAGTGGTGAGTACTGGTACTGCACCCATTTTTGGGATTTAAGAAAATGAATTCCCCACAATTCTAGTTTGCTTTTGGCAATCAGCATTGCCATTCCCAATGGTTTCAGACTACGGTGTGGGTAGTCCAATGGTGGTTTTAGGCAGTGCCCTTCTGTGCCCATAACATCGGCAAAAATGAGTGGCAGCCTATTCTTCATGCATTTCCCTGTGCATTTTCTGGGAAGCTCTGGCCATCATGATGTTTTCAATGCCAGTACTGCACAGTTTTTGAGGTAGGGCTCGGATGCATGGATAAAAACATCCCACATAGCATATATGTGCCTATTAGCATATCTGTGGTATAGTTGCATTTAGAAAGCGTGCCTAATAGCGTATCTGTGCCTAATAGCATATCTGTGGTATAGTTACATTTAGAAAGCATGCCTAATAGTATATCTGTACCTAATAGCATATATGTGCCTAATAGCATATCTGTGGTATAGTTGCATTTAGAAGTCCGCCTTAACAGCATATCTGTGGTATAGTTGCATGTAGAAAGGGGGAATTCACAGTTGAATTTAGAAGCGTCCCTAATATCCTTGCTGTGCAAAATTGAATTTGGTTGCCTAATATCATCCCTGCGCAAAGTTAAATTTGGTTGCCTAATATCCTCTCTGTGCAAAGTTGAATTTGGTTGCCTAATATCCTCTCTGTGCAAAGTTGAATTTAGAAGTGTGCCTGATAGCGTGCCTTGCTTGAATTTAGAAGTGTGCCTAATATCGTGCCGTGGTTGAATTTAGAAGTGTGCCTAATATCCTCACTATGCAAAGTTGAATTTAGAAGTGTGCCTAAGAGCGTGCCTTGGTTGAATTTAGAAGTGTGCCTAATAGCGTGCCCTGGTTGACTTTAGAAGTGTGCCTATTAGCATGCATTGGTTAAATTTAGAAGCGTCCCTAATATTCTTGCTGTGCAAAATTGAATTTGGTTGCCTAATATCATCCCTGTGCAAAGTTGAATTTGGTTGCCTAATATCCTCTCTGTGCAAAGTTGAATTTGGTTGCCTAATATCCTCTCTGTGCAAAGTTGAATTTAGAAGTGTGCCTAATAGAGTGCCTTGATTGAATTTAGAAGTGTGCCTAATATCCTCTCTGTGCAAAGTTGAATTTAAAAGTGTGCCTTATAGTGTGCCCTGGTTGAATTTAGAAGTGTGCCTAATATCCTCTCTATGCAAAGATGAATTTAGAAGTGTGCCTAATAGCGTGCCCTGGTTGACTTTAGAAGTGTGCCTATTAGCATGCCTTGGTTAAATTTAGAAGTGTGCCTAATATCCTCTCTGTGCAAAGTTGAATTTAAAAGTCTGCCTTATAGTGTGCCCTGGTTGAATTTAGAAGTGTGCCTAATATCCTCTCTATGCAAAGTTGAATTTAGAAGTGTGCCTAATAGCGTGCCTTGCTTGAATTTAGAAGTGTGCCTATTAGCGTGCCTTGGTTCAATTTAGAAGTGTGCCTAATAGCGTGCCCTGGTTGACTTTAGAAGTGTGCCTATTAGCATGCCTTGGTTAAATTTAGAAGTGTGCCTAATATCCTCTCTGTGCAAAATTGAATTTGGTAGCCTAATATCCTCTCTGTGCAAATTTGAATTTAGAAGTGTGCCTAATAGCGTGCCTTGCTTGAACTTAGAAGTGTACCTAATATCCTCTCTGTGCAAAGTTGAATTTAGAAGTGTATATAACAACATCACTTTGGCATAGTGGTATTTAGACACTGTCCCTAATAATGTCACTGTGCCAAAGTCTAGAAAGGCTGCCCTATAGCTTATCTATGTCATAATTGCATTTAGAAGGTCTGCCCTATAGCATATCTGTGGCATAATTGCATTTACAAAGTCTGCACTATAGCTTATCTGTGTCATAATTGCAATCAGAAACTCTGCCCTATAGCATATCTGTGTCAAAATTGCATTTGTAAGTTGCATTTAGAACGTTTACCCTATAGCGTATGTGTTTCATAACTGCATTTAGAAAGTCCTCCTAAATTGCACTTAAAAGTCCACCTAAAAGCATATTACGTGGTGTTGTTACATTCAAAATTCTGCCTAATAGCATACCTGTATCCCAGCTTGCTAGAAGAAAGTCTACCTAACAGCGTAACTGGGCTGTAGTTGCAGCTAGATAGTCTGCCTAATAGCATATTCTATGGTCTAGCTACAGAGACGTTTTTATGGGAGGGCAAAAGGGGCACTTGCTCCGGGCACCTACCTTGGAGGGGGCCCCACAAGGCTGCCTGATCTATAGGAGCAAGATTCCATTGTTCACCAGACTTGAATAGCACATGCCAGGATATTATATGGCATGCTGCTGAGGCTCTAAACCTATTGCCTGTCTGTTTTGACAAGTACATTCTGCCTTGATCAATTCATCAAGTAATGTTTTCTGTGTTCACTGTGGTACACATAGTTTATGTGCTCCTTACGGCACAACTCCTGTAGCATTTCCTTCTTCCTGTGGGAATTAAGTTGACCATGTGCAATAGCCAAAGTTGAAATGCATATTGATAAATTGAGTGCCACAATGGTTCAGAAGATGGCACAGTGTTTTAAGCACTCATTGCAGACATAAGTGTTCTTATGCAGGATTAGAATAGGAGATTCCGGCAAGGCTGGTTGAGCCTGTCTGGAGTTTATAAATCTGCCTGCATATGTACTTGGTTTTGCAGCACTACATGTGCTATTATCAACAATGTACCTGCACCAGATGGGGGTTGCTATAAAAACTAACATGTCATCCGTATGGTGTAGGTCTAGAAATTGGTTTGTTCATATGGAGTGTTGTAAAACCTAGGCAATCACCTCCAGTGATGAGCATAAAATGTTAGTCCAAAAGGTGAATAGGTATCCATATACAAGACTGTGGAACCAAAGCAATCACGCGTGTTTCCTAGCTTTACCATCAGATGATACAGTGATCCTGGTCAAATAATGTAAAATCTCTTACATTACTGTGCTGTCTTCTGTGAGTTTTGCCTTCTCACATGCTGGTGGCCCCGTTTAGCCCATTACTTGATCTTTGATCTTGATCTAGGCCATTTGAGTGGAAGGGGTGGTGCACACAAAAGAGAAAATCAGATGTTGCAGGCGACAAGCATATTCTGGGCACAAAAAACAGTTTGCTTTTTTGGTAAAACTCAAAGATTTTTAAGCACGTTTATGAATGACAAGTTCACAAGCCATTGTTATGGAAGTATTTAAAGCTTTAAAATACAAAAGACAAACACAGATTAAATCTGATAAATAACATTAATTGGTATGCTTGTATTTATATACTTCCCTTGATGATAGAGTCAAAGATATAATCATTCCCATTTTGCTTAACACCCTTCTACAATATATTGTTTTTAGAAATGGTCATGTTTGGTCATGTGATTTGTACACTTTTCAAGTCAGTATTATACAATTAGATTATTCTAGTCCATGGTAAGAACTGCAAAAGTGTTAAAATGCAGAAATTGCAGAGTTTGCACAAATCCCAGCTTCGCTCCTTAAACCATGTGTGATACTGGGCATCTCATTTAATCTTGTATTGCCTAGCCTCTGAAAATTGCCAATCCCTAAATCTTTCAAAATTGTCAGCCCTTCAGAGTGATTTCCTTCTCAAGGTATGATCTTCAAAAAAGCCTCACTCATGGTTTCACTGGTATTGCTTCCACTATAATAGTGCATATTGATATATTGCACACCACAGGCACTTGTTCCTTTGATCTCTAATGGCAACACTATTTGAAATCCATGTCCCATTTCTAATCTTAGTCTGTCTGGATACACACACCTTCCTGGTAGCTTCTAATCTGTATCCACTATTCATACTATAGTATGTGCAGCTTTCTCATTCCTTCCATTTGGTCTCCTCTATCCATGCTTCAGCACTTTTGCATTCTGTGAGGCAGCTAATGTGAGTTCTCTCTCTATTCTGGGTTGCATGTACCTTTTGCATCCTGCATTAATACTACAGGCTACTTACCTTCCTGGATGCTATTGATAAAAACTATCCTGTATCTATTCTAGAACAGAAGTAATCTCTTTGAAGACTACTAATGTTGGCCTTCAAATGCTACTTGTTTTTCATTCTGAATAGAGCAAGAATGAAGAGGACAAGGGTACATAAAGGGAGTAAACATGCCAATTTTGAATGACGAGGGGCGGGGATGGGGGGTGCAACCAGATATTGTTGATCACTTAATTCCTTTGGTTTGGTGGAAGGGGCCCAAAGATGTCTGTGCCCAGGGCCCCAAAAGTGCTTAAGATGGCCCTGTCTAGCTACATTTCAAAACTGCCTAAAGGCATATCTGCAGCCTAGTTTGCAATTAGAACATTAAAACATAGAATATGTGAATAATATCACCATGTTTAGTTGAACCCAGAAACCGTGAATAATCTCATCCAGTGGTATAGCTGAACTTATAAAGTCCAAATATAAAGTGTAATTTGTATCTGAAACTGTACCTAATAGCAGGTTACTGCCGTGGTACTGTTAATCATAGATAGAGTGAACAATTAACATCCGGTGTTATAGCTAAAGCAGGATGGTGTGAATGAAATCTTCCAAACCATCTATATCACAGTTACTAACCATGAGTGCACCTAATCCACCAAGGTATGCCGGAAACGACCCCTGTGCACCGCCCCCCCTTCCTGCCAGCCCTACCTTCCACCCTCCACCACATCCCCTACCCATCCCCTTTCCAAACACCAAGCCAGAGGGGCACGATGGCGAGCCAACCTCCCTAAGACCACTGCACCTCCGAACCCCTTCACCGATCAGCCTACTATGATCATACCCTCTCCCCTCACTAGCCTCCCAGGCACACCCTGCCCAGCGATCATGCACCCCCCACTTTTCCCACCCAACTCCCACCATCATCCCCCCGACCACACTCATCACCCTCCCTAAAAATTGCACGCCTAGCCCTAGCAAGAACAGAAGCCTCATCCCTCTCCCCCTCTGACCCCCCTACCCTCTCACACACACCAATCGCAACAAAGACACTAAAGAGGAAACGTATCTGGCCCCCCTCGATCTCTCAGCACTCATCCCCTCCCCTGTCTCGACCCACCACCTCATCCTCCCAATCACCACCCTCCCCCCACGCCTCACCCTGCCTGAAACCCCTCTTCCTTGATTTCTCACCAACCACAACTAAAACTCCTAATCCCCCACACCCCACCTTCAAATCCCCTATGCCAAACCCAATCATCCCAACACACATGTCCATCCACTCCCACCCGAAACCCACCAACTTTTCTGCTCGCCCACTCTTCCCATCGACCATCAACCACCCCACCCCTCTCGCTCTCCAGTTTCCACCCTCTGCCCCCCACCCCCATCTCTGCAGCTCCACCATCAACCTCATCTACCAAAGTGAATTGCATCCTATATAATGGCCGATCCGTAGCAAAAAATAGACACAGCATCTTTGACCTCCTCGCCTCAGATAAACCAGACCTTGTCTTCATCACCGAAACCTGGTTCTCTGACGACTTCACCCCTATCGCCAATGAAGCCTTCCCCCTGACTACTTCCTCATCCCACTGAACCATCCCTCTAGAGGATGAGAAATAGCATTCGCCTTCAAGTCCCAATACCAAACCTCAATCATCGACAACCAACTTTCCATCCTTCCTGCGAATCACTCCTCATTAAACTATCCCTTCTTCCTTCGTTCTCCCACAGCTTCCCAATAATCTCCACACCCCCTGGCTATGATAGACAATTCTCAAACAACCTCTGCGACACTATTGCCACCCTCCAACTAAACCATCCCAACCTCACCCTTCTAGGAGATTTCAACATATGGCTCGACATTCCCACCAACACACTCGCTGGTTGACGGCCTAGACGCGATTAACCGCCAACCCCACATAAATGGCACGAATCACTATAAAGGACACACTCTTGATGCCATTTTCAGATCCCACAACCGGATACATCTAAACCCCCCCACCCCTATCATCTGGTCCGATCACTTCATTGTTTCTTTCGCCATTCGCTTACCCAACCCGCTTCCCGATCCTGAACCTGAACCTCCGAATCTATGCAAATGCTGGATGAAACTAATAATCCTTGCTGACCTAGCCGAAGCACTCCTCCAGTCTCCTCCACCTACCTGCCTACTCAATAATCAACTAACCCTGACGCCTTTGACTCATGGCTCAACACCTCACTAATGCGGTTCACACCCTCTTGCAAACCATCGGCCCGCTGTGGCCTTTTCCCTAGATGGTTCACACCAGAATTGAAGACCAGTAAACAACTATATAAATACCTAGAACGCAAATGGCGGAAAGACAAAACTCCCCTGAGCAGATCCACCTTGGCCCGACACCTTCATCAGTACACGGCCGAAATCCAGAAAGCAAAAAAAGCCCATTACATTTCCCAAATCCTTAACTGTAAAAACCTCAGAACTTCAAAAAATCATCACCAAATTCACCAAACCATCATGCACCACCACCGTCCCGACCCCCTCGCAATCACTGTGCGACTCACTCTCTCTCCACTTTTACACCACAGCTCTCGAAAGAACAAGCGCTCTAACCAACAAACTAGCTCTCTTATACCCACCAGGCAACCCACCCCCCATAACGGCCAACCCACCGCCTGCGACCAGGACCCAACCAAAGTTTGACTCCTTTAGACCAATATCAGCCAACCAATTTCTCAAACTTCTCTCTGTCTGCAAACCATTCAGCTCTCCGCTAGACCCTTGCCCACAACCCTCAAAGACATTTTTGCTTCTACCTGCGTAGGAGAACACGCAAGAACCATCATAAATGACTTTTCCTCTGGAATTTTTCCCGACGCATTCAAAACGGTTCATGTCAAACCCCTAATAAAAAAACCTTCCCTCGACCCTCTTGAGCCCAAAAACTACCGCCTCATCTCAAACACCAGGTTCCTTGCCAAACTAATCGACCGAACCGCCTACTCCCAACCAAATGCCTTTGTCAGAGCCAACAATCTGCTAGACCACGCTCAATCAGGTTTCAGAGCCCCACACGGAACCAAAACCACCCTAACCTCAATCTGGGATGACCTTAAAAACACGGCAGATGCTGCGGGATTCGCCGCATTAATCATTCTTGACCTATCCGCCGCCTTCGACACAATCAATCACTCAATCCTCCTTGACCGCCTCCACTCCCTAGGAATTTTTGGAACCGCTCTCAAATGGATAGCATCCTTCCTCAAAAATAGGAACCAAATAACCCTACTCTCCACCTATTCCTCCCAAGCCCGACCAGTCGACACAGGTGTTCCACAAGGAGCATGCCTATCAGCCCTCCTGTTCAATCTCTACATGGCCACCCTCCCACAAATAATTTCTTCACACAACATTGTGTGCTAGAACTACGCTGATGACACTAAACTAATTCTAAAACTCCTGAACTCAAAACCCAACTGCTGACCTGACCTTGCTTCCTGCCTCCTCGACATAGAGCTCTGGATGACCACAAACCACCTCTTGCTAAACTCCTCCAAAACCGAAAATATTGGTATGTGGCAACACCAAACTTCTTCCACACCCACTACCCTGGCCATCTGCCATGGGCAACTCACTGACTCCCTCTAATTCAGTAAAAAACCTTGGATGCACCCTAGACTCTGACCTAACACTCTCGCGTCAAGTCAACACCGTCTCAAAGTCTTGCCACTACCACCTTAATACTCTTAGGTGCATTTTTCCATACCTCTCCTTTCCCAACAGACTCTCCGCGGACCAATCAATTGTTATGTCAAGACTGGACTACGCTAGCCCCCTCTACCTTGGAGTCCACGCATACCAACTGACTAAACTACAAAGAGCACAAAACGCTGCAGCCAAACTGGTACTAGCGCTTGGCCCGAGAGACCACACCTCCCCAGCCCTCAAAACTCTGCACTGGCTTCCGGTTGCCTGAAGGGTGACCTTCAAAACCTTATGCATTTCTCACCGAGCACTGCATAAAACCGGACCTCAATATCTTCATGACAAACTAAAACCCTATCACCCTGCACACACTCTAAGATCAAGCTCAGCCGGCCTCCTAGTCATACCAAAAACAAACTCAGTCAGGTTAGGCGGATCATAATTCTCAGCCTTGGCCCCCATGCTGTGGAACACACTCCCACCCCACATCTGACTCACTGAAGACCGCATGTCTTTCTGCAAATTTCTGAAAACTTGGCTCTTCCCCTAAAACCGACCCCGAACTCAAACTAACTCAAACTGGATAACAGCATCTCAATGACTGTTTGCGAAATGCTAGATCATAAATAGCAATGCAGCATCATGATCCGAGTGAGAAATCGAAAACTAATAACCACTATTGGTTAGCTAAATAGGACAAACAAAATAGAATGAGTAAAAAGGTTCAAACCTGCAAAGTAGATAAAAAGAATAATTTGTACGAAAGCATTAAAGTGGCTGAAATTAATGAAATGGACAAAATAAATGCAATGGACAAGAGGATCAATGTGGACGTGAGGAATAAAGTGGACAACAACAATTCTACTAACTCAAACTACTAGATCTTAAATAACAATAAAACAAATAACAGTACAACATCAAGATCCAAGCGAGAAATCAAAAACTAATAACCTCTAATGTAAACTAAAAAGGACAAACAGAATAGAATGAGTAAAGTAGATCAAAGCAGTGAAGTGGATAAAAAGAATAAATTGTACGAAAGCAGTAAAACGGTTGAAATTAATGAAATGGATGAAATAATTTCAATGGACGAAAGGAACAAAATGGATGAAAGGAATAAAGTGAAGAGGATGGAAAGATAAATACAGGAGACAGATGAGTGCACAGACAGATGGCATGGAATGTATGAGTGCATGGTATAAATCGAAAGTACAGAATAGACAATTTGAGTGCATGGGACAGAGGGAGAGCACGGAATGGATCGAGTGCGTGAGACAAGTGACATGGTCTGAACTGATAATGCAGGATGAATGACCGAAGTGAGTGGAGCAGATGAAGTCGGTGGAGTGGCTGAAGCGCATAGAGTGGATGAGTGTGTAGAGTGGATGAGTGCGCAGAGCGGATGAGTGCGCAGAGCGGATGAGTCCACAGAGCAGATGAGTGTGCAGAGCGGATGAGTGCGCAGAGCGGATGAGTGCCTAGAGCGGATGAGTGCGTAGAGCGGATGAGAGCGCCGAATGAATGAGGGCATGGAGTGGATGAGAGCGTGGTGCAGATAAGAGCGTGGTGCAGATGTAGGTTGTGGTGCGATGTAGGGTGCGAGTGGATAATAGAGTGGATCGGATGTAGGGTGTTGAGCAGATTTAGGGTGTTGAGCAGATGTAGGGCGTGATGATGTTGAGCAGATTTAGGGTGTTGAGCAGATTTAGGGTGTTGAGCAGATGTAGGGTGAGGTGGTGTTGAGCCGATGCAGGGGGTTAAGCGGATGTAGGGTATGGTGCGAGTGCAGAACGGGTGTAGAGTGCAGAGCGGGTGTAGAGTGTGGAGCGGGTGTAGAGTGCGGAGCGGGTGTCTAGTGTGGAGCAAACGGGTGATGTATGTGGATGGAACAGGTGAAATGGTTGGAAGGAACGGATAAAGTGGTAGGAAGGAACGGGTGTAGTAAGGGGAAGAAACGGGTGAAGTGGGTGGTAGGAATGGAGGATGGATCTGGAAGAACGGGTGATGTTTTTGGACAAGACGGGTAAAGTATGAGGAAGGAACGAGTGAAGTATGTGGACAAAATGGGTCAAAAATATTGAATAGAACTATTAAAGTATGTGGATGGAACGGGTGAAGTGGATGTATCAAGTGAACAATGTGGTTGGAACGGAGGAAGTATGGGGTTGGAACAGGTGAGGTATGTGAGTGAAATGGATGAACTGGGTGGAACGGATGAACTGGGTGGAACAGATGAATAGGGTGCTATGGGTGAACAGGGTGGAACAGGTGAAATATGTGGACGGAAAACGTGAAGTATGTGGATGGACGCGTGAAGTATGGATGGAACGGGGGAAGTATGTGGATGGAATGGGTGAAGTATGTAGATGGAATAGGTGAAGTATGTGGATGGAACGGGTGAAATATGTGGAAGGAACAGGTGAAATATGTGGAAGGAACGGGTGAAGTATGTGGATGGAATAGGTGAAATATGTGGAAGGAACAGGTGAAATATGTGGAAGGAACGGGTGAAGTATGTGGATGGAATGGATGAACGGGTGTAGAATGGGTGAAGTGGATGGAACGGGTGAAATGGTAGAACGGATGAAGTCGGTGGATGAACTGGTGATGCGTTTGGAACCGGTGAAGTGGGTGGAACCGGTGAAGTGGGTTGAACGGATGAAGTGGATGGAACATGTGAAATGGGTAGAACCAGTGAAGTGGATGGAACGTGTGAAGATGACGTATGTGGATGGATGATGCATGGAGAAAGGATAACGTGGGTAGAACAAATGAAAGGAGCAGTGCATACAATGGTTGGAGTGCATAAAATGGTTGAAGTGCATAAAATGGCTTGGAGTACATGGAACGGATTGGAGTGCATGGAACATAGTGGAGTGCATGTCACGAATTGGAGTGCATGGAATGGATTAGAGTGCATGGAACGGATTGGAGTGCATAGAATGGCGTGACTTACATGGAATGGTTTAGAGTGCATGGAAAGTTTGAAAGAGCATTGAAAGGAACGGTTTTGAGTACTTGAAACGGTCGTAATGCATGGAACAGTTGGAGTACATGGAACGGATGGAGTACATGGAACTATTGAAGTGGGCTCGATCTCAAGAACCTTAGGTAAACCACCATATCACATCTCCACGATTACTCTCTTCTTTACACCACCACTCAACTAGAACACAGCGATACTATGACACCATTTGGTATAGCGGTTCTCGTACCATCATTTGCCTCATACTCCCCATCACCCTAACTAAACACTGCTGGTTACACACCCTCCAGCCTAGGCGGTCTCCTCAGGCCTAACGCAGCCAGAATCGGTCTGGATAACAACCTGCCAGAACAAACACATACTCTTGATCTCTCAACCACCACACCTACCGCTAAGAAGCAGCTATCACACGAATGCCACACCAGCTGCACACATATCCAGTGCTCACATGCACCTTTTGACTCTCTCTATTCTCTCTACTGACTTGAACTTCAGTTCCCGAGGGCGTTCAACCTACCAGCGCCTTCAGACCATACCATTGGTACATAAGGCACTATATAAATGCAAAGTAACATAACAGAACATATGCCCCCATGTATCACCACTCACATCCAAACAAACATGATGCCATGCTCAATGGGAATTACATCACCATATATAGCCAGCAACGGAAGTAATGTGCAGCTAGGTAGCCAACAGAAAAAAAACATTCCAACGCCAGAGAAAGATGTTGGGCGTTGGGGTCCCAAATTTCACCAACACAGACCTCTTGGTGCTGCTGGATAACTTGATGACAGGGAGAATTGTCTATTGGGTGCAAATGCTCATGACACACATGAGTGATACACCTATACATGTAGACTACGTGCAGATACTTCTTGCCTCTGGATGCACACAGCTGCACAGTACACGCATTCCCCCTCACTTTTCAATCAGTCCCCCAAAAAAAAATGCCATGAAAATCGGTGTCTCCTTCACTCTCCCATATGACTCCATGCAAATCAAAAACAATTGCCAGTGACAATTATACTGTCACCCAGTGGACCATGGAAACTACAAGCACAATGCTGCACATCCATGGAACACCCTGAGATACATGTAATCATGCATGATGGGATCCCACAATTGACACTCCTCAAGTCACTGAAATATGGAAAAGGTGCGGTCTAGAGTAGATACACACTTGCCACAACTTTCCCATGTCTCCAAATGCTGATGCCTTTACTTCCACACATCAGCTAGTCTCCATGTAGGAAACACATCTCAGCAACCCACCGGCCCCAATGCTACCATTAACGCAAGCAGTCAATAAACATATAAGCAGTAAAAGAACATCCAGCAGAAGCACAATCCCACATTCATGGAGTGCTACAGCAACTGACAGAAGAAGTGAGGCAGGAGGGGCAGAGGTTGAACTGATGTGTACACACAAGAGGACATTAACATCAATGAATGGGCCCACAAGCACCCCTGAAGTTGTCAACACATTCCACACTTGAGAGGCCTGTTGATGAGCGGGCCTGCCAATCCTACATGATCATGCATACATGAGCAATGACCACCGCTACCCCTGCCCCAACAACCCTGAAGTCTTTGCCAAACCCATAGAATACCACCTCTACTGGATGATGGCCAATTTCCAAATCACATTGCTATGTTGATAGATGGGCAATGTCAGGCCATTAGAGAAGTCTCAAGGCAAGCAGATACTGCAGAAGAGAAATATATATCCTACATCAGTTTGAGTAGAAACGTAAGCTCCTAAGCCATCATTGTCTGATCAGCAATTAGGATCACCCTGGTCAGGAACCCAACTATAATGCAGGGGTGACAAGCACAATCAAGAGAGGACCGAAGGCAGACAAAAGCTATTCAAGGAGTTTGTTGGAATTCTAAACAACATGCTTAAGTGCCTCTTGGAGTCTATGTTTGACTGGAATTCTAGATTTCAGGAGGTCACGTGACGTTGGCTGGTGACCTGAAATCAGACGGTGTAAACACTGAACTTTGGGAAGAGATTGATTGGGAGTGTGAAGTAAAAAATAAAAGAGGGAATGGAAGGCTGTATTTGTTATGTATGAAGGTTATTTGACTGTCATTTTTTAATGATTTATTTATTGTTCACTTGTTAGGTGCTTATGCAGCAAGTACATACTGTTTCAAAGCACCTACAGGCCAACAGGAAGGAGACATGGACATGAGACATATTAATATACATAAAAATATTAAATACAGTGGAGGGGGAAAAAAGGACATATCTACTATGCCTTGTGAGTATTCAGAACATGCACGTGCAAAAGGGAGGGAGCAGTAGGTGTAGGTGCTGCGGTGCCCATGCACATGAGTGAGCAACAAATGAAGTGCAAGGTATGGTAATTATGAGCCTCCATGACAGAGGGTGTGCTGAGGAAAGTGCTGAGGATAGACAGAAGCTGGGGCAATTTGGTGTCAGAGGCCAGGACCCCGAGGATCCATAAGTGCCCAAACACTGATCAAAGCAACTGTGAGAATTTTGATGTGTCGAAACCACATACACAAATTAATGGTGAACCCGAATCTTCCTGGGTATCACACTTTAGCAGGGTATTCGTAGAAAGTCCTGATGGTCAGTGTAGACCCCATTTTTTGGCTGGTAATATTTATGATCTGAAACCCCAAGACTTTGACCATGAAAAGGTATGTGATGTATTAACTAAAATGAATGCCTCCCGTGCACTGGGCCTAACGGGATATCTATTTTTTCTTTTTTTTATGTAAGGTTGACCAGTCCTTCTTGGCAAGGGTTTTGTTAACACTCTTTGTGAATATTTGGACCTTGGGTGTGTACCCTGCTATGTGGTCTACTGCCTACGTGGTCCCAATATACAAATAAGGGGATGGATCAAGTCCTCTTAGTTTTCGTCCATTCGCGATTCTGGATGCATACAGGAAAGTGTGTGTGGCAATATTGCTGTCACATCTAGAGTTGTGGATGGACGATACTAAGAGACTAGGTAACTGTCAGACTGGATTTTGGCGCATGATGGACATTTTGCTGAATAGCCTTACTGTGAATTGTTTGCAACATTTAGCTTGGAGTGGGAAATATGAAAGGATATGTGTTACCTCACTCAACCTCACTGCAGCATTTGATGCAGTGTATCGTTAACGGTTATGGTCTAAACTACACTCATGCAGCATTCTACTGGGCCTGTTAAAATGAATTATTGGATTATATTCCAATACAGATATTAAAGTCCATTTGAAGCATTCCGGAGATCTGTCACAAAACATCTTGACCACCAGGTGGGTCAGGCAGGGTTGCATTTTAGCATGCTGCCTGTTCAATATTTACCTGCCAGATATTGATGATTATCTGAATCCTGCAGATTCTGTCTCTCATAAATTGCACAGTTTGTGACCATGCCTTGATGGTCAATCCGAGAAAAAGGAGATTATGCAGTTTAAAAAATCTAGGATCAAGAGTACATTTTGGTGGTACATTGGGAACGTTGTGGTGTCTAATGTAAACTCAATGATCAATCTGGGTTTTTTGATTAACTCTATGCTCAGTTTGGTAAATTGTCATATGTAATTTGAAAATCGAGTTTCCAGTTTGGCTAGTCAGCTGGTTGAGGTTGATATTGAATTTGGCAAATTTTCATTGAAGCCTGCGATTCGTTATTATGAATCTAAAATTGTGCCAAAACTATTGTATGGAATCCAGGCTTATTCAACATGCATGCTGGATTTTTTTACATACTCTTGAGGCTGCAATCTGGAGAAGAACCTTAGGACTACCAAACTCTCTCCCTGTAGATGCTATTAGATATGAACTCGGGATTCTTTTGTTAAGAGCAAAAGCACAATGGAGTTTTTTTTTACCATTGCTGCATACAATTTTGTGTCCAACCCACGGAATCCTTGTATATGGATTTTACCCACATTTATCAAGAACAGGATTGCACCTAGATCAAAGTCGTCTATGAGCTATGAGCTATGTATTAATATTCTTGATAATATTGTAATTCTATTTCAGAACTGGTACATTCTCCACTGTAATTGAAATTATCTCTATATCGACATGACTGGATCAGTACTTTAAAATCTATGCTTGAATTTGTCCTTGCAATCACACCTGGGGGGTGAACAGAACAAGATGGAAAGCCTAGCCCCGTTTCTGAGTGTCTATCCGGATAAATTAACCAGGTCTATTTTCCTTCGATTTTGTTGGAACTCGATTCATTCCAAGCAGGTGCTGGTGAGATATGGCATGATACCACCTGGGCTAGTATCATACCATTTTTGTAATCTGGTTGGACAGTGTGCAACACTTAAACACTGGTTGATAGGATGTGAGGCGCTATCAAGTTTGCGATTTTTGTGTCTAAAAATGATTTTCAGTTCAATTCTGGTGACGATAATACTCAAGTATGGTCGACTCTACTGTACTCTACTACAATTGCAGTTACAGGATTTATAAGGCCTTGAAACTAGATGTGCTTTTTGTTTAAGGTGGAAATTGATGCTTTCATGTTGCTATCGTGAATGTGACCAAGGGTTAATGAATTTGACTTGATTTAATTAGAATAGGAAGAATTCGGGAACCTGTCTTTTAAGAGGTATTTTAAGAATTTGTTAATTTTGTTTTAAGTCTGGCTTGATTAATGGATGAAATGTAATGAATAGTGTATTGAATTGTTTTATAGTGATGAAATTGTATGTTATACCTTATCTCGGAATAACCTGTAGGAAATGTGTAATTGTAATGCAATGTTTTATTTATTCTTACTATCGTGCATGTTATTAAAGGTTACATTTCTTTACAACCATGAAATAAAATAAAATAAAAACATTGAAAAAGCGATGCAAGGAGAACAGTGCCTTGCTTCATCCAACAGAGGTTTCACCCATGCCATGTCTGCAATTGGCATCCTGCAATGGGGGATGCACTTAGAGCCAGTGCAATGTATGGAGTCCACAACTAGGTTGGAGGACTAACTTACATACGTGCTTGACTGCCAGGACGAATCAGTCCAGCAGGCTCTACCAGCATGACCTCCCAGAAACATTCCCCTTCTTGATCATGAGTCCCTTCCCTCCAGCGCTAATGGAGATTTCACACCCTCAGGAGCCATCACCCCCTGCAGAGGCCACGTGCCATCATCACCTACAAAGGAAGAAAGAAGACGGGTTAGTGTGAGCTTGTGCTCATGTTTGGGAAGAACAGATTATAATGCACGAAGGAACAGTCCACAGTGGATTATTTTCCCCTGCCATTGTGAGGAGAAAAACCAAACATTATGTAGTGGAGTGAAGTTGACTGCCATTGTGTTGAAAAGAAGAGTGGAGTGACTGTGAAATACCATTGCCTGGGATTTGAGACTGAGTCACGAACCGAGGTTGGAGCTCCTGAAATTCAGAGGGCCCCGGCTGAGGCAATCATAGCGAGGAGACAGCAGAGACCACTAACCTTATCAATCTAACAGGGGACAGCAGAGGAGCGGGAGGCACCATAGAGGGACACTCTACGTTATACATTTGCCTTTGAGAGACACATCGCCAGAAAACCACACCCACCTCAGCCCAAGAAACCACTGACTTACCCCTCCACCTCAATCACACTTCCCCTGCTTTGGAGTACACCCCCGGAAGCCTCAGGAACAGGTAGGTTGTTATATTTTTTATTTATTTATGTTATTGGTAATGTGATACAGTTTATATATAAACTTTACACATACAAAATAAAACTTAAGATATAAAACGCAAAAGTCACATAATTATCTCATATTTCTCTTAAAAAAAGGTTGTTATACTAACTCCATGAAAGCCAGATAGGGTGTTGCAGATCATTAACACACAATGGAAACGTGCATCCTTAATTTGTGGAATATTACATCGGTTAAAGTGGAAAACAGCACATAGCCTAGCATCTGTGAATACCAATGACAATGACCACTCCTGTAAATGGACAAACAGCTTGTTCTCACTAATTTCAGCATTTGAGGGTTATGTATTTAAATGCACATATGCATTTTAAATAGAAACGTTGAAGGATGTTAACGTTTCAGTTTATGCTCGTCGCAAAGACCTCCTCAATGGATGATTGTTTTTTTGTTGTTTTTTTTGTTTTACACAGAACTTTAATTACTGGTATTTGCTGCAATTTTCACTAATTACCACTTCTTTTACATAGTGTGCTCCTTTTTAATTGCATGCACTACTGGCATAACAATCGTATCTAAAAAAAAACAGTTCAATTTCAGAAAGAATTCCCTTTCTGCAAGAGGGAAGGACAGTCTGGGGAGGAAGTTGGCTCAGACAACTGATTGCAGAGCATTGCAAAACAAGTGGCACAGGCGAACCTATCCACTCAGCCAATGTCAAACCCGGACAATGCCAACAATTGAGGAGCTTGAGAAAAGTACGTGTGTACAAGAAACAGTTCCTTTATTTGCATTGTTTACTTGCAGTACACCATTTACAATTATGAAAGACTGTTACCTGATTTCAAATATTGGCAATCGAGAAAATTCCATTCCAGAGTAACGCTTTATAAAACCATGTAATTGAAGTATAACATGACAATTCACAGAAGCGTTTTATAGTGGCAGAATACCATAGGAAAGCGATCTGTGAATCAGGTTTTTGTTACGAAAATAACCAGGTTTTCAAATGTTATTTCAGAAATACAAACACATTTCCAGTCACGTTTAAAAATGCTTAAAACAAGAATTGACAAAGCCAGTAGATTTTGCTTTGCAATAGAGAAGTTGATTCCTTTGTTGGCATGTATTTTCATATGTCGTACATCAGTATCAGATGCCAGGAATCCACATCAAAGGACTACGTACTCGCATCAAAAGGCAGGTATTCACCTCAAATGTCCAGAGACACGTATCCTATGCCAGATTGTGTCATCAAATGCACAAGTACTCACATGGTGTGTGTTGTATTGCAATGCCAAGTTTTATATGGTGGGTACCCACGTCATACTCCAGGTATTCCCATCACAAAAGGAAGGAGTAGGCCAGGTGAAACACATAGACGAGGTGGTCCTCTTCCATTCATATCTCTGCAAACAGTGGAAACGAGTGTATAACAGCCCGCCCCCCCCAGCTGCCCCATGCACTTCCCCATCCTCACTACTAACTGCGAAGGAGCTTAGGTTGTGACCGGATTAGAGTCGCAGCATTGTGCCGCTTTACTTCTGTCAACCTTCCTCCCCGGCCCTTCTGCCATCAGCAGCGAAAACTCTAGGATCATGCACTTGTATATGTTAGTGAGTAACCTTTCATACAGGAGGCCCAGAGAAGAGGGACACTCAGGGAGCCAGGAGCCACATCCATCACAATGATTTCTCCCACTGCTCACAAGCTGGCTTGACATGGGCAATGATATAGAGTGTATTAAAGAAAGGCGCTTACAGTCAGACAGATCCTTTCATTAAATCACGGAAAGAGAAGAAGTACTAAAATCCTGTCTCCATTAAAAGCAACATTGCGAGTCTTCATGGTGTTTAAAACACTAGTCCTTAGGGGTTGGATGGGTGCGTTTGCTTATGAAATACTGTCATTGCCAATTTCAATTACACATCACTATGGGAGATGATGTTTCTGGAATACGTCTTGCAGCATTCCAGAAATAACACCTCAGTGCACACCACTGCTGCACAGTTTTCTAATGCAAGAAAGGGTCAATAGAGTCCCTTTTTTGCATTATGGATAATGTAGTGAGAGGTGCATCAGAGAAAACGTTTATTTTACCACCTACCATGGTTCATAGTTACAACGTTTTTACTGTTTTAAAGGGAAGCACGCACACTCTTCTTCAGTACATAAAATATCACCCGAGTTATTTGAACCAACTCTGAATTTGACAGATTTAGTGAATACCGCCTGATTTACTGCTAATATCCAACTTGACATACAGGTGATCTAGTAGTTTATAAAGGATTCCAGAACGATGTAAGCCACCTCAAAAACAGAACGCATATAATGGTTACAATGCCCTAAAGTCCTTTTTCTCCAAAGGGAAGAGTCGCTTCTATGTTTGGTGGTGCTTAACTGTTAACACGAATCAGAACCACAAACAAAAAGCATAGGCATGAGTCATTGAATAGAAGGTCCTCAAAGCCACTTCATAGATCCCCTCCCACTTCCCTCGACTATTCATTGGTTCAGCACTCGGTAAGGTTGAGGGATGACGCTGTGAGACAGATATGAGGTGGTAAGTAATTTATTGAAATCAGAGCGCAGAGAGCAAGCGGGCATCTCCACCACCTGTAACCAAGCTCTCTCTGCCCAACGGCCTCCTTGTTCCCGAACCACATGTGTTCTGGAACAGCCATTAGCAAGACATAACACATCTTCCCCCTTACGAAAGAACAACAGCGAAGTTGGGGAGGGAATGCGGGAGATTGAGGAAAGTGGGGACCAAAATGAGAGGCAGCTAGTATTAAATAACAAACAAATAAAATGATGGTAACTGAATAACCCAGCCAATTAACGAAATAATTAAACACACACAAAATCCTTAAGCTTGGTGGGAAACGTTTTAGCTCTGCCACTCACATGACACGCAGCCAACTCCGACATTCCGTCATCCTCACTTCCCACTTCATCGCCACCCTCATTATCCACAACTCCCTCATCACATTGCCCGGGGAGTACCGACCTCTCCTCACATAAAGCCAACCTACCCTTCAACCACCACAGCACTGTTCCACACTGCTGCAACCCTTTGGCCCCAAATATTTGCTCTCCAAGCATTTGAGACCATACCTGGGATTCTTAATCAAAACCCAATCCCTAACCTGCCACCCACGTTCCTTAACCTTGAAATTCTAATCGAAAACACCTTCATACTGACACTGTGCCTCCTCCACCATTCTCACCACCTCTTCTCGGTCTACGCTTACACAGCACACCAAACCAATTGATCCCAGACACAACTTTGTCCCTGGCTGGTGTACTTTCAACAAAACAAAAGGGGACGCCTTAGTAACTGAGTTGGGTGTGATGCCATAACTTCATAGCATGATTTTCAAAACTGCACTCCACATTGACCCGACCTTAGAGAAAACTGAATGACACCCTTAAGAAATCTATTTGCATGCTCCGCGAACCCATTTCCTTTGGGGAGGTACATGGCTGTGCACATGTGTTTAATTCCAAACTGCTGCAAAAACATCCACATTGTTTTCTGAACAGAACTGCACACCATTATCAGTTACAATTTCCGTGGGAAACCCCTCTCAAAAGAAAACCTCCTAAGAAAATGACACTAAATCCACAGTGTTTGCCTCCCTTGTACCCTTCCACTCTATCCACTTCGAGTGGTAGTCCACTAAGAAAAAAATTAACTTGAAACCTTCACCTAATCCTTCAATGGGTCCCATTATGTCCACTGCAAACTTTTGCCAAGGCTCCCTGGGCACCTGCTCAGGCCGGAGTAGTGTCTCACGCACAACTCTACTCTTGTCACTTTCTAAACAGCTCCAACAATTCCTTATTTCTCTTTCCACCCCACCATCCATTGCTGGCCACGAGTAACTTTGTCTCAGCATGCTTTTTGTGCTATTGACACATTTGTGCTATTCTCACAAATAATTATTTACTATTTTCAGGGACTTCGTAGGGATGGATAATCCTTAGCCTGCCCTGGTTAAGAGTGGCCAATGGTGCTCCAACATACAACAGGGCTTCAGTGACAAATTGAACTCTCATTGCAACAAGATTCCTTCCTGGCTCACTAATATCACTCCCAGTTCTGCTTACAATAATAAAGACCCTGTACTCACTACCCACATTTTTAACTTTAAAGAGATCAGTGAAACTGACCTTTCTGACATTGGTCCTCATTCCCAGTATGGAGGAGGCCATGCTGCTTTTAGCGGCATGACTACCCCCATACCGGGTACCGGGCCCGGGTTCCCTGAATGGGGAAATACTGGGCCATTCTGACCTTGGAGGGCCTGGTATGTCCCCATTCAAGGAACCCCCATCCGGTACATCCCCATTCCCATTTGAGCCCCCATAGGGCTCAATGCAAATGGGGAAGATGCTAACAACGGGCCCATTAATGACAGGCCCGTTGTTAGCATCCTTGTCTGCTTGCGGGACCCGCTAAGGACACCTGGTTCTACCAGGCGTCCTTAGTGGGACCGGCGAGCAGACCTCGTAATGAGGCGGTAGGGGGTTAACGGTGCCGGCAGCTCTACCGGCGCCGTTAACCCCCTACCGCCAGCATTGTAATGAGGCACATTGTCTCTCGTCTCAAAACCTATTCATGCATGGGTTAAATCTGCCCCCTTCTAAAATTAAAGAATCATTTGAATCTTTGTCCCTGGTCTGGTTACACACTTGGTTAACTCCTCTTTCACTACCTCTACTATCCCTGATTCCCTGAAACAGGTATGGATTTCTCCTGTGATTAAAAATGCCTCCCTTGACCCATCCTCTGTAGCCAATTATCATCCTATAACTAATGCTACTTTTCTCTTGAAGATTCTGGATAGGGTTGATTACTCCCAGATCCAACAACATATAGAGAACAATAATCAAATTTGCCCTCTCCAGTCTGGATTTTGAGTTCTTCATGGCACTGACTCTGCATTGGTTGACCTTAAGACTAACCTATGCCACAGTATAGACTCAAGTCAGGTTGCATTACTTATGCTTCTTGACCCCTCAGCAGCGTTCGATCTTCTGGACCATTTCCTGTTGCTTGAGAGGTCGGGGAACACTTCCAACTGCTCCAGTAGCACATTACACTGGTTGGCCTCCTTCTTGAGTCCTAGATCTGCCTGGTTTGCCTCTAATGGCTTTAAATCCCCTCTGGAAATTCTCACATGCAGTGTCCCACAGGAAGCCTGCCTTTCTCCCACTCTTTTTAATTTGAAGACTCGTCCTTTCTTCCAAATGCTTGACAGTCTCGGCATAGAGTACACTAACTATGCCGATGATACTCAGATCATTATCAAACTCAGTGGCAACTACGAGAATTACCTCTATCTATGCAAACATTGAACACTGGATGATAAACAACTCTCTAGCTCTCAATGTTAATACAAACTGAGCTTATGCTCAGTGGTACCACTCAGCTTCTTCAGAAGCTGAACTATAAATATGCAGAATTTGATATTGCTGGCTCTTCTTTTAAAACTAGCCCTTGGGTTAATACCCTAGGTGTCTATTCTAACTATTCACTTAACATGAAAAAACATGCCAGCCAAGTGAAAGCATTGCGTGCCTATACTGCTCATCTGAGGAGGCAAATACAACCTTTTTTATCTGAATCAAATACTGTCTCCCTTGCAGTCACCCTGGGCAATTCCAAACCTGAGTTTGGGAACAGCCTGTTGACAGGCACGTCTAAGTCCAACATAATTATGCTTCAAGTTGTTCAGAATAATGTGGTGCGTGCTGTTAGTGGCCTCTCTAGATGTATGCATGTGACTAAGGCTTGTATCTCCTTGCACTGGCTTCCTATCAAACACTGCAACACATATAAGGCTTTACTCCTTACCCATAAATGTCTTAATGATGAAGTGCCAGTCTATCTTAAGAATCAGATTAAGCATTCCTGATCTGTTCAATCACTTCGGTCCAATTTTACTAATAATCTTGAACCTCCTAGATATAAGCTGGAGCGCTATGGTGGCATTATCTTTGATTCCATTGCTCCGTGCATATGGAATCGCTTCCCACTTTTCTTTGTCTCTGTGATTAACTATACTCCTTTAAAAGATCTCTTAAATCGTTTATCTTTAACTCTGATGACTAGCTTTATTTCCTCCTTCTGATGTCTCCTTGGTCCTGAATTATTTATCCCTTTCAGGCTTGCTGCATATTGAGGCCTTTGGGAAACGTGCACCTAATAAATATTGTATAACAATAACAATGCCCTTTGTGGGCAATTGCTATCAGTCTGTCCCTAAAGCCTTCAGGGGGAATCACTTGATGACCCTTCCTGAGTTTCCCTCCCACCAGAGCCAATTCATCTGTCATAGAAACGTTCAAATTTCCTATCCACATTGTTATTGCAGGGCCACCCAATCACAGTCCACTCTGCCACTTTGCTTAACACTCCATCATCCCTTGTCACCAGCCACCATTCTTCTTCACTCAAAGCACCTTGCTCAATACTGGCAACAATCACTTCCTCCTCTTTTCCTTCCATCTTTTCACCCTCACTGCTGCAATACACAGGAAGACGAGAAAGATAATCTGCTACCACATTCTCCTTACCAGGCACATAGCAAGTCTGAAAATCCTAATTCTGCAATCCCAATATCTATTAAGAAATTTTGGGGGCGAGCCCTTGGACCAGCTTCCACAAGCCAACATCTGTACCAAAGGTCTGTGATCCGTTTTTACTATAAACCGTTGGCCCCACACGAAGAATTTAAAATGCATAATGGCCCAAAACACAGCCAAAGCATCTCTATCTACTACTGAATAATTTTCTTCTGCACCCCTTAGTGGTCTAGATGCAAAGGCTATAAGATGCTCTTCCTTCCCACTGTCCTATTGCGACAAGGATGCTCCCAGACCCAATAAGCTGGTGTCTACAGTCAACAATGTCTTTCATCTGCTTACAAACCCCCCTAAAGAAGGCACATTAGCGATCCCTCATTTCATCGCCAATAAAGCATACATACATTCATTAGACCACACAAATATGACCCCCTTTTTCAGCAACGCTCTCAACGAAGTCAAGATGACAGCAAAATTATATACAAATTTGTGATAAAACTCTGCCATGCCCATAAATGATCTCAACTGATCTGTATCTTGCGGTGCTGGGGCCTTACGTATTGCTTCTACCAAACTGTTCTTGGGATTTATTCCTCGAGCCGAAATTCTGTGCCCAAAATGCTCTACTTCACATATCCCAATCTTAAATTTACTGCACTGCATGCTTAACCCAGCCTCACACAACGTCCCCAGAACACTCCTCAACACCTTGTCATGTTGCACAATACAATCAGCAAAAATTAGAATTTCATCCAGAGAAACAATCACATTATTAACATCCTGCAACACCTTCTCCATAACATGTTGAATGACAGCCGCAGCTGAAGCCAAACTGAAAGGCATCCTAAGATACTTGAAGGTAACTTCCATGATGATGAACGCTGTCACCTCCTGACATCGTTGTGACAATGGCGCCTGGTGATAAGCAGCAGACAAATCCATAACCGTGAACCAACTTGATTCTCCCAGCACAGCCAGAAAATCTGATATGACCGGCAAGGGGTGTCTCTCCACTAAAATGTTTTTGTTCAGGTCTCTCAAATCGAGGCATAAATGGATCTTCCCATTGCTCTCTGCCATTAGGACCACTGGGGACAACCAGTCCATCCCATGCACACGTTCTATCACTCCTCATAGCACAAGTCCATCAAGTTCCCTATGTAGCTGCTCCTTCACGTGGTGAGGGAAAAGGCCACAATTTATGTACCACTGGCTGTGAACCTGACTTCATCTTGATACAGTGTTCAAAGTCCCTTAGTTTTACTAGACTTTCTGAGAACACTGTTGGAAACTCCAAGGCACATCTATCATCCACCTCTGTTATTGTCAACGGAACAGGTGCAAAAGCCTGGATACAAACCCCTAGGTTCCTCTGTTCCTCCAATCCCAGTAAGGATGATCCCTTCTTTGACACAAGAATATCTGCAGTGCATTCCCTGCCCTTCCCACCAGTTCAATCTCTGTCACGCCATAACCACACGGCTGGATGTGGGGCGGTATCAACTCTTGCACTTCTCTTGATAACACTCCTGTGAACGTATCCTTAGAAATGATAGTCCAAGGGGAAGCACTGTCCACCTTAATGAAGAGATCTGAACCATCAATGACAGATTCGTCTACAGGGCCTCCCATACCTCCCGACACCACTGATATTTCAAACATGTGGCGAGGTTTACTGTTCTGAGAAGTTGGTGCACTTTCTTGCTTACACTAAGGTTGTCTATACTCCACTGCCTTGATGGTGTTCTCCTTACACATGCGTGCAAAGGGACCCTTGCGCTTGCATCTGATGCCCTCTGCATTGCTTTCTGGGCAAAACACAGTGGCTGCTCCATGCCTTGGATTCCCACATCTGAAACATTTAGGTTCCCTTCGCACCGCAGTGCTCCACCTCTGACTTATTACACACACTTCCAGACTGTGCTTTCTATTCCCATCTCCTTCATATACTGCGTCGTCTGCTCAAAGCACTTAGTGAGATTCTCAGCTTGCTCTAGGGTCAGATCTTTTGCCAACAACTTTTCTTGCACCCTGGTGTTATTGGTGCACCTTACTAGCTGCTCTCTGATGAGGAAATTTGTCAATGCACCAAACTCACAGGTGTGGCTCAATGTCCTCAACACAGCCACATACCTTCCACTGGCTACATTGGATCTTGTAATCGCTGAAAAAAATGTATGCCTCTCAAAGGTTACATTCTTTTCTTTGGTTCAAAATGTTCTTCAATTTTCCTCACTGCCAGGGTAAAATCATCCAGGTCCCCTACCCCTTCACCCTGCGGTTCTGGTAGGCCATCAAATACACTGCAAACCTCTGGGCACACATTATGTAGCAACAAGGCCCGTTTCCTGGAAGGATAAAACTTGTCCCCACCGATTGGACACAATATATGTCTCAAACATTTTCTTCCACCTTTCCCACCTTGTCAGCTGTGTTCCAGGTTCAGCTAAGAATGGTGGTGGGGGTGGTATTGCTACTGTGGCCATGGTTAATTTATTCTTGTTCAGACTCTTTTGCCTTGCCTTTCTCTAATCTTTATTCTTTCCACTTTGTGCTGTATTGAAGGGATCACACTTGATTCCTTGGCATTCACATCAACACTGTCACTTTAAAATGTTCTTGGGCAACAGAATCATTTCCGGCACAGTGCTTCCCTTTTTTTGTTGGTTTCCTGCTGTGAGCTGCAGCACTTTGGTGTTTTCTTGGCAACACTTCTAACAATGCCCTTGTTGCAGGGAGGATACTCGCAAGCATAGCGTCTCGCATCAAGGGTCCTTTCTTCTAATGTTTAAGCCCATCCATGTCACCTCCCGGGCTTTGACCCTCTTTCCTCTTGCCTCATTTTGGCAGCGGGGAGCGGTACAGAGGTGGGGGCAGACACACCACCACCCTCACCCTCTCACCTGGGTTATGAGTGTGGGAAGCTGTTTCCTCTGGTCTCTGCTGCTATACAGAGGGGCCGCTGCACTCTCTTCCGCCTCCTTATGTGGTTACATCCTTGTCACCAATGTAAGGTTGAGGCATGACACTCTGAGACAGATATGAGGGGGTAAGTCATTAATTGAAAAAAGAGCGCAGAGAGCAGCGGGAAGCTCCACCACCTGTAATCAAGCTCTCTCTGTTGAGAAAAATCACGTGAGCAATAATAAGAATATTGACAAAATAAGACTCACAAGAGAGGAGCTGTGCCTTATATTCTTGACTAATAGCAACCAAACAGTAATGAATGAACACTTGGATTGGTATTGTTTAAATGCGTGAACCACATAATGGTAGAATTTTCAAATTCAAAACCAGCCACGGACTACACGCAGAATGATCTCCATTATTAGACAGAACCTTGGTCAATACCAATTAAGATTAAGAACAAATACATCGTTTAATTGGATTTAGCATTTTTTCTGAACCCGTGTAACATTGCCAAATCTACTCCACATAGAACTACTTGATAGTTTTTTCCTCCCAGTGCAAGGGCAACACCATCACACTTGAGTAAATAATAAATGTGCCATATATTAAGAGACATGCATTACCGCATACGTCGAATGTTTGAGACACAGACGACAGACTCCTTGCAACATTGAGGAGTGCAACAATGACATATGATTGATGACTCTTCAGAATAGATACATTGTGGACATCATCACAGCCATGGATGGAGGTGTTTGTGCCTAAATTGGAGAATCATGTTGCACACTCATACCATCTGATGACGAAAATGGCACCTTGACAGAGGCCATAGATATGGTGATGAAGCTACACGTCCAAATGGTAGATGAAGTGGAATACATTGCTGATGATAGTTCATTTGGATCTCGAAACTCTTTTTGTGGGTTCCACAAAGAACGGCAGATATGTTCAAATTCCTTAGAGCCCTGATAGTGATGCTTTCACTTGGATTCTGTGTAATCAGATTGGCTATCTCACAATGTAAGAAGACTGCAAAGAAAGCAATAGGAATGAAGATCATGAGTGATGTTGAATCAGGATGAAAAACCAAGGAGCTAACAGATGAAGGGATCAGAGACGACGTGAAGGCCAGCATCCATGCACATGAGGGAACAAAGTTCCTGTACACAAAGAACCACAAGAGGTATGTGGGAAAGTGCAGTTCAAGAGGACAGTGCATGCTTATGACCTTTCCAAGGCCAAGATCAAAGCCTTAATTGACAAGTAGATTGTAAGGGTCATGATAGATGACAGGTTAATTGGTGGGAAGCCATGGTCAAGACCAGACCACCAGCAGCTGGAGGTCAGCCTGTGTGCTGCTGGCATATGTGGAAAAGTACAGTGGGGTACAAGGGTGCCAACCAATTATAGAGGGCCACGTAATAGAGAGCCCTATAGTTTGTGTAACCAATGGGACGTTGTGTATTTGATGACGTTCATAGTGACCTGTATGAGAGGAGGGCTTAGTTGCCCCACCTGATTTTAGAGACCCAATCACCTTCCCAACAAGTATGGAACGTTTACCTAGATGTTACCTTTAAGCCTATCACTTTTCCAAATAGGTTTTTGAAGTTTGCCACGTAGGATGACGTCAATAATGACAAGTTTTTACTATATAACTGTTTTTTTATGAAACTTGCTGAGTGAGATGATCGACAGAATCATTGATATTCATTGTAACTCCCTGTTTTAGACTATTGTTAAAAAAACAGATGTGATTTGCCAACTTCCTGAGTTAGTTTTATTATCGATGTTTGAGTATCTTCTGCATCCCGATCCATCTCAATGTATTGCTATCTTGTCTTAAGGGCTGGGTCGGTTACTGCAGTTCACGTGGTAGCAGATGATGGTTTTGATCCATCGACCTAGTAAGCTTTGGGGTCCCGGAAATATTGGACGTCCTCTGCCATTGAGCTGGAGGAACATGACGCTCCCTGTAGATAGCAGTGGCTATTTTAAAAATCTTGCAAGTACGGGTGGGACGGGTCCCTCGTTTTCAAGGGGAATTCCCTTCCTGATTTCTACTGGAAGCTGAGCGGACTGAAGGCTAAAGTGGCTGGTTGAGGAGACGATGATCCCGAGAGTCGGAAGTCAAAAATACGAATGAGTGAGTAGACTGAGTGAGGTGGCAAAATACAAATGAGTATTGAGTGTGGGAAAGTGATGAGAGGAAATAAGTAACAGAGGGTTGGTTGGGGTAAAATAGTTAGTAAGTGTATTACTCGAGACAATGAGCATCGAGTTATTAAGTAATTGACTTGAGACGAGGCGCGTCAAGCATTTAAGGTATATATATGAGAAAATATCCATGAGATAAGCCCAAGATCCTACATCAATGGATGCTTAGAAGAAGCTGTTTCAGAGTCTCAAGGTGGATGATGTAGGATACGAGCAGATTGGTCTGTTAAAGGGAACAGCTCACACTCGTAGGAGTAATTTTAGGGGCAAGAATAGTCACGAGGAGCGCGGACTGAGATATATGTGGGCAGGGCAATGGTATTGTCTGTCTGTTTATACGTTGTATGAGTTGTATGTGGTGAAGAAATATTGAAAATTGAAGGAACAAGATAAAAAAGCAAAGAGATATGAAATTTCATTATTTATTTATTTATATCACTAACAGTGTTTAGTGAATAAAATAGATTGAAATAGACCGTGATATAAAAGGCTTGGAGCTGTGACGATTGGTGAATGCTCATATTGTATTATTTTTTTGAAAAGCGTTTACAAAAGTGTAAAAACAAAGGTGAGTATTGACAGTCAATTGTGATTAGTCAAAATGGAGGATATTACTCTGCTTATACATTTATGCAAACAGATGCCAAAACACACACCCATGCTTAAGCAGTACAGTGCGGATTGGGTTAAGGGTATACCAAATAAGATCTTCATGCCATGGCCACAACGGGGATCACTAGCAAAAGCAGTTTTGCAACACATGACGACATACTTGCACGCAGCGTACACAGGAAAAAAGTTAGAAAAGAGGCTAGCAAGCTTAGAGCTCTGGAAAATGTATCAGGAGGAAAGGGAAGACCCACCTCCTGAAGACTGGATGCTTAACCAGTGAAAAGAGGGGGGTGAGGAGCCTTCTGCTCCCCCACCGCGCCTCATAAAAATGGCATTAGTACGAAGGGGAAGTTTGTACAATCTTGAACATAGAGCTTTGTCTTTGGACAGGCTAACCCTGAACAGAGACAAGTAAGAGGGAAGTCACACAAGTTGGGGAAAGGATATATCAGATGATGACAGAGGAACCTTCCGTGGGGAGGAGGGAGCTAATGCATGCGGTCCTGAAGAGCGTTCCCCGACAGATAGGGAAGTAAGATGGTCAGATCTGGACCTACCCAAATTGCGGATTTCTGTACACCTAGCGCGCCAGGTCGACCAAAATAGCGATCCCATAATGAGAGGGGGGACTTGCCACCTTATGTGAGTAGGCTAAGGTCACTACCGGGAAGAGGATGATGAAGAACTATTTTCCCTGCTAGGGACAGGCAGATGATGGGGGATGAATGTGATTTTGGGATCTCGCAATTCCCATTGTTAGAGAACAGAGGAGCCAGACTGCAGTATATACCTTGGCCACAGATGGATAAGGTAAAATCAAAGGTGTAAACTCCCCAGTTTAACTTCCGGTGCTGGGAAATGGATACATGAAATAGAGAAAATGACAGGAGGAAACACGTTCGCTATAGGAGACATTAAAGGTCTCCTAGCCACTTCCTTGACGAGAGAGCTGACGACATTTGGTTGAGAGCTGGATACCCAAGTGTCACTGCACAGAACATTGCTCACGATAGAGCACCATTTAATAATTGTAGAGTGGCAGTCTGGAAAGCACTTAGAGTGCAATATCCAGATATGTCAGATATGAGAGCTATAATGGCACAAAAAATGCAGGAAGGGGAGGATCCTTTTGTGTACAATCAGAATTTTGAAGAGGAATAGAGATTGGAAACGTAGGATCCCTGGGGGAAATCTATACCTTTATTTTACAATATATTATGTCAAGGGCTGCCAGATCAAGTGCAAAGACTGCTCAGGAAACTGATGGGTATGGAGGCAAAACCATGGTCAGAAATACAGCTGACCATTGTGCATTATTGCCAATTGTTGCAGGAGAAAAATCGAAGGAAAGATGATGTTAGGAAAGTTGAAGAAGAAAAGTTAGTGCAGAAAAAAAATGCCAAAATACACCATACAAGGGGCGATGTTGACTAGTGGAGAAGGGCCAGGATCACAACAAGGAGCAGGCATGCCACAGGTGAATAACCAACAGCAGTTTCACCAAGGTAATAATGAATTTGTACCAAGGGGTAGGGGAGGCTTCAGAGGAAGAGGCTTCCAGAATAATCAAGAAGGCTTCCAGAATAATCAAGGACATTTACAGGGTAATCAAGGTGGGTTTCAGGATATGCAGAATGACAATCAGGGCATGCAGGGAGGGCAGATTACGAGACTACCTCCTGTATGTTGGATATGTGGAATGACATATAGCGTGAACATGTGGGAGCCAAGGGTTTGTGCAGAATGGGCAGTTGTGAAGAGGTGGGACCGCTTATCCACCTGCATATAGCCAACGAAGTAGGGATGGGTTTGCACAAAATCAGACAGTGCAGCAAGCACAAGCGCCGAGAATACAAAAGACTTTACAACCACAGCAAGCACCATTGAATCCGTCACAAGGGCAGTCACAGCACAAACCTATGCAGATACAACAGGGCCCGAACACGGAGCAATTACTGACTCCTAGGATAGTGGGTGTCACCGTCGAGGGAGGGAATCCTTTCACGGGTACTGGAATAAGTATGTACTCACAATAGGATAGTTCACTGGGTGACTTGATGTGTTCAGTGCTATCAGTGACTCTCAATCATCAAGAGGAACCGAGGGTTGACGTCAGCATAGAAGGCACATCTTTTTCTTTTCTGATAGACATGGGTGCAATGCGCTCATGTATACGGGAGGGGAAATTTACATTATTGGGAAATGCCATAAATGCTCAAGTTTTCACCTGAGCTACAAGAGTTTCTTTTACTGAACGATTGCTAGTATCTATAGGCAAATGTGATATGTCTGTGCCATTATTGTATTCAAAGCATACACCAGTTAATATACTGGGCCGAGATTTAATGACAAAGTTAAATATGACGATTTCTTTTACTGATGAAGGCATAGTGTGTTCAACGACAGGAATGTATTATTTAAACGTGAGTGAATTTATCATGGCAATTACAGGGTGAATGGCCATACGAAGGGTATGGTTAGAGCCAGAGGTCTTTCACTATGGGGTATGTATTTTGTTAACATGGCTACCTGGTTTAGTGGGCAAGACTGTGAGAATACCTGATGAATTTATATTTAGACCGTGGATACCTATGAATGAGGAGGGGGGTGAGTTTTTCCCTTAGAATCACAAGCAGCTACAGAGTGAGGAGAATTAGCTGTGCTTGGAGGAGTTGATATTGATGGCAGGACATGGAACACAGTGATTGCCATTGGAAAGAATTACACATTGATTGACGTCACTGACGAGGATATGTTTAGATACCACCCGTCAGATGACCAAGTAGTATTTGAAGTGAGTATCACTTATTGGATTAGAACAATAAGATGCAAAGTTCCCTAGAAAATGATGATAGCGCGGCAGTGTCCTTCACTTTTTGATGCAGACATGGCAAAAGTGCAAGTTTCATTATGGACTACAGGCCCTTATGATGTAGGCCTATTAAAAGTGGTTGGAGAAGTTAAGATTAAACTGAAGCCAGGAGCAATTTTGCCTCAGGTATGACAGTATCCCATGTCTCGAGAGGCAGACAAAGGTATTTTTAAGACAATATCCACCATGATGGATCAAGGCATCTTAGTGATGTCATAGTCACCATGCAATATCGTGGTGTAGCCTGTGAAACAATCGGAGGGGGTTGTGATGTTTAGTGCAAGACTGTGCCCAATTAATCAGATTGTAGTGGCCGAGTTCCCTCTAGTTCCTAATACAACGACAATCCTATGTAGTATCCTTTGTAGTATTAAGCGCTTTGGAACACATTGTGTATAGGTGCTATATAAATAAACTATCATAGCATATCGATTTTCAATAGAGTTTCACAGATGGACTTGAGCAATATTGATTTGCCAAGTGTTGTGTTGCAATACGTGGATGACATTTTAGTCTTCAGCACATCAGAGGAAGAGTGTAGATGCCACTCAATTCGGATAATGATTATTCTCGCAGAGAAAGGATATAAAGTGGTCAAGGAGAAATTGCAGTATTGCCAAGAGGAGGTGTTATACATAGGTCAGTTAATCTCGCAAGAAGGTAAGAAAGTTACACCTGAAAGGGCTCAGGCAATTTTGAAAACGTCAAAGCCACACACGATTAAGCACATGCAACAATTTTTGGGATTATGTAATTATGTTAGAGCATGGGTATTGGATTATAGTGATAAGACCCTTATTACAGGCTCTGAAAAGGCACAGGCAATTCAGGGAAGGATGGTCCAGACTGAGGAAATGGAGGAAGGATTTGACGAGTTGAAAAAGGCAATTTGCACTGCACCAGTCTTAGAGATTCCCAATTATGCTGAGGGATTCTTTTTGTTTTCGCGCACTTATGGCACAGTCATGACAGCAGTACTCACACAGAGAACCACATTGGGGTACAAGACTTAATCATATTACAGTGAGATTCTGGGTCCAGTAATGAGGGGTCATTTCCCTTGTGAACAATCTTTGGCAGCCGTAGCGTTCGTCATTGAGAAAGCTGCCAGCATAGTGATGGGGTGTTCTATGATGTTTTTTGTCGAGCATGCTTTATTTGCTAATTTGGAGAAACCTAAAGGTACTTTGATGTTTCAAAGGGTGTCTGCTTATTAGGTGGTCATATCAAATCCAGCGATAAAAATGGTCAGATGCAAAATAGTGAACCCTGCCATGTTTATAGCAGAACCACTAGCAGAAGATGAGCATGCGCATGATTTTTCACATTATGAGGAATTCTATGATGAGATCCCGAGGGTGAAGGAAAATGCATTATTTATTAATAATATGTTCATAACCATAACAGGTTTTACATATATAACACAATTATCTTTCCATTTCTACCATCAATTCTTAGCAGTCAGTTTATCATACATAAATCCCATCAGATAGCTCTTTTAAAATGTTTAAAATCAACTCATAAAATTTCATCATGTGAAACATCAAATTAATATCATTCCCTTCCATCAATCTTTGTCATATTTCTTCTATCTTTTCTTCTGGACAGGAGTTCATATATCTTGTCAAATATTTTTCACGCAACTGGTTGAGACTTTCACAGTAGCATATCAAATATTTTGGGGTCTCAAAGTTTGCCAATCCACACAATCTTCATAATCTCAGACTTTTCTTAATACCAATTGTGGCTCCTAATATCTCCATTGTCTTTTATCTATTAAATTTGAACATAATGTATGATCTAACTGTTGCCTGATGTGGGTACGCATATTGGTATTTAGGTTTCCTCGTCTCAATTGCCCACTGTTCTTTAGCAGCTGGGGAAATTCTCTTGATTGATGATTCTTCAAAAATCGATCAAAATTATGGGCAGAGATAAACAGGTGCCGCTGTGGTAAAACACAGGCCTAATGGGAGTTTGAAGTATTGATAAGTGCACGACTACTTCTCACCTTTCAGCACAAGTTGCAGAATTAGCGGTGCTGATTGTCACGCTCGGAAAACATGCAGACCAGGAAGTAACAGTGTACAGGGTACAGTGACTCTGCCTACGTGACCTCAACAGTACACGCAGGGCTAGCACGTTGGAAAAGGAGGGGCTGCACCTGAGCGGACGGGACTCCAGTACAACACGCTTTATTATTGGACAGACTTATTAGAGCACTACAGCTCCCTGTAAGCATTGCGGTCGTCAAGTGCGCAGTGCACACTAAGGGAGCAGACTTTATCTTGCACGGAAACCAAGCCGCAGACAAAGAAGCAATATGAGTGAATGAGAGAATGGTGGTGATGATGAGTGTGAATGAAAGTTTTAATAACTTGTCAAAGACTCAATTAATGGAGGTTCAAGGTGAAGCACCACAGGATGAGAAAGACCTGTGGACACAGAGAGGTTGCTCTTTAACCACTTCTGAAGAATTGTGGCCAAAGCAAAGCACTGGTAAACCGGTGATACCTTTAGACTTATTAAGGGTGACATTGGAACAGATGCACTACTCTGCGCATGTCACTAGAGAAATCCTCATAGCGACTATTGCGGAGGACTGGTTTGTACCAAACCTGCTAGACCATGTTGCATTTTATATAGTAAATTGCATCATATGTCAAAAGTTTGCTGGGCACACATTTCGAACAGTCAGGGGAGTTATCACTCTACCTAATGGTCCTTGCCAGCATTTATCTGTAGTGGATTTAGATATATGATAATGGATGTATGTCCCTTTTCAGGATGGATTGAAGCAGGTCCTTGCACACACCCTGAAGCCACTTGCACTGCAAAATTGTTAGTAGTATTTCCTAGATGGGGAATATCTGAATTATTAAGATCAGATAATGGCCCACTTTTTGTAAGTGAAGTATTGAAGCAAATCAGCGTGTTGCTTAGTATAAAACATACGTTCTCTTTAGCTTATCACCTGCAAGCCAATGGAATTTGCGAATGAGTCAATGGCCTGCCTCAGGAAAAGATAGCTAAGTTGAAGCTTACATTGAAAAAGGGATGGTTACACTGCCTGCCTCTTACATCATATTCGCTGAGGAATCAGCCAGGCTCTGACCGTCATCTTACACCACATGAAATAGTGACAGGGAGGTGAATGTGGACATCCCTCACTCCTCCATCAAGAACCAGAGGTGATGCCCAGACAACAGCAGAACTGCTAGGAAATTAATTGCATGCATACTTAAAGTGTATGTCTACAAGTGTCTCTATCATTTCAGAACAGCACAAACGGATGGGGTGTCGGGCTCAGAGCACAGATGAAGACAATACAGCAACCAAGCAAAAAGAACTATTGCTGCCAAAGATTTTTCCAGGAGATCAAGTGTTGATCAGGAACTTTGTCCGCAAGTGGCACTAGCCACGATTTAATGCTC